>NC_044986.1:75899054-77099054 GCF_008728515.1 Papio anubis | reverse complement strand
GTCCCAGAGATGCTGTCACATTGTCTCTTTGTTCTCATTGGTTTCAAAGAACTTTGTTATTTCTAGGCTTAATTTTGTTATTTACCCAGTAGTCACATTCTGGAGCAGGTTGTTCAGTTTCCATGTAGTTGTGTGGTTTTGAGTGAGTTTCTTAATCCTGAGTTCTCATTTGATTACACTGTGGTCTGAGAGACTGTTATGATTTCCATTCTTTTTCATTTGCTAAGAAGTGTTTTACTTCCAATTATGTGATCAATTTTAGAATAAGTGCTTTGTGGTGCTGAGAAGAATGTATATTCTGCTGATTTGGGGTGAAGAGTTCTGTAGATATCTATTAGGTCCACTTGTCCAGAGCTGAGTTCAAGTACTAAACACCCTTGTTAATTTTCTGTCTCGTTAATCTGTCTAATATTGACAGTGGGTATTAAAGTCTCCCACTGTTATTGTGTGGGAATCTGTCTCTTTGTAGGTCTCCAAGAACTTGTTTTCTAAATCTGGGTGCTCCTGTATTGGGTGCATATATTTAGGATACCTAGCTCTTCTTGTTGAATTGATCCCTTTACCATTATGTAATGCCCTTCTTTGTCTTTTTTTTATCTCTATGGGTTTAAAGTCTGTTTTATCAGAGACTAGGATTGCAACCCCTGCTTTTTTTTTTTTTTTTTTTTTTTTTTTGGCTTGGTAATCTTCCTCCATCCCTTTATTTTGAGCCTATTTGTGTCTTTGCATGTGAGATGGGTCTCCTGAGTACCAAACACCAATAGGTCTTGACTCTTTATGCAATTTGCCAGTCTGCATCTTTTAATTGGGGCATCTAGCCATTTACATTGAAGGTTAATATTGTTATGTGTTAATTGGATCCTGTCATGATGTTAGCTGGTTATTTTACACATTAGTTATACAGTTTCTTCATTTTATCCTTGGTCTTTATATCTTGGTGTGTTTTTGCAGTGGCTGGTATCAGTTTTTCTTTTCCATATTTAGTGCTTCCTTTGGGAGTACTTGTAACGCAGGCCTGGTGGTGTCAAAATCCCTCAGCATTTGCTTGTTTGTAAAGGATTTTATTTCTCCTTCACTTGTGAAGCTTAGTTTGGCTGGATATGAAATTCTTGGTTGAAAATTCTTTTCTTTATGAATGTTGAATATCAGTCCCCACTCTCTTCCAGCTTTTAGGGTTTCTGCAGAGAGATCTGCTGTTAGTCTGATGGGTTTCCCTCTGTAGGTATACTGAACTTTCTCTCTGGCTGCCCTTAATATTTTTCCCTCCATTTCAAACTTGGAGAATCTGACAATTATGTGTCTTTGGGTTGCTCTTCTCAAGGAGTATCTTTGTGGTGTTCTCTGTATATCCTGAATTTGAATATTGGCCTGTCTTGCTAGGTTGTGGCAGTTCTCCCGGATAATAACCTGAAGTGTGTTTTCCAACTTGGTTCCATTCTCCCTGTCATTTTCAGGGATGCCAATCAACGATAGGTTTGGCCTTTTCAAATAAGTTTGCCCTGTTTCAGTAAGTAGGCCAAATAAGTTTATTTCAGTAAATAGGTCAAAAAAGTTTGGCCTATTTCAAGCATAGGTTTGGCCTTTTCAAATAAATTTGGCCTATTTCAGTAAGTTGATCTTCAATATCTGATATGCTTTCTTCTACTTGGTTGATTTGGCCGTTGATACTTGTATATGCTTCATGAAGTTCTCGTGCTGTGTTATTCAGCTGTATCAGGTCATTTATGCTTTTCTGTAACCTGGTTATTCTAGTTAGCAGTTCCTATAACCTTTTGTCAAGGTTCTAACTTCCATGCATTCCGTTAGAACATGCTCCTTTATCTCAGAGGAGTTTGTTATCACCCACCTTCTGAAGTCTACTTCTGTCAATTCCTCAAACTCACTGTCCAGTTTTGTGCCTTTGCTGGAGAGGAGTTGCAATCATTTAGAGAAGACGCATTCTGGTTTTTGGAATTTTCAGCATTTTTGCACTGGTTTTTCCTCATCTTCATGGATTTATCTACCTTTGATCTTTAAGGCTGATGACCCCTGGATGGGGTTTCTGTGGGGGAGTCCTTTTTGTTGTTGTTAATATTATTGTTTTCCGTTTGTTAGTTTTTCTTCTAACAGTCAGGCCCCTCTTCTGCATGGCTGCTGCAGTTTGCTGGAGGTCCACTGCAGACCCTGTCTGCCTGGGTATCACCAGCAGATGCTGCAGAACAGCAAAGATTGCTGCCTACTCATTCCTCTGGAAGTCCCAGAGGGGCACCAGCCTGATGCCAGTTGGAGCTCTCCTGTATGAGGTGTCTGTCAACCCCCTTTGGGAGGTCTCTCCCTGTTAGGAGGCATGGGGGTCAAGGACTCACTTGAGGAGGAAGTCTCTCCCTTAGTACTGCTCAAGTGCTGTTCTGGGAGAACTCTCCTTGTCAGGATCCTCTGCTATCTTCAGAGCTGCCAGGCAGGAATGTTTAAGTCTGCTGAAGCTGCACCCACTACTGCCCCTTCCCCCAGGTGCTCTGTCCCAGGGAAATGGGAGTTTTATCTATAAGGCCCTGAATGGGTCTGCTGCCTTTCTTTCAGAGATGCCCTGCCCAGTGAAGAGGAATCTAGAGAGGCAGTCTGGCCGCAGCCACCTCGGTGTTGAGTTCTGCCCAGTCTGAACATCCCAGCCTCCTTAACACTGTCAGGGGAAAACTACCTACTCAAGCCTCAGTCATGTTGATGCCCCTCTCCCTACAAAGCTCAACCGTCCCAGGTCAACTTCAGACTGCTGCGCTGGAAGCAAGAACTTCAAGCCAGTGGTTCTTAGCTTGCTGGGCTCCTTGGTAGTGGAACCCACTGAGTGAGACCACTTGGCTCCCTGGCTTCAGCCTGCTTTCCAGGGGAGTCAACAGTTCTGTCTCACTGGGGTTCCAGGCACCACTGGAGTATGAAAAACAAAAACAAAAACAAAAAACTCCTGCAGCTAGCTCAGTGTCTGCCCAAACAGCCGCCCAGTTTTGTGCTTGAAACCCAGACCCCTGGTGGTGTAGGCACACGAGGGGATCTCCTGGTCTGCGTATTGCAAAAACCATGGGAAAAGTGTAGTATCCAGACTGGGTAGGACAGTCCCTCATGGCTTCCCTTGGCTGGGAAAGGGAGACCCCCCCAGCTCCTTGCACTTCCCAGGTAAGGGGACACCTTACCCTGCTTCTGCTTGCCCTCTGTGGGCTGTACCCACTGCCTAATCAGTCCCAGTGAAATGAACAGTGTACCTCAGTTGGAAATGCAGGACTCACCCACCTTCTGTGTTGGTCTTGCTGGGAGCTGCAGACCGGAGCTGTTCCTATTCGGCCATATTGCCAGATCCCCACATGCTTCTTTATTTTGAGATGGAGTTTCATTCTTGTTGCCCAGGCTGGAGTGCAATGGTGAGATCTCGGCTCACCACAACCTCCACCTCCTGGGTTCAAGTGATTCTCCTGCCTCAGCCTCCTGAATAGCTGGAATTACAGGTGCCCGCCACCATGCCCAGCCAATTTTCGTATTTTTAAAGTAGAGATGGGATTTCACCATGTTGGTCAGGTTGGTCTTGAACTCCTGACCTCAGGTGATCCACCCACCTTGGCCTCCCAAAGTGCTGGGATTACGGGCATGAGCCACCATGCCTGGCTGCACATGCTTCTTTGAAGGCCTTTTCATTCAAAGAATTCCTTCCATGTATGTTTTAATGTAGAAATATATGTTTGGGTGTAAGAGGGACAATGAAACACATGTCTTTCCCTCCCCTCCCAAATCCCAGTGAAATGACAGCAAAGATTCACAGAAAGGAATAAACCTGTTACTTCTCTGATAATAAAACCGGAACCCATGAGTAGACAGACTTAGACACTTTGATAAATTTCTGTAGGAAAGAAAGGGGAGAAGAGTGTATCAAACAACAAACCAGAATGCAGGGAGCTACAGCCCAGAACACACAGAGAAGGCCAATGGGACTTTTCTGTTCTGCTGACAACCCCTCCAAGTCTCCAATCCATGATCAAGATAAATGGAGGAGTGCATATGGGACACCTGGGATATATCGTCTGCACTGCACACATACAGAGTGACTGGCAGCAGTTAAAACCTGTCCCATGCTGAAATCTCTTCTTCAGTGAAAATGTATCATCTGCCTGAAGGGAGCCAGTGTTCTGGGTGTTGGTGCACAGGATGAAGCCCTTTGGGTTTTGGTTTTTGTTTTTTGAGATGGAGACTCACTGTCACCCAGGTTGGAGTGCAGGGGCGCGGTCTCGGCTCACTGCAACCTCCGCCTCCTGGTTTCAAGCGAGTCTCCAGCCTCAGCCTCCCAAGAAGCTGGGATTACAAGCAGGCACCACCATGCCTGGCTAATTTTTGTATTTTTAGTAGAGATGGGGTTTTGCCATGTTGGCCAGGCTGATCTTAAACTCCTAGACCTGCCCGCCTCAGCCTCCCAGAGTGCTGGGATTACAGGCAAGCCACCACACCCAGCCAACCTTTGGGTTTTCACATTGAGGGGAGGAGAAAGCCTGCCTACCTGCTCCTTGTTGGAGCACATCCTGCAATAAAGCCTGCTAATCAGTACCCCTGCTCTCACCACACACACCCCCAACAACTTCTGTTTTGTTAACTATTGCTGCTTAACAATTTATTCAACATGCTGTGGTTTAAAATATCAGCCATTTTATTATATTTCATGGTTACTGGCTCAGGAATTCAGGCAGTGCTCAGATGGACATTTTTTCTGCTTCCTGTGGCCTTGGCTGAGGTCCCTTGGTAGAATTCAGATGGGGGATGGCTGGTCTAGAGGGTTCAAGGGGCTTCATTCACATGTTTGGCACCTTGACAAGCGTAGGTGGAAGACTGGGCTCAGCTGGATGGACCACTGGAGCGCCTATATATGACCTTTCCTACATGGGGGTCTCAGGGTAGTTGGACTTCTTATATGGTCACTAAAGGATCCCAAAGAGGATGTACTAAAAGACAGGAAAAGCCAGGCACGGTGGTTCACGCCTGTGATCCCAGCACTTTGGCAGGCGGATCACAAGGTCAGGAGATCGAGACCATCCTGGTTAACATGGTGAAACCCCGTCTCTATTAAAAAGTGCAAAAAAAAATATTAGCCAGGTGTGGTGGCAGGCACCTGTAGTCCCAGCTACTCGGGAGGCTGAGGCAGGAGAATGTTGTGAACCAGGGAGGCGGAGCTTGCAGTGGGCTGAGATCGCGCCACTGCACTCCAGCCTGGGTAACAGAGCGCAACTCCGTCTCAAAAAATCAAAAGACAGGAAGAAGAAACCTTCAATTTTGTAAGGCCTGGTTCCAGCAACCTGGACCATGGTCCCAGTAACATGGTCACATTTACCATTTTCTATTAGTCAAGCAGTCAGAAGGTCCATCCATATCCCAGGGAAAGGAACATAGACCTTGCCACATATTCTAGCAGGGAAGGGAGGAAAAAAAACAAGCCATGAAATACCTAAGACACTTTGAGTTATGCAGAAAAATAAAGCAAAGGGGTTAGGAAGTGCCAGGAAGGTAGGAGGGATACTATTTATCCAGGGCTGTCATGGGAGTCCTCACTGGTGGCCTTCGAGCAGGGACTGGAAGGAAATGAAATACAGCCATGTAGATTTTTGGCTTTTATTCTAAGTAAAATGGGAAATCCTTGGAGAGTTTTCATCAGAGGATTAATAATATAGTCTGATTTTAGCCGGGCACAGTAGCTCATGCCTGTAATCCCAACACTTTGGGAGGCTGAGGCAGGTGGATCACCTGAGGTCAGGAGTTCAAGACCATCCTGGGCAACATGGTGAAATCCTGTCTCTACTAAAAATCCAAAAATTAGCCAGGTGTGGTGGCACATACCTGTAATCTCAGCTACTCGGGAGGCTAAGACAGGAGAATTGCTTAAACCCAGGAGGCAGACAGAGGTTGCAGTGAGCTGAGATTGCACCACTGCACTCCAGCCTAGGCAACAGAGCAAGACTCCATCTCAAAAAAAAAAAAAGAAAAAAGAAAAAAAAATACATATTTTATATATATATATATAGAGAGAGAGAGAGAGTCTGATTTTAATTTGAGAGAGACAGTCTGATTTTAATTTTAAAGGCATACTCTTACTGCTAAATAGACTGCAGGGGAGATGAAGGGGAAAGTAGGGATGCTAACTAAAAGGTTATTTTGATAACCTGGTCAAGAAATCATAATGTCTTGGACCAGCAGTGGATATATTAAAAAGTGGCCAGTTCTGTAAAGACACTCTGTAGATACAGTGTAGATACAGACGTACCTACAGATATAAGTTAATGAATTAAATTTTTCATTGATATATCATAGCAAATACATAGTTTATAAGTTCTTGGTAAGAAACCAATAATATAAACCAATATTTCTTTTTATTGAAGTATAGCTTACATTAATGTGTGCAGATCTTAAGTGAACCTTTATTTGTTCATTTTCACATATGTGTACACTTATATAATCACATACTAATAGAAGAGTCCCTCCTGGCCCTTTCTGTCAATATTCTCTTTAGAGATAACCACTATTCTGACCTCCATGAGTAAAGATTGAGCTTGTCTGTTTATGCTCTTTATATTAACAGAATAATATAATATGTATGCCTTTATACCTGGCATATTTCATTTAATATTAGTCTATGAGATTCATCTATCTTTCTATAAGCAGTGGGTTCATTCCTTCTCATTAATGTGTACTGTCCATTGTATGAATGTAGCATTATTTATATATTAAAGATAGCTAATAGTATTTACTAATGGTTTGAAAAACCTGAGAAAGCAAACTAACACAGGAACAGAAAACCAAACGCTGCATGTTCTCCACTCGTAAGTGGGAGTTGAACAATGAGAACACATGGACACAGGGAGGGGCATCATACACCGGGGCCTGTCGGGGGGTAGGGGACAAGGGGAGGGAGAGCATTACGACAAATACCTAATGCATGAGGGGCTTAAAACCTAGATGCTGGGTTGATAGGTCCATCAGACCATCATGGCTGATGTATACCTGTGTAACAAACCTGCACGTTCTGCACATGTATCCCAGAACTTAAAATGCTGAGAAAGAAGGCTTGGAATTACCATGGAGAAGGCTGTAAGAGGAACAATTTCAGGTGAATGAGCTGGAAAGTAAATCTGTTTGGAGCATGCTACACATGAGATGCTTACTAGACACCAAGTGGAGAGACTGAGAAGACAGTTGGATATGCAAATCTGAAGTGATGAGATAGCTCTGAGCTGAAGATACCCATCTGGGAGTCATCGGTGTGTATAGATGTATCCAGACCTCCGGTCTGGACAAGGTCAATCAGAGGGTAAAGGCAGCTGGAGAATAGAAGAGACTGAGGACTGAGCTCCTAGCAACATTGAAAGCTCAGGGAGGTGGATGAAAATACAAAGGAGACAGAGAAGGCGTGGCTAATGAGGTAGGAAAAGAACCAAATGGCGTGTGAAAAGTAAAATAGGAAAGTGTTTCAAGGAAGTGAACTGCAGCAAAGGTTGCTGACAGGCCAATAATGACTGGGATTGATGTGACAAGAGCTGTCTCATTGGAGGGCTGGAGAAAATGCCTGATTGAACTCATGTGGAAGTAACTGGACTCCACCCAAAAGCCATGTGCTGTTCTTTTTTGGTAACAAGAATTCTAGTTTTATTTAAAATGTACCCAGTTACATTTTTCAATCTTTCTCTCTTCAACGAATGACTATGTGACAAGTAATAAGCAGAGGTGTGTGGGGCATTCCTAAGAAGCCAACCAATCTAGCCACGAGGCACCCCTGTGCCCTTCTGCATTAGTCATATTTTTACTGCGACAGTACTAAGAAACAACCCAAAAATACATCAATAGCTTGCAACCAACATTTTATCTCATACTTCTGGATTAGCAGTTTGGCTTAGCTAATCTGAGCTGAGCTTAATGGGCTTGACTGGGTGAGCCTGTACTCCAGGCTTTGGATGAGATCTGAGCTGCTTCAAAACCAGGCTGGAAGAAAAGCATGTTGTTCCTATTGGTAGGCTTGGAAGCTCCAAGAGAGCTTATGGAAATGTGCCAAGACTCCTAATACTTCAGCTCAGAACCTGTACGGTCACTTCTACCCATTGGCCAAAGATTTTGCATGTCTGAGCCCAAAGTCAGTGAAGAGGGTTATTACTCTCCACCTATTGTGAAGCCATTGTGAGGCAGGTGAGTGGGAGTAGGCCTTATGAATACACCTTCTTTTGTTGATGCCCTCTATGCACTAAAACTCAATGTGATGGCTGGGGTACCACTAGCCTTTGTGGACCATGTGACCTTAGAAGCACTAAGCTAAGATGGTAGAGTAGAAAGGTGTATCCCATATGTCCGTGGAGTCACCATACCAACCCTAACCAAACTACCTCTCACCTTGTTTTATGAGAAACAGAAATTATGACTATCTTTTCATTTACTTTTATGTTGTATTTTCTACTATAGGCAGTCAAACCTAATACTGATAGACACAAGTGGGTTTAAGTAAGAAGAGGAGGAATGTGGACAATACTCCTTCCAGAAATTTTTCAATACAGAAGTACAGAGAAATGGGATAGTAACAGGAAAGGGCAAAGTAGTAAGGGAATTTTGTTTTTCACTCTAAGTTGGAAATATTACACCATATTATACGATTATATGATAATGAGAAAATCCAGGAATAAAAAAGTGCTTAATACAAGAGAGTACTTATTGAAGTTTTATCCTTCAATAAGCAAGTAAGAGTAAGTAAGCAAGAAGAGAAGGGATCCCGTATGTACCTTGACCTGTGGTACTAAAAGGTGCATTTGTTTTTACTTAAATCCGTGAAATTCGTACTGATTATACAACCTAAACTATGTGAATTCCATGAATATTTTCAAAGAGTTTTTGAGGTAACTTCCACACAGTAAAAAAATTGTTGTTGTTTTGTTTTCTTTGAGATGGAGCCTCACTCTGTCATTCCGGCTGGAGTGCAGTGGTGAAATCTGGGCTCACTGCTGCCTCAGCCTCCCAAGTACCTGGGACTACAGGCGTACACCAACATGCCCAGCTAATTTTCTTTTTTTTGGGGGGGGGGGGGATTTTTGATAGAGACAAGGTTTCACCACGTTGGCCAGGCTGGAAAAATGTTTTTATTTGAGGATTTTTGTATAAATAATAATTGAATCTTTCACAGATACTAACTCCATCCCTCCTCACATTGTTTTTCACTTTCAAGTGAGAAAGATATTGTTTGGGATCATATGAATAATCAAAAGATTGCCCAATAGCCTAAATTAAAAGAAATTGCTCATTAAATGGGATAAAGCATCTTGCAAATAAGAAATGCAAGACACAGAAAGCTGATAAAGCAAGTAAAGAAAAATCCTATTTTTTCTGAGTCCCCTGTTTAAATGGAATTTTTAAACCCACAGATGTTCAAAGGAGGTAAAAATATATTTCTTCTTTGATGGAATTGCTACAATTCCAAATATATAAATCCACCCACAGCATTAATTAATGTTCTCCCTCTGGTTTGAGAAGCATAGTATTTTTACCTGAATAAGCCACTTTTTTTCTTCCATATTCTGTCATGTAAGATTCAGTATCTTTTCCCATAAGGAACAAGTATTAGGAGAAATATCAGAAATTACATTTGAGATCTGTTACCTTTGAGATACCCATTATCACCCCAGTGGAGATGTCAGTAGGAAGTTGGATATACGGATCTAGAGTTCTGGTAAAGATCCAGGCTGGAGATAAAATTTCTGGAGTCATCAGCCTTTAGTATATTTAAAGCCATGGAGCCCATCATCTAGGGATTTCATGTATGTAAATTACAACAAGGACAGGTTTCTAGCCTAAGCCCTGGAGCATATTTTGAGGTTAGGAGACAGGAAAAAAAAAAAAAAAGGGAGACTGAAAAGGAGCAGCTGGTGGTAAAGGGGGAGAAAACAGAAAGAGTGGGATCCTAGAGGCCAAGAGAAGTGTTTCTGAGAGGAAGTTTGTGTATTTTGATAAGTAAAAATGGAGAAAGAGCATTAGATTGTGCAAAGTGGAGGTCATCCGTGAGCTTCACAAGAGCATTCAGAGTGGAGGCTTGGAGGGAACGCTTGTTTGGAGGGAGTTCAAGAGAGAACTGAAGAGAAAAAGGGGGAACTGGAATAGATGATTTTCCCTAGAGCTTTTCTGTAAACAGCAAGAGAAAGAAATTGGGTGATGAGGTCAAGGAAGTTTTGTTTGCTTTTTAAACTAGGAGAAATAACAGCATGTTGCTGCATTTATAGGAATGACCCAGAAGAAAGAGGGAAGACAGACGATGCAGGAGAGAGATGGGAAAATTCCTAGAGGGATGTGATTAAGAGGGGATGGGATCTTTTGCACAGAAGAGAGCCTTGTTTCAGCTGGAAGATGAACAATTCATCCAGAATGATAAAAATTTATAAAATATATAGACACCAACGCAAGTAAGGAGTTAGATGCAGTGGTAGGAGTTTGTGGGAGCTCTTTAACTTATTCACTTTTCTCAGTATCATCAACTAAGTGAAGGTAGGGAGAAAATATGGGAGGTTTAAGGGTGGTAGAGAAAGTAAGAAACATCTATCTAGAATAGTAGGAAGGAAAATTAACCTGGAAAATACGATGTGATCGCCTGGCAGCTGTAAAGATACACTTGAGATTATTGATCATGGATGTAAAGTGAGAGCGGTGAGCATGGTTGCATATTTTACTACAGCCATTTCATCAGTGGTTTTACTGAGCAGTATGACAAACTGAAAAGAGTCAAGAGAGTTGAGGGTGTATGCAAGAGAACCATTAAATGACTGACCACAGAATTTAGGCTTAGCTCATAAGGGAGAGGGAGATATGAAGATGATAATGAATTAAAGCTCTAGGTGGACACTGAAATTACTGAAGCCAAGTACTAAAAGGGATGAGCAGGAAAGCTGATGGGAGAGTTGTAAAGTGCTTGAAGTCACAGTTTTAGAGGGGATGAAGTTTTGGGGCAAGATTGAGGCTTACCATGAAAGTGAATACCAATGTACAGAAAAGGGTAAGATCACTAAAGAAAAGGTTAAGTAAGGCACCACAAGTCCAGGGAATTGGAAGATTATCCAAATGTGTGTTTAAATTACCAAAAATTACAATAGGAGTAACGGAGAGAATGACAGTGACTGGAAGCCAACACCTTCATGGACATGACCTGGCAGCCATAGATGGCCACAATGAAGATGAATCCTGGCTGGGCACAGTGGCTCACGCCTGTAATCCCAATACTTTGGGAGGCTGAGGTGGGTGGATCACCTGAGGTTAGCAGTTCAAGACCAGCCTGGCCAATATGGTGAAACCCCATCTCTACTAAAAATACAAAAATTAGGCATGGTGGTGGGCTCCTGTAATCCCAGCTACCTGGGAGACTGAGGTAAGAGAATCACCTGAACCAAGGAGGCGAACATTGCAGTGAGATGAGATCACGCCACTGCACTCTATAGAGCCTGGGCAACAGAGTGAGACTCCATTTCAAAAAGAAAAAAAAAAGATGAATTCTGATTGGCCAATCCCATAGTCTAATGTTGACACGCAAAGCTCCGGGTTTTTATGGCAAGAGAAGGAAGAATGGTAAGAATTTGCCATGAGAAGCAGGAAGGACACTTCCCCACCTCTGAGGTCCAGCGGTGTGAAGACTGTGTGAGGGAAGAGAGCGACTTTTGGGAGAGCTGCCAGGAAGCAGGGTCCTGAGGTGAAGGCCAGGCTTCAGTTTTAATAGGAACACTCTGTTCATTGTGTTTAGAATGAAGTTACGCTATGGGTAGAAACAAAATGACAAGTTAGGAGGCGGCTATTGCAATAATATAAGCAAAAGATGATGGAAGTTTATCCCAGGAAGATGGCAGTAATGCTGTTAAGAAATGGTCAGATTCTGAATATTTTTCATATGTCATATTATACTGCATCATTGATTTTATGATGTCTCACTGTTTTGTGTCACTAAGAAAGAAAACAATGCTATCAGTTAATATTATTTTTTATCAATTTTAAGATGCATTGAAATCTGATATTAAAATATGAAAATGTGCATCTTAGAATTGATGAAATATGGTATATCGGTTAAATATACTACTGTACAGAGGAAAAAACTCTTTTTCCAAGAAACTGAGAACTCCACAAACTGAATTTCAGCATCTTTGAAAGCTTGCTAGAAAAATTCACCAACAGCTGTTTGAGGAAAAGCAAGACTGTGTTTCTGTTAGCTGACCTCACTTGATACATTTTGCATGTATTTACTAATTGGCTCCTGACAAGAAATAACTCCTTGTTGTTTGTTATGTCTAATAGCCACAAATCAATTTGCTTATCGTTTGCATCTGCATATACTGCTTGTTATTTGTAGTTCATGGTCATGTCTGATCATTATGGGCAGATGGCTCAGAATTATCCACGTTGTGAATTGAACCCTGTCCCTAATGAACAAGGCCATGGAAGGCAAAACTGCAGTCTGTGCTAAGTTAGAAGTCTTATATTTGTGCACCCATTTTTTCCCATATTGTTGGGAATAAGAGCTCCAAGTGGCAAAGAAAAACAGCACTTAGACTGAGAACGTCTCAGCAAGGCAAATTTACATCTGCAGAAGGGTCCATCTCACATATGGAACAATGGCGAGAGCACACAGAACAAAGGAAAGCAGGGGTTTTTAGTATCTCCAACGCAGCTTCTGCTTCTGTGTATTTCCCCTATTGGTGAGGGTTAGACTGCACTGTCTAAACTAGTCCCAACTGACTAAACATTTAAACTTTCTCAGATAAGGTAGGCACTTAAGGTAGGTGAGAAAAGAGAGAAGGAGGGTCATTTACGGGGGGATACGAAGGTAACCTATTTCCTAATAAGGAAAGGAATGTGGACTGGGGTTGTAGAAAGTTCAGGCATGCCTAGGCATATTCAGACAAGTTGGGGTGCAGCAAAAGCAAGGGGTATTTGGAATTATAGGATAGAGAATGGGGAAACTGGATAAGCTGTTTGAAGAGGGAACCTAACTGGATCTAATGAGAGGTGACAATGTGCTAGCAGCCCTCACTCTCAGCACCTCCTCGGTCTTGGTGTCCACTCTGGTGGTGCTTGAGGAGCCCTTCAGCCTGCCACTGCACTGTGGGAGCCCCTCTCTGGGCTGGCCAAGGCAGCGCCAGCTCCCTCTGCTTGTGGGGAGGTATGGAGGGAGCGGGGCAGGCGGGAACTGGGGCTGCGGGCCTCGCTCCCAGGCCAGTGTGAGTTCCCCTTGGCCTGCGGAGCAGCCAGCCGGTGCCATCAGCCAAGGGCAGTGAGGGGCTTAGCACCCGGGCCAGCAGCTGTGGTGGGTGCGCCAGGTCCGCCAGCAGTGACAACCCCCCAGTGCTGCACTGGAGTTCTCGCCTGGCCTCAGCTGCTTCCCTGCAGGGCAGGGCTCAGGACCTGCAGCCTGCCATGCCCGAAGGCCCCCAACCCCCCCACCCCCGCCCCAACCCACCCCACAGTGGGCTCCCATGCTGCCTGAGCCTCCCCGACGAGTGCCACCCCCTGCTCCACAACACTCAGTCCCATCAAACGCCCAGGGGCTGAGATGTACTGGTGCACTGTGCAGCACTGGACTGGCAGGCAGTTCCCCCTACTGCCCAGATGCAGGATCCACTACTTGAAGCCAGCTGGGCTCCTGAGTCTAGTGGGGACTTGGAGAACTTTTATGTCTAGCTAAAGGATTGTAAACACACCAATCAGCACTCTGTGTCTAGCTAAAGGATTGTAAATGCACCAATCAGCACTCTGTCAAAACAGACCAATCACCTCTCTGTAAAATGGACCAATCAGTAGGATGTGGGTGGGGGTCAGCTAAGGGAATAAAAAAACCAGGCTGTCCAAGCCAGCGGTGGCAACCTTTCCACACTGGTGGAAGGTGTGTTCTTTTGTTCTTTGCAATAAATCTTGCTGCTGCTCACTCTTTGGGTCCACACCCCCTTTGTGAACTGTAACACTCGCGGAAAGTCTGTAGCTTCACTCCTGAAGCCAGCAAGACCAGGAGCCCACCCACAGGAGGAACAAACAACTCCAGACCCGCCGCCTTTAAGAGCTATAACACTCACTGCGAAGGTCTGCAGCTTCACTCTTGTCAGCGAGACCACGAACCCACCAGAAGGAAGAAGATCCAGACACATCTGAACATCTGAAGGAACAAACTCCGGACATATTTAAGAACTGTAACACTCACCGCGAGGGTCCCCAGCTTCATTCTTGAAGTCAGCGAGACCAAGAACCCACCAATTCTGGACACACTAACACATATTACGTCAAACTGGCATATCTTCCTCAGTGATTCATAATCCTGGCTGCACATTTGAAACACATTGGGGTGCTTTTAGAAAACTTACTCTTGTACTCCATCTCTGATCAGGGTCCCTGGAGGTGAGCTCCAGGCTTCAGTGTTTTTGAAAACTTCCCAGGTAATTTAAATATACAAAAATATACAATGAACCTTGAGAACCATTGGTGCTAAGTAGTTTCCTCATTAATAAATGATAAGCTTTGACGTGTTCAGGTCAAGTCACACAATGTCATATAGCAGGCATCAGAAATGAATATGGAATATAGGAAGTTACAATGTGTTAAACTGTAGAGTATTAAGTTATGTCTATCGTATTTTTGAGAGTGTACACATGTCTAATAGCCACAGATCTCTACACCTATAATTTCCCTCTATATATATTGCTTATTTTCCAGTTAATGGTTTATATCTGACCATTTTAAAGAAAGATGATTCTGAATCATCATGGTGCAAATTTAACCCTATCACCGTTGAATACAACTTGCGTGTGTCTGTGTGTGTATATCTCCATACATACACGTGGCATATATATACATACATATGATGAAGGGCTATAAAAAATGTTATCAACTTTAAATGCTCAAGATTACAGGAGTTTTTTGTTTTTGTTTTATTTTAATTTTGAGATGTTGTCTCACTCTGTTACTCAGGCTGGAGTTTAGTGGAGTCATCATAGCTCACTGCAACCTCAAACTCCCGGGCTCAAGTGATCCTTCTCCCTCAGCTTCCCAAGTCAGTAGGACTACAGGCATATGCCACCACACCTGGCTAAGTTGTTGTTGTAGAGACGAGATCCTATGTTGTCCAGGCTAGTCTTGAACTTCTGGTCTTGAGCAATCCTGCTTTGGACTCCCACGGTGCTGAGATTACAGGTGTGAGCCACCTCACCCAGCCTGCAGGACATTTTAATTTTCTTCTCTTTTGTCTTCATTTCCTAGAATGTAAATGCATTTTCTTTGTAATAAAAATGTATTCCCCTTGAAACAGCCAAACCTATTCATTAGAGAAAATTTGGAAAATTCAAGAAATTATGAATAAGAAAACTAAAATGGTTCATAGTTCTACCACCCGGAGATGACTGTGCATTTTGGTTCATTCTTTCCAATTATTTTCTGTGTCTGAGAATGTGTATACAGAATTACACTTACATGGATTTTTAAAAATATTTTTAAATATTTTTGTCTATTTTTTCTCTTAAATGTTTTACCATATCATTAAAAATTTTTATAAAATATACTTTTAAATGAACTACATAGTATTATATTGTGTGGATGTATCATTATTTATTCAAACTATTAAACTACAAGTTATATAAATATGTAGAAATATAGCATCCAATGTTAAGAGTGCCGTGAAACAGTCATTTTATTCTTTTCTGTTGGTGCAAAAGTTCTAAAACCTCTAAAAAAAAAAAAAAACAGGCAAACAGTGCCTATTAAAAGCCTTAAAAATGTGTACATGGTTGGCCCAAGAAGTCCAATTCTAGGAATTCATATAAATGCACACCATTTGCATGGAAAGAATATTTACATTTAGGAAAAGTGATACATTCATATTTAGGCAAAATATTGGAAACAACTTAGAAGCTAAATAACAAGCCCTCCACCTCCCTGCCCCACCTTCACTCCTGGTATTTAGAAATTATTCTCTTGAAGTCCCCCTGCCTCCTGTTTCTTTACCATTATTAGTATATGTGCTAGAGTTGGTGGCAGGGCTTATTTTAAGACTAAAACCTTTCAAAAGACTGTCAGCTGGTAGATTTCTGAATTTAGAATATGGGTAAATGACAACTTTTGTCCCTGGGTTTAGGTACTAGCTATGATTCTTGGACAATGGAGCAGCCTCTGTGGACTTTTTCTTTTCTCTTCTCTTTTCTTTTTTCTTTTCTTTTCTCTTATTTGAGACAGAGTTTCACTCTTGTTGCCCAGGCTGGAGCGCAATGGTGCGATCTCGGCTCACCGCAACCTCCGCCTCCCGGGTTCAAGCAATTCTCCTGCCTCAGCCTCCCAAGTAGCTGGAATTACAGGCATGCACCAGCACACCGGCTAATTTTGTATTTTTTAGTAGAGACAGAGTTTCTCTATGTTGGTCAGGCTGGTCTCCAACTCCCGACCTCAGGTAATCTGCCCACCTCGGCCTCCCAAAGTGCTAGGATTACAGGCGTGAGCCACCGTACCTGGCCTGCTTTTTCATCTTTTGTGGTTTCCAATGCCTTTAAAATGAAAGACTAAAATCCTTAATACGACCTCTCACACCCTCCTGGCACTTCCAGACAATTCTTAGGGAAGCCTCATATGCTTCATACCCTCCTCCCTCAGGGAGTTTATTCCCCATGTGGCTGTAAAGTCCCCAATCCTTCAATTGCTTAACCCCAGCAATCCTTCAGACTCTGTCTTGGGTGAAGCTCTTTCTGGCCTACACAGCGTGGTCATTACATACTTGTAGCGTCCAGGCAGAGACAAACCATAGTGTGATGATCAGAGCTGGCAGGGAATGTTGTTCCTTCCAGAAACTGAAAATCACCCAGTATCACTAAAACAAAGTAATTGAAAAGTGGTCCTGGGTGATCTTAGAGAGTGGGTTTTAAGTACTGCTGCAACATGGTCAGGTGTATGTTAAAAAAAGAAAAAAGAAAAATACTCTGTAACTTCCAGGAGGCAGAGAATGGAAAGAAGAAAAAGTAGTGCAAGAAGATTGATGCAGAAGTGAAAATGTCTTGGCCTAGGCCAGTGGTGGTAAAGGTGAAAAATGAACAAATTCACTAGATATTTAGTGGCTTCTAGTTAAAGATGACAGGTCCAATGCATCCTGCCCAGCTAACATGTCTCCCATTGCCAAATAAGGATGAAAGAAATTTGCCATGAAATTGATGGTGTTTAAAGTGCCTTAAAGATGGGAAGTGAGAGGCTCAACAAAGTAGAGAGGTCATTGAAATTCTGGAAGACAGTGAACGGGGTATGTTGTATCCTTTTACCTTATTGCCATGTCTTCCCAAGTGAAGGCAACAAAAGGAGGCCCTGCAGTTAATTGTACATGCTGTTTAAAAATACTGAAGTATCTCGGTGTGGCCCAAATGAATTACAAATTGCTAAATTCTCAGATGATGTCTCTATACGACTCACCCACCAGCTCTCTATTGAGGAGGTGGTGGTCCCAAGACCTTTGTACATACATATGTACATACCACCTATGTTCTTTCTCTTTGCCTGGAATGTGTCCCCGCCACCAACTCTTTAACGACCTAACTCAAATTCATCACTCATGCCTCGGCTGAAACATTACTTCTTCAATAAATCCTTCCTCTCTCCCCTTCCTGAATTGTTACCCTATTAAAACCCCTAATCACAAGCTTCACTTTTCCTTCAGAAACCCAGCACAATTTGTAATTACATATTTTCTTGTGTATTTGTTCATGTCTTACTTAGAATATAAATTGCATGAAAATACAGAATATGTCTATTTTTTACTGCTGTATCCCTTATGTCTTGAAACACTCAATAAATATTGAATGAATGAAAGAAATTATAAATCAAGAACTACCAGGCCATGGTGCCATTTGTAGGAGTTAGGCTAAGCAAAACAAAGGACTTTAAATGTCTTCCGTGTAGAATTTTCTTTTGGGAGAAGGAAGCGTTGTTTATCATTTTCCAACAGAGTTGCACCAACTGCTGCAGTCAGCTGGACCTATGTTGCTCTTCTTCTGACTAGGAAAAGGTCACCCTCTTCCCCATTAAAAGGCCAAACAGGTTTAAAAAAAATACCATGAGCAATAAATGCAGTCCAGTTAGGTCTTACGCCAGAGAGGATCAAGGGGGCAATAGTTTGGGAGATTAGAGAGCTACCTGCCTTAGCAAGCAGAAATGTGTGTTTTTATCTTGAGTGTCCTCGGCTTGTATCTCCTGAAAACTTCAACAAAGGAGCTGTGAAGCAGGTGGCTCTGATATTTCTGGATGGAAATCCTGGCTGTTTCACCATATAAATACAGTTAATAGCTCAGATAATTTGGCAAAGTGAGGTGAGTTAATAAGAGGTTAAAAGATGAGACACTAACCTAGGTTACCACAGTGTATTCATTTCCAAGGCTAGTATGCCTACACAGCAAGAACAGCATCCTATTTGGTTATCAGCACCTGTGAAAAGTGAGATTCATCAATAAGGTTACCAAAGGTACTTGGGGGAAAAAACTAGACTTTTTGTTGGGCCCCATGCACTGTTGGAGGAAAACATTTTTGCTGCCCCAGATTTTCCCTCATTAACTTATTCTTAGCCATGGATGGATGACTAGCATAAGGAATACAAGGCTATCAATCTGCTGTAGGTTATCTGTAATTTTTTTTTTTTTTTTTGAGATTGATCTCTATCGTGCAGGTTGGAGTACAATGGTGCAGTCGTAGCTCACTGCAGCCTCAAAACTCCTGGGCTCAAGTGATCTCCCTGGTAGCTCAGACTAAGGTGCACACCATCACACCTGGCTAATCAAAAAAAGAATTGTAGAGATGTGGTCTCACTATGCTGCTCAGGTTGGTCTTGACTTCCTGGCCTCAAGTGACTTCCCTGCCCTGGTCTCCCAAAGTGTTGGGATTACAGACAGGTATGAGCCATTGTGTCTGGCTAGTTATCTATTATTAATATGGAATCTTTCTGTTCTCATGATAGCTGAGGCTGTGTCCTGGAAAAATCCAAAACAAGATAGAACTAGGATTCCAGAAACAAAGAAATATTGTATTATTCAGGGTTCTCCAAAGAAACAGAACCAATGGGGGGTGTGTGCACATGTGCATGTGTGTATGTGGAGAGAGAAATTATGAAGGCTAAGAAGTCCCCCAATCTGCCATCTGCAAACTGGGGACCCAGAAAAGCCAGTGGAGTGATTCAGTCCTGTGAGGCAGGGGAGCTATTGGTGTGAATCCCAGTTTGAGGGCAGAAGATGAGATGTCCCAGCTCAAGTAGTGAAGCAGAAAATAAAGGGGACACATCCTCCTTCCTCCACCTTATGCTCTATTGGGGCCCTCTATGGATTGGGTGACCCACACTGGGAATCATCCAATGCCCAGGGCCGTCTGCTTTACTGAGTCTACCAATCAGTGTGAAATCTGGAAACACCCTCACAGACACACCTGGAAACCATGCTTAGTCTAGACACAAAAAGTTAATCATTACAATATGAATAGGAGGGGAAGGGTATGCAAAGGGAGGGATGGAGAAGAAATAAATGGTCAGAAAGGTGAAAGAGAAGCTGTAGTTGGAGCCATGAGCCAAGCCACTCTCCCAGACCAATGCCAGGGGCCAGTCAGTGCCATGTGCAAGTGCACCCTATCTGAGGAACATGAACTGCCACTTCAGTTCCCCTTCCAAATCTCATACAAGCAGCGCCTGTGGCCAACCCTCACCTGGAACCATACAGGGAAGAGAATTGAGAGAGGTATTAATAGCTCCACTTTCGCTAACTTGGACAGCTCAAAACCTCCATAATTTTCCCAAAATGATTGACAGTTACATCCCTTCAATCCTCCATCTCATCACTTTCTGCTTTGTCCAAAAGATAAATTGACTTTATTAGCTATTTGTTTTCTATCAGAATGAAATACATTCCAATTCTCTTTTCAACATTTATTTAAATGAGTACCTTCTATCAGTACACCGTTTTTGCAGTTTTGTTTGAATCAGGTCATGGAGTAGCACAGTGTCACGATGGCTTTCCCCTGTCAAGCACAGACCCTTCTGTAATGCACATTTTTCTTTTCTTGGGTGGGTCTTGGCTGAGCAGGTTCATATCTCAGTTCAATTCCACTTCTAAATTCTGACTGTAGGCAAAATTCTAGGAATCCTTATTGCTGTCTTTCCATTATCACTTTGTAATTCTCTAATTTTCAAAAAACTTCATTTCAAATCATCTGCACACAGCAAACTCATCAACTCTCTCTTTGAGAGAGCTCAAATTGCATGCTACCTATAGTCTATACACACTTTCTGTAATTAAAAAATTGTTAAAATTGAATAATAGACAATTGAATATAGACAATTTCCCCCTTAAGATAGACACTGTTTTACAGTGTGATATAATTGGGGGAGAGAGTAGAATTGGGACACTTCATATTTAATTATTTTTCCTATTATTTAAAACTTTAAAAATAAGATTTTCCTGGTCTATTTATTTCATTTCAGAAGAGTGTATTTCAATAAGTAAAAAGCAACTTAGTAACAAGTCAATTGTTTACATTCTGCCAGATCAAGGTATTGTGAAGATTCTTTTGTGTTTATCCATTATTATGGTACATAAGTGTCAGATATTCCAAATTATACTTCTAAAATTACACAGCACCTGTGCCACATTTGTTTTCTTCCAATATTTTTTAGCATGACTCAAAATCTTATGCTTCTGGTTAACACTTTTCTACTTAATGTCATTGAAGATTTCATTGGAAATAGTTTTCTAGAGCCCACAGATGTTTTATTCCTGGCCTTTGACTTCCAGGATTAAATTTCAGACACCAAGCTTCTTTGTGGAATCAGTAATGTGTTATCAAACAAAACACTCATGATAACAAGTAGATTAAATATTTCTGAAATAGGAAACAATCATTTGAAGGAAGGAGAGCTAAGTGCTATTAAATTGCAAACTTTATGTGTTCTTCTAGACAATGTACCAGGCCCTTTTTCCACCTTCCTGAACTACTTACAGTCCACAGGCTCTCGGAAATTAATAAATATTCATCAATAATTGATGACATCGGGCCCACTCTACTCAGCATCTAATACCCTTGGATGTTTACGGAGCAGCCAACGTCAGTGAAATTTTCATCCCATGGCTCAAATGGGTTCCCTGCCTCCAGGATCTCCTCGCTGCAATCTGCCCTGTGTCTCAATATTAAATTAATCTTTCTGAAGCCCTACTTTTATCATATCACTACCTTGTTTAAAAGTATATAATGTATGCTCTTTGCCAACTGGGCCAAGTCCAAATCCCTGAATGTCACTGAGAACACCTTTCATATCCTGGCCCTGTCTCCTGCCAACCACCTACCCACCAGCTTCTCCCACCCTCTCTACTGCCAGCCAAACCCTAAAGCAGCTAGGTCTTCAAATGGGTCAGGCATGCTGTGTCTTCCAGGCCTTTGCTTCAGCTATTTGTTGCTTTTAACAGCCTCTCAATTCCATGCCCTGATTTCCTTTGCCTAGGTATTTTCTGTTAATCCTTCAAATGCAGCATTTGTATTCCTTACTCCTTGGGAAGCCATCCCTCGATCTACTTGACTGGTTGAGCCCTCTCTGCTCTGTGCCTCCCTAGCACCTTGCACTTCCCTCTCTGTAGTGGCTGGATATGACCGCTCAAAGATACTGAGTCCTAATCTCTAGAACCTGTTGATTTTATACAGAAAAAGAGTCTTTGCAGATGTGATTAAGGATCTTGAAGTAGGAAGATTATTCTGGATCATCTGTGTGGACCCTAAATGCAACAATCACAAGTCTGAATAAGAGCGAGGCAGAAGGAAATTTTACACTGAAGAAGGAAAGACACGCCTAGAAGAAGAGGTGGTGTGAAAATGGAGGCAGGGATTTTCTGCCAAGGGTGGCTGCCAAGGGATGCCAGCAGCCACTCAGGAGCTAGAAGAGGCCAGAGACAGACTCTCCCCTGAAGCCTCCAGAGGAAATACAGAGCCATAGGACGTCCTAATTTCCACCCCGTGATACTGATTTCAGACTTCTGCCCTCCGGGACTTTAACAGAACAAATTTCTTTTAAGACACCGAACTTGTGGTAATTTGTTGCAACAGCCTCAGGAAACAAATACACTATCACATCCTATCAGTCAGGAGCCCATCAGGCAGCAGATGGCACAGGTAACAGTGCTAAGTGAGGGGAGGTGGAAGCGCTCCATGGCTTCTGATACTGAGTTGCCATCACTGCTTCTGAGGGAGCAAGAAAAGAAGGCAGTTACCAGAACTCAAAGATGGGCTGTATGGAGAGGGCTCCCCAGTAGGAGCCATGGCCTTCAATGGAAGGACATTGCCAACTCAAAGTGACCAGGAGAAAGGCAGCTGGGGAACAAGTGTCCCAGCCTCATCCTCCACTCTCGAACCTCCCAGGAGGCCACGGGCAAGCATTCCACAAAAGTCAGAGCATTCCACTTTTCCTGCATTCCACAAAAGTCAGAGCACAGAGCAAGGTGGAAGGCGCTGGTGGAGAGTGGATCATTGGGGAAAACAGATGACATCCTACACAACATGGATTGTTCTATTCTATTCAATTGCTCATTTCATCATCTGATTCTTCCACTCTGCTTTAAATACCATGAGTGTGACTACCCCAACCACCCTCTGTATTATGAATGCCAGTGCCCGGCAGGGTGTCACGGTGTCAGGCACAGACTGGGAACTTTATAAATACTTATTTAACAAAACTAATTAATAAAATACAGACAAGAGACTCTCCACATAGGATCTAGTCTTCTATTTCTGGTCTCATTTTCCATGATTTTCCTTTATGAAACTTTTGCTGGAACCCAGAATGGACCACAAAATAAAACCCAACAAGCTTCATTTTTTTCCCATCACTGTACCTCTCCTTGGGGCATTTCCTCTTCCTAAGCCACCATCACCACATCTATGGAATTGCTATTACACTTTAAAGACCATCTTATATGCTACGTCCTCCATTATGTCTGTCTGGACCACCTTGTCAAAAATGATCTCTGCCTTCTTGGCGCTCTTTCAGGTCTTATGTGTATTTCCCTTGAACAAGTAACATTTTATTGTTGTGTCTTGTTGATATGCCTGCAGTGTCATAAGTCAACTTGAAGAGCACAGTTCCCTGGAGAGCAGCCTCTCAGTCTCATATTATGAATCCTAAACAGGATTTAGCCAATGACTTTCAGAAGTCAGTTCACAATCAACATTGCTGAATAAATAAATTAACTGGAACCTTTCTGGTAATTAGCATTTCATGGTCACTTATTTATCCCAGTCTCTCCTTGGCTTTACTATCGAAAGCAAAAAGAATCTTTGAATGTCAATTCTATTTCTTTCAATAACAGTGGTTTTATTATTTAATAAAAGTGATTCAAGAAAAGGCTTGCAAACAAAGTTTAGGTTCTTGCTCTTGACTTAGTAGTTAATAATCCATAACAGTACTGTGTGTTTTATTGTGAAGCATCATTACGGCAGATTTGCCCCAGGGGTGGTGGGTGGTAGAAGTAGGGGCAGTAACAGATCTTTAGGACCACTCTGGCATCCCTGGGGTTTGCCTGAGGTATGAATTTACCAGTTTTTGGCATTCCTCAGAGCAATTTAAAACTGCCTTTTAGTGCAACTGTGTATAAAAAAAAGAAAACAGCTATTGGGATTCAAAGGAGTGGCATGTACACTAACTGAGTTCTACGACATTTTAATAAAAGTTATATTAAAGGAACAAATACCAGATTCAAGGCTAAAATGACATATTCTGCCACAAAGTGAATATACCTCTTAACATCAGAGTAAACATTTAAAACAATCCTTACCCATGACTACCAGGAATATTTAGCAACACTTATGATAGTTTACTGTCTCATTTTACTATAGTATCACCTTAAAAGAGAATATAGAGCTGACTATATCTCCTGAAGGACTATAAAGGATGGTATGAATACTTAACATATTGACTTTATTGCTGTCAAAAAATAAAGACATACTTTCACACATAAAAGCTATGTAGTTCAGTAACTCTATTTTGCAAATGACTGCAGCACCATAATGACATCCCAGAAAAACTCATATTTGAATGTCTTTTGAAATGTTTAAGCTCTTTAATATTTGAATTGCTTATAAATGTTTATCTGTTTTGTGTTTTCCTTCTGAAACCTACCAAGCTTACTTTGTTGCAATGCATAAGTCAATATTTGCATATGGATGTGGGTAAACACAGCTTTGCAGTAGATTCATTTAGATGCAATGGGCAGAATAAAATATATATTTTCTAAAGAAACCGATTCTCTTGGCTATTCACTTAGGGCTCAAAAGCAAATAAATGTTCAATGTTTCACAGCTATTTAAGCCAGTGGGGACTTAACAGCTAAATTTCTAAAGAAGAAATAAAGTGATTTTAAAAGGAAGAACCTTGTCAGCTTACTCAGAACTGAAGTGGCCCATTCTTTGAGCATAGAGGCACTATTCGCTCTATTCACGCTACTTTGCAAGGCCTTGTATGGGCCCTATTACTGAATTGGGACTTTTATATCCAGCAGCCGAAGTATCTTCTCAGTCCTAAGATAACCTAGATAAAACCAAGTTGATGCCAGTTACTACTAAGTTAACTCATCAAATTAATTGCACAGCAGAGTAAAATGGAACACCCCACACTTATTTATGTAGATGTATATAGATTATAGAAGCTCTCCCCCCAATTTTCATTTGTTGTGATACAAATGGGCCCTCCATACATTGCAAACTATCCTGAAATGAAGGCTTCCATCTTCCTTTTGAAGATTCTAAATCACTTAACATTTAGATACCAGTGTATAATCTCAGCTGCTATGCTCAAGAATAATACAAGGGACTAGCAGAGATGTCCTAAAACAATTAATCTGTTAAAGGGAATGAGCCAAAGGAACACCTATGTCTGAGTCTCAAGCTCTGGCATCTTAAGATAATGGCAAACCCCTAGCAGCAAAGGAGAGAGGGAGATTTCCAAGGTTTCCTGCTTGACCCCATAATATCTTCCATTTTGTGTTACTATTAGACTTCAGGATATGTAAACAGGCACCAGGAATAAATGAATATGTAGAATGAGAGAGATACATATAGATAAACAGTAAATCTAAGTATACTTTCTTTAAAAAGGCAAAAAAGTGAATTCCACTCTTAGGAACTCCCCAGCCTACTAGTGGAAGCAACACATGAGCATTAGGAGTTACCAGTTTTTGTTCAGTGGAGAGAAGCAATTCCAGGTGAGTGATTAGACAATGCTTCACAGAGAAGATAATGGAGGTAGGTCTGGGAACATGAATAATACTTGGGCTTATAGACATAAGGAGAGACTGCATTGCTGAGAGTGTAAATAACATCATAATAAGGCGATGAAGATGATGATAGTGTAGTTATTATGTATCGGTTAACAAACTCAGGTGTGCAATAAATATTTTCCTTATTTTTCCTAAACCAACAACAAACTCCTTCGCTAGGCTAATGGGAAATAGGTCTTTAATCACTCTTGAGCCCTCAATCCTTTCACCCTAGGGTTATGCCAAAGTTCTAAGGCCTTAAAACTTCAAAGGTATCAAGGGTACCTCTTTAGTAGTAAGTCACCTGCCCCTACTGATGCTTGCTTGCACACTGACTGTCTTTCCCCACATGGTCTCTTGAGGCTCTCATTTTGCTATTTCCTTCTAGGCTTTTGATACAATCTCTGGAGTGGCTAGAATCGGCCTGAATCCATTCCTTCAGGTCCTACCATTCCTCTAGGCATTATATGATGGGAAAGGGCAGGTTTCCACTGCCTGTAAGAAACCTCTCTGCTGCCTGAGACTGTCTGCAGGCATTCCCTCCTGTTCTCCTCATTTCCCTCAGAGGCCTTCCTGAGCTCTTCAAACAAGGTTCCCCTCAAAAATCACAGTCCATGTGAAACTAAATCCAGAAAGACTTGACTAAAATCTACCTCCACCTCCTCCCCCAGATCCTGATAGGAGGAAGAAGAATATAAAGGAAAACATGATAAAACTTAATATTTCAATAAAGTATCTGCCATCTTACCTGGTATTTACTAAGCATTTGCCCACTTTCTGCCCTGCATGTTCTCTCAATCAATCCTTTTGACGTATATCAGGAAGATACTCTTATCTCCACTTTACAAACAAACGGTGTTAAGTAACTTGCCCATGGCCTCACAGCAGGTAAATGACAGAACTAGGAGGAATCTGGATTCAGAGCTTGCACATGATGCCGCTGCACCCACTGCCTCCCCTGGATATGGACAAAGACGAAAAAGGGAGTAATCTAATCTCAAGAGGTAAAAGACATGCCAGAAAAGTAAAAAATATTGGATGATTGAAGGTAAACTGCAAACAATAATGCTAATGACAAGGTTGAGGGCAAAATGTGAAAATCTTAAACAGCCTTTGTTTGCAGGTGACAAGATTTTCTATGAAGAAGATCTGAAAGAACTGACCAAAAATATTATGAAACTAATAAATAGTTTTAGCAAGTTTGTAGGACACGAAGTTAATATTCAAAAGTCAACAACTTTTGTATGTACCACCAATGAACAAGTGGAACTTGAAATAAAAAACACTATCATTTATATTGGTACCCCCCAAAATAAAGTACTTAGGTATAAATTTAACAAAACATGTACAAGATCTATATAAGGAAAACTATGCACTCTGATGAAAGAAATCCAAGAACTAAATACATTAGAAGATATTTCATGTTTAAGAATAGAAAGACTCGGCTGGGTGCAGTGGCTCATGCCTATAATCCCAGCACTTTGGGAGGCTGAGGTGGATCACTTGAGGTCAGGCATTCGAGACCAGCCTGGCCAACATAGTGAAACCCCATCTCTACTAAAAACACAAAATTACCCAGGTGCGGTGGCTCGTGCCTGTAATCCTAGCTACCTGGGAGGCTGAGGCAGGAGAATCACTTGAACCCAGGAGGCAGAGGTTGCAGTGAGCCAAGATTGTGCCACTGCACACCAGCCTGGGCAACAGAGCAAGATCCTGTCCCCCCCTCAAAAAAAAAATAGACTCAATACTTGCCAAGATGATCTATAAACTTAATGCAATCCCAATCAAAATTTTAGCAGCTATTTTGTGGGTATCAACAAACTGATTCTAAAGTTGATACAAAGAGGCAAAAGACCCAGATGCTCAACACAATATTGGAGAAGAAGAACAAAATTGAATAATTGACACTACTGGACATCAAAGCTTATTATAAAGGTACCTAAATCAAGACAGTGTGATATTGGCAAAAGGATAGACGAGCTGATCAATGAAACAGAGAGCCCAGAAATGGACCTACATAAATATAGTCAACTGATCTTTGACAAAGGATCAAAAAGAATGCAATAGAGCAAAGATAGTCTTTTCAACCAATGGTGCTGTAACAAATGGACTTCCACATACCAAAAAATGAACCTAGACACTGACCTTATATTCTTAACAAAAATTAACTCAAGATGTATTATAGACTTAAATGTGAGATGCAAACTTATAAAACTAGGAGATAATCTAGATGACCATGAGTATGGCAATGACTTTTTAGATATAACAGCAAAGGCATGATCTGTGAAAGAAATAATTGATAAGCTGGACTTCATTAAAATTTAAAAATTCTGCTCTATGAAAGATATCGTCAAGAGAATGAGAAGATAAGCCACAGACTGGGAGAAAATCTTTGCATGAGACCCACCTAATAATGGACTATTGTCCAAAATATACAAAGAACTATTAAAACTCAACAATAGGAAAATGAACCCAATTTTCAAAATGAGCAAAAGACCAGGACACTTCACAAAAAAAGATACACAGATCACAAATAAGCATATGAAAAAATGCCTCACATCATTTGTCATTAAAGAAATGCAAATTAAAGCAACAATGATATACCACTACACACTTATCAGAATGGCCAAAATCCAGAGCACTGAGGGTACCAGAAATGCCGGAGAGGATGTGGAGCAACGGGACTTCCCATTTATTGCTGGTGGGAATGTAAAATGGTACAGTCACTTTGGAAGATAGCTTTGGTACTTTCTTACAAAATTAAACATACAGTATTTCCCCCTTACCCATGAAGGATATATTCCAAGATCCCCAGTAGATGCCTGAAACCTCAGATAGTACCAAACCATATATATACTATGTTTTTCCCATATATACATACCTATGATAAAGTTTGTAAATTAGGTACATAAGAGATTAAAATTAAGAACTAATAAAAGAGCAATTGTAGCACTAAACTATAATAAAAGTTGTATGAATGTGGTCTGTCTCTTTCTCTGTCAATATCATATTGTACCGTACTCACCTATTTTCAGACTATTGCCGAACTTGGGTAACTGAAATCATGAGAAGCAAAACTGCAGATAAGGGGGGACTACTATAATTTTACCAGTGTGATTCTGCACTTACACTCTCTTGTATTCACCCAAGTGAGTTGAAAACTTATGTCCACACGAAAACTTGCACAAAAATGTCTCTATCAGTTTTATTTATAATTGCCAAAACTTGGAAGCAACAAAGACGTCCTTCAGTAAATGAATAGAAAAAGGGATATTCTATCATCTGGTGCATGCTGATAATCGATTATTATTCAGCACTAAAAAGCAATAAGCTAACAAGCCATGAAAAGATGTGGCAGAAGCTAAGATGCCTATTACTGAAAGAAGACAATCTGAAAGGCTGCATATTACATGATTCAGACCATATCACATTCTGGAAAAGCCAAAACTATGGAGACAGTAAAAAGATCAGTGGTTTCCAGAGGCTAGTGGGAAGGAAGGAATGACTAGATAGCACAGAGCATTTTTAGGACAGTGAAACTGTCATATCTGTATGATAATATTATGGTAGATACAGGTTATTATACATTTTTCAAAACTCATAAAATGAACTGAAACGTCAACTAAGAACTTGAGTGATAATGATGTGTCAGTGCATGTTCATCCGGTATAACAGATGTAGCACTCTGATGTGAGGTGTTGACAGTGTGGGAGACTGCATGGGACGGGGCAGAGGGTACATGGGAACTCCATACTTTCTGCTCGATTTTGCTGTGAATCTAAAACTGTTCTAAAAGATAAAGAAAAAATTCTAGGAGGCCTATAGTTACTACTTTATTTGTAATCAGTGGTGATCCACAGAAGAATTCTACAAACACAGAAGTTATATAGTTCTGCTTCCAAGGGTTAATCTGGGGGCAATGCACAGTAAAGATGGGAAGAGAGAGGGAGAAGGGAATAGACTCCCCATGTGACTGTACACTAGCTGGCCTACGTAGAAGATTGCAAGGGGCTAGATCAGACCATTGCCCTGGAATGAAGGGATGGGAAGACAGATTAATGACTTCACGGTGATGGGACCCACATGGCTTGGCATCTGGTTAGATGCCACCATTCAAACATGAGAATGAGAGGAAAAGTAAAAGGGAACAGAAAGTCCTAGGGAATGTGAAGAATGATGTCCGCAATAAAATAAGTATAGGACACAGAAGGAAATTAAAGAAGGATCTAACAGTTCTGTAATTTAGTTAATGCACATTCTACAATGGACCTCTAGAGTATCATTCTAGACTGATATGTCTAAATCACATTCCCACGGTACACAGATGAGGGGTTTTGCAGATGTTTTGTATGACTGTCTAACAAGCAACCAATCTTTCCACTTGCTTTGTAGCTGGGACCCCTGGAAACAGCGAGTGATGCTTTACAGAAACCAGTTCCTCTGCCTTGGGGGGAGAAAATTGGTTAAATCAATCATACACAGCTAACCTAAGAAGCTGTGCTCAGGGAGAAAGCTGTGCTGTCAGGGAGAGGGAGTTGGATTTTAAATCAAAGGACCTGAGTTTCAAGCACCATTTCTGCCACTTAATGAACTTGAACCTGGAATAAGTTATTCTCCTCTCTTATCTTCAGTTTCTTCTTATTTAAAATGTGAATACTAATGCATATCTCATATGATTGTAATGAGAATAAATGGAGTACTCTATATGAAGGGGTTTTGTAAAGAGCCATGCAAAAGTGAAGGATTTAAAGTTATTTCTACTCAGCAGGGTGAAAATCCCATAATTGATTGTAATTTCTGGATGCAAAATAATTCACTAAAAGGAGGGAAATAATTTTTATGTTCACCAAAGCAATTTCAAGTTACTGAATTCATTATGCATATACAGCCATCCCTCAGGATTGCCAGGGATTGGTTGCAGGATCCCAGTGTATACCAAAATCCACACTTACTCGAGTTCTGCAGTCAGTCCTGAGGAACCTGGGTATAGGAAAAGTCAGCCCTCTGTACACAGGGGTTTTGGATTCTGCAAATACAGTATTTTTGATCTGGGTTTGTCTGAAAAATAATCCACATGTTAAGTGGACTGGCCTAGTTCAAAACTACATTGTTCAAGGGTCAGCTGTGTATGCAGCATTGTAAGATGCCCTCTTTTGGCACAAAATAATAAAGGGTACCATTCCTGATCAAACAGTCAAAATACTTGGGTCAGAGATGGCCCTGCTATGCATATCCATCTTAGGAACTCAGAAGTATTTGTGACAAGCCCAGGGACATTCGTTTACAGGAGAGTCCCTAATTCTTCTAGAAGAAACTATTAAAACATTTTGGGATTTGTGGCCCAAATTCCAAATTAGCATCTAGGAACAAATACTGAAGATGGCTGCAATCACAATTCCTATGAAACTCCCATGGCTCTAACTTTCTCAGCCAAGAGTGTTATAAACAAGCATAAGGTATCTCCTGAAAAACATGTTCTTGGCTAGCAAGGCCATTTCCTGGTCTTTGAAAGAGTAATAACATGGTGGCATGTAGCCATGGGGACCAGATAAAAAAGAGGCCCCCTGAATTAGGGCCTCCCCTACCATAGATGTGAAGTCCTACCCTCTCCCCTGAGCTGCTTTCCCTGGTACCTCCGTGATCTGTCACCTTGGTCGTCCTGCCCCCACTTAGTCCTGTTGGATTACCTGCAGATTTAGACATCAATACCATTACTCACAACCATCTGATTCAGCTAACACTGAACCATAACAAATCACCTCCAAACTTAATGGTTGACAAAAATCACCACTTATGACTTCTCACAAGTCTATGATTGGGGAGCAGTTTTACTCATGGAGGCTGGGCTTAGATGATCTTATCAGGGGCCATACATGCATTGGAATTCAGTTGGTATGTTCATGGGGACTGGCTGCTCTATGATAGTCTTAAGTGGGACAGCTTGGCTCTACATACATGCCTTACATCCTTCTAGCAGGCTGTGGGACAGCTTGGCTCTACATACATGCCTTACATCCTTCTAGCAGGCTAGCCTAGGTAGGGCAGGGTCCAAAAAAGAAAGAGGAAACATGAGAGCATTATTTTCAAGCCTCAGCTTGCACCAAAACCACACTGTCAGATACCAACTATTATGTACTACTCTCTGGAGGTGAGTTATAACTTACTCCCCTCTCCAGCATTTATTATTTTATTATTTATCAATATACGAGCAATTTACTTGCTATTACAAAATATTCCTCTAGAGCAGGGATCAAATCTTGCCTACTGCATGCATTTTTATAGCTTGTGAGCTAAGAATTGTTTTTACATTTTAAATGGTTGGGGGGAAAATATGATTTTGTGTTGAAAGAAAATTATATGAAATTCCAACTTCAAGGTCCATAAATAAGTTTTACTGGAATACAGCCATATTCATTTATTTATATGTTGTGTATGGCTGCTTTCTCACTGCAACAGCAAAGTTAAATCATTGCAGTTAGAGAGCACATGGACCCCAAAGCCTAATATATTTACTACCTGGCCCTTTACAGAAAATGTTTGCCAACCCCAGTTCTACGGTGTGACTTCCAAAGGCTGAACAGTGATGTGATTTTTCTTTTGTGTCAGTACTGTCAAGATCTAAGCTACAAATGTTGAATATGAAGGTCGTGCTCAATTTTTAGTATTATAGATAACAACTTTCAAAAGGAAATATCATGTGCACTTCTGAATTATTCATTAGTTCAATTCTTAGAAATGGAATTGTTGAGGCAAAAGATAAGCACATTTTAAGGCTTTGATGCATATTATCACTTTGACATACCTTTAAGATAGATATAAAATCATCTGAAACATAATTTTATATCCACTTTTTAAACATTATTTTCATTAGGAATGGATATGGGATTTGCTCAAAGGACATTTTGATCTTTAATTGAGATAATCATTTGATTTTTCCTTTTGCTTAATGATATAATCAGTTTTCTGGAAAAAGTATAGTTTTTACTTTCTTAATCACCTTTGAATGCAAAAAAAGATTTATTGAAATATTTTATTTAATACAAAATTGTGTTAGTAACTTCTCCATAGGTTATCACTACTCACCAGGGCTCCACTTCTACATTTCTAAGATGGACAGCTGATTCTCAGACACTTTGCCTCCAGGTTCTCCTGGCTTCCCATGAAATGTACAGCGGGCCACATCAGGCATCACTCACTGATATGGTTTGACTGTGTCCCCACCCAAATCTCACCTTGAATTGTAATAATCCCCACATGTCAAGGGCAGGACCAGATGGAGATAATTGAATCATAGGCTCAGTTTACCCCATACTGTTCTCATGGTAGTATGTCTCATGAGATCTGATGGTTTCATAAATGGGAGTTCCCCTGCCCAAGCCCTCTTGCCTGCAGCCATGTAGGACATGACTTTGCTCCTCGTTCACCTTTCACCATGATTGTGAGGCTTGACCAGCCATGTGGAATTGTGAGTCCATTAAGCCTCTTTTTCTTTAAAAATTACTGACTCTTAGGTATGTCTTTATTAGCAGCATGAGAACAGACTAATACATTCACTACTTTGTTACTTTCTGTCATCCATGGGAAGAACCCTTACCATTCTGGGGATTTACCACTTAAGTGGCCCATAAGAGTTTTTGCCAAATGCCATTGATTCAAAGTGGCAGAATTCTGGTTCCAGACAGATTATTCTCAATCTGGCCATGGCCTGCACTCTTCCCCAGCCCACATTCTGAATGAGAGGGGACCAGGGTCACCAGCATCTCCTCTAATAATTTCCTGTGATAACTCTTTTGCATTCTCAGGAAGGCAAGCAGCCTGGCAGCCCTTGGCACCATTGCTTAGTTTAGTGGCAGTTATAGATAACAGAATTTTATTAGACTTTTTGGCATATTGGTAGTTCCTCTACAGTATTTTTGGGTCAATGCAGGTTGTTCTAAGAGTTTGTTTTTCAGATGGATTCTGGGAGGGAGTTGACACCTATGTACAACTCAACATCCTTTCAAAAAGTCTTCCTAAAAGGCAAATTTATGTGAGGAAGTGATTATATGAGCATGAAGGGAGTTTTGAAAGTTAGTTCAGTGAAGTAAAGATGGAATGAGAGAGAGCTGAGAAAAAAGAGAACATTGAGACCCATCTTTTAACCAAGTATAAAATTAAACACTTAATATCTTAGCAGAAAAGGCCTGAAAGGAAGGTACCCTCTCAGCATAAACTTATTAAATAAGGTCTAAAAATTACCCAGACAGTAACAGAATGTTTCCTTGGCAATATTGGTGGTCAAGAGACTGTTACCAGCCTCTGAGGCAGAAAGAATTAAAGAAGGAGTGATATCCCACTGTATTCCTTAATGTATGTAGACTAAATTATAGGGCATTCTCATTGTTTAAAAAAAATATATAATTTGCTTAAAAACTATATATCTGTGATAGTTAGCCACACCTATGCGAAAGACTCGACTCTTTTTTTTCTTTTTTTTTTTTTTTGAGACAGAGTTTCACTCTTGTTGCCCAGGCTGGAGTGCAATGGCATGATCTCGGCTCACTGCAACCATCGCCTCCTGGGTTCAAGTAATTCTTCTGCCTCAGCCTCCCAAGTAGCTGAGATTACAGGCATATACCACCACGCCCAGTTAATTTTGTATTTTTAGTAGAGATGGGGTTTCTCCGTGTTGGTCAGGCTGGTCTCGAACTCCCAATCTCAGGTGATCCACCCGCCTTGGCCTCCCAAAGTGCTGGGATTACAGGTACGAGCCACGGGCCAAAAGCCTTCTCTTAATGTGCTAGACTAGGTACCCTTGTCCACCTGATGATGGCTTGCCCAATAGCAAGAGGCTTCTCTATCTTTTACCAGTAATCTAAGTATTTTATCTCCCTGTTCCCTCTACCCCAACTATTATTCCCCCCAAAGTTTCCATCCCAATACCCTTTATTTTTTCTACAGTATTCTGTAGAATATCTACAGATATCCTCTGTATAGCCTGGGCTAAATTCAGTCTTCTTTTTACCCTCAAATAAAGTTAGACCCAACCAGGATATTTATTGGAAAGATGAACATATATCATAATGCAAAAAAAGAAAGGAGCATAAGTGTGATCTAAAGATCATGAAAGATAGCCCAGAATCAAAATCTGGTGACACTACATTCAAATGCCAAATTCTAAGCACAACTCTCAAATCACAAGTGTGATTTTGAGGCCAGATTCAGAAGCCAGAAGGCAAGTGATAAGAACAAGAGGCATCAGAAACATACATTCCAAGTCAACTCCTATTACCATCTTCAGAGTGAACATGGCTTACATTTTTTGGATGCTGGGAGGATCAGACTATCTTAAGACAAAGACAGAGTCAGAGTGGATACAAGTTTCAACTAAATATAACATTTAGCAAATTCCAGAAGATAACTCTGTAAATCTGAGTAATCAATAAAGTAACTGTCTTAGTCTGTTCAGGCTGTTATCTAAAAACGCCATAAACTAGGTAGCTTATAAACAACAGAAATGTATTTCTTACAGTTCTGGAGGCTATGATGTCCAAGACCAAAGCACCCACAGATTAGGTGTCTGGTGAGGGTGTCTGCTGTCTTAAGATGGCACCTTCTTGCTGTGTTCCCACATGGTAGAAGGGGGCAAGGCAGCTCTCTGGGATCTCTCTCAGAAAAGCACCAATCACCTCCTAATACCATCACCTTGGGGGTTAGGGTTTCAATATATGAATTTTGGGGATGTACAAACATTCAGACCATTGCAAGTATAAAATTTAAATTTCCTTCATTTAAATTTCCTTGTTATAAGCAAAGATGATTTTCTATCTTGGCCTACATGAAAATTATATGTTTGTTTACCCTTGTATATTTTAAAAGGTTGAAAAGTACCGTCTTTGAATTTACTCAATTACAAGTTAAGTAGTATGTATATTAGAATCAATTATTGAAGTGATTATCATGTAATTGTTCTGAGTAATAATTTGAAGCATACAGTGCCTCAAAGACTCAGTTTCCTTCAGGGTCAAGCATAACTAGATCACAGGCTTGCTGAGAGCCCAAGATTAAATACTGTCATCTTTAATGGAGTACTTATTTCTTAAAATGCTGCAAATGAGGTGATGATGAGGACTGAGAGGACATAAAACAATCCAAACCAAATAAAACAATGATGTCTGCCAAAGTCAGATATTTTCTCTCTCTCTCTCTCTCTCGCTCTCTCTCACACACACACACACACACACACACACACACACAATCACAAGATAATTACAGAATATAACCTGGGAGTGATAAAGGTTGTTTAAAAACATTAACTGGAAGGTCATTAGCCTGAGACGGCTCCAGCACAAATACACAAATAAGTATGAGTAAAACTGGATAAAGAAGGGAAAACAATATCAATGCCAATACCCTGGTTGTGATATTATATAATAGTTTTGCAAAATTGATCAATGGGGAAAACTGAGCAAAGAGTATAAGGGATCCCTCTGTGTTATTTCCTACAACTGCACGTGAATCCACTCCACAATTATCTCAATAAAAGTTTTAAAAATAAATATTAATCATAAATAAGACTAAAGACTAACCATGTTAGTTATTATAAATATAAGTTAAATTCCCACATTGAAATATAGGAGTATTCAAATCAATTTTTAAAAAAGCTACATGTTATTTGAAAGAGATATTTAAAAGAAGATTATTAAAAATAAATGAAAAGATATGAAAATGCTTAAAGATTAAGGAAGTGTAACAATATTGATATCAGAAAAATATAACCTGAGAAGAATCAAGTAGAAAATAATTCAAGTAGATATAAATATAAAAGGAAAAGAAAACATACATGAACTAAACACAGCTCCCAAAATAAATGAAAAACTGACAGAAATACAGAAGGAAATAGAAAAATCAAAATAGTAGGATGCAATTGTAACTCTCTCAAACCGTGAGATCAAGTAAACAAAAGGATAACATAATTTGAATAACCAAAAAATGTCATCAGTATGGATAAGACAAAGGTATCTGAAACTCTCTACCCAATTGAGCAACCACATTCCTTGAAAACACATAGGAAAACATGGATAAAATCTTATTCTCCATTAAGCCTGAGAGAAAAAAATCATTACTTTGCAAACAACTGAAATCATGGAGACCATATTCTCTGTAAACAGTATAATAATATTAAAAACAGAAGCCAGAAAAATTACACTCACTAGAAAAGCCTAAAACACCAAATCTTCCGTGAAAGAGACAAGAATAGAAAGTGCATGTACTTAGAAATCATCAATTTTGAGAGCACAAGTATCAAGACCTACAAGTGCTACATTACTAAATTGCGAGATAAGCCCAAGATGATGCTCAAAGAAATATTTACAAATGCATAGATTAGAAAAGAAAAGGCTGAAAATAAAAGAAGTACAGAGTTTAGGATGCTATTGAATTAGGAGTAAAAGATTGTTTTAAGATAGAAAAGGGGGAAATTAGAAACCTAAGTTAAAATAAAGAACAAAAGATGTAGACATCATCAACAAAACTTTGAAAAAACTAAAACCAGATATTTGGCAGGCCTGAACAACAAAGTGAAAACTCACACACACATTTGAAACAGGAAAAGTCAAAGAAATGGCAGATTATTTTTAATTATAAGAGATTAATAGGTATAATTTATAATAAATTTGAGGTCTTATACAAAACATGATTTTCTAGGAAAGATCAGTGAAAAACATTTAAAAGGTATCAAAAATGTAATCTTTTAAAATGATACAGAGTCTTAGCAGAAGTTTTTAAGGACAAGTTTTAATAAACTTTCAAATATGTGAAAATTGCAATGTGACCAAGCTCTTCCAAAACAAACAGGGGTGAAATGAAACACTTTTTAGCTCACTTTAGGAAAACAGATTAACCCAGTGCCCCTGAATCAAAATCAGAACAGGAGAGCAAAGAGGGAGGGCACGTAGGAAAAAAAGATGGGATATTATAAGACTGAAAATGCAAAAATCCTAAATGAAATTTTTGCAAATGGAACCCATGAGTATGCCAAAAGGGTTTATCTTAGCAATGCAACTATGATACCACGTGAAATCTCTTAATGTAGCAAAATATATTTAAAGACAAAAAAGCTGTGTGATCCCTATAGTAGTTAAAAGTTTTTAATCAATTTCAGTACATAGTCTTACTACGAAAAACTAGTAAACTAGGTAGAAAAGAAAACTTTAATCGGATCAGGTGCATCTGCCAGAGCCTACAGTAAACAACAAAATTCATGGAGAAACATTATTAGTATTTTCATTAAATGTATACGATAAAGGAGCTTGCTAATAGCATTATTATGTGATACCATAATATAGGTTCCAGAAAATGCTTTAAAAAATTAAATAGATAAATGGAAAGATAGAAAGATGTTAGATCATATTGATATAGATACTACATTTGCTAAATTAAATTTCACCCAAAACAGTAACATGGAGAACAGATAATAAAATACTTCCTATTCACAATGCAAGATGTTTAACCTGAACTTATATTTTACTAACTACAGCAAAATAGTGCTGATGCCAGAAGAGACAAATCAGTGAACCAGTGTTCAACCAATAAATAGACCCTGTTACATCTAGGCATTTTTTGATATGCTAAATGTATCATTTCAAATAAGTGAAGAAGACTAAGCAAACATAGTTATCAGATATCTGCTCAAACATATACAGGCAAAAGTAATAACCTCAGTATTCTTTAGCTGAATGTTCTATAATCTAGAATACCACTCATCATTATTATATGACAAAATATTCAAGAAAATTTCCACAGTAAAGTTTTGTGTAATTTTTTTTTTTTAGACGGAGTTTCGCTCTTGTCACCCAGGCTGGAGTGCAATGGCGTGATCTGTGCTCACTGAGAACTCCGCCTCCTGGGTTCAAGCAATTCTCCTGCCTCAGCCTCCCAAGTAGCTGGGATTACGGGCGTGAGCCACCACGCCTGGCCATGTTGTGTAATTTTTAAAAAGAAAACAAAACAGTATTTTGTTATTTTAATTTCATAAATATAGAGAGATGAAAAAGGTCATGCACAGAAAAAAAGCCAGGAAAAATGTGAAAAAAATTACAATGGTTATTTTGAGGGAATGCAGTTACGTGTGATTTTATTATTTCTGTTGTGCTTTTCTGTGTTTTCTTTTCCTTTTTGAGATTGGTCTTTATCTGTTACCTAGGCTGGAGTGAGTGCAGTGGCACAATCTCAGCTCACGCCTCCACCTCTCAGGCTCAAGTGATCTACCCACCTCAGCCTACCAATGTAGCTGGGACCACAGGCACACACCACCACACATAATTACCTTTTATTATTATTTGTAAAGATTGGATCTCGCTATGTTGCTCAGGGTAGTCTTCAACTTCGGGCTCAAGCAATCCTCCTGCCTTGGCCTCCCAGGGTGCTGGGATTACAGGCATGAGCCACTGCACCTGGTCCTTTTCTGTCTTTTCTGACTATTAAATTTGTAATTAGAATATAAATTTTGAGTTGACTTATTTTAGCTGAAATGACAACTCTGTTTCGTGAACAGGAGAGAAAAAAACAACACTTATGATAGTATGAGTGAAAGAATATGTAAGATTCACATGAAAAAAAAATCTGAGAATATCTCATGAAATAATATATATGGTTATATCATTTTATTCATTCAAAACTTTGCCTCATAAAATGAACTGGCCAAGGAGTGAGTCTACAGTAAAATTTTAGGATAGATATAAGGGTCTCTACATCACCCATGTACTTGGCTTCAGTAGGATGCATTATGTATTAGCTGATAATACGTGTTGCAGGAGTCAACAAAGCAGTTAGATTTGTGGAAGCTTAATTAGCTTCACAAGAAAAACAAAGCAAAAAAGCAATCAGAGGTGTTCTTGATCTTTAGTACAAATGTGGATGTGCTATTGTTTTCCCTGGAAGATCTGTTGAAAGGCTATTATATCTGCAAGGCTACTGTGTCTCAACTCACTTGGGTGCAACGGGGCTGACAATGAGATGCAGGATGTCCTTCCAGGTAGCCAGCTAATTTCTCTGCAGAAGTACCCATGAGCTGCCAGGCAGGGACTGTGCTGGTGCCAGCAATCTGACTATCAAAAGCCAAATCTATTATGACCCAAAGCAGGCAATAGTTAAGTAGTGACAGCATGAATTTCTCTAGATTCTGAGTTTTCTGCACCCTCTAGCTGATCACTACTCAAGGAAAACTATGAACAGAAACAGCACTGGAGGGGGAAGCAAAAGCTAGTGTTGGGGGCTGCATTGTGTCTCCCCAAAATTCATCTGTTGAAGTCCAAATTCTTAGTACCTCAAAATGTAACTATATTTTGAGACAAAGACCTTTAAAGAAGTGATTAAGATAAAATGAGGTCAGCTGGGTGGTCCCCAATCCAGTGTGACCGGTGTCCTTATAAAAGGAGGAGGTTAAGTCACAGACAACATACAGACCAAGGGGCAGCCCTGTGAGAACACAGTGAGAAGACGGCCAGCTGCAAGCCAAGGAGAGAGGCCTCAAAAGAAACCACAACTACGGGTATCTTGATTTTTGACATTTAGACTCCAGAACTCTGAGAAATACATTTCTGTCCTCTAAGCCACCCAGCCTGTAGTATTTTGCTATGGCAGCACTAGTATACTAAAACACCCAGGAACACTCAAATTTCAAAAAGCTCCTATAGTACTTCTCTCAAAAGAAAAATATATTTTAAAAATACATATCAAGGGAAAAAAATCTTACTGTATCAACTCTAATTGTTTTTGGAAGATACCTTGGCTTCTTTGCTTGAAAATAAAATAGCAAAAAATAAATGGTACACACAGATGTATATATCTGGCGATGTGTTTTATACTTATTAGAAAGAGATTTGCTCTTTCTCCTAAAACATGGTGTGCTGTGATCCTTGCTAAATGCAAACCCTTGGCCCCAAAGTCATCTGTGAGACCCTGTCATGCAATAATCTCTGAAACTTTTGCTTGCAAGGAAATGAGGTCACATCATCCATCATCCCAACAGTGAGGAAATCTTTTCCATGGTGTCCTTGACAATGTGGATGATCTCTGAGAGTGTACAGGTGCCCAAACACAGGGGACAGCTTCATTCACTGACAGAATTCCAGTTTTCAAAAAGTTCATCCTGATATTTAGCTTAAACCTACATCCATTATTCCAAGTTCTACCTTCAGATTTGCACTGAAAATGTTTACCCCTCCTTCATGTCCAGTGTCCCAGGTCTTCACATCTGCTGCCTACCTTCCTTCAAGCACACTCTCCTTTGACTCTGTCCTACCTCTGGTAGTGTCCACAAAGTCAACACTCTATCTCCCCTAAAGTCCTCTAACAAAAAGGGAGCATGAGATCAACTTCTGGCATGACCACACGAGGAGCTCAGTTGACCTGTTCCTTAGTGAAACTACTGAAATTTTATACACACACAGAATTTGAAGCCTCTGGAAGTGGGCCTGATAGCAAACAGCAAATGAAAAAACATCTATTCAAGAAAATCTAAGGCAATTCTGTAACAAAGGCAAGTCTGTGCCTAAATTAAGAAAAAAAAAAAAAAAAGAAGATCCCAAATCAATAACCTAACTTTCCAATGTAAGATACTGGAAAAAGAAGAGCAAAGCAAGCCTTAAGCAGGCAGATTGAAGGAAATAAAGATTAGAGCAGAAGTTAATGAAACAGAGAACTGAAAACAACAGAGAAAATCAATGAAACCAAAAGCCAATTCCTTGAAAAGATCAACAAAAACGGCAAACTTAAGCTAGATTGGCCAAGAGAAAAAGAAAAGACTCAATAACAACAAAAACAGAGACATTGCTAATGACCTGACAGAAAAAAGACTATAAAGGAATACTGTGAACAATGTATGCCAACAAATCAGATAAATTAAATGAAATGGACAGATATTTTAAAAGATACAAACTACCGAAACTGACTCAAGAAGAAATAGATTATATAAATAGACTTGTAGTAAGTAAAGAGATTGAACCAGTAATCAAAAAACTACCCACAAAGAAGCACCTTCTGTTCTTCCAAGCCCTGGGCCAGGCCTACACTGATGAAGAATTGATGAACTATGTTTTCAATTTGGTCTGGAAGTTGATGACATTACTTCTGAGAAGGAAGTAAGTAATGAACAAGACAATGTAAATGCTGAAGGGCCCTCTAATGTTTTTTGCAAAATCGACATCTCTGTCAATTTTGATATGATCTCATGTGTCTGGAAGGATTGATTTGAGGGCTTCAGGTCTTCAAAGAAAGGAAAAAGTCTCTGGCATATAAACAGGTAATGCCTAATAGAAAAATCCAGAAATTGATTATCACAGAAAAGATAGTTAAGGTATGCCCTTTACAGTAGCAGTTCTCCAAAATCTAAATCTTACTAAAGATCAATATGACAGCTTCCTTGAACATCAGGAGAAATGACATCAGGATATTTGCTGGAAAAGAGCATTGGTTGCTACTGGAACCCATGATTTGGACACTTTGTCACCCATATACTTGTACTGTGCAAAGTGTCCTTTAGATATCAAGTTCAAGCCCTAAATAAGGCCAAGGAGTATACAATCTGTGAGCCAATGAACATGTACAAGACTGACAACCACCTTAAACACTATTAACATGTCACTGGAAATAAACCCCTGTACCCAGTTATCTATGATAGCAAGGGTGTCATCCTTTCAATGCCTTCCATCACCAATGAGGACGACTCCAAAATTAAATACTAGAAAGGTATTTATCAAATGCACAGGAAGTGACTTTACTAAGGCAAAAAGAGTTCTTGATATTATCTGGACACCATTTTCAGTGACTATATTGAGAACCAATTTATGATAGAAGCAACTGAGGTAGTTTTCCTAATGGAAAAGCATATACTTTTCCAGAACTAGCTTACCAAAAGGAGATAGTGAGGCTGGGCTTGGTAGCTCACACCTGTAATTCCAGCACTTTGGGAAGCTGAGGTGGGAGAATCACCAGGGGTTCAAGACCAGCCTGGGCAACATAGTGAGATCCCATCTCTATAAAAATATTTTTAATTAAAAATCGTTCAAAAAGATATAGTGAAAGCTGGTCTCGTTAACAAAAAAAAATGAAATCAGAGAAACTCCAGAAAATCTTGCCTAGCTTCTGACCAAGATGTATTTGAAGTCCAAAGTCATAGGCAATGGGAATCACATTGAGAACAAAACCCCTTTGACCACAGCTGACATTATCCATGCATGTGATATTATAGCAGATGCAGCTATTGCTTGTGGATATACAATATTCAGATGACTCTCCCATAAACACCACAGCTAATCAATTTCCACTTCATAAGCTCAAAAAATGTATCAGACATGACATGGTAGCTGAATCCATGGTAAACATGGATTCATTGAAGCACTCACCTTTGCTCTCTGCTCCAAGAGGATATTTCTGATAAACTCGGCTTGGATATCTCTGCAACAAAAGCAGTCCAGATAAGTAAAACTAAAGCAGCTCAATTACAGGTGGCATTCATTACCCCTCTTCTTGGTGCTCTGAAGACCACAGAAATGAATCAGAAGATGCTCCTTCCTCTGAAACTATTTGAAATCTCTAACACTGTAATAAAAGATTCTAGCAGAGACGTAGGTACAAAAAACTACAGGCATCTCTTTGCTGTTTATTACAACAAAAATTCTGGGTTTAAGGTAATCCATATGCATCTGGACAGAATTACACAGCTGCACAATGTACCTCCTATTGAAAATAAAGGGGGATATGTGATCAAATCATCAAAAGGGACTGCTTTCTTCCCTGGGCAAAGCACAGAGGTCTTTGCCAGGAGTCAAAACATCAGGAAGCTTGGAGTCCTTCATCCTGATGTTATCACCAAATTTGAGCTGACCATTCCCTGTTCCTCCCTGGAAATCAATATTGAGCCCTTTTTGTGAAGAAAGGTCCTTGTTGTGTGATTCTCTTCCCAAGTATCCCTTTCTTCTCCCCTGATGTCCTTTAGTCCTCCTCCACAGAAAACATTCATGTGTGCTTTAATGTTTAGTAAAGTCAAAAAAAAAAAAAAAACCCTATCCACAAAGAAAAGCCCAAACCCATATGGCTTCACTAGTGAATTCCGCCAAATACTTAAAGAAGAATTTATACTAATTTTTCACAAATTCTTCCACAAAGTAGGAGAGAGCACTTCCCAAATTATTTTATGAGGCCAGTATTAACCTGATACCAAAACCAGGTGGAAAAAAATGACAAGAAAACTACAGACTAATATATCTTATAAATATAGATGTAAAATGTCCCAGCAAAATACTAATAAATCAGATCCAGCAGCATATTAAAAAGATTTTATTCCATTACTATGTGGAATTTATCCCAGGAATGCAAGGTTGATTCAACATCTGAAAATTAATTTAATACATTATATCAATACAATAAGAAACAAAATTACCTAATCATTCCAATAAATGAAAGAAAAGATTTGACAATATCTGATGCCCATTCATAATAAAAAGTAATAAACTAGGAATAGAAGGGAATTTTTTCAACATAATGAAGGGCTTCTGAAAAACCAATAGTTAACATCATGCTCACTGATGAAAAACTGGATGTTTTCCTTTCTAAGAGCAGGAACAAGACAAGAATGTCTGCTCTTACTACGTCTATTCAACACTGTACCAGAGGTTCTAGTGAGGCCAATTAGGAAAGAAAAAGAAAAGGCACCCAGATAGGAAAGGAAGAAGTAAAACTATCTCTGCTCACAGATGACATTATCTGATGTTATAAATAGAAAATCTTAAAGAATCCATTAAAAAATACCATAATAAACAAGTTTAGCAAGGTTGCAAGATACAAGATCAATATACAAAAATCAGTTGTACAATTGTATTTTGTACATTTGCAAATGAGCAATCTAAAAATGAAATTAAGAAAACAATTTCCATTCAAAATGACATCAATAAGAATAAAATACTTAGAAATAAATTTAACAAAAGAAGTTCCAAACTTTGAAGACTACAAAACATTACTGACATTAAATAAGTGGAAAAACATCACATCTCCATGCATCAGAAGACAACATGATACCAATACTCCCTAAACTGATTCAGAGATTCAATGTAATCACTACCAGAATACCAACTGAATTCTTTGTGGAGATTAATTAGCTGATTATCAAATTCATATAGAACTTGAGGAACCAAGAATAGCTAAATAATCCTGAAAATGAAAAAAACAAAGGATTCATACTTTCTGATTTCAAAACTTTTTTCTTTTTCTTTTTTTTTTTTTTTTGAGACAGAGTCTTGCTCTGTCGCCAAACTTGAGTGCAGTGGTGCGATCTCAGCTCACTGCAACCTCCGCCTCCCGGGTTCAAGCGATTCTCCTGCCTCAGCCTCCCAAGTAGCTGCAACTACAGGTGTGCACCACCATGCCCAGCTAATTTTTGTGCGTTTTGTTTTGTTTTTTGTTTGGTTGTTTGTTTTTTAAGACAGAGTTTTGCTCTTGTTGCCCAGGCTGTAGTGCAATGGCACAAACTTGGCTCACCACAACCTCCACCTCCCCAGTTCAAGTGATTCACCTGCCTCAGCCCCCCGAGTAGCTGGGATTACAGGCATGCACCATCACACCCGGCTAATTTTGTATTTTTAGTAGGGACAAGGTTTCTCCATGTTGGTCAGGCTGGTCTCGAACTCCCAACCTCAGGTGATTCACCCTCCTGGGCCTCCCAAAGTGCTGGGATTACAGGCATGAGCCACTGCGCCTGGCCAATTTTTGTGTTTTTAGTAGAAACAGAGTTTTACCATCTTAGCCAGGATGGTCTCGATCTCTTGACCTTGGAATCCTCCCACCTCAGCCTCCCAAAGTGCTAGGATTACAGGCAAAACTTTCTACAAAAGAATGGTAATCAAGGTATTGTGGTACTGGCATAAAGATAGACATAAATCAAAGGAATAGAACTGAGAGTCCAGAAATAAAACCATACATCTATAGTCAACTGATTTCAACAAGAGTGCCAAGATCATTCAAAGAGGAAAGAATAGACTTTTCAACACATAGTGCTGGGACAAATGGATATTCACATACACAAAAATTAACTTGGATATTCACATACACAAAAATTATCTTCCTTCACACCATATACAATATCAACTCAAAATGGATCAAACACTTAAATGTAGGAGCTAAAACTATAAAACTCTTAGGAGAAAACACAGGAGTAAATTGTATGTCTTCATGACCTTGGGTTTGGCAATGGATTTTTACATACGGCATCCAAAGCATGAGCAACAAAAGGAAGTAAAGTAACTTTCCACAAAATTTTAAACCATGTGCTTCAAAGGACATGACACAATGGAAGAAAATATTTGCAAATCATATGTCTAAGAGACTTATCTCTAGAATATATTCTTTAAACTCTTACCATCTCAAAAGCAAACAGTCTAGCTGAACAATGGGCAAAGGATCTGACTAGACTTTTTTTTCAGAGAAGATATACAAATAACCAATAAGCACATGAAGAGATGCTCACATCAGTCCTCAAGGAAATAAAAGTCAAAACCACCATGAGATACCACTTCATGTCTACTCGGATGGCTCAATCAAAATGTCATATGATACCAAGTGCTTGCAAGGATGTTGAGAAATGGGAAATCTTACACAGTGCTAGTGGGGATGTAAAATGGTGAAGACACTTTGGAAAACAATCTAGCAGCTCCTCAAACATAAAGTTGTTATATGACCCAGTAATTTCACTCCAAAGTATTTAGCCAAGAGAAATGAGAACACACGTGCACACAAAACTGTGTACAGAAATATAAAGAGTGGTATTATTCACAATAGCCAAAAGGTAGAACCAACCCAAATGTCCACCAACTATATACACTAGAATATTATTCAGCCATAAAAAGGAAGGAAGCACTGATACATGTTACATCTTAGGTGAACCTTGTAAACATTATGCTAAGCAAAAGATTCCCCTCACAAAGTCCACATATTATACAATTTTATTCCTATGAAAATCTAGTACAGGGAAATCTACAGACACATAAAGTAGATTAGTTCTAGCTTAGGGTTGGGGTAGATGGGGGAATACAAGGGTGATAACTAAAGAGTACCGAGTTTCTTTTTGACATGATGAAAATATTCTAAAGTGTTCTGTGAGGCTGGGCATAGTGGTTCATGCCTGTAATCCCAGTGCTTTGGGAGGCCAAGGAAGGAGGATTGTTTAATGACAGGAGTTTGAGACCAGCCTGGGCAACATGGCAAGACCACATCTCTACAAAAAATTTAAACATTAGTCAGGCATAGTGGTGCATGCCTGTGGTCCCAGCTACTTGGTTGGGTTGGTTATGGGCTGAGGTGGGAGGATTGCTTGAGCCTGGGAGGTTGAGGCTGCCTTGAGCCGTGACTGCATCACTGCACTCCAGCCTGGGTGACAAAGCAGAACCCTGTCTCTAAAAATGTATATATATATTAAGAAAACAAAGGGCCCTGTGGTGATAGTTGTACATATCTGTGAATATTGTGAAAAAAATATTAAATCGTATACTTTTAGTGTGTAAATCATATGGTATTTAAATTATATTTTAAAAGACTATTTTTTTGAAAAAACGAAACATCCTGATATCAAAAGAGACTGTTCTTAATTTTAAACCTTCCAATATTTTTCTATATGGCATATTCAACAACACATTGAGCAGTAATCTCAATTTAACCCCAAAACAACGTTTCCTCAAGCATTTGACTGGACGTGTAGAGCTTAATTATGAATTTCTACTAGATTTACAACGACCCATCCCTGCCAAGATCTATTCAAAAACTGCTAGCTGTGGACCAGGTCTGCGGTACTTCGTGGCACCTCCAATTAACAGGCAGGAGATCCAGCCCCTATCTTTATCTCCACCACTCAGTCACACATTACTGGGCTTCAGTTTCCTCATCCATGCATCTGGCACGCTAGCCCTGGCCCTAACAAGTTCCACAGTTGGTTGTGAGGATTAAACGAGATAATGAAAAGCTCTTTGAAAAGACGAAAGCATTATAAAAACAAGACATTATTCCTTAGCACTCCCTGCAAGACGCTTTACCAACTACCCCCCTGGGGAGAGAAGATTAAGAATATATAAACTAAAAATAAAACTTTACCTAGTGTTTTCAACCAAATTCAAAAAGTGTTTTACATTAATTAAGCTTTCAAGTTGATAAACTAGTACATCATTTGAATATTTCCATCAGTCCTATAAAGTAAGAAATGATGTCACAGCCTTTTTCAGAGGACTGAATGTTTTCCAAGCAACGTATCTCATGGATACAGGACAGAAAAGTAGTAAGAATTATTTAAATTCCATCTTTCTTTTTTAATATAATAATAATACCAAAAAAAACCCTTAAAATTAAAAAATAATCTTTGTCACACTTTGAACATACTTAGCATTCCTTTTAAAGCATTTTCCCTGCTGGCAATGAATTTTGGGTTGCAGAGCTTTAAGCAGAAAAAGCAAATCCAAAGAGAAAAGGGAAAAAAAAAAAAAGGAAACAAGCCAGATGCATCAGTTGTAAGCAAGCACTTTACAAAGGGAATGAAAAAGGAGGTCTGGCAGTCTCGCCTTCAGGGTTCCTCCCTTGAAGGATCTGGCCATTTATGCTACCACATTAATTCATAACAGGAGAGGGAGCCAAGTTCTCCAACTATGATTCTCTGTATTAAAAATATTTCTATTGTCCAAGTCATTTTACATAATTATCCCTTTTGATCATCACAGTATAAGAGAAGCAATGTTTTTCCTACTCATGAATTGTAGAACCAGGAATAGTATGCAGCACTCCAACTCTTTACCTCTCTGTACTGTCCTATGACCTGCACAGACAGCTGAGGGCTCCCACCCCTGCACTGAGAGACTTGGCCAACGCTGACATGGCTTCTGCTTGCCTAAGCCAAATTCCTGGGTCAACCCAGCACAGCTTTGAGTTCCTATCTGAAGACTTGCTCAAGGCTGTCAAAAAATTTACCTTTTGTTCTAGTCAACACCTGATGATAGGCCACTGATACTCCCACTTTCCTAGAGCATTTACTTAAAAAAAAAAAAAAAAAAGCTTACAATTGTAAATCCTCCCTCTGTCCCTTTGAGATACATATGGTCCGTGACCTACTGTGGTTCAAGCTGTGATATTTTGGCTTGGCAATGGTGTGAAGGTGATACACATTCAGAGAAACTGTGCTTCAGAATGGTACAACCATTCTGTTTTTCACTTTCAGTACAGCATTCAATAAATTACATGAGATATTCAACACTTTATTATAAAATAGGCCTTATGTTAGATGATTTTGCCCAATGGTAGGCTAATGTAAGTGTTACGAACACACTTAAGGTAGATTGGGCTAAGCTATGATATTTTGTAAGTTAGGTATATTAAATGCATTTTTTACTTATAATATTTTCAATTTACAATGGGTTTATCGAGACAAAACACCATAGTAAGGTAAGAGCATCTGTATCTCCTGTAACTCAGGTGTGTCCTTCTCAAGGACCTGAAAGCTATTTCTCTGAAATGCAGTCATCAAGAAAAATAGAGCCTCTGTGCCCCAGCCTCTGGAAGAGGATACAATCCTAACTTCGGTGATTTCCAGTAAGCAGACACAGCTGGCCTCATCATATTTACACTGACTACCTCTCTTAGCCCCTTTTTGTACTTTTTCACTTCCCTGACTCTACTGAGCCCCTGCTTGCTTCCATTCCCTGTTCCCTCATTCTCCCTTTAAATCGCCCAATCGCCTCTGTACAAATTTGAATGGGCTCAGCTCTTTTTCCTACTGTCAATTTTACTGAATAAAGCATGTTTTTATCATTTTTAACTAATGTCCAGCTTTGTTTCTCTTTGACAACACAGAGGTAAATGTGGTCAAATCCTGTCAGCTCTCCTCTTCATTGCGTCTTGAACCTGACCCAAGTCACCACCAACTCTGCCCTTCCTCTCTTTGCACCACCCCCAATATTCAGGGCTTCCCATCTCTCCCAGTGGACAAACCTCCTTTAAATCTCTCTCTGCCTCAAATCTCCCCCCTCCCAGGCAATCCCCTCTGCATTTTCCTCCCAAAATGTAGGTTGCATCATATCTCTCTCTCTTTGAAAACATCTGTGGTGTTGACAAGCTCATTAGCATTTAATACTCCACACTGGCTGTTCTAAGCCTCAATTTCATTTATATCTCTAAGCTAATCTGCCAAGGGAAGGCAGGGACAGGAAGAAGTAAGTCTTTCACAAACTTCCAAAGGGCTCAGAGTGTGACAGCATGGGGGATTGGGAAAAACATGTGGCCCAGCCATCCGCAGAAAGCCTCAGCCCTGTCCCAGCCATTGCCTGAAACTGTCCCATGAAAAAGAGTCATTATCTCCTGAAACAACACAGCAACTCAGCAAATCCTGCCTCATAGAGGCTAGAATTTGTCATTCTGCATCCTTTACTCTTTGGGCTTGCACAAAACAAACACCAAAATTAATGATACTGACAACCAGTATTTATTGAGTACCTTCTCCGAACCAAGTGTCTTGCTACATGCTTACCTGTATTTTCCTATTTAATCTTCATATCATAACCATGAGTTAGGTACTTATTATTATTCTCATTTAACAGATGCAGAAATTGAAGCTTAAAGTGGATCTGCATCTTGTCCTATGTCTTTTCTCGTTTGTAAATCTACTGCTGTTACCCATTTCTCTTAATGTTTTTAAGGAGCAGCAGATTTACAAAAGAGAAAACACATTCCCATAAGTGGTGAGGCTGGGACATGAATCCAGGTCCCTGTGCCCCCAGAGCTTCTTAACTACTGCACATGCTGACAAGCATCCTAAGGGTTTTAAACAGCTGTTGTTCAACTTATGGTCTTTAAGCCATTTCTCATAACACATGGACTGCATTCCTTTTTGTCATCCTAGGCATTTTCCTCCAAATGTGGGCGAGTAAATCTAGAATGGAATAAAAATAGCACTCTAAGGAAGGTGTGGCAGGTCAGAGTGGAATGGGACTGCCCATCACCTCTCTCAATTCATCAAGGTAAATTTCAAATAGATTAAAGAGTTAAATATTTTCTCAAAAAAATCAGTGAAAAAACAAGAAAACAGAATGACAAATTTTTCAAAGCCCTGAAAGGTTATTTTCTCAACCTAGCAGTAATACAGTTCTTGTGTTTTCCGTGTCACAAAGGACAATATTGAAGGATTTGACTACAAAAAAATTAAAACCTCTGAACATAAAAAGTAAAATATAAACACAAACAGCACACTGAAATAATGTTTGCAGGATATATGACAAGGGTAAATAACTTTATTAAACAAAGAGTGTGTGCCAATAGATAAGAAAAACATTAAGGTAAATGGGTATCAGCAGGAGATTTACAAAAGAGAAAATACAAGCTGTAACTAACATGTTGGGGAAAAGTTCAGCCTTATGAGAACAAATATAAATAACAAGCTCCTGATTTTCTTCTAATAATTAGAAAAAGATTAAGAAAAGATGTTCAATTCTCTTAGTGGATGTGACAAAACCAGTAGTCTTCTACTTTTTCTACAGGCAGTATACACTGGTAGAGACTTCTGGAAAAAAAAATTGGCAATAAATTTCACAGCTATGTTTTTAAGTCTTACAGCTAGGCTACTTCCCATTTTTGCAGTAATATAAAATACACAAAGAGCTAAAAGGTGTAAGATAATCATAGTAGCTCAAGTTGGAAGTATTCAAAGATTACAGTAATAGAAGAATATCCATGTGATTTGCGCTATGTAAGTTATATCCACTTTATAAATTACTATTTTATAATGTAAAATAGCATGTCTATAGTTTTTCACATTAAAATATGTATTGTATGCAATGAATGGGCAGCATGAATATGCACACCCTCTATAACTATGCACAAACACTCATCCGAAAAAATAGGTGGACTAGAGAAGCATGATGAGGATTGCTGAGTCAGCCATTGGTGTTCATGGGTAACTAGGATTTTGTCTCATTTTGCCAACTTACATGCATATATATACATATATATACACACAATTTTATGCTTTGTATCAATATTTCTCTCAAATTTTGGTTTATTGTGTATGTTTTATTTGAAAATCTTTTATTAATATTGTTTGAAAAAATTAAAAAACATAAGCACAAAAAGAAATACCTTGAAATTGTAACTCTAAATCATTCCAACTATTGTAAACAGCTTGATATGCAACTTTCAGTACTTTTCAATAATAATGGTAAATCGTCATAGTAATTGACCTTTGTATGTCATTTACTCTGTGCTAGGCACTGTTCAAAGTTCTTGATGTATATTAACTCACTAATTTCTCACAAAAATCTTATGAACTAGGTTCTATCATCATCCGCATTTTACAGATAAGAAAACTGAAGTATAAATAAGTTATTGGCTGAATATTACCCCACTAGATATTAGTAGGGCTAAAATTCCAAATATTTTGATCATTTGTATGTCATTATTTATTATTATTCTACATCCCAGTTAATTATTTATACAGTCGTTAAAAAGTAAAAGTTAATTAATGAGCAATGACTCATTATCCAATCCATTGTTTTGGACCGTCTACAATTTTCCAGTTTCCTGAGAGTATAAAAATAATGGTAAGCGTTTACATTTATAAACAAATTTTTACACATTAGAAGTCAATTTCTCAGAATAAAATTCTGAAAGAAATATTGCTGAATTAAAAAGTAGAAAATTTTTATTGTCTTTTGGCTAAAAACTTCCCATATTTGGCAAAAGACATAAATATACAGATTTAAAGAAGTTAAGTGTATCCCAAAGAGGATAAATCTAGGAAATCTCCATCAAGATACAGAGAGTCAAACTTCAGAAGACAGAGAAAAAAAAGAAGTGAGAGAGAAACAACACTTTACCTAAAGGGGAAAATAATTTCAAAGAGAGAAGATTTCTCCTGAGAAACCATGGATGCCAAAAGGAAGGGGCACAATATTTAACATGTGCTGAGAGTAAAAAATCGTCAGCCCAGAATTCTGTCTCCAGTGAAAATCGGTTTCAGGAATGAAGGAGAATCAAGCCATTCTCAGAAGAAGGAATACTAAAAATTTCTCACTAGCAGACCTACCCCAAAAGAATGGCTAAATTAAGTTATCTAAACAGAAAAGAAACATTAAAAGAAGGCAACTTGGCACTTCAGGAAGAAAGAAGTTAATACGAAAATAAATGAGTAAACACAACAGACATTTCTTCTTTTTGAGTTTTCTCCATTATGTTTGATAATAGAAGCAAAAATTATACTACTGGATCATGTGATTCTAAATGTATATAGAGGAAATAGTTAAGATAATTATAGACAGGGAAGAATAAAATGATGATAAAGGAGGTAAGATTTCAACAATCATTTGAACTGGTAAAATAATGGCATCAGTACACTGTAATAATTTATGCATATATATAACAAAATACCTAGAGTAACCACTAAAAAAGCTACATAAGTATATTTAAATACTACACATAAATAAAAAAGGGAATTCTAAAAAAGTTCTAGTAACCCATAGAAAGTATGGGAAAAGGAAAACAGAAAAATAAAAACAACAAAGTGAACAAATAAAAACAGAAACTAAAATGGGATACTTAAACCCTAGCAGACCAATAATTCCATGAAATGTAAATGGTCTAAATACACAAATTAAAATACACAGATAGGCAGAATAGTTTTAAAAATATGACCCATTTATATGCTGCGTATAAGAAACTCACTTCATGTATAATAATATAGGAACATTGCAAGAAAAGGGATTGGGGAGGGATAATATATTATGCAGACCCTAATCATAAGAAGGCAGATGTGGCTATATTAATATCAGATAAGGTAAACTTCAGACCAAAGAAAATGACCAGAGAAAATAAGCAACATTATATGATGATAAAAGGGTCAATCCATCAAGAAAACATTGCAGTCCTTAATATGTATGCACAAAAAATCAGAGCAATAGATGAAGTAAACAAAAACCGACAGAACTGAAAGGAGAATAGACAAATTCAGAATTAAGGTTGGAGATTTCAACACACCTTTTGCAATGACTGAGAGGACAGTTAGGCAAAAAAATCAGCAAAGACATAGAAGAAGTCAACAACCCCCATCAACCAACAGGATCTACTCAACAATTGTAGCACACACTACCACAGAACAGCAGAATGCACAATGTTTTCAAGTGCCTATGAAACATAAACCAAGATCTATCATATGAGCCATAAAACTTCAACAAATGTAAAAGAATGGAAGTCATACAAACTGTGTTCTCCAACAGCAGTGGAATCAAACTAGAAGTCAATAACTGAAAGATAACAGAAAAATCTCCAAACACCTAGAATACACTTCTAAATAATCTAAGAGTCACAGGGATATTTTTAAAGTGCATTGTACTAGCCAGGCATGGTAGCTCACACCTGTGATCCCAGGACTTTGGGAGGCCGAGGTGGGCAGATTGCCTGAGGTCAGGAGTTCAAGAACAGCCTGGCCAACATGGTGAAACCCTGTCTCTACTAAAAATACAAAAATTAGCCAGCCATGGTGGTGGGCGCCTGTAATCCTAGCTACCCAGGAGGCTGAGGCAGGAGAATCGCTTGAACCCAGTAGGTGGCGGCTGCAGTGAACCAAGATTGTGCCACTGCACTCCAGCCTGGGTGACAGAGCATGACTCCATCTAAAATAAATAAATAAATACATTGTACTGAAAGAAATTAAAATACAGTATATGCAGATTTGTGGGACATAGCTACAGCAGCAGCAAGGGGAAAATTTGTAGCACTAAATGCATACAACTTTTAAAAAGAAAATCTCAGATTAATCATCTAAGTTCCCATCCCAAGAACCTATAAAAAGAAGAGCAAAACAAATTCAACCAAGCAGAGGAAATAAAATAATAAAGAACAGAAATCAATGACAAAGACAACAAAGAAAATAGAGAGAAGGAATAAAACAAAACTGCGTTTTGTAGTTTTCAGCATACAAGTCTCATACATGTTTTGATGGATTTATACTGAAGGGTCAGATATGCACAAGACTGGGTCTCTGCCAGCAGGATCACAAGTAAGCGAATAATCACAATACCATGAGACAGATGAGACCAAAATAGGCTGATGTGCCTTAAAGGAATGATGACAATCCAACTCCCTCTGCAACTCAAGATGAATGCTAGGACCAAACACACCAAGAAGTTATAAGAATCTGTACCAGGAGTCAAAATTAGGAAAGGGCTCTGCCCACGTGGCATACACCTTGAAGATTTTCTGCTGAATATGTTGACAACTAGGGCAGTGTAAATGAACTCACAAGGGACAGAGTCCGATGACATTTGTGGAGGTGCAAAGATTCAGGTGCACCATGGGCCAAGAGATCAACTTCTCTAGTGCAGTAGACGGGAGTGCAAAGGGGAGACACAGGACGGGGAGGGGGGTGTGTGTGTGTGTCTGGATGGGGGCCTCACATCTGAGGAGACCACAAACAATGACAGACACACTGCTTCTGAGGTCACTTCGTCAACCAGGGGCTCAACACTGCGACTGGAAGTTATCACAGGTGCTTTTTGTTCCTTTTCTGAGTGTTCATTCAACCCACATTTTAATGGTAAGTTTGATGAATGTGTAGTAAATAGTTTGGAAGACTTTATTTTAGGTAACAAATGAAAATAACACAAAAGCAGTACACAGCATTCCAATCCAAACAAAAACTTATTGCAACCAAAGCTTTAAGAAAATAAGTTGAGAAATTCTGAAAATAAGCTTCTATTTTTGAAGTGCAAGGTCAGGGCAAGTAAAGAATGCAGGCCCTACTCCCTGCTTCATTTCCCCAGGCCCCTCCAGACTTCCTGCTGCCTACAAAGAAGTATAGAGGTGGCCTCTCCTCCTTACTGGGCAGTGTAGGTCGCCACTAAGGGCAGTGGCTACAGGTTCCATGACCGCTGCCCAGGGTCACACTTGTTCACCATCTCATACTGCCCTAGAACCTCACTGTGGGAGATTTAGGCACAGAGTCCTTGAGCCACCACTTTGCCCTGGCACAGTTGACATTACCAGGTTTGCCAAACACATAAAAGCTTTCCATGCCAGTCATGAGTATATGAGCCTAATGACTGTCCTGAATGCAATTCATATCCATTTTACAGCTTTACTATGTGGCCTATCCTTTGAAGAAGTGACATAGTGTCATCTCCATCCTACAAATATATAAACTGAGACTATTACAAAAAACAGTTGATCCCATATTTTGGCCTCTATTAGACCACTACTTAGATTTTCACTGTCAAAGCATAATTAATTGGTTGATTATAAAACAATTTAGGCACTACTACATTAGGGTTTAAGGAGAAATCCAGACAATGCCTTACGTGTATGTACATTATTTCGTTTCTTCTGAAGTTTAGGATATTTGCAAAATGAAAAAGTGTCAATGTTGATGTTCTTATGCCAGTCATAATGCATTATTTCTTCTGAATAAGTAGTTCTATTTCAAGAGAAACTGGACATATTGTATTGTGATTCCTTCAAGGGATGGTGCAGCAAGGCATGACAAGTTACTATAACACCGTGACATTCAGACTTCAGAGATAAATTTTGCAAAACCGGAAGAGAGAATGCCAACAGTCTTCCTTCAGTCTTTTTCCTCCTACTCCTGTCAAAATTATCACAAAACTCAATAAGACAAGAAAGAGAAAACTGGCCCATATCAACCTTTACCTGTCTTTTAAAAATCTTCACTTTTTCTATCTGAAAAAGGCATGTCATTTAAAACTTTCCTTCATATGAATTAACCTATAACTTGTTGCATAAATTATAACTGTGCCTAAACCATACAGCCAAGAGACCCCTTCTCAATACCTACACTCTGTTGCCTCCAAAAAACTTAGGAAAAAACCTAGGAAGTCAACTGAGAGTGAAGAATTCATCAACTTCCTTTCTTTCATTTGTTTTGTTTTTTGGTTTTTTGTTTTTTTTGAGACGAAGTCTCACTCTGTAGCCCAGGCTGGAGTGCAGTGGCGCGATCTCAGCTCACTGCAAGCTCCGCCTCCCAGTTTCACAACATTCTCCTGCCTCAGCCTCCCGAGTAGCTGGGACTACAGGTGCCCACCACCACGCCCAGCTAATTTTTTTGTGTGTATTTTTAGTAGAGACAGGTTCTCACCGTGTTAGCTAGGATGGTCTCACTCTTCTGACCTTGTGATCCGCCTTTCTTGGCCTCCCAAAGTGCTGGGATTACTGGAGTGAGCCACCAGGCTGGGCCAACTTCCTTTCTTTCTAATTCTTATACCTTTACATTCCTAGGACAATGAACTTAGAGTGTTTAATTTTTTTAATAAAACTTCAAGAATCAGCGTGATAAATGAAGATTTGAAGCTGGGATCCTTGGATTTGATTTCCAGGTCAGTTATTGAAAAGCTAGCCTTAGGAACCATCTTTAACCCTGAGAAGCCGCCCTGCCTGCCCTCAAAAGGTATAACAACTAAACATGGAAAAAGGAGCAGATATTTTGTGTTCATTTTGTTCGGGAAGTAAATATGGGCTTTATTTTAGATATTTATGATTTTATAGCAATACCTCTTGCATGTGCTTTAAGATATACAAGGAGTAGTTGGATAAGCCAATGAAGGAAAAATTAAGTGGGGGCAAAGTAGCAAGAAAATATAACACAGCAGAAACTAGATGTGTGACCTGTGGTAATCAGCATGGAAAGAAAGACTTGCAGATGAGTAAAGACACACACGCTCACAGTTACACACCTGTTAAAAAATAAAGCATAAAATTTTTATTTTTATTTTAATGATGACCCTTTTTTCTAATCCTGCACCCAAGCAGTTAATTGCTGTCAGAGAACCCAGACAACAGGGCAAATAGGAAATGCCATAAATCTGGGATTGCTTCCCTTCAACGAGCCTGCGGCACTCAGGGCTTTCTGACTATACTGCCCTCGTCCAACATCTGACCCTCTTCTATGAACACCTCAGAACTTGTCCACCCTCATCCAACCTGAACCATTGTGATGGTTAATTTTATGTGCCAGCTTGGCTAGACTACGGTATCTACATATCTGGTCAAACACATCTGGATGTTGCCGTGAAGATATTCTTTGGATGAGATTAACATTTGCAATCAGACTTTCAGTAAAGCAAATTGCATCACATAATGTGGGTGCGTCTCATCCAACGAGAAGAAGGTCTTAGAGAAAAGAAAAGTCTGAGGCCCTAGAGAAAGAGAGAATTTTGCCAGAAGATTGCCTTCAGACTTGAGCTGTAACACTAGCTTTTCCCTGGATCTCCAGTCATCCAGTTGTGCCTATCCTGCAGATTTTAGACATGCCACTCTCCAAAATCATGTCAGCCAATTCCACACTCATGTCTGAGCATCCAAAACATCCCATGATCCTGGTTTTCCTTCTTTCTCTCTAGATATTCCAGAGAGAAAGAAGGTACTTTCTCAGGGTGCTTTGAGGTTTTATCCTCCCCAGTCCAACTTCAGAGAAATCCTTTTCAATGCTGGAATCCCTTTCTCTTCAGAGCCTATTCTCTCCCCAAAAGACTTCATGCAGAAGCACGGTTTCATTCACCACCCACGTGCTGCTGGTCCCAGCCCAGGTTTCTCTGGGGTCCAACAGCTCCACCTAGACACTCTGTCACCTTCTGACAGCTCCACCTAGACACTCAAAAGTTGTGATTTTATTTTGCCAGATGAGAAGTCCAGTTTTCTGTGGGGAAAAAGGGAGCTAGCCTTCCTAAGAGGCAACTGGGTGACATTTTGCTGTAAGTTTGTGCACAAATTTTACTTCCTATTTATAGTTGCAATCTGAAGACCAGTAACATCCTTCTCCAACTTGGATAATGCCACCTTAGCCACTTCTGTGGCTTCCAGCTCACAAAGAACCCCAGCTGAGCCAAGTATAACCTGGGAGTGACCACCAAGTCCAGCCATGGCTGGGCATGGTGATGCACCCCTGTAATCCCAGCATTTTGGGAGACCAAGGTAGGTAGATCACTTGAGCTGAGGAGTTTGAGATCAGCCTGGGCCACATGGCAAAACCCTGACTCTACAAAAGTGAAAATTGCACACATATAGTCCCAGCTACCTGGGAGGCTGAGGCAGGAGGATTGCTTGAGCCAGGAGGTCAAGGCTGCAGTGAGCCCAGATTGTGCCACTGCACTCTAGCCTGGGTAACAAAGCGAGACCCTGTCTTAAAAAAAAAATAATAAGAGAAAAAAGAAAAGAAAAAAAAATTAAGAATACCCATTTTGCTTAACTCGGGTACATACCTATAATCTGGAGCATTGATGCCTAGGAAAACACTAGCCACAAAGCACATCTAACAAACGTTATGAGGAGAAAAAAAGGAAATGAATGGCCTTTAGCTTTAAAATCTTTCTCTAATAGACAAAGTCCAATGGCCCTTACTTAGTGTTCTTCCTTCTGCTACAATCCACCAGCCTAGGGCTGGGATATCTGCTGCCTGTATCTCCTTGCTGCCTTCTGCTCTTAACTTTCCAAAGCATCTCCACATTTTAAGGGAAAAAGGCTGTGTCAGATGGGAGCTCTTTAGTACATGAAGAGATATGAGATTATCTGGTCTGGGTAGATGAGGAATCCTGATTGTGAGAAATAGCAGCAGTGATGAATGTCTGTTGAGTTCCACATAAAAAGCCCAGTAACTGATCAAGTGCACAGTCATAAATAGCAAGCCTTTATCTTCATGCTTTGGAACAGTCTTGTTTTCATAGGTAGCCCATGAAGATGATCAAGATTTCCCAAGAGTGATGTTAGTTTTCGGTTTCCACATGTAATATGAAAACAATTTTTACCCTTAACTATAGCTTTCAAGTTCCTTTTTTCTCTAAGGAAATATCTAGGCATATTATGAAAATTAATCACTGCATTATATTCACCAAAAATAACCTTTTCTGGAGACAGTCACAAGGGCCTTCTTATTCTTTCTGTATACAGTCTTGCTTTTAGATTTTAAAAAGTAGCTTTGTGGTAAGTTTTGAAATAAGAAGTGTGAATCTTTCAACTTCATTAGTCTATAGTATGCTGTATGCTTGGTATATTGCAGACCCAAAGAAAGTCTAACTTATCAAACTTCATCATCAGGATTTCTTTCAGGTGAACGATGTTTGATTGATTGATTTTAGGCTCCTTAGCTTCTTCAGAGCTGGTGGGGGTGAGGTGGGCTGTTTATCTTATTTTTTTTAACCTCTCACCTTCACAAAGGCAAAGAAAAGATTCTATTTAAAGCCTTGCTGCTGGAAGTATAATTTGCAGAACAGCAGCATCAGCATCACCTGGGAGTTTGTTACAAATGCTACTCTCAGGCCCACCCCAGACCTACTGAATCAGAATTTCTTTTTGAATCAGTACCTCTGGTGGTTGATGCTCACATTAAAATTGGAGAAACACCGATTTACAACACTGAACATGATCTGGGTTTCTATATCCTGAATCTGTAAAATGGGGGTAAAATCAATTATGTCTGTCACAGCACATTATGAAATTTGAATAATATAGGGAATGTGGAAGTGATATCCAGATGAAGAAAATTAAAATCAGTTAGTAGATTAAGCAATTACAGGGTCATAGTGCAGATGAAGTGAAATGTGCACAGCACAGTGCTTGGTAAAATGTAAGATGCAATCACAGAATTAATCATTCACTTATCTAATCAATGTTTATTAAGCTTTTATTAGATGCCAGGCACTGATCCCACCCCTGCTCTCACAGACGTAAGAGGTGACAATAGACAAGAGGTCCACAGCCACAGGAATTCTTCAGGGTGGGTAGAGGCCAGATTCTGTGGTGCAAACCTTTTCCCACATTCTAATCTTACCAAGAGATTAAAAAGGTGTTTTTAGAGCCTAGTGAAAGTGACTTTGAGCATATCCTGAGTCACAGATTTCTCTTCTCCTCTCTGAGTTGGTAAATCCCTTTTACATTTAACTCTGCTACGGTGATTCAGAAAAAACCAAGCACCAAAAATGCACACTAGCACAAGATGCTGGGGAAATAAAGTATCTATTATCCCTTGACATTTGCTCTACTCTTACAATGCATGATGCAACTAAAATCCATGGTGCACAGACATAGCCTCGGCTAATGAATATCTTCATAGAAGCAAGCATATCAGGCTTGCAAGTAATATAACAGTAAGAAACTGAGTACACCCCATGGTTGGAAATAACTTTCAAAAGCAAAGAAAAAGCTCAATTATTGTGAAAGGGGACTTTCTTGGATAGAGACCTCTTCATTGAATCATTTTCTTCAAAGAGCTGAAGAAATCTGAGACAAGGCCTATTCCAAGGGACACCAGCACAAAGGCAGGGAGAAGAACAGTGAAAAAAAGCAGGGGAAAGAGCATTGCCAATAATCACAGTTGAAGGCAGTAAAGAGGAAAGTGTGGTCAGCTCAGACCAGTCAGTCCACACACTGGCACTTGGACTTCCTGATCTGTTCCAACTTCTTCATTTATAGACAAGAAAGCAAGTTCCAAGAGATTACACTTTTAGGTTTTCCATATCACTCTGGATTTTAAAGACATCCTAACTACACTGGAAAAATTTACCATCTACTTTGGAAATAATTCATGCTGATAAAAACATCAGGTAGTACCTGTGGCCAGCGAAAACAAAAGCACTGTGATCAGGGTGGCCAGGAAAAGATATCAAGAGCTGGTTTCTGCAGAAATTAACAAGCTGATCCTAAACTTCATATGGACCCAAAAGAACCAAAACAATCTTGAAAAAGAACAAAGTTGGAGGAGTCACTCTTCCTGATTTAAAAACTTACTACACAAAGCTATACTAATCAAGGCTGTGTGTTGCTGGCATAAGGATAGACATACAGATCAATAGAATAAAATTGAAAGTCAAGAAATAAACCCTCACATTTCAGGGTAAAAGATTTTTCACAAGGATACCAAGACACTTCAATGGGAAAAGAAAGTTCTTGAAAAATTAATCTGGGACAATATCCACATGCAAAATAATTGGTATGGAGACCTAACTCATACCAATTAACTCGAAATGGATCATAAACCTAAACATAAGAGCTAAAACTATAAAACTCTTAGAAGAAAAATGGGAAAAAACCTTTGTAATTTTTGGTTAGGAAAAGCTTTCTTAGATACTGCACTAAAAGCATAAGCAACAAAAGAAAAAATAGATAAATTAGACTACATCAAAATTAATATGTGTTTAATAGTGATCTCCAAACTCCAGATTAACTGCATTCAAATATTCTAGGAAAAAAAGAAAAGGAGGCTATATAAAAATATAGAATCCCAAGCCACACCATCAGAAGGTATGAAAAGCCATATTTTTACAAATCTCAAATTATACGGATGCTAACATACAGCTGCAGGTAGAAATTCTCATTCTAGAAATTTAAACAAAACATAAAATAGAATGAGAAGAAAATATAGATGAATATCTTATGTCAGCATAAGGGAACATTTTCAATATGTAAAAGCAAAGAAATAAGTTATTTATTTATTTATTCATTCATTCATATATTTTTGAGACAGTGTCTTTCTCTGTCATCCAGGCTGGAGTGCAGTGGCACGATCACGGCTCACTGCAGCCTCAACACCCGGGCTCAAGTGATCCTTCCACTACAGTCCCCCAACAACCGTAGCTGGGACCACAGGAAAGCCACACACACCCGGCTAATTTTTTAATTTTTTTGTAAAGACAGGGTCTCGCAATGTTGCCCAGACAGTTTTGAACTCCTGGGCTCAAGCAATCCTCCTGCCTCAGCCTCCCAAAGTTCTGGGATTACAGGTGTGAGTCACCGCACCCAGCCCATTGATTTATTAAGCACATGCTTACTGGGACTATCAGGTACATGCACTTTTCGACTACATGAAATGTTTAAACTTCTGTGTATCAAAAATTATCATTACAAATAAACTAGAAAAAACTATTTTCAATGTCTATAAGAAATAAAGATAATGTCCTTAATAAGTTTTTTTTTAAATACACTTGTAATCTACTAAGAAAGGCAAGTAATGAAATAAAGTTAGGAAATTGACATAGTTCACGAAAGAAAATTCCCAAAATTAAAATGGAAATATGTGAAAAAGTGTTTGGCTTCTCTAATAGTTGTAGAAATGGAGATTATTTGGATAAAATACAAAATACATGTGTGTCTATCAAGATGTTAAATATAAAAACAGTGGAATGAATACCAGGGTTGGCATGGGTGTAGTTAAAGGAGAGCTTTCCTTACACACTCTTAGCAGTTGAAATTGCCACATATGTGAGTCTCACTCTTCTTGTCTGTCAACTTTCATCCAGTTATGTTGTGGTAGCAAACAACCCCAAAGTCTCAGTGGCTTACAACAATAAAGTTTTATTTCTCACTCATGGTGTATGTTGGCTGTAGGCTGACTGGGACATTGCTCCATGTGTCTCCTTCCCTCTAGGTTTCAGATTGCTAATATGAATATGTCACTATCTGAATAGAGGAAAACACAGCGTTGGAAACAGCGATGGTTCTCAAAGTTTCTGCTGGGAAGAACTTCATGTCACTTCTACTCATGTTCCATTGGCCAATGCAAGTCATAGGTTCAAAGAATAGAATAGAAGAGCACAAGAAAGGGTCTCTGAAAGAAGGCAGCAAGTAGAGGGTAGCAAATCCTTTGAACAAATTATACAATCTTCCATAATCTGCCTTCCTGATCACAGATATTCACTTTCCTCCCTTTGGGTTAAAAATACACTGTCTCACACCCCAAGGAAAAATATTTCTCAAAGGCCTAGCTAATTGTGGTTTCAGACCCAAAGCCCAAGATCTTTAATAGTTTCTGAATCTGAGTCACAAGGATTCTCTTGATATACTGACCTTGATATAGAGATCTATGCACCTGAAGAAAAGTTATCTACACGCACACAAGCACATCCCCTCCCCTCCACATACACATGCATGCTCACCCAGCATTCAATGGTGCAAGAAGGACAGTGTGATCAAAACGGGCACTTCTACGTGGAAAGGGAAAGACTAGGAGGTCACAATTTACACTGGTACATAAATTCCTGAAATCCTACTGGACAGATTTTTTAACAAAGTCCTTGAACCCGAAGTTGAGAATCCATTGTTCTTAACAGCTGTCCCCTCTTGCAAATCCTCCCTTCTTATCTATCTCTGAAAATGGCATTGGAGAATATGCCCATGTTACAGCCTGGGTAGCTATTTCTGATAGACGACTGGAGGGTCCTAGGGCCATTTTAAATACTCAAAAGTCTCAGTTTCTTTAACACATGCTGGTGTCTCTTTTGGCTGTAGGACTCTCTCAAAAATGTAGCTTTTTATCATTGGATCCAATCAACAATACATGTAAAGTGGCACCCACAGTTCTTGAGTCATACCAATGCACTTAACTTTATGTTGTATGAGTTATAAGTGAAAATCAATTGCATCTTCCAACCGTGTAAACCCTGAAATTTCTAGACTTTCTACATTCCCTTTCAATTCTGCTTGAATATCAGCCAATTCTTTACTGAGCTAACCTCAGTCTTTTAGAACATTTCCAATAACAACCAAGTCATGCTACAACATGCTAATTCCTCACTTTCCTCATAAAGCCACAAGTTCATTAGTTCGGGTACTGCCCCATATTTTAGATTTTGTTGATGTTTTTGTTGTTGTTAGGCAACATCACTTTTATGGTTCCAATTTCCATATTGGTCAACTTTTTGCTAAGTTTTGCTACCATAACAAACCCCAAAATCTCAGTGACTTACAAAAAGGGTTTACTTCTCACTTACATACATTTTGGCTGCATCCTGGTATGTTCTTCATTCTGGGACTCAGGCTAAAGGATCAGCTGCCCCTATCTGAGCCTTGCTATTCTCATAGCAGATGGAGAAGAGGGATAGCAGAAGCGGCATGGTTTTTAAAGCTTTTGCTAAGAAAGGACACACGTCATTTACGCTCATGTTGCATTGGCCAAAGCAAATCACACAGCTGAGGCTAACTCCAGTGAGAGAACCTGTAAGATCTTCCCACGGGAAAAGCACTAGGGGCCCCTGTAGGAATGGGGCATGGGTGGGAGGAGGCCATCAATATTTAAAATAGGTAGTACAGGCCAGGCACAGTGGCTCATGCCTGTAATCCCAGCACTTTGAGAGGCCGAGGCAGGCGGATCACTTGAGGTCAGGAGGTCAAGACTAGCTTGGCCAACACAGTGAAACCCCATCTCTACTAAAAAAAACACAAAAATTAATCGGGCATAGTGGCAGGCACCTGTAATCCTAGCTACTCAGGAGGCTGAGGCAGGAAAATTGCTTGGACCTGGGAGGCGGAGGATGCAGTGAGCCAAGATCACACCACTGTACTCCAGCCTGGGCAACAGAGCAAGACTCCATCTCAAACAATAAAATGAAATAGGTAGTACAGTGTTCCACACCTCAGTCACAAAATAGTCTGAATATAATTAGCAAAAGTTTCCTGGAACATAGGAGTTGCTCGATAAATAATAGCTTATTTTCTTTTTCATTTTTATCTCCCTTTTCCTTCCCAATTCTGAGATTTTAGTGTTCTATGATTTTGCTGATAGCATCTGCAACCAGTGAATGAGAATAATGGAATGAAAAAGATAACAAATATAATCATCAGAGTGTTTCTTAATTTCCAATGTGGAGGACATGTAGGAAATCATCCTGATCATGACCTAATTTTCCTATCATTATCTTGCAGAATTATAGACCAACCTTCTCTTCTGTACCCTTTCAACAAATTCAATAAATATATGCTTTGTATGTTTTAAAATCAGCACAAAAATTTAGGAAAACAGGTGTCATGAGGGTTTTCTTTGGTTTTTATTGCTAACAATCAAATACACTGTCCTCACTTAAAGACCTAATTCTAAAATGATCTGTGCCAGCAAAGAATGAATTTCAAGACAAGTGTCCCAGTCACCATTTGCTTTATTTCCTGAATTGCTTTCTTTGAGTCACTGACTATATATAAGCCACCATCATGCCATGACCAAAATAACTGGATTTCTGGGACTGTTTTTCTCTGTAAACATATTGGTAGAGCTACCAATAAAAATAGAAAAGAAACTCCTGAAGTTAAACATTGTCCCAAGGCAATGTTATTCACCTACTTACTCAAAATTTTTCTCTATTACTGAGCGCGGACAGTATCTTTATGGAGTGACAAGACACTAGTCCATTTTCTCCATCTTTCTTCTACCATGTTATGCAGCCAGAGGATGTAATCATGGGTAATCCAAATTGGTAGGATTTTATTTACTCTCACCCTTTCCCAAAAAGTTATTTTTAAAATATAAGGCTTCTGTATTAGTCCATTCCTATGCTGCTATGAATACCTGAGACTGGGTAATTCATAAAGAAAAGAGGTTTAATTGGCTGATAGTTCTGCATGGCTGGAGGCCTCAGGAAATTCACAATCATGGCAGAAAGGAAAGCAAACATGTCCGTCTTTACATCGCAGCAGGAGAGAAAAGTGCTGAGCAAAGGGGGAAAGGCCCCTTATAAGACTATCAGATCTCACAAGATCTCACTATCATGAGAATAGCATGAAAGTAACCACCCCCACGATTCAATTACCTCCCACTGGGTATCTCCCACGACACATGGGGATTATGGGAACTACAATTCAAGATGAGATGTGGGTGGGGATACAGTCAAACCATATCGACTTCTCTTTATAAAAAGTCACTTCCCTCATTCCAAATTGCAAACAAAAACTAATACAGAATTCAATTGTGATGACTGCTTATCTAAACACCTGCCACCAAGGACATTCCAACAAGGAGCAGCAGGGGACAAAGGGTGAGGATGTTGAGGCCAACTGGGAATTCTAGAAAGTAATCTGATAAAAGAGCTAGAGGTTTATACATTGACCTGGAACTCCACACAAAACAAGAACACTGAGAACTTGGCCAGGATGCCCTTCACCCACATGTCTCTAAGCCAAAGGTGTGCCAGGGCCAGCTTGTACCAGCTTGAGAAAACCAGTTGTCAAATTTTTGATAGCTTGAAATTGCCCATGCTGGGAGTGTTTATACCATGGAAATTGTAAATGCTACAAACAAAAGCTTTAGTTTCCAGAGGGGCAGTTGTTAATGTTTACCAGCCCATCACGACGCCCGGCTGTGTTTGCTGCTCTCCAGCTGAAATCCCGTTGAAATGGGAGTATCATATTTCCCTCTCCCTGGATACTTGCTTCCAGATCCTGTTCAGAAAGCAACAGAGAACATTAAGAAAATATGACCGTCATTACCCTGTCACTGAGCATTAACCACAAAGTCTAACCACGTGTGATCTGCACAGGAAGGAGGGCTCAAATTCATCCTCTGCTGATATTCAGAGCCATGTCATCACCTGAGGTCAGGAGCTGTTGGTTTTTATTCACTGTTGTTCCCACTGTTCATACTGAGCAAGAGAGTCTTGAAGGAGAGTGAGAAAAGTAGGGGCATGAAAAAGATAGGATTGAAGCTTTGCCTGTGGCATTGCAAATCATGTAAGACCAGGAGAGGTGGTCAAACCTCACTCTGCAGGCTGTTTCATTTCTCATTGGAATGACACCACAGTAAGAGAAAAGGCTTCCATGTGGGAAGAAGACCAGGTCTGACTCCACCTCTGACACCGACTCACAGTGTGACCTGCAAAAGTGTTCAACTGTCCTCCCAGGGCACTGTGATTCTAGCGATTTTCATAGAACCTACCACTTGTGGAAGTACTTAGAGGATAATACAAAAACAAACAAATAGAACTACATCTAAAAATCAAAAAGAAAGAAAGTAAGGGGGAAAGTAAAGAGAGAGAAATGTTTTAAAAAGGAAACAGAGAAAAGAATATTGGAAGCTGAGGCTAAAATGGTTTTTTTCATCCATAGGAACTGAAACAAAAAGTTCATTTTTCCCCAGTTTCCTTAAACTCAATAATTGGCTTTAAAATAAGTAAATGTCAAAACTGTGAACTTAATATCTATATATGAATAAAATATCATTTTGTATTTTTTAATATATCAAAGACATTTACATAAAATTTTGTTCAGGGAAAAAAGCTCCAGTGCTGAAAAATAAGTGTGAAAGCTACCCAGAGAAAGAGAAAAATGGAGGGTTACTAATCAATGGGCATAAAGTTTCAGTTCAGCAAAATAAATCAGCTCTAGAGATCTGTTCTTCAACATGGTGCTTATAGTCAGCAATAATGTACTGTGCACTTAAAATGTTTTCAAGTAGCCAGACATGGTGGCATGTACCTGTAGTCCTAGCTATTTGTGGGGCTTAGGCAGGAGGACTGCTTGAGCCCAGGAGATGAAGGCCCGCCCAGACAACACAGCAAGACACTGTCCCAAAAGAAAAAGTTAAGAGAGTAGATCTCATGTTAACCGTTATTACCACAATTAAAGAAAAGAAATAAAGAAAACATTCAACCAAATATTTATTGAACAAGTATTTTATTGTGAGCTCATTACAAGGCTAGCTGCTAACCCTATGTGTTTATAGATTAAAGAGAAAATGCAAATATTTTCCTCAAGAAACTCAAAGCTAGACTTCTAATCCAAGGTTTATGCTTTAAACTACCCCTAACACTCTCAACAGACCAATTCCATTTAAAAATTTTAATTGTAGTTTTTAAAGTCAATACAATACCACTTTCTGAGAAAGGAAATTCCTTAGTGGTGGACCAAAAACAGAAAACCAACCTAATCAGATGCTAAGAAGGCACTGAGCCCATAACCTTGTTGATTCCAGGTCAAAACTAGAAGTGGCTGAGAGTTCCACTACAGGGGTAATGGAGATCCCATCCACCCACCTCCAGCAGTGACTGAGGGAAAGAGCCATCTGCCACACAAAACAGGACGTGGACTGGCTCCCTCAGATGAAAGAAGGCTGAAAACAAATTGTAACCATGCCTGGGTCTGCAACTTGAAGCATCAAGAACAGCACTTCTGGGAGGGAGAAGAGAATGCTGTTTATGAAGGACCAACTCCTGTGTGTGCAATAACTCTGACACCAACACAGCATGGGAGTCCTGCATGTGGAGTTCCATTTGGCCATAAAACTGCTGGGCAGGGAGAAGTGAGTGTAGACAGTGGGAAAACAAAAACCCTATTCAGTACGAGCCCAGAGGAAATGCAAACTCTAAAAGGTGGCCAAGAAAATTAATAATAAGGGGATGAGTTACTACCAACACAATGCAAAACAATCTCACAAAGGCTATAAAATAAGCATATTTTAAGACCTTGGAAGAGTTCATGCAGGAATGACATTCGTCTTTTATTTATTTATTTATTTATTTATTGAGATGGAGTCTTGCTTTGTCACCCAGGCTGGAGTGCAGTGGTGCCATGTTGGCTCACTGCAACCTCCACTTCCTGGGTTCATGCAATTCTCCTGCCTCAGCCTCCCAAGTAGCTGGGATTACAGGCATACACCACATCGCCCAGCTAATTCTGGTATTTTTAGGAGAGACAGGGTTTCACCATGTTGGCCAGGCTGGTCTCAAACTCCTGACCTCAAGTGATCCACCTAACTCAGCCTCCCAAAGTGCTGGGATTACAGGCATGAGCCACCATGCCTGGCTACATTCATCTTTTAAAAGAACAACAACAAAAACAATATGAAACAGAACAGGTCACTACCAACAAGGGACCAGTGGGAGTACCCAAGCAAAGGACCCTTCATTTCTGACTCAAAGTCCCCATAGAAAACTCACCATCTCCCCGGCCCAGCACATGGATGAAGCTGAGTTTCTTCTAGGCATGCTGGGTTTTCCAGCGCTCATTCTGTGCAGTGCTTGGCCCTGTGCAGGATCACTCCATGGCATTCAAAAGATAACGTCCCAAAATCATGGCCAAGTTTCACCTATTTTTTTCACGGATGATAAAATTTGAAAATCTCACCCTTCTCCTTATAACACAGATATTCCAAATATGAAGAGAAATGAACATCACCGGTTTGCAATCAGGATGTTCCCTGTCATAGGTCTGGTTTCCCTGAAGCCAGCTCTGAGCTAGAGATCATAAGCAAATGATGTGTTAAGGAAGTTCTCCTAGGAGAACCAGTAAGGAGTGGAGAGCAGCACAGAAAAAAAAAGAAAGTACAGGGCAAGGGTGCAATGGCAAAGTTAGTCAGTGTGATCTCATGTAAATCACACCTCAGAGATTTTCCTGTGCTGAGGCAAGGCAGCTGGGCTTTCATACTCCTGAACTAGTCATTGGCATAAACTCCCAGGCACTTTCCTTTCTCTGGGCCTACTGCGAAGGCAGCTATATCATAGCCCACAGATAAGCCTTAAGATGGCCATAAGTAGTAAAAGCACCCAGAAGCCTGAGTTGGTGATGCAGGGCAGGTTCTCGGCTTCATTGGGAAAAAATTCAAGAGTGAGCCAGCAGTGGAAGAATACACCTTTACTGAGTTTGCAGCAGTCAACTCTGTGACTGCTCCTGCAGAGCAGGGTCAGCTCACAGGCAGCATGCAGAGAGTAGCAGTGTATGGGTGGTTGGCAGTTGCATTTATATTCATTTTAATATATGTAAATAAAGGGGCAAATTATTCAGAAATCACTAGAAAATGGGTGGTAACTTCCTGGCATTGCCATGACATTTGGGCAACTGTCATGGTGCTGGTGGGAGTGTCTTATGCTGATGGGCAGCAAGGGCAACTAGAGGTGGCCTTCAGCATCACTTACTGGCTTGGGGCTGTGATATGGTTTGGCTCTGTGTCCCCACTGTAATCTCATCTCGAGTTGTACTCCCTATATGTTGAGGGAGGGGCCTGGTGGGAGGTGATCAGATCATGGAGGTAGTATCCCCATGCTGCTCTTGTGATAGTGAGAGAGTTCGCAGGAGATCTAATGATTTAAAAGTCGCAGTTTCCTCTGCGGGCTTTCTTTCTCTCTCCTGTCACCTTGTGAAGAAGGTACCTGCTCCCCCTTTGCATTCCACCATGATTGTAGCTTTCCTGAGGCTGCCCCAGCCATGCAGAACTGTGAGTCAATTAAATCTTCTTTCTTTATGAATTACCCAGTCTCAGGTAGTATCTTCATAGTAGTGTGAAAATGGACTAATACAGGCTGTCTTCATTCTGGTATGGAGGGCAAGTCCTGCCAACCTCGTACCTCAGAGGGATCATTGAAAAGGTAATGGGCATCTCAGAGCTCAAACATTGCCTTCTACAGATACCTTTTCCTGCTGCCAGTAACTAGGGAGGTTTGTGATGATTATAAGTTTCCAGAAGGTAAACAGGGCCAAGAAATAGAAGGAAAATACAATTCAGGATATATGTTTCATTCACGTGTGCAGTGAGTGAAGATTATGCTGTGGCCAGAAAGACCTGAATATAAATAAGAACTTCAGATAGGAACACATTGCTTAAGTCTAGCTGAACGATAGAACTTAAATTTGGTTCAAATTGCTTCTGAAACTATGGCCTTCACAAGCAATCTCATACACTTCTGAGTTATTTGAAAATAATGCAATATTAGCTTTGTAGGCAACTGATAGTTTTAAAAATCATGAAGATACATACTTCTTTATTAATTTTGTCGACATGTTTCCAATAACATTCTTACAATCAAGAAAATCTGACAAAAGAACTTCAGCAGATATGTTTCATTTGCTTGGCAAATTATTATAATTTTCAGTTAAGTAACAGATAAACCAGGGATTTACATAAAAAATTTTATAATTTACATAAAATAATTTAACTTCTAGTAAAATTGTTACCTATAGATAAAATTAGTGCCACAGCAGTTGGAAATGGAATAAGTAGATTTATGAACTCATGTTTTGACAGTTCCGACCTGGGTAGTCCAAGCACACTTTTTAAAATAAGAGAATCCAAAATAAGCCCATGTTATCAAAATGTACAAGTGTATAACAACTTGTATAATCTCTTCCAAAATGGTAGCATAATTAATATAATCTTATACTCTAGTGCCCATACCCTACCTACGGCTGATGGAAAGGCAGTGACAACACAGAGTGGATGTTCCCAAGTTAGCTGTAAACAGCACACAGGAACTATGATGAAGGTGACTGGTCAAGGTTTTTATTTGAGGCTTTTTGTAGTCCAATTAAAAAAAAAAACAAAAAGTTTACCATTAAAAAAAAGAAGAAGAAAAATGAACATTTTAAAAGTCCATTGCAAATTCTGGATAATAAAAATTTGGTCACTGAAATTTTTTTTTAGTGGATGGAGACAGATTTAATAAACTCCAGATTACAGAGAGTTCAATTGAACTAGTGAATTAAAGTTGGCATTGGTGGGTTAGAAGCTCTCTGAAGACTTTACCCAGAGAAAATAACATTAAAAAGTCTGAAGAAGTGAAAGATATGGAGACTAGATTGAAAGGTTCCAACATATGTCTAACAAGCACCCCCAAACTTAAAAGTAGAGGGAATTAAGGAGAAGCAACAGACAAATAAATAATGGCCAAGAATTTTCTAGCACTAAAAAAGACAGGAGGTTTTTTGTTTTGGTTGGGTTTTTTGTTTTGGCTGGGTTTTTTGGTTTTTGGTTTTTTGTTTTTTTTTTTTTCTGAGTGGAAAGCCAAACAAGAGGGACCAAAATAAATCCACAACTAGATAAGCTGTGGTGGTGATGATGCAAAAATCAAGAAAACAGAGTGTAAAAGATATAAGGAAAGATAATGAAATTGCTCTGAGTTGCTAATAAGCTCTAACAGATGCCAGGGGACAATGGGTTGAAATCTCCCAGTGTTAAAGGGACATAATTGTCACCTGGAATTCATATTTACAAAATCCTCTCACCAGTTATGGCAAAATAAGTATATTTTCAGACTTACAAAATTTACCACTTACATACCCTCACTAAAAATTATTAAATAATATATTTCAGTAACAACAAAAAGATGTGAACACAGGAGGCAATACTGACTAAAGAGCCCAAATATTGACTGGAAACATAATAAAATTAAGATTTTCATACTAAAGATATAGACCTATTGGGAATAATGTTCAAAATCCTAAGGAAACTGAATGCTCAAAGGATTCTTAGCAAAGCAATTTTACTTCTGCGCAGAGGGGTGCTTCTCCTTGGCCAGTCACCATGAGAGCACACCTGAACAAAGGGGCATGACAGCCTTTATTCCTGATGCAAGTCCGGCCCCTGTACCCTTTCCTCATTGGCCGGGGTCAGGCCATACAATCTAAACTAATCCCGGTTGGCTAAACATTTGAAGTTTTTTTAGATAAGGTGGGCACATTAGGGAGACAGGGGAAAGGAGAAGGGGTGTCTGCAAGGAGCTAGAGAGCTAGTCTTCTTTCCAAATAAGGAAAGGAATGTGAGCTGGTACTGATAATGCCTCATACTGTGGGGCGTGTCTGGACATGTAACAAAGGCAGAAAGGAAGAAAAAAAGAGAAAAGGGAAAAAGGGATGGGGAGGGATACTATGAATTAAATAATAAAGGATTGATCAGGCTATTTAAAGAGAAACCTCATCATATCCCACAGCTTTCCCCTTCTTCTTTTTATAACTCTCTTCAAATCTTTTTTGCATAATTTGGCTCCATTGTTCTACTTGGTCTTCTAGAGGGAAAAGCTCATTTGAATAAGGGGGAGGAGGATCCTAAGAGGTTTTAGTGAGAGCTGTTTCAATAAGTCTTTGTATTAGTCCTCAGGCACAGGGTATCATACAGCATCCTACAAGAATAAGCAACCCCATTCTGATGGCCAGAGAGATGAGGATTGAGGACATAAGTCCCTTCCATCTACCAAACCAATTTCTCATTAAATTTGTGAAGGGATCATTTAGTCCAGAATTTTTGGCTAGCTCATTTGATAAGGCAGTAAGACCTTATAATGCTTTAGTTATGGTCCTGCCAGGAGCAGATTAGGAATATAACTACAGCATTGGGTCCCGATGATGCCACAACCTCCACCCTCCTTTGCTAGTATCATGTCTAATGCTATCCTATTTCCCCAGGCCATTTGACTGGTGGGTCCTAATTGTTCAGCTATCCCTTTAATAGCATCTCTAGTATAATTAATAAATCCTTGTTGACTTTAATAAATGCAATTTATCCAACTCACATTTTTATTTACAGTTAACTGCCAGAAGAATGTAGATTCAAATCCGGCAGTTATTTGATTTTGGGCCTTAAATTCAATTGCCACTCCTCTTGGGACCCCAGTGGCATCTATATAAACATGAGAATTGAAGGACTCATGAGGGGCCTCTCTTGTTTGACGATGTTTGGTTCCTGTGCTTTCTGGTTGATGAAATGCCAGGGTAAAAGGGATGGCCAACTGAATTAGAGCATAAATTCCACTCCAGTCACTTGGCAGAGTGTCCAGTATTGGTCCACCACAATACCACCACACATCCGCTTGAGAATGGCTAAGGGTAGACTGATAGGTAAGCTCTTGGAAGGGCTTAAGCTCACTGCATCCTGTTAAGGCTCCCAGGAGCCCCAAGTTTTCTCCCCATTGTGAGAGACATGAAGTAAAACTGGCATTGGGAGATGGATGCTGAATGGCCCTCGGGGGCTGACCCGCAGGGTGTCAAACTTCAGGGAACAGCATAGAAAGACCTTGGCATGATTTGTTGCCCCAGGCTGAGGGGTTTTGGAAGAGAGCTACCATACAGCTCATGCCCTGTCAGCTGGAAGACCATCCAAGTGGAAAGGGGACAATCTGGGCCTCTGGTCTACCATGCACACAAGCGTAACATTCACTTTTGTTTAAAGTGCAGATGGAATATTTAATCCATTCCAGCCAAACATTTGCATCTTGATATCCTTTCTCTAGAGCAATAGTTTGCCTTAAGTTTTCTACCTCCATAACCGTTACCTTGGTTGGGTCATTTTGGAGATGGAAGGAGGACGTTGGACTCGCTATACTTGCGAAGAGTGTTGGGTTCCACGTGTCTCCCAGACTCTGGGTCTGAATTCCTTTATTACTGTTAACCAGTGGTTTAACTAACCTTAGGGAGAAGGTTCCCACCGGGTCCTGTCCTGCAACGTCTGCTCCTAACCCATACCGTTCGAATATAGACGGTTCTTGGGCCATTGTCTGGGGATTATTTATAATCAGCAATGAGGGGTTACAGTGCAATGTCCTACAATTTGGTGGGGTGGGACCATGGACTAGTTGGAGTTTTTGTTTTAGTCCCTGTAACCTATTTGAAGCAGGGGGCCTGGCTGTCCACCCTTTGTACTTAGTAGTCCACCAAACATCTGCCCAGTCACTACAGGGACCTTTGAAAGTTCCATACTTATACTTGGTTGACTCTTTGAGGTATGGACATAGATACTTATCAACATGGGATAGCTTCCTTTGAGCTTGCTGGTCTCCGCATGGGCTGACTGAACAGGCATCGAACTGAAGGGTTAAAGGATGGCTAGCCTGAGTTACATTGATGGCAAGATGACCTTCTGTTGAAAAGAAAAAAGAAAATAAACAAGTGATTATTAAGCTCTTTTTAGAGTTAGTTTGGTGGGGGTGAGCCCTGGAGTGACAGTCCATGATTCTAGAGGTGGTGGCACCTTTTTGACTCAGGTGTGATGAGTCCATCCTCTTTCCACTGTCTAGACTGCAGTCTCAGTAGTTAGGAGCACTAGGTAGGGTCCTTCCCAAGCTGGGGTTCGAGTCTCCCTTCCTTCCACCATTTGATGACGATGTGGTCTCCAGGCTGATGCTGATGTGCTGGAAACTCCGGGGCGCCGCCTGTGCTAGGAGACCTTCAGTCTTAAGGGAAGAGAAAGTAGAGGATAGACCAGGTATATAATTTTTGAGGAACTGTTCTTTTGTTTAAAATGTAGGGATGTCAGCAGTGGAGTGTAAGTAGGGCAATCCATAAAGCACTTCATAAGGGGAAAGGCCAGTATCTCTCCGAGGGGCAGTCCGGATTATTAACAAAGCAATAGGAAGACATTCAGTCCATGGTAATTGAGTTTCTAAAACTAACTTAGTTAAGTGGTTTTATAGAGTCTGATTCATCCGCTCTACTCTTCCTGAGGAGGATGGATGCCAAGGGGTATGGTATTCCCAATTTATATCTAGTACCTGGGCTAACTTCTTAATGGCATGTGCATTGAAATGGGTTCCATTATCTGAATCAATATTTTCTACCAGTCCAAATCTGGGTACGATGTTTTCAATTAATGCTTTAACTACATTATTAGTGGTTGCCCTTGAGAATGGGATAGCCTCTACCCAGTGGGTAAAGTGATCTATTATTACTAATAAGTATTTTAAATGACCAACTGGGGGTATTTCAGTATAATCAATCTGAACACTTTGAAATGGTCTCAGCCCGGGATTCCTTCCTCCAAGGGGTGATTTCCTTAGAATCTGCTTATTAGTCTTTTTACATATTAAACAACTATCTATAACTTGTTTGGCCTGGGTGTAAATTCCTATATACCCATAAACCTGGAGAACTGCATCGCACATTTCTTGGGGAACCCAATGGGTCCCCTGGTGTAATTGAGACAAGACCTCCTTCATGAGAGGTTTTGACAACATCTCCCTTTGATCTAGTAATATCCATTTCCCTTCTGCATTCTCTTTAGCTCCTATTCTTTTTAATTTCTCTTTTTCAATGGAAGAGAAAATGGAGTTTGCAGTAGGAGAAGGCAGGCATGGAGTTAAATAAAAAACAGACATTTCAGAAGAAACGGCAACTTGCTTTGCTATCTGATCTGTGAGATTATTTCCCCGACTTGTGAAAGACAAGTCCCTTTGATGCCCTGGGACATGTACAATAGCTATCTCTTTCAGCAATTGTAGTTGTTGAGGACATGAGCAATTAGTTCTCTATGAACTACATCTTGGCCTCTACTATTGATAAGACCCCTCTCCATCCAAACTTTTTCAGATGTTTGTGCCACCCCAAAGGCATACTTAGAGTTAGTATAGCTAGTACCTTCTTGGTTTTGGAAATTTCTAAAGCTTGGCTGAGTGCAAACAGTTCACAAGTCTGGGCAGATCAATTATTAGACAGTGTTTCCAATTCTACTTCTTCAAGCATTTCTCCATCAATCACTGAATACCCATTATGTCTTTTCCCTTCAATTACCCAGGAGGACTCATCTATGAATAAGTGCAGGCTTGTCTTGAAGGGAGTTTCCCCTAAGCCTGGTCAAATTTTGTATGATAATCAATCAGATCTAAATATGTGTGCTGTCTTTTTAAGTTTGGATCCCCCATTAAAAAGCCTGCTGGATTAAGTGAATTATCAGTAGTTAATATTAAATCACCTTTTTCCAGTAGGATAGCCTCATATTTTAAAATCCTTGAGTCAGTGATCCACCTTCCCGCTTTCTGATTTAAAATAGTTCAAACTTGGTGGGGCGTGCTTACTGTTAATTTTCCACCAAACGCTAACTTTCTACTTTCTTAAACTAATACTGCTGTAGCCATGATGGACTGGATACATTCGGACCACCCACGAGTGACTGGGTCTAAGACCTTTGACAAGACGGCCACAGGCTGTTGATGGCCTCCACGCTCTTGGGTAAGCACTCCTAGAGCTACCCCACTATTTACATTAACAAAAAGATGAAATGGCTTTTCTAGGGAAGATAGAGTTAGAACAGGGGCAGTTATGAGCATCTCTTTTAATTCCTCAATTTGCTGGATTTCCTCACAAGTCCACAAGAGATGATCAGGCTTCCACTGGGCAACTTTCTCATATAGAAGTTTACTTTTACAATGCATATGAGTCAATCCATAAATGGCAATATCCAATTAGTCCTAAAAATGTCCTGAGTTCTTGTTTAGTTTGAGGCAGGGGTAGGGAAATAATTCCCTCCACCGTTTCAGGTCCTGTTCTTCTACCTGCACTGATTAGGTGACCTAAGTATTTAACTTCAGGTTCTACATACTGAAATTTGCCTTTTGAGACTCGCAACCCCTCACATTGCAAGTGATTGAGAATATGTGTAGAGAAGTCACCTACTCCCTTTATATGTTTACCAGATATAAGAAGATCATCCACGTACTGAAGCAGGCATATTTGCTTAGGGACTGTGACTTTCTCTAATACTTGTTCTAGGATCTGACCAAAGAGGTTGGGGGAGTCTGTGAACCCTTGGGGCAAGACTGTCCATTGATATTGTTGTCTCTGCCCCGAATGAGAGTCTTCCCACTCAAAAGCAAATATATCTCGGCTATCCTCAGCCAAGGGGCATGCCCAGAAGGCATCCTTTATCACTGCAAATCACTGATGATTTTACAGAATTTTGCTAAGAATGGTGTAAGGGTTAGGAACAATGGGGTGAGCAGTCTGGACTATTGGATTAATAGCTCTAAGGTCTTACACTAATCGATATGACCCATCTGATTTCTTGACAGGCAGGATTGGGGTATTGTAAGGAGACATTCAGGGTTCAAGAAACCCATCTTTAATGAGACCTTCAATTACAGGCTTTAGCCCTACTCTGCCCTCTAAAGGAATGGGGTATTGCTTTCTCCTTACTATTTTTCCAGGAGCTTTCAGTTTGATATATATTGGAGGGATTTGGAGTTTCCCTCTACTTCCTTCCTTTGACCAGACATCAGGATGAATATATTTCTCATCCACAGCAGTAAGTAAATGCAGTGAAGTAGGAATCCTTTAGGGCCCACTTGAAGGCCTATACCTAGCTTTAACATTAAGTCCCTTCCTAATAGATTAGGTCCCGCTTCAGGAATAAAAATTGAATATGAGTATATCGATCTTGATATCTGACTTCTGTGCTTTCTAAAATTTTTGCCTTAAATCCTTCTCCTTTTACCCCAGAGACTAAAAGTTCTTCTGAAGAGCAGGTAAGACCAGGTGGAGTGAAACAAACAGAGGAGCGTGAAGCCCCTGACTTGACTAAAAAGGTGATAAATTCATGTTTAGGTCCCACCTCCAAATTTATCAAGGGCTCCTGGTGGGACTCATAATAAAAGAGGCAGAGCCACTGACTCCCCTATTGTTCTTCAAAAGTAATGAGTGTGAAAGTTTCTCTCTTTAGTTCAGGACATTCCCTCTTGAAGTGGCCTGCTCTTCCACATCTGTAGCATCTATCTTGCCCTTCTTCCTTCTCAGTCTTAGCATTCTCTGCCCTTGCTCCCCTACACCCCTTAGGGGGCTTATTAAATGAGGACCTCAACCCTCCACATGGAGGTTTGGGTCCTCTAAAGGAGGCTTTCAGCCCCTTATAATCTCTGGCCCCTTGAAAGCCCTGCTTAGAGATATATGGATTTGGGGCCATCTGTTGGAAGGTAGATAACACAAGTTTTGTTTTTCCTCATCTCTTCTTACATATACTTTTTGAGCCTCCCTGAGCAGTTCACTCAGGGGACTGTCCTCCCAATTTTCTATCTTTGGAATTTTCTTGAAATGTCTGGCCAACTTTTAGTAATGAAGTTTTAACATTCCCTGTCCAAGGGGGTTTTCCAAATCAAGGCCTGCATATTGTCTCTTCTGCTCCCTCAATCTATTTAAGAATCTAGCGGGTCCCTCATCTTTTTCCTGTTGAATATAAAATGCTTTAGAAAGATTTTGAGTTTGGAGTATTGATTCTCGAATTCCTATTATCATTTCCCTTAGGTCCTGCTTGTGTTCCCGGTGATTTGCATTGCTACTGTCCCACTGAGGGTCTTGGCGGGAGAATTTATAGTCCACAGGAGGTACATTTTGACCAGGAGGGTGCTCGCGTTCCCAAACCGCCATAGCAGCCCTCCGAATCATACTTCATTCTTCCCCTGAAAAGAGGGTGCCCAAGACGGACCTCAACTCGGCCCAGTGTATATCTGGGGCCCTAGAAAGTGATCAGGTTGATCTGCTACTCCATAAGGGTCATCCAGTAATGGCTTAAGCTCCTTTTTTAAATTCCGGCCGTCTGAACTAGTCAACGCAACGTTTACAAAGCCAATAGCCCCCACCCTCTTTGTGGTACCTCTCTTAGAGGAAAGAAAGTTGGATCTGGCTCTTTAGGTGTGGAGGGAAATGGAAAGCTTTGAGTATCTTTTTTACATTGCTCTATCTCACACTGAAGCCCTTTTAAAGAGGGATACTTAATAGGTTGGTGGGAGGCAGGCTCACAAGTCAGTAACTATGAAAAGTCAGGATTATAGGGCGGAGGAGCAATATGAGTAGAGGCACCACAAGCGGGGTAGGGATCTGCAGCAGCAGCTGGGGGAATGGAACAGGGGCAAGTGACACAGGTGAGGGAGTGGCCTGAAACAGCTGGGGAGTAACCATAGCCAGAGGGATGGAAACTGGAGGAGCAGGATAGGGGACAACTGGAAGAGTGATGCAAGCAGGGGAGGGACCTGAAATGGAAACAGGAGCCAGAGGGTCGGGATTGGGGGCAACCAGAAGAGTGGACGCAAACAGGGGAGGGACCTGAAACAGAAATGGGAACTGGAGGGGCGGGATCACAAGCAGGGGAGGGACCTGAAATGGTACCCAGAGGGGCGGGATGGAGGGCACTGAATGGAGGAAGATGATCTAGAGGGTCCCACGCATTAATGGGTGTGGGTTGTCTAGACATGGGAACTCTTTCCCTTCCAGAGGGGTTGGCTTCTGGCTTTCTCCCTCTGGAGTCTAAAGGGTAGAGGACAGGTCCCTGCTGCGAGCAGAGGGTGTAATCATTTCTTCCTGGGAGACAGGGCTCTTATCATTAACATGCTTAATTAAGAGCTGGCAAATCCACTCCTCATTAGACTCAAATTTTGGCCAGAAAAGTGAGGGTTTGAGGATGGGTTCTCGAACCCAAATAAAATAACAATATTTTATCATCTGCTGTTTTCATTTATACTTGGTTTTCTCATTATCTTTCCAATACGTTAGCATAAGCCTCAAGGGGCTATCAGAAGGAATTTCATCACTCTCTTGACTCTTTAGTTTTCCTGTCTTACTTGAAACATTCCCCATCTTAGGGGTTATGGGGGGCTCCAACCTCTCCTGTTAGGTGTCTACCCCTCTTTCCAGAGGCTCACTGAGGCTTTAAGAGGGGTTCAACCTCTCGTGTTAGAAGTGTTTTAATTCCCCCTTTCTAGAGGCTTAGCCCCTCCTACTAGGGATTTCCTGCATATCCTATAGCTCACCCACCCCCCCCCCACCACGAGGTTCCTTACACCCTTCTTTCTCTTTGTCTACTCTGACTGTTCCTGCCCCTAGTTGATAGATGGCAGCACAAAACCACAGAGAAGACTCACTCACTCCACACAACCATAATGCTTAGCCCCATTCACACACTTTCAAACTCCAAAGTATCCTGACCACCAAGGAAATACTTTTGTCACCTTTGTGAAGTCTCCTATCTTATTCTGTGCACAAGAATTATCTGGTCCTCGTATTGCCGTGATCTTGCAAGCCTCCCCTCTCCACTTTGCTGAGAACCCAGATTTATTCGTCGTAACAGGTGGGACCTGATCCCCCTCACCCTCGAGCCACTGTAACTAGACAGCAGGATGCATCCCCCTGGGTAGGGTGACCAAAGACCCCCTTCCCGAAGGAGAATATTTGAGCCCCACATTTGGGCAGCAGAATTGTTGGGAGTGATGTTCAAAACCCTAAGGAAATTGAACACTCAAAGGATTCTAAGCAAAGCAATTTTACTTCTGCGCAGAGGGGTGGTTCTCTTTGGCCAGTCACCATGAGAGCACACCTGAACACACGCAAGTCCTGCCCCTATACCCTTTCCCTATTGGCCGGGGTTGGGCCTTACAATCTAACCTAATCCCGGTTGGCTAAACATTTGAAGTTTTTTTAGATAAGGTGGGCACGTACAGGAGAAAGAGGAAAGGGGAAGGGGTGTCTGCAAGGAGCTAGAAAGCTAGTCTTCTTTCCAAATAAGGAAAGGAATGTGAGCTGGTACTGACAACTCCTGGTACTGTGGCATGTCTGGACATGTAACAAAGGCAGAAAGGAAGAAAAAAAGAGAAAAAGGAAAAAGGGGTGGGGGGTACTATGAATTAAAGATAAAGGATCGATCAGACTATTTGAAGAGAAACCTCACCACATCCCCCAGACCCAAAGTATTAGATAATAGCAAAAAAAGAGGCAGAATTAAAGAACTGTGTGTAATAAAGTATGCTGAAGCCTTTTTCTGATTTTTTTTGTGTGTTAGGCAGAGAAGAGAGAGTAAATTACATAAATATATAAGAAATATACAGTATATGTTAAAATTTTAAGAATAACTATTACAAGAAATATAGCCAATATTAACTAACCAAACAGAAGAGAGACTAAAAGGGATTTTCAGGTTTTTTTCAGTTCAGATAAAGGAGAAAAGCAGATAAAAATAAATACAAGAATGTATGGTAAGCAAAAAAACAAAATTAGATATAAAAACAAGAGTAAACAGTAATCATGCAAAGTATAAATGTATTAAATTTGCCAAGAGAAAAAACATATAATTTGTTTTTCAAATATGTGTGCATACACACATATATATACTGCTTATTAGAAGTACATATCCAACAATATCACACAAAAGCCCCAACCTAGTAGAAAAGATTATCTATCAACATAAACACCAGGCGAAATATGCCAATACCATTTGAGAAACACATATCAGGCTTTGTAAAATTTCAAAAGAGAGTGAGAAAATAGACACAAAAGGTGAAAGAGAACCCATGAAATATGGAAGGAGATCAGGGAAGCCTTCATGGAAGAGGGGACATTTGAATTGAGTCTGGAGGAATGGGTAGGACTGGGCCGCTAGCAGTGGACAAAAGCACCCAATGCTGAGGAACCTGGGGAACATGGGGTTTATAAAATTAGAGAGGGTTTGACTGCCTTTGAAACTAGGCCTCATAAAACTTAAAAAAATTAACACTAGGTGGCCCTGGATAGGGTCCCACCCTGCCTCGATAAGGTCCCACCCTGATAGGGTCCCACCCTGCCGATTCCGGGAAACAACCTCATGGGGTCCCACCCTGCCTCGAAGTTCCCGGAATCAACAACTCCAGGAAAGAACCTCATAAGGTCCTGCTCTAACCAATTAGAACAAGACACCTTGCTCAGGCCCCAATCATTGTGCGCCTTAAGCTTTGTTTGAATTTCGCGCCATAAGCTGTGTTTGAACTTGTGTTTGCCTATATCAACAGCCTGTAACAAGCAGTCGGGGTCCCAGGGCCAACTTAGAGCTTGGGACCCTAGCGCGCTAGTAATAAATAACTCTCTGCTGTGAATCTCGTGTCGGTGATCCTTCGCGGCGACCCCTGCCCAGGAGGGAATCGACAGTTCGGTTCCAACACCTTACGTGACTTGCCACAGTATTTTTTGGCAAAGGGAGACACTGACATCTTGTGCATCAGGAAATAACATTATATTCTCAAATCCCAAAGATTCCAGGTATCAATGGGTAGATGGGAGGAGGAATGTGAAAGAATGAACAAATGTAGACTTCATGATGCTCCTGATGTCACAGTGTCCCAGGACAAGCTTTGGTGATCATCTTGCTTGCAGGTCCTCAGAAAAGTGATCTATTTTTCTAGAACTTTATTTTTCCAGGACAGTTGAGAGCTTGATTCTAGTCTGGCTCTACTAATATGATGGTGAGTGTGAGCCAGCTGCCTCTCCCTACGAAATCATTGTCATGTGGTATTTCCCATACAGTTCCTCCTTGCTCTAGCTGTGGTTGTAAGTAGGGTAAAGTGGAAATGTTGACTGGAGGAGGAGAGAAAACCTTATCTTAAGCTCCTACCAAGGTCGAGAAACCATTTAAACCCATTTGCCTCTGTATTGTTGAGGAACTTGCCAAAACTCTGCATCACTGATCAGTTTTTCAGTGTCATTTCTGTTCTTTAAGGTCTACAACCAAACTTTAATTTGGCTTTGTGTTTTTATTTTTGTTAACGGAAAGAGTCAAACTCTGTAAAATATTTGAAGAGATTTATTGTGAGCCAAATATAAGTGACCATGGCCCATGACACAGCCCTCAAGAGGTCCCGAGAACATGTACCCAAGGTGGTCAGGGTACAGCTTGGTTTTATGCATTTTAGGGAGGCATGAGACATCAATCAAATACATTTAAGAAATACACTGGTTTGGTCCAGAAAGGCAGAACAACTCAAAGCGGGAAGCAGGAGATAGGGCTTCCAGGTTATAGGTAAATTTAAACATTTTCTGGTTGCCAACTGGTTGAGTTTGTCTAAAGACCTGGGATGACAGGAAACGTTCAGGTTAAAATAAAAGATTGTGGAGACCAAAGTTCTTTTGAAGTGTTATAGTGGCTGCCCTAGAGAAAATAGATGACAAATGTTTCCTATTCAGATCTTTAAAAGGTGCTAGACTCTTAATCTCTTTAGGACTGAGAGGGCCTGGAAGAAAAAGATCTAGTTATGTTAACAGAGATTCTTACAGCTGTAAATTTTTCCCCACAAAGGACAGCTTTGCAGGGCCATTTTAAGATATGGCAAAGAAACGTGTTTTAGGGTAAAATATTTTGATTTTCCTCCTTGTCTCTTAAGGTTATGCCAGAGTCAGGTTGGACAGTGAGTCACAATGTATAAGGTTAAATAAAACCCATCTGATGAGAATTTATGGTTTGTAGGGCATGATTCCCCAGACCCCTTAGGTAGGAATTTGGGCAAGATAAAAAAATCAGAGCTCAGTCCTCATTTTCCTGGAAGTCCTTTTTTTTCCCCCACTATCTTTTACCATGAACTGTTTTAAATGTTGACAAAGTAGACCTATCATTTCATCTGTAAGTATTGTTTCAGTATGTATCTGGAAAAGATGATTACTCTTTTGAAGACAAATCTGGAATTTCACAATCACACCCAAAACAATTCACACAACTTCCTTAGCATAAACACATACAATCAGTGTTCCGATTTTTCCAAATGTCTTATCAGGATTTTTTCAACAGTTTGTTTGAAACAAAAATCAACTTTGTGGATGCCTCTTAAATCTCTCTTAATTTGTAGATTTCCTCCATTTCTCTTTTGTCCTTGGATTTTCTGTGCGTTTTGTTTTTGTAGTTTGGTTTTCTTTCTTTCCTTTAAAAACCAGCCATTTGTCATGTAGTTTCCTATACTCTAGATTTTGCTGATTGCATCCCTGTTGCATCATTAACATGTTCCTTTGTCCCTTGCATTTCCTGAAAATTGGTGTTTATTTTGATCAGAACATACATAAATGTCTGGTTATCTCTCTTTTTTGTGATATTATCACCATTTATAAGCATTGTCTGACTCTACATGGATTATATCTTTAGAGCCTGAAAATAGTCTAATTCTATCATTCTTGGCTTATCAGCTGAAATTCTTCTACATAGAGAAGCTACCCCTACTCAACCCATTATTCAAAGAAAGAAATTGTATAAGAAAGCAGAATAGACCAGGCGCAGTGGATCACGCCTATAATCCCAACACTTTCAGAGACTGAGGCAGGCAGATCATTTCAAGTCAGGAGTTTGAGACCAGCCTGGCCAACATGGCAAAACCCTGTCTCTACCAAAAATACAAAAATTAGCCAGGTGCGATGATGCACACCTATAATCCCCAGCTACTCGGGAGGCTGAGGCAGGAGAATCACTTGAACCTGGGAGACAGAGGTTGCAGTGAGCTGAATTCACACCACTGTACTCCAGCCTGGGTGACAGAGCGAGACTCCATCTTAAAAAAAAAAAAAAAAAGCAGGCTAAATATTTAATATGTTCAATGTATTTCCTAGATTTTAAAATAATGATTCTCTAGCATTCTCCAAAAATAATTGATGAGGTTTTTTATTATGTGTTATCATTATGAACACTTGCATTGAAACCTATTCAAAGTGTTTTAATTCATTGCAATTATTATCATTCTGGAAGACCAATATGTCCCATCTTTGGCCTCTGGGAGGTTCTTTCGGTGGTCTCCCAAGTCCCTTAACCCATCTCTAGTGGTATTTAATAGCTTCTTTGCTATCTAGTGTAACAAGTCATTTTAAGCTCTTCTTGATTCATAGTTAGAATCAGCCAATTCTCCAAGAAGACTTGGTCCATCTTAGTGGCAAATGGCATTAGAGATCACAATTTTCACGCTGGGGATGCTCACAGCCACTAAACCGGCCACTACCTCTCAGTCTCTTAGTCGACTGAGAAGAAAATTTTTAAGGTAAAATACAGTTCACACTGACAATTCAAATTCAGAGTTACGGTTTTCATTTAACCTCATCCATCTTATATCTTTTCCTCCTTTCAACCATGCCAAAACCCTCAATTCTCAATGTCAACAACATAATCACTCATTTGATTCATTTCCATGATACACCCACAAGTCTCAGAATATCAGTGTCAACACTACTACCACCAACAGGCATTCTGAATAAAATTGAAGATATTTAGCTTCTTCTTGTCCTTTGGGAATAACCCACTGGAGATGTCAAAACACTGTGTTTTAGTGTCACTTGGAATATTTCCTTTCTGCATGGTTATGCCAACAACTGGATACACAGCTTGATTTGTTTCATTTTTCTGAAAGTCTTTTTTTGAGTTTAATTTACTTTCTTACCATCTCATCTGTTGACTTTACATCTAATTCCTTTATCTCCTTTTCTTTGCCTTTTTTTTTTTTTTTTTGAGACAGAGTCTTGCTCTGTCACCCAGGCTGGGGTGCAGTGGTACGATCTCGGCTCACTGCAACCTCCACCTCCCAGGTTCATGCAATTCTCCTGCCTCAGTCTCCCAAGTAGCTGGGATTACAGGTGCCCACCACTACGTCCAGCTAATTTTTTTTTGTGTGTGTGTATTTTTAGTAGAGATGGGGTTTCACCACGTTGGCCAGGCTGGTTTCGAACTCCTGACCTCAAGTGATCCACCCGCCGTGGCCTCCCAAAGTGCTAGGATTACAGACATAAACCACCACACCCAGCCTCTTTGCCTACTCCTGACTCATGAAGGCCATGCTTTCCAAAATGCACATGCCAGGTAAATATTCTTATGTGCTTCAATTAGAAATAATTTTTGCTTCAGGATTCTTTGGAAGGCCTCATTCTGTTTCTCATTTTGTGTTTTCTGCTATTTCATCCTTAAACATGGCCCTTTCTAGCTAAGCCTGGAATTTGTTAATAGGGTGGATGGCTTACCTTACCAATGCAGTTATGGGATTAATCATTATAATTGATAATAATATATTCATTGAGGCCTTACTAGGTACTAGCAACCAAATACTCTGAATTGAGAACTATCTTAATCTCCCTAACAGACCTATGACATAGAGGTTGCAATCTCTATTTTCGAAATGAGAACTCCAAGATGCAGAATATCTTATCCAAGAGAGCACAGCCAGAAAGTGTCATAGCCAGGAAGAATACCTTCTCAGAGTTAAAGCTAAAAGGAAGACTGATGTTCACCTCCAACTCCAAATTCCAGTATCTAATACAAGTTTACTTACTACTCGTCTGATGAACCAAAATGGTCTGACATCACTAAGGGTGGCAGGTGTCTGAGTTATCGGCAATGAATCTGTTCAAGTCTGTAGCAACCTCAATTTTTGCCTCCTCAGAAGAAAGAATTCAACTGAGGGGCAGAAGAAGAGACTGAAGCAAGTTTAAGAGCAAGAGTGAAAGTTAATTAAAAAGCTTTAGAGCAGGAATGAAAAGTACACTTGGAAGAGAGCCAAGTGGACATCTTGGAGGACGAGTGCTCTGTTTGACCTTGGACTTTGGGTTTTATATGCTGGCATACTCCCAGCTTCTTGCATCCCTTTTCCCTTGATTCTTCCCTTGGGGTGAGCTGCCCGCATACATGGTGGCCTACTAGCACCTGGGAGCTGAACATGTACAGTGTGTTTACAAGAGTTGTATGTATGCTCACTGAAGGTATTCTTCCCTTTTCCAGTGGAATGTCCCTGGAAGGTCACACTCCACCATTTTGCCTTTTTTTTTTTTTTTTTTTTTTTTGAGACAGCATCTCACTCTGTCACCCAGGTTGGAGTGCAATGGCATGATCTCGGCTCACTGCAACCTCCACCTCCCAGGTTCAAGCAATTCTCTGCCTCAGCCTCTGAAGTAGCTGGGATTACAGGTGCCCACCACCACACCCTGGCTAATTTTTGTATTTTTGGTAGAGACGGGGTTTCACCATCTTGGCCAGGCTGGTCTTGAACTCCTGACCTTGTGATCCACCCACCTCGGCCTCCCAAAGTGCTGGGATTACAGGCATGAGCCACTGTGCCCAGCCCATGTTGCGTCTTAATGCACATGCTTGAGCCCATTCACCCAACTCCTGAGATCTTATGAGGAAGCTGCTGATCATCAGTTTCAGGTGTTTCCTATCTATTGGGAGACTGACTTTCCCTGACACTGGCTGCAACCTATTAGAGAGGCAGTGTGACAACTGCCTGACCATGACCTGATGGTGGCTTGACTTTCCTGGTGGGGTGTGGGGTCCCTCTCCTGCCCTGTTACTGTCTGACTAGCTACCCACTCTAACTGAGAAAAAGATTCTCCCTTGACCAAATGCAATTTATAAAAACCTTTAAACCACTATGTACCCCCAGCATTCCCTGTTCCCAGGGTTCAGCTTTTCTCCATCATTTTTAATAACAGTCCCTAAGATCCAATCCACAACAGCCAGTCCCTCCATGTGGTTGTATATAAGAGTTGTGGACTCTAAATGAAACAGAAGAGATCCTATGGAAGTGCCTGTTTCCTGGTTGGGACAGACTCTGTCTCTGACCCGTGGGGAGAGGGGTAGTTGTTCTTCCTACCTATTCCCGAGCAAATGGCACCACTCCTTTCAGAGAGGACAGTGGACAGAACCATGCTACCAAAGAAGCTAAAAATTCTGGGTTAGTTTTGGTGTAGATTGATACTAGATTACCAAACCATGTTATAAGTCACCTGTATTGATAAGAAAAAGAGAGGTCACAGTCAGGCGCAGTGGCTCACACCTGTAATCCCAGCATTTTGGGAGGCCAAGGTGGGTGGATCACCTGAGGTCAGGAGTTTGAGACTAGCCTGGCCAACATGGTGAAACCCTGTCTCCACTAAATACACAAAAATTAGCCAGGCATGGTGGCAGATGCCTGTAATCCCAGCTACTTAGGAGGCTGAGGTAGAAGAATTGCTTGAACCTGGGAGACGGAGGTTGCAGTGAGCTGAGATCATGCCATTAAATTCCAGCCTGGGTCGCAAGAGCAAAACTCTGTCTCAAAAAAAGAAAAAAAAAAAAAAAAAAAGAAAGAAAAAAGAGGTCATGAGACAAGGGGCCAATCTTTCATCATAACTATAGTTAGAAAATTTCTCCCAAATGTTGTTTTCAGAAACAGTAACATAGTCAATTACATTATTTGGGGGGAAATTTCCTAACTACTGTTTTTGTATAATTTCTTTAGTATTCACACAGCAATTGGGAGAAAACTCTTTCAAGTGCTGATTGCCTGAGGCCATCTTAAAGTGGAAGTCCTTTATACGTTAAATAATTTAATCTTCACAACAAACCAATAAAGCAAAGGTTAATGTCCCCAGTTGTCAAGTAAGGAAACTGACTTAGAAAATTGGCCGAGGTCACATGTTAGAAGCTGAATTCCAAGACTCTTTCTACTACTCCACTCTACCAAGAAGCTCTTTTGTCTAGGAGGAAAGCTCTCCATTAGGAATATATATTTTCACCCTCCAGGGAATATATTGATTCCTGATATTCAGAAGATGTCCCTGATATTAGGAGGCACATTAGATGCCTGTGGAAAGAGCCCTAAGTACTCGAAAAAATGTAAATCCTCGGCCAGGCGGGGTGGCTCATCCCTGTAATCGCAGCACTTTGGGAGGCCGAGGTGGGCAAATCATGAGGTCAGGAGTTAGAGTCCAGCCTGGCCAACATGGTGAAAACCCATCTCTACTAAAAATACAAAAAATTAGCAGGGCATACTGGTGGGCACCTGTAATCCCAACTACTTGGGAGGCTGAGGAAGGAAAATTGCTGGAACCCAGGAGGCAGAGGTTGCAGTAAGCCGAGATTGTGCCACTGCACTCCAGCCCAGGCAACAGAGTAAGACTCCATCTCAAAAAAAAAGAATGCAAATCTTCATTGCCTTGTGTGGACAACAGTCTAAGGGCCAAGGTCCCCGTGGGCTGGTGGCCTTGCTAGGGCTCCAGTCAAGGACTCCTGACTCCTCTACCTCTCTTCCCCCTAGAGTTCAGGTTACCACTCACCTGACTCATATCCTTAATTCCTCAGCAGAAACTTCTCATAGCTTTAACTTCTTTTCAATCAGGTCAAATAAAAATGTTTTTAATTAACTGCCTTGGTTTTTATGCCTTACACCCAGCTGCTTTTTGCAATCTGGTAGGTCCCATCTGTTGGTTTTTCAGCAGGCTGCTTCTGCATTCATTGCTTCTTTCTCATGATTTTACTGAGCAACCCCTGGATGCCCAGAACGTTATCCTGGGTGCTGTGGCAATACAACATGTAAGGAGCTATGGTCCAGAAGTGGAGGCAACACATCGTGAGAGCACTCTGTAGAGTCTGATAAGGATAACAGCTGTGGTGTGTGCAAATACAGGAGGGGATGAGGACCATCCTGCAAGGAATCAAGAAACGCTCCACAGACGAGGTGGCTTTGAGCCTTAAAGGGTAAATTGACCAAATGAAGAAGAAATTATTTTGTAAAAGATGAAGAACAACAGAAACCTTCTCAATGTTAACAAAAGAGAGGAAGAAATAAAATTCAATGGCTGTGTAATGAATTTTAAAAATTGGAGTTAAACTTTCTCTTGGAGACTGCAAATACCCTCTACCAGGCCTGAATAACTGCATGTATACATTAGTGTTTAGTGCTAATTCCCAAATCTGACCAGCACCAAGTTAAGACCGTCATCAGGGAAGAGAGCTTTAAGGATGGTTTGAGTGACAGAACCCACTTCGTTATCAAGACATTTTGTGGGAAGGAAATTTGGCAGTCAAGCAAGAGGTGGAGGAGAGCTGAAAACGGAGCCCAGGACAAGCCAATATCTGCTCAGGCCCCCTGAGGAGGCAAGGGTGGAAAGAAGGCAGCCCAGGTGTCCTTCTGTGGAAGCCATTTCTCAAGTGTCTTCCACAGACTAGTTCAGCAGCCTAGAGCCCAGCGTCGAGCCCAACTCCCCAAATACCAAATGAATTGCCGCCCATTAGCTGCCTCTTCCAGGCCAAGACAATAATGACACACCTGTGGTATTGGCCTCCTCATGGAAGACTAAGGAGAACCTCAAGCTGAAACTGATGAGGAGAAGAAAGTGTGTCATCTGTTAGTTTCCCAATGCCACCCAAACAATGCATACATTGTGTCTTTTAAAAAACACATACTTTTATTACCTCAAGGTTTCTGTAGCTCAAAGTCCAGCATACTGTGGCTGGATTCTTTGCTCAGGGTCTCACAAGGTCAAAATCAAGGCGCTGGCCAACTTAGGACCTTATCTGGAGGCTCTGAGGGAGAATCCACTTCCAGCCTTATTCAACTTGTTGGCAGAATTCAGTTCCTTGCGGTTGTAGGAGTAAGGTTGCCATTTCCTTGACACCTGGTCCCTTCGATCAAGCCAACATGTCATGTTGAATGCTTCCTGAACGTTGAATCTGACTTCCTCTTCTTCCTCTGCTTTTAAGGGCTTGCATGATTACACAGGGTCTACCTAGACGATCCATGATAATCTTCCCATCTTAAAGTCTCTGATTAGTCATCTTAATTCCATTTGGAAAGTCTCTTTTACCCTGTAAGGTAACATATTTGTGGGTGTTGTATCTCACCGAATTCAGTGTCTCAGGAATTTGGTGGAATCCTCTTAGGGACAATGAGTCTACCTACCTTGCCATCCTTCTCTCCTTGAGTGTCCATCACCTCACTACCTAATCTTATAAAAAGTCAGTGCCAAAGTTGCTTATCAGCTTAAGGAGATTTGGGGTTGAGACAATGGGGTTTTCTAAATATACAATCATGTCATCTGCAAACAGGGACAATTTGACTTCTTCTTTTCCTAACTGAATACCCTTTATTTCTTTCTCTTGCCTGATTGCCCTAGCCAGAACTTCCAACATTATGTTGAATAGGAGTGGTGAGAGAGGGCATCCCTGTCTTGTGCCAGTTTTCAAAGGGAATGCTTCCAGGTTTTGCCCATTCAGTATGATATTGGCTGTGGGTTTGTCATAAATAGCTCTTATTATTTTGAGATACATTCCATCAATAGCAAATTTATTGAGAGTTTTTAGCATGAAAGGTTGTTGAATTTTGTCAAAGGCCTTTTCTGCATCTATTGAGATAATCATGCATTTTTTGTCTTTGGTTCTGTTTATATGCTGGATTACATTTATTGATTTGTGTATGTTGAACCAGCTTTTGCATCCCAGGGATGAAGCCCACTTGATCATGGTGGATAAGCTTTTTGATGTGCTGCTGGATTCGGTTTGCCAGTATTTTATTGAGGATTTTTGCATCTATGTTGATTAGGGATATTGGTCTAAAATTCTCTTTTTTGTTGTTGTATCTCTGTCAGGCCTTGCAAAGTCTCAGGATACAAAATCAATGTGCAAAAATCACAAGCATTCTTATACACCAGTAACAGACAAACAGAGAGCGAAATCATGAATGAACTCCCATTCACAATAGCTTCAAAGAAAATAAAATACCTAGGAATCCAACTTACAAGGGATGTACAGGACCTCTTCAAGGAGAACTACAAACCACTGCTCAGTGAAATGAAAGAGGACACAAACAAATGGAAGAACATAACATGCTCATGGATAGGAAGAATCAATATTGTGAAAATGGCCATACTGCCCAAGGTAATTTATAGATTCAATGCCATCCCCATCAAACTACCAATGACTTTCTTCACAGAATTGGAAAAAACTGCTTTAAAGTTCATATGGAACCAAAAAAGACCCCGCATTGCCAAGACAATCCTAAGCCAAAAGAACAAAGCTGGAGGCATCACACTACCTGACTTCAAACTATACTACAAGGCTACAGTAACCAAAACAGCATGGTACTGGTACCAAAACAGAGATATAGACCAATGGAACAGAACAGAGGCCTCAGAAATAATACCACACATCTACAGCCATCTGATCTTTGACAAACCTGACAAAAACAAGAAATGGGGAAAGGATTTACTATTTAATAAATGGTGCTGAGAAAATTGGCTAGCCATAAGTAGAAAGCTGAAACTGGATCCTTTCCATACTCCTTATACAAAAATTAATTCAAGATGGATTAGAGACTTAAATGTTAGACCTAAAACCATAAAAACCCTAGAACAAAACCTAGGTAATACCATTCAGGACATAGGTATGGGCAAGGACTTCATGTCTAAAACATCAAAAGCAATGGCAACAAAAGCCAAAATTGACAAATGGGATCTAGTTAAACTAAAGAGCTTCTGCACAGCAAAAGAAACTACCATCAGAGTGAACAGGCAACCTACAGAATGGGAGAAAATTTTTGCAATCTACTCATCTGACAAAGGGCTCATATCCAGAACCTGTAAAGAACTCAATCAAATTTACAAGAAAGAAACAAACAACCCCATCAAAAAGTGGGCAAAGGATATGAACAGACACTTCTCAAAAGAAGACATTCATACAGCCAACAGACAAATGAAAAAATGCTCATCATCACCTAGCCATCAGAGAAATGCAAATCAAAACCACAATGAGATACCATCTCACACCAGTTAGAATGGCAATCATTAAAAAATCAGGAAACAACAGGTGCTGGAGAGGATGTGGAGAAATAGGAACACTTTTACACTGTTGGTGGGACTGTAAACTAGTTCAACCATTGTGGAAAACAGTGTGGCAATTCCTCAAGGATCTAGAACTAGAAATACCACATGACCCAGCCATCCCATTACTGGGGATATACCCAAAGGATTATAAGTCATGCTGCTATAAAGACACATGCACACGTATGTTTATTGTGGCACTATTCACAATAGCAAAGACTTGGAATCAACCCAAATGTCCATCAGTGATAGACTGGATTAAGAAAATGTGGCACATATACACCATGGAATACTATGCAGCCATAAAAAAGGATGAGTTCGTGTCCTTTGTAGGGACATGGATGAAGCTGGAAACCATCATTCTCAGCAAACTATCACAAGAACAGAAAACCAAACACCACATGTTCTCACTCATAGGTGGGAACTGAACAATGAGATCACCTGGACTCGGGAAGGGGAACATCACACACCAGGTCCTATTGTGGGGAGGGGGTAGGGGGGAGGGATAGCATTAGGAGATATACCTAATGTAAATGACGAGTTGATGGGTGCAGCACACCAACATGGCACATGTATACATATGTAACAAACCTGCACGTTGTGAACATGTACCCTAGAACTTAAATTATAATAATAATAATAATAATAATAATAATAAAGTCAGTGCCAAGAATCTTCAGAACAAGACATGCCTTGACATTCAAGGAATGTTCACCTTAGTTGGAGAATTCAAAACAAGACATAGTGAATAATCACACTAATCATCCCAACCTGCATCTCTATGACCCTTTAGAGTTCATATTAATCTACCAGTATTCTCTAATGCCATGCACTTTTCCCCTGCCCTGCTTTATGTTTTTCCAAAACCCTGGAAAAGCCAGTCTCTCCAATCTTGTCCTGCTACCTCTTCCAGAAAGACCTCCTGGCTCTGACCACTTGATGAGTGTGGCTCTCCTGAAAGTTCTCCTGGCAGTGTGCCCAGTGTAAGCACTTCTTACACTCACTCTGAGCCACGACATTTTGTTGGCGTGCCTGTCTCCCCCACAGTCAATGTACAGAAAGCCTTCATGGCTCACCCACTCTCTGAACTTGGCAGTTCATTATGCTATTGAAGCTAGCACTGCATGGAGACATGAGCATTCTGCAAGTCACCCTCAAATATCTGAACCTTCTCAGGCATAGCAGGAAGAATAGAATTCAGATCTGATCAAGACCTTCCTTGGTGTCTGCACTTTTCTCAATGGTATGACTGTAGGTGGAAAAAATGTATAAGCAGAAGCAGGATCTACATGGTCCTTGGAAAAGGAAATGCCAGAGCCAAGTTGGAGACCCTGAATTGGGCTAGTTCTGTCATAATTTTCCATGTTGAATAAGATATTACTCAAGAATCCCTACGTCATTGCCTGAGTCCAGGACTGAAGTTCTCTGATGAAGAATTCAGCCTCCCAGATGTTTTGTTGAAGGAAAAGTAACTGTGCCATTGTAAATAAACACACCAATAATCTAAGTTACACATCACTCCCCTGTGAGATTTGTTCATGGAAATAAGTCCTTGAGAACCTCAGAAGAAAAAAAACAAAAAAAACCCTAGCTGTCCTGACCTGGCAGTCAGACTTGAAGGCCTACACATCAAAGCACTGGATCTGAGAAGGACTACACATCAAAGAACTGGCTGACCCATCCACCTGCCTGACAGCAATGGGTCTTCCTCCCTCTATCCAAAATGCATATGGATGATCATAACAGAAAATGGGACCTGCATGTCTTCCAAACACCAAGAGTCTGTTGGGGAAGGGCTCTGCAGCTGGGGTTTCAAGGGGCCTAAGATTACCCCCAAACATCTCTGCCTTCCTTTCAGGAGGTAGAATCTGAGCTTTATCCCTCGCTAGGCCTGTGACTGCTTTGACCAGTAAAATATGGAGAAGCACCATCCTGAGATTTGCAAGCCCAGACACTGAGAAAGCCTGACCACTTCTAATTCTTCCTCTTGGAGCCCCAGGCTGACCATGTGAAAAGTCTAGCATAGAGAAAGAGGTCAATGTGGAGAAGCCCCAGAGGTCCAGATGCCACATGGAGCAGCACAAGTATCCAGCACCATCTTCAAAGTGCAAAGGAACTGACCTGCTGAACCCCAGTCAACCCAAGAGTCATGGTTGTTGTTTAAACCACTAAGTTTTGGGGGTGGTTCTTGAGGCATAGTTCATCAAAAGCCCATCCAAGGCCGGGCGCGGTGGCTCACGCCTGTAATGCCAGCACTTTGGGAGGCCAAGGTGGGCAGATCACAAGGTCAGGAGATCGAGACCATCCTGGCTAACACAGTGAAACCCCGTCTCTACTAAAAATACAAAAAATTAGCCAAGCATGGTGGCCGGCACCTGTAGTCCCAGCTACTTGGGAGGCTGAGGCAGGAGAATGGCGTAAACCCAGGAGGCGGAGCTTCCAGTGAGTGGAGATTGTGCCACTACACTCCAGCCTGGGCAACAGAGGGACACTCCATCTCAAAAAACAAAAAAAAACAGAGCCCATCCAAGGCCATCCCCCTTCTATACACGAGACTAACAAGTATTTACTGAGTTCGGTTAGTTCGAAGCCTTACTCTCTAGATCTCATTGGATTCTATCAACAGTCTCCTCTATGAGGCCTGTTATAAAAGTGATACGGTTTGGCTTTGTGTCCCCACCCAAATCTCACCTTGAATTGTAATAATCCCCACATGTTGTGGAAGGGACCCAGTGGGAGGTAACCGAATCATGGGGGTGGGTTTTTCCCATGCTGTTCTCAAGGTAGTGAATAAGCCTCATGACATCTGATGGTTTTATAAAGGAGAGTTCCCCCACACCTACTCTCTTGCCTGCCACCATGTAAGACATGACTTTCTCCTCCTTTGCCTTCTGACGTGACTGTGAGGCTTCCCCAGGCATTGTGGAACTGTGAGTTCATTAAACCTCTTTTTCTTTATAAATTACCCAGTCTGATGTATGTCTTTTTTAACAGCCTAAGAACTGACTAGTACAAAAGATAAGAATCAAATTGGTATTGGTCAAACAACTTGCCCACATTGCATAGCCAGTTAGAAGAAAATAGAACTAAATATACCTCAAACACGAATGCCTGTGTTGTTTTTCCAGTGGCCTGGCCCAGCCCTGATGCTTCTCTCAGGCTCACTGTCTGGTCTGGCACAAAATGCTTTTATGAATATTCAGTATTATACACTAAAAGATCTTCTCAGAACAGACACCAAAAAAAGTCACAAATGCAAGGACAGCTTCTCCTACTCTGTAGTCCACATAGCTTCTAACGCAGCACTGAGCACACGGTGGGAACCTAATAAACGCCTGCTGTTTAAAACACAGATCCATTGATTACAATAAAAACACAGCGGATTGAAAATTTTCAGAAATGTGACTTGCACCAAGATTTGTCTCTTGCGAGTTTGCTCTGGTCAACATTTTTGCAGAGGCTTGGTGTGGAAAGAACTATTTCCACGTATTTCATAGATTAATTTAATTGAGTCTCTGATGAATGAAATGAGTAGTCGTGAAACTTTATTCACCTTCCAAAATCTCCTGGAAGAGGAGCCGCCAGATCACAGGCCCAGATCACCCTTCCCATGCTAGTTTTGCCTTGAAGCAAATAGCCTGAGACTGGGGCTGCATATCCCTAGCTATTTAATTAAATTGACAGTCAGTTATTTTTTCTTAATCAATGCTGTGGTTATGTCAGTTTCAAAGCCTGTCATCCCTCTTCCAGCTTGGCAGGGTAAGAAAAAGCACAGCACAGCCAATTCATATAAAAATACTTCTGTGACATATGTCCCCAAGTGGGACAGGAGATAAAAGTTCCAATCTCCTTCTACCGTGAACTTCATCTGGGGTCTGGAGTAAATCAAGACTAAAGTGTACATATTTATTAAGCGCTTGCTGTGAGTGAAACACTCTGCTTGCTAAGTATTAGTGGAAATGGCAATAATAAAAACATCTAGTATATATTGTGCTTATTAGACTGGAAAATACTCTCTCACACAAACTCAGTCTTCGTAACTTTTCAGAGAAACAAATACACTGATCACTGTTTTGTGGAAAATGGAGGCTGTAGAAGGCTATGTGATACGCCCACGGTTACTGACCCAGTATTTCATGGCTCCAAGACTTTCGGGGGACATTGTGATTCCAATTTTATTATTCTTTCCAGGATGTGATGAATTGGCAGATGAACAATGTGTAATAGAATCAATATAGTGGGGATGGAACAGCACGTCATCTGGGGTACTGGTTAGGCTTCTGGGATATGAGCGGGATTTGGAATACTGGCCCCGAGTGTGTCTGAGAGCAGAGGGCACAGGGCTTCTTCATAGACAGAGACCTCCCTCCTGTCTGCAGAGCAGGCTGGAACGTCCTTGAGGCTTTCACCTCCCCTGGGCACTGCATCCTTACAGTAAGCAAGGGGATGCTGTGGTTATCCCCGTGGTGCAGAGGAAGACCTAGACCTGTGGACAGGTCATCCAAAGTTGCCCAGGCTACTGCCACTCCAGCAGCTGCCTCCCAAGCCATGCGGCTATATGCTGGGTTTTAAAAAAAATGTCTCAGGGACTTGGTGATGCAGCCATGTTAAACATATTCTCCATTTCCCTGCAGACCTCTCCCCCAAAGCATACTGCCTTTTACATCTGGGCAATAGTGTCTAATGGGAAGAGCAATAGCTGTAGGGTCAGAGAACCTGGATTCAATTCCTGAGTGGCCGTTTTAAAACACTGCTGTAAATTCTTTGACACTCATCCTACTGAAAGATGGGGTCTGCGTGTCTCCTATCTTTGAAATGGGACCAACTGGTGACTGACTGTCTTAACCAATAGAGTTAGGAGGAAGGTGATACTCCTAACTTGGTGGCCCTCTAGTCAGGTGGTACTCCTAAAGGTGGCTTGCTAGGTCAGGAGAGGCCTCGCAGCTCCTGCCTTGGTCCTCAGGATGCTTGGTCTCTGATGGTCCCACCATGTGGGGATAAGCCCACGTTTGCATATAGAGGCCACATGTAGGTGCTCTGGGCAACAGCCCAAGCTGAATCCAGCCTTCCAAACATCCCACTTCAGGGATCAGCCCCCACTCAGGTCACCTATAATCATGGGAGTACTTGTTGGCACAGAGACTATCCTCACTGTGCCCTCCCCAGACTCCTAACCCGCAGAATCTGTGAGCATAATAAAATGATAGTGGCTTTTATGTCACTAAGTTTTGAAATGGTTTGTTACACAGCAAAGAAGACTTTGCCGTAGAACATCTTGCTTCCAGGTACCAACTGCATTTTAAACTCAAGAGCCCCTTCTTTTTTTAGAGAAAAAAAAAAAAAAATCCTGCTTCACATGATGCCGTCAAGACTAAATGACACAGAGAATGTGGATCACTAGGCACAGTGCACAGCACAGGGCTGGCCCCTACAAGTGTGAGTTTCCAAGCAAGCTGAGAAAGGGACTTCAGTTTGTCTGAAAAGTGTGGCATATTTCCCACCTTGTCAGGTAACCTCCCTCACACTCTCCCAGGGCTCAGACTGCATGAGTTAGGCCTTCCCCGCCCACCTCCTCTCAGCAGATTGCCTGGTGGGATGAGAGGCAGCCGTGGCAGAGAGGATTGTTTTCATGTCTGACATCCGCTGCCCTCTGGACAGTCTGATCTTATCAACTGTGGGAGGCAATTGTGGGAGGCAGCTCCATGTAGCAGCCTTGGCCGAAGCCCACTGGACTCCCACCGCGACTCAGCACAGAGTAGATGCCCACATTCATTATCATCACCAAGTAGGGGGGCTTTAGCACCTCCTCAGCCAGCACTTCTCTCTACATTGAATTCTGCATGAGTCTCATGATCAAAGTTCAAGTGTGACAGGCACATGTATACACAGAGAGGCTCGGAGCTAAGGAAATAATTCTCTGTATGGGTCTCTTTCTTTCTGAGGACCAGCACAAGGATAGTCCTTTCAAGACGAGAGGAGATTCCAAGCATCCTAGGAGGTGATAATTAACTTCCTGCCCCCACAGGTCTGGGCCTGCGAGAGGACAAGAGGGAAGGACAGTCCCCTCTCCCTACATGACCAGATGGAACCCTGCCACACACGCTTTAAGAAGGCCTAGCTTGCAACTCATGAATGCACTGTGCATGCTCCCCACACACAAGTCTCTTACTCTTACAAAACTGTGAATGTTTGCTTCCCGACTAAAAACTCAGATGTAAAACTAAATCAGAGAAACCATTTTACTAAGAAAAAACATTTAAAGATTAGTTAATACAATACAGCCATCTCATAAATAACACCTCTATAGGAATGTCATAAATATCTGGGTGCAATTATTCCCATTTTAGAATCTGAGAAGATAGAGATCCCTGAAAGACAGTGAGTCATATGTCAAAACCATCAAAATTCAGAGCAGAAAAGATCATAAGAGCATGTATGGTCCATTTCCAACTGTTCTTACTACCAATGAGGAAACAGACTCTGGCCTGCAAGAGATAACCAAGCCTCAAAATATATGGAAACAATGTTTTAGACAAGATTCTTTCCATTGTCATGTTCCTGGCCATGTGTGGCTTTGAAACGACTCTAGAAGTTTTGGCCAAATATTCAGACACCTAGAGCTTTGTAGAGAGCTCTATTCAATGGTACATTTTTCTGATGGTCTAATCAACAACAACAACAAAGATAATTTCAGAAAATCAGTGCTCTGATGGGTGATGTTATAGAGGGTACCAGGGCAAGGTAAGTTTAGGGATGCTATAGATAACGGTCAAGAAAGGTTTATTTGATTTCTGAGCTCTCGTGAGACTTGGGCTTCTTCCTAGGCTGGCATTTAGGAAGAAGACGGCCATGTTCAGTTCAAGCACCAAGATCATGAAGCCCAATGGTGAGAAGCCAGACAAGTTCAAGTCCAGCATCTCCAGGATCTTCTGGAGCTGAAGATGAACTTGGATCTCAAGGCTCAGCTCAGGGAGCTGAATATAACAGCAGCCAAGAAACCTGAAGTTGATGGTGGTCACAAAGCTTATTACAATCATTGTTCCCGTTCCTCAGCTGAAATCTTTCCAGAAAAATCCAAGTCCAGATAGTACATGAATTGGAGAAAAAGTTCGGTGGGAAGCATGCTGTCTTTATTGCTCAGAGGAGAAGTCTGCCTATGCCGACTTGAAAAAACAATACAAAAAAATAAGCAAAAGTGTCCCAGGAGCTGCACCCTAATAGCCACGCATGATGCAATCCTTGAAGACTTGGTCTTCCCAAGTGAAATTGGGGGCAAAAGAATCTGCGTGAAACTGGCTAGCATTCAGCTCAGGAAGGTTCCTTTGGACAAAGCACAGCAGAACCATGTGGGGCACACGGTTGAAACTTTTTCTGGTGTCTATAAGGGAGTTCCTGGGCAAAAATGTTAATTTTGAATTTCCAGAGTTTCCATTATAAACAAAAATGACTAAATAAAGTATATTCACATTTAGAAGAAGAAAGGTTTATCTGAAGAAAGGATATTTGAGCAAATCTGCAGAATGAGACAGACCTAAACATGTGAAGAACTCTCCAAGCAAAGGGAGCTGCCAGTGCTGAAGGCCTGAGACAGGGAAGAGCCAGTGCTCACGAACAGGGGGAGGGTGGTTTGATACCAGGATGTGGGTAAGCTGGGCCAGATCTTGTAAATCCTTGTAGGCCACAGTAAGATGTTTGGACCTCATTCCCAGTGCAGTGGGAAGCTGTTGAAGTCTAAGTGATGTGGCCTTATTCACAGAATGCCAGCTACAGAGTGGAAAATGTTCAGAAAGATGCAAGGCCAGGTAGGTGCAGAGAAATCAGTGAAGAGGGCCACACAGTAGTCCCAGAAACAGAGGCGGCTTGGACCAGAGTAGTATCCATGGCAACGAAGAGGCAGCCATGCTCTGCCGGATACTGACCACTGTCAGCACCCACTGAGGAAAGACAAAGCCTGTCTACCCCCTGTCTAGCAGGAAGGAAGCAAAGGCTGCCCCTCCAGCATCTCCAACAGATGCAATTCAGGTCAGCATGGAGGCGGCCCACTCCCCACTGAGGCAGCCCATCTAGGGACAACCATGGGGCTTTTCCATTTAGCCAAAATCAAATGCCAGCAATTATTCATGTTCTATTCATCTACCTTATTGATGTGCAACCCACTCGAGAGTGGCCAAGTAGTAGTAACCAATATAATACTGACTTCTGCAGCCAAGGACCAGATGCAGTCATTCACTGATATTTCATGGGGTGGTGGCACGTGGACTGTCATGGAAGCCTGGGTTCTGCTCAAACAGGTCTGTTTTCAGTCCCAGCTTAATCACACAGTTGCCCTCGCTGAGAGAGAATCTCCCCCATCACCCTGTGGTGTAAAGAAGGCACTATCCCCAGAATCTAGCAGCAGAATTGCCTGGTGGGTGGACAAAGAAAGCATGCATGTTCAGAGCCACACCAAGGAGCAAGGTAGTTGTCGTGAGGCCGGCTCATGAGTGAGTGTGTGAGCAGAAAGGGCCTCCCTCCAAAGCCGGAATGTGGGCAAGAACACGAACTCTGGGTGAAATGACACACAGAGTCAGGGCATCTTCCGTAAATCATAAAGACCCACAGGCAGCAAAGGTCCAGACCAGTGTCGTCACCACAGGCCAACAGCCACATGGATGACACACTGCAACTTGGATAACCTGAAAACAGAAGTCCTGCCGGACCTGAAGGAACACTGCTCAGTCAGCCACGCCTGTCTGATGGTTTTCCCCCTGCCTGGGTGAGCAAGAATTAGAGGCTGGCTTCAAATCTCTTCCAGCCTTATCAATTGCCATCAAAATGGCAATAGCAGCTGCTTTTCCTCTCAACGTATGCAGAGTCCTAACACCACAAGATATAAAAATATGGTTGCCCTTTGGGGGTAAGCCACCACACACACTATAACAAGCCATGTGGGAACAAACCAGGCAATTTTGATCAGAGAATATGCAAACCGCCAAACCCTCCCCAAGGTGCCCTGGGCACAGCCTCAAGGAGAAGCAGCAGTGATTGTAGTTTCCTGAGCAGAAGCCTAGTGGTTTGTGTTGTTCCCACTTTGGAGAAGTCCTGTGAGCAGGAGGGGATGAAAACTTGGTGCATTCATGATCAAAGGTGGAAGTAGTGAGCACCCAGGCCAGGCCGGGGGAGGCTGTCCTGACCCACACTCACACCCTCCCTGGTGGAGTCGCATCCCACTGGAGGTGGCGATGAGGGACTGTGGCTCACTTAGTCAAATGCCATGTCTCACCTCGGGGTAATTCAAGACTTCCCAAGAAATGATGAAGGCAGTGTCTTCACACAGTGTTCAAGTGTACCACTTAGAAAAACAGAAACACGCATCATAAACAGTGGTGAAAAGAAACCTGTAAGCCTGCGGCGATGTAGAGACCCGCTGTCAGCAGCTGCTGAGGAGAATCAGTCCTCTGTGAGGACCTCCGTCGCTACCTGCCGTCTGTCAAGGGTCTGGGAATCACATCGGGAGAATCCTCTGTACCCAGGGCTCTGTTGTCCATCTCAGGTGTAATTTTGAGCAGTGACATTGCAGGGAGGAAATATGATGTCCCCAGAGTGGCTAATTTATCATGCAGCACGACCTACTGACAGCTTCAGCCATGTGAAATCTATGGCAAAACATAACCAAAGTGGAGGTTTTTTAATGTAACATTAACCACGTGGAAAATTTCTGAAAAGAGCTAAAAGAAATGACCAGCATAGACAAGTCTTTTGAAACTGGTGGGTTCAAGGAATGAGTAGAATGTCACTGCACTGGGATCTGTGGAAATTAGACATTCAGAGGAAAGAAACTTTTCATCTGCAATGCGGAATGAGATACTTGTCATTCCAAAGCCACCTCCCAGCACCAAGGACTTACAATACCTTCTCCTGTTTATTCCCTCTGGCCGCTCTCTCTCCAGGACCATAAGCTCTTTGAAGAAAGCTTCTTGTCTTATTCATTCTTTCCAGCTTCTAGAGCAAGTGCTTGATAAACACTTGCTAACTTGAAGCAGATTCTGGTAATAAAACTGCCCTAACTTCATCCACAGGAACTTCCAGGCCTCTTCCTGAGAGCCCTTAATGTTTCCAGGAGGAGCTGCAACCTCTTCAAGGGTGTGAAGACAGACCAGCTAGAAAACCCTGAACTTATTGCAGAAGACGGTGTCGCTGGAGGAGCCCAGCTCTGAGCCAGGTGCCACGCAGCGGGGCGGCAGAACATACCAAGTCGACTGAGCACGTAGCAAGTCGACTCTAATCCTGGTCAAGGACCCACCACTCACCACCCACCTGGCTCAGCTATGTTGTTTCATGATGCGACACCTCAGTGTCTCTCTCTCTCTCAAGTGGGTAGATAAAAAGCTCATTCCTTCCACAAAAGGTCTGCCAAAGACAGCAACATATAGGATTTCAAGCACTATGCAGAAGATAAAACACAGGTTTTGCTCCTGGCCCTACATTTTTTGGCAAGACAACTGGTCTCCGGCACACTACTTTCACCTAAGAGAGGGTCTTTTCCTCTTCTACTCCTCCATAAATCTATGGATATGGAAAACATACCTATTTTTTAGGTGATATCTTGTGTATTTTTTAAGTTGTTTTACGCACATTATAGAAACCCTTCCCGGCCGGGCGTTGTGGCTCAAGCCTGTAATCCCAGCACTTTGGGAGGCCGAGATGGGCTGGATCACGCAGGTCAGGAGATCGAGACCATCCTGGCTAACACGGTGAAACCCCGCCTCTACTAAAAATACAAAAACTAGTCAAGGAGGTGGCGGGCGCCTGTAGTCCCAGCTACCGGGAGGCTGAGGCAGGAGAATGGCGCAGACCTCGGGAGGCGGAGCTTGCAGTGAGCTGAGATCCGCCACTGCACTCCAGCCTGGGCGACAGAGTGAGACTCCGTCTCAAAAAAAAAAAAAGAAAATAAAGAAACCCTTCCCATTTAACACCTGAAAAAAAAACTGGGTTTGCAAAATTTCCTGATAAAATGTGTATAATTAAATGCACTTGTGAACACTGTGATTACGGTACTGAGGCAAGATGATTTCCCCACTATTTCAATAACAGTTGGAAATAATTAAGTACTTCCTACAACATGGAAATGTACAGTTTTGTATCTCAAAATACTAGTACTTTAACAGACTGAAACAGTTGTTGCCCGTTGGAGCTTACTACATGTGTTAAATTATTATTCTTCTGATTATCATGCCATGATTATAATGCATTCCATTTAGGACTGTAGATTGTACTTGCTGAGCAGTTCTAGATAATTTTTTACTTATCCACTCAGTGGTTCTTACACAGCACCTGAGCAAAAAGTTAAAGACAAAATGTAAGCTTTTCATCTAAATAGACTTAATTTTCAATACTCAAAGCTAAGCCTTATTCTGCCTGAACAGAGCTGGCAAGGTTTAATTCCTTTTGTCACAATCTCCCTGGATAATAATTCCTTAATTGCTTCTTAGATGGAAATATTAATCATGGGCGGCCTTTAATAAGACCGAAATTATGGTGTTTCTTATCCCCAAAGGTTAATGGGGAAAAAAAATGATTCTTCTCTTCCTTTCTTCTCTGTCCTGATACACAGATTGTGTGGCACTAATCAGTTTTCCCCTTTAAATTATATTTAAGCTAATGTGTCATTTATCCTCAGAGATTCTGAGTTCCTTGAGGAAGGAAATTGTGTCTGATTTATGTGTGAATTTGCCACAGAATCTAGATCCAATAACTGACACAACCTGATTGCATACAAACACAACTGATTTATGTCAACTTGGGAGATGACCTTGACAATTGTGTCACTGCACCTGCTTGACAAGTGTGATGGTTGTTCAGTTGCCTGGCTGTTCGACAGACTGGTTTGAAGGACAGGGTGGCTTAAAAGTTAATTATTCTCTAATAGTAATTAAACCTCAACCTTGTGATTGATTCTGTGCTCAGCACTGTTTCCTGCCCTCCTTCAACTTACAGTACGTTGGGAGAAGTTACATTATAAAAAAGACAAATTGACAAAACAAACTACAAAGCACTGTAACAGTAGAAACAATATGTCTGTCCTACGGATCCCGCCCAGAGTGGCCCTCTTACTTTGACAAGTGTGTGGAGAGTTTACATTCATTGTGACAGTGTAATAGTGTAAGAAACCCCTTTGTAGCACTATTCAATTTGTGTAGATGCTTAAGACCTCTGGTGGAAAAAAAATTGTTCTCAGAGAAGAGAGAATCAATTTGCATAAATGAGGGGTCAACTGGTCTCCCAACCTTGGAAAGTGAGGCAGGTGCCACACACACGGAGCTTTCAGACAGAACCACTTCCGGGGTTCTGGGGGTAAACATGGCAAGTAAAAGTTTGATTTGCTCTTAGGTTTGTTGAAGAGAAAGGGTAGGATTTTTGCAGTATATGTTGCAGGGATTTCAATGAAAGAGAAGAAACAGCTTGGAATAAGCTGATTTAGAGAACTATCTAGATGAGACGATCAATGTGGGCTGCAGGGCAGGGAATAGGCCCTATATTACAAAAGTGTAAGATCAAGATAGAAGAATAAGCAGCTAAAAAGAAAACAAAAACAAGCCAAGAGACAGACAGTGTGCATGTGTGGGTGGGTGGGTGCATGGGTGTTAAAATTTAAGATTCAACAAATATAGAAAGGAAAGAAATTGCCAAAATTTTGTGTTGGTTATAAATTTGGAAAAAATAGTAACTTTGAGTTTCTCCTTAAATCATATTCTAAATAAATTTCTTCATGTATTACAGAGCTACAAATTAAGATATTAAATTCCAATTATAGAAAAATAAGACTGTAAAATTGAATATCAAGTATGTAAATTTAGAATAGAAGAAATCACAAAGAATAGATCATCAGATTTAATTACATATAATTAAAGCTTTTGCATAGCTGAAGAAACCAAAATAAAAAGGCAGATGAGAAAAAAAATGCTTCTGTAAATATACCTTCAGAGAAAAAGGGAGGTAATGATTTCATTCTGCGAGGAACAAAGGAACATCAATTTAAAAAGAAAAACAATTAAAGAGCAGGTGAATAAGTAAACTATTCTCAACAAATGAAAGATTATTATCATTATTATATTATTCTAATTATTATTAAATAACATTTAACAATGATTACTGCCTGGAATTATGCTAAGTGTTGCATATATATCACTCTGAGTTCTTCTTGTAAAAACTACCTGATAATGGATTCAATTCCCAACAAATGATCAAAATTAAAAACCAGGTATGAAAAGTTGTGATAAAAGATTAGTGGTGATTAATCTATTTAAATATGGAACTAAAACTAAACAATTGTGGAATTTAAACTAGAATGTGCAGCCGAGCGCTGTGACTCACACCTGTAATCCCAGCACTTCGGGAGGCCGAGGCAGGCAGATTGCTTGATGTCAGGAGTTCGAGACCAGCCTAACCAACATGGCAAAATCCTGTCTCTACTAAAAATACAAAAATTAGCTGGGCGTGTTGGCACAAGTCTGTAATCCCAGCAATTTGGAAGGCAGGCAGATCACTTGAGGCCAGGAGTTTGAGACCAATCTGGCCAATATGGTGAAACCCTATCTCTACTAAAAATACAAAAATTAGCTGGGCGTGTTGGCATAAGCCTGTAATCCCAGCACTCTTGGGGGTAGGCCAAGGCGGGTGGATCCTTTAGCCAGGAGTTTGAGACCAGCCTGGCCAATATGGTGAAACCCCATCTCCACTAAAAATATAGAAATTAGCTGGGTGTGGTGGCAAATGCCTGTAATCTCAGCTACTCTGGAGGCTGAGGCAGGAAAATCGTTTGAACTTGGGAGGTGGAGGTTGTAGTGAGCCAATAGCACGCCACTGCACTCCAGCCTGGGTGACAGAGCAAGACTCTGTCTCAAAAAAAAAAAAAAAAAAAAAGTTGGGGTGATCAGACCCAACACCAGGTCGTGGGGGCAACGAAGCCCGGCAGAGTCAAAGGAATGAGAAAAAAGATAGTTTGAGAAAGTGGGACCAGGGAGCCATTCCGAGTGTGGAGGCTGCGAAGGCCCCAGAGCCCACGCTATTTATTGGTGCTCAAACAAACAGGTGGTGAGGATGTGGGGGTTGAAAGGAAGCGGTGTATCAAGTGAATGAGAAACATATGGCTACTTGAGATAATGGGAGTGCTAGAAGCAAGGAGCCAGCAAGTCTAGCAGACATGCAAACCCTGCCTCAGCTTTTCTCCCAACAATAACAACAACAAAAATAGCAATTGAGGAATAGACCTCCATTTCCCTCTATTTCTATGAATCACAGAAGAGGACGCTCTCACAGGCAGCAAGCTGTCAGGGCAGCCCCCTTTCTGAGGAACAGTCTTAAAGGATACATAGGGTATGGGGAAGTGTTACATAAAACGAATTTTATATTACTAAAGTGACTAAAATAAATCCAGTTATTGGAGAAAAGAAGTAGGAGATGAAGGGGAGGAGTAGGAAAGTAAAGCATTAGAGGGAAAGAAAATTAATAATTCTTTTAGAATATGTGACAGAAAAAGTAGTAGAGAACATAAAGGCATATCGGAACTTCCCAATTAAAATGGGAATAGGCCAGGCATGGTGGCTAATGCCTATAATCCCAACACTTTGGGAGGCCGAGGCAGGAAGATCACCTGAGGTCGGGTGTTCAAGACCAGCCTGACCAACATGGAGAAACTCCATCTTTACTAAAAATACAAAATTAGCCAGGCATGGTGGCGCATGCCTATAATCCCAGCTACTTGGGAGGCTGAAGCAGGAGAATCGCTTGAACCTAGGGAGGTGGAGTTTGCAGTGAGCCGAGATCGCACCATTGCACTCCAGCCTAGGCAACAAGAGCGAAACTCCCTCTCAGAAGAAAAAAAAAAAAAAAAAACAGGGGAATAGGAGAATAAAAATAAATTATATCCAGCCAGCAGATTTAAAGACTGGGAAAAAGAGGAAACAGTAAAACAAAATAAATGGCAAACTTTACATAAAATGAAATGAAATTGATAAAATCAAGGCTATCCCAAGTCATCCAGAATTTCTAGATCAAAAAGTGGACACTTAGACTGCATTAAATAACAGCACCATGTTCTTTGTTGTTCACAAGAAATACCTCTAGTGCAGAGTGACAAACACTGAAAATGGGGGAGACAGAATACCAGCAAACGAAAATAAGCAAGCAAATGACAAATAAACAATAGCAATCATTTCAGTGTCAGCAAATCTCAATTTAAAGTCCAAAGCATTTAGCAGGATAGATGGTGTGATACAAGATTCAATCCATGATGAGATTATAACAGCCATATGTACTTTATACCAAATAACATAGAAACCAGATCAAAACCTCCTGTAAATACAATACAATTTGAATAAGATGCAACTTGAATTTAAAATATAAATATACTTCTTTAAAATTTTATAGCTCAAGTTGACCAAAGGAATGAGGATTTGAGTAAGGATATGAACATTTATTGCTTAAATGATTAATGAACTCTTTTCATATAGCTGAGAACCTTTACAACACTGATCATATCTTCAGCCAAAAAAACTCTGTCAAATTCAAAAATTCAGACTTACAAGCTGTAGTCTAATCATGATTCAATTGTATTAGAAATCAACAATTAAAATATCATAAAAATAGGATTCTTAAAAATTAAGAAAACTCTTGGGCTAAATTTAAAAAGAAATCAAAATCAAAATTACAAATTTGCAAATGGTGCATGAAAGGACAGAACTCAATCTAACTGATGTGGGAATGCAGTATCTGGTAAACAGTATTGGTTGGTGGTGAATCAGGCTGCCTAGAGCTGCATGATTCAAGTGACTTAACCTGTGTCTCAGTGTTCTCAGCTGCAAAATGGTGATAACAGCATTTCTCCACAGGGATGTGGAGATTAAATGAGAATCCACATAAAACAGGAAGGAGTCAAGCATGTAAGTGTTCTTGAGTGATTTGCATCTGTTCATTCCTCCCTTCCCCATTCTGCTTATCCCATTCCTCTTTCTCATTTTAAAAATTCTCCACAATGTGTTTCTATCACTTTTGTAATAAAAAATACATTAAAATGTCCAATGGAGCTATTTCATTGCTAATCCCATTATTAATAAAATTCAAAGGGAAAAGACTTCATCTGAATAAGAAATATAATCATTCCTTAGGTCAGCATAATCTGATATTCATCATCGTTTCTGCTGGTGGCAGGATGTCAGGGGTGGGGGAGGGTGCAAATCAATGCATAGCTGTTGAATCTGTTGCCATTTCAAGTAAGAAAAAAGTGTCCTCATGAAGGACACAGGAAACAGATCTTAGAGATTTAAGTTCAGCTTTGTTGCCCTGTGCTGTGCTTGCCTGGGCTGTGCTGTACTGTGAAGACCACCACTGACATCCTTCCATTCTTCTCCCACTTTACAGATGAGGAAATTGAGGATTGAGAGAACACATGATATCCTTAAGACCACACATCAGTTAGAATAGAACTGTAGCTGCCCAGCGGGGATAATGAACGGAGGGAGAGGCTTCTCTCTTCTCAGGCATGGCCAGGCTGTTCCTCCTCACAGCCCCAGGAACTCAGCCTCCCTCACCCTCCCCAGAGCTGCAGATACTGCTCACACCACTGCCTGAGCTGCTGCGTGGGACACTGCCCCAAAGACATGACCACAGGCCATTAACATTTCCCGGGTTTTATTGCTGGTCCTTTAAGAGTAACCTGCTAGTTGAACAGGCGTAGCTCACAAGATACAATCACAGATAAACTCTGTCTCCAAACCCCTGTATTTTTTTTTTCATGTAATTGTAACAACGTATAAGTAGGGGGGATGCATCTTGGACTCTCTCCCTTGCTCCTATGGACTGTCCTTCACATCCTCCAAGCTCCTCCCAAGGCCTGCATGTGTGCATGCAGCATATATGAATAAGAATTTGTTCACACTGTTCCCATTGCTATGTAACTGCTACAATAACATAACCATATTAATGATAGCATCTACAACTTGTTATGCAAAGCATTTTGTGTCATCTCTAAGACAATGACCTTCTGCAGGCATCATCATAGACATTGTACAGATGAGAAAATGGAAGCCAGAAGAGGTAGAAGTAACATGGGACACAACTACTCAAGGTTGTAGCTAGCAGAGGTTGGGAGCGGTGGCTCATGCCTATAATCCCAGCACTTCGGGAGGTCAAGGTGGGCGGATCACAAGGTCAGGAGATCGAGACCATCCTGGCCAACATGGTGAGACCCCATCTCTCCTAAAAATACAAAAATTAGCTGGCTGTGATGGCATGTGCCTGTAATCCCAGCTACTTGGGAGGCTGAGGCAGGAGCATCGCTTGAACCTGGGAGGCAGAGGCTGCAGTGAGCCGAGACACACCACTGCACTCCAGCCTAGTGACAGAGTGAGACTCCATCTCAAAAATAAAAAAGTTGTAGCTCGCAGAGAATAGTAGCAAGTTTTGAATCCACACTAAATCTAAATCTAGACCACACTATATAAAATAGTTATTGCTTTCCCCTAGCTAAAATTCTCTAATACCCTTTAAATTTGCCCAGTGAGATTAATTTTTCATCTGCCCCTAAGATAAATTCTCAGGATGTTCCTGGTCATTTCTGGTTATTATAAAGTCATTTGAAATCACAAAGCTCAGTCTTGATTGAGAAACTAGAAGGTCTGGTTCTATATAATAATCAACTCTACAATCTTAATTTGAAAATAAGACTTATCCTCTTCCTCTTCTAGGGTTTGCTGCTGGTACAAAGCTTCTCTCTCCTCATTCTCCTATTTTCTAACTTGTTAGCTGCTATTTCTTTACATTTAATTTTTGAATACAGAAATTTCCCAGGCTATACAAATGTAAACAGGATAGTACAATAAACCCATCACTCACCTTCAACAATTATCACCTCACCAACTTATGGCGTATTTTGTTTCAACTATCCCCCCCCCCAACATTATGTGGCTATTTCTTTATATATATCTATAAATCTATGTGTGTATATATCATGTACACATTATTTAGTGCCCACTTACAAGGGAGGACATTAGTATTTGACTGAGTTGTTTCACTTAAGATAACGGCCTCCAGTTCCATCCATGTTGCTGCAAAAGACATGATTTCATTCTTTTTCATGGCTGTGTAGTATTCTGTGGTGTATATATACCACATTTTTCTTATGCAGTCATCCACTGATGGACACTTAGGTTGATTCCATATCTTTGCTATTGTGAATATAGCTATGATAATCATACGAGTGCAAGTATCTTTGTGATATAATTATTTCTTTTCCTTTGGGTAAATACCCAGCAGTGAGATTTAAGGATCAAATTGCGTCCAGAATTGGCAGGTTCTTGGTCTCACTGACTTCAAGAATGAAGCCATGGACCCTCATAGTGAGTGTCACAGTTCTTAAAGATGGTGTGTACAGAGTTTGTTCCTTCAGATGTTCAGATGTGTCCAGAGTTTCTTCCTTCTGGTGGGTTCATGGTCTCACTGACTTCAGGAGTGAAGCTGCAGACCTTTGCAGTGAGTGGTACAGCTCTTAAAGGTGGCGCGTCCAGAGTTGTTCACTCCTCCCAGTGGGTTCGTGGTCTCACTGGCTTCAGGAGTGAAGCTGCAGACCTTCATGGTGAGGGTTACAGCTCATAAAAGCGGTGCATCCCTAGTTGTTCTTTCCTCCCAGTGAGTTTGCGGTCTCGCTGACTTCAGGAGTAAAGCTGCAGACCTTCACAATGAATGTTACAGCTCATAAAAGTAACACAGACCCAAAGCGTGAGCTTTATTGCAAAGGGCAAAAGAACAAAGCTTCCACAGTATGGAAGGGGACCTAAGCCGGTTGCCACCGCTCAAGCCAGTGGCCAGCTTTTATTCCCTTATCTGGCCCCGCCCACATCCTGCTGATTGGTCCATTTCACAGAGTGCTGATTGGTGCATTTACAGACCTTTAGCTAGACACAGAGTGCTGATTGGTGTGTTTACAAACCTTTAGCTAGACACAGAGTGCTGATTGGTGTGTTTGCAAACCTTTAACTTGACACAGCGCGCTGATTGGTGCATTTCTACAGAGGGCTGATTGGTGTGTTTACAAACCTTTAGCTAGACAGAAAAGTTATCCAAGTATCCAACATAATATCATTCTTCTAATATTATATATAAATCTCATCACAAACTATATCTAATCTCCCAGAAATCCTGCCAGCAATGACTTTAGAATATTTCAAAACTTCCTCCACCTCTCTCCACTCCAAGCTGTCACCAGGGTCCAAGCCTCCAACCATGGCCTCCTCATGCCCTGCTATCTCCTCTGCCCAAGGTAGCCTTTTCTCAAGAGGTGATTTTTCTTTTAATTGTGGTAAAATAGACCCTTTTTCATGTTTTTTTAGAGTTTTTATTGAGGTATAATTGGCAAATAAAAATTGTGTCTATTTAGATATACAACTTGATATTTTGATACACATCTCCACTGTGAAATAATTACCACAAACTAATTAACTTGTCCATCACCTCACATAGTTACCGTGTGTGTGTGTGTGTGTGTGTGTGTGTGTATGATGAGAACACTTAAGATCTATACTCTTGGTAAATTTCAGGTATACAATACAGTATTATGAACTACAGTCTCCGTGCAGTACATGAAATCTCCAGAATTTATTCATCTTGCAAAACTGAAAGTTCATACTCTTTGACCAACATCTCTCCATTTTTCCCACCTCCCAACCACCATTCTACTCCGACTCTATGAGTTCGACTATTTCAGATTCTACATATAAGTGAGATTATGTAGTATTTGTCTTTCTGTGTCTGGCTTATTTCACTTAGCATAATGCCCTCCAGGTTCATCCATGTTGTCGCAAGCCGCAGGACTTTCTTCTTTTTAAAGGTTAATTCGGGATTTTAGTGCAGTAGCACTAGGATGAACCAGGAGATCTCACAGTGTCAGAAATAACTCCATCAAAGCCAGAGCATTTTTTCTCTGCCTAAATGCAGAGACTTTGGTCTTCAAAATTTTTTTCCAAGCATCCTAAATGAACTGGCTCCAGTGTAGAGAATACTATTCTCCTTACATCTGTATATGCTGGGGAATTTGCATATTCAAAAAGTAAAAGAAATGAAAGAAACAGCAGCTAACAAATGCTAAAAGGCTACGGCGAAGGAGCCACCTTCTGGCCCACAAGAACTCCACCACAGCAGAAATTCTGCGCCTCACCTCTAACTCGATATTCCTCGATGCCTTTTTATGGAAGTTAAAGTGGTCAGAAGCTGAGTGTGTGTGGATAGCGCTATTGACTTTTCCTTCCTTGGAGGGCCCAGACTGCCAAATTACAAGGCTACAAAACAGGCTAACTAGCTTGGCAGGGGTGCCCCCACCAACTCCACACGGCTCTTTCCCATCCTGTCTCTCGCCACACTGGTTTGAAAGACCCCCCATTTCTCTGTCCTCTGCCGTGGACCTTCCGGAGTCGGGAAGCCACCGGAGCTGCACCAGCCAGCCCGGCAGTGGGTTTCTGCTGTTTTTATTTTTAGCCCTGATGCTCCTCCCGAAGAGAAAATAAAAGCAAATAAAATTTAGACTGTTGCAATTGATCTCCAGTCATTTCAGAATGTTGCTACAGCAACCAACAGGGGCTTCACAGTATCTTTCCTCCCCATACCTCCTCCACCTCATTTCTGTAACCGGGGAGCAGGACCATTCCAATGGCATCAGCACCATCTTTTGTGCAGGGCTTCTGTCCAAAGTCTTTGAGAATGGAGCTATCTGAGGCCCAGCGCCAGGCAGGCAGCTCTGTGCATGTGGCCTGTTAACTGACACACCAGCCCCCAGCCAACCTTGGTCCTAAGATGACACATAAAGGAAAGTTGAGCAAGGCACTGATCACTGTTATGCACTCGAAAACAAACAGAGAAGGAAAGTAACCTACAAAATGTTTTGAAAGAAAGTTTTACAGCCTGGATTTTTCCTACTTCCCTGTGAAGTGCTGGGAGACTCCTCAGCCACCTCTGCAGTGTAATCCAAGAAATCTGATTTTGGTAGCCCTGCCCCCTTCCCCTCCAGGCTCCTCAGGGACCTGGTGTACCCTCACCCCTCACCCTCACACCATCCCACCAGGGACCTGGTTTCCTGTTCAGTCCAGCGCTGTCATGTTCTTTCCCTCTTAAGGATTCCAAAATGAACTGGTTAAAATATGCATGCTGAGTTATAGGTGACAAATAGTAACGTATGAGCTTGCAGGAGGAAAGACTGAAGTTTTGTTCAGGTCAGTTCTGGGTCCTGAGGCGACTGCACAGGGACCCCGGCCCCTCACGCAGCCTCAAGTCTAATGGCAATACCAATAATGAGAACAGGCCACTTAAGATCCAACACACATAGGTACTAGCCAGAGGTCTCACAGAGGCACAGGCAAAACCCATGTGCATGTGAACACGAGATGGTTAAATATCCAAACCCTCGACAGCTACTGGTGTGCAAGTTTGATGGTGCCACAAAGGGAATAATTTTACAGAAAATGACTTCTAGGTAATAGGTAACAAGTTCAGAGCTGTTCTATTTCCACCTGAAGCAAGGCCACCTATAAAACCCTTCACACGCCAGCAACTTGGAAAGAGGAAGGCGTTTGTAACAGGCAGCTGCTGTGGCCATTCATTGCTGAGGGGTGTACAGACAAAAAGCTTCCTCCGTGGCCTGAATCTCTGCAGCAAAAAATAGCCACAGAGAGAGCTGGGCCTGCAGAAATGCAGCTCATGACAAAACACAAGCATGGGGACCAAGCGGCAGCCGGTGTTGGCCCACAACCAAGGTCTACACAGCCCTCCCGCTTTCCCCTCAGATCCCTCTAGTCTCAGGGGAAATCCTTTCTACATGTTTGTCCCAGTTGCTCATCTTGTCTGCCTCAAATCCCTGCTCTTCAGGCTAAGACCTTGGAAAATAAATCCATAAAGACTTGCTGGCTATTTCCACTGTCATTTCTTCCTCATCCCTGGGGATCAGAGTCCAAGCATCAGCTTAGAGGGAGGAAGGGAAGAAAAGAAAGTGGGTTGCCCATATCACACCATTACACCCATGAAGACTCTGACATGCCTCAGGAGGCCTGGATCCTCCCTTGTTCTGCCACTGATCATTCTTGTGGCCTGGGTCAACCCCTTCCCTCTCTGATCCCTGGGTTCACCTGCTCGTACTCCACAGAGGCAGAGTTCACAGTTCCCTCCCAAAAACATATGTGTCCTTAAGGCCAGGAACTGTGTAGTTTGGAAGATGATGCAAAATTAATGTGTGCTTAATGAAAGAAGTTACTGCTTTTTGAATAGCTCTAAATATTATATGTGTAAATAACTCCAAATGTATTACACGTATTGCTCAGTTAATCCGCATAGCATCTTGTGAGAAAGGTACTCATTTTGTTTTTGGTTTAGAAAACAGGAAGCAGGAATTTGAGACACAGAAAAGGCAAGTCATTTGCCCAAGGTCACACAGCTTGGAGTGGTGGAATCATGACTCACATTCAGGCATCTAGTGCAGGGCTCCTCACTCTTCATGGCCAGGGCTCTGCCCTTTCTGGAGACACATTCCAACACAGTGGGAATGCAGTAATATGCAGATGTCATTCAGTGCCAGCCTCCCCAGCTGCCCACCTCTCGGCTCCCTCCGGCCAATGCAAATCAGGTGACCACAGGGTGGAGAAGAAGACTAGGGCTAGGGCCCAGCCGGGCACATGGACACAGACATGTTGGCTGTGAAATTGATGAAATACTTCCAAGCTGGTTGACAAAAAGTCACTCCCCCAATCCATCTACCTGCTGGCCTGGCTGCCAAGCCCCTCCCTACTCCCCGCTCAGGATCCAGCCATTAAAGGGGTGACCCTTGGCCTTAGACGGGGCCTCCAAGAGGCACCTACCTATGTGGCAGCTGCAGCCCAGAGAGGTTGCTGCAGTGTGTCAGCCCCGCCCCGGCCTATGGCTCTTCCCAAGTCCGTCAGGTGTTCGGGGGCGAGTAAGGGGACTGGAGCCTTCAGTGTCCAGCTGAGTCTCTTTCCCTGCCCTCTCTATGTGGGCCCTGACTTCTGGCCAGCTCTGGTCTTTGGTCCCTGGTTTTCCATCCAGGCTGGTGGTTGGCTGTGCTCCTCGGTGGCATGGTTCCTGCCCATCCTTCCCTTGGAGCTGGACTCTATTCCTATTTCCCATGCATGGACCCCGATGAGTACCCCAGTCTGCCACTGGCATCCCCAGCTGAAGGCACAGCACTCACATCTCTCTCTTTCTTCTCTTCCACACATCAATCCTTCCAAATTGCCTGGAGTTTCAGGCCTGGTGGCTTGAAGAGTAGATATCTCTCTGGGAAGGGGACGGGTATCCCTGTGGCCCTTGGTTGGTGCCCTCCATCCACCAATATAGGCTGCCTGACTCCTCACTCCCTGCTAGAAGCTCTTTTCCCCCATTTAAATCCCATTCGGCATTATTGGAAACCTACTGCATGCCCAGCATTAGTGTGATGTGACCTAGTTGAGAAAATTGCTGTATGCCCAGCTGATGGTAATAACAACCACTTAGATCTAATAACTGCCTGTCGGACGCTGTCCCTAAGTGATTTATATTTATTAAGCTAATCCTCACAGTAAACCCATGAGATAAGAATTGTTACCATCTCCATCTTACTGAAGAGGGCTCTGAGGCACAGAGAGGTTAAAAAACTCATCATATCACACAGCAAGTCATAGAAGTGTCTGGTTTCAGATCCAGTCCCTGTACCTGCAACTGCCACACTATGTCTGACGTGCTACTGTACAAAGGGATGAGTATCAGGGCAGGAAAGACCTTAGACATAACAATTCAAGTCCAAAGAAATATTTAGGAACATGTTTACAATTAATTGGTTTATCCCAAGACTTTCACATCTCAGGGGCAGCTTTGGAGCAAATGAAACTGACCAGCTGCTGGGGAACAGGCCCAGGTTTCCAGGGAGAATCTTCTTTTTCTGGCTACTGGGGGGGCCTTTCGCCCTGTTCCAGGGAGAGTTCCAGGCTTCTTGGGAGCAGAGCATTCTGGCTGGCCCCAGCCTTGCCCACCAGCCACCCCTGCCTGCCAGCAAGCCTAGGGCCACGCAGCAGCTTTATTCTCTCCAGCAGATGTGTGCGTAGAGGCCGTTTTCTAGGTGAGAACAAACATCCTCTTTCTCAATACCCCGGAGAGAAGATGCCGTGCTGGACAGGAGCCCTGGCAGTGCAGAGTCCCCTACTGGGGACATGCAATTTGGGAAAAAGCCTCGGGCAGACAGTTTTTCCAGCCTGAGCCTGCTCTCCTCGGATACTCGGCTGCGCGGCGCCACCTGCTGGACAGAGCGAAAGTCTCCTCTTGGCGGCGGCACCGGCGACCTGGGCTTCCCTAAGGCCACCTGCCTGGTACCCCTCCAGCTCCTCCAACCCTGACCCTGGCCAGCGGGAACGGGAGATCTTCGCCTTCCACAGAAAGCTTGTGTCATGGGCACTGGTCTCCGCATCTGGACATTTCACAGGATCAATCAGTAGCAGGATTGTTCATTTATTTATCTGCATTATTTCTCTTTGTTCTGATTCTCAGGGCTCTGACTTCTCCCACGTCACCCTCATGTCACTCCTTGGTTAGGGACACTAATTCTTTAAACTCTTTGAGCCTCAGTTTCCCCATCTATCAGGATGGTGCAGGGCTGTTATGAACAACAGAAAGCGCCGACCTAGGTTATTGCACACCTGCCTGGATGGAGCCAGGTGCTGGGCTCGCGGCATGGTGGCCCCGGGTGTCTGTAGATGTTCCCAAGCGCTCAGATGTTACTAGAACATACCATTTCCTCTGCGCAGGGTGTACATAAGCACTGAGCCCTTTTGAGATGAGGGTTCTGGGCAGTTCCTGAACCCTCCTACTCATGGGATTCAAAGAGTGCAAGACTCAAATCAAAGCCCCAGCAAAATAACAAATTCCTTCATAACATTAACTCTCAGAGGAGTAAAATCAATCATATTCACATATTTAACATATTTCCTATTTCCTTATGGGTGTTATACCTCAAATGCCCAGGTCTATTCTATTTCACTTAATAAATGTTATTTTTTCCTCTTTTTTGCTCCTTGTTCTCTCTAAGCCTATTCTTTCTTATGTTATGGGCTGAATTCATGTTTCACATGTTTTAATATGTGGATATGTGGAGATGAGGCATTTAAAGAGGTGATTAAGTTAAAATGAGGCCATTAGGATGTGCCCTAATCCAATCTGACTAGTGCCTTGAAAGAGGAGGAAATGTGAGCACACACAGAGACACCAGGGGGGTGTGTGTGTGCACACAGAACAGGCCGTGTGAGGACACAGGGAGAGGGCAGCCTTCTGCAGGCTGAGAGGAGCCCCAGGAGAAACCAACTCTGCTGACATCTTGATCACAGACTTCCGGTCTCCAGAACCATGAGAAAATAAATTTCTGTTGTTTAAACCACCTAGTCTGTGGTGTTTTGTTATGGCAGCCCTGGCAAACTAATCTATCATCTTAGTATAATAAAGTCCGTTGCTGCTCAATGAAACAGGACTTTAGCCTTACATGGAGGTCAGACAGGAGGCATGATTTTATAATTAATAAAATCATGGGCCTGGATGTAGACTCACACTCACAGAGGGCAGAGCCTGGCAGGAACCCACACATCTGGCTTCTCACCACAGTTCCAGGCACAGTGCTGGTCATTGGACCAAGTGGAATTGAATTGTCTACATGGCACAGTCTGGCAGGATCTGCCTGAGGCCCCTGCAAGGTACCTGCTTGGATTTCTGCTTCTCTTCATCCTTGATAGAGAGTCACCAATTCCCCCTTGCAGAGAAAACTACTCATAAACCACAGTGCAGGGGTCAGGGAAGGGCAGGGTCATGTCTCTCTGGGGCTCTAAAAAGAGGCTGAAGTTTACGACTGTATGAGATGTTTACAACAGAAACATTTGTTTCTCAAACTGCTCTGGGGTTGCTGAAGTGAATTTCCTCCAAAGCTGGAAAGTGCCCATCCATCTGCTTGATGCAACTTCTCTGGAGGCAAAGAGAGCAGAGACTCCGCAGCTGCAGTGCATTCCTGGCTGGGGAGGGAGGGCTGATCAATCAAGTCACAACAGGGATGGGTGCTGCAGGTGTCCCTCTACAGGTGAAGTGGCCATATCTCTGAACCAAAATGCTATTAATTTTTTTTAAGAGGATAAAAAGAGGAAGGAAGGGAGGGAGGGGGAGTCAGTTCTGAAATGTGAGCTTATTTATATGGTTTACCAAAGATTTATAAAATCAATCATATTTTCAGTTTTCATACATTTTGTACTGAAAATAGTATAATTTCATTAAAACATACCAAAATCATTCAAAATCATATCTCTTTTAAATCAAGAGTGCCAGGTCTGAGTGTATTAGTCTGTTCTCACACTGCTATGGAGAAATACCCGAGACTGGGTAATTTATAAAGAAAAGAGGTTTAGCTGACTCACAGTTCTGCATTGCTGGAGAGGCCTCAGAAAACTTACAATCATGGCGGAAGGCAAAGGAGAAGCAGACACCTTCTCCACAGGGCAGCAGGACAGAATGAAGGCAAGCGGGGGAAATGCCAGATGCTTATAAAACCATCAGATCGCGTGAGACTCTCGTGAGATGAGAACAGCATGGAGGAGACCACCCCTATGATTCAATTACCTCCACCTGGTCCCGCCCTTGACTTGTGATGAGATTTTGGGTGGGGACACAGCCATACCCTATCACTCAGCTTGAGCCTAAGCTACATCCAGACCTATTCTGAAAAGACAGTGAGCAGAGGAACAGGGGCTCCTGCTGGCAGAGAGGGAATCAGGCAGAACAAGCTTGACCCAGCAACAGAGACGGTGCCCAGGGGCCCAAGAGGAGTGATCACAAAGGCACTGAGGAATCTGTCCTCAGGCCAGCCCCAGGAACCTGCCAGTTCCTAAAAGGAACAAAAATTAAATCAGGTAGCAGCAGTCTTTCCCTTAAAAACGCAAAGACCCAGGCATGGGCAGCACCTGTGTTTGTCCCGAGGAGGCAGGTTAAACTCCAGGTATGAATGGATTTGTTTTCTATGTACTTCCTCTCCCTTCTCACAGGTGCCCTGGGCCACGCCACGCTGAAACAAGACTCCAAGAGACAGATACTGACCTAGGTAAAACGTGACCTGCAATGTGGTTTTACCAGAGCAGGTGCTTTTATTTGGTGACAGGGACAGAAAAGGAAAGTGAGGAAGGAGAAAAGTCCTTGCAGTGGGGAGAGGAAGAAAGACCAGGATGCAAAAGGATCGGGGCACCCAGGGAAAGGGACCAAGCAGAAGCTGTGCTGGAGGGCGACGCCCTCATCAAACCCATCCTGCAGCCAACAGCCGCAGACCAGTGTAAACCCCTGTGAACCAATGGTGGGGACTTGGACAACATTGGTGGGAGCACAAAGAGAAAGCCTTGACCCTGACCCACCGACGTGGAATGTCCCTACGATCCAGGGCAACGGTAGGCCCAGTCCCAGTGTCAGTGTCATATAGCCCTGGGAGCCAGCAGCAGAGGCGGCATCCATCCCATCGTTCTGCAGTGCACTGCAGTGCCGGCCAGCATCAGGACGCCCTCAGAGCACTAAGCAGGGAACCTGGCAGAAATCTACAGCCCCTGGTAGGAGAGGCTATTATGGTGAGAGCTGGAAGGAGCAGAGAAGCAGGAGGCTCTGGCAGAGGCAGCCACACAGCAGAAAATGGCCATAAGCAGAGTCACTTGTGAGCACGTGGGAGAGACACCCTGGAACCGCAGGAGGGAGGTCCGGGCCTGTGTAAGCCATGCAGACGGCTCCTGGCAGTGTTACCCCGTTTGTGCCTCCAACCAGACTGATGAGGACGGAACACCCTGGGAACAGAACTGGTCTAAGACATGGTTGAAAATGCAGCTCCCCGTTTGGGAAAACCCATCTGCCAAGGTTATGACAGACCTGATGGCAGGGAAACACAATAACAGGCACATCAGAAACTGCAAATGGAAAAGCAATGTGCAATTTTTAATTCTAGGAAAATGAAAAGATGTACAAGAAAGAAAATGCAATTATAGCACCAACTTGACCCGCAGTGAACAATGTTTTTAATTAAATCGAGAGGACCTGGGTGGATGAGGAGACTGAAATGAGACCGGGGCAGGAAATAGGCGAGCTGAGTCCACATCAACCTGACGAGAAGTCAGTAGATAATTGCCAAAAACTGATAAGAAGCAGCAGTCAAAACCTGTAATTCAGGGAAACAAAAAATGAAGAGAAGAAATAGCTAGAGAATGGAGAGAGGTTGCGTCCAGGGAGCAGGACTGAGTATGATGGGAGAGGGGGCAGCAGGGGCCTGTGAGGCCCTGCCTTCAGCTCTCGGAGTGATCTTGGACTTGTGAACTCCATGCTCTGGATCTCAGTTTCCCCATTTGTATCACGACGGTGCTGTTGAAGTGACCACTAGTGGCTCACCAGCTCTGCAGTGGCGGGGCTCTGGGCAGGTGGTGATGTGGAAGTATGCACAGTGGGTACTGCATGTGAGAATAAATACATTCTTCATGATCATAGTCACGGGGTTGTCACACAGAGGTGGGCCAGACCAGCCTCAGCACACATCTCAGAATGGCCTTCACACTCAGACACACATGTGGTTTACCCAATGCAGCCTGGGCCCTTCCTCAACTCGGCTGAAGAAAACTGTTCTGGCTCCAAGGTCAGCCTCAACCCACCTGCTCCGAGGCTGAGGGCCTGGACACAGGAAGGCACCTCTGAAAGGGCATCCTGTTTCTACTGGAGTCAGGGAGCCACACTTGGCATGGGCTGCTCTTTACTGCAGGTGTAGACAATCGTCCCAGCAGAGGGCACCCCCAGCACCCTAAGGCCTCCCCCACCCCATCCTCCATATCCCATCCCTGCAAATGTGCCATGTTAGCCTCTGTCTGGTGAGCAAGACATAGATATACAAAAATGAAGAATGAATGAATGCATACATACATACATACATACATACTCTAATAAACTGCATTGAATACCTTTCTTGTACACCAGAATTGAAGAACTTGAGGCAATGAAGAGATTCAAAGCAAGCAGAAACCAACATGCACATTCCACTCAGAGAGAACAAAAAGATAGTAACAGAGGCCTTGAGTTCCCTGTAAAGGCTTCTTCTCAGAGTAAATCTGTTGTGGGGAAATGAGGAAAGTGTTGCCAAAGAAAGCAACTTGAGCTATTGTCAGGAGATCTGCCAGGGCCAGATATCCAGCAAGGCCATAAGTCACCATGTGGCCAAATGACCCTCTCCATTGTGCACTTGTGTGGCAAGTCAGATGGGAAATGCTCCTGGAGATGCCAGTCACCTTAAGTCTGAAGCTCTAAGGAGGGAAGAGAAACAGCAGTGTGTAGCACCTGCTCTGCATCACCAACTTTTTATATATTATCTTATTTAATCCTGGCAATGACCTTGTGAAATAGGAGTCATTGCCCTGATTACAAATGAGGAAACAGAAATTCTAAAATCTAGTCTATCTTCCCCTGGTTTCCATTTCTTGTGAATGTCAAAGCTGAGGTTCAACGCCAAGGCCAGATTATGGCAAGACACACTCTACTTCCTTATCTACTGACTTGAAAAAGACTTATTTCACACACTTCCAGGGTGCTGGCCCTCATGACCTGCTGGGGAGACACTCGGTGTCAGAGACCAAGAGGGAAGTAATGTGCCTTGCCTGCTTTATCTGTGCCTAACTCCAGGAAAGGCTCAATACATTTTCCAGGCTGGGGAGTATGGATGGTCACAATAATTTGTTGGTCAAGGAGGGTTGAGAGGAGAGTATGAGAGGGGAACCCAGGCAAATATACTCCTTTTAGAAACGGGGTGTTCATCACATTTTGTCAATTCTGTCTTCCCTACCAAATGGTTCTGTCTCTTTTTTCCATTTCCTTGTATTTTAAATGCATTTAAACCAAGTGATCATTTAACAATTTCTGTGGGTTTTCTGGTATCTGTTTGGGGTTATTTTTTTTTTTTATTTTGTTTTTGTTTGACAGTGTTGAATCATCAAAATATTGCAAAGCATTTTTCTGGCTCGCTAATTGATAGACTCCTGCCTAATTGCCTGCTGTTTCATTTCTTCTTTGTTAAAGTGACACAAGGTTTTCAGTTCTGTTGCTTCCAAAAAATAAACGGTGCTGCTTGACTAGCCCTCCATCTGCGCCTCCACCAGGGTGACAGCACGTGCCACAAATCCCACAGATCACTGGCCCTGGGCAGAGGGTGGGGGCGGAGGCTGGGAAGGATGGTGGGTGGAGAACAGTGTCCTTCCAAGAGACCTCCCTGCATTCCTAAAGCTCCTTCCCCAGGGCCTCTCCCTAACATTACCCCATGGATCCATTGCCAGCCTCAGCAAGTCATGGGTGCCTATCTTCTGAATTGCCAAATGATGTCTGAAGCTGGCGGAAACTAGGAGCCCCTGTGTTTAACCCTGAGACTTTATATGTGCCCAATTTATCCAGCCAGAAACTACAGCCTTATACCCACTGGCCTCACCCATGCCACAGAACTATGCTCCTGTGGTACTGGGGGCAGGTGAGGGCCCAGTGCTCAGCATACGGTCCTTTCTGGCATCCTACATCTCTACCTCCAGCTTCAACCCCGTCTCTGGTCCCATGGGCTCACCTTGGATTTTAGGACTGGCACTGTCCTTCCAGCCTCACAGGCCATGCTGTGCATGCTGGCCTTTGCCCCAGCCCAAGCTCATCTGGCCCTAACCCCGGGCTTGTCCAGGAGGTCCAGGTTCACCCAGGTCCCAGGGTAGGAAATCCAATCCCCTTTGGCAACATTAGAACTTCAAAAAGGAGGAACCCAGACTAGGTCAAAACATGATCTGTCTGGCTCTCTGCCCTCCAGCTTTCTCCCCCAGCTGCTGGGACCAAGGGCTCTCCCTCCAATTTCAGGAAACTTCTCCTCAGATATTAAGTTCCTTTGGGAGTTAGGGGATGGAGGATTTCTTCAACTGCCTGGCCAGGATAACCAGTCCCAAGCATCTGCCTAATGGTGAGGAAAGGGGACACATGTTTGGTGTCTGGGGTCCAGGCCTTTCCACTCTGCCTCATCCCTCTGCCTTGCAGGTTCCTGGTACATGTCAGGGGTAGAGCTGCAGGAAACAGGGACTTCACGAGAAACTGGTTTTGTTCCTAAGCATCCCTTTCCCCACCTCTCCCCATTAGCAATGGAAATTAGGGGCATGGATACATGTTTTTTTTTTTTCTGAGGCAGAGTCTCGCTCTGTCGTCCAGGCTGGAGTGCAGTGGCGCAATCTCGGCTCACTGCAAGCTCTACCTCCCGGGTTCACGCCATTCTCCTGCCTCAGCCTCCCGAGTAGCTGGGACTACAGGCGCCCGCCACCACGCCCGGCTAATTTTTTGAAGTTTTAGTAGAGATGGGGTTTCACCATGTTAGCCAGGATGGTCTCGATCTCCTGACCTCATGATCCGCCCACCTCAGCCTCCCAAAGTGCTGGGATTACAAGGTATACATTTTTCTAAGCACACCTCTGCCTTCCACATAGACCAAACCAGAGGTTGGCTGGGAGCCAATATTACAGTCCTGGCCTCCTGTGTTATAGAGGAGGAAGCACTTGAGGCCCAGTGAGAGGAAAGTGGAGACAAGGCCACAGTGTAAGCCAATGGCAGAGCCAAGACCAGAACTCAGGAGCCAGACTTCTAACCTGAGATTGTCCTAATTCCAGACTTAACTATCTCCCAAAAGAAAACTCAGCACTCTGATATCCCTCTAAAGAGCTAGCTGTGTCTGTAGACATTGAACACATTAGCTGGCAGACCTGGCTTGTCGGCAGCACCTGCAAAAAGGGTCAAAGGTTCTGACTGACTGGAAAGGCACTGTGATATGCCTGCTGCAAAGTCACCATTCACCAACTGTGAAATCGAAGGATTCACTGATTAACCACTGTCACATAGATCTATCATGTGCACCTACACACACACACACACACACACACACACACACACACACTTAGTTTAACAAACTTTCAATGCCAAAGAAAAAGAGATGCTTCTACGTTTCCTTTAAGAGGAAAACTGACAAATTAGAGCATTCCCAAAGAAGAGCAACCCGGAAGTCAAGCTAACTCAAAATAATGTGAGGCATTGTGATTAAATATCCAGAAGTTTACGGAAGAGAAGACTAAACACACACTATATCTGAACTCAGATTGCTGAAAGATAATGTGGAAAAGACAATAGAGGTATCATGGGTCATTTTAGAGGGCAGAGCTGGGTTCAGTGGAAAAGAATAAGAGAACAGCGTTTTAAGCACTGGAACTCTTTTTTTTGAGACAAAGTCTCGCTCTTGTCACCCAGGTTGGAGTGCAGTGGCATGATCGTGGCTCACTGCAACTTCCGTCTCCTGGGTTCAAACAATTCCCCTACTTTAGCCTCCCAAGTAGCTGGGATTACAGGTGCCCACCACCATGCCCAGCTAATTTTTGCATTTTTAGTAGAGACAGGGTTTTATCATGTTGGCCAGACTGGTTTCCAACTCCTGACCTCAGGTGATCCACCCACCTTGGCCTCTCAAAGTGCTGGGATTACAGGCGTGAGCCACCATACCCAGCCTGGAACTCTTTAAAATTGGAAGTAGTGAGTTCCCCTTCATTTCTAGAATCCAAACAGAGATGGCAGACACACAAGGACTTGAGATTCAGGCAACTAACATGAGTTTGAACTAGATCAAGTTGATTCTGCAATCAGATAAACTCTAAATTCCTTAAGCTGAAGTTCAGAGTGAAGAGGGAAAAGGGAAGAAAGAGGAGAGGGTACTGGGTGTCAGAGCCAAACTACCCTCTAGGAGACAGGGTCATAGGAGGTGACAGTGCACTCACCAGTCTGCGTGCCTGTCACACTAGAATGATGACTTCTTGCAATCCTTCCTCTATTTGTCATGAGTTCTTAGTTGCACATTGTAGAAGATCATGTATTTTCAAGCAAATTAAAGAATACTTATTATAAGAACACAGGATGTCCAGTGAAAAGTGAAAAATTGGTGAGACTTTCCTCTCTCTTGCATTTTTGCCCCTCCCTAAATATCAATTTATTCTTCTTTATCTGCAGACCACTTTACTGGATTCTCCAGTCTTAAATTCAAGATTTTATAATATATTCTGCAGGATAACTGGTTTCTCTAATATGCTTGAGGCTAGTTATCACCTGGCGTGCTTGTTAAAGAAATCAATCACTATGCCTCCAACTAGATGCACTGGTTTGGAATCTCTGGGGAGGAGTCCTGGTATTTTAGAAATTCTTGTCATCAGGGGCATTTTTAAAACTTTGCAGAGTCAACTGAGAATCACTGAAGGTTTTGGAGCAGGGTCATAACATTAATAGAGTCATGCTTCTAGGAGATTAATTAGGTGGCTCTGTGGAGGCCAGATCACCAGTTTCTAGTTGTAAAGAGCCTGTTAGAATAGCCCCAAGGATGGGATGTATACCTCAGATGTCTCTCTAAAGAACTAAGTAGAGGGACAAGAAGTGGCATCACCTGCAAGCATCTCTTCCCTTCAGGACCTCACCTCCCTCATAGCCACAGTTGAGAGGAATAGCATGGAGAAATGACATGGGGGGAGCAACTGGGTTCTCCCTCTAGGGATCCAGAACTGGTGTCCAAATGACCTTCTGCCTCATCTCCCTCACCCAGTTTTGCCCAGCCCTGCATGCCTAGATCAAAGCCCACCCCTTCACTGATATCTTGAGCCAGATGCCATCTCATCCTCCTTTGAATACTCATGTCACCTGTTCTGGGCCTCTCTTCTGAACCTAGTTGTTTCCTCCCATCCTTCATCAGGAATGTACATGTCTCCTCCATGAGACTATAACTGTGTTAGGAATTGAGATGATTCATCCTTTACCTTTGTTTCTTTCCAACATGCCTCAGACACATGTTACAACACATCAGCCTGGCCGTCCAGAAAGTGCTTCACTCATTCTATGGAAACTGATCTCTCTGAAGTTCCTTCCAGTCAATCCTTTTCGCACTTGAACTTTGAGAACAAGCCCTCTCAACTAAGATGTCTGCAATTTGCTTCCTGTCCTCCAAGAGTTGTCATGGCGATATCTACCAACTTTACCCACTCATAAAGTGAGAGCCATGACCCAATGCCCAGCAAGGTCCAGTTGCTGCTCATTAGACACTGAAGCCCAATGCCAAAGGCACTGCAGGTCAATTGCTGCCATCTCCAATCCCAAATCTATATCAGTGCCTGGTCTTTTCTGTGTCCCGCAGAGACACACTCAACACATTTAGGCATTCAGAATAATTACTGAGGGTCTGGTTACTGAGAGTGTCAGATTTGCTGCTAGGTTGCAGGAGACCATAAATATATAGCCCAGTTAGACCCACTTACTTTAGGGCTCAGGCATCTGTCAAAAGGGTCTGGAATGTAGGACGGTCCCCTGGGAATCCCACCTCACCTCTCCCACAATGGTGCTTTGGCTTGAAGCCAGGCATATGCGCCATGATGTCGTCTCCCTTCTTGATGAGTTCGTGTTCAGAGGGATCCCAGTGTTCTCCACTGAATCAACTCCAGGGTCAAACTCCATCTCCACACAGTCCTAACTCCTACAGTGGACACAGCTAAAGCCTACACTAACAAACATCTGTTGAATATTGAATGAATGTCTTCCCCACACACACCCTCTATATACAAACACATACCTTTCCTTTTCCTTTTTGCCCATTCATAAACATCCTTCTATCCTGATAACTAAGACGGCTTTGTGGCTCATACAGGACTTTCAACAATATTGTGAGTTGGGGTCCTCATAGCATCTGCAAGAGGTAATTAGAGAGTACAATTATATTAGCCCTCTTTCATAGATAAGGCAAACGAGACTCAGAAGAATTCAGAGCTGCTCAGAGCTGGGAGGACTGGACATGGCACTTGAGACCAGGTCCATCTGCTCCCAGTCACTGAGCTTTTTCTAATATAGCCTCTCTTGGAGGGTGACATCACCTTGATTGAGCACCTACTATGTGTTCTACATGCTTTATCTCATATAATCCTTGCAGCGGTCCCACGAGGCAAATGTTACCCCTCCACTTTGTAAGCAACGTGACCAAGACACAGGTAGGTCAAGTACTTGTCAAAGTCACTCAGCAAATAAGTGACCGAGGCAGGATTCCAGTTCAGGTCTATCTGACCCATGCCTCTGCCCCTCACCACATCTCCCTGTCATGTAGAAAACATCACATTCTGTGACTGTGCCATTAGAAAACTGGCCCTCAAGCTACTGGAGCTAAAGCAGTCCTCATAAATAATTACCTTCCTAAGTAAATAGTGAGCAGCAAAGGGTGGCTTAATTCTCAGACTTCTGGCCAGTTGAACAGAGCACTGTGTGTAGTTGTTCTGTGCTGTCCCTATGTAACATCACATAAATTCCCAGCAGAACTATTTTAATTTTTAGAAAAAAATGTTTTGGCCGGGCACGGTGACTCACGCCTGTAACCCCAGCACTTTGGGGAGCCAAGGCAGGCAGATTGCTTAGATTGCTTGAGCCCAGGAGTTTGAGACAAGCCTGGGCAATATGGTGAAACCTCATCTCTACCAAAAAAAAAATACAAAAATTAGCAGGGCATGGTGGCACACATCTGTGGTCCCAGCTACTCAGCAGAATTGAGGTTGGAGGATCACCTGAGCCCAGTAAGTCAAGGCTGCAGTGAGCCAAGGTGGTGCCACTGCACTCCAGCCTGGGCAATAGAGCAAGACTCTGTCTCAAAAAAACCAAAAAAAATACAAAATAAAATAAAGATGTTTTTAAGTGGACAAATGTATTAGCCCAAACACAGACATCTTGACTCTGCATGACTGCCCCTCCACATCATAAATGCACCTAACATTGCCAAAATTCCAGGAGTTTGGCCAGAAATTGAAAGGGCTACTGATTAATCACATATGTAAAATCTTAATTAAAACACAAATGGCACCCACTACAAATTAGGACTTTAGCTAATTTTTCCAATAGGAAGTGAAATAAACTTCCTTGATTTTCCTTCCTGAAGTCTTACTTTCCTACCAAAGCAGTGCTTTCTCATGGGAAGTGTCAATTGAAAAATTATGCAATTTATAAATTTAGAATTTATAAATTTATTTCTTTTTTTTTTTTTTTTTTGAGACGGAGTCTTGCTCTGTCTCCCAGCCTGGAGTGCAGTGGCACAATCTTGGCTCACTGCAAGCTCCGCCCACCGGGTTCACACCATTCTCCTGCCTCCACCTCCCAAGTAGTCCCAGATGTCTGGGACTACAGGCACCAGCAACTATGCCGGGCTTTTTTTTTTTTTTTGTAGTTTTGGTGGAGATGGGGTTTCGCCGTGTTAGCCAGGATGGTCTCAATCTCCTGACCTCGTGATCCGCTAGCCTCGGCCTCCCAAAGTGCTGAGATTACATGCATGAGCCACTGTGCCCAGCCAACTTTATTTCTTATAAAGAGTTATAGCTTGCAGGGTGGCCATCCCAACCAGCTGGGAAGTGTAGCCTCCAGCAGGGCCCAGAAGCAGGTACTTCAAGACGGGGGATAGTGCAATAGGAATTTATGCCAGATGGGTTGGCCAAGCATACATATTTAACAGGTTATAAAAGGAGCTGTGAATATTCACAATGAGGGTCCTGATACATGTGTACTGAACAAGCATGCAGGTCACATGCATCACATGATCACTTTGGGGTGGAGGCTTAACATTTAAATGTATTACAATTAGGCCCTACACGTCAAAAGGTGAAGAAGGGACACGAAGGCACTCAAGTGTGCAGCTTCTGTAAACTGGCCAGAACCAGTCCTTGATCAGTGGTCTCATATCAGGAGAAAGTTACTAAAACCAGTCTCTTGTCCAATCAAAGCTGTAGTTAATAGCTTATGGAATGGGGGTCAGTTAGTATCTGTCAGTGGCTGAGCTACAATTGTTTTAACATTGCTTATCTCAAGGCTAGTGCTTGGTTAGTTGCTAGAGACAAAGAAAACCCTTGTGGCAGTCAGAATGTAGTTTTTCTTTAAATGCGGGGATGTGTGACTTAATCCTTGCCTGGCATGGCTGTAGGTCCTGTTTATAATTTGGTATCTTATTGCCACAAAGAGGCCATTGCGTCAGTCTTATGGTCTCTATTTTAAGATTCATGTTGTTGTTTTGGGAAGGGGTATAATGAGGCACCTCTGACCTCCTGTCCCATCATGGCTGGGAACTCAGTTTTTATGGTTTTCCTGGCATCCCTTTGGCCAAGAGAGGGGTCTGCCAGTTGGCATGAGAGTGGCAGGTGAAGCCAACCTCAGGTCAGCATATGGTGCAGTGAGGATGGCGGTGGGGACAACAAGCCAGAGCCTCATTAGGGAGCACAGGAATGCCCCCTGGCACCAAGCACTGCCTTGCCTTTCTCTTCATGTTCCCACCTCTCATTCTTCCCACTGAGTGGTCAATCCCCCTGTCATTGTGCCTGGGCTAAGGATGGTGCCCACTGGCTGCTCCCAAGGAGAAATCGCTCCTGCTGCTCCCAGGGTTGGCCTGGTCTGGGGTTGGGCACAGGCCGTGCTCCCAGCATCTCTCAGTTCTCTCCTGCGTGAGCTGTAGCCATGGCCTCCTCCTTCTATCTGTCCCTATATGCTTTCCCTAACACAGGGATTCCTCAGGTTCTGTCTGCTGAGACTCATTTGCTCTTGCTGTATGAACTTCCTAGGATCTGAGCAGCCAGGATTTCAATGCATCGCATCTGCCTTCTTAAAATCCTCTGCCATTTCCCCCATGCTGCTCTGCTCTGGGCTTTCTTCTAAGACTTGAAATACTTCTCCTAAATCACCTGATGTTTGAAACCGAGCTGCTAGGATGCCCCCCACAACAGCAGCAGGTAAGTGATAGTTGGTTTCACGAAGGACCCTATGAAAAATCAAGACAAGATCTGAGTAGTGAGGAAAAGGGTTCTGAAAAGGAAGCATCCTCTTAACGTGTCCAAAACGGAGCTCGTTGTCTTCCCTCACTGTCTCCTTCCTCCTGGATTCTGTGTCCTCATTGATGGCCTCATCTTTCATTAAGCCACCCACTCCAGAGAGTGGGAGGTAGCCCTGAAATCCCATATCCAATCAGGAGCCAAGTGCTGTCAATTTTGTCTCCTTAAGGTCTCAAACATGCACTCTTCCCTGTATCCCTGGATGGCATCATCTGACTCCAGCCCTTATCATTTGTCACACGAATGATTGTAGCAGCTTCTAGCTGGTCTGCCTGTCTGTGGTTTCCCCCTGCATAATCCAATTCTCATTCAACTCTGCTGCCGTGGTAGTTAGATAATTTAGACTTTCCTCCCTGAAAACCCCCTACCTTCTACCTCTGTCCGTTGCTTTCAATCAATCCTCCCTAGAACTGTACACACACTATGGGCATTGTGCTGACTGTACCAGGCAATACAGAGCCACTCCTGGGTACCCAAGCAGGCCCTGCAGTTTCACACCTGTATTGCTCGGTGTCTGCTGTCCTCCCATCTCAATGTCCCTTCCCAGGCCTACCTAGTTCATTTCCAGTCACCTACCCAGAAAATCTCCACTCCTCTTGAAACTCCTCTTCGGGTACAGTCTGATGTTGACACACTTACTAATACTTCCATTCTCCCCGTAGCACTCAGCCTTCCTCTGGATGTTTTACAGCCTTCAGCAAACTTACTTACTTAACATATGACATCTCACAGAACTACTGGAGAGCAAACACTACTGTGTTGCTCTCTTCAACACATAGCTGGAGGGTGGGTCGCACCAAATGAACTGAACTGAATTCAACCAAACTATTGAAACCAACCATTGAAAGTAATGGCAAAAACACAGTTACTTTTGCACCAACCTAATAATTCACTGCAGGACACTTTTGAAATTCATTCTTTCCCCCTTACTAAAGACTTCAAGCATGTATTTTTTTATCTTCCTGGAAAATGATATTTAATGGCAATAGATCATGAGCCATAATAACTCTTACCCTTGACATTAGCAAGTGAGACATGGTACCCTGAGGCTCATAGGAAAACAAAAAGAAAAAGATCAAGATAAGCTATCGAATGGGGCAGAAATCATGGTATAAGTCACTCAGTGCCAAAACAGAATTGTTTTTATGGGAAATATTTTGGAATATTATTCTGTAGGGTTAGGAAATGATTCCTTACCATGGAGAGTACATAAAGAGAGAAATGGAAAAAAAAAAATGCATCAAGTTGTTATTATATGACAGGCATCTTGCTACAAACATTTAATCTCAAAACAATCATACTATTAACCATTTATAAATAAAGACATTAAGGCAAAAAGATAGAAAATATTCCTAGTTTTGTGCTCGTAACTGACAAAACTAAAATTCAAGCTCATATTCTGACTAATCCAAAGACTAGCTTCCCAGACCAAATGTTAAATCAAAATAAAAACATAAAAAGTCCTAGTATAAAATGTTGAGCAATAAGAAATGAAAAACACCCCAAAACCCTAACTACATTAGTTAGGATTAAGTTCAGCTGCAACTAACATGACACAAAATGACAATGGCTTAAACCAGATAGATGTTTATGTTTCTCTTGTTTCAATGTAAGCAGGACGGGGCTGGAATAGCATCTGCAGAATCATCTGTCAACATTTGTAGGGGACAGCCCTCCTGCTCATGATACAACATGAATCTCCAGCTGTCACATTCATATTATAAGCAACAAGGAAGGGAGGGGAGGAGGAAGGAGCAAAGCATCCGAAATGTATTATACAACAATACCTCTTAATCCTATTGGCTGGATCTAATCATGTGACCTCACCCAACTACAAGGGAAGATGGGAAGTGTAGTCTTTATTTCACGCAGCCATGTGTACCCTGGTGAAAATTACAGTTTTTAAATGGAAATGAATATTAGGGTAAACAACTCTCTGCCACAAATGTTTAATATTAATAAAATGTCAATTTTATTTAATGTTATTACAAATGTTATTATGTGATAAACCACTGTTTCTGCAAAAGAAAATCTGTGCTCATTCAGAAGGCCTGGCAAGTAAGATTAAGTATGAAAGTAAATGACTATTAAACTCCTTATGCATTTCAGCCATGTGGGGAGGGGGGTAAATGAGTTTTATCCTTAACTCTGATAGTATAAAGAGTGCATTCTCCACAGTATACATCATATTTAGCAGGGAAAGTCTGGAGGCATTCGCGCTGCAGTCAGATATAATACAAGGATGCCCACTATCACTAACACACACACTGGAGATGAGAGCCAGTTCAATCAGACAAGAGAAAGAAACCACAACAAGAGCAAAATAGAATATATGGCTTTTATATCAGCACAATAAAACTCAACCTACCCAATGAAACACAGTAAAAAGAAAAAATGCACACAACAAATGGAAAATATGACATAAAATGGCAGAAATAAATAAGTTCTAATCTAATGGTAATAATTTTTAAAACCCAAATGGGTTGTCAATCTAAAATAATCAAAAGGCTCAGGATCCAGTTAAAAGAGTTTATTCAAGTACAAAATGTGAGGACAGCTTTCTGGGGACACACCTACACCAAAGAATGCTGATCAGTGCTCCCAGTGTGGGGAAAAATGAAGATCATTTATACAGGCAAAAACGAAGGTGTGAAACAGAATATAACATTTTCCATATAAAAGCTAACAAAGAGATATAAGATTTCACTGGTACTATTGATTACTCTCTGAGGGGGGTGCTTACATTCTGTTCTAAAGAGGTAGCAATCACAATGTTCTCTATCCCCAACGTCATGCCTTGTCTAGGTTGAATAAAGAAGAGGGAATCTCATCAATGGATAACATCTCAACAAAAGGCCAGGGAAGCAATTTAGTCACAGCACCAAAGAAGAAAAGACACAAGGCCATAATTAATTTAGTTTTCAGGTTTAATTTTTCCCTTTCTTTATTAATACCTAGTTAGTCTTGACTTTTTTTTTTTTTCTACAGGGTTAGACTTACCAATTTAAAATGAGACTCCCACACTGGATTAAAGAAAACAATATTCACCAATACTGTAGTTGTCTTAGGATAGACAAATTTGCAACCAAAGAATAGAGAAAACCTTAAAAAATAAAAGATCGTGAAAAGATACCCCTGGCAAATATGGAGCAAAAGAAAGTTGAGGGAATAATCTTAATATCTGACAAACTTAAATTCAAAACACCAAGAAATGTTATCTATTGATCAAAAGGAATAGCAGAGTAAGAAAATATAGCCATGAATATTTACATACCTTCCAATATAATTTCAAAATATGTAAAGAAACAACAGACAGACTATGGGTTAAAGCATACAACCAACAATCATGGAGAACGTAATACCCCTCTCAGAAATGCATAAAGGCAGGCAAAATATAGAATATCTGAATAATGGAATTACTGAATATAGAGAATTCTATACTCAGTAAATATAGAATATGCATTTTTAATTAAATGCCATATGTTCACCGCTGGTCCTGTACTATCCCAAACTTATTATCACACAGAGTATGTTCTCTGCTCATAATACAATGGCATTAGAAATTACCAACAAAGGGCCGGGTGCAGTAGCTCATGCCTGTAATCCCAGCACTTTGGGAGGGTGAGGCAAGTGGATCACTTGAGGTCAGGAGTTTGAGACCAGCCTGGTCAACACCTAGCAAAACCCGGGCTCTACTAAAACAAAATTAGCAGTGCTCTGTAATCCCAGCTACTTGGGAGGCTGAGGCATGAGAATCACTTGAACCCAGGCAACAGAGGTTGTATTGAGCCAAGATTGTGCTACTGCACTCCAACCTGGACAACAGAGTGAGACTCTGTCGAAAGAAAGAGAGAAAGAGAGAAAGAGAGAAAGAGAGAAAGAGAGAGAGAGAGAGAAAGAGAGAAAGAGAGAGAGAGAGAGAGAGTGAGAAGAAAGAAAGAAAGAAAAAGAGGAAAAGAGAAAGAGGAAAGAAAGAAAGAAAGAAAGAAAGAAAGAAAGAAAAGAAAGAAAGAAATAAAGAAAGAAAGAAAAGAAAAGAAAGAAAAGAAGGAAGGAAGGAAGGAAGGAGAAAGAGAAGGAGAAAAGAAAGAAATGAAAGAGAAAGAAAGAAAAGAAAGAAAGAAAGAAAAGAAAAGAAAGAAAGAAAGAAAGAAAGAAAGAAAGAAGGAAAGAAAGAAAGAACGAACTGGAACAAAGTTATAATAAACTCCCATGACTAGCAACAGGATTTATATTAGTACAAATAACTTTTGGGCTAAGAAAATCAAAAATGAAATTAATAAGTACTTAAAACTCAGTAACGAACACTCCATTTCTAAATCCATGAGAACAATTAAAGCAGAACTTTTCAGATATTCAGAAATTTATCAAGCAAAATAAAAAGACACTGAAAGCATTCAATTTAAGAAGTTGCAAAAGGTATAACAAAAAATAAAAGAATGAAGAAAAAATGATATACATAAGAGCAAAAACAAATGAAACCAATAACTAGAAAAAACAGATCTTACATAAAACAAATAGCTAGTTATTTGAGGAAATTAACAACATAGAACTCTGACAAGACTAATCAAGAAAAAAAAGCGAAGATTAAAATGAATAAACTAAAGAGTGAAGTAGGAAATATCTACAGACACAAAATGGATTAAATGACCACAAATAAAACAACTACATATGTTACAGGCCAACAGGTCCTTCTGCCTGCTGTCCAGGAAAGCCAATGCACTAAGAACAGCAGGTTTTGCACCAAAGAAAGAGTATACTTAACACAGAGCCAGCCAAGTGGAAGGATGGGAGATAAATCTCAAATCCACCTCCCTAAGAACTCTGAGACTAGGAGTTTTTCAAGTATAGTCTGGCAGGCAGAAGACTGCAGAATGGGGAATGCTGATTGGTTGGGTCAGGGGTGAAATCACAGGGGATCAAAGCTATCTTCTTGATGATTGAAGCTATCTTCTTGCACTGAATCAGTTCCTGGATGGGAGTCACAAGACCCCCTAGTTTCCTGGTATGGGTTACTAGTCCAGGTGGCACCACTTGGTCCATCAAAATGCAAGGTCTGAAAGATACCTTAAACACCGGATTTAGGTTTTATAATACTGATGTTATCTATAGGAGCAATTGGGGAGGTTACAAATCCTGAATCATAATTCTAACCTTCTAGCCAATTTATTAGTTTTACAAAGGTGGTTTCAGTCCCTGAGCAAAGAGGGGGTTAGCTTCAGGAAGGGGCTATTATCATCTTTGTTTTAAAGTTAAACTATAAATAAAGTTCCTCCCATAGTTAGCTTGGCCTACATCAAGAAATAAGCAAGGACGGTGTATGAGGTCAGATGCAAGATGGATTCTGCTGTGCTGGATTTCTCACACTGTCAAAGTTTTTGCAAAGGTCATTTCATACGTTAATAAAATCTAGATAAAAGGAATACATTTGTTAACATTGCTTCTGGAAAAGGTAAAGTGTGACCCTATCCCAGTGGGCAGCACAGCCCACCTCCCTTGACTCCTGCCCCACCAATTATGAGTCAGACCCAGAAGCAAGCAAGTCTACCTGTCATTCTTTATACCCTGAGGCCCATGTGTGAGAGGGCACCCATCTTTCATCACTCTAGTCCCAGTGTTCCAAAACTCCAATCTGACAATGTAGTGCCCTATTTAAAACCTAAGGAATTGTCATACCCAGGAGGAGCCTAAGGAGACATGATGAGTAAATGTAATATGTGTCCCCGATGGGATCCTGGAACAGAAAAGGGGCATTAGGTAAAAACTAAGGAAGTCTGAATAAAGTGTGGACTTCAGCTAATAATAATAACTGAAGTTAATGATAAATCAATAGTGCTTTATTATGATCAATATACCAAACATACAGTATAACATATTAAATGTTAATAACAGGGGAAACTGGGTCTGGGACTACTACTACTATGATTAATTTCTACCCATAGAACACTTCTGAAACCAAGTGTGTGGACTTTTTCTCACACCAATCAATTCTCTAACTCGTCTACCAACTGGTTATCCTATAATTTAATTCATTTCTGATACTATCTACCCAAAGTTAATGCAGACTCCACAGATTAGGGGAGCAGTCCCATGAGACTACCCTCATTTCAGATGCCAATTGCAAGTCATAGGTGGTACACACCCATGTTGACCAACTAGCTGTAAAGTTGGGGGAGGGTTCGTTCCTACAGCCCCCTCCTCATTTTGGACAATTTGCTAGAATTGTTCAGAGAACTCAGGAAGACAGTTTACTTACTATTACTGGTTTATACAACTCAAGAACAGCTAAATGGAAGAGATGCATAGGTCAAGGTCCGGGGGAAGGAGCATAGAGCTTCCAGTCCCTTCCCAGGTACTACCCTCCCAGCACCTCAGTGCGCTCACCAACCCAGAAACTCTCCAAACAGCATGTTTTAGGAGTTTTATGGAGATTTCATTGTGTAGGCATAATTGATTAAATCATTGGTTATTAAACCCAACCTCCAGTCCCTTGCCCCTCGCTAGAGGTTGGGGAGTGGGGCTGAAAGGTCCAACCTTCTAATCATATGGTTGCTTCCTCTGGCAATCAGCCCCATCCTGAGATCCCTCTGGGCTCACCAAGAGTCACCTCGTTAGCATAGACTCTGGTATGTTTGAATGGGGCTTATTATGAATAACAAAAAAATCTTCCTCACACTTCAGTCAGGAAATTCCAAGGGTTTTAGAGGCTCTACCAGCAACCCAGAAGGAAGACCAAATACAGGCATACTTCAAAGATGTTGTGGGTTCCATTCTAGACTATCTCAATAAAGTGAGTATCACAATTAAGTGAGTCACAAACATTTTTTGGTTTCCCAGTGCATATCGAAGTTATTTTTATTGATTTATTTTTTTTTATTTGTTTTGAGATGGAGTCTTACTCTGTCACACCCAGGCTGGAGTGCAGTGGCGCAATCTCGGCTCACTGCAACCTCCACCTCCCGGGTTCAAGCAGTTCTCCCACCTCAGTCTCCCAAGTAGCTGGGATTATAGGCACCCGCCACCACACCCAGCTATTTTTTTGTATTTTTAGTAGAGATGGGGTTTCACCATACTGGCCATACTGGTCTCAAACTTCAGACCTCAGGTGATCTGCCCACCTTGGCCTCCCAAAGTGCTGGGATTACAGGCGTGAGCCACCACGCCCAACTTATTTTTATACTATACTGCAGTCTATAAAATATTCAATAGCATTATGTCTAAAAAAGTCAATGTGCAGACTGTGAAAGAAAAATAAAATCTTGGGACCCCAAACTCAGCATGCCAAAGGGAAAAGTTAAGCGTGGGGACTGAGTCATGCAGAAACTACCTTCCTTTTTTTCCTAAACAGATAGCTGCGATAAAAGAAGGTCACCTATCTTCCCAGGTGGCCTCCCTCACAAATTGCTCACAAGGAGATTCTTTGTGGGCCCCCAAATCTGGATCCAAAAACAGAATTCTGTCGAATCTCGCCCTGACTATGTAAATTAACAGCTTATCTTCACAAAAATGAAAAAGACAAGACTAGAAATCACTCCTCCTCCCATCCTGAGACAAATGCATATCTGACTTCTTCCTCTACTCTGTTTACTTTATCCTATGCAAAATATAGATTTACTGAGTTTGAAACAAATGCAAAATTGACTGGTCCTCCACCCCCTCCTTTCACATGTAACATGTGGATTCAGTGAGGGCTAATCAAAGCCTCACAAAAATGTGGCCATTTACCTCACTACCTAACCTCTCTTTTTTTTTCTTCCCCCCTTTCCCTCCTGCCACTCTTTCCCCTTCAAATATTGAAGACCTTGGCTCATGCCTGTAATCCTAGCACTTTGGGAGGCTGAGGCGGGCAGATCATGAGGTCAAGAGATCAAGACCATCCTGGACAACATGGTGAAACCCAGTCTCTATGAAAAATACAAAACTTAGCTGGATGTGGTGGCACGTGCCTGTAGTCCCAGCTACTCAGGAGGCTGAGGCAGGAGAATCACTTAAACCCAGGAGGTGGAGGGTGCAGTTAGCTAAGATCACACCACTGCACTCCAGCCTGGCAACAGAGCAAGACTTTGTCTAAAAGAAAATTAAAAAAAAAAAAATTGAAGTCCTCAAAACCTTCTTTAGAAAAAGCACAGGCCACAGATCCTACTGTAACTTGTGTCTCTTTTTCCCAGGCATGCCTTCAAACTTTGCTAAATAAACCTCTAATTTGATTGACATCTGTCTCAGACACTTTTTTGGTTTATAATACCTTAATTTAAAAGTATTTTATTGGCCAGGCATGGTGGCTCATGCCTGTAATCCCAGCACTTTGGGAGGCCAAGGCAGGTGGATCACAGGGTCAGGAGTTCGAGACCAGCCTGACTAACATAGAGAAACCCTGTCTCCACTAAAAATACAAAAATTAGCCAGGCGTGGTGGCACGCACCTGTAATCCCAGTAACTCGAGAGGCTGAGGCAAGAGAATCTCTTCAACCCAGGAGGCGGAGGTTGCAGTGGGCTGAGATCACACCATGGCACTCCAGCCTGGGCGACAAGAGCAAGACTGTCTCCGAAAAATAATAATAATAATACATATATATTTTTATTGATAAAAAATGCTAATGAGCCTTCAGCGAGTCATAATCTTTTTGCTGGTGAAGGGTCTTACCTCCATGTTGATGGCTGCTGACTCATTAGTGAGGTGGTTGCTGAGGGCTGGGATGGCTGCAGCAGTTTCTAAAAATAAAACAACAATAAAGTTTGCAACATCAAGTGATTCTTCCCTTCATTATAAGTTTCTCTGTAGCATATGATGCTGTTTAACACCATTTTTTTAACTTTTAAGTTAAGGGGTACATGTGCAGGTTTGTTAGATAAGTAAACTTGTGTCATGGGGGTTTGTTGTACAGATTATTTTGTCACCCAGGTATTAAGGCTAGTACCTATTAGTTATTTTTCCTGATCCTCTCTCTCCCCCAACTCCCCACCATCTGATAAGCCCCAGCGTGTGTTGTTCCCTTCTATGTGCGCATGTGTTTAACAGCATTTTCCCCAGAGTAGAACTTTCAAAATTGGAGTCAGTTCTCTCAAACCCTGCTGCTGCTTTACCAACTACATTTATGTTATATTCTAAATCCTTTGTTATCATTTCAACAATATTCACAGCATCTTCACCAGGAGGAGATTCCATCTCAGGAAACCACTTTCTTTGCCCATCCAAAACAAGCAACTCCTCAAGTGTTCAACTTTTGTGGCAATTCAGTCACATCTCCAGATTCCACTTTAATTCTAGTTGTCTTGCTGTTTCCACCACATCTGCAGTGACTTCCTCCACATCTGCAGTGACTTCCTCCACTGGAACCCCTCCAAGTCACCTATGAGAGTTGGAAGCAACTTGTTCCAAACTCCTGTTGATGTTGATATCAAACTCTTCCCACAGATCACAAATGTTCTAAATGGCATCTAGAATGGTGAATTCTTTCTAGATGTTTTTCAAGTTACTTTGCCCAGATCCATCGGGAGAATCACCATCTATGGCAATGATAATAGCCTTATGAAATGCATTTCTTAAATAGTAAGACTTGAAAGTCAAAATTACATCTTGACCCATGGGCTGCAGAATGCATGTTGTATTAGCAGGCATGAATGCAAACATTCATCTCCTTGTATATCTCCATCAGAACTCTTGGGTGACTACTTGCATTGTCAGTGAGCAGTAATATTTTGAAAGGAATCTTTTCTTTTTGAGCAGTAGGTCTCAATAGTGGGCCTAAAATGCTTGGTAAACCACGCCATATAAACAGATGTGCTGTCATCCAGGCTTTGTTGTACCACTGATACAGCACACGCAGAGTAGATCTAGCATAATTCTTAAGGACCCTAGGACTTTCAGAATGGTAAATGAGCACTGGCTTCAACTTAAGGTCACAAGCTCCACTAGCCTCTAACAAGAGTCAGCCTGTCCTTTGAAGCTTTGAAGCCAGGCACTGACTTCTTTCTAGTTATGAAAGTCCTATATGGCATCTTCTTTCAGTAAGGCTGTTTTCTGGACATTGAAAGTCTGTTAAGGGTAGCCACCTTTATCAATGATCTCAGCTAGGTCTTCTGGATAACTTGCTGCAGCCTGTACATCAGCACTTGCTGCTTCATCTTGTGTTTTATGTTATGGAGATGGCTTCTTTCCTCAAACCTCATGAACCAGCTTCTGCTAGCTTAGAATCCTTTTTCTGTAGCTTCTTCACTTCTCTCAGCCTGTATAGAATTGAAGAGGGTCAGAGCTTTGCTCTGGATTAGGCTTTGCCTTAAGAATGCTGTGGCTGGCATGATCTTCTATTCAGATCACCAAAACTTTCTCCATATCACCAATAAGCCTGTTCCACTTTCTTATCATTTGTGTGTTTACAGGAATAGCACTTCTAATTCCCATCAAGACCTTTTCCTTTGCATTCACAACTTGGCTGTTTGGAGCAAGAGGCCTAGCTTTCAGGCTGTCTTGGCTTTCGACAAGCCCTCCTTACTAAGCTTAATCATTTTTAGCTTTGGATTTGAAGTGAGAGATGTCCAACTCCTCATTTCACTTGAACACTTAGAGGCCATTGTAGGATTATTCATTGGCCTCTTGGAGAAAAGGGAGGCCTAGGGAGAAGGAAAGAGCTGGGGGAATGGCCGATAGGTGAATGTCAGAACACATACAACATTTATGGATTAAGTTCACCATCTTATATGGGCATGGCTCATGGCATCCCAAAACAATTAAAATGGTTACATTAAAGATCACTAGGCACAGATCACCAAAACAGGTATAATAATAATAAAGAAGTTTGAAATATTGCAAGAATTACCAAATGTGACACAGAGACACAAAGTGAACACATGCTGTTGAAAAATGGCACTGATATACTTGTTTGACACAGGATTGCCACAAACCTTCAATTTGTAAAAAACCCAATATTTGCAGAGCATGATAAAGTGAAATGCAATAAACTGAGGTATGCCTATACATATTTCCAATCAGATCACAACATCACAGGGGAAATGGAGATTTTCTGTTCTGTCTTGGCAATTTTTCTGTAAATCTAAAAACTACTCCTAAATAAAATGTTATTGGCATGTAGAATGAACATGTGTAGAGATCTAACATGCAACGTGACAACTCTATAGCTCATAATGTGTTCAGGATTTTGGCTTAAAGAACAGATTTTAGGTGCTCTTGCCATATACCAAAAAAAGGGTAATCATGTGAGATGATGAATACATTGATTTGTTTGACTATAGTAACCATTTTACTATGTGGAAACATGTTGCACACCTTAAAAATATATAATTAAAAAGTAAAATAAAAAGTTATTACATTTTTAAAATCTAATAAGGAAAAAGAAAATCTTCAGTGGCTCTTGTACTTCTAAATCCAAGTCCCTTGTCAAGAGGCACAGCCTTGGTGGCTGCCCCTGCCAACCACTATAAACTCATCTACTTGAGGACCCCCTTTGTGTTCTGCACACCAGCCACTTCTCCAAATATGTCCTGCTCCTTCCTGCCTCTGCCTTTCTCTGTGCCTGGAATACCCCTTCTCTCCACCCAGTACCTGCACCCATGGATTCACACCAATGGGTAAAAACCTTTGGCCTCCCTCAGGGTTGTCCTGGGGTAGCCGGAAGCTTCATGCACAGGGAGCCCTGTAGTTCAGAATGTTCTCCCTGAGGTGATCTGCTTTCTCCTGACCTCTGAGGCCCTGGAAGGGAAGAGGAAGGCTAATGTCCCTTCACATTTCTCTAGATGACTGAAGGCCAGCCTCAGCCAAGTTGGTAACCTTTCTGCTGTGCTGCAGATGTGCACAGTGTTCCTGCCAAAGTTCTCTCCTGCACGGTACTGGCTGCTCACACAGGGACACTCAAGTGCTCCAGGGACCTGTAGCTCTGGTAATTGTGAAATGTGGAAGTGGGAGGGAGGGATTAGAAGAAATGCTTAGAGAAGATCATTCCTAAGGGGGGCCAAAACCAGAGACCAGGACAGCAAGAATGGAGAGACATGGGAAGCCTGCTTCTTATCTGTCTTAGTCCATTTGCACTACTATAAAGGCATACCTGAGGCTGGGTAATTTATAAAGAAAAGAGATTTATTTGGCTCACGGCTCTGCAAGCTGTACACGAAGCACGGTGCTGGCATCTGCTTCAGGAAACTTCCACATGGTGGAAGGGAAAGGGGAGAGCATCATCTGGTGAGAGGTGGAAATGGAGAGAAGGAAGTGCCAGGCTCTTTTGAGAACTAACAGAGAACTTATTCATTATTCCTAGGATGGCATCAAGTCATTTATGAGGGATCCACCCCCCATGACCCAAACACCTCTGGCCATGCCCACTCCCAACACTGGGGATCAAATTTCAACATGAGATTTGGAGGTGACAAATATCCAAACTATGTCAGTACCACTCACCCAGGCTATGGAACAGAATGACTTTCGTGTGGGAATACTAAAAAAGACAGGGTCCAGCAAAAGAAAAGAGAATTCTGTAAAATGGCTTAGGCCTGGGGATGGCCCCTGGTTTTGATCTGCAAAGCATTCTCTATGGTTCCCCAAAAGGGGCTTTGGCATGCCTTGGGGACATGTAGTCACAGCTGGAGGAACTCTTGCTGCTCCACTCCCTAAGCTTGAAGACTAAGAAGGTGCAGCAGCCCAGGCTGGATTCCCAACATTGGCCTAATACGGGTCCCCCCACCAGCCAGAGCAACTAGATATAGTTAGTCATGGTTCAGTTCAGATCTAAATGACCTGCCTGGATCAGATGCTGTTTTCCGTCCTTACAGCCACAGATCATTTTCAGATGTCACCCCCAATCCTTAGGCCTTATCAAGCACCGGACAATAATCGCTCCGTGGGCCCTTGTCTAAGCTCACCTCTTACAGGTCAATTTCCTGGGTCACAGTCCAAACTGACTCAGAGATTGCCACACTTCACAAGAAGGGCTAGAATCGACAGGATTGAATAGATGACTTCTGAGAACATTTCCAGCTCCAAAAAAATGTCTGAATTTTTCCATCAAACCTGCACAGCCAGCCTCTTAAATCCCCTTCTCCTTCCTTCTCTGAATTCCTTATTTTCAATTCCTCTGCAGTTCTGCTGAATTGAATGAAACCCTCTTTCTTTCTGCCCAGGCCCCATGAGAAGAGAATGTCTATGCTGGAAAATGCAGGGTGGGTTATGGAGTAAATGCCAGGCCGCCACACATAGAAGCTACTTTGCAAGTAACAGATTACATTTCCATCCACATCCCCCTCACTCACATTCTGGCATAAAGCAGAGAGAGGATTAAAAATGAGGAGGCTTCCATAAAGTCAGGCAAAATTAATTAGCTGCAATTTCCCTGCTGAGCTGCCAGGTAAATTTCACAGTGCAATCACTGCGAGCTCCTTCATTAATGCAGCAATAATGCCTTATATGTCTTCAATATCCCATTTTCCTCCATGCGTGGGCAAGCCTAAGAATTGGGTACTAGCCCAGCTGCCATGTTTGGCTTGGAATCTGGAGATAATCAAATTTTGTACAGCATTTCCCATAGAAAAATACAATAGCTGTTGCCTTTTTTCTTTTTCTCCTCCAATACTTACCCCTCCAATTCTGGAAGGCGGTTGGACTCCTCTCCCTGGGCCCACAGTCAAGGTGCTGGTAGGCAGATGTAGGTCATTGGAAAGGCAGCAGAAAGCAGATGGGAGTCCCTGTTCTGCCTTAATTGACTGTAATTTTGAGCATTTTGCTCAGCCTCCCTGGATCTTAGTTTCCTCACCTATGAAACAGGAAAAACAGCACCTACCTTGTGTGCTTCCAGGTGTAAGATCACATAAGATTATGGCGGATGCACTTTGCAAACTCTACAGTGATTTAGTGACAAAGTATTATTAGCCAAAAAAACAGCATGAAGCTAAAGATTCAAATTATGCAGAAATCAGTGCTTGTTCCCCTACCACATGCACCCACATCCCAGGCTGAGCCCTGCCTGAGTGTTGGGTCAGCACAAATACTGGCAGCTATGGACGTGGGTGGCTGTCCAGCCCCTATTGCCCACAGCTGATATTCAAGGAAGAACCACGTTATTCCTCAGCTAAGTTTTCTGAGGTTGAGCCTTCACCAAAACTTCAATACTTACTCATTTACTGCTAATGGCTTATGGTGAGAAACACAGCAATCCTCTAATTAACCAGTGAGGTTGACAAGATAGCTTGCACGTGAGCCTAGACAACCTCAAGAAGTGTAACACCACGGTCAAGTCATCGTTATTACATATGGGGGCTGGAGCCAGGCCGGCTGAAGTTTGAATCCTGGCTCTGCAACTTCACCTTTCTGAGGTTTCCCCACCTTTAAATGGGAATCATAATCCCTACCTTACTGGGTTGTTGGAATGTGCCTAGCACAGTACCTGACACACATTTAGTGCCCAGTTTAGTCCTGTATAGCGCCAGCCACATGACATGCACTAAACTGCAGCTTATTGACTGGCTGATTTTCATTTAAGAAAATTGAAGGTATGGGAAATAAACCTGGGAGGTAAGGTGTGAAAAAAGTAAGTGGATTGTGGTATTTGAATTACACTTAATGGCCCAGAAAGCATGGAAAAAAAGGCGGGGGGGAAGCTCAGAAAAAGAGCTTGGCCCCCAGTAGCAAATCTGTCACACACAAGGCGCAGCAGGGTGAAATGGAAAGAAGACACTGTCCACGCCTCCCTGAACACACTGCTGTGAGGAATGCCACTACCTGCATGTGAATCACAGAGCCACAGGTATCAGAAAGGCTTCCCTGTGCCAAATGAAATCATCTCAGTAGCTCCAACATGGCCCTGGGGCTGACTTCTGCTGCTGCATAGAGCAATTCTACGTCTGCTTCCAATAGCCCTACAGAAAGTGCTCTCTGTCTCCTCTGAGGGCCTCTCATTCCTTCCTCAGTCCGTAGTGCCCCAGAGAGGCAGTGTTGCCTAGTCCTTAACCAAAGGGTTTTAGAGTCAGATGGACATACAGTAAATCTCATTTGGCCTTGGGCCAGTCACTTTACCCTCTTAAGACTTCACGCCTTTTCTGTAATATGGAGAATTTAGTAGAAAAGATACCTCATAAAGTCTTGTGCATAATGTGAACAGCAATCCTAACTCATATTAAGCACTCACTAAATGCTAGTAATTTTTATAAAATGCAGAATTTAAAGGAGTAGATGGCTGCTGAAGTTTTGTGCACAACGCAAGCATAGGTCTTAATGCATATTAAGTGCTCCATTAAACACTAGTAATATTTCTTCTTTTCAAACTCTCTGGTACTTATGAGTCTGACACCTTTAACCATTCTGGTATTGTACCATAATGATCTATCTCTCTATATATCAAAGACATGAAAGGGTCTAGTTTCCTCCTAACTCACTGGCTGCTACCACTCAGTGTGCTTGGCTGACTCGGGCTCTCTATGCCTCTTCTAAATGGTACAGTGTCCAGGCTTTGTCTTCAAGCCTCCTCTACCTACCCCTGGATTTCAATAACATCCTCATGTCTAAGGCTCCCAACCATTTTAGTTCTAGTTCAGACATTTCCATGGAACTCCAGACTCATATACCCAACAGTCTACTTGACGTCTCAGTTTGGATGTTGTGTAGTAAACAATTTAACCTTGCCCAACAAGAGGTCTGGTCTTGGCCCTTGGTTTCTGGGAGGTCATCTGTAAGTACTTAGAATGTCATACCTGACAGGAGCAGGACTCCCCCAGGAAGGATCACATCCTCAAAAAAAGATGCCCCTTTCCTGGTTCACCCGATCCTTTCTGGTTCTAGCATGCAGCACTGTCTGTGTTGAGTTAGGAGCCACGTCAGCTAAGTGGCTCCTCTTAGGCAGGCTGGATACTAAGCACACTTCAGCCATCTTCTCGTGCACTTGCTGCATAGAATGGGAGCAGAGCACTGACTCCCCTCCAGGAGATGGGCTTACCGTTCACGGCAAAGTCTAGAAACAGGGTTTGGCGGGCTCAGTTCCTGCCCAGGCAAGGGTCAGAGGTGAGAGCTGATCAGGGTAGTGGAACAAACTGCTGACTGAGGAGTTCTTACTAAACAAAGAGAAAGCAAAATTAAGGCCATGGCCTGCATTCCTCTTCGCCCCTCTGTCCTCAAGGCCTGACGTCAAGATCCGAAAGCTTCCATCAGGTGAGCAAAGAACCTGCAGCCACTCAAGACACGGTCCTGCAGACAGGCCTGGATCCAATGTCCCTGGAAGATGGGAGGCTGCATACTTCAGGGCCAAGGCCTACCTTCTACTCACTCACTAGGAAGAGACAGACGGGAGAAGCCAGCAGGCCCTGCATGCCAATTAGGAACAGCTGGAATGAAACCAGGTCAGGACAGGAATTGACAACAGCCACCTCAAATCCTCCCATCATCCCCAACCTGCTCAGAAATATCTCAGCCCTGAGGGATTCCCTTCCATACAGGCAGCAGACAGAAGGCCTATACAATGATAGAATAAAAGGCAACTCGAAAGATATTCCCTTTAGGAATAAAGGTAGCTGGAAAAGAATGAAAGAAAGAGATCTTTTTATGGCAGTGTTTTTTTCTTCCCTTATAAATCATGGCATCTGAAAGGTTACTCTGTGAGGTTGATGGCTTTCCTAAGAATGTGCTTTCTTTCCCTTCCCAATCATGGGGAGTGTGTATCACAAGATAGAGAGGCCGATGTAGTCGCTACTCACAAAATCTTAAATGGTGACCACGTGAATAGCTAAAAAGAAACTTTCCTAGGCTCTGGGGTTCTCACCTTTTTAAAAATTGAATTGATGTGTTGCTCTGCTTTTAGGAGTACCTCGCCAACTCTGGCTTTTGAAAAGAACTCCGATATGGTTTGGCTCTGTGTCCCCACCCCAATCTCACGTTGGACTGTAATCCCCAGTGCTGGGGGAGGAACCTGGTAGGAGGTAATTGGATCATGGGGGTGGTTTCTAAGGGTTTAGCATCATCACCCTAGTGCTGTCTTATGATAAAGTTCTCACAAGATCTGGTTGTTTGAAGGTGTTTAGCACCTTCTCTCCCTCTCTCTCTCCTGCTTCACCACGGTAAGACAAGCTTCTTCCCCTTTGCCTTCCACCATGATTGTAAGTTTCCTGAGGCCTCCCCAACCATGCAGAACTGTGAGTCAATTAAACCTCTTTTCTTTATAAATTACCCAGTCTCAGGTAGTTCTTTATAGCTGTATGAGAATGAACTACTACAAAGCCTGAGTGAGAGGCTGATTTTCCAGAGCATCTCAGGAGGCAGTGATTCTGGTTCATCCATCCATATGCTCAACCTGTAGCCACCCACCCATCCATCCATTCATTCTTCCATCCACCCATCCACCCATCCATCCACCCACCCACCCATTTATCCATCCATCCATTCAGGTATTCATCTGTTCTTGTGACAAAAATTGGCTTAGTGCCAGACTCTGTCCTGTAATGTAGGGATACGGCAGAAAACTCATAGGCATTATCCGTGGCCTTATGGAACCTGGTATTCAAGGTGGGCACAAAGAAGTAAGCTAGTATAGCAGAATGGTTTGTTAGAAATGTACTACAACCTGATGTAAAACAGCTGTGTTTTATTCCGCCTCAAATACAGCCAGAACTTTTGGCCCCAATGGCGTGGGCTTCCCTCACTTGCTAGATGAGATGTGAGTAAGCTTTTGTTTTAAAAAACCCAGGTGAGTGGTGCCATGCTGGTCACTGAGGGCCACCCTTTAGACACTGTTTTCAGCCTGCACAGGTTTTTAAAGACACTGGATCTGTGCAAGTGGGAGACTTGGCATCCTGTGTTGATGTTAACCACTCGCTTCCTGCAGACAGCTGGGTCCGTGAAACTTCTCTATGCCTAATGAAGAGGAATTGGGCTGGCAGCAGCTCGCAACCTTGGCTGCAGATTAGAATCACCTGGAACTTTAAGTTTCTATGCCCAGCCTGCACCCAGACCAATTAAATCAGGAAATCCAGAAGTAAGAGTCAGTCAGCAGTTCCTAAAGTGCCCCAGGTGAATCCAATAGGAACAGCTGGTCAAAGGCGAAGAGTTTGCAGCTTTGAATGCTGCAGATTGAAGAAAGTGTTGTTTCAGTCCCTCCAGATCAGCTGCAGGAGGGGAAGGGTTTGGGTTTCTGCTCCCAGTTGTAACCAGAACCCCTCTCAGGCCCAACACTCCAAGGATGGCAAGGTCTCAGATGGGAATGGCAGCCTGGCACCGAAAGGAAACAAAGCTTTTTTAGCCCGAGCTGCAGGCAGAGGAAAGGGCTGCTGCATGGGACTTCAGGGCAGCCTTCTCGAGGAAGCCATGCCCTTAACAGGCACAGCAAGGAAAGGAAACAGGCAGCCAACGTGGATCCTGTGAGCCTCAGGGTTCTTGTTTAGGGAGGGACCAGAAGCGACCAGACCTGCCTCCTCAGGAGCTGAATCTCAGGGCTAGTTTGTGTATCATTTAGAAAGAATAAAAAATGTGTTACTTTTTGTGCCTTAAGCATCATGTAAGTACTTCATACCTTTTCCCCACTCAGTGGTCACACAGCGGGGCGGTGCTGTGAAGGAGAGAGGCCAAGCTGGCTAGTACTTCTCTCCTCCTAGCATGGCCCCTCTGCCACCTATACCTGCCCTGCTCAGCTCCCAGCCACACCACGCCACGCCACGCCTTCCCCCCAACAGGACACATCCTCTGGACAAGGGCTGGCAATGATACAGAGGCCTCCATGAGGACCTCTAGGGACAGGAACACTTTCACCCTCCCTGGGAAGTGATAGGTTGGGACCTTGGGCTCCAGGCAGCCCCATCCTCTCGGGGCCATAAGAGCTCTTCCTTGTACTGTGACTTCAAGGGGTAGTGATGTTTCCTCAGGCTCCCTCCCTCCTACATCCTTGCCCCTTGCTCATCCCATCCCAGAACAAGGAATGTGCATGCTTCTGAACTACTTGTCCAGCCCCTCTTTCTTCTGCAAACAAGTCTCTATCCCATACCTCTGAATTTCCCCTCTTGGCAGGAGGTCCCACACTCCAGTTTTCTCCCGAAGCATATGGCTTTACAAACCTTCCCTTGCTTTCTGTTGGGACTACTGACTGTATTATATAGAAATAAAATACTGTGAGCTTGTTCTCCCTGTTGGCACAGCCAACAAGGACCAGCCAGTAGCTTTGTAAATGACTCCACTAAATCCCAGCTCTGTAGTGGGGCAAAGAGTCCCACATTCCAGTGCTTCTCAGCCTCAGCTACAATCATTCTCATCTCAACAGGTTTGAAAATATGAGATGCCTGGGCTCCCACTCCCCAGAGATTGTTTTAATTAGTCTTTAATTAGTCCGGAGGAGGTACAGAGAGCTCACCATCAGACTTGAGTTTTAAGCCCTCCCAGATGGTGCTAACGTGTGGCCAGGGTTGACAGCCACTGCAGTGGAGCCCACCAGGGTCTCATTTGCCAAAAGTCCTGCCTCATTATCCAAGGCAGCTTCTCTGAAGGACCATGGTCAGGGATGGGACAAGATGAAATAAAGCCTTGTCACTTACTACCCTCCGGGGGTTCTGCAGGTTGCTGCCTGGTGCTCCCACTGCCTCCAAATTCCCTTCCAGGTGGCACAGACACTGCTGGGGCCACCCTCTGTCGAAGAAAAGACATATTCCAAGATAACTTGTGTTTGCCTGGTGAACTTGGTGGACCTCTCAATCAGTGAACTTTTTCTGAGCACACAGGATGTAGGGGGTGAAGCTGACATCAGACCCAGCTCTGGCCCGTCCTCAAAGAGTCCCTTGTCCGACTGGGGAGATGAGCACATGACCCAGGGCTGACCTGTGAGCAATGGCCTGGGAATACAGGCGGTGTTCAGGGAAGGGAATGGACAGAGTGTGCTGCAGTGGAGACAGCAAGATCAGAGTCCTGACTGACTGAAGGGAAGATGGAAGAGGAAGGAATGAGGGAGGGCTTCCTGAAAAGGGGCGACAGATTATGGAAAGCCCAAGCGCAAGAAAATGTGTAACTGTATGAGGAAGAGAAGATGGGAAAGATGGAGAGAGAAAAATGGTTTTGTGGTCCGTCCCCTTCCCACTAACCCTACCGTCACCCCGACTAAGGTCCCTGTCACCTAATCCCTGGGGTTTTGCATCTGCTGCCTCCTTCCTGTCTAACCCCTACAGCTAAGAAAGGGGAGTAGAGGGTGACACCCATTTGCTGGAGCATAATCCAAACTATCATCTATCACATTATCACACTTAACCATCTTAATTCCTCAGTGTCGACTAATATTTAGACCATGCACAAATGCCCCTACATGTTTCATAGGTGGCTTTTTGGGGCCAGGTCTGGCTCTGTCGCCAGGCTGGAGTGCAGTGGCGCAATCTCGGCTCATTATAAGCTCCGCCTCCGGGTTCACGCATTCTCCTGCCAGCCTCCCGAGTAGCTGGGACTACAGGCTCCACTACCATTGACTAATTTTGTGTTTTAGTAGAGACAGGGTTTCACCATGTTATGGGGATGGTCTCAAATCTCCTGACCTCGTGATCCGCTGCCTCAGCCTCCCAAAGTGCTGGGATTACAGGTGTGAGCCACCGCGCCTGGCCTACAATTGGCCTTTTTATAGTTGGTTTGTTTAAGTCAGGATCCAAACAATGTCCACACATTGCACTCAGTGATCTGTCTCTTAAGTTTTTTTTTCACCTAAAAGTTACTGCCTCACCTCACCCCCTTTTTTCCATGCCATTTCTTTTTTTTTTTTTTTTTTTTTTGAGACGGAGTCTGGCTCTGTCGCCCGGGCCGGAGTGCAGTGGCCGGATCTCAGCTCACTGCAAGCTCGGCCCCCGGGTTTACGCCATTCTCCTGCCTCAGCCTCCCGAGTAGCTGGGACTACAGGCGCCCGCCGCCTCGCCCGGCTAGTTTGCCATTTCTTTTATGAAAAAGTGGAGTCATTTGTCCTATAAAGCTGTTCAGGTAAATTAAAATGGGGGCCAAGCCTGAAGAATCCCTGCAGAGACAAAACCAGTTAGGCTTTATAAGTGACTTTAACCTTTTTTGATTTGCAAATACAAGCAAAACTTAACTTGGGCTACTTCTTGTAAATGCCTACGTTAAAGAAAAACAAAACTGAAGCTCAACGAATCAGAAACAGCCACAAAACTTAACAATTGTTATGAGGGACTTTCCAGTGGGATAGACCAAATAAGGCAACTGTCTAACTAACCCATCAAACATTTTCTTGGCTTTACTTCCATGTGCCTGTGAAAGCCTCTCCCTCGGTGGAGCTGTCCAGAACCACTTCTGGTTTGAAGCTGCCTAATTCATGAATCATTGTTTGCTCAAATAAACTCTAAAATAAAATTTTATTATGCCTCAGTTTACCTTTTTAACAGACTTTTCCTCATTCTGAGTTTGGCTCACTACATCCTTTTACGAAATTTAATTAAAAAAATAAATAAAATAAAAACTTAGATAACTGGCCAGGCATGTTGGCTCACACCTGTAATCCCAGTACTTAGGGAGGCTGAGGTGAGCTGATTGCTTGAGCCCAAGAGTTTGAGACCACCCTGGGCCATCTCTACCAAAAGAAATACAAAAGTTAGCAGGGCATGGTGGCACGTACTTGGTAGTCCCAGCTACTCAGAGGGACTGAGGTGGGAGGATCACCTGAGCCCAGGAAGCTGAGGCTGCAGTGAGCCGAGATCGCACCACTGCACTCCAGCCTGGGCAACAGTGAGACCCTGTCTCAAAAAAAAAAAAAAAAAAAAAAAAAAACTTGGAGACTCACAGGCAGGGAGACCTACCTGAGAAATATCCTCCAGAGGAACAGAATAAACAAAACATTAGCTTCCTTTTCTGATGCTGATCCTCAACTTGTGGTTTGAAGTGAGAGGATGCAGCTATGTCTGTTCCAAGCGGACTTTGGGAATGTTCCAGACTTTCCATTCAAAAGTAGTGAATGGGAACAAAGGACACATCAGAGAGGAGGGAAATGACACTGAGGTTTGAACCAGCTCAGGAGAGGTGAAAAAAATTTACACGTGAAAGACGATTTTCCAGGCACCCATCCCTCTGCAGCCTTTCCTGGGGAATGTCAAAGCCTGGCACAGCCACAGCCAGTGGCCTGCACTGCCCCCTGCAGGCAGAAATCCTTCAGCAGTGACGATGGTTCCGCGCACAGCTTTGCAGGGAGCAAGCCTGTGGAGGGAATGGTTTCCAGAACCCCTCCCCAGGCGACTCACCTGACACCCTCGCCGGCAGGTACAGGACCACCAGTTCTGTCGCCCTAGGAACGTGTCCCACTGTACCTGGCACCAGAAGTAAACGGGAATGGAGGAGAAAAAAGGCTTAGAATATACAGAACCAGAAGTTAAATCTGTGAAAACGTCTTTAAGTCATCAAATATATACAATTAATTCCACAATCTGGAATGCTCACTGGCATTTAGTCAAAATGGAAGTTCTTGACTCTCAAGAATATATTCAAGAACACAGAGTATTCAGTTGTAAATGCACCATTTTTTTCTTTACTGATGGGAATTGGGTGAAATATGAATTTTCAGATTTCCTGTTTGAAAAATACAATCCTGTAGCAACACTACAGTGAGTAGTCAGTATCTGAAGTTGTATGGCTTCAGAATTGCATACAATGATCAATAATAAAACAAAAGTTTATCAACTCCATTAGAGAAAAGGTTACCTTATCTTTAATTTTTGTATGAAAAATATTATAAAATTGCAATATATGGAGACATGACTACAGCATATGAAGCCAAAAAAAAAAAAAAAGAAAAAGAAAAACTGTAGGAAGATGAAAGTTCTTATAGAGATGTGTTAGGAAGTTATTTTGTAAAAAATATTATGTCATCGTTCTGGGTTTGGGGATGTTTGTGGTATTTGGCGCTTGTTCAATTTGTGTTTTGTGTTTTCTTTTCATATTTTAAATAAATGTTCACTTTTACACCAAAAAAAAGAAAACTTAATAGAAAAAATGGAAATTATAAAATAGACGAATTAAGGAGTGATAATTAGCTTTGCACAGTTTAACAACAACAAAAAAAATTCTTTTAAGTACAGAGTGTTCTCCTAAGGCATTTTAATTATGACTTCATAGACTGTTACCGCTTGAAAAGACCTTCGAGGTGATCTTATGCACTTTATTTCTTAGACAGCCCAGGGAACCAGGGCCGAGAAAAAGAACCAAGTCCCAAAGTCCCGGTGTGAGTTATTGGCACAACCAAATTTAGAAGCCAGGCCCCTGCCTCCCGACCACACGCACCTGCCTCCCAGGGCTGGTTTGCAGCTGGTAGAGAGGGGCATGGGCTTTTCCTAGGGATTAGATCCATCACTTACTCTGAAACACACACATTGACAAAAGCTCCGCTCCACCTCTGCACCACAGCTCTGCAAAGCCGGGTGCTCCACACGGAGCAAACTGAGAGCCAGGCTTTTCCTTCACAGCGTTGTTCTTAATCCGTCCACCGCCACCCTCCTTACAGGCAGGAAGCTGAACTTTCCCGCTTTCTTTCTGATGCTCAAGAGGCTGCCGCGACAGATGCTGCGGATACCCCCTGCTGGCCAAACGGAATATCACAGTATCACAGGCCCGGCAGCTCCTGATTTTTACATACACAGATTTGGGGCCAGCCCCCAGCGGTTGAAGATCCTTAGGTAAGATAGGTGACTAAAACGGGACAACTCTCCACACTAGAGGGCAAAGGAAAGGTTCCATGAGAGTCGTTGTGTTCATGCTCAATTGAGACTATGGCAATCAGGATTCCATCCACAAGATCCTGAAAGGTCGAAGCTGAGGCTGTGCAGCCCAGAACAGTGCCTTGAAATTTCACGTGCATAGACATCACCTGGGAATCTGGTGAAAATCCAGATTCTGGTGAGCTAGGCCTAGGGAAGAGCCTAGGATCCTGCATTTCTAACAAGCCCCCAGGCAATGCTGCTGGTCCAAGCACAAGACTTGGAGGAACAAGATTCTAGATGGAAGTGCATGGACTTTGGAGTCAGACCAAATTATGTGAACCTCAATTTTTCCACTTGCTAGCTGTGTGGTTCCACACAAGGGACTTAAATATACTGAACCTTGAATTCCACATATGTAAAATGGGCATGACCCCACCTACCTCACTGGACTTTTGTGTGGACTGTATAGATAGCATATAAAGGTGCCTCGTGTGGTATCTGGCATGTAGTGGACATTAAGTAGTGACTGTCACCATCATGGGGATTTTTCACAGTAGGTTCATAGCTTCAGCAACTCACTGCCCGTAGATACTGGATATGGATACTGATTTACACAAAAGTGTAAATCACAGCGTCTCAAACTTATGGATGTCATTGTTTCATTTATTTAGTCCCTGGCTGCCAAGGTTAGACCCCCCCCCGCCCCCGCCCCCGTTAGCTGCAAACCCGAAGGGTTACAGTCAGTTTAGAGCTGAATCCTTAGCAGTGGTTTCAGTCATCCCTGATGAATGTACATCTTCTCTCACATCCAAACTAGAAAGACACAGAAGAAATAAGATTGATGCCCTGTCACCACACTGGAGGTGAGCTGTAATTCACATGTGTGCTAGGCAGACAATGAAACACAACCTGCAGATAAATCGTCTAAGAGCACGTAGGGAAAGACTGGATGCTGTGGAACTGAAGGACTAGCATCAATATTCTGTAACTGAGCAACCTCAATAAGCTTGGCAAGCTACTTGAGCCTCAGTTTCCTCATCTGTAAAGTGAGATGATGATGATAATACATCCAGATTAGACACAGAATGTGAAGTGCTTTGACAATGATCATCCCCCTTCCCTTGGCTCCTCTCGTGTGAGAGAGCTTGGAATTTAAGATAAATGGAGACCCTTTCTGCACTGTTAGCTCTGTATCCATGGATCCAGGAAGTTAGAGGCAGCAGATGTTACAGAAATGTCCATTTGTAAATAAAACAGAGTGCAATGTATTATACAATCAAAGAGTTTAGGTCCCTGAGTGTTGAAGGCCTATGTCCACATCTGGATGACATTTTGAAGCAAAGAGTGACTGAAACAACCTAGGTCCTACCTCCATAGTAGAGGGCGTACGATCCTTCTGCACCGGCTGCCAGCCCTCTCCAGCTCACCCCTGACTCCATCCCCAGTAATGCCAAACTCCTGCAGCTCCCCAGGAGGGTGCCCTTTCGCAATTCTGTGCCTGTTCACAAGCCACTCACATTCCCCCTCCCTCAATCCTTGCCAAACTTGTGACTTGAGGACCAGGCAGGGCTCTTTGTTGCAACGGAAAGAGGACGGCAGAGAAAGAACTCACAGTATTACCGGAAAGGCTAGAGGAAGCAGCTAGATAAGTGGACAGGATGAAGAAAAGCACAGTCAGAACCACAAGCAAGACTAGCGCAGAACCCTCCAGGGATGAACCCTCTGCCACCACCTCCAAGCACCTGAAGCCATCAGTGTATGCACTGCCAATGCCATGGCCCTGCCAGCTGAGCCTGCTCCTGCGCTGCCACCATCAGCAATGCTCCATGAGCATCATGGTAGAACCAAACCTTCCCTGACACACCTTCCTCTGTGTGTCACATACACACGAGTCCTTGAACTGTACTCCCAGCACCCCTAAACTTAGTCACATGGTTTTGTATTTTTCTAAGTTTCTGTGACTGCCACAGGACAAACCTCCCCAAAGCCGACCTTGAGAGGAGGAGTCATGTCACACACATGTGATTTATGAAGGACGTTCTCCCAGGGAAGATGGTGAGGGAGCTGGGAGCGCGGAAGTGGGCAGGACCAGAAGAGGAGGACCCAAGCCACGGAATCATCTCAGGCAAAATTCACGCAGAAAGTGTCTTCAGGCTGACCCCCCAGGGGAACTCAAGAGGGTAAGCTATGCCTCAGCACTGTCCCAACCCAAGGCAAGTGTCTGGCCTTCCAGACCCCATACCTGAATGGCCTGTCTTCATGGCAGCCAGGGCTGGAGAAGGAGGGTGGAAACATAAATTCTGAGACATCTCCTTGCAAAGTGACTCCAACTGCCCTAGAGCAGTCCTCTGAAGAGGAGCAGCAGCCATGAGCTATTGAACGTGCCGTGTCAATGGCAGCAAGGGCAAAACAGGCTCCTGGGGATGGGGCAGAGCCATGAGGCTATCTGCTCCTGTGAGCCCACTAGACCCCACCAGCACTGCCTGTGTGTCTAACTCGCCTCTGTTCCCAGCACCCGGCACTGGGCAGGAGCTTAGCAGGCCACCAGAAAGTGTCCCAAAAGGGAATAAAAGCTGCTTAGGTGGGGCATATGGTTTTCAGGGTGTAAAATGAAGCAATCGGAACAGTGACAGACCCAAAGAACGGGAAACCAGGCAAGGGTAAGGGCATTCCTATCTGGATTTACCTTCTCTTCATTATTGACAAGTTCTGACCAGTGTGTCCGAGGTCAGAGGCTCCCTGTGATTAGAAAGGATCTGGTGGAGTCTCCTGTCCCTACTCAACGAACTCTCATCTCCAGAGCAGTGATTGAGACACAGCAGCGCTACAACTTCCCATCCCTCTGGGAAGAGGCCTGAAGCTGGAGCTGATGCGAGTGGCTTTCAGAAGTCACATAAAACACCCAAAGGACATGGGCGAGTGGCTGCAGTGGCTCACTTCTCTGCGCCTGCCAGCAAGTGGAAGGCAGGACTGGACAGACTCATAAGCCGCTGACAGATGCGCCTTCGGGGACAGCTCCAGAGGAATTCCTCCAGGCAGCCTCTGGAGGGAGGGCTAATTTTAGTCCGGTGCCTTGGAATTGGCCAAACCCAGAGAAAGCACAGAGGCCGGAGGCAATTTCCCACTCCCATTTTAGAGTGAAGCAGCAGAGTGGGTGATTTGGCAAAGATCTGTCTGGGGATGCTAAAATGTTCTGAGTCCTTTCAGTCTGAGGCACAGAGGGTGGCCCTAGGAGTGTGGCAGACCACCAAGAGAGGGTTCCACCAAGCAAGGCCCTCCTCTAGGTCACCATGACCAGTTATGCCGTCTGTAGTTCAGTGCTCACCACTGGCGTTGGCCTCTGGAGCTGACGACTGCTCTAGTGATGAATTGTAGGTGTCAACTCAGCTGGGCCCTGGTACCGAGATATGTGGTGAAAATTGATTCTGGATGTTTCTGTGCAGGTGTTTCTGGATGAGATTAACATTTAAACAGATGGACCTTGAGTAAAACAGATCACCCTGCATCATATGGGTAGGCCTCATCCGCTCAGGTGAAGACCTGGATAGAACAAAAGACTAACTTCCCTGGAGCAGGAGAGAATCTGCAGCAGAGGCCTGCGGACTGGACTGCAACATCAGCATTTCCCTGCATCTCCAGACACACACACACACACACACACGGAGACACTCACACAGACACACACACATAAAACACCCAAAGGACACGGGCGAGTGGCTGCAGTGGCTCACTTCTCTGCGCCTGCCAGCAAGTGGAAGGCAGGACTGGACAGACTCATAAGCCGCTGACAGATGCGCCTTCGGGACAGCTCCAGAGGAATTCCTCCAGGCAGCACACACGGACCACTCACACAGACACAAGACACACACACACAGAGAGACACACATGGAGACACTCACACACAGAGACACTCACACAGACCTGGACGTAAGGACGCACGGACCACCGGACCTGGAGGACGCACGGACACCGGACCGCGCACGGGACCGCCACCTGGACCGCGTAATACGGACGCACATACGGGACGCACATGGACCGCGGGATGCGCACACGGTCCGCACCTGGGTCCGCTCCGCGCGAAAGGACGCATCGTGGGACGGACCTGGGACATCGCATGGACACGGACGCGCACACATGCAGAGGACCGCACGCACGGACACGCACGGGACATCACGCGGACGTGGACATGCACGCACCACGGGGACGCACGGACGCACACACTGGACCTGGGGACGCGCACGCACGGACCTGCCTGGGGGACATCACATGGACGTGGACATGCACGGGGACCGCGGACACGCACGGACGCACAGGGGACACGCACGCACGGATGCGCACGGTCCGCAGGACGCACACGGACACACACAGAGAACACAGACACAGAGACACTCAGACACAGAACCACACAGACACAGGCACACATCACAGACAGAGACACACACACACAGATGCACACAGTCACAGAGACACACACACACACAGACACACACAGAGAACACAGACACACAGAGACACTCAGACACAGACACACAGACACAGACACGCAGACACAGAGACACACAGACACAGACACACACACACGGAGACACAGACACATACATGGAGACACACAGACATAAACACACAGACACACAAAGAGACACACAGACACAGATACACACAGACACACACACAAAGAGACACACAGACACAGATACAGACACACAAGAGACACCTGGTTACCGCACGGACGCACTGGATGCAACGCGGCTGAAACGCCACGGACACGGACCTGAAGCGGCTACCTGGGTTACGGACCTGCCTGGATAACCGGGATGCCTGTGGGGTAATACAGGACCGCACAGCGGACCTGGATGCAGGACACGCATGCAGGACGTATGCACGGGCACGGACACCTGAGCACCTTAAAGAGACACGGACATGCACTGGGCTGGACACACGGACCACCACACCCGATGCCGCGATGACACGGATGCACAGGCACGTATTACGGACCGCACCTACCCGCGGATACCTGAGGGCGCACGGATCTGGGGAACCTGCGGCTGACGCACGGATGTACTGAGGTGCCGCACGGGGACGCACCCACGGGCACGGATACGCAAAGAGAACATGGACCTACGGACAATACACACGGGGCGCGGATGGACCTGAGGACCGCTGAACAAATACACAAATACACAGACACAGACACACAGATATACAAACACACAGATACACAAACACAGAGATACACACACACAGATATACACAGACACAGATACATACACAGACACACACAGACAGGCACACTGACACACACATATACACACACACAGCCACAGATATGCACACAAGCACACATACACACAGCACACACACACATATACATACACAGGCAGACAGACATAGATACACACAGAGATAGACACACACAGAGACACACAGACATGGAGACAAACAGAGACACACACAAATACAAACACAGACACATGCATACTTCCCTAAGGCACTTGCCCAAGACTCCCTCCATTCAGAAATCTGAACATGGAAACTATCCAGGCAGAAATGTTGTTACAAGGCAACAAGAGAACCTGTGGATCAAATTCTTACCTTTTTGAAATTTTTCTCAAACTTTTTTTTTAACCATAGAAAATTTCTAACACGTACACAAGTAGACTTAAGTGTCATGAACCCCCAAGTACACATCGCCGAGCTTCACAATTACCAATGCACAGTTGGGCTTTAAGGTCAAAGGCTTGTAGTCCAAGTGTAAACGACCTGTTTAGACGACCACAAATTAGAAGAAACCAGTTCACCCTTGCCCACTGCAACTCTTGGGCTAGAAAGAGACCCTCCAAGTTGGCAAATGAAAAAGAACTGGAGAAGAGAACAAGATAGTTATATTCTGCTGTACAGTGTCAAAAGGAGCCTGCACCTGGAGCCCTGCAGGGTGAGCCCTGAGAAGGGCATGCACACCCAGCTTGGCTGGGGTTCTGAGGGTAGACAGCAAGCCCGCCCACATCCCCCACATCAAAGCAGAGGAGGGAGGCCCACGTGGAGGTACCCAAAGTACCTGTTCTCCCAAGGCAGTCCCCATATATCTGGATGGAGACAGTCCAGAAAGAAGACAAGCCCTTTCCTGGATGTCTTTGAAAGAGAGCATACCTGGAGGGTTTTGAAGCTGTGATGAGACTATGGGCTGGTACTGTGTGAATCCTATGGCTGAGAGCTCAGAGGGGAAACCTCTGCCAGGGTCCATCAGGGAAGCAGGATAGAACCCAAGGATCAGTGGATGGTGAGTAGGATAGAGTATCTCCTGAAAGGAAGACACTTAGCCCCATCACATGCCAAGATAAGTCGTGAATCCCCCAGTGCAGTAAGTCCACCTTAGGAAGAGGAGGGGATAACAAATTGGCTGATGTTAACCTAAAATAACCAAATTTTATTCTCAGCAAAATGGGAAATTGATATAAATCGGGTTCAAAAATCAAAGTTGCATTTTTTGCACAGCTTCCATAGTTTTGATGATTAAATGCCATAATCCTCACAAAGACATCACCCTATTCTCACTATCCAGTGCCCCACACAGAAGAGGGCACTTAACCTTGGAAACATAGACACCCTATTTCCTTAAAATGCACCAAGGCAGAGGCCCACCCCACATCAATGGTATCAGCATCTCTTGACTCAGAACACAGTTGTTTGTTTGTTTGGATTATTCTAATATGAGTACAACTAGAAACTGCTTTATATCTTCCTGTTCACACCTGGCATGTAATCCTGCAATGTATCAGCTACACAGACATAAGCAGACAACTGAAGATCTTTTACCTCTTTGCGAGACTGTGTTCCATCCTTCTGTTCTTGCAAAGGTTCAAATGCGGCCATATCAGACTCAGCCTGAAACCCCAACTATAGTTAAACTTCACCTCTCCCTTCTAATTTGCCAGAAATCACCTTAGGAGTTTCATCTCATGCTCCAATTATCCAGTTAGGAAATGACAACAGTCATTTTGAATGGCTATCTCCTACTTCTGCAGAAACCATAAAACAACTACATGAAGAAACTGGACAGAGCTTTCTGGTAGGTGAAACCCAAAGTCTACATGTTCTCCTATCAGCAGAGCCCCAACTTCCAGCCTGGATGGACTCGGGCAGGGACCCTGAATTCCAGGTTCAGTTAAAGAACCACTAGGGAGGCCAAGACAAGACAGCTCAGAGTGTGCTGACTTCAATTATGTCCTTTTCTGGGGAATCTCAAAAGTCTGTTGTTTACTTGGTCTTTGGAGACACCAAAAAGGAAAGAATCTACTCACTCCATAGGGAGAGTGGAGGAAGCTGGAAGAAATGGAGTCAACCTTTAATTAGAGACTATTCAAATGATCACAGCTAGAACAGAAATGTACCAAGAATGAGTTCATTGCTAAAACTGAAACGAAGTGGGACACAAAGAAATGGATCAAAAGCAACATATCAAAGGGCGTCATAATGGATGAGGCAGCATGTCATCCCAGGGTTCAGTGACCACTGCCATGTCTGTCTCCCTAGGTATGGAGGGAAAGGTGAAGGTCACCTCCTGGTGGGGTCACGTAGACTCCACAGCAAAGTTTAGATGCTGGAGGTTTGGTGTGAGCTATGGCTTCTGCTTAAAAGCAAGAGAAAGAGGTATATTAACTGATGTTCTGAGGAGACCTGGAAAGGTGACTGTGGTGGATGAAACAGGAGAATAGGCAGAGACACAACCTCTTGAGTATCTCAGAGTACTCAAGTTTGGCAAGACAAGTTGGGATGCTGTGATATTATGATATAATGAGAAATATATATTTGGTCTCTGCCCCCAGTTCCTGAGACAGTGCTCCTAAACCTTTGTAGACAGCGATGCTAGGAAGAATCTTTTATCTAATATTTGGTCTCTGATGAGGGTTCCTGACACAGAGCTCCAAAGACCTTTGTAATTTCCTGGATGATAGGAGTACCCTTTGTTCTAACTCTTGGTGGGTTCCTGAATAGCCTCAGCATGGGGGCTGGTTGCCAGCAGAACCCACCATGTGATTAGAGGGTTGGAAATTTCAGTCCTACCTCTCAACCTCTGGGGAGGGAGAGGGGTGAAATATTGAGTTGATCACCAATGGCCAATGATATAATCAATTCATGCCTATGTAATGAAGCCTCCATAAAAATCCAAAAGGACAAGGTTCAAAGAGCTCCTGGAGTGATGAATGAACACATGGAGGTACCTGGAGGGTGGAGCACCCAAGAAAGCAGGGAATCTCCATGCCCCCTCCCACATATCTTACTCTGTGCATCTCTTCTATCTGGCTGTTCATCAAGTAGTTTACGATAAACTAGTAAGGAAGTGTCTCCCTGAGGTCTATGAGCTCAACCCAAGGAGAGTGTCATGGAAACCCTGATTTACAGCTGGTTGGTCTGAAGTACAGGCAACAACCTGGGGGCTTGTGAGTGGCATCTCTGCAGTGGAGGCAGTATTGTGGGGCTGAGCCCTTAACCTGCAGAGTCTGACTCTAATTCCAGGCAGTGTCAGAATTGAATCAAATTATAGGATATCCAGCTGGTGTCTGCTGGAGAATTGGTTGTTGGTGGGGAAAAATATCCCACACCTTTTGGTGATGAGAGGTCAAGTGTTCAGTGCTATGTGTTGTATGTGAGTAGGAACAACTGGTGATTTTTGCATTTCTTACAGAATCACCATAGGACTAAGCTCGCCCCCCCTCCCCGCCCCCTGCCCGCCAACAAGATGTATTGTTCTTCCTTCTCTGCTTACCTGTATAGATTATGCCAACAGTTCCTAACCCTATGGCCTTAGGCTGCTTCAGCCAATGAGAGCACAGCAGAGATTAGAAGGAAGGAAGGAAGGTGAGGTTTGGTACTTCTTTATTGCCTGGCTGCCTCACTGCAAGGTTGGCTCAGGCTGGCTTTGTCCCTGGACACAGTCCCGCCCTGCCCTTCCAAAATGGCCAACTCTGTGTGCGTCTCTCTTCTCATCTAAACTGTTTCCTCCTTTGTTGTTATGGGCCAGGTGGGTAAAGGCTGGGGTGCTACTAAGCCCTGGGTCACTAGGTTTCCCACTGTGACTCTCCTGTACCCCAACTTTCTAAATGAACCCTCCTTAAGCGACCCTTTTTTAGGCTCCCCCCTCTTTCCTATAAGGGCTGTAACTAGTACGGACACCAGCAGCTCTGGATCTTCTCTTCCCAGCCATCCTCTGGGATCTGTGGAAAAAGACAAATTACTATTCGGTGGAACCGAAGAATGATTCCACCCAAAGAAAAGAAACAGTGACAAGAGAAGAAGCTTGCAAAGGTCTACGAAATGTGTCTCTAACTTCCCCTCTTTGAGTCACCATCGTACTTTTGAGTACAATTAGTTAAAAATTAATGTTCACGGGCTTTTTAAATTGTTTGGAGTAATGGTGTCTCCCTTAGACCAATAATTGAATTGCTTAATTGGGAACATAAATCTCCATTGTGAATACTGACATTTTCTCTTTAACAGCTATGTGCGTTCTATCCACTAGCCTGGGCCTCATTGTTTCTATATATGTGTCAGGTAAATGCTTTTAACACACAGCATTCCTCCCTTGGTAGGTACTAAGTAATAAAGGTTAAGTTGTTCTGAAAATGATTTTACATTTCTGTTTCAGCTATGAGTTAGTATCTGCTTCTAAAATTAAGAATGATTCTAACGCAGAACATCATTAATTAGTTTTCCAATGGCCCATTTGCTCAGGGATTCCATGCCTCTTGAACAAATTGCTCAGTTGTTCACAGAAAATTATATTTTGTTAGGTAGACTCAGGGAGGTGTCTGATTAATTCCTAAAATAGTGTGCTAGAGGAAGACTCTGGGCTATTAGCTCACAGATTTTTTTTAAATGAATTTAGTTATATATTAGAATACTAATTTTTTTAATTGTGGTATAATATTTTGGTTGTCCTGTTTATTTTCTTTGCCATAAGTTTTTCCAACTTTCCATAAATTAGAAACTAGAAATAAGGGAAGAGGCATAATCATCCCAAATAACTTTCTGTGGTTCTATTCAACAACCAGCTACCAATTGAAATATGAAGCTGGGTCGGGCACAGTGGCTCACGCCTGTAATCCCAGCACTTTGGGAGGCCGAGGCAAGCAGATTGCTTGTGCTCACTCAGGAGTTCGACCCCAGCCTGGCAAACATGATGAAACCCGTCTCTACAAAAAATATAAAAATTAGGGGTCATGGTGGTGCACACCTATAGTCTAAACTACTCAGGAGGCTGAGGTGGATCACTTAAGTCCGGGAGATCGAGGCTGCAGTGAGCTGAGATCACACCACTGCACTCAGCCTGGGTGACAGAGCTAGACCCTGTCTCAAAAAAAATAAAAATGCTTATGTTTTTAAAATATAAAGATATTTAAAAATTTTAAAAAGAAAACAAGAAATATGAGGCTGAAAAGCACACATGTGCCCAACATAAGGGGTTGGGTTCCCCCGCCTTATCAAATTGCCCAGCAGCTGCCCAAGAAAAAAAGAATTGTTAATGACAGAATGAAAAGCAATAATTGCAGCCAATCTGAATAAGCCAAATATAAAAACCCATGAAGATGTAAGAATAAGCGGGAAATTAACCAGAGGCTTGTGAGCATAAGGACATAAAAGGTAGTTAACAGCATACAATAGTGATTAAAAGAGTCAGGGAAAGACAGATGAGGAACAAATCAAGTTACGGAAGGTCTAGGCTAAATTTTTGGCCAATAACCAAGTTATCAGTACAAACTGCTGTTGCCCCATAGGTTGCAGAAGTGTCCAAAACCCTTGGCTCCTGGCTGAGAATCTGGACAGAATATCTCCCTTATGAAGAATTTGGTTGTGCAAATGTTTAGTTTCTGCAATCAGGGATGGGTAAAGTATAGTGTATAAAAAGCCCATTTCAGGCCGGGCACAGTGGCTCACACTTGTAATCCCAGCATTTTGGGAGGCCGAGGCAGTTGGATTACTTCAGGTCAGGAGTTCGAGACCAGCCTGTCTACCATAGTGAAACCCCATCTCTACTAAAAAATATAAAAAGTTAGCCAGGTGTGGTGGCAGGCGCCTGTAATCCCAGCTACTCAGGGGGCTGAGGCAGGAGAATCGCTTGAACATAGGAGGCAGAGGTTGCAGTGACCCAAGGTCGCAACCACTGTACTCCAGCCTGGGCTATAGAGCGACACTCCGTCTCAAAAAAAAAAAAAAAAAAAAAAAAAAAGCCCATTTCAGGCCTACATTCATACACACACACACAGTTTCATGACTCCAGATCTTTGCTAATGCCAGTTGTTTCTTCTTCCTGGAAGCGTCTTCCCTTCTTCCTCTGCCATTTAAATTCAGATTTACATTGATGACCCCCAAGAATTACTCTTCCTTCTATACTCTGTTGTCTACTCCTAACTAGGGGTGGGGAAGCAGCAGGAGATGTCCACAAATAGCAGAGGCCTCTTGGCGAACAGGTCATGGGTGCCCTATGAACAAGCTCTGCTAGCCTCCACATTCTACAGGGGATGAGTTCTCCCCCAGCCTCCTCCTCCTCAGCTTCTCTCCAGGGGGTGCCTATGACTGAGTGACCTCTGACACTCAGTGCCTCCAGGGTAAGCAAGTTCCCTTCAGAAGAGCAGCTGGCACAGCCATTATTGAGTCTGTCTCTGCCTCTACCGCCTCACGCCACTTCAGTCTCCTGAGATGAGCTCATAAGCCCAGCAAGACCGTGAGCTCATCTTGAGATGAGGATATAAATGGACAGAAGACTCCACTCACAGCAGGGCTTTCACAGCTGCTATCCAGCATGGTCAGCCAAGAGAAGGCACGGAGTCTTACTGAGTGTCTCTTACGGACAGCATGCTTCACAGATAATGTCTGTCTTCTTAAAGCCTATCAGCTAACACCTACTAGCAATACACACACAGCCAAATTTAGGGTTATTAACTTGTTGCAGCAAGAGAGCACATATGCAAGAGGAATCGTGGAACATGAAAAGGTGAAAGTTAGGAAAGCGTACTTACTAAGACTGGGGAGCTGGAGTTAAAGGTTCTTGGCAGGGATTGGTCAGAATCTGGAAACCAGGAAGTTGCTGGAACTGTCAGTAATTTTATCTACAGAACGCCAAAGTCATGAGATGTATACCCATGTTCATAGCCACACTATTCCTAATAGCCAAAAGGCAGAACCAATCCAAGTGTCCATTGACAGATGAATGGATAAATAACATGTGATGTATACATACTATGGAATATTATTCAGCCTTAAAAAGGCATGCATGCTACACATGGATGAATCTTGAAGACGTTATGCTAAGCGAAATAAACCAGACACAAAAAAGACAAATTCTGTACTATTCCACTTACGTGAGGTACCTAGAGTAGCCAAACTCATAGAGACAGAAAGTAGAATGGTGATTGCCAGGGCTTGGAGGAGGGGAGAATGGGGAGTTATGTTTAATGGGTACAGAGTTTTGTTTTGGTAAGATGAAAAGTTTTCTGTGGGTGGATAGCGGTGGCAGTTGAGTAACAATGTGAATGGACTCAGTGCCACTGAACCGTATACTTAAAAATGGTTAAAATGGTAAATTTCATGTTATGTATATTTTACTACAATTTTTTTTTTTAAAAGTCACGTGGAATGACTGTTAGATCAGTTTGTCTGATGTCCTCTAAAAAACACGGGTCTGCATGTGCTGGTTAGTGTTTGAGTTTAGATACTTTCTCCTGTATGCTGTGGCTTGGCTCGGTTTAACTGTTTTGCAAGTCACAGAGCAGATTTGCAATATGTGATTTGTGTTTTAATTCTCAGTTCCCCCATCTCAGACTAGCTGTCAGCAGAGCTGTTTTTCACTTTCTCAATCTCATTTAGTTGTTTGCTTGTTTGTTTATTCGTCTTAACAACTGAAAGCAGTACTAGATTCGAGATTCCAACCCAAAGCTGCCAGAATTCTCACCGTGGACTTTTCTATCATACGGGTCCTCTAAAGGTTAAAACGGCTCATTGAAATATGCACAATCTGTCTGTTCCTAACACATAACAGATTTAAATCCGTATCAACTATGTCAGGAACCCTAAAATACTCAGATAAATATGGCATTGCCTGATTTCCAGGACCTCACAGACTGAAGGGCAAAACATAAATACATAGTTATGTGTAAGAAATATAATAAATCTAGAAGGTAAATGATCATATGCCCATGTTAAATATCTACATAATTGTGATACTACTCACTTACATTTGGTTAGAATCCTTTCACAAAGAAGAGAATCTCCTTTTTCTAGAGATGAGATTCAAAATTAAAATGGAACACTACTAGAAAATTTAACACATTCACTTAGATTTCTCTGAAGCATAAACGATGGTGTTAAAAGAGTAGATTTAGATAAAGCAGAGAAAGAAAGCAGAGTAATTCCTAACAGATGCATCATAATTTAAAGCAGGAATCGGCAAATTTTTTCTGTAAAGGGCCAGAAAGTAAATATTTAAGGCCTTACAGGCCATATGCGGCCAAAGACAATATGTAAACAAATGAGTATGGCTGAATTCCAATAAAACTTTATTTATGAAGCTGAAATTTGAATTTAATGTAATTTTCACAGGTCATAAAATATTCTTTTTTCCAAACATTTAAAAATGTAAAAGCCATTTTTATCTCTCAGGCTGTAGAAACACGAGCAGCAGGCTGAATTTGGCCTGCAGCTATAATTTGCCAACTCCCGCTTTCAAGCCTGACTTCTCCAAGTGTAACCCATAGTCTGGCAGCATCAGCAACACCCAGGAGCTTGTCAGAAATACAGAACCTCATGCCCAATCCCAGATCTGCTGAAGGAGAACCTACATTTTCAACAACCATCATGTGTTTGTTTACGCAGTTTAAGGTCCACTCAGGTTGATACATGACTGTGGTCAATCCCTGTGCTTCCCAAGGAAGTGACCTTACCTTGGGAATGTTCTGAACCTCTCTGTGCCTCAGTTTCCCCATGTACAATATAAAGATGATAGCATTTCCTCCCTTAAGCATGGCTGTGAGAATTCGCACGCGCGTACACACACATGCACACACATGGCTTAAAACAATGTTTGTCATTACCATAACAAAATCTTCTGTTATTTTCATAGCCACCCTCTGAAACAGGCAATGTTGACCTAATTTGACAGAAGAAACTGTAGTCCAAAAAATACAGAAATTCACCTAGGATCACAATTTAGTCCTGAGAATAATGATCAAAGGGACAAAAGGGGGACAAATGCCCCAGGCTCCCAGGTCTTCAAGCCCATGTGCCCCTCTCGGGGAACACTCTCCATAACCTCTCAGCTCATGCCCCTTAGATAATCCCTAAAAATACTTCGGATCTCCCCAAATCTGTACCCCAAGTTACCCTTTCATTCCTTGAAATTTATTTTCCATTAAGTCGCATAGTGTTTTTTTTTACAACTTCTCTTTCTAGTTATAGATCGTAAATTTTTCCTTTGCTGAGTCTTGGAGCTGACCAACTGTTTTTTACTATATTTGTAGGGCTCAGGGGAAAAAAAAAGGCAATTCCTTTATTTGAGAATCCTGACATTTATTAGCATAATAAAACTCTCAAGATGAAACTGCAGTTTTCCAGACAGTAATTTCATTTGCAGGACAACTTACAAGGGATTTATTTTAAAGCCAGGTAAAAAGGTAAAACCTAAAATATATGAGACATGCAGAAATTGCAGGCCCCAAATAAAATGAAATAAATGTGTTAGGGATGGAAAACCCAGCTGTTGTCTCTCACATATTAATTAGGGGTGACAGGAACAACAGCCCAGGGATTCAGGGTCTCAACCCATCTTGGTCTGCTTTCAAAGCTGCTGTTAGTTCTTGGAACAAAAGTTTCTTCCAACACCTTGAAAATCATCACATCATATCCCCCGACACATCATGGCTAAGGACTAAATTGTTGTTGTTATCGTGGTTGTTGTTAGAAATACCTTTTTCATTTGGACAGAGCTTTCATGTTAATCATTTAACTGACCTGCAAAAAAACCTAGTGACGGCCATACAGAAAATTCCCTTTTCAGTCATACTGAGGTTTACTGAAGTTAAATGACTTGGACAAAGTCACATAGTTGGTAAATCATCAGAGAGCCAAAACTAAAACATCATTCCTCTGAGTCCATAGAAATAAGGCAATTTTAATGATAATTTTAATGATAATCAATTAAGGCACGTTAGAGTTCAGAAAGGAGGTTCCTTCCATCATTTCACTGTATGCATGTAGTGAGACAGGCAGACCTGGGAAAGCCACGGAGCTGAGGTGCAAAATTGTTATTATTGAACACTTCTCTATGATGGGTTCTTATCCTGGATTCCCCAAAAGGTAGAGCCAGTGGCAAAAGCTTACAAGCTGCTACTTCATTCAGAAGTGCAATCCCAGAGCAACAGGAGAAAGCAGGGCAAGGCAGAGAAGAAGGAACAAACAGGAGCAGGGGGGTGTCATACTGATCCAGCCACCACTTGGTTTCATCGTGACTGGTTGCCCGATCTTGCAGGGCCGTCTTCTAAAAGAACAGTCAAACAGTTGCCTCTCAGAATAGTTCCTCCAGGAGGAAGAACGGGGAAAAAGCGATCTACCAGCCTGTGACTCCCATTCATCCCAGATTCACCACATGGGCATTCACTTCCCATCTCTTCTGTCTTATGCCTCTGCAGCAACGGGAGACAGGACATGTGGCAAGCTACCACTGGCTTATGCTCACATGACACTGATCAACATAGGGAGGAAGAGCAGAACTCATGCAAAACTGGTTACAGTGCTGGTGGCTTGTGGTAGAGAAGTGACCAAGAATCTAAGGAACAGGTGAGGCAAGAGAAGAAGAGGGGCATAGGAAATGTTTGATACAGCCATCAAGTAAAATAAATTGTTCCCTAACATCCCTAGGGTCCCTTCATTCGTTCCCTCTCACCAAACACAATGCTGCAAGCATTATAATCCTAATAAGTTCCAGGGTGAGGATCTGAACCCAAGTTTTCTTGACTGTAAAGACTGTAATCTTCTCTTCATAATATACTACCTCTGTGTATATGGCTATAACTGTGGAACACAAGTATGCACCAATAGACACCATCACTGAGAGTTACTGAGGAGTTATTGGGTGAGTCTTCTTGTTAATATAAGGAACATACTGAGATTAAGTTGACAAGGGAATTAAAAGGACAATGAGGACAGAGCTAATCATTGGAGTAACCTGCATAAAGAGGGCCATATCCCAGAGAGCAGAGCCACATTAGATTTCTCAAAACCATTCTTGCATTTATAACTCACCCCAGGTCTTGAAGACATCTGTAGGATTACATAAAACCATTGCAAAACCAGGGCCAAGATATGATTCAAAGACAGAGGAGAGTGACAAAAGAAGAGGTCAAATAAGGAAGGCAGGACAGTGTCAATCAGCTGCCCTGGAAACTGGGGCTCGCCTTAGATAATTCCAATGATAACATCAATAAGGGTAATAATGGAGATTATGAAAGATGCAGCATTTATGTCCTCCATAGAAATCCTTCATAATCTTCCATTATTGCCATGATTTTATAGAGACGCAAGTAGGAAATAATTTACGAGAAACCACTGCTAATTTGTGTTGGAAAACTTTTAGAAAATGTGCATTCATTAACAAACATTTACTGAATGTCTACCATATGTTAAATTTAGGGTTCGGCACTGGAATTATTTTGGATTATTAAAACATGGTCCACGTACTGTAAAAGCTCAGTTTATGGAAGCCATAACAAACAGGCTTTGTCTTCTAAGGTCATATAGCTAAGCTCTTCATGAAAGAGTTGCATGAGCTATTAGCAATTTCTGTCCTGATCACTGGGATGAGACCAGTAGCCCTATGCCATAGATGTCATATCCCTTGAGACATATTAATCTACTTTTTCCTCTGGATAGTGGTGGATCTTCCAGAAGGCCATAGAATTTGAGTTGAGAAGTTCTTAAGCTCAGTTCAAAGACAGGATGCCCAAAGGAATCCAACTGATAAGGAAAAAAATATTATTCAAACAATGGATGGTAGTCTGGTGGGCTGTCCCTCTGTCCGCAGGGTTCCTGAAGTAACTCTCCTCCTGAAACAGTGATAATTTCCTCCTAAAAAAGAAAAAAAGGAAAATCCATTTATCATCAAGACAGGGAAATACACATCTATGAGAGCGAGTGAGAGGTTCAAGACAGAGAAACTAAGAATATGCATCTGTCTCCCCTCATTCAGATTGCTAGAAATGACATTTAAAAACTCTGCCTTTAAAAAAAATGAATTCATAAAAAGTACTGGAAAATAAAAAGGAATGCCATTGACAAAGTGAAACATATTGAAGAATCCTTGAAAAACAAAAGACATGCAGGAGGGGCTTGTCAGAGGAGTCAATGTGGGACACCAGTTACAGCAAGTTGAGAAAGGGTTGAGGGACTCCAGTAGGTGTTTGCCTCAAGCAGGTTGGGGAATGAGGAGATGCACACAGTTCCTTGGAAGCCCCAAGAGACCCAAAAAGTTCAGACAGTCCCATGCCCAAAAGATGAGCCACTCACAGTCAGCTCCAACTCCTACAGCATGAAGACACTGGATTTGGGAAACAAAACTATATTCACTCATGATGGACAGAAAATTCAAAGTTGGAATATCGCTTCATAGCCTAAAATTTATAGGCATTTAAGCAAAATTATAACCATAAAAGAAAGATGCTGAACTCAACAATAGAAATGATTTCCAGGAAAATATCAAGTCTATAAAGCAAACAGAAGAGGCTTTAAGAGATGTACATTAATCTCTCCTCAGCGGAATAAGAAATAAGTCATCCATGAAACGAGAATGGGCATTATTAAAAAAAAAAAAAAAAAAGAACCAATTAAAGAACCTGGAAACCAAAAGCATGACCATTTAAATTAAAAGGAAAAAATTTCAGAAGAACTGAATAGCAGAATGCTCATAACTAAAGAGCAATTCAGCAGCTGAAAGAAATGTCACATCAAAAAGAAAGAGACATCCTAATAGAAAAATGGACAAAGGATATGAAAGGATGACTCACAGAAGAAATCCAAGTGGCCATGAAATGTGTGAAAAGATCCTCAGCATCAGTGGTAATCAGACAAATGCAAACTAAACCACAGTAGATTCAGTGTCTGCCCATCTGATGGAGAAAAATGAAATGATTGATAGGCCCCAGTGTTGGCAGCAATGCAGGGAAACAGCCTCACATAGTTTTGGCAGGAGACTGAACTGGCGCCACATTTTTGGAGGGCAATCTGGCAGATCTTTCCTGATTAAAATGTGCATACTCTTCTCTCCAGCAATTCCAGTTCCAGGACCCATCCTAGAGAAATACTGCACATGTATCCATAGTGACACACACAGGGAAGTCCCTGCAGCACTGTTCAAGATCATGAAAAATTGGAAGCCAGATAAGAGTGGCCATCAAAAGGAGAATGGGTAATTAAACTGTAATATGCATCCATACCATGGAATACCACACAGCATTTACAAGGTTTGGTATATGGATTAACACAGGAAGAGCTCATAGAAATATTTGAATGACAATCAGCATGTCCTGAAATTACAAGTGTCAGATATATTGTTTCAGCACTTCACACAGTGATGTTTCATTAAAACCTTACAGTGACCTGAAGAGTTGAGTGCTACTATGCAACCCACTTTACTAAGATGGAAACTAAGGTGCAAAAGCTAAATAGTCATCCAAAGTCAAACACATAAGTTAGAATTTAAAACTCAGCAGCCTCATTTTAGGGACCATGCTTTTTAAAACTGCATTCAATTATTTAGTAAGCATGTTAAAAAATCAAGTCACTCATTTATATGTAAGGAAATATGCAACTCGGGCTGGGTGTGGTGATGCATGCCTGTAGTTCCAGCTACTAGGGAAGCTGAGGTGGGAGGATCACTTGAGCCCAGGATCTTTTTTGAGACGGAGTCTCGCTTCTGTCCCCAGGCTGAGGCAGTGGCCAGATCTCAGCTCACTGCAAGCCTCGGCCCCGGAAGTTGACTTCTATCTCCTCCTGCCTCAGCCTCCTGAGTAGCTGGGGACTACAGGCTCTCGCCACCTCGCCCAGCTAGTTTTTGTATTTTTAGTAGAGAGACAGGGAGCCACCCCTGTAGGCCAGGATGGTCTCACCCTGGACCTCATGATCCACCCGTCTCGGCCTCCCAAAGTGCTGGGATTACAGGCTTGAGCCACCGCGCCCGGCCGAGCCCAGGATCTTGGGGTTACAGTGAGCTATGATCGCACCACTGCACTCCAGCCTAAGCAACAGAGTAAGACCTTGTCTCAAAAAAGACTACACAACTTACATGAAAAATAACAAAACTATATATTTCCTTATGTACATAAGTTTTTATGTTACTACTCAGGAGATATTTAGATAAGATATATGGCAAACTGATAAAGTGGAGGACGGAGATAGAGATTTGAAATAAATGAGGCTTTCACTTTGTATTGTGCTTGATTTTTCTTAGAATGTAATCATGAATTAATTGTATAATTAAAATTTTAATTTGTAGATGTTGGCCACCAGATCTCCACATTGGCATAAATGATATCTCTCCTTAGTGTTAGAAATGAAATTGTGAGTCTCAAAGGTTTTGATTTGGAAGAGAATAAAGATCTTCAGACATCTCTGGTTTAGCCTTTCTCTGGAACCTGTCCTGAGTGAGGGGCATTTATCCTTTGCTTGAAACACTTCCAGCAACAAGGAGCTCATCATTGCTAAAGCAGCTCCTATTATACAGGAAAAGCACACAATGTGGTTTAGTGGAAAAAGTACATTCTTTAGAGGCAAACAGTCTGAGGCTTAACTCCTGGTCCTAACCATGAAAACTTAGCCCTGGTTTCCTAATCTGTGGAATGGGGCTAAGATGCCTCCCTTAGGCATCTGCCACTGCTGAGGCTTGAGTAGGTAAACAAAGCGGATGGGAAAGCTGGAACTGGGCAGAGCCCCCCACAGCTCAGCAAGGCCTGCTGCCTCTGTAGAGTCCACCTCTGCGGGCAGGGCATAGCTGAACAAAAGGCAGCAGAAACTTCTGCAGACTTAAACATCCCTGTCTGACAGCTCTGAAGAGAGCAGTGGTTCTCCCAGCATGGTGCTTGAGCTCTGAGAATGGACAGAGTGCCTCCTCAAGTGGATGCCTGACCCCGTGTAGCCTAACTGGAAGACATCTCCCAGTGGCAGCCGACTGACACCTCATACAGGCAGGTGCCCCTCTGGGATGAAGCTTCCAGAGGAAGGATCATACAGCAATATTTACTGTTCTGCAATATTTGCTGTTCTGCAATATTTGCTGTTCTGCAGCCTCCGCTGGTGATATTCAGGTAAACAGGGTCCAGAGTGGACCTCCAGCAAACTCCAACAGACGTGCAACTGAGGGACCCAACTGTCAGAAGAAAAGCTAACAAACAGAAAGGAATAGCATCAACATCAACAAAAAGGACATCCACACCAAAACCCCATCTGTAGTTCACCAATATCAAAGACCAAAGGTAGACAAAACCACAAAGACGGGGAGAAACCAGAGCAGAAAAGCTGAAAATTCTAAAAACCAGAGCACTTCTTCTCCTCCAAAGGATTGCAGCCCCTTACCAGCAACAGAACAAAGCTGTACAGAGAATGATTTTGATGACCTGACAGAGATAGGCTTCAGAAGGTCGGTAATAACAAACTTCTCCAAGCTAAAGGAGGATGTTTGAACCCATCGCAAGGAAGCAAAAAACCTTGAAAAAAGATTAGACGAATGGCTAAGTAGAATAAATAGTGTAGAGAAAACCTTAAATGACCTGAAGGAGCTGAAACCCATGGCAGGAGAACTATGTGACACATGCACAAGCTTTCAATAGCCAATTTGATCAAGTGGAAGAAAGCGTATCAGTGACTGAAGATCAAATTAATGAAATGAAGTGAGAAGAGAAGTTTAGAGAAAAAAAGAGTAAAAAGAAACAGAGCCTCCAAGAAATATGGGACTATGTGAGAAGACCAAATCTACGTTTGATTGGTGTACCTGAAAGTGACGGGGAGAATGGCACCAAGTTGGAAAACACTCTTCAGGATATTACCCAGAAGAACTTCCCCAACCTAGCAAGGCAGGCCAACATTCAAATTCAGGAAATACAGAGAATGCCACAAAGACACTCCTCATGAAGAGCAACCCCAAGACACATAATTGTCAGATTCACCAAAGTTGAAATAAAGGATAAAATGTTAAGGGTAGCCAGAGAGAAAGGTCCGGTTACCCACAAAGGGAAGCACATCAGACTAACAGCAGATCTCTCAGCAGAAACTCTACCAGCCAGAAGAGAGTGGGGGCCAATATTCAACATTCTTAAAGAAAAGAATTTTCAAACCAGAACCTCATATCCAGCCAAACTAAGCTTCATAAGTGAAGGAGAAATAAACTCCTTTACAGACAAGCAAATGCTGAGAGATTTTGTCACCACCAGGCCTGCCCTACAAGAGCTCCTGAAGGAAGCACTAAACATGGAAAGGAACAACCGGTACCAGTCACAGCAAAAACATGCCAAATTGTAAAGACCATCGATGCTAGGAAGAAACTGCATCAACTAACAAGCAAAATAACCAGCAAACATCATAATGACAGGATCAAATTCAAACATAACAGTATTAATCTTAAATGTAAATGGGCTAAATGCCCCAATTAAAAGACACAGACCGGCAAATTGGATAAAGAGTCAAGACTCATCCATGTGCTGTATTCAGGAGACCCATCTCACATGCAGAGACATACATAGGCTCAAAATAAAGGGATGGAGGAAGATCTACCAAGCAAATAGAAAGCAAAAAAAAGCAGGGGTTGCAATCCTAGTCTCTGATAAGACAGACTTTAAACCAACAAAGATCAAAAGAGACAAAGAAGGCCATTACATAATAGTAAAGGGATCAATTCCACAAAAAGAGCTAACTATCCTAAATATATATGCACCCAATATGGGAGCATGCAGATTCATAAAGCAAGTCCTTAGAGATCTACAAAGAACTTAGGCTCCTACACAATAATAATGGGAGACTTTGACACCCCACTGTCAACATTAGATAGATCAATGAGACAGAAGGTTAACAAGGATATCCAGGACTTGAACTCAGCTCTGCACCAAGCAGATATCTACAGAACTCTCCACCGCCAAATCAACAGAATATACATTCTTCTCAGCAGCACATCGCACTTATTCCAAAATTGACCACATAGTTGGAAGTAAAGCACTCATCAGCAAACATAAAAGAACAGAAATCACAACAAACTGTCTCTCAGACCACAGTGCAATCAAATTAGAACTCAAGACTAAGAAACTCACTGAAAACTGCACAACTACATGGAAACTGAACAACCTGCTCCTGAATGACTACTGGGTAAATAATGAAATGAAGGAAGAAATAAAGATGTTCTCTGAAACCAATGAGAACAAAGACACAATATACCAGAATCTCTGGGACACATTTAAAGCAGTGTGTAGAGGGAAATTTATAGCACTAAATGCCCACAAGAGAAAGCAGAAAGGATCTAAAACCAACACCCTAACATCACAACTAAAAGAACGAGAGAAGCAAGAGCAAACAAATTCTAAAGCTGGCAGAAGGCAAGAAATAACTAAGATCAGAGCAGAACTGAAGGAGATAGAGACACAAAAAACCCTTCAAAAAATCAATGATTCCAGGAGCTGGTTTTTTGAAAAGATCAATAAAATTGATAGACCACTAGCAGGACTAATGAAGAAAAGAGAGAAGAATCAAATAGATGCAATAAAAAATGATAAAGAGGGTATCACCACCGATCCCACAGAAACACAAATGACCATCAGAGAATACTATAAACACCTCTATGCAAATGAACTAGAAAATCTAGAAGAAATGGATAAACTCCTGGACACTTACACTCTCCCAAGACTAAACCAGGAAGAGGCTGAATCTCTGAATAGACTAGTAACAGGTTCTGAAGTTGAGGCAATAATTAATAGCAAACCAAAAAAAGTCCAGGACCAGACGGATTAACAGCCGAATTGTACCAGAGGTACAAAGAGGAGGAGCTGGTACCATTCCTTCTGAAACTATTCCAATCAACAAAAAAAGAGGGAATCCTCCCTAACTCATTTTATGAGGCCAATGTCATCCTGATACCAAAGCCTGGCACAGACACAACAAAAAAAGAGAATTTTAGACCAATATTCCTGATGAACATCAATGCGAAAATCCTCAATAAAATACTGGCAAACCGAATCCACAGCACATCAAAAAACTTATTCACCACGATCAAGTCGGCTTCATCCCTGGGATGCAAGGCTTGTTCAACATATGTAAATCAATAAATGTAATCCATCACATAAACAGAATCAATGACAAAAACCACATGATTATCTCAATAGATGCAGAAAAGGCCTTCGACAAAATTCAGCAGCCCTTCATACTGAAAACTCTCAATAAACTAGGTACTGATAGAACATATCTCAAAATAATAAGAGCTATTTATGACAAATCCACAGCCAGTATCATACTGAATGGGCAAAAACTGGAAGCATTCCCTTTGAAAACTGGCACAAGACAGGGATGCCCTCTCTCACCACTCCTATTCAACATAGTTTTGGAAGTTCTGGCCAGGGCAATCAGGCAAGAGAAAGAAATAAAGGGTATTCAATTAGGAAAAGAGGAAGTCAAATTGTCCCTGTTTGCAGATGACATTATTGTATATTTAGAAAAAAAAAAAACCATCGTCCCAGCTCAAAAGCTCCTTAAGTTGATAAGCAACTTCAGCAAAGTCTCAGGATACAAAATCAATGTGCAAAAATGACAAGCATTCCTACACACCAACAACAGAAAAACAGAGAGCCAAATCATGAGTGAACTCTCATTCACAATTGCTTCAAATAGAATAAAATACCTAGCAATCCAACTTACAAGGGATGTGAAGGACCTCTTCAAGGAGACTACAAACCACTGCTCAATGAAATAAAAGAGGACACATATGGAAGAACATTCCATGCTTATGGATAGGAAGAATCAATATCATGAAAATGGCCAGACTGCCCAAGGTAATTTATAGATTCAATGCCATCCCCATCAAGCTACCAATGACTTTCTTCACAGAATTGGAAAAAACTACTTTAAAGTTCATATGGAACCAAAAAAGAGCCCGCATTGCCAAGACAATCCTAAGCAAAAGAACAAAGCTGGAGGCATCATGCTACCTGACTTCAAACTATACTACAAGGCTACAGTAAGCAAAACAGCATGGTACTGGTACCAAAACAGAGATATAGACCAACGTAACAGAACAAAGGCCTCAGAAATAACACAACACATCTACAACCATCTGATCTTTGACAAACCTGACAAAAACAAGAAATGGGGAAAGGATTCCCTATTTAATAAATGGTGCTGGGAAAACTGGCTAGCCATATGTAGAAAGCTGAAACTGGATCTCTTCCTTACACCTTACGTAAAAATTAATTCAAGATGGATTAAAGACTTAAACGTTAGACCTAAAACCATAAAAACCCTAGAAGAAAACCTAGGCAGTACCATTCAGGACATAGGCATGGGCAAGGACTTCATGACTAAAACACCAAAAGCAATGGCAACAAAAGCCAAAATAGACAAATGGGATCTAATTAAGCTAAAGAGCTTCTGCATAGCAAAAAAAAAAAACTACCATCAGAGTTAAAAGACAACCTACAGAATGGGAGAAAAATTTTGCAATCTACCCATCTGACAAATGGCTAATATCCAGAATCCACAAAGAACTTAAACAAATTTACAAGAAAAAAAAACCCCATCAGAAAGTGGGCAAAGGATATGAACAGACACTTTTCAAAAGAAGACATTTATGCAGCCAACAGACACATGAAAAAAATGCTCATCATCACTGGTCATCAGAGAAATGCAAATCAAAACCACAATGAGATACCATCTCACACCAGTTAGAATGGTGATCATTAAAAAGTCAGGAAACAACAGATGCTGGAGGGGATGTGGAGAAATAGGAACGCTTCTACACTGTTGGTGGTAGTGTAAACTAGTTCAACCATTGTGGAAGACAGTGTGGCAGTTCCTCAGGGATCTAGAACTAGAAATACCATTTGACCCAGCAATCCTATTACTGGGTATATACCCAAAGGACTATAAATCATGCTACTATAAAGACACATGCATATGTCTGTTTATTGCAGCACTATTCAACAATAGCAAAGACTTGGAACCAACCCAAATGTCCATCAATGATAGACTATATGAAGAAAATGGGCACATATACACCATGGAATACTATGCAACCATAAAAAAGGATGAGTTCATTTACTTTGCAGGGATATGGATGAAGCTGGAAATCATCATTCTCAGCAAACTATCGCAAGGACAGAAAACCAAACACCGCATGTTCTCACTCATAGGTGGGAATTGAACAATGAAAACAGTTGGACACAGGGAGGGGAACATCACACACCAGGGCCTGTTGTGGGGTGGGGGGCAGGGGTAGGGATAGCATTAGGAGAAATACCTAATGTAAATGATGAGTTAATGGGTGCAGCAAACCTACATGGCACATGTATACCTATGTAAAAAACTTGCATGTTCTGCACATGTATCCTAAAACTTAAAGTATAAGAAATAAATAAATAAAAAGATGCCTCCCTCACAGATCTATTGGTAAGATTAAATAAGAGCATGTATGTAGAGCAACAGGGTCAGAACTTGACACAGAGAACGTGCCAATGTCCTCACATCCCCTCCCTTTCTCTTTCCTCTGTTTGTTAGAAGGCTCTTCCCAACACGTAGAAATCGACCTTGATCCTGGTTAGTCCAGTTTCCAGGCAGTACTCCACACCCAGTGCCTGAGTATCTGTGAATGGGTGATTCTCCATGGGTATTATTCATAAGGTCCAGGGCTGTCCCTGAAGTTCTAGGGACCTCCATGAAGAGACGAAGAGAAAGCAATACAAACCTAAGAGTCCCTATGATAGCAAAACCCCAGTGAGACCGTCAAGTCATTCTGTGAAACTATCTACACCCGCGAAACTTGGTTAGATGTCGGACGCCTGAGCTACCACCACTCTGCCCCTCGGAATCCTTCGTCCTGCCGTTCCAGGTCACTGAGTTCCACCTCCGGCTTTCTCCCAGTTACTAATGATGCCAACCGCCACACGAACATAAACATTGCTTCTTATACTACATACACTGCTTGGAAGACAACATCTTTCCCAATATAGGGTCCGTGGCGGGAGGACAAATAACAAAAAGAATGCCGCGAAACAACACTTTCCATAAGCACTTCACAGTCACAAAGTGCTGCTACGTACTTGACTTCATTTAATGCTCACAGGGTCCGAGCTAAAGTATTATTTACATCCATTTGACTGGCTAGGACACTGATGCTTGGTGAGCCTAAGGTGCTGGCTAAAGGTCACACATGTACTAAGTAAGTGGTTAAGCTGGAGTTCAAATAAGAGACATGGTAACTCTACCACTACAAAAGCTTCTCTAATCACAGGGTTGCCTACTGCACTTCTGCTAACTCTCAGAAGCTGCTAAAGGCCTGGCTTGGAGGTCTTCATGAGAGACGTTCTAGGGAATGAGTTGGAGATGAGACCCAGGCTTGGAGAAAGGGATGATCATCCAGTCCTTGTGTTAACAGGAGGGAGCACTCAGGTACCCAAGGTGAGAAAAGGCCTGAGGACCAGGGTAAGAGGTGCCCGCAGGCCCCAGAGAGTGAAACAGAGAGCAGAACAGTGGGCCCTAGGGCCTGGTGGGAACAACCTCTGGTCTCTTCTGCCCTAATACTCTACATCTCTGAGACCCTCCAGCCCCACAGCCCAGAGCCAGCAAGCAGCCTTGCTTCTCTTGCTCTAGCTCTCTCTTCAGCTCGAGTTTCCACCAGTTTCGCCCCACCACCCACCCCGATTGGTATCCCTATGAGGGATACCTTATGGAAATCAATGAGATCCGTGAGCGTTGCATGGCGATTGGGGTCCACTCCCAGGAAGCTGTAAAAATCCCCAGAGGCATCCACAAGAAAGTGCTTGAACCCTTTCTGCAGGCGGTAGGAGAGGGTGTAACCCCAGATTTTCTCACTGACCCGGACCAGGAATGCTCCCTCAGTCATGTTCTCCAGGAGATCTTCTGCATCTTCTCGGCTAATAATTCCTGATTTAAAATAGGAAGAAAAAAAAAAACACAGCAGGTTCTGCAACTGCCTCCCCATGATCCTCCACTCTTCCCTGCCCCGAACCCTGTGGCTCAGTGCACATGCCATCCACACAGTCCAGGATGCCAGCAAGAAAAGAGCCCCAAGGGCTGGCCAAGCACATGCCTCCTTCCATAGAGAGGGCGTCTTGGCCCAGCACCACCCGCCGTGAGCCTGGGGGCAGAGTTTCTATTAGGACCTGAGTTGAGCACGCTTTCCTCCACATTGAGCCATGCTGATTTGGATTAATTGAGTAAGCAACGAATTAGTAGTGAGCTGTGATTATAGCATTATTGATTATAAATATAAGTCAACAGGCTTGTGAAAAGCCTTAAGAGGCCTGCTTTAAAGACTAGTCCAGAATGGCTGCTGATGACTAACTCACTTATTTCTCTAGTACCATAAATGAGCACCTAAAAACAGGGTTTTCCCTTAAAAAGTAAAAAGATTTCTTCCAAATACCTGTGAACACCAGGCAAAAAGTTTCTTAATAGGGGTAGAGAATCAAGCTTCACTTCAGCTCAACGATCAAAACTTTCTAAGGACTTGCTGTCCTACACAATGTGGTTTCATCAGAGTTTGGAAGTCTGGTTGGCCTTGGAGTCGTTGATATGCTGGTAGCAATCCCCTGAAATGCTCTCAGGGAGCTGCTGTCATCTGGGTGATGGAAGAGCGGTGATGTAGAGCAGGTTCCAGAGGCAGGTAGGTGGGAAGAGGAGGGGAAGCCAGAAGACCTGGGTTACCCCCACCCCCTACCTCTGCTGACCTGGCTATGGAATTTTCAGCCAAGCCCTCAACATCTCCAATGTCCTTTGACATTTAGATGATCATAACCCAAATACTTAAAAGGTATGTTATGACTTTCAAGTTGAATAAAGGACTCAAACTCATTTCATACACGGAGAATAGCTGTGGAGATGATGGATCCTGTTATCATCGGTTATTCCGGAGGAGAGGTGAATTGTAACACATTGTCCCTTTGCTCACCCATGGACTTACCCTTTCCACACTGTCAGTGATAGGCATGGGGATAGAGTGGCCGAGCTGCCTATCTCCATGACCCTGAGAGGCTCTGCACACCTGTGACTTCTCCCCAGTACCCAATGCCACTCCCGAGCCGGTCACAGTCAGGCTCCCCTCCCATCAATCTCCGGCCTCACAGGGCACACTCGAGACTTCCCTTGGGCCCAAGGCAGAGGACACAGAGGCAACCACACTGCCAAATGATCTACCCTTTAAAGATAGATAGCGCAATCAGGGGCCACCTATTTCCTTCTTGCCCAGGACTTACAGCGAGAGGCATCCAAGCCAGTCACCCCTCCCCAGCCAAGCTCTAGAAGCAGAAAAGGAGGAAGAGTAAGAGAAGGAAGGAGGTGAGGAGCCCTTTCGCCACAGGGTGCCTGAAAAATAAACACTGTCCCATGCAAGAGGGAGGATGCGCCCCAGTGCTGCTCCCCAGAAGGTCTTGGGGGCTTCATGCAGAAAAGCTGGACAGCCAAAAGAAGACCGAAAGGGAAAGTCCAGGATCCCTCAAAACTTGGCCCTGTCCTTCACCTACCTCCCTGACCTAACACCAGAACACCTGGGCCCTAAAAGAGGCTGCAGTAGGGAGATAAGTAAGGGGAGCCAGAGGCAGGGCCAGGGCCTGGGAGGAAGAAGGACCAGAAGACATAACCCTCATCCCCACTCCAAGCACCTCAAGCTGAGGCACAGGCGGGGCTAGGGTTGGAGAGGAGGGGAGTGTTACTAGGGTGGGAAACTACAGTCAAATTAAATACGATTCAACTTTTTTTTCTTTTAAACAAGTGTCTTTATTGTAATGTTTATTACTTTTTCACTGATAAATAAAAATTATATATATTTATGGTATACATGACATTTTGATATATGTATGCACTGTGGGATGGCTAAATCAATCTACTTAAGATTAACATATGCATTATCTCACATACTTACTTTTTGTGGTGAAGACACTTAAAAATCTACCCTCCTGGCTGGGTATAATAACTCATTCCTATAATCTCAGCACTTTGGGAGACTGAGGTGGAAGGATCACTTGAGCCCAGTAGTTCAAGACCAGCCTGGGCAACCTAGCCACAATTGTTGTCTCCACACTTTTTGTGGAGACAACCATCTCCACAAAAAATTTAAAAATAATTTGGGCATGATGATGCACACTTACTTGGGAAACTGAGGCAAGAGGACCATTTGCAACCAGGAGTTCAAGGCTGCAGTGATCTGTGATCATACCACTGCACTCTAGCCTGGGTGACAGAGCAAGACTCTGCCTCAAACAAAAACTGTCTTGGCAATTTTCAAGTATACAATATATCATTAATTGTAGTTACCATGCTGTACAATAGATCTCTTGAACTTATTCCTTCTGTCTAAATGAAATTTTATGTCCTTTGACCAACATCTCCCCAGTGCCCGCCTCTCCCAGCCCCTGGTAACCACCATTCCACTTTCTGCTTCTGGAAGTTCAATGTTTTCAGATTCCACATATAAGTGAGATCATGAGGCAGTTGTCTTTCTGTGCCTGACTTACTTCACTTAGCATAATGTCCTCTAGGTTCATCCACGTTGTCACAAATGACAAGATTTCATTCTTTTTAAAGGCCAAATACTATTCCATTGTGCACATATACCACATCTCTTTATCCATTCAACTGTTAATAGACACTTAGGTTGGGCCTGGTGTGGTGGTTCAGGCCTATAATACCAGCACTTTAGGAGGCCAAGGTGGGAGGATCGCTTGAGCCCAGGAATTCAAAACCAGCCTGCGCAACATAGCAAGGCCCTGAATCTATAAAAATTAGCTGGGCATGGTGGCACATGTCTGTGGTCCCAGCTACTCAGGAGGCTGGGGTGAGAGAATCACATGAGCCTGGGAATTCAAGGCTGCAGTGAGCTACGATCATGCCACTACACTCTAGCCTGGACAACAGAGTAAGGCCCTATTTCAAAAATAAATAAATAAATACTTCCCTTGATTCTGTATCTTGGCTATTGTGAATAATGCTACAATCAACATGGCAGTATAGATATGTCTTCGACATACTGATTTCATATCCTTTGGATAAATATCCAGTAATGGGGTTGCTGAGATGATAGGGTACTTCTACTTTAATTTTTAAGTATTTTCATACCTTAAGAGAATGTGCAAAGGGTCTCTTTCCTCCAACACTTGCCAACACATGTTATTTTGGGGACTTGACTTTTTAACATACCAAAATGACCAGTAATACCAAAGTGACGATGTCATGTGTCTCACCCACCTAAAACCCTTGAGCAGCTTCCCCCGACTTCCAGCAGAGCCCAAGCTCAGGCACAGCAGACAGCAGGCTCTATGCCCCGCCTCAACCTACCCCTCTGGGCTCATTGCACTGTTAGGTACTGGCTGCTTCCCACAAGCTGACCTTGGACTGAGGCCACATCCCAGCCCCCTTCACTCCAGCTGACCCTGACTCCTCATTGAAAGCCCCATCCTCTTCTCTCCCCAGAATCATGGGCCATGGGCAGCCTACACTCTACCTTTGTGCAAGTTAGGAAAAGATGACCTTCTGAGTAATTGAATTAGAAAAACATGCCTCTCTGGGCCAAACCCACAAAGCCTACAGCTTGACTGAGAAAGGCGGTGCCTGCACATCAATCCTCTGTTCTCCCCAACTATCCCCACCCCTCAGGTCCCCCTGTTCAGTGTGCAACCTGCTCAGCTGACCAGGAAATCCTTTATCTCCCAGGAGATTCTCTTGGATATCTCATATTTGGGTTTTTGTAACATCCTACCAAAACCTTACAGTAGATTAGTAAATAGGCTGTGAGCAGCTCAAGGCTGGGGCCTGTGGCTGCCATGGGAGCAAGCTGCCCAGGCCTCCCTCCAAGACAGAGACCTGTTGCTGGGAGCAGCAACATGCCCTTCAGGATCCTCCATGGGGTCATGCTCTCCCCAGGGTGCTTCCAGCCAAGGGCAGGGCACAGGGGTGCTAGAGCCACCATTCCTACCCAAGGCAGGACTCCTCGAGCAGGCAGTCTTTGCTCTGGGGCTCTCAAACAGCCTGGCCAAGATTTTTCTCTGGGCTGCACTCCAGGAGCAGGCTCCCTTACCAGTCATCCTTCTTCCCTCTCTCCCTCCACAGGTGTCAGATGTGTACCATGTTCTGAAGACTCTCCCTACCTTCTCCCACACCCTCCCCCTCTGTCTTTCACAGGCATTTCCTCCAATCAATCTCTTCCTCTTCTGCTTCACGGAAGACCTGACGGACACAGACACCTCATCTTTACATCCTCCATGCCTGGGACATTGGCAGGGATTCTGGAACAGTGATCAAGAGCACGGACACAAATCATAGCCCAGGGACTTACTCCATGGGTGGTCTTAAGAGCAGGTGACTTCAACGTCTCTGAAACCAAGTTTGATGTCCCATCTATTAAGTGGTAGTGATATAACAGCTACATCTTAAGGCTGTTTGAGAATTAATAAGTTAATACATGAGTATGTTTAGTACAGTGCTTAAAAATCACAATAAATATCTAATACAATATAACTAGCTGCACTGGATGCACTAACTATTCTACACGTGTTAGTGTTGCAGACTGCCTGGTGCTGGTAGCTGCAATGGTCATAGGACTGTCAGGCTGTGTCCCCCCCACCCCACAACCCCTGACACACACACAGTCAATTCTCTCAAACATGGGCTGCTGAAGGTGACTTCCTCCGAGGGGGCCCCAGCCTGTGCCATAAACTTAGCTGGGCCATTTCTGGGAGACTGTCCAGGTCTCTGTGAATTCTGCCTCCTCTTTGATATTGCTGATATAGTTTGAATGTGTGTCCTCTCTCAATCTCATGTTGAATTGTAATCTGCAGTGTCGGAGGTGGGGCTAGTGGGAGGTGATTTCTCATGAATGGTTTAGCACTATCCCCTTGATGCTATCCTCAGGATAGTGAGTGAGTTCTTGTGAGATCTGGTTGTTTAAAAGTCTGTAGGATCTTCCCCCTCACTCTCTCTCTCTCGCTCCCCATCTCGCCATGTGATATGCCGGCTTCCCCTTTGCCTTCCACCATGGATTTGAAGCTTCCTGAGGCCTCACTGCAAGCCAAGCAGATGCTAGGGTCATACTTCCTGTACAGCCTATAGAACTGGGAGCCTATTAAAACTCTTTTCTATATATTAATAAATTACCCAGTCTTGGGTATTTCTTTTTTTTTTGAGACAGGGTCTCGCTCTGTCACCCAGGCTGGGGTGTAGTGGCGCGATCTCGACTCACTGCAACCTCCGCCTCCCAGGTTCAAGCAATGCTCCTGCCTTAGGCTCCTGAGTAGCTGGGATTACAGGCGTGCACCACCATGCCTGGCTAATTTTTGTATTTTTTGTAAAGACAGAGTTTCACCATGTTAGTCAAGCTGGTCTCAAACTCCTGACCTCATGATCCACCTGCCTCAGCCTCCCAAAGTGCTGGGATTACAGGCATGAGCCACTGTGCCCAGCAGGGTATTTATTTATAGCAATGCAAGAATGGCCTAACACATTTGCTTAGAAATCAAAATTGCAATTTGGCACAAAGCCAAAGGTAATATAACCTCATAGTTCAGGATAGCAAACAGCATTCCACAGAAAACCCAAGCCCTCAAGAGAATTAGTGTAGGATGCTTGCAAGGAGAAGCTATGTTTTCCTTCCCCATTCACTTTGCCCTGTGTATGAGTCCGTTTTCACACCCCCGATAAAGACATATCTGAGACTAGTCAAATTAAAAAAGCTTATCGAACTTACAGTTCCACATGGCTGGGGAGGCCTCGCACTCATGGCGGAAGGCAAGGAGGAACTCACATCTTATGTGGATGGCAGCAGGCAAAGAGAGGAGCTTCTGTAGGGAACCTCCCCCTTATAATACCGTCAGATCTCATAAGACTTATTTGCTATCACGAGAATAGCACAGGAAAGACCTGCTTCCATTATTCAGTTACCTCCCACTGGGTCCCTCCTGAACACGTGGGAATTCAAGATGAAATTTGGGTGGGGACACAGCCAAACCATATCACCCTCTCATCTCTCTCTCCCCCTGGATTGCCACTCAGCCAACTGCAGAGTGTCTGGGAAATAAGCATGAATCATCACCCACCTCTGCTTCTTCTGAGCACTCTACAACCTCCTGGCTGAGGAAACAGGGGAGGGCCCCACCTCACCCCTTCCAGCTAGGGAGCTAGCATACTGTCAGAGTCCTTGAAACTTTCTCACTACTAACGAGTGGGCCTGGCTAAGGGATGCAGCCTAACCAGCCAACGCTCCAGGGTGACAATTTTAGAACGAATATTGGAGAATGCAACTGAAGATGGATTCTGAGCCAGTTCTCATTCCCAGACAATGGTAAACATTGTTTCTCCTGTAGTTTCCAGGAACATTTTCTCTCCCCACTTCCTTCCTTTTCTTCCTTTTCTCCTTCCTCCCTTTAATAAATATGTATGAAGTGGCCGGGCGCGGTGGCTCAAGCCTGTAATCCCAGCACTTTGGGAGGCCGAGACGGGCGGATCACGAGGTCAGGAGATCGAGACCATCCTGGCTAACACGGTGAAACCCCGTCTCTATTAAGAAATACAAAAAACTAGCCGGGCGAGGTGGTGGGCGCCTGTAGTCCCAGCTACTCGGGAGGCTGAGGCCGGAGAATGGCGTGAACCCGGGAGGCGGAGCTTGCAGTGAGCTGAGATCCGGCCACTGCAGTCCAGCCTGGGTGACAGAGCGAGACTCCGTCTCAAAAAAAAAAATAAATAAATAAATAAATAAATAAATATGTATGAAGTGCTGTCTAGAAGCCAGGCCCCAAGCTGGGCACCTGGGAGTCAGCAGTGAATGAGAAACAGTTCTTGCCTTCCAGAAGCTCTGACTCTGGACAGAAATGAAGACTGATGGGAATTTTTTAATATAAAAAGAAAAGGTTAACTGTGAGCAATGGTGATAAAGGCCACATAAGCTATTGAATCAGGCACTGTGGCTGCACCTAGGGGAGGCGCCCCACCCAGTTCTGGAGCCCAGGGGCAGAAGTGATGGTTAGACTGAGTCCAGAAAGGGACAAGAGTGGGCAAGGCAAGGAGGGAAGATTGTAAAAGTCATTAGCACATGGCTCTTTGTGGCTGGAGTGGGGGGTTAGGTGGGAGCTGGGCAGCGGCCAGAGGTGTAGGATAGGCAGCAGTCAAGCTCCAAAGGGCTCTCCACACCACTGAAAGGATTAATTCTGAAGGCAGTGGACAGCCACTGATGTTTCCTATACAGAAGAAAGATACAAGAATGTTCAAGTATAGAATATGGATTTAAGGATTATGGTTCAGAGCCAAGGATTTCAGCTCATTGAGGGCTTCCTCACTTAAGAATTGCTTCATGGCTACATTTCACAGTGTACCATCGATATCTGGCTCTCTGACCCCTACCCTCCCAGAAATGGCTTCCATTTTGAGGCATAGAGGTAAAGGGACACACTGAAGCTCCTGTGAGACGCTTATGTCACAGCCAGCACTGGACACCATCTGGGGCCTCTGTGACCCTTCTCCTTTGGTCTTCCTACCAACCCTCATCACCAGTTCACAACTGAGGACACTGAATGTCAGGAAAAGAAGGGATTCACCCAAAATCACAGAGCTTAATAGTCACAGAGAATCTATTAAGTGCTGGAGGCAGATTTGAACACAGGTCCTCGGACTCCAAGTCCAGTGCTCTCTCTGTTCTGTACCATGTTGTCTCATGCAAAGGATGGTAAATGCTGTGAAATAAACAAGAAGGAAGAGGTTGAGAAATCAGGGAAGGCTCTGTGGAGGCACTGAACGGGAATGTGAGGTGGGCCTTGAAGGTCGGATAGATTCTGTGTAAGCAGTGAGGAGTAGTAATGAGGTGTGAGGGAGAAGAAGGGACAAGATGAGTGAAAAATCAGAGTGAGGACCAGGAACGACACATCCATGGGGCATTTATATAAATCTAACATGAGAAAAGCTTAATTTAAATCTCAGGAGGTTAAGACACATGGCAGATGGAATGGAAAGTCTAACATATATAGAATCCAAGCCCCACAGGAGAGGAGAGGAGGCAACATTTTAAGAGTGAATAGTTAACAATTTTCACAGACACATACTATAAAACTAGGCAAAGATATTCAATTCTTCTTTTGTCAACCAGAGAGAAAATGCAAATCACTACAAAGAATAAATAATTAGCCTTACAGCAGACTTCTCAGTTGCAACCATAAAAGCCAGAGAACAATGGAATAAAAATTTCAGTATGCTGAGAGAAAAATAACTGTGTTTAATGAAACTACCTTTCAAAGAAAAGGAAAAAATAAAAAAAAAACTTCAGAAAATAATTTGAGCTGGTTGATTTCTAAAGGAAATTCTAAAGGATGCACTTCAGGAAGAAAAAAAATTATCCTGGATAGAAAATCTGAGATACCAGAACAAATGATGAGCACAGATACTGTAGGTCAACCTAAAAAGGTTGACTTACAAGACAATAATAATAATGGATAATTTGAGGTTTTGAAAAAGATGAAACCATAATACTAGATGATATCTTAGCAGTAGGGAGTAGGAGTTTCAAAATTCTGTTTAGGGAGAGGGTAAAGATATATAGAGTCAGCCCTCCCTTTCTGTGGGCTCTGCATCTGCAGATTGAACCAAGTGCAGATCAAAAATACTCAAAAACAGGCCGGGCATGGTGGCTTACACCTGTAATCCCAGCACTTTGGGAGGCTGAGGTGGGCAGATCACTTGAGGTCAGGAGATTGAGACCAGCCTGGCCAACATGGTGAAACCCCGTCCTTGCTAAAAAAAATACAAAAATTAGCCAGGCGTGGTGGTGCAGGCCTGTTGTCCCAGCTACTCAGGAGACTGAGACAGGAGAATCGCTTGAACCCAGGAGGTGGAGATTGCAGTGAGCCAAGATCACACCACTGCACTCCAGCCTGGGTGTCAGAGTGAGACTCTGTCTCAAAAAAAAAAAAAAAAAATTCAAAACCAAAAATGAATAAAAAACAAGAAAACAATTTTTAAAATACAAATAAAAAGAATACATTACAACAACTATTTACATAGCATTTACATCATATTAGGTATTATAAGTCATCTATAAATAATTTAAAGTATAGGAGGATGCACCTACGTTATATGCAAATGTTATGGCATTTTACATAAAGAACTTATCTGCATATCTTGGTATCCACAGGGGTTCCTGGAACCAATCCCCCAAAGAAACCAAGGGACAACCACATTAACTTTAGAATCTGTTAAGTGTACATATTAAATCGTCTAAATTAACTACTGGAAGATAGACATTGAGAGTGGGAAAATCTCCAAATAATAGAGGTGGAAAAATGGAAGGAGAAAAAAAAATGTTTTCAATGAAGCATGAAAAAAGCAAATAACTGAAAAATAAATACACTGTGACTCCATTTATATTAGGTTGAAAAGCTCACAATGCTAAACATTTGGAGATTAATATATAGCAATAAATGAAGCAAAGAAATAATGGACAAAATATTCAGCATAGGGATCATATCTGTTAAAGAGAGAAGGTTACAATGGAGAGAAGCACACAGGTGAGGGATTTAGGATTTGGTGCTATTCCCACTTAAGCTTTATTTATGCCCTTCACATATGTATATATATATGGTAAATATTCAATATTTAATATTAAAAATAATTTAGTATTGTTGCTCTGCAGCTTCTCACACATTACTGCTATGGCATTCATTCAAAATTGGTCAATGTCCTTTGGAGGCAGGGCAGGTTACCACCTAGAACAACAGAGTCACTAATGAGTTTTCAATTTCCATGCTGGCTGTCTTGTGTCCCTGAAGTATGGTTCTCAGCCTTGGCTGATGCCCAGGTCCCACCTAGAGCGAGTCTGGTTAATTTATTTGGGCTACATCATGCAGTGGTATGGCTGAAAATATTCTCAGTTGATTCTAATATGTAGCCAGATTTGAGACTCTGGGCTAGAAAGTCAGTAGTCTTGCAAGCCAGGAATGGCAGAGATATAAAAAGTGACTCACATTCTAGAAACTCCCTCTATATTCAGAGCAATACTTGGAGATCTGAACATAGAGTTTTATAGACCTATTCTAGAGGGGATATAGGATAGGTCCTATGAAAGTCCCTGCCAGACAAAAAAGAGAACGAAAGAGCTTTTTCTAGACTACAGCTGGGAAGAGGTACAGAAGAAATGGAGGAGCTGTCCTTAATCCCTCTTCAGCAACTCACACGCCAGAGAGTCTGAGAAGGCAGCTAAAAGCAGGATGTCCTGTACCCCAGTTTCTGTTGGAGAGTCTATCAGTTACCCTGTGCCTGCATAATGTAGCCACAGCTAAGCAGAAATGGCATGTGTAGAGAGAGGTCTAAGGATGGTGATTCCCAGCCTCACCAAGTTCCAGTAAGGAATGGTGGGGATCAGGAGTTCTACCACATTCTAGTGTGGGATTTGGAGCATACAGGTAGAACAACCCTCATATATGGCTGGAGGAGTGGAAACTAGATCAGCCTTCCAGAGAGCCATCAGCCCCACCTAGTTAAATAAAGTGCACATGCACCCTCCAGCCCAACAGCCCCACTGCTGAAAGACACTGCACAAGTTCATAAGGATCCAGTGAAAGGAACTCAATGATTAACTGTAGGCAATCTGGGTATCTATGACTTGGGGAGTAGATCAGTGAAATTAGGCCGATACACCCAGTGGAGTACTGTGCAGCAGCTGGAAATAACAGAGCCACACACAGCATGCATCTAACTGTCTGGTGCTCAGTGAGATAAGGAAACACAAATGATATTTAAAGCACCTCACTGTTCATGTAAACATAGGTAAGTATGGGGTAAGGGGAGTAGATTCTGCGAAGATATCTGCAGGGGCAGCAACATCATTTTAAAATCTCTCCAAATCTCCAAATAAGAACAGGCAGTGCAACTAAAGAACAAAACCCAAAGTCCATGGACTAGGTTTACAACAAAACTAGTCATGTGGTATCCTCATGAGCCTTGCTATGGTCTGTGTCCATCAAAATTCGTATGTTGACATTTAATCACCAATGCGATGGTATTAATAGAAGGGGTCTTTAGGAGATGATTAAGTGGTGAGGGTGGAGGCCTCATAGATGGAATTAGACCCCTTATAAAGGAGGAGGTTCATTCTCTTCTACCTTTATGTGGTAAGGGAACACAGCATTCAAGGTGCCATCTTTGAAGTGGGGACTGAGCCCTCAGAGATACCAAACCTGCCTATGCCTTGATCTTGGACTTTCCAGCCTCTAGAACCGTAAGGCAATAAATTTCTCTTCTTTATAAATTATCCAGTTGGCGTGGTGGCTCATGCCTATAATCCCAGCACTCTGGGAGGCTGAGGCAGGCGGATTGCCTGAGGTCAGGATTTCGAGACCAGCCTGGCCAACATGGCAAAAATCCGTCTCTACTAAAAATACAAAAATTAGCTGGGTGTGGTGGCACACGCCTATAATCCCAGCTACTCGAGAGGCTGAGGCAGGAGAATCACTTGAACCCAGGAGATGGAGGTTGCAGTGACATGAGATCGCGCCACTGCACTCCAACCTGGGCGACAGAGACTCCATCTCAAAAATAAATAAATATAAATAAATAAAATAAGTTATCCAGTCTCAGGTATTTTGCTATAACAACTCAAATGGGCTGAGAAAACCCCAAATAATAATGGTGGTGGGAATAAACCACTAACACAAGACCTTCATGATACCAGTGTCTACCCAGGAGAAAGAAGAAATACACAGCAAGGGTGGCTAATGGATCCAAGAGCAGTCAACAGAATTCACTGGAAAGCAGGAGACCAACTGAGAGTAGCCGCAAAAACTCAGGAGAGTTCTGCCCTCCCCAACCCTGGATGAGTGCAAGGGGCCCACCGTAAGACCCCCCAGGGCCACCTGCCACCACTGTGAGTGAAATCAAAATTGAGCAAAATACAGGCAAATAGAGGAAAGAAAGAGAAAGTTTAGACCCATGGGGAAGGGACAGAGCCTGGAGACTCCAGAAAGCAAGCTGCCCTATTTGTGAACACCACATAAAAACAACAGAAGCAGCAGCACCATGGAGTTAGAAACGCTTCCCTGGCCCTCGTTTTACTGGAAAAATTCAAGAAAACTAATCTCATGTAAAGATTAGCCACAGAAAACATCAAGGTCAAATCACATACAACATCATCATATGAAAAAGCAAAGAGCAGAACAACTTCCCTGTGGGTGATATATACACAATGCATATGTAAGAACCCTTTCAACGGATACACATGAAGCCTATCGGAATGGCTGCTTATTAGAGAGGAAAGGGAATGAAAATGAAGGAGAATAAGTAAATTAATAAGGAACAGCCTGTGTCTTCTGACGATAATAAGCCATGGGTGTGGGCAGGGGAGAGATGGCCAATAAACTCAACTCTCAGCACTTAGGACTTCTTAAGTGGTAGAAATAATTAAAACAGTCCAGCTCCCCAAGGGGCCACCAAGAAAAGAGGCACAAGTTGGCTGGGTGCGGTGGCTCACACCTGTAATCCCAGCACTTTGGGAGGCTGAGGTGGGCAGATTATGAGGTCAGGAGATTGAGACCAGCCTGACCAAAATGGTGAAACCCCATCTCTACTAAAAATACAAAAATTAGCCAGGCCTCATGGTGCGTGCCTGTAATCCCAGCTATATAGCAAAGAGACCCCAGGAGGAGTCAAGGTGGGGTCAGGTAATGTTTAGGGGATGATCAGTGCAGAGAAGGGGACCCTCAGACCCCCGCTGTACTGGAGATCAGACCATCCTTCCACCAGCTGTGGACCATCAGCAGTAGATGTGCTAAAACAGGACACAGCTCAGAGATGAGCCACTGACCAGGGCCTTTCTTTGGCATCCTCCCAAGGCTGTGAGCTTTCCCTGTACCCAGACAACATTTGACGAAGGGAAATGACATTGGAGAGACCCATCAAGCAAGGAGAAGCAGGATGCTGAGCTTAAAATGATTGAATATTTGCTAGAAAACCACAGTTAAACTGAGACTCTTACACCAGACATAGGATTATCTTTAATTGGAAATTTTAAGTTATTTATTTTTAGTCATCAACAGGAAATGTAGGTCCAAAGTAAGATGAGATCACTTATAAAAACAAGTAAATAAGAAGCTCCATCTGTTGCACTTTCTCCTAGAAAAAAATTTAAGTCTGAGGGAGATGTAGATAAAAATACAGACATAGTTTCCCAACACTGCTGACATTTTGCCTGTCCCGGGGGCTGCCTTGTGCACTGCAGGATGTTTAGCAGCATTTCTGGCCTTCACCCACTAGATGCCAAAAGCACGTCCCGGTTATGATAATCAAATGTGTCCTCAGGTACTGTCAAATGTCCCCTGGTAGCACAGTCACCCTGTTGAGAATCACTTACATGGACATGACCAGAAATCTCTTTAATACATTGACAACTGAATAAAAAGAAAAGTTGTAGAACAAGAAAACTATAGTGTGTGGTATAATATATGCAAGAAACATGGCTTCCATAAGAGTTTATTTTAAAATTATCAAAATTTTGCAAACACAAGATCTATGAGAACAAGAATTTTGTGGGGTTTTTTTCCCCTACTACATTTTCATGTCTAGAACAGTGTCTGGAACATAGACCTTCAATAAAGAGTGTTGAATAAATCACTCAGTAATTAAAATTACAATCTGATAACTAGCATTTATGGAATCCTAGCATTATGTTAACCACTGTGCTGAGAGTGTGATAAGCACTAGCTCATTCAATCCTCATAACAATCCTTTGAGATAGATACTTTTATTCTCCCCATTTTTGTAAAGTGGAAAATCAGGCTAAGAGAGATTGAGTTACTTGCCAAGGTCTCGTAGTTAATAAATGGCAGAGCTGGGATGGGGTACAGCATTTTTTTTAAGTCAGTCATATTCACAAGGCTTGTACTCTTATTAGACTGTAAGCAACCTGTCCTCCTCAGGTACAACCCACATCCAGATTCCACATCCAGTGCCTTTGTATTGATCCATTCTTGCACTACTATAAAGACTGCCTGAGAATGGGTAACTTATGAAGAAAAGAGGTTTAATTGACTCACAATTCCACAGGCTGTACAGGAAGCATGGCCATTTTCCATGACCTTCATGGCTGGAGGCCTCAAGAAACTTACAATCATGGCGGAAGGGTGAAGGGGAAGCAAGCACATCTCACATGGGGGCAGGAGAGAGTGAAAACGAAGGTGCCACACATTTTTAAACAACCAGATCTCATGAGAACTCACTCATTATCATGAGAACAGCAAGGGGGAACATCCCTATGATCCAATCACCTTCTACCAGGTCCCTCTCCCAACACTGGGAATTACAATTCAACATGAGATTTGGGTGGGAACACAGAGCCCAACCATATCAGCCTTCCATGCACGATGTCCTGGAGAACGTGTGGGCAAGGTGTGGATTTGTATAACCTGCTCCTGCCACAAAGCCTACTGAAGTCTCTCAGCAGACTGCTGTTTTGGATGAGCCAGGATAGCACTTCCAAGCCCTGACCAATTTTAAGGCTGACCACAGTTCAAGAAGCAATGCCCAAAGAAGCCTAATGTGGAGGGTAAGGAGTGGCTGCAAACATCTGCAAAACAGAAGTGTGCCCAGACTCTAGGACAGGGTCTTTTCAGTTTGGGTAAATCCATCCCAAGGACGAAGAGATGAAGTATACTATCCTGTTGAAAGTTGCTGCTAAAGCCAAACAAAGCAGTTTCCAATCATCTCTCTGCCACTATGGCCTGATCTTGAACACGTAAACCTCTCTTAAGCGGTCAGATGGAATTGCATTAGTATCACCCCCAGTTATTGGCCATATTAAGTGAAACAATCTCAGGTGGATAATGGATGATAGGACCACAGTGGCTGCTGCAGCCAGGCCTTGGCCTAAGCCACAAAGTCCAAAGTCAGTGGCAGAAGTGAACAGAGTTATAACTAAGGGAACTGAGGTAGAAGCCCAGCATTTAGATTGGGGGCCTTGATGGAGACTTCAGGAGAGACGCATTTGGGCCCATCTGCAGGTGTCCAGAGCTCCTCTGGGCCCAAGCACCTGAGGCTGCCATACTGACCACAGCGCTCCCAGTTGGGCCTCTACAGATAGGACAGGGCTGGAACACAGGGACAGAGATCCTTCAGGGTAGCTACCCTCTCTCCCATGGTTACAGGTTGCAGTGAGTAAAGATGAGAAGGCAGGGAATGCAGAAGAGCAGAGGAACACTGGCCTGACAAGTCCAGGCTTGCTTTCACCCTTCCTGTGCCAGCACTGACTATCACAGGGAGGCCATTGCAGCCCCAGTGGCCCCATCAGCGCCTAACTCCTCTTTTACTGTGCCCTGAGCACAAATCCCGGTGCATCTTTCCTGACACCTCCCCTATTCGTCTCCCTGGATTCCATACAGACGTTCTCAGAGAGCGCCAACAACTTCATGTTCACTATTACAATATTTACTCCATCGGCACTCATCAGCAGCACCCTGGGAAAGGAAAGGCATTGTAAGTATACTTTCAGAAAACACTCTGCAATAATAGAGCCATAAATCCATAAGTTAGCAAATCCTCAAAGCCAACCCAGAATTCTGTCCCCAGCTCCCCCACCTCCATTCCATTCCCTGAAATTATTAGCTCAGAATTGAACCTGAGTAACCAAATGAGCTCTTTTTATTTCTCAGTTAGGACTTCACCCTCAAAAGAAAGAAACGCAGGCAGGCCAGCCACGACGTTTCACTTTTTATGGATCTCAATTTATCTCACGTGCATATTTCTTAAAGCTTTCACCGCAGCTACACCTCAACGGCTGACAACACCTCCATTACCACTTAGCTATTTCTCATTCATTTTTGTGACTTTCCTTTCTTACCGCCATACTTTCCAGACGCTATCATTAAGGAGGCTGGAATTATTAAGCTCTTCATTCTCAACAGTATCTCAAAACTGTCCTAAAGCCACAGAGATTATGATGAATGAGCTCAAATGCCTTCATTTTTTTATAACGCCAAATGAAATTTAACCATGGCTAACTGCTGAGACAAGGGTTTCACTAGACGAGCTTCTTGGTCCCAGATATATTTATGCACAAGAGGCAATATCCATGCCTGTGAATGTCTGCTCCAAGCTGACCCGCCAGGTTCTAATCACCAGTGCTGCTGTTCATGAGAGAATGGTATCACCCAGGAAAATGACTTCTGAAACTGGCTACAGCAAGATCCTGTATAATACTGACCTCCATTGGATGTATAAATTGATGGCATGATTGTTTAATGTCAGTCTCACTGACTAGACTGACAGCTTCGCCAGAACAGAAGCCAGGTAATTTTTCCCTCTGTGATGGACATAGATTGGTCTTGCCTGCCCAGTATCATTCAGTGGCTATCTTCTGGCAAGGGAACTGTGACCTTTCAGGAAGCCATATATTCTCAGTCTATGCAGTTCCAATAGGGTGTTCTCCACCTACCTACTCTAGGCATGACCATATGACCCAGGGCTAGCTAATCAAGGCAGATCACCTGCCTGACCACAGTGATTGGTCCAGAAGTGAACATGTGACCAACCCAGACCCAACAAAGCAGACTACTGGGACTAGTACTGGGGCTGTTGAGAGAGAAGCAGGCCCTTTCTTCTGCTGGATTTGAGCCTGGGAGAATGCAGGCATGCAACCTCAGGCTGATGCATTGCTTGGGAATGAAAACAACATAGAAAACAACAGAGCTGAGAGATGGGGAGAGGCTGGTTGCTGAAAAGCCTAAGCTCCCTGGATCAAGCAAAGCCTGAAGCTAGACCTATCTGTGGGTTTTTCCGTCTTATGAGCTGAAAATTCCCTTTCAGGTTACATCAGTTTGAATTTTTTGTTGTTGTTTCTCACAAGTGAATGTAAGTTCCATGAGGGTAGGGAAGGCATCAGTTTTGTTCATTACCACACACCCTGTACTTAGCACTCAACACAAGCTTGACAGTAATAATCAACAAATTATTTACATGCCTTTACTCGGTGAGTCTGCCTTCTCTTGCCCCTGTCTAGGTAACAACAATCTGAAACACTCAATTCCCTGTTTTACCCTAATTATTGCATGAGGACTTTGCAGACTGTATGGGAACTCAGATGGCACTCTTCAGCAATTCTATGAGGGTGGCACCGGCCTCAGGAGGAGCAGACGCTTTCCTGGTTAGCAGTAAGGCAGGGCAGTGTTGGCTCCACAGCCCAGAGACAGCTGGGCACCTCCTAAAGAAAATGGCCACCTCTCCATCCTCAAGGAGACCGCCTGGACTAAAAAGGAACTGATTCCCCAGAGCACCGTGTGCCCTGGAGCAGCTACTGAACCTTCCCCTCAGCTGTGAGATGGCAGCAAGGCTGCACTGCATCACAGGTAAGAGCATGGATTCTGAACCCAGATCACCTGGGTTTGAATCCCACCTCCCCTACTTACTAAAAACATAACCATGGGCAACTGACTTCACCTCTCTGTGCCTCAGCTTCCTCATTTGTGAAATGGGGCTAATGCTAGTAGCAAGTGCCTGTAAAATGAACATATGAGAAATGTTTAGAAGAGTGTCCAGCATACTGTAAGCACTATGTACATAATGGCCACCATTGTTCCCCAGTCCAGAGAGTTGTTTGGGAAGTAAGCGAAATACTGGATGTTCAAGGTTTACTTGACACAAGGCCAGTGCAAAGTAAGTGTTCCCAAATTACTAGTTAAAACACAAAAAGCCAGTGTGATCCCACAGGTGAGGCCAACCACCACATCCCATAGATACCAGTCAATGTACACCCGACAAGAAGTAAAAAGTCAGATGTCCTCTGCCCAGGGATGCCACTGATCCAAAAGGTACTTTCGTGCACCAGACAGACACAGCCCCATACATGATGCGGGCCTTGGAAGCAGAGTGGACACTGGAACTACAGACCGCTGATAGGAAAGGGTTAAAATCTCAGGAACGCCATTACAATCTACGCTTTCCTAAAGCAAAAATAGCTTCATTCTTCTTTGTAGTCTCTTTTTGAGACTAGATAGCCAGAGCACACTTGAAAAAAAAGGAAGGAAAATATTCCTTTATTTTTTAGTTGGAACCGCTAAAGCAAGAACTTAACAGGAAAGTGGGTCAGCTGACCTACTTTTTTTTCTCCTCTAGAAAGTTCTGCATTTGAGATCAGAGTTGGTAGAAAATTTCCATTCTAAATTCTGCCCAAGAGAGGAAAATTAGCAATCTCGCTTGCCATGCTGGATTGTGACATGCTAACCAACCTTCCAAATGGCCCCTGCGTTACACCTAATGACTTTTAAAAAATGTTTCAAGATGGGTATCATACTCATAATAGAAGAAAATTCAGACTTGCACTTTTTTTTGGAAGGCTAAATCATTGTCATCTTTTTGTGCACAGGTCTTTTTCTTTATTTCTGAGTTTTAGCAGTGACATAACTTTGTATGCCATAAAGAGATGAACGACCTTGCACGTGCCTCCGTTCCTGATGTGCTACCATGTTTGTCTATTCCATATAACAAACCAAAGCATTTATTGCATGACACCATGTTCTAAACACTTAAAAATGTTGATACATTTAATCCTCACAACACCACTATGTACTGGGTGTTATTATTTTCTCCACTCCTGGTGTCTTCAGCAATTCCCTGCTAAACGTGAATTTTAGTGCCTGAGTCCACACTGCCAAGATCCCGAAAACTCTATCTTAACTCCCACCTCTCAACAGATTCCAAATCTTCACCAGCATTTCCTGTCTTCCCACTAATCCTAGAAGCCAAGAACAGGGGTTTGGACTGGCACACTCTCTCCCTCTTAGCTCCAGAAATTCAAGTTCCTGGGAGTAATCCCAAAGACCAAACAGGGCATTCCCAGATTTTCCCTCAAGCTGGGTCAGGAAACCAGTACCAGCTCTGATTGCCAAGGTCAGGAATGAGGAGAGGTGAGATTTAAAATAAAGAACCCAGGCCGAGCCTAAAAGAAGTTCACCGAATATATAGTAAGGGATTGTAAATGCACAGAGGGCACTTTTCTGTCCCAGTTTCCATCCCTGGATGGCAGTATATGCAAAGACACAGCCAGAATGGAATAGGTAAAACTAAGAGCCAGAAACCCTGTTTCTCATCCCAGCTTCCCTGCTGACTGCTGGACAAATGTGAGATAGTTTCTCAAGCTCTCTGGTCCTCAGTGGGGTCACCTGTGAAGGGCTAACCACGACCAGCTCATGCAGTAATTGGCAGTGCCATGGGATGCAGGACTGCGTGGCAGCATCATGCCCGAGGATGGCAAAGGTCAGCAGCAGCCAGCCTGTCCAACCCCTTCGTGCTCCGTGCAGCTCAGAGAGGTGACCTCCCTCCCAGTGCATGCAGTCAGAGGGGCCAAGCCCCCAACTCCATTCCCACTCAGCTACTGCCTCCCAGGACACAGTCCTTTCCACCTCTCTGGGGGCTGCCTCCCTGCAGGACAGCCAGTGGGTTTGCCCCTCATCCACAGGGCTCCTGGGAGGGTTATCCGGGAGGGGATCACCATTGCTTACACCTCCGTTTCTACACCATGAACACATCAACAGAGAAATGAGCAAGGTAAAGTCCGACAGTCACAGGGTGGAGAATATCCTCAGTCCTCAGTCCACAGACTCCCAGGCACCCACCCTGTGGCCAGCCCCAGGCCCTGGCCAACCTTTCCAACGTTCATGACAACCTGAGCAAACTTCAGTGGCTTGGCAGGGGCAGGGCCAGCAGTCATGGAGCAATGTCAGCAGTGTTTGCCCTTAGAACCACACTGCACGGCAGAGGCCAGGAGCAGAGGGTATAAAGGCCCTCCACTCCCCATTCTGGGGGCAGTCCCCATCAAGACTGCCCAATAGCAAGCTGCAGCCATCAAAAATGTTCTTTCTTCTACTAAAGTGAAATGTGTTTCTTCAGAATCCCCATCCATCCCCAGTGATATGGTTTGGATATCTGTCCCCCCCAAATCTCATGTTGAAACGTGATCCCCAGTGTTGGAGGTGGGGCCTGGTGAGAGATGTTTGGGTCATGGGGGCAGATTCCTCATGGCCTGGTGCAGTCCTGACCACATGAGTGAGTTCTCATGAGTTCTCATGAGATGCGGTTGTTTAAAAGTGTGTGGCCCCTGCCACTACCCACCTTCCTCCCACTCTCGCCACGTGACGTGCCTGCTCCAGCTTCGCCTTCTGCCATGAGTAAAAGCTCCCTGAGGCCTCCCCAGAAGCCAAGCAGATGCTGGTGCTACTTCCTGTGCAGCCTGCAGAACTGTGAGTCCATTAAACCACCTTTCTTTATACATTATCCAGCCTCGGGTATTTGTTTACAGCAACACAAAAACAGCCTCACACACCTAGAGCCCAGTTCTGACCTTCTCAGTAATCCCCCTTTCTCAACACAGAGCTCCAGAGACTGAGCGGGTGGTTCTGTTCCTCTACCCATTCCTCCCCACAGCTTCTCCTTTCCAAGATAAACATTCCCGAAGTAATCATTAAAATGACTTCTGTGATTTATATTTCCTTCCTTTCCCTCCAACACAGCAATGTTTTGTTTGTGTGCTGTCATCCGAACAGCAATCCGGACGAGTCTGAAGATGTGGGGACCATTCTAGACCCCAGCAGCTCTGTGACCTTCAGCATTCTTCTCTGAATAGATTCTGAGGTCGCAGTGGAAGCAGGTGGGAAGAAGTGTTCATTCTACTTTGGAACTCTCGCATCTCACAGGAAAGCTGCCCCTCACTGCTGGGATCCCTGAACTGTCTACATGGCTAGGGAGTGCCTCCTCCCAGGTGGGGTCCCCCCTTTGTGCTTGCTCATGAAGAAGCATGCCACTAACACCCCACAGAGGACAGCCAAAGGCCCAGCCAAGCCCAGGTGAGGCCACATGTGAGATCTACTCCCAGCACCTGAGCAGGGTCACGTGGAGATAATTTACCAATGCCAACGACATCACCCGCCGGGTAGTCCCATTCTGTGCCAAGCCTCCCTAAGGGCAAGCAGCAAGGCAGCCAATAGGTTGTCGCCCAGACAATAAATCATAGACCACATTGTGACTGTTTTTGTAGAAGTAAAGCTCAGGAAGAGAAATGGGTTCTGACTGAGCCAATGTTCTGACAGAGAACATTCTTAATAATTTTAGATACATGTCGAATTTCGAAAATAGATTTTTTTCCCCCAAAGCCAAGCTTGTATGTACTGGCACTTCTCGCAAGTAGTTATAACTACAAATCTCTCTCACAATTCCTGGAACATAACAATGAACAAAGGAGAAACAAGGAGTTACTATCACTCTTTGTAACCCAGGAGACTTTACCTAGAACCCTGTGGTCCCAGAGAAAAGCCTGTTCCCGGTGCCCTCTCACTCTGCCCTCTGAGCCCATTTCCCCAAACCTGATTTCCCAAAGGAGGTAGAGCCTCTGGTGGTTGACCCCAGACCCCAGGAAACATCAGGAAACACACTGGCGTGGCTTTTTATGGTGGACAAAGCACCCCTGTTGGCTCAGTCTTCCTAAGTCTCCTGTGAAGTAGATGTTACAACGTCAGTTTCACAGATGGGGAATTTAAAGGACACATCCAAGGTCACAGAGCTGCTAAGTTCTAGAATGGACCCCATATCTTCAGATTCTCTGTCTACTTGCTGTTTGGATAACACTGGCACAAATCCACATGTGTTTGAGGAAAGGGAAGGAAACCATCCCTTTCATGAGTAGTCATGTTTAACCTGCATCTGAAATCTAACTAAATTAACTAAGACTCTTCTATCCAGGAAAGAGAAGACTTGTACTGGGATTCTGACAGATTACATTATTGGCTCAAATTCTTCTTCCCTCCCTGTTGCCACATCCTTTGACATAGGACTCTGCAGTTCCTATAAGAAAAAGACAGAATATATTTTCCCATTCCTCAGTTCTGTGAGGTATTAAGGCAAAGCGACAAGGTGCTGGCTCTAAGACTAGGGCTCAAGAACCTGGCATGCTTCCAATTGCTCTCTGATGTCTGTCCTGTCACCATGAGAAGAGCACGCCTGAGCTGGCCCACTGGTCCCAGGAAGAGCGTAAGAGTTCCATGGTACAGAGATGCCCCAGCTGAGATGCCCAACCAAGCCCAGGTCCCCTGCCAACCTGCAGCAAAAACTCCTTAACAATTAGACTGATGCAGGCCACCTGCCCCTGTAGGAATTGGTACAGGGGAACTCCTAAGCCCTCCATCAGGGAATTCCTATATTGAAAGAGAAGTTGGAACACACTCACTGTTCCAGACTTCAGGATTTTACAAGTGAGTAAAGTTGGAAAAAAAAAAAAAAAGAAGGGGTGGGGGAGGTCCTGGGTTGCTAACTTTTTGCTTTTTCAAGCAAAGGCAATATATAAAATTAACCATGACTTACTATCACCATCAATTCATAAAAGATAGGACATTTTAACACTAAAACTGAGGAAAGGATATAATCTTAGAATATGACACAATCCTTTCTAAGCAAAGTTACTTGGCCACCCTCCATATGTGAGCCTTTTTCTTTCCTTCTGTCACAGATCAATGAAAATTCTGTCACCAAATAGCTCCAGCCTGTGTAACAGCAACTTTTCTGCACACTTTATGGTAGAACTGTCAGAAGAACATGAAATTAGCTACATAAATTATGAGACTTAAATCTTGGTTCTGTTGGTTCTGTGACAACATAAAAGTTATCTTAAAAAAAAAAAAGTCAAAGAAGAAAACAAAGCTAAAAATAAATTTGAGCACCTCGGTCGTACCTTCTCCACTGGCTACCAAAGGCAGTTGGAGCACCCGGCACAGCTGCCCACCCTCACCCACGTGCCACTCCTGAGTGACACTCCGCAGCTCCCTAAGATGCCAGTGCTGCTCTTCCGTGACCATAGTAACGTCTGAATAAAAAGCACAGTGGTGACTTAAATGGAAGCTCTACCGGGGGTACAGGGACACATAACTGGGACAGAAGGGAGAGGCAGAGAATCCCCAGCACCAGCTCCAGGGACACATGGCTCAGTCAGCCATGAGTGCTGTCTTCTCTCTGAGCCCTAAAGAGCCAGTCCAACCTTCTTCCAGATGTGTGGTGACCTGGGAGAAGAAAGAGGTCTGAAAGTGGACGGTGGTCACAACAGACTAGATTATCCTTCAAAACTATCCACTGTAACGTGGACGCCACTTTGGCTCTGGCTAACAGAATGTGAGCGACAACCTCACGTCAGTGCCCTGCAAAAGCTTTAGGAGCCAATGTGTGGTTCTCCAAGTCCCTCATTTCCCTCTGTCGTGAGATCATCACCGTTTTCTTTTTTCCTTTTTTTTTTTTGAGACGGAGTCTCACTCTTATTGCCCAGGCTGGAGTGCAACGTTGCAATCTCGGCTCACTGCAACCTCTGCCTCCCAGATTCAAGCAATTCTCCTGCCTCAGCCTCCTGAGTACCTGGGATTACAGGGGTCTGCCACCACGCCCAGCTAATTTTTTTTATATTTTAGTAGAGACAAGGTTTCACCACGTTACCCAGGCTGGTTTCGAACTCCTACCTCAAGTGATCCTCCCGCCTCAGCCTCCCAAAGTGCTAGGATTACAGGCATGAGCCACCGCACCCGACCGACCATCAGCATTTTCAATAGAGGCAGCTCCTTCAGGCTGAGGCCCAGACTAAAGTCTGTAACCAACTCCCAAAGGGCACGTAACATGGGTAAGAAATAAACCTTGGCTGGTGGGGGTCACTGAGACTTCAGAAGCATTTGTGACCGAGGCATATCCAATCTGACCTACGTGACATGGATGCTATTCACTGGGTTGGAGAGCTCAACAGCAGTGGCAACAGGGGAAGGTGGCGAGCTCGTCTTGGAGGTATTTCTGTACTTGGTCCCTGGGTGAGAGGCAGGGGTGAGGGCTGAATACAGAGATGCCTAAGACATAAGGTCCCTGACCTCACCAAGCCTAAGACCAGCTGGGAAGGCTAGCCTGACCCTCACATGTGTGGCTCTAGATTTTCAATGCAGAGAAGCAAGGGCTGTTCTTTGGAACTGGAAAGCCTGGGATCTAATCCCAACCCAGACATTTTCTTCCCACCTTCATCCGTTCTTCCCGTGGATACTTACTAAGCCAGGGATGGGGAAAACAAACAAGGTCCTTAACCTCACAGGCTCACATTCAGGTGGGAGGATAGACAATAAGAAAATCTGATAAACACCAACTGGGCACACTCTCTCCAGGAAATGAGCAGGGTGAGCTGAGGGACACTGGGGAAGGCTGAGGTAGGTAAGGAGTTCAGGAAAGGCCTTTCTGAGGAGGGGATGTTTGAGATGGAAAATGAGAATGTGTCAGCCATGCAAAGAGCTGCCGAAGAACAGAAAACGTGAGTAGAGCCACGGCAAGCACAAAGCGTCTGAGACGGGAAACAGGATGGCTTGTTTGAGGAACAGAAAAAAGGCCAGAGTTTTGGAAACAAGGTGGGCAAGGAGGGGCTTTCAGGGAGCCACCCTGCCCTAATAGTCTATGTTTAGGTGATGCTGACCTCTTCATTCAGCCATCTGTCATCTAATCAACAAGCACGTATCCGGAGCCTATAGTGTGACAGGCTGTGGCCAGGATCCGGGGATGGGGGTCCTGCCTACCAGAAACTCGTGCAACTCTCAGGGCTCACTGTCTTATGACCACAAAGAAGATGCCTCTGAGGAGCCCTTGATGGCTACGGAGGCTGCGAGGTGACGGCAGTGGGCAAGAGCCATGGTCATCCCTTCCCAGAAGAGTTGGGAGTGCCCGTTCAGCATCCCTGGGGCCTGCAGCCTCCTGGACTCCCGCTGGGAGATATCGGGGGCAGAATGGAGACTGCATAAAGTCCTCTGTCCCCTGATTATAACAGTCCTTCGGCACCCCTCCCCAGCCCCAGAGAGAGGCAAGGACGTAGAAATCATCTGGCACAGGGCCCAGAAAAATGGTCCTACCATGGAACCAGGGGGCGATGAACTTGGTGTTCCTCTCGAAGCCAGCTCGGCGAGGCAGCTGCTCCTCCTTAAACCAGCGGACGATGACATCTCTGGAGACTGGGCGCAGCGGGCGCTCCCAGGTCCTGCTGAAGAGAGAGAAAGCGGGGAGGGCAGAAGATTAAGGAGGGAGAAAGGGCAGAGGGAGAGGAAAGAAGAGGGGAAGGAAGGAAAGAGGAAGGGGAGAGGAAGGTAAAAGGAGGAGGAGGAAGGGGGGTGGAAGAAGGGGCAGGAGAGAGCCATGAGAGAATGAATAAGCACGGTGCCCACATCCATGCCTACAAAGAGGATTAAAACAGCCCAAGTACTTGAAGGCATTTTGCAGATTATAATGTACCACCTGTTATTGTTTATTTAAAAGAAAACTGTTACCGATTGCTTCAAAAAACAGCCACACAGTTGGGAATGAAAAGAAGCCAGGAGGGGGTGTCTGAGGGAAAGAAAAGGCACATTTTCCCTCGAGCATGGCCAGGGCATAAATACCAGCATGGATGAAGGAGGCTCCTGATGGAAAGTAACTGAGTGTGTCCCATCCCCTTCTCTCCCTCAGAAAGAATTCTGGGTCTTATCCCCTCCTTACCTCTCCCTCCCTGCCCTCTGAGGGGATGCCTGCCTTTACCACAACTCTTGTGCTTTTGTAAGGCAGAACCAGGACAGTGAACAGAGAGAGAAACCGGAGAACCTTAATTTGCTCTGGAAATGGCTGAGATTCCCTGCCCAGAAAATAAAAAGTATATGACAGAGGAAACGGAGGCAGAAGGAAACAAAACTGCACATTGGTTACTACGGATGGAAAGGATGAGGGACTGGAGGCATGGAGGGCAGGAGGAGGGGCACGGGAAGAGTTCAGACGAGGGAGTAGATACGTTTTAAAGTTTTCTCACAGGTGAGCTAAGATCGTCATTGTTTTCGTGTCTGAACTGCGATTCCCAGATGCGTACACAGACTGGGCGAAGTGAGACCCCACTGCACTCAGGCTACACTGAAAGCACAGTAAGAGCTGGCAGCACACGACCCGTGACAGGCACCCACAACTATGTGGTGAAGTACAATGCAGTAACACCACGGTGCATGAAATCATGGCACAAAAGTACAGCATCTGGGCCAGGCGCAGTGGCTCACACCCGTAACCCCAGCACTTTGAGAGGTCGAGACCAGTCTGGCCTGGTCTACTCCCTCGTCTAAACTCTTCCCGTGCCCCTCCTCCTCCTGCCCTCCATGCCCTCAGTCCCTTACCCATTCCATCCGTAGTTACCAATGTGCTGTTTTGTTTCCTTCCGCCTCTGTTTCCTGTGTCATACTTTTTATTTGCTGGGCAGGGAATCTCAGCCATTTCCAGAGCAAATTGAGGTTCTCCAGTTTCTCTCTCTGTTCACTGTCCTGGTGCTGCCTTACAAAAGCGCAGGAGTGGTGGTGAAACCCCATCTCTACTAAAAACACAAAAATTAGCCGGGCGTGGTAGGAGACACCTGTAATCGCAGCTACACAAGAGGCTGAAGCAGGGGAACCGCTTGAACCCAGGAGGCAGTGAGCTGAGATCGTGCCACTGCACTCCAGCCTAGGCAACAGAGTGAGACTATGTCTCAAAATAATAATAATAATAATACAGCATCTGAGGAACAAGACAACAGCCCACCTTGAACAACCACAGCCTCTTCGCCATTTCCAGCTGAGTGACAGGGGCCTGGTAAATTCTTATTTTGTTGTTGTTATCCACCTAATAGTACTGGCATTTAGAATTCACGGTTATCCTTGTTTTTTATAAAATCAATGTCAGCTGTCCTCTCATGTGGTCTCCGTATTTGCCCTGTACCCACACTTTGACACTGTGCTCAGCGTACCTCCTTACAAGCCCAGAATAAATCCACAGGGCATTTCTTTACTCGCCCTAAACTGAATACACTCACACATGCACACGCATGCACACACACAGTAGCAGACACTGTAGATTTGAGAAAAGATGTCAGAAGGACAGAGGGTGAGGTTACATCGCAGCTTACAGCCGTCATCGGTAGAGTTGGCCTCCACACCCTGTCTTCCCACTCACTGCCACTCTGGACTTTCCTTTACCCTCTACAGCCCTACAGCCAGGCGGCCTATGTTCCCAGTCCTCACACTCTTCCTTCTCAGTAAATTCAAATGTCTTTCTTCTTCATTAAGCAGTGCAGGGCAGCCTGCTTCACCCAGCCTCTTCCTCCACATTTGCATCCCCCAAAAAACAGCTGTGCTTGGTGGGGAAAAACTCCTCCAGTTTCTAGGACTCGCTTTCCTTAGAAGGCAATAGGAAGTTATACATAACAGCAAAAAATAAATTCACACACTCTTGTCCCTCTGTTTCTAAGCAGTCGATTTGAATTCGTTTCTAAGCAGGGAATCTGACTCCCCCAGAACATAAATGCTACATTTATATACCTTAAAATTTTGATCATTCTATATAAATTAGATAGTTTGCACTTCTTCTTTTTTCTTTTTCAGCTAATCTATGGCGTTTTTCCGTTATAAAGCCTTCAAAGAAGTCACTTTTAGTTCCACAAAACATTCCAATGAATTGACTTAACCAAAATTCACTTTAAACAATTACATTGCTTCTGACTTTTTGCCATTACTAATAATGCTATGATAATCATCTTTGCACTTTCTCCAATTTGCAGATAATTTCCTTAGCATAGATTCTAGCAGTGAAATTACTAGCCAAAGTCATACCAGCAGTAAAGAGTAGGGCCTGGGTAAAAAGATATGTGAGCAGCTTGTGTATTGGTCCACAAGAGCTGACTGTTAAATTTTCAGGAATTTTCTAAGCCAGTTAAACATAGCCATCATTCAAATTTAAATGTAATAGGCCAGGCACAGTGATTCATGCCTGTAATCCCAGCACTTTGGAAGGCTGAGGTGGGCAGATCACCTGAGGTCAGGAGTTCGAGACCAGCCTGGTCAACATGGTCAAACCCTGTCTCTACTAAAAATACAAAAAATTAGCCAGGTGTGATGGTGCGCACCTGCAATCCCAGCTACTTGGGAGGCTGACGCAGGAGAATCACTTGAACCTGGGAGGCAGAGATTGCAGTGAGCTGCAATCGGACCGCCACTGCACTCCAGCCTGGGTGACAGAGCAAGACTCGGTCTCAAATTTTGTTTAAAAAAAATTTAAATCTAATAAATATACAATTAAATAAATTGTATTAAAATAAGGATAATAAATACTCAAAACTCAAAACAAAAAAAGCATATAAATACTAGATGTGTATTCTAGGAGGCCACTTGGCCCAAAGCCTCACTCCTGAACCTGAACCTGTCCTCCCATCAGCGGCACGCATCTGCCCTCAGCACAGACAGACGAGGTGTGCTGGCAGGCACCAGACAGGTGAGAGCAGTGAGGCCATAGGGACCCATCCAATGGGGCGGCCACAGGAGAGAGGCTGGTAGGAGGACCTTCTCACTGCCTGGGCCTGCTGCCCCGTGTGCACAGCTGCTTGTCCCCTTTGAGGCTCACTCGGGAGTGAGGCCACTGCTCCCCTATTGGCTGCACACAGCCAGCCCAGAGCCAGGCTGCACCATGGTCCATGTGGCTCCATCAAATGGGCCTGAAGGAAAATTTCTAGGTTTGTTTTAAAAAGCATAGATGGGGAGAAGGCTTTTCTAACTATGCCCTCAAATTTAGAAAATATAAAAGAGGCCAGAAGCAGTGGCTCACACCTGTAATCCCAGCGCTTTGGGAGACCAAGGCAGGTGGGTCACCTGAGGTCAGGAGTTTGAGACCAGCCTGACCAATATGGTGAAACCCTGTCTCTACTAAAAATACAAAAATTAGCCGGGCATGGTGGCGCGTGCCTGTAATCCCAGCTACTCAGGAGGCTGAGGCAGGAGAATCGCTTGAACCTGGGAGGCAGAGGTTGCAGTGACCCAAGATGGCGCCATTGCACTCCAGTCTGGGAGACAGAGTGAGACTCTGTCTCAAAAAAAAAGAAAATATACAAGAAAATTTGACCTTGTAACAATCAAGAATTCCTGCATGACAAAAAATTTCATCAGGAAAATCAAAAAATAAGTGCCAAACTGAGAAAATATGTTTATCACAGACAAAAGAATCCTCTTCCCTAATATGTAAGAAGTTATTAGATATCAATAAGGAAAAGACAACACAATAAAAAGATAATTTACAACACACTGTGCAGTAGAATACTATGCACCTGTAAAAAAAAAAACAAAAAAAAACAAAAAAAAAACCTAAATAGATAATGTAAGAATTGATATGAAAAGCCTTCTAAAAACTAGTTAAATGAGGGAAAGCAATCAAAGTATAGAACTCCATGCATAAAATCCCAATTTTTCTACAAAAAAAAAAAGGAGCAATAAGGCCTTTCATGATGGTAACTGCAAAAATAAAGTGAGTGGATACATAAAAAACTAAGAACAGTAGTGACCTCTGGAAGACGGGAGAACAGAGTAGACGGAGGGAAAGAGGGAGTCAGCCATTTCTCAGTACACCTTTTTAAACCTTCTGGTTTGGGAATCTTATACTTGACAAGAAAGGAAAGGGTGAGAAGGTGGGAGGGAAGAAATGAAGACATCATCAACTGTCCCTATACTGTAGGCAGAGGGGAAATAAAGTTATGAGTAACCCCAAACCCCAAATAAAGCAAAACTCAGACACCCCTTCATTATCTGGGGGTGACTGGACTCTTCTGCAGATTACTGAGGTTAAGGGAGCCGGCAGGTGCTCACCACCCAGCCTCTGGCCCTCCTGGGGACAGTGGTTGTTCAGCAATGATCTGGGGACCGGAGCACCCAAGAGGAGAGAGGCCAAACCTTGGGGCTGGCCTAAGGTGGGGGCGGGTAGAGGGAAGAGAGGCTCCCTGCAACCTCTTAACCTTTGGTCCTGGCAATTTCGGACAGTCATCTAAGTGCCCTTGCAAACCCTCAGGGGACACAAATGTGTGTGAGAACCTGCCTGCATCCAACCATGCTAAACTGCAAACCTACTATTCCAATTAGAGAAAAACCGGCTTGCCTGGGACTCAGAGTCATCAAGCCCTGTGTCCAGGCTGCCGGGCCATGCTTCACCCATCTGAGGGCTCATTACAAGTTCTTAGCCTGGAGCCCTTAGAGTCTCAAATTGTATGCAAACATTCTAGGTCTTTATATCCGCAAATTTGAGGGGGAAGAAGGTACACAGCTTTCTTCAGATTCTCAAAGGAATCCTTGACCTTAAAAAGGTCAAAGCTCGTAGGGGATGCGATGGCTCAGGCCTGTAATCCCAGTACTTTGGGAGGCCGAGGCGGCCAGATCACGAGGTCAGGAGATCGAGACCATCCCGGTTAACACGGTGAAACTCCGTCTCCACTAAAAAATACAAAAAAATTAGCTGGGCGTGGTGGCGGGCACCTGTAGTCCCAGCTACTCGGTAGGCTGAGCCAGGAGAATGGTGTGAACCTGGGAGGCAGAGGTTGCAGTGAGCCGAGATTGCAACATTGCACTGCAGCCTGGGCGACAGAGCGAGAGTCCGTCTCAAAAAAAAAGTCAAAGCTCTCAGAACTCCAAAGTTATTACAAATCTCCAACTCCCACACCTCTCCTCCCTCTCCTACCCCAGACGAGGGCTGAGGTCCAGAGGGGAAATGCTAGCCCCAAACTACACAGCAAATCTGGGACAGAACCGGGACTGGGACCCCGGTGTCCCATGCCCTAATCCAAGGCCCTTGCCCCAACCACGCCAAAGCGGAGCCTCGACCCACCTGACCGGCAGGGCGAGGGGCTGCGGCGGACCCGGCCCGGGGAGGTGGTGGTAGAGTCTTGCCTCCTGCTCATGGCTCTGGCCGAGCTCCCGGAACATGGAGCTGAGGCCGGCGACCGTGCCCTTCTGGATAGCACGGAGCGAGTGGCGTCGGTACTCGTCTCGGGCGCGCTGGGCTCGGCGGCTCCTCTCCTCATCAGCCGCCTTTGACCGGCGCACTGGAAACAGGAAGACAGCGCGTTAGCCCAGATCCGCAGCCCAGGCAGTGCACTAGGCCAGCTGGGACAGGATGTATTCGGTTGGTGCAAAAGTAATTGCAATGTAGTGGCAAAAAATCGCGGTGACTTTTGCACCAACCTAATAGTCCAAGAACCTCAGGATTCACCTGGCTGCAAGGAAGCTCAGAACCCAGAATCACAGGCAGGCCCCGCCCACCCCTAGCAGCAGCCCTAGGGCAAGCCTGTCCCTACAGAGGTAAAGATACCCTGACAGTTTAGGGTTGTCTAGTTGTTCCTGTGACGCCATTCTAGAATGGCCAAGCCATCTTGGAGTGGAAATTTCCATCTCCCTATGTATTTCTTCCTGGGAGTGTCCTGCTCAGAGCAGCTCCTCAAATCCTCTGCCCACTCAGCTCACCTGTCAAGGTGGCCAGCATCTCCAGACAGCACCACCGTCACACTCATTGACAGTGCCAAGCCCTGGGTTTGGTGCCTTCCCTGCATTATCTAAGGGACTTCCCCCAACCACCCAGGGAGGGCACATCACTATTTCTGCTTTATGGGTGAGGAAACCAGCCTCTGAGAGGTTAAGTAACTTGCCGAAAGTAAATCAGCTAATAAGGAGCAGAACCTGGACAGAAACCCAGGTGTTCCCGGCTCTAAAACCCACACAGTTCTTTCCACCCCATGGCCCCATCACTCAAGCAGCTACCTTCGATTTAAAACCCTGTGTATCTGACACCAGAGCTCTTTCCTACTAAAAAACAAAGAAGCATTGAAAGACCATCTGGCCCAACCTCCTCATGTTATTCATGTGGAAACTGAGGCCCAAGGAAGGACAGCAATTTGCCCAACTGGGTAAGTGGACCAGGCCAGGAACCATCCTTCCTCCTACTGCAAGATGAGTTGTTGGAAACACTAGTGTCCCAGTTCTGGAGCCCTTTCTTGGTTTCCCGTGACCTTGACAGCTGGTAGGTGAGTGTATGGGCGGGGAGGGGGAAGAAGATCTTTTGATAACTCCAACAACTTACAAGACTCCAAGATACCCAGCTCTCTAGCCCTCTGTATTCACATATACATATATTAATATAAGTATATATATTCATTTGCTTGAGATAAGGTCTCATTCTGTCACCCAGGCTGGAGTGCAGTGGTGCGATCACAGCTCACTGCAACCTCGACCTCCTAGGCTCAAGCAATCCTCCCACCTCAGCCTCCTGAGTAGCTGAGACTACAGGTGTGCGCCACTATGCCCATCTAATTTTTTAAATTTTTTGTAGACACAGGGCTTCACTATATTACCCAGCCTAGTCTTGAACTCTTGTTCCCACCTCGGCCTCCCCAAAGTACTGGTGTTAAAGAGTGAACCACCATGCACGACCTCTTCCATCTTTTTGTGCTCCTCAAGGAAGGGTCCTGTCTCAGCCAAGTGGCCTTGAAAAGATATCTGTGCTTCTAAATCTCAAAAGGGAGGTCGGGGACCAGGAAAATGCGGGAAAGGGAACAAAACCCATTACAGGCAAATTCTGGAATTAAAACCAATTATTTTGTAGTCTCATTGCATCTTGGCAGGCCCCTATCTGCCTCTAAAATCCAACTATTTTGCAAAAACCTCTTGCTGGCTTTGTTCTTCTAATTGTACCAGCCCCAGTGGGTCACCTTCTCTTCTCAGAGTAAAATCTTAGTCTGTTTCTACTCCAATGCCACTCAACACATGCATAGCAGGCACCTACCAAGAACTGCGCTGTTAGTATTCACAGGATAAAGGTCAGTTGCCCTGTTCCTGAAAGAAAGCATTTCTACTTCACAAGTTGTCAAAGAACGCTTTCTGGGAACAGAACATCTCCCAGATCTGAGGAAGGCAGCATGAAGTCTGTCCCTCAGAAGGTATTTATGGAAGTGGCCCCATGGGTGTCCCATGCAGAACATCCACTAGGCTGTGAACTCCACGAGGGCAGGTGGAGAGTCTGCTTTGGTCTATTCATTGCTGTATTCTAGTAACACGGTCGGCAGGTGATACATATTTTTGTATGACTGATGGAACTCAATTAAGTATTTAGCGCTGCACTAGGCCCTGAGTTGGATACAGAGATAATAGTGAAGGAAATCCTTCTTTCAAGGCACTCAGAGGCAAGCTGGGAAAATAAGACCAACAAATATCTCTAGCATAATGAGGAAAGTAGTGAGCAGCATTTAAAAAAGAGACCAATGAAGTACTGTCAAAGTTTAGGGGCAGCAGCAGCCTCGCATGCTACTAGGGAGCCAGCAGTCATCGCAGGAAATAATTTGACTGGGTGTGGGAAGATCAGTAAGAGTTTTCCAGAGAAAGACAAGGGAAGAGGCCATTCCAGAGAGAAAACTGAGGTTTCAGTGGTTTGTCACTCCTTATGTTACAAGACTCCAAGACACCCCTCCCACTAGCCTTCCATCTTTTTGTGTTCTTCAAGGAAGGGTCTTGTGTCTGCCAAGTGGCCCTGAGAAGACATCCATATGTTGTGGTTTCTGAAACTCAAAAGGGAGGTCTGTAAGTTCCAGACCCTAAGAACACCATGATACCTGCCTTGTATTGTGACGAAAGGCTCCAACAAGGTCAGGGGGCCCCGGGATGGGCTTTGCAGACATTTGACTGCAAACTGAAAATTAGAAGCTCGTGCCCTACAAGGACCATGACTTTTGGAAGATTACAGCCCCTGAGAGACAGTGACATTCAGTGACAGACAGGCATGCAGGTTGCAGAAGGAAATTATATGCAGACTAGGGAGCCGGGTTTTTGGAATTCAGACAGGTGGGGCCCTGAGCCATTTGTCGCACAAAGACTAAACCCATTCTCCTAAAGCCCAGCTCTAATCTTACCACTTTCTTCCTCAAAAGCCTTCAGGGGCTCCCACTGCACACAGAATAAAATACAAACACCTTGGCCTGCCAGGTAAGACCCTGTGAAGTGCCCTGCCTACTTTCCTTACTTTCTCAGCTCAGTGGGCTCCTTCCCCAGCACACACAAACACACACACACACACACACACCCCCACATCATTCTGCACTGTAGCTCCACCACACTCCCACCAAGCTACAAGCCTGCCTCTGTGCAGCCGTGTTCACCAACTCAGACCAACCGGGTCAGCTCAGAGATCTCAGGCCCACCCTACTCCCCTGCCCAGACCGAAAAAGCTCAGTGTCCTACAGAATTCAGATGATCCATTTACATCCTGCAGAGAAACTCCATGCTTCAAAGCAACATTAATTTGTAGTAATCCCTTGTGTGAATAGAACATGTCCCTGAAAATTAATGAATAATCCTATAATACGGGGAAAGGCATCAGTAAAGATTTGAATTGTATGTGAATGTGGATGTATTTAAATTCTGCTCCGTGTGATCTTGGGCAACCTGAATTACCTTATCTACACCTTCTTTCCTTGCCTATAAAGTGGGGGCCTGACTGAGTTGCTCTGAGACGTACATGGCAGGCTTGAAAAGCCCTGGCATGGGCTAGGTTTATTAAACATTATCTGTTATTGTCGTGTTTGCTGTGAGATACAGAGGCTGAAATGGCGCCTTTAGAAAGAGTCCGTCCCTAGGTGGAGGTGGGGAAATGATGTGAGAGCGGAGGCGATGTGTGGAGTCACAGGCTCCTGTCAGAGAATGGAAAAAACAAGTATGAGTAGGAAAAGCCTCAGACCCCTGGGGAGGGAAAACAGGCAGCCGAGATGCTGAAGGGAATCACACAGGCCTTTTGTGACTCGGCCTGCTGGAGCCATGGTCCCTTGGTGGAAGAATGGGCTTGGCACTCAAGATGAGGTAAGCAAAGTTCGACCACAGCTAAACTTGGGCCTAGAGAAAGGGCTCTCAACCCTTACCTGAGGCTTCTGAGGTCGGCAGCCAACCACTCCTGTGGTCCTGAACCCTGCGAGCAATGCCTGATGGCTGCCAACAGTGACCCCCTGTGGCCTCCAGGAGCCACTGCAGGAGTTCCTTAAGACCAGAGCACTTCACACCCCTATGAATGTTGTAATGACTCAGCTTGGGGAACCATAAAGCCCCCAGAGATTCCTGAGCAATTCAAGAGGAAAGAGGACCCTAAGCAGGACATGAATCGGCCACATGGGAGCTCAGGCTAGCATTATTCCAAGTTATAATACCAAAAATATGTGCCACCTAGAGTTTAAGGAGCACTTCAAGCCAGTTATGTCCAAGGAGAAACTGCACGATGTCCCATTCCCATGAAGGGATAGAGAAAGCCTTTCGTCTGTCTTCTCCTTCAGCTATCCTCCCAGCCCAAAATTCTGCTGTGCCCACTCCACTCCAGTCCAGACTCTACCCCTACAAGCCCCTTCCAGCTCTACCTGTCTCAAGCCTACAGCAGTTTAGTATCACTGACCCCGACTCTGGTGCACACTCTAAGAGGAAAGGGAATGGAACCCACATCACTGGACCCCAAGCTGGGCCTGAGCCCAAATTTCCCACTCCGCTCTGTCAACAACCTGGCAAGAAGTGAGACAACCAGTGTGCAGATTGTTGGTTAAAGGCCACAACCAGAATGACACAGGTCAAGGAGGCAGAGGTGAACACAAGTCCCTCTGATGACTCCAAAATCCTGCTTAATCTAACCTAGTATCCTATCCAAAATCCTCCAAAATCTAACCTAGTAACTGCAGCAATGATAAATATCCAGTTTTTACAAATAATATCATTTCTCAAGTCAGGCTGGCTCATCTCTAAATCTCTGGGCAACTAGATGCTATCTAACTCCACACTCCTACAAGTTCACAGTTGAAAAACTATGAAATGAATTTCTCTGCCTGATGTATTCAGAGTCTCAGAAGCCAGAGCTCTGCTGAATAACTGACTGAATTCTCTGTTGAACTGAATAACTAACGGTATTCAAGTGATACTAAATGGGATAATTTCCTTTTTTTCTAACTTGGAGAATTTAATTTGGGTGTTTTATCAAAAACTGCTGCTCCCCCGTAGATTAATGGCCCACTATATCTTTCATATTAAATTAATTGAGTGCAGAATGGTTTTGTTGGATTTGAATGACAGGCTCTGGAGTTTAACTCATCATTCTTTAAGAAAGGCTAAGATGAGGAACTAAAACCACGGGGCCTGAATTATCACATCTTCTTTGTTTTTCAGAGGCTTTCCCATTTTCAGTTGCCACACAGAACATTAATGAGCAATCAAGCAGCTCCTGGGCCAGACGATTTCCATTCTCTATCCCTAATGGGAAACCAGCCCCGCTCTTAACTTTCCATCCCATTATGTGGCTAAAACAGAAGAGCACTTCATGAACACAGACGTTTACAACTTAGAAAGCACCGTTACTTCCTCTCTCTCATTTCACCCTCCCAAAGGCCTCAGCTCAACATGATTAACCCCATTTTACAAATGAGGAAACTGAGCAACGGAGCAAGAGTTTGCTCAAGGTCACACTAGTAAGTGGGCAGAGCTAGGACAGGACTCCCAGTCCAATGCTCCTTCCCACACACTGCAGTAGCCTCTGGTGACCACTTTGTAATGGTTCATGATTTTTTGTCAGTATAAACCTTTGCTCTGCCTCCTCTTTCCATCTGCCTCTTCTTTTGTCCTGAATTTAAATGAATGAATTCTTTTTTAACTCTTTCTCATCTTATCTTTCTAGCCTCATTTTTCATCACTGGAACCCCAGGCTGCCACCACACTGCAACATGTACCATGACCTATGCACACAATGACCTTGCTTTGCTCTGCTATGACACCCTGTCCCACCTTCTTTGCCCATCCATTTTCCCTGAACCAAATGCCATTTCCTCTGCAGAGCCTTTCCAAATGCTCTCCCTTCTGAAAGGGATTCACTCTCTCCCCATACACTTTATTTTATTTTATTTATTTTTGAGATGGAGTCTCGCTCTGTTGCCGAGGTTGGGGTACGATGGCACAATCTCAGCTCACCGCAACCTCCACCTCCCGGGCTCAAGCAATTCTCCTGCCTCAGCCTCCCGAGTAGCTGGGATTGCAAGTGCACACAGCCACGCCTGGCTAATTTTTGTATTTTTAGTACAGATGGAGTTTGACCATGTTGGCCAGGCTGGTCTTGAACTCCTGACCTCAGGTGATCTGCCCGCCTCAACCTCCCAAAGTCATGGCATTACAGGCATGAGTCATTGTGCCCAGCCTCCCCATGTATTTTATACAAACCTATGTTGGCACATCTACCTATTGAACTATAACTCAGGCATGTAAGCCTCTTCTTCCAGGCTGAGATTTTTAAGGGGAGGAAATATGTCTAACACAATGGTTGGCATACAGCAGGAGCTCAACTGATGTACAGTTGTCCCTCAGCATCCTCAGGGGATTGGTTCAAGGAAACCCCTCCTCCATTCCCCATCTCTCATGAATACCAAAATCTGCGAATGCTTGAGCCCCTTTTATAAAATGGTGTAGTGTTTGCGTATAGCCTATGCACACCCTCCCATATACTTTAAATCAGCTCTGGATTACTTATCATACTTAATACAATATGAATGCTATGTAAATAGTTTCTATGCTGTATTTTTGTTTTTGTTTTTATTGTCATGTTGTTATTGTTTTTTTCCAAATATTTGCTGTCAGAGGTTGAGTGAATCTGCAGATGCAGAACGCAAGGATACCCAAGGCCAAGCATATACTTTTGCTCCTCAGTCTTACTGGGTGCAAATGACAAGCATATCCCCCAAGCGGCAGGAGGAAGCATTGCAGGGAAACATTCAGTGAGTAAGATCAATGTTGAGCTACCATCAGCACTGAGCATCAGTAAAGATAGAGCCTCCATCTGCCTTTATTCTGTCATTTCAAACAAACTTGTTATAGAATGTAATGTCTGCTTAGTGTTCCCGCAACCTCAGCCACCCCTCGGCAGTCCTGGGAATGCCCAGCAGTATGTTTAAGAGATTCCACAGGACGGAACCCATGAGGAACTTCCTGTGCATGGACCACTGGAGGCCCGTGAGGCCGATGACCAAAGACATCCCTCCTACAGGCTGCTTTTCGAGATACCTAACCTGCAGGCCAGAACACTAGGCCAAAAGTAAGGAAAAAGAAAAGCCTTCATTTGTGCCTGATGCCCCGACCTCCCTACTGAGTCTGAGCCTGAGTTTCCTTATCAATACACTAGGAATGCCAATGCTCTGCTGTGAGGCTGTTCCCGGCTCATGAGAATGAATGTCCTAAGGCTTTGTGAACTCTCAGGGTTTGGGGCATTCAGATGAGTTTAGTGAGGGCACAGTTTTTAGCAATATTTGGCAATTCTTAAAACAACTCCAACCTACGTGTGAATGGGCATGAAACAGTTCAACAGCAGCTGCCCAGCCGTTATCAATGAGCAAGGGGAACATTCTCTCCTGAGCATATGCCCCTGAGGCATCGCCTAGGAGCCTGCCCCAGATAAAAAATGAGCTTTGACCACAATGTTGCACTTGTATAATTTTAACTCTGAAAGGAAGAAGTAACAGTGAAACAGGTCCCAAGGCTGGAAGTGGTCAACAGAGAAAAGGAGGCATGGTCCTGAATACAAACAGACCCCACCCACATTTCTGCTCCCCAGCCCAAGGGCACGCCAATACCCAAGTAACAAGGAATTGAGACTTAAAAGCAAAATCCCACTGTAATTTCAACTGCATACACATGCTTTCCATAGTGTGATTCCATTCTTGTTCCAAATAGAGGGAACCAATCATTTTCCACCTCCCACAAACCAACGACAGTACTACTCCCTGAACACGCTATTAAGCAGAAATTGAAGAACTGGGTGGACTCGCCACTCTGGTGCTCCAGGAGGAGAGGACAGAGGAGTCTGGCCCCCGCTTACACTGCTGGGGTGGGCCTGAGATTTGGCTCTATGTGGATAGCACAATCTCTTAGGCTTTCATTGATTGAAAGAGCTTCTGAGTGCAGCAGTCACTCAGGTAGGAAGGGAACTGTCCTTAACAGAAAAAAAATTCTCAAGCTAAAGGCAGCCACTAGGCCAGGGCAATAGTGTTGAAAATATATTACACACAGCCCAAAGGGTTTCACAGAGGGGACCCTGAAGCCACAGGATGCGGGGAGGATTCAGGGGGCCAGGGACCATGGGCCCCTCACTCTCCTCACCTGAGCCAGCTGCTCACACCTTCTTTACCTGATGGGTTTCAGCATAAACATGTGTGAAAACAGCAGCCATAAGGGAGTTTGGAGAGCAAAGACAGCCCAGTTTTCAAGCTCTTTTGTAAATACAACAGTAAGTCCCTAGGAGAGAGAAACAGAAGGCCTGGTTGAGAGATGAAGTTTGCACTGCACTGTGCTGGCATTGCTACTCTGAGACATCTGCATACAGGATAATCTCTGCTCTGGGCCTGGGCACATAGCCTTCTGTCTGCCAGGGCCCAAGAGACCTAGGAAAATCTGATTGAGGACATCAATGCTGAGAAGCAAAAGGAACACTGGTGTCTTAAAATTTGCAACTGCCTCATGGTGCAAAAATTGTACAAAATAAAAATTAAATTTTAAATTTTAATTTTTTTTTAGATTCTGTTTGGTTTATTCCTTTTCCAGCATTTGATTACATGCTAGGTCACTTGGAATAAAAAAAAAGATTCAACACAAAATTAAATACTTTCCACCCATGCACCTTCCCAACTGCCCAGTTATGGCCCCAAATTTGTCCCAGAAGTTCTGGGTGTTTTAGGACTGGCACCAAATTAATTATATGTCAACTTAAAAAGGTATCAGTGGAAAAGGTGAATTAAGGACCTCTGAAAATCCTCTCCGCCATAAAACAATGAAAACACTGGAAAATCCTCAGAACCAACTTTCTCAGATTGTTAGAAATTAACCAAAGGCTTACAGGAATTCAAGAAGCATTTATTCAAGAGAAAAAGGTTCATAACAAGTGAAGAGACTAAATCCGTAATCAAAAAACTTTCCCACAAAGAAACCCGAGGCCTAAGATGTCTTCACTAGTGAGTTATACTAAATGTTTCAAGGAAAATTAATTCCTCTTTACAAGTTCATCATGAGAAATAGAAGAGGAACGAACACTTTCCAACTTGTGCTTTCCAACTTGTGCTTTCCAGCTTGTGCTAGTATTACCCTGATACCACAACCAGACAAAAACATCAAAGAAAATAAAACTGCAGACCAATATCCCTTATGAATACAGATGCAAAAATCCTCAACAAAATAGTAGCAAATGGAATCTAGCAACATATAAACAGGATTATACACTATAAAGAAGTGGGATTTATCCCAGGAATGTGAGACTAGCTCAGTATATGAAACTCAGCCATGGCATGCACCATGTTAATAAAATAAAGAACAAAAAACATGATCATTTCAACAGATGCAGAACAAGCATTTGACAAAATCCAACACCTTTCATCATGAAAACACCCAACAATCTAAGAAAGCATGGAACTTCTTCAACCCAAGGTTCTGTATGAAAACCCACAGCTAACATCATATGAAATGGTGGCTAACATCTGCAATCCCAGAACTTTGGGAGGACAAGGTGGACAGACTTCTTGAGCTCAGGTGGTTAAGACCAGCCTGGGCAACATGGCAAAACCTCATCACTAAAAAAAATATAAAAATTAACCAGATGTAGTGGTGTGCATCTATAGTTCCAGCTACTCAGGAGACTGAGGTAGGAGGATCACTTGAGCCCAGGCAGTTGAGGCTGCACTGAGCTAAGATAATGCCACTGCACTCCAGCCTGAGTGACAAAGTGAGATCTTGTCTCAAAAAAACAAAACAAAACAAAACACTGAAAGACTAAAAATTTACTTCTAAGATCAGAAACAAGAGAGGGATGCCTTTTGCCACTTCCATTCAACATAGTATTGGAAGTTCTAGCCAGAGCAATTAGGTAAGAAAACAAAATAAAAGGAATCCAGACTGGAAAGGAAGAACTATCTCTATCTGCACATGAAATTATCCTGTATGTAGAAAATCATAAGGAACACAAAAATATACATTCCAGCTAATAAACAAGGTTAGTAAGGTTACAGGATACAAGATCAATATACAAAAGTCAATTGCATTTCTGTGCACTAGCAATAAATAACCCAAAAATGAAACTAAGAAAACTATTCTATTTACAATAGCATCAGAAAGAATATGCAATTAGGAATAAACTTAGCAAAACAAAGGCAAGGTTTCTACACCGAAAACCATAAAATATTATTGAAAACAATTTTTACACCGGGCGTGGTGGCTCACGCCTGTAATCCCAGCACTTTGGGAGGCCGAGGCGGACGGATCATGAGGTCAGGAGATCGAGACCATCCTGGCTAACACAGTGAAACCCAGTCTCTATTAAAAATGCAAAAAAATTAACTGGACGTGGTGGTGGGTGCCTGTAGTCCCAGCTACTCGGGAGGCTGAGGCAGGAGAATGGCGTGAACCCGGGAGGCGGACCTTGCAGTGAGCCGAGATTGCAGCACTGGACTCCAGCCTGCGCGACAAAGCGAGAGTCGGTCTCAAAATAAATAAATAAATAAATTTTTAAAGACTTGGATAAATGGAAAGACATTCTGTGATCATGAATTGGAAGACTGCATATTGTTAAGATGGCAATATTCTCCACATTGGTCTACAGATTTAATGTAATCACTATCAAAATTCCAGCTACCTTTATTGCAACAATTGACAAGCTGATTCTAAAATGGAAATGGAAATACAAAGGACTCAGAATAATCAAAATAATCGTGAAAAAGAAGAACAAATACAGAGGTCTAATACTGCCCAATTTCAAAATGTACAACAAAGCTACAGTAATCAAGACTATGTCATACTGGCATAAGAAACAGATATATAAATCAATGGAACAGAATTGAGAGTACAGAAACAGGCCAGGCATGGTGGCTGATGCCTGTAATGCCAGCACTTAGGGAGGCCAAGGCAGGCAGATTGCTTGAGCTCAGGAGTTCGAGACCACACTGGGCAACATGGCAAGGCCCTATCTCTAATAAAAATATGAAAAAAAAAAACAAACAACTCAGGCATGGTGGTGCATGCCTGTGGTCCAGCTACTCAGGAGGCTGAAGTGGGAGGATAGACATTTGAGGCCGTGAGGCAGAGGTTGCAGTGAGCTGAGATCACACTACTGTACTCCAGCCTGGGTGACAGAGTGAGACCCCGTCTCAAAAAAAAAGAAAAAAGAGAGAGAGAGAGAGACAGAGAGTACAGAAACAGACATAATTTTGGTGAATTGATTTTCAACAAGAGTTCCAATACCATCCAATGGAGAAAGAATAGTCTTTTCAACAGATGGTGCTTGGACAACTTGGATGGCCATATGAAAAAAAAATTAAGTAGGAACCCTACCTCACACAAAAATTAACTCAAGATGGATCAAAGACCTAAACGTAAGGGCTAGAACTATAAATCTCTTAGAACAAAGAGAGGTGTAAGCCAGTGTGACCTTCCTTGGATTAGGCAATGGTTTCTTAGATAAGACACAAATCATAAACAACCAAAAAAATGGATAAATTGAACTTCATCAAAATTAAAATTTTTGTGCTTCAAAGGACTATCTAGTAAGTGAAAAGACAACCCAAAGAATAGGAGAAAATATTTGTAAACCATATCTCTGATAAGAAATTAATATCCAAAATATACAATGAACTCTTGCAACTCAACAACAAAAATTCAAAAATGGGTAAAGAATTGGAATAGACATTTCTCCAAAGATGATATATAAACAGCCATAAAGCACATTTTTTAAATGTTCAACATCATTAGTCATTAGGGAAATGCAAATCAAAACCACAATGAGATGTCACTTCACATACACTAGAAAGGCTTTCATAATAAAAAACACAAAAGATTACAAGGATTGTCAAGGATGCCGAGGAATTAGATCCCTCATACATTGCTGGTAAGAATATAAAATGGTGCAGTCACTTTGGAAAACAGTGTGGCAGTTAAGAGGTGAGATCTTTAAGAGATGATTGGATCATGAGGACTCTGCCTTCAAGAATGGATTAATCCTTTCATGGATTAATGTATTAATGGGTTAATGGGTTATCATGGGAGTTGGTTAGCTATCAAGAGAGCAGGCCTGTATAAAAGCCGGTTTGGGCCGGGCATGGTGGCTTACACCTGTAATCCCAGCACTTTAGGGAGGCCGAGGCAGGTGGATCACCTGAGGTCAGGAGTTCCAGACCAGCCTGACCAACATGATGAAACCCTGTCTCTACTAAAATTACATAAATTAGCCAGGTGTGGTGGCACCCACCTGTAATCCCAGCTACTAGGGAGGCTGAGGCAGGAGAATCGCTTGAGCCTGGGAGAGAGAGGTTGCAATGAGTTGAGATCACGCCACTGCACTCCAGTCTGGGCGACAGAGCAAGACTCCGACTCGGAAAAGAAAGCCAGTTTGGCTGTTAGTGTACCTTCTATCTCCATGTGATGCCCTCCACTGCCTCAGGACTCTAAAGAGTAGCCACTAGCAAGAAGGCCCTTACCAGATGCAGCCCCTCAACCTCAGACTTCCCAGCCTCCAGAACCATAAGAAATAAATTTATTTTCTTTGTAAGTCACTCAGTCTCAGATACTCAGTTATAGAAATAGAAGATTAAGATGCCATATGACCCAGAAATTCCACTCCTAGGCATATAGGTAATACTCAAGAGAACTGAAAACATATGTTCACACAAAAACTTGTACACAAATGTTCATAGCAACATTATTCAAAATAGCCAAAAAGTGAAAACAACCCAAATGTTCATCAACTGTTAAGTGGATGAACAACAATGTGGTATATGCGTACATTAGAATATTATTAACCATAAAACGGAAGGAAGGAATGATATCTGCTACAACATGAATGGACCTTGAAAACATTGCGCTAAGTTAAGTCAGACATCAAAAGCCACATAATGCATGATGCTATTTATATAAAATGTCCATCACAGACAAATCTAGAGACAGAAATTGATGAGTAACTTCCAGGGATATGGTAGGGGGAGGAGTAACTGCTAATCAATACAGACTTTCTTTTTGAAGTGATAGAAATATTCTGGAATTAGATACTGGCAATGATTGCACAACTTTTTGAGTATACTAAAAGCCACTAAATTATACACTTTAAAAGGCTAAATTTTATGGTATGTAAGTTGTATCTCCATTTTCAAGTCTATTTAATGAATCTGGCATAAGATAGGAGCAGAAGGCTGGCCAGTAGAAGACACCTCACATCTCTGCTCTCCCCGTATGGCCCCAGTTGCAATCATCACTCAAGCGTACCATCACAACAGCCTCCTTGCTCTCTTCCCAAAACCTTGCCAGATCATGTCACTCGCCTTTGGGAGTTTCCCACTGTCCACGTGTATTAATCATGTCTTTTCATTTTCTGTATTTTCTGATTTTTTGACATCTGAGGCCTTTCTGATTCTGGAGAGATTGCCCCTCCCAGGAATAGCCAATTCCTAGGGACAGTAAAGGGCTTGCCTGCAAGTGCACCTTCATATGCAAACCATTCAATCGGAAGCCCATCCCACAACTACCTCCCTTGTTGGGCTTTCACACTCTGAGCCATTGTCTCCCTGCCTTAATCACCCCACAGCCAGATGATGCAAAACTAGAGATAGCCCCTACACCCAAGAGCTCACTTTAGTTATTTACACTGGCCAATCCTAAGCCTGCCTAGCCTGCCTCTCCTTACCCTTCCCCAGGAAATCACAATAAACACTCTTGCCCATGTTTTTGCCCATGTTTTCCCCCACTCCCTCTGCCTCCTGACCCACCCTGGCGCTTCCCCATGTGGCCCTGCATGGCCTGCCGTGTCTCCTGTCTCTAGGGACCTGTGAGTAAAAACATCTTCCTTTACAAGCCTCATTTCTGGGCCTGCACACCCAAATAAAACAAATCCCAGGCACATAAGCACCGCCCTCTAAACTTAGCTCCACCTCCCCTTTCCCACCTAGCTTCTCACCAACCTGACACTCCCCAAACTCTCACCACCCCACACTTCCTAGGCATGACATGTTCCTTTGTCACCAAGCCTTTGCCCATGCTGGAGCCTCCACCTAAGTCCCCTTCCCAGTCTTTTTGCTTATTCCTGTGTCACCAGCAAGCCTCACTTCATGACACCCCTTCTGGAGACCCACTAGGACAACCACGTTGTATGTGCCACGTCCTCCCTCCAAGCCCTTAGTCTATGTATCTGTCTGCTGCTCTTCTTGATGAGTTTCTACAGGATGAGGACTGTGATTCCTCATCCCTGGATCCCCAGGGCTTAGCACAGAGCCAGGAAATTATTGGCAACTCAGTAAAGGTAGAATATGAGACAAGGTCACACCCTGTTACCCAGGCTGCAGTGCTGTGGCACAATCATGGCTCACCGCAGCCTCAACCTCCTGGGCTCAAGCAATCCTCCCACCTCAGCCTCCCGAGTAGCCAGAACTACAGGTGCATGCCACCACCATGCCCAGCTAATACTTTTTATTTTTTTGTAGTGACAGGGTCTCATATTGCCCAGGCTAGGCTTTTATTTTTTTAATACAAGAAATATCCCTGGCCGGGCACGGTGGCTCACGCTTGTAATCCCAATACTTTGGGAGGCCAAGGTGGGTGGATCACCTGAGGTCAGGAGTTTGAGATCAGCCTGGTCACCAGTAGAGACTGGTGAAACCCCGTCTCTGCTAAAAATACAAAAATTAGCTGGGCATGGTGGCGGGCACCTGGAATCCCAGCTACTCAGGAGGCTGAGGCAGGGGAATCACTTGAACCTGGGAGGTGGAACTTGCAGTGAGCCAAGATCTCACCATTGCACTCCAGCCTGGGTGACAGGGCAAGACTCTGTCTCAAAAAAGAACAGCAACAACAAAAAAAGAAATATCCCGAACAGGCAGGTAAGCTCTTCAAGGATGAAGCCTAACTTACCCTCTAAATTCTTAGCAGGACTGAGCACACAGACGGGCCCCAGTAAAGGCTGATGGGGTGGCTGAGTGAACAGAAATGACGACTGAGCAAATCAGCAGTGGGAGGAGGTGGGTGGGGAGGCACAACTGGTCTCCCTGCCTGAGGCACAAGCTCTACTCACACTGTTCTTCCCACTCTCGCTCCTCTTTCTCACTGGCTTGGCAATGCAGCTGAGCCTGCTTCAGGGTCCAGTAGAGCTCCTTTGCCCTCTGCTCTTCCTGGAGGCGAATCTGCTCTTCTCCTCGCTTCCTCTCCTCTTCTTCTTTCCTCTGAAATGTCATGGGGACAGAACAACACGAGATGACCACAACATTTCAGAAAAACAAGAAAGAAATACCTCTGGGATTCTGCAGTGGGTGGGGCTGAGAGTGCAGCAGTGGCGTCTCCAGCCTCAGTCCCTACATGTATGAAATTGAAATTACCCAGTAGTCCCATAGACAGTTGTTTTGGATAAACACATAAATTGTCCCTTCTGGTCTTAAAGCTTGAAACTTCTATTTGTTTTATTTGAATTGCTTCCTCAGGAAAGGATCCCTCAGGCCTCCCAAAAAGTATCAAATTACTGAAACTCACCAGATCACCACAACCAGACTATGAGACGCCTGATCCCTCAATGAGATGATTGCTTCCTAGCTCCTCCCTAGTTCCTGTTTTCGTACACATTGTTACATTTCTTACCTGCTACATAAACCCCTAGTTTTAGTCAGTTAGGGAGATAGAGATGGATTTGAGGCTGAGCTCCCATTTCCTGTGCTGCAGCACCTGATTAAAGCCTTCCTCCTGGGCAATACTCATCATCTAGGTGATTGACTTTTTGTGCGGCAAGCAGCAAGACCTGGATGGAACCCTGGTGTTTTAGTAATAAAGTGGTGGTGATCACGCCACCTAACTGACAAGGTGGTGGTGAGGAGAAAATGGGTGGAAACAGGTGGAATGCCACAGAATACTACACAGCCATAAAACAGAATGAAGTCACGTCCTCTGCAGTAACATAGATGCATCTGGAGGCCGTTATAGTAAGTGAAAGAACACAGAAACAGAAAACCAAACACTGCATGTTCTCACTTATAAGTGGAAGCTAAACACTGGGTACTCATGGACATAAAGATGGGAATGACAGACACTGGGGATTACTGTAAGTGGGAGAGAGGGAGAAGGGGAATGACTGAAAAAGTGCCTATTGGGTACTATGCTCACTACCTGGGTCATGGGTTCAATCATAACCCATACTTCAGCATCACACAACATACCATTGTAACAAACCTGCACATGAACCTCTGGAATCTAAAATAAAAGTTAAAAAAGAAAAAAAAAAGGCTAAGCACAGTGGCTCACGCCTGTAATCCCAGGACTTTGGGAGGCCGAGGCGGGCGGATCACCTGAGGTCAGGAGTTCAAGACCAGCCTGACCAACATGGAGAAACCCCATCTCTACTAAAAATACAAAATTAGCCAGGCGTAGTAGCGCTTGCTCGTAATCCCAGCTACTAGGGAGGCTGAGGTAGGAGAATCGCTTGAACCCGGGAGGAGGAGGTTGTGGTGAGCCGAGATCGTGCCATTGAACTCCAGCCTGGGCAACAAGAGCAAAACTCGGTCTCAAAAAAACAAACAAACAAACAAACAGAAAAAATAAGATCCAGTTAACTCAGGAGGCACAAGAATGGCTTGAACCCAGGAGGCAGAGGTTGCAGTGAGCCGAAATCGTGCCACTGCACTCCAGCCTGGGAAGGAAGAAAAGGAAGGAAAGGACGGAAAGGACGGAAAGGAAGGAAAGAAGAAAGGAAAGAAAGGAAGGAAGGAAGAAAGAAGGAACGAAAGGAAAGAAAGGAAAGAAAGAAAGAAATGTGGAACAATGTGTTAACTCCACATCTTACTGCAGAGGTAAGAGGACTCTGTGCCATCCTGGCTGGGTGCGGTGGCTCACGCCTGTAACCCCAGCACTTCAGGAGGCCAAAGCGGGCGGATCACCTGAGGTCAGGAGTTTGAGGCCAGTTGGCCAACATGGTGAAACCCCATCTCTACTAAGAAATACAAAAATACAAAAAATACAAAAATACAAAAATTAGCCGGGCATGGTGGCGTGCACCTGCAATCTGAGCCACTCAGGAGGCTGAGGCAGGAGAATTGCTTGAACCCGAGAGGTGGAGGTTGCAGTGAGCTGAGATCGCACCATTGCACTCCAGCCTGGGTGACAGTGCGAGACTCCATCTTGCAAAAAAAAAAAAGAAAGAAAAAATAAAGAAAGAAAAAGAGGACTCTGTGCCATCCTTAGGTGTACTTTCATTTTGGAGGAAGAGGGAGGAAGGACACAGTGAGGGGCGCCTGGTCTCTTCCTGAAAGCCCGTGAAGCAGGGTATGATTATGTCTTAACCTTAAGTCTGGATAAAGTATCTTAAAGAGAGAGTAGATTTGAGGGCCCTAAATCTCCCATTTCTGTCCCACTCCTGAGCTCTAAAAAGGTTGTGTCTGTGTGTATTTTCTTCTACCTTTGTTTACATGAAAGTAATATGTATGTGCTAAATATGCATTATGGACCACAGGCTGCTAATGAAAATCAGCAGTCTCTAAATAACTTCACCAGAACCCAATCCAACCAACCTTAAACCAATGCTGGAGGCCACCATTTTCAACTATGTTAGCTGTTCCTTTGTTGGGCTATGTCCATATGTCTGATTAATGCTGCTAATCCTTGATTTATCAATTTATCAATCTAGATGTTAAATCTTGCCTTTCTTTTTTGGCACATGCATATTTAGCACTTACATTTCCCACAGGTGAACACCCATACTCCATACTTTTTCTCTCCTCAGCCTCACAATAAATTTGCCTCATAATTTGTGGTTAAATCAATAATCAGCATCAAAATAGTTTGCTGCAAAGCCAAATAGCATGCTATTTTCATCAATTCCAAAAAGTACATTTTTTTTAACTTTGTAACATCTCTGAAATTTGGATGTGTTTTACAACTTACAGCTTGCTTTTTAATAAGCAACAATTTTTTCCTCTTAAATAATGATATGTTTTGCTATTAATGGTAACTTAAATTCAGTAAAATACGCTAGGTATGGAAGCCTTTTCTTTCCAGTCCTTTTTTCTGGTTTTTCCTGGGTCAATACATCTCGAAGCTGAATATTGAATTTTCCCAAATTTTTCCCAGATGTAGTAAGTCATTCTCTGTGTTTAACCAAGTGCTTTTTCTTATAACAGACAATACAAAAGTTATTTTTCCAAGGGACACGCCACCCCGGGTGCCATCTTTTTTTCTCCCATCTGCACTGGTTACCACCTAAGCCTCCTCTCCATCCACCCACCAACGACACACCTCTCAACCTTCCTTGAGTTGGAGCCCCTGCTTCTTTCTTGAACACTCCGCCATTTTGCAGCAACATTTAGCACTTCTCAGCTAAGAATGCATAGAGACACTTTCTGAGTCTTGTCTGAAAATGTCTATATGCCACATTTACATGTAACTGCCAATTTAGCTGAGCACAGAATTTGATTAAAAATAATTTTCCTGCAGAATTTTAAAGACTTCTTTGTCTTCTATCATCCAGAACTACCACTCTGATTCTCATTCTTCTGCACAAGGCATTTATTTTTCTCTCTGGAAGCCCCTGAGGTCTCTTTAACACCGACGTTCTGAACTTTTTAATATGATGTGCCTTGGTGTGGATTTTCTTGCACTGATTGTGTTGGACACTTGGGGGTACTTTCAGTCTGTAGCTTCTTATCTTTCCAGTCTAATTCATCTTTGCTTAGGATTTCTTTGATAATTTCTTCTCTTCTCAATTCTTGTTTTTCCTTATAGAGCTCCTATTTGTCAAATAACGGTTTTCTTGAGTTGATCTTCTAACTGCCTTATCGTTTTCCTCTCTTGCTTTCCATCTGTTGTCTTTTTTTTTTTCTTCTTCTTCTTTTTTTGAGATGGCGTCTCACTGTCGCCCAGGCTGGAGTGCAGTGGCACAATTTTGGCTCACTGTAACCTCCACCTCCCAGGTTCAAGCAATTCCTCCCGAGTAGCTGGAATTATAGGCACATGCCACCACACCTGTCTAATTTTTGTATTTTTAGGGAGACGGGGTTTCACCACATTGGCCAGGCTGGTCTCGAACTCCCGAACTCAGATGATCCGCCCGCCTCAGCCTCCTAAAGTGCTGGGATTATAGGCGTGAGCCACTGTGTCCAGCTCCATCTGCTGTCTTTTTTGTTCTGCTTCCTGGTTGATTTCATTGACCTTATCTTCCAAACCTTCTACTGAGTTTTTTATTTCAGCTATCACATGTGTAATTTCCAAGCTCTCATTCTTATTCTTTGGTTGTTCTTTTCTCTTCATTGCATCTTGCACTTGTTTTATGAATGCGATAACTCATTTCTCTGAGGATTTTAGAGCTTTTTCTTCCCACGTACTCTGATTTAGGTCTGTTTCCTCTGTGTGCGCGTGTGGTTTTTTTAAGTTTGATTTGGTGCCTGTCATACATGTGAAAGGTTTTCCTTGGCTGTCTGTTGTTCCCTGACTATTCATATTCAAGAGAGAAGTAAATATCTGAATAGGAAACTCAGAGAGCATGCTCCAGGCTTCATTGAGAGGAGGACTTTGCTCTAGGGCAATCGTAGGAGGAACCAGCCATGTTGCAGGACTCTCAGATGCAAGTATCTAGAGGCCCTTTCTCTGAGATTATTCAGTGTCTTCTCCTCTGTCCTTCCTGGGTGGTATCATCCGCAGCATTCCAGGAATTGGAGGGGAGCAGACTGCAGGCAGGACTGCCCACAGCAAGCAAGGCTCCTGGCCTAAGCCCCATGCTTCACAGAAACCCATACTTTAAAGCACCTTCTTGTAAATGTCCTCCTCAAGTCTCCCCTCAGGACTGGCCAGAAATAGTCAGACCCCCAGGAATGGTAAGGGCAGGTGGTGGTGTCCAACTAAGGTGCCCTAGGCCCAGAATAGGTTCTACATGAGCCTGACTCCCTGTTTCTTTCCTTCAGGGTGCTCTCTGATCATCTCCCTTATCAAGGGATTGAGCAGATGTCCCAAAGAACTCCAGGATTCCTATTTATGAAATCATCCTGGGCCCCAGTGTGGGGGTCCTGGTTCTAGAAGGGTAGCCTAGCAAACAGATGAATCCTGCAGGCCAGCACAGTATTTTTAGCACAGGATCACATGAGATTGGGTCACCAGAATAGTGCTAAAAGGCTGATTTTATGTGACTCAGATTTTTAATATAAACAAAGACTGCAAAGGGAAATATTTGCCAGCTCTGTATACCCTAGGGGCAACCCTGGCTGCAGGTCCCACCATTCAGAGTTCAGACCTCTCCTTAATCTCCCCATTTCCCTCCTGCTGCCTTTACTCTGCCTGATACCCCAACACCCCAACGTTTCCCTTTCAACTTTCCCTCTTCTTCTGGCCAGAGGGAGGGAGGTGGTAGCCTGGAAAAAACAGATGAAAAAGTATTTGGTGAACAATTAGAAGAAGTCACTTACCTTCTTTAGCCCTTAATTCCCAGCTCTTAGAGAGTGGATCATAAGGAAGTCAGAATTTTGTCTATTTTTAGCATTAAAAAATTAATCATTGAATTGGAGAAAAGTCCCCAATCTATGTCATGTCAGAAGGAACAAAAATCTTGTCATTTTTAAAACAACGGAGTAAAAATGCATAGTTATCTCTTTTTATCTGCTTGTTGATCCAATTAAATATACCAAAGGACCCACCCTTGACCCGCTGGGGTCTTCCAGGCAGAAGCAGATCTCAGGGAAAATACAGTCAAGGCCTGTCAGAGCCAGAGAGATGTCAACTGCGTGCTGCCACTGCCTTGTGCAGATGAGGAACGTATCCATTTGCTCAGGCCACCATAACGAAGTACCACAGATTGAGGGGGCTTAAAAACGACAGAACTCTGTTTCCTCAATCATGGCAGCTACAATCCAAAGTCAAGGTGTGGCAGGGTTGGCTTCATGCTGAGGACCTTTTCCCTGGCTGGCTGCCTTCTTGCTGTGTCACTCACAGCCTTCCCTCTGAGTGTGTGCCCGTCTGTGTCCAAATCTCCCTTTTTGTAAGGACAGCAGTCACATTGGAGTAGGGTCTAACCCACTCGATCTCATTTTAACTTAATTACCTGTGTACATACCTTATCTCCAAATATAGTTACATTCTGAGGTCCCAGGCGTTAGGACTTCAACATCTGGATTTTAGCGGGGACATAACTCAGCCCATAACAAGGAGATAGGAGCCCAGGAAATGACTGGCATACAGTGGGAAAGTGTATGACTGGTATATGGCGGATAAGTGGCCCTTAGCCACCTCAGATTACAATGCAGTGGTCCTACTTCAACTGGCTGTGACTAACAGGAAGCAGCAAGTTAAATGGTAGGGCCACATTCAATCAGTTCTTCTTCACCTGGAGAGTAGGACACCACCCAGGGAACCAGAGGCCTACAGCAACCGCCCGTCTCAGAGGAAAATGACTGGTCATTTACTGATCCCTCTTCACAAGGATGGGGATGACAAAGGAAAACATTTTGCAACTACAAATAAACAGCATTACATGTGGTCTTGCTAAAATAATGCTCAAAGCTGAAATTGCCTAAAAATTCTCATTGTTGTTGCAACTATCAGAATTCTCTGACCCATCGGATACCACTGAAAGAAAAGTCCATTTTTCTGAGGTTTAGCAGCCGAAAGGCCAGATGTGCAAACACTCCCCTTCTGCCTGGGAATTAATCGCCTTGCTCTGGCTGCCCAAAGCCCTCTGAGCTGTCCAGCTTATTCAGTCTCCCTTCTCCTCATAACCCATCAGTAACAGCACACCACAGGAACCCACAGAGGCCAGGGTCTGCCATAGTCCTGTGGAAAATGTCATCAAGACAAATGCCTTTTCTGGAAGATGAAAAAAAAATTTAAAATCCTAAGCCCCCTAAGCAACTGAACAGACCTTTTCTTGGCCAAGGGGACCCCTGAGAAACTTTAAAAACTGAGTTCACAGCCATGATGGGAGAGGAGGTCAGACTTGCCTCTGTAACCACCCATTAGGCTTTCTTCCCTAAGGATTAAACAGAAACCAGCCCTTTTGAAAGACTGATATCAACCAACAGCCTGATGCTGCCCCTCCCTTTTCATGGTTTTGACACAACAACTGACCAGCCTTCCTTCCTGATAAGAGACCACCAACCACAGAGTGGTTCTGGCCAGTCTACAGAGGATGCATCCTAAGGGCCTTCATGCCCTCTGCTTTGCCTTTTGATGTATAGGGCCTAATTGTAATATGTAGACTCAGCTAACCTGGTCAGCATAAACTCCCTGTCTCATTCTTCCCTGCCTCAAAGTGCCTGCTACCAGCTTCTGACCAGAAGCTGTGCTTCCCAGCCTCTCCGAATAGCCACCTGCAGGCTGCAACCCTTTATGAGAAGTAAAGCTCCCCTTTCCAAATTTATGTACCTCATCATTTTTCAGGTGATAAAGGCATCCTCATTTTGTTGTTAGTCTGGCCCCAATAACACCACAGTGTTATCATAGGCAGAACCAAGCCTATGCTGTTCATTCCTCCATTGCCAGCTCACAGCACAGGACACAGCAGATATCAGGTGCTCCATAAATGCTGACCAGACAAATGCATGAGTTATCAATCAGGTAAAGAGAAGACAGGGTTTGTGATGATCCCCAGGAGGGACTGGGTACACCACATCATGTTGTTTTGTCGGCGTCAGCCTTGCCTAGAGAAGTTTTGGTAAAGTCTAAACTTTTCAAGAGAAAATTGAGAAGTAGAAAATTTTCCCACCACTTCTAATCTTATTGGAAATAAAGCAGTAATCGATTTTAAAGTTGTATAGGAGTTCATTAAGTGGCCAAAATGAACTCCAAACTTAAAGGAGAAAAAAAAAAAAGAGAGTGGCCTTGAATAGAAAATGGAAAAAAAATATATACAACTGAACAGTATCAACCACGTCTGTTCCTTAAGAGTAAAACCGGGAAGAGGTAGGCGTGGGAGGAGGGAGGGAGAGTAAAAGCAGAGAAGGAAGGTCACAGGACCCCGGGTGGAAGGAGAGCACAGGATGTTTATTGAGCCGTGTTCTGTGGTCTTGAACAGAAGGAGAAATGTCCAGAAGCAATTTTAGGAGTTAAGAAAGCATGGGGGAAAGAAATGCAAATTTTATCTGGCCTCAGGATCTCCTTTTTTCTAAAGGAACACTTTTATATGCACGTAAATTACATTCAAATGGCACCAGCCACAGCAGAATGGTTTTTAAAAACTGGTTTCCAGCTGTCTCCATCTTCAGAGTTCGCTCTGTAACCCAATACAAAAATTCCGGAATTTTTTTTTTCCATTTTCGAATGCAGTTGTCATTATTACCTTTCCCATGACCTGGAGAATTAGCAGAACCTGCCTACATCCTCAACATGAGCTGCCGAAAGTGAGCCCAGCCCATCTCTCTCCATCACCCAGCTTCTCACCCAAGCTGTCACCTCTCCTCAAGCCTCCACCTATCTCCCTTCTCCGTGGGGTAAAAATCCCTCAGTGGAGCCAGTCTAAGCACTTTCTCCTTCCTGCAAACCTGCACACCCTCCCCAGCTCCCCATGGTGGGAGGGTACTGCCATCTCCCCATCTCCCAGCCTGGGACTTGGATGCCTTTGCATTTTGCTTTCCCTCACCCCAACATCTAATTGATGCCAAGCCCTATTGATTTCACCACCACCATTTTGCTATATCCATCCCCTTCTCTCCTTCCTCATTGTCATAGACTTTGTCCAGACCCTCGCTCATTGGCCTTGACCATTGCAAAAATCTCCTAACTAGTCTCCTTGCCTGAAAACTCATCACTTGAATCACATCATTGCCATCAGTTGTGCTCTGCTTTGGGAGTCTGAAGTGGACAGATCACGAGGTCAGGAGATCAAGACTATCCTGGCTAACACGGTGAAATCCCATCTCTACTAAAAATACAAAAAATTAGCCGGGCATGGTGGCAGGTGCCTGTAGTCCCAGCTACTCAGGAGGCTGAGGCAGGAGAATGGCGTGAACCCGGGAGGCAGAGTGTCTGCAGTGAGCGGAGATTGCACCACTGCACTCCAGCCTGGGCAACAGAGCAAGACTCAGTCTCAAAAAAAAAAAAAAAAAATTAGCCGGGCATGGTGGTGGGCACCTGTAGTCCCAGCTACTCCGGAGGCTGAGGCAGGAGAATGGCATGAACCCGGGAGGTGGAGCTTGCAGTGAGCCAAGATTGCACCACTGCACTTCAGCCTGGGTGACAGAGTGAAACTCCGTCTCAAAAAAAAAGAAAATTCAGTGGTCTAAAACAACTACCATTTATTTGTGTATGATTCTGCAGGTTAATAATTCAGGAAGGGCTTGGTTGGATGGCTCTTCTGCACCATGTGCTATCAGTTGAGGTCAATTACTTGGTTGGGGTCATTCACTGGAATGGGCTGGCAGAACCAAGGCTTCGCTCATGTGTCTGGTGCATCAGTGCCCCTCCATGTAGTCTCTTCTTCTCTGCATGGCTAGCTTGGGTTTCCCTACGTTATGTAGTCTAGGGTAGTAGGGATTCTTATAGGACAGCTTCCAAAAGTGAGCATCACAAGAGAGGGAAAAGTAGAAACTGCAGCTCTCTTATAGTCTTTCCTCAAAAGTTATATTAGTCCGGGCGCAGTGGCTCATGCCTGTAATCCCAACTCTTTGGGAGGCTGAGGCAGGCAGATCACTTGAGGTCAGGAGTTTGAGACCAACTTGGCTAACATGGTGAAACCTGTCTCTACTAAAAATACAAAAAATAGCTGTTGTGTGGGTGTGCACCTGTAATCACAGCTACCTGGGAGGCTGAAGCAGGAGAATCACTTGAACCCAGGAGGCAGAGGTTTCAGTGAGCCAAGATCATGCCACTGCACTCCAGCCTGGGCAACAGAGTGAGACTCCATCTCGGATTAAAAAATAAAAAAGTTGTATCAGTCATTACTACTGCATTCTACACATCACAGCTAGTCATAAGGCTGGCGCAGCCAAAAGGGGAGGGGGACTAGATCCCACCTCTCAAAGGGAGGAGGGGCAAACAATTTGCCACAAATCCCATTTAACCTACCACAGAAACCTTTCAGATCATGTTTCAGCCTAGGCTTAACTATTTCCTGTGATGAAGAGTTCCACACAGCAAAAGGGCAGTGCACTTACAGCCAGAGCGAACAGAAAATACCTCCGCTCGTGAACCTGGACCATTCAACTGCACAGTGCTTGTTCTAATGTTGTTAACACTGCCCTAATGAGCCTCTCCAAGGCATTTCTGAGGCTCTTCAAAATGAAGACATACCAAATCAGGATCACTATTTCTAATAAAGTTTAAACATTCACATTTAGCAAATTAATATTTGAACCAAAACAAACACATAATAGTCATAACCTTCCTTGGCAATAACATCCACAGCCTGTGGTTGAGACCCTCAGTGAACCTGAGAGTCTGGCCAGATGGCCCTAGTGATCCTTCGTGAGCCCCAGCATAGAACATCCCACAATTTCTCACCCACTCTGTCACTGAGGTTCTCAAGGAGACCACTGAGCAGAAAACCTCCACGCATACCTTAATCCCTTCATGATCTCCTCGTGAGCTGAGCCCCAGGACTCCAGCTCCACAGAGCCACTCTTCCAGTATTTGGAGCTCAGCCCCCATCTGGGGAAGAGGAAGGCCAGAAATTAGAGCAGGTGCTCTCATGGTTAGGAAAGAGATAAAAATAATTGCTTTTCTTCCCCAGCAGACTTAAATAATCATATGCAAAACCCAGCAACATAAACTAAGTATCTCTCCACTGTGGGTTGGATTTGAAATACTATCATGGAGTTATTGTTCATTTCAATAGGTGTGATAATGACTTTTGTGGCTGTGGAGGGAAATGTCCTTCTTCATAGGAGATGCATGCTGAACTTCTTAGGTTTTGATCAGGAATCTGCAAACTAAGGCTCCCAGGGCTGGAGTGCAGTGGCTCAGTCTCCACTCACTGCAACCTCTGCCTCCCGGGTTCAAGCGATTCTCCTGCCTCAGCCTCATGAGTAGCTGGGATTACAGCCCTGGCTAATTTTTGTATTTTTACTATTTTGTATTTTTAGTAGTTTCACCATGTCAGCTCCTGACCTCAAGTGATCCACCCGCTTCAGCCTCCCAAAATGCTGGGATTACAGGTGTGAGCCACCGTGCCCAGCCCACATCCTTTTGTTTCTATATTGTCGGTAGCTGCTATTATGCTACAACAGCAGAGTTGAGTAGTTGTGTAACAGAGACAGCTGGCTCCCAAAGCCTAAAATATTTACTATCTGGGCCTTTACAGAAAATAGTTGGCCAACCCCTGGGTTAGAGTATCATCATCCATGGCTTCCATTAAAATTGTTTAGTAAAACAATAGCAACAACAAAGTGTATATGAGTGTGAGTATATAAATATTCTCCATTTAAATTCACTAATTATTAACATTTTACCACATTTGCCCGAGAGAGAAGGCAAATGTGTTAAAATGTTAATATTGGTGAATTTAAACGGAGAATATGTGAGTATTCATTTTATTTTTTCTTTCAACTTTTTTTCATGTTTGAAATTTTAAAAAAATAAAATGTGTGGAGGGTAAATACTGTTTCCAAATACTGTTTTCCACATTATACTCCATTTAAAAAACTCACAAGAGGCCGGGCGCGGTGGCTCAAGCCTGTAATCCCAGCACTTTGGGAGGCCGAGATGGGCGGATCGCGAGGTCAGGAGATCGAGACCATCCTGGCTAACACGGTGAAACCCCGTCTCTACTAAAAAATACAAAAAACTAGCCGGGCGAGGTGGCGGGCACCTATAGTCCCAGCTACTCGGGAGGCTGAGGCAAGAGAATGGCATAAACCCGGGAGGCAGAGCTTGCCACTGCACTCCAGCCTGGGCGACAGAGCGAGACTCCGTCTCAAAAAAAAAAAAAAAAAAAACTCACAAGAGGCCAGGCACGGTGGCTTATGCCTATAATCCCAGTACTTTGGGAGGCCAAGGTAGGTGGATCACTTGGGGTCTGGAGTTCAAGACCAGCCTGACCAATATGGTGAAAGCCCATCTCTACTGAAGATACAAAAATTAACTGGGCGTGGTGGTGGGTGCCTGCAATCCCAGCTACTTGAGAGGCTGAGGCAGGAGAATCACTTGAACCTGAGAGGTGGAGGTTGCAGCGAGCCGAGATTGCACCACTGCACTCCAGTCTGGGCGACAAGAGCGAAACTCCATCTCAAACAAATTAATTAATTAATTAATAATAAAAACTCAGGAAAATCTGCTAAAAAATGTACAACTTATGGGAAAATTAAACAAGGAGAATAATAACACTCACGGTGGATCACTAGGGCCATCTGGCCAGACTCTCAGGTTCACTGAGGGTCTCAACCACAGGCTGTGGATCCAAATATATAACTAGCAAGTGCAACAGGTTTAAAAGTAATGGGTACAATCTCATTCACAATAGCAACAACGAACATTAAACCTAAAATTTAACTAAAAAAGAAATGTATAGCTAGGCGTGGTGGCTCACACCTATAATCCCAGCACTTTGGGAGGCCAAGGTAGGTGGTTGGCTTGAGCTCAGGAGTTCAAGACCAGCTGGGCAACATGGTGAAATCCTGTCTCTACAAAAAACACAAAAAATAGTTGAGTGTGATGGTGGTGCATGCCTGCAGTTCCAGCTACTTGGGAGGCTGAGGTGAGAGGATCACTTGAGCCCAGACAGGGGTTACAGTGAGCTGAGATTGTGCCACTGCACTCCAGCCTGGGCAACAGAGTGAGACCCTATCTCAAAGAAAAATAGCATTTAAACAAAATAAATTTTACCAAGGTCCAAAAAGTAGAACATATGGGTATATAGATAAAAGTTATTGAAAAAGTTTGGGATTAGGTGGTCAGCACCTTTAAAGGTGTTTTAAAAAATTAGCAAAGACAAAAAGAAGCTTTGAATAACATATCATACTTCTGAACAAGAAGATTCAATGATTCAGTAGTGTAAAAATGTCCATTTTTCACAAAGACAGCTATAAATTGATGCAATTCTAATGAAAGTTACCGAGGTCTTTGTTGTTAAGAGGGTGGGAGATAATGACAAAATAATTCAAGTTTCCCTGGCAGAAAAAAAAAAAAAATGGGTGAGATTAGCCAAGGACATTTTGGAAATGAAGAGTAATGGTAGGGTTCTTACCTAAACAGATGTTAAAATTTATTTTAAAGCTACAAGAATTAAACAATTAAGTCTGGCTCAGGAATAATAAATCAGAGAAGAAAAATCCACAAAAAGGCCCACAAGTAAGTAAAAAGTAAGAATCCAATCAAGGCAGCAAGTCAAATGAGAAGGGAAAAGACAGATTACATAATAAATAATATGGGAACTACTGGCTCACCATTTGGAAGAAAATAAAGTAAGAGCCCTCTATTACAATACCCTCCAAAGCGAAGGAAAACTAGTTGGAGAGAAATAAAATCAGGAAAGACATATAAACAATGTAGATTTTTAAAAGCTTGTGATGTCACAGATCCTTCTAAGCATGAAGCAAATAATGAAAAAAAACTAGACTGATAGATTTAGCCAATTAAAAGTTTAATCCTATGTACATCTGAAAATACTGAAACCAAATTTAAGAAAAAAACAACGCTGATAAAAATATTTGCAACATACATGATTTGAAAAGGCCAACGTTGGCCAGGCATGGTGGCTCATGCCTGTAATCCCAGCACTTTGGGAGGCCGAGGCAGGCAGATCACAAGGTCAGGAGTTCGAGAACAGCCTGGCCAACCTGGTGAAATCCCGTCTCTACTAAAAATACAAAAATTAGCCGGGAGTGGTGGCGCACGCCTGTGCTCCCAGTTACTCGGGAGGCTGAGGCAGAAAAATCGCTTGAAACCGGGAGGCAGAGGTTGCAGTGAGCCAAGATTGTGCCATTGCACTCCAGCCCGGGCAACAAAGCGAGACTCCGTCTCAAAAAAAAAAAAAAAAAAGAAGAAAGAAAGAAAGAAAAGAAAAGGCCAATGTCCTCACTATCTAATTAGTATGGGGGCAAAACAAAGTTTTAAAATTTTTTAAATGGGAAAATGCCATGAGTATATTGACAGCTGCATGACTCTCTGCACACAGGTAACAACTCCATCAAACTCTGGCCATGGCTTCTAGCAGTATAAGGTCATGTCCCTAGGATGACTCTAGACCTCCATTAAAAAACTCAATGTTGACCGGGGCGTGGTGGCTCACGCCTGTAATCGAGCACTTTGGGAGGCTGAGGTGGGTGGATCATGAGGTCAGGAGATCGAGACCATCCTGGCTAACACGGTGAAACCCCGTCTCTACTAAAAATACAAAAAATTATCTGGGTGTGGTTGCGGGCGCCTGTAGTCCCAGCTACTGGGGAGGCTGAGGTGGGAGAATGGCGTGAACCTGGTAGGCGGAGCTTGCAGTGCTGCAAGCGGAGATAGGGCCACTGCACTCCAGCCTGGGCGACAGAACGAGACTCTGTCTCAAAAAAAAAAAACAAAAAAGCTCAATGTTACCAGAAAACCTACTATTTGTTCTAACCAGCACCTGTCAATAGACCAATAACTCTTTATCCTAGACCACAAAATGTGACTATATCATCTCCTTGAATCCTCATAAATACTTCCAGAAGAGTGTTATTATTACCTGAATATTACAAACAAGGCCTCATTTCTGGACCAGTGGTTTGGGACGCAAAAGTCCCCAGTTCTGATCCTGACTCTATCCCTAACCACTACTACCTGTGAACTTGGCCAAGTCTCTTCTGTCTGACCCTCAGTTTCCTCATCTGTAAAATAAGAAGTGGATTGGCCCAAATGGTGTGTCAATGTCCTTCCTGCTCAGACATGACAGATTTCTATTCTCATAAAGCACCCAGTACCAACCAATGGCCAAGGATTGATCCAAACCAGAGGCCAGTCCCAGTGGTCTCGGGGCTAATCAGTTGGCCGCACACAGGGGCCCTATGCGCTGGCCCACCTTGAATTCCTCCTGGATGCGTTCCTCCAAGACTTTGGCTGCCTTGCGGTCTTCCATCTCCACTTTCCACTTCTCTGCCAAGATCCGGGCTTTCTCGTTGGCCAGAGCATCCCGGAACTTCTTGGTGATCTCTGCCTCCTTCTGTCTCCTACCAAGAGAGCACCACAGGTATAAGCTTGTGTGAAAAACTGAAGGACCACATGACAATAGAACTTGAAATAAAAACAATGAGCAATTTTTCCTTGGTCTATCAGAATCCAATGTTGGCAAAGACGGGGAGAAACAGGCAGTTTCAAGCATGGGAGTGTAAATCGGCACAGTTGTTCTGGAAGCCAGGAAAACTATGCTAGAAACCCCGTTTCCTAGATTTTCTACACTCACGCAAGTGTACAAGGATGCATGTAGGTCAGGCATGGTGGTGCGTGCCTGTAATCCCAACATTTTGGGAGGCAGTGGCAGGAGGATCGCTTGAAGCCAGTTCAAGCCCAGCCTGGGCAACATAGTGAGACACCATCTCTACTAAAAATTTAAAAAATTAGCCATGTCTGGTGGCATGCACCTGTGTCCCAGATACTCAGGAGGCTGAGGAGGGAGGATCACTTGAGCCCAGGAGATCAAGGTTGCAATGAGCCTTGATCATGACACTGCACTCCAACCTGGGAAACAAAGTGAGACCCTGTCTCAAAAAAACAAAACAAAATGATAAATAAATAATAAATTTATAATAAAACAAAGATGCATGTAAAAGATGCTTGCCAGAGGATTTTTATAATACAAAAAATGGTAAACAATCCAAATGTCCATCAATAAGATCAATAAGTTGGGTTTCTCATATCATATAATAAATACCTGTACCATATAGTAATCTTAAGTTGCGTTTTGGATCTATAAGTCAATTTGTCAAGGTGTGAATAAAACAATTTACAAAGCATGTGTTAACTAAACATTCACTGTGGTTACCTTAGGGGGTGGGTGTGAATTGTTCTTTATTTTGTATAGTTTTCAGTGTTGTTTACATGATTTTAGAATTTCTCAATTAAAATACCATCATTAAGACCAGGCGCAGTGGCTCACGCCTGTAATCCCAGCACTTTGGGAGGCCAAGGCGGGTGGATCACCTGAGGTCAGGAGTTTGAGACCAGCCTGGCCAACATGATGAAACTCTGTCTCTACTAAAAATACAAGAATTAGCCGTGTATGGGGCTAAGCATAGCTTCCATGCCCAGGCCCCACCCAACACCCCATAGCACCCCTCACCAGAGCTCCTCAGCTTCCCTCTGTGCCTGCAGCCGCGCCCTCTCTGCAATCAGCTCCTCAGAGATCGCTTCGTAGGGCTTGTCACCAGGGCCTTCTCCCATGATCCAGACCCAGACCTCGCCATCTGCCCCTAGGAGCCATTGGATGTGCTTGTCACTTGCTGCTTCACAATAGAAGGAAGAAGAAACAGGTTTGATTTCCAATCAGTAAGGAATGACCTAAGCTGCCGAGTGGTACACAACCATCACATCACGCTACAGAACACTGTCATCTACAAAAAGAATGCCAGTGAGACACTGGCCTGCTGGCAGGTCCACAACCATCTCCCACTCCCTATTCCTCTAGAGAGAAATGCAACAGCCACACCACCCTGCAGGGGTGGGCGTCCAAGACTGAGCTCTCTTTCTATCTCCAGCAGAGAGAATGTACAGTGAAAAGGAGGCCGAGGATGACTAGCTCCAATTTACTCCTAACCTCCCGGCCCCGGCAGTGATATCTTTTAGGTTAACTGCTTTTGCTTACCTCCACACATAGGCCGAGCTAACAATGGGAGGAATTTAGTGTATAGTTTAAAGCATGGATGATAATAGCCTCTCCCCAAAACGAAGCCCTCAGGAGACAAAGAGGGTGTACACACAAGTAACAATGTCATGTTAAAAATTTATAAGAGCATTGTGACCTGACTAAGCACAAAGAAGTTTACCCTCGCTGCCACCCAGATGTCCACAGTCATTACTCACCCTTCCATCTCAACCCCCCACCTCTTCCCCCTTCCCTTAACATAAAAGAAACCCAAACTTCATATTAGCTTAGGAGGTTCTTTAGGACACTAGTTGCCATCTTCTCGGTTTGCTGGGTCTCCGAAATAAAGTTGCTTTCCTTGCCCCACACCTTGTCTCTCAACTTATTGGCTGTTGTGTTGTGAGCAGTACAAGCTTTGGACTTTGCTACAAGAACATCAAGGGACATTGCAGCACTCTCTGAGGGAAGAAACTTGTGTCACTCCCTGGTCAAGGCAGTTAGGAGATAGTGGGCCTGCTCTGCAGTCTTTCCTTCATGTCCACTGGCTAGAAACAAGGAATCAGGTGGTGGAGTGAGATGACGCAGCCTGGGGCCCTGAGTCTCCCTGGCCCACAACAGATTGTAACACTAGCAAGAAATAAGCATGTGTTAAATTCAGCCACTGAGATTTCTCAGTTTGCCTATTGCAGCAGATTCCACTGATTACAGGACTAAAACGAAAATGTATCCCAGAAGCAGGGTGCTGCTGAAACAGAAATATAAACTGTGTTGCTGCCTTAGCAGTTGGGTGGTGAGTGATATTTAACAGGCTAGAGATCCATGTTATGCAGCAGCAAAACATTCAGTTAAAAAGCTAGACACTATAACTTCAAAGGCAGACGCCATGCTTTCTGAACTTTTCATTCTAAGGGAGGAGGTTGAAAAATAGAACATGAGGAATAAGTGTTGGTTGCTAGTGACTGTGTTTGGCAAGATGTTAAGAGAAAGAAACGAATTCAAGAAAGAACTGAGTGCTTTGCAAGCTGAAATGAAAAGGGAATAGAGCAAATACAGAAATTTGAGATGTTGTAGGATTGGAAAAAGCGTCTCATCATATAGCAGGACCCACATTGCAAGAGATGGAATTTTTAAAGGTTTTGCATGACAGAGCACAGGAAAATTCTAAAGTGAATAAAGTGATGAAGGGCACATAGCACCTGCAGGTCAGGCTCTGTGAAGTTCTTGTGGTGACCATGAGGATGTGCTCCGTCCACCTTCAACCACAGGGAGCATCACTGACCAGGCCCCGCAACTCCTGTGCCCTTGCGTTTGCCCAAGGCCCTGCTTCCCAGAGGCTGCTCAGCCTTTTATTGAGGATGCCAGACTCATTCCCAGGAGACGCCCACCTCCTTGTCAAAAGATCGCTTTCCCTGGACTGCACAACTGCCTACAACACCTCCACCCACTGTCCCTTGCCCTCTCCTTCACTCAAGGTCAAGCTTGTAATGACTCCCTCAGCCTCCTCCAGCTCCCTGCCCTTTTTCTCTCCCAGACATTTCCCTTAATAAAACCTTGCATGATTAATCCCATCCTGTCTCTACTCCTCGGAGAAACCAGACTGACACAGCCACATTAAGAATGTGATCTCTCATTGCACCACTGCACTCCAGCCTGGGCAACAGAGCGAGACTCTGTCTCAAAAAAAAAAAAAAAAAAAAGTGTGATCTCTCACACTTATTTTTAGAAAAAGCTTCAAGGAAGATGTCCTTCAGGTGAAACTGAGAGGCACAAAGGTGAAGGGGCAAAGGAAGAACATCAAGTTGAGAAATATGTCTAGAAAAGAATTTTAGATGCCGTTACTGAGACATGGAAGCAAACAGAAGCCACCTAAGTTTTTGAGCCTGGATTTAAAAATCTTTGGTTGTTCATGTCTTAAATGGCCCTTGGGCATCCAAGTCTGATGACCAGCAGGCAGGTTTCAAAGGCTTCACTGGTCTAGAGGGTGTGATCCTCAACACTCACTTCAGAGGAGGCCAAGGGGAATTATAGACAAAAAGCCTCATCCAGGCTGGAGTCAATGTTCACTCAAGGAGTTATCTTCACTGCAAGGCAGGGAAACTTCATGGTCCTGACCTGTAGGACTTCAGAAATGCTATAGACTGGAGACTGTGACTTTCACGTTCTCCACTTCTCCAGGTGGCATTTCCTCAGTGGGTATTCTGACCCTGCTCCAATACTGTGTACAGTGCCTTAGAGGGGACAGGTGTTTAAATGATGTCTCCTCAGCACATTCAGACCTGATGGAGACGAGTGCAGAACCCCAGAGACAGTGGACTTTGAGCTGGATGCAGTGACTGGCTGGGACCTGAAGGCGTCCCCTGTAAGAGGTGGTGAGTGTATTTTAGAGGCAGGAGAAGAATGAAATGTGTGGATGGCCAGAATGACAATTTAGGACAGTGACAATGCAATGTCCACCACCCCATGTCTCTTCCTCAGCCCACAGATGACTGACTACATTCCTCAGCTTCCCTTCAGTTCTGTGGGGCCACGTGATTGAATTCTAGTCTACGGAATGTCAGGGAAGGGATTTGTTGTGCCATTTTCAGGCTAAGACAGTTAGCAGCTGGTGTGCCTTCTCCACATTTTCACTCTTGTCCACCCAGCTGGAAATAAATGGTGGAATTTCAAGGAAAAAAGCAGCCTGATCCATGAGCCAATGTTTGAAAGCAAGTTACACAGAAGAAATACCCAACCCACATCAAACCGTGAAATAGTTAAGTAATAAACCTTCATCATATTAATCTACTGAAATTTCAGGCTTTTCTATATGCGCATGGCAGCAGTAATTCTCCAGATATATATAGGAGTACACTGCTATTTTTAAGTATGTTACAAGCAATATAGTAGCAAAGAAACAGCGATTTAATTGTGACTGATAGAAACAGAGAGGCAATCACTACTTAGAATTATAAAACTTTCAAATTAATAGTGGGTAAAAATAAATGATAAGAGGATTACCAATCCTGCTAAGCAAGGGGAAAAGGTAAAGCAACAAAAAATGGGTAGCTATTACAGCAGATACTGCCAATTAACTACCCACCCTCCATGCTTGCCTCACCACAGAACCCCAAGTGGTTCAGGGAGCAGCAGAGATCCCCCCCCTATTTTAGGAAAAGTGAGTTTTGACCCCAGCCTCAAAGGACAAATAACAATTGATCTGGCAGGGCACAGTGGCTCACGCCTGTAAACCCAGCACTTTGGGAGGCCAAAATGGGCAGATCACCTGAGGTCAGGAGTTCGAGACCAGCTTGGCCAATATGATGAAACCCCATCTCTACTAAAACTACAAAAATTAGCTGGGCATGGTGGCGCATGCCTGTAATCCCAGCTACTCGGGCTGAGCTGGGAGAATCGCTTCAACCTAGGAGGCAGAGGTTGCAGTGAGCCAAGATCATGCCACTGCACTCCGGCCTGGGTGATAGAGTGAGACTCCATCTCAAAAAAAAAAAAATTAGGCCAGGCGCGGTGGCTCAAGCCTGTAATCCCAGCACTTTGGGAGGCTGAGACGGGCGGATCACGAGGTCAGGAGATCGAGACCATCCTGGCTAACACGGTGAAACCCCGTCTCTACTAAAAAAATACAAAAAACTAGCCGGGCGCGGTGGCGGGCGCTTGTAGTCCCAGCTACTCAGGAGGCTGAGGCAGGAGAATGGCGTGAACCCGGGAGGCGGAGCTTGCAGTGAGCTGAGATCCGGCCACTGCACTCCAGCCTGGGCGGCAGAGCGAGACTCCGTCTCAAAAAAAAAAAAAAAAAAAAAAAAATTGATCTAATCCCACCAGGTAATATTATTCTCATTGGCAAGTGATTCATCTATGAGTGACAAGATGTCCCCATTTCTGACAAAGAAGATACAAGCAGATGTTCCAGTGAAGGGTTCTTCTCCAAACAAATGGATAAGTCTTAGGAGAAACCTCTTTACTCTTCACTCTTTTTTTTTTGTTTTTTTTTGGGGTTTTTTTTGCTTTTTTTTTAGACGGAGCCTGGCTCTGTTGCCAAGGCTGGAGTACCAGTGGCATGATCTTGGCTTACTGCAACCTCTGCCTCCCAGGTTCACGCCATTCTCCTACCTCAGCCTCCCGAGCTGCTGGGACTACAGGTGCCACTACCAGGCTGGGCTAATTTTTTTGTATTTTTAGTAGACACAGGGTTTCACCGTGTTAGCCAGGATGGTCTTGATCTCTTGACATCGTGATTCACCTGCCTCGGCCTCCCAAAGTGCTAGGATTACAGGCATGAGCCACCGCGCCCGGCCCACTCTTCATTCTTTTACCCCACCTTCTTCTTCCTGCCGGTAATGAAGCAATGGTTCCTGGAGCCCCTGGAAAACTTTTGCAACCCTGAGGATAAAAGCAACATGCTGGTGACAGAGCGAGACTCCGTCTCAAAAAAAAAAAAAAAAAAAAAAAAAAAGCAACATGCTAAGGATGGGGAGGCAAAAGATAGAAGGGAAGAGATACTTCGTGATCTTATTGAGCAGCTAAACTAATATTACCCATTGCAGCACATCTCATCTCCAGATTTCTTGTCATCTGAGAGAAATAAGGAACTTTAAGAAATAAAGTTCTTCAGTTGGGCGTGGTGGTGCATGCCTCTAGTCCCAGCTAGTAGGGAGGGTGAAGCAGGAAGATGCCCTGATCCCAGGAGCTGGAGACTGCAGTGAGCTGTAATTGCACCACTGCACTCACTCCAGCCTGGGTAAGAGGGCAAGAACATGTCTCTTTAAAAGAAAAAAAAAAGGAAAAGAAATAAAGTTCTTCATGGAGATAGAGGATAGAATGATGGTTACCAGAGGCTGGGAAGGGTAGTAGGGCTGGGGGTGGGGGTAGTGGGGATGGTTAATGGGTACAAAAATATAGTTGGATAGTGTGAAAGTAAACTAAAAATGGTCTGAGAAGGACTCTGTTGCTCTCTATTTGAGTCCTTGTGGACGAACCATAACCTAACTTAATAGGTATACAAGATTGAAACCCTAACTTAAGAGTATGAGCCTGTAACAACAGGGGAGTCATGGCCAATCCCAGCAGCCATACTTCAGCCACTCATAGACTGCTGAGTGTTCAAACTGTGCTCAAATAAGGCAAACGCCAACCTGTGACCAATTCACCTGTTTCTGCACCTCACTTCCAATTTCCCTTTTTTTGTCTATAAATTTGTTCTGACCACAAGACATCCCTGGAGTCTCTCCATATTTGCTGTGATTCTGAGTGCTGCCCGATTGGCAAATCATTCATTCCTCAATTAAATTCCTTTAATTTAATTCAGTTGAAGTTTTCCTTTTAACAATAGAATGAATGTTTTTGGTTTAAGACACAAAATTAATAGTTATGTTACTGAAATGGAGAACATGGGAAAAAGAGGCTGGAGATATCAATATTCTGTTTTGGCCAAATTAAGTTTGACATGCTTATTAGACATTCAACAGGCAGTTGAATAAAATAGGATTCAGGAGAAAGGATGGAACTAAGAAATAAACTTTTTGAGTCATCAGTATACAGATGATATTTAAAGTCAAGGAAATGGATGGGATCAGCTAGAGAGTGAGAAGTGGTAGAAAACGGAAGACGCCCAAGGACATTGTCCCAGGAGAGACACTCCAATACTTAAAGAGGAGGAAGACCCAAAGGAGATCTGGAGAGAGAGGCCTGTGAGGCAGGAGAACAAACTGTGAGTGCAGTATCCCAAGCCAGGTGTAGAAACAATTTCAGGAAGCAAGAAGAAAGGAAACTTGCAAGTGTGGCTAATGGGTAGATGAGGTGAGGGCTGAGAATTGGACACTGGATTCAGCAACATGGAGGTCACTGGTGATCCTGACATGAGTGGTTTCCTAAGCCTGTGAAAAAGAAGACTTGGAAATATGAAAACATTTAGAGAAAGACATAAAAGCATATCATTATAACTTTGGGGAAGGGAAGAATTTGTTCTACAAGACATAAAAAGAATAAGCTGCAAGATACAATGTTGATAAATTTGAATACAGATTAAAGTTTAAAATTTCTACACACAAAAAACATATCATAAAGACAATTAAAAATCAAAACACCTAGAGAGGGGCACCAAGATAGGCTAATAGGAACAGCTCCAGCCTCCAGCTCCCAGCGTGAGCGACACAGAAGATGGTCGATGTCTGCATTTCCAACTGAGGTACCAGGTTCATCTCACTGGGGCGTGCCGGACAGTTGGTGCAGGACTGTGGGTGCAGCCCAACGAATGAGAGCTGAAGCAGGACGAGGCATCACCTCAACCGGGAAGTGCAAGGGGGAAGGGAATTCCCTTTCCTAGCCAAGGGAAACCATGACACACAACACCTAGAAAATCGGGTCACTCCCAACCTAACACTGAGCTTTACCAAGGATCTTAGCAAACAGCACGCCAGGAGATTATATACAATGCCTGGCTCGGAGGGTCCCACGCCCACAGAGCCTCCCTCATTGCTAGCACAGCAGTCTGAGATCTAACTGCAAGGTGGCAGCAAGGCTGAGGGAGGGGCGCCTGCCATTGCTGAGGCTTAAGTAGGTAAACAAAGCTGCCAGGAATTCTGAACTGGGTGGAGCCCACCACAGCGCAAGGAGGCCTGCCTCCCTCTGTAGACTCCACCTCTAGGGACAGGGCATAGCTAAACAAAAAGCAGCAGAAACCTCTGCAGATGTAAATGTCCCCATCTGACAGCTTTGAAGAGAGTAGTGATTCTCCTAGCACAGAGGTTGAGATCTGAGAACGGACAGACTGCCTGCTCAAGTGGGTCCCTGACCCCCGAGTAGCCTAACTGGGAGAGCCTAACTGGGAGTAGCCTAACTGGAGTGGATCTCAAGCAAACTCCAACAGACCTGCAGCTGAGGGCCCTGACTGTTAGAAAGAAAACTAACAAAGAGAAAGGACATCCACACCAAAACCCCATCTGCACAACACCATCATCAAAGACCAAAGGTAGATAAAACCACAAAGATGGGGAAAAAGCAGTGCAGAAAAGCTCAAAATTCAAAAAATCAGAGCGCCTCTCCCCCTCCAAAGGAACGCAGCTTCTTGCCAGCAATGGAACAAAGCTGGATGGAGAATGACTTTGATGAGTTAAGAGAAGAAGGCTTCAGTCGATCAAACTTCTCAGAGCTAAAGGAGGAACGACGAACCCAGCGCAAAGAAACTAAAAACCTTGAAAAAAGATTTGACGAATGGATAACTAGAATAACCAATGCAGAGAAGTCCATAAACAACCTAACAGAGACGAAAACCATGACATGAGCACTACGTGACAAATGCACAAGCTTCAGTAACCAACTCGATCAAATGGAAGAAAGAGTATCAGAGACTGAAGATCAAATGAATGAAATGAAGTGAGAAGAAAAGCTTAGAGAAAAAAGAGCAAAAATAAATGAACAAAGCCTCCAAGAAATATGGGATTATGTGAAAAGATCAAATCTACATCTGATTGGTGTACCTGAAAGTGACGGGGAGAATGGAACCAAGTTGGAAAACACTCTGCAGGATATTATCCAGGAGAACTTCCCCAACCTAGCAAGGCAGGCCAACATTCAAATTCAGGAAATACAGAGGACACCACAAAGATAATCCTCGAGAAGAGCAACTCCAAGACACATAATTGTCAGATTCACCAAAGTTGAAATGAAGGAAAAAATGTTAAGGGCAGCCAGAGAGAAAGGTCGGGTTACCCACAAAGGGAAGCCCATCAGACTAACAGCAGATCTCTCAGCAGAAAAACTACAAACCAGAAGAGAGTGGGGGCCAATATTCAACATTCTTAAAGAAAAGAATGTTCAACCCAGAATCTCGTATCCAGACAAACTAAGCTTCATAAGTGAAGGAGAAATAAACTCCTTTACAGACAAGCAAATGCTGAGAGATTTTGTCACCACCAGGCCTGCCCTACAAGAGCTCCAGAAGGAAGCACTAAACATGGAAAGGAACAACCGGTACCAGCCATTGCAAAAACATGCCAAAATGTAAAGATTATCGATGCTAGGAAGAAACTGCACCAACTAACGAGCAAAATAACTAGCTAACATCATAATGACAGGATCAAATTCACACTTAACAATATTAACCTTAAATGTAAATGGGCTAAGTGGTCCAGTTAAAAGACACAGACTGGCAAACTGGATAAAGAGTCAAGACCCATCAGTGTGCCATATTCAGGAGACCCATCTCACTTGCAGAGACACACATAGGCTCAAAATAAAGGGATGGAGGAAGATCTACCAAGCAAATGGAAAACACAAAAAGGCAGGGGTTGCAATCCTAGTCTCTGATAAAACAGACTTTAAACCAACAAAGATCAAAAGAGACAAAGAAGGCCATTACATAATGGTAAAGGGATCAATTCAACAAGAAGAGCTAACAATCCTAAATATATATGCACCCAATACAGGAGCACCCAGATTCAAAAAGCAAGTCCTTAGAGACTTACAAAGAGACTTAGACTCCCACATAATAATAATGGGAGACTTTAACACCCCACTGTCAACATTAGATGGATCAATGAGACAGAAAGTTAACAAGGATATCCAGGAATTGAACTCAACTCTGCACCAAGCAGAGCTAATAGACATCTATAGAACTCTCCACCCAAATCAACAGAATATACATTCTTCTCAGCACCACATCGCACTTATTCCAAAATTGACCACGTAGTTGGAAGTAAAGCACTCCTCAGCAAATGTAAAAGAACAGAAATTATAACAAACTGTCTCTCAGACCACAGAGCAATCAAACTAGAATTCAGGACTAAGAAACTCAATCAAAACCGCTCAATTACATGGAAACTGAACAACCTGCTCCTGAATGACTACTGGGTACATAACAAAATGAAGGCAGAAATAAAGATGTTCCTTGAAACCAATGAGAACAAAGATACAACATACCAGAATCTCTGGGACACATTTAAAGCAGTGTGTAGAGGGAAATTTATAGCACTAAATGCCCACAAGAGAAAGCAGGAAAGGTCTAAAATTGACACCCTAACATCACAATGAAAAGAACTAGAGAAGCAAGAGCAACATTCGAAAGCTAGCAGAAGGCAAGAAATAACTAAGATCAGAGCAGAACTGAAGGAGATAGAGACACAAAAAACCCTTCAAAAAATCAATGAATCCAGGAGTTGGTTTTTTGAAAAGATCAACAAAATTGATAGACCGCTAGCAAGACTAATAAAGAAGAAAAGAGAGAAGAATCAAGTAGACGCAATAAAAAATGATAAAGGGGATATCACCACCGACCCCACAGAAATACAAACCACCATCAGAGAATACTATAAACACCTCTACGCAAATAAGCTAGAAAACCTAAAAGAAATGGATAAATTCCTGGACATATACACTCTCCCAAGACTAAACCAGGAAGAAGTTGAATCCCTGAATAGACCAATAGCAGGCTCTGAAATTGAGGCAATAATTAATAGCCTACCAAGCAAAGAAAGTCCAGGACCAGACGGATTCACAGCTGAATTCTACCAGAGGTACAAGGAGGAGCTGGTACATTCCTTCTGAAACTATTCCAATCAATAGAAAAAGAGGGAATCCTCGCTAACTCATTTTATGAGGCCAACATCATCCTAATACCAAAGGCTGGCAGAGACACAACAAAAAAAGATAATTTTATATTCAATAAAATTATCATTTTAAATGTTCAATATCCCTAATGAACATCGATGCAAAAATCCTCAATAAAATACTGGCAAACCGAATCCAGCAGCACATCAAAAAGCTTATCCACCATGATCAAGTGGGCTTCATCCCTGGGATGCAAGGCTGGTTCAACATACGCAAATCAATAAACATAATCTAGCATATAAACAGAACCAAAGACAAAACCCACATGATTATCTCAATAGATGCAGAAAAGGCCTTTGACAAAATTCAACAGCCCTTCATGCTAAAAATTCTCAATAAATTCGGTATTGATGGAATGTATCTCAAAATAATAAGAACTATTTATGACAAACCCACAGCCAATATCATACTGAATGGGCAAAAACTGGAAGTATTCCCCTTAAAAACTGGCACAAGACAGGGATGCCCTCTCTCACCACTCCTATTCAACAGTGTTGGAAGTTCTGGCCAGGGCAATCAGGCAAGACAAAGAAATAAAGGGTATTCAATTAGGAAAAGAAGTAGTCAAATTGTCCCTGTTTGCAGATGACATGATTGTCTATTTAAAAAACCCCATCATCTCAGCCCAAAATATCCTCAAGCTGATAAGCAACTTCAGCAAAGTCTCAGGTTACAAAATCAATGTGCAAAAATTACAAGTATTCTTATACACCATAACAGAAAAACAGAGAGCCAAATCATGAATGAACTCCCATTCACAATTGCTTCAAAGAGAATAAAATACCTAGCAGTCCAACTTATGAGGGATGTGAAGGACCTCTTCAAGGAGAACTACAAACCACTGCTCAATGAAATAAAAGAGGACACAAACAAATGGAAGAATATTCCATGCTCATGGATAGGAAGAATTAATATCATGAAAATGGCCAGACTGCCCAAGGTAATTTATAGATTCAATGCCATCCCCATCAAGCTACCAATGACTTTCTTCACAGAATTGGAAAAAACTACTTTAAAGTTCATATGGAACCAAAAAAGAGCCCGCATTGCCAAAACAATCCTAAGTCAAAAGAACAAAGCTGGAGGCATCACACTACCTGATTTCAAACTATACTACAAGGTTGCAGTAACCAAAATGGCATGATACTGGTACCAAAACAGAGATATAGACCAATGGAACAGAACAAAGCCCTCAGAAATAATACCACACATCTACAGCCATCTGATCTTTGACAAACCTGACAAAAACAAGAAATGGGGAAAGGATTCCCTATTTAATAAATGGTGCTGGGAAAACTGGCTAGCCATAAGTAGAAAGCTGAAATTGGATCCCTTCCTTACTCCTTACACAAAAATTAATTCAAGATGGATTAGAGACTTAAATGTTAGACCTAAAACCATAAAAACCCTAGAAGAAAACTTATGCAACACCATTCAGGACATAGGCATGGGCAAGGACTTCGTGTCTAAAACACCAAAAGCAATGGCAACAAAAGCCAAAATAGACAAATGGGATCTAATTAAACTAAAGAGCTTCTGCACAGCAAAAGAAACTACCATCAGAGTGAACAGGCAACCTACAGAATGGGAGAAAATTTTTGCAATCTACTCATCTGTCAAAGGGCTAATATCCAGAACCTACAAAGAACTGAAACAAATTTACAAGAAAAAAACAAACAACCCCATCAAAAAGTGGGCAAAGGATATGAACAGACACTTCTCAAAAGAAGACATTTATGCAGACAACAGACACATGAAAAAATGCTCATCATCACTCGCCATCAGAGAAATGCAAATCAAAACCACAATGAGATACCATCTCACACCAGTTAGAATGGCAATCATTAAAAATTCAGGACACAACAGGTGCTGGAGAGGATGTGGATAAATAGGAACATTTTTACACTGTTGGTGGGACTGTAAACTAGTTCAACCATTGTGGAAGACAGTGTGGCAATTCCTCAAGGATCTAGAACTAGAAATACCATTTGACCCAGCCATCCCATTACTGGGTATATACCCAAAGGATTATAAATCATGCTGCTATAAATACATATGCACATGTATGTTTATTGCGGCACTATTCACAATAGCAAAGACCTGGAAGCATCCCAAATGTCCATCAATGATAGACTGGATTAAGAAAATGTGACACATACACACCATGGAATACTATGCAGCCATAAAAAAGGATGAGTTCATGTCCTTTGTAGGGACATGGATGAAGCTGGAAACCATCATTATCAGCAAACTATTGCAAGAACAGAAAACCAAATACCGCATGTTCTCACTCATAGGTGGGAACTGAACAATGAGATCATTTGGACACAGGAAGGGGAATATCACACACCAGGGCCTGTTGTGGGGTGGAGGGAGGGGGAAGGACAGCATTAGGAGATATACATAATGTAAATGACGAGTTAATGGGTGCAGCACACCAACGTGGCATGTGTATACATATGTAACAAACCTGCACGTTTTGCACATGTACCCTAGGACATAAAGTATAATAAAATAAATTTTAAAAAAAAATCAAAACACCAAATGAGAGAAAACATTTAAATACCTGTAACCATCAAATGATCACAACTATTAATAAAACTAATAATAACAGCTAACATCTATAGAGGGCTTAGCTACTAACTGCAGTTCAACATATTTTATATGTACCAACATATGGAAATCCAGTACAATTTTTCTCGACTGGGGTTCTGTAAGAGAAATAAGCCCTATGAAACATAATTTGAATGACGACTTTTCTCAATTTTCCTAATTATGGTATATAGATAGTACCAACCTATATGCCTTGTGGAAGAGTTAACTCAGCACATATAATGCATCCTTTAGGACAAGAGTTATCAAATAATTAGCTCTTAGAGCCCCTGTACATTCTTTAAAAATACTGAGTATCACAAAGAGCTTCTGTTGTTGTGGGTTATATCTATCAATATTTCCCTTAATTAAAACTGAGAAAATTTTAAATATTTATTTCAAATAATGGTAAATCATCATATATTAACATATACTGCATAATATTTAATGAAAAACAGTGATGCATTCTAAAACAAATATGTAATTGAAAAACAGGGTAAAAACACCATGGCATTGATCTGGGCAATTATTTTTTGGATATAAACCCAAAAACACATGCAACAACAGCAAAAATAGACAAATGGGATAATGTCAAACTACAAAGCTTCTGCACAGCCAAGGAAACAATTAACAGAGTAAAGAGATACTCTACAGAATGGAAGAAAATATGTGTGAACCATACATCTGATAAAGGGTTAATATCCAAAATATATAAGGACTCTAACAACTCAACAGAAGAAAACAAATAACCCAATTTTTAAAACTGGGCAAAAGACTAGAATAGATAATTCTCAAAGGAAGGCATACAAATAGTCAACAGGTATATAAAAAACTGTTCAGCATCACAGGTCATCAGAGAAATGCAAATTAAAACCACATTGAGATATCACCTCACACCTGTAAGAATGGCTATGATCAAAAAGATGAAAGGTAACAAATGTGGAAGAGGATGTTGAGAAAAGGGAGCCTTTTACACTGTTGGTGGGAGCATAAATTAGTACAGCTATTGTGGAAAATAGTATGAAGGTTCCTGAAAAAAATTACAAATAGAAGTATCCTATGATCCAGTGATCCCACTACTAGTTAAATATCCAGAGAAAATGAAATCCGTATGCTGAAGAGTTATCTGAACTCCCATGTTCACTGCAGCATTATGCACAATAGCCAAGATATGGAATCAACCTAGGTGATTATAAACAGATAAATAGATAGAGAAAATGTGGCACATATTCAGTAAGTCCTCATGTAACGTCACTGATAGGTTCTTGGAAACTGCAACTGTAAGCAGAACAACATACAGCCAGTCTTTTAAATAATGTCATTTCGTTCAATGTCATTTTGTTAAAAAGTTCATGAGAAAAAATTGATTTTGTTATTCGTCATTTCACTTAAAGTCACAGTTTCCAAGAATCTATCAGTGATGTTAAGTGAGGACTTACTTGTACACAGTGGAGTATTATTCAGCCTTTGAAGGTAATTCTGTCATCTGCAACAACATGGATGAACCTGGAGGATATTATGTTAAGTGAAATGAGCCACGCACAGAAAGACAAATACCACATTATCTCACATGTGGAATTTTTTTAAGTTGTTACTAGGGGATGGGGGCTGTGGGCAGGGAGGAAGATTAGGAGATTTTGGAATTTACGTGTGTGTGTGTGTGTGTGTGTGTGTGTAATTGGAAGAGTGGCCTTGCTTTACATTTTTGCAAATCTATTCAATGCCCAGCTTAATAGAACGCAGGTGGACTACTCATATCTGCTTCTGCATTCAGTCTGTTGCAAAATGTAATTTTGGTTGAAGTATATTTTGAAAAATTGGACTTCATCCAGTTATGTATATAGAAAAAAGAAAAGGGAATTAATCATTTTTTCAGATAATCTCTGATACTACATCAAAACTCAAACAAGTAGTAATTTCTTAAATGTTAGTTGCAATGCAGTATCTGAAACCATATCAATGAATTTATTGTATTTTATTGTATTAATATTTATTAGCCATGTTAATTTCTTAGTTTGATCAGGGTACCTTAGTGACATAATGTGTTACCATAAAAGGAAGCTGAGTATATGGGAATTCTTTGAACTACTTTGCAACTCTTCTGTAAGTCTAAAGTTAATTCAAAATAAAAAGTTTAATATTTAAAAAGCAAAATAAGTTGAAAATCCATTGGTTTATTTTTCATTTTGAATGAATCTTTTACCCATTCATAATTTTGCAACATTACTCATTGGTTCTTTGAAGAATATTGGTTCATTGAGTCAAGCATATCTTCCAAACACTGACTTATTTTATTTTGCAACATCTGAAAAGTCACATTTGTAAATATCACCATGAATCTTACAAGAAAAGTCATTGTGTATTTGGAAACTAATAAGCCCATTGTGGCAGACACAAGTTTTCAAAAACTTTAATTTTTGCTTTAAAGCTGAATTTTTATCATTGGCATGAATTCTATCAGTTGTTTTCCTTGAAGTGACAGATTCACTTTATTTTCAAAAACCCAAGTCTGAAAAAAACATATATAGCTCGTCTGTCAGTGTTCTTTCAAGTAAAAATGGTGTTCCACAAATAAAGAGGCTAATTCAGCAAGTAACTTGAACAATCACACGTGCTTTTCTCAAGACACTCATCATACGTCAGTTTGCAACAGAAACGGTTCATGCATACTTCCCATTTTGTCACACAATACAAAGTTTACTGTTTCACCAAGGAGTGAAACCATCATTGATTTTATTGTGAGTGTGTGATGGTGAGAAATACAATGACTACCACCAAAGATTCACTCACTATTGATTTTGCATTATTAGTACAAATGTAAAAAAAAAAAAAGTAAGTAAATAACTTCGTAGTGTTATTGTGAAAATAGTGTTGACCTTGAAGACCTCCAGGAAAAGCGTCACAGACCCCAGGAATTCATGAACAACACTTTGAGAATCACCGCCAGTGTATCGGAGCTTAATTTTCTTACAAAATCCAAAAATAAAAAATAAAAAAAAAAAGTAAACTTGGCCAGGAACAGTGGTTCAGGCCTATAATTCCAGCATTTTGAGAGGCTAAGGCAGGAGAATTGCTCAAAGCCAGGAGTTCGAGACGAGCCTGGGTGACAAAGCAAGACCCCTTGTCTCTAAAAAAGTAAAAAAAATTAGCCAGGTGTGGCGGTGTGCACCTATAGTCCCAGCTACTTGGAAGGCTGAGGCTGGAGAATGGCTCGAGCCCAGGAGTTCAGGGCTGCAGTGGGCTATAATCATGCCATTGTACCCCAGCCTGGGTGACCAAACGAGACTCTGTCTCAAAAAAAAAAAAAAAAACAAAGAATAAATAAATAATTCCTATACATTAATTGAAAAATGAATAGCCTTATTTTAAAAAAAAATAAAAATAAATTAAAAATTTAAAAAGCCGGGTGCGGTGGCTCAAGCCTGTAATCCCAGCACTTTGGGAGGCCCAGACGGGCGGATCACGAGGTCAGGAGATTGAGATCATCCTGGCTAACATGGTGAAACCCCGTCTCTACTAAAAAATACAAAAAAACTAGCCGGGCGAGGTGGCCGGCGCCTGTAGTCCCAGCTACTCGGAAGGCTGAGGCAGGAGAATGGCGTGAACTAGGGAGGCAGAGCTTGCAGTGAGCCGAGATCCCGCCACTGCACTCCAGCCTGGACGACAGTGCAAGACTCTGTCTGGAAAAAAAAAAGGCGCAACAGATATCGTGGCAAATGCTGTTAGTTACCTACCTGTTACCCCTCCCTCCACTGCCTCCTTGCTACTGGTACTCTGAGTTTAATCAAGACAGCAATATGCCTCGTTAAAATTCTAATTTTCTCAGTCGGCCAGATAAGGGTGGCCAATGAATGTAAATAGGTTACCAGGGAGTTGTGGGAAACTTTTTGCTGTCCTGATATCGACACCACCCTGGCTCTCTTTCTCCTCTTCTTCATACCAAAGAGAAGATGTGATGTCAGGAAGCGCAATAGCCACTGCAGACCGAAAATGCTAAGCCAATCAGAGGATCATGAAAGAAGAGCCAGAGATATTAATATCATAGAACCACTAAGCTGGCCCAGGTCTGTCTATTTCCAAATTCTTTTTCTAGGTGGGGGAAAAAAATCCTACTTATGGAAATCCTTGGTGATTCGATTTTCTGTTGTTTGCAGCATAACACATTCCTGTCAGATTATTGATATAAACAAGCATCACAGAAAACATAGTTAATACGTTAAAAGATACTTAATGTCATCACTAATTAAAGATACGCATATTAAAACAAGTGTACACACTCCTACAAGATTGGAAAGAATGAATAAGTCTGATGGTCCTAAGTGTCAGAGAAGATCTAGAGCAACACTAATTCTTACAAACTGCTGATAAGGGAAGGTACTGATAAAACCACTTTGGAAATATTTGGCCATATCTAGTAGAGTTGAAAATGCTTTTAATTATTACTAAGGAATAGCAGTTTTAGGCAAATAATTTAATGACTCTTACAAATTTGCCTAGAGAAGCCTGAATAAGAAGGTTGATAAATACATTGTTCAAAATATAAAAAACTGGAAACCAGATAAATATCCAGCAAGTAAAAACAGAAAAATAAAGCATGGTATATTTTTTTAAATACAGTACTATATAGCAAGAAAGTAGGTTTGAACAATATAGTTACATCTCTTTTACAAATATATCTCTTTTTAAAAAATTTAATGGTATATTTTGGGTAGGCGGCAAGGGGAGGGAGAGCATTAGGACAAATACCTAATGTACTCAGGACTTAAAACATAGACAATGGGTTGATAGATGCAGCAAACCACCATGGCACATGTATACCTATGTAACAAACCTGCACGTTCTGCACATGTATCCCAGAATTTAAAGTAAAAATTTTAAATTTTTAAAAATTTTTTAAAAATAGAAAACCTGAGCTAAAGTGATGACTTTGAGTGTACCAGTCTATTTACGGTTGCTTGCAATGACTTCAAATAAATACTACATTGTGGTATTAAATACAATTTTTAAAATGGTATATTTTTGGGCCAGGGGCAGTGGCTCACTCCTGTAATCCCAGCACTTTGGGAGGCTGAGGTGGGTGGATCACGAGGTCAGAAGATCGAGACCATCCTGGCTAACACGGTGAAACCCCGTCTCTACTAAAAATACAAAAAATTAGCCGGGCGGGCACCTGTAGTCCCAGCTACTTGGGAGGCTGAGGCAGGAGAATGGCATGAACCTGGGAGGTGGGGCTTGCAATGAGCTGAGATGGTGTCATTGCACTCCAGCCTGGGTGACAGAGCCAGACTCTGTCTCAAAAAAAAAAAAAAAAAAAAAAAGGGGGATATTTTTAAAAATACAGTACTATATAGCAAGAAAATAGGTTTCAACAACATAGTTACAAGTCTTTTGAAAATGCAGAACCACTTTGGGGGAGCAAAGGTGGGAGGATCACTTGAGCCCAGGAGTTTGAGACCAGCCTAGGAACACAGTGAGACCCCATTCCTGCAAAATGTAAAAAATTAGCCAGACGTGGTGGTGCACGCCTGTAGTTCCAACTATTCAGGAGGCTTAGGCAGGAGGATCCTTTGAGCCCAGGAGGTCGAGGCTACAGTGAGCCATGATCATACCACTACACTACAGCCTGGGTAACAGAGTGAGACCCTGACTCGAAAAAGAAAAAAAATGCAGAACCACAAAATTAAATTCAGGTTATCATAGTATAATCATATAATGCCATTTATATAATGATTAAGCAACATATTACTTATGGACAAAGTCTATATTACAGTAAGAAACAGATATAAGCATGATAAACATTGAATTTGCAACAAAGGTTGCATAAGAGATGGGGAGCAAGACTGTAGAAAGGCACCAAAGTAGGTCTCAATTGAATCTGAATTGTTTAAATAAAAACAAGGCACTAACGTTAACATTTGATAAATATACTATGGGCCCATGGGTATTTATAATATTATTTTCTCTTGTGCCTGTTCATTCAAATGTTTTATAATGAGAAATTTTAAAAGCAGTGTAAAAAAGATATAATGTGAATAAACTAATTTTTAATCTAAGATATTAGAAAAAGAACAATAAAATAAGATAAAAGAGAGTAGGAAGAAGAAACAAATGAAGACAAAAGCTAAGATTAGTAAAATACAAAGCATATATAGTATAAATACAACTAAATATTTGTTCTTTGGAAAATGTAATAAAATAAGAAACTGCCTGGCATACCTAAGTAAAAATTAAATAAAACAAAAATATATACCATTAGAAATTAAAAGACAATATAAAAAACAAGTGATTATAAAAGAATATTATGTGCTACTCTATCTTAATAACTTGGAAAATATATAGATATAAGCATAAATCTTCATGCTAAGGTTAGACCTTCATGACCTCAGAAACAAGGGTTTCTTAAATATGACAGCAAAAGTACAAGCAACAAATGGTTGCACACATCTATGAACATAATAAAAAGTGTTAAATTGTATGTTTTCAGTCCATGACTTAAGGCTGGGTGCAGCAGCTCACACCTGTAATCCTAGCACTTTGGGGAGCCAAGTTGGACAGATTGCTTGAGCCCAGGAGTTCAAGACCAGCCTTGACCACATGGCAAATCCCTGTCGCTACCAAAAAAAAAACAAAAAAAATTAGCTGGGTGTGTGGTGGTACCCACCTGCAGTTCCAGCAATTGAAAGGCTGAGGTGGGAGAATCACTTGAGCCCAGAAGATGGAGGTTGCAGTAACCCAAGACTGAACCACTGCACTCTAGTCTGGGTGACAAAGTGAGACTCTGTCTCAATAAATAAATAAATAAATGCATGATTATTATATGGCATATTAATTACATCTCAATAAAGCTGCTTTTTTAAAAAAGTTTCTTCTGGTGATTAACAGGATAAGTAGGAAAAATTAAGCTACAGAAGATCTAAACAGCGTTATCAACCAACTTAATTGACATTTACGGAACACTTCACATGACAGCCGAACACTTTCTCTTTCAAGTACATACAGAACATTCACCAAGATAGATAGGATTCTCAGCTATTGAAAAAAAAATCAAAAAGTATAAAATATTTGAAATCATGTGTCTTATGTTCTCTGACCACAGTGGAATCAACGTAGAAATCAATGACAAAAAGATACTTGAAAAAATTTCTTTCAAATATTCAGAAACTAAACAACACAATTCTAAGTAGCCCATGGATTTAAAAAAAAAATCACAAGGTGAATTATGAAATATTTTAATTGAAGAAATATTTTAAATAACATGTAAAAATTCATGTGATGTAGTTAAAGCAGGGCTCTGACATTTATAGCATCAAATGCTTATATTCAGAAAGAAATGTTTCAAATCAGTGGTCTAAGCTTCCACACTAATAAACTTGAAAATAAGAACAAATTAAATCCAAAAGTAAAAGTAAGAAAGAAATAAAAAAGATAATGGTAGAAACCGATAAAATGGAAAACAGAGAAACAAAAAGAAACCACAATAAAACAAATGAAAATTAGTTTTTGAAGCCATTAGTGAAACTGAAAAATTTCTCAGCAGACTGATCAACATAGTAAGAGAGAAGACATGACTTTTAGGCATGAAAGAGAGGTCATCACTAAAGATCCTACAGACAAGGGAATTTTATGAGCAACTTTATGTCAATAAGTTGATAACTTAGATAATATGAGCAAATTATTTGAAAGAAGCAAAATATACAACAGTTCACTAAAGAAGAAACATACTTTCTGAATAGCTCTATGTACACTAAAGAACTTGAATTTATATGTTAAAATCTGCCCACAATGAAAGACATTACTGGTACATTCCATCAAACATTTAAGGAAGAAGTAATACCAAATGCATACAAACACAGAAAATGGAAGAGGAGAGAATATGTTCCAACATATTTCTTCAGGTTGATCTTACCCTGATATTAAACTAAATACATTTCAAGAAAAGTACAGAACTATATTGATCACACAGATTTTTAAAAATCTTAATAAAGTATTAACAAATTAAATTCAGAAATATATAAAATGGATAAAGCATCATGACTATATATGATTTTATCATAGGAATTTAAGGTTGGTTCAACGTTCAAAAATCAATCCAAATAATCCTATCAGCAGACTAAAAAAGAAAAAAATATGATCATCTCAATAGTTACAGAAAAACATTTGACAAATTCAATATCCATTCCTAGTGAAGATTCTCAGCAAACTAGAAATAGAGGGTAGTCCCTCACTCTGATAAATGCATCTGTGAAAACCTACAGTTAACATCATACTTAATAACCAGAGAATCCTGCAAGGAAGTAGCTGCCCAACAGCAATGTGTTCTCTTAACACAGATGTCTTCTGTTCTAAGCTGTAAACTTTGATCTTCTGGAACTTCAGTCTTCTGGAAAAGTTCTTCTAGAACTCCACTAAGTACAGGAGGAATGTGCTCTGCTAATGTTTATCAAGTACTTCCAACACACCCTGCTTCACTGGGACCATCATTTCATCTTCCTCACAAATCTGGGATGCAGAACTTATCATCATCATCTCCAGTTTAAGCAAGAGGAAACTGAGGCTCAGAGAGTCGTAAGTATCTTAGCAAAGTCAAATTAATAAGTGGGAAACAGCCAGTTAGAAAGTGGGTAGCCAAATTTGGAACCCAGACACTCTTACTGTCATACATGCCTCTGGCATAAAGAAGGCGAAAGCCTAGCACTCTGTGGGCACAGAGGCTGCTGCCAATAGTGCCAGGCTGTTTGATGTTGTATTCAGCACTGCCTTTGCTGTGTATGAGCAACACAAACATGGGGCTGGTCATACTAAGCCACCACCATCATGCCCTCCAACCTTGTAACTGTGGAATGGCACCCCCCACCCCAGCTCAAGGCCACACCTCCTATGAAGCCTGGACCCTCTCTTGCTAGAACAAGAACAAATCCAAGAACAGCTCTCACCGGGGCCTTGATGCCCCACGTGTAGTAGGACTTGCTGTAACTATCACTGGGAAATCCACAATGCCCCACCTCCAACCCCTACTCCCTGTCTGCAGTTCATTCAATACAGAGACATAGCAGAATCAATGTGTCAGTGCGGAGCCCAGACCCTGCTCTCAGTCCCATTCCTTAAAAGCTCTGAGATCCAAATCACTTAATCTGTAAAATGAGGTAGCTGCACATGTTCTGGGGACAGGGACAGGACATCCTAAATCTTTAGCATCTCAGAGTTTGAGAATGAGAACCCTACCATGGTGCCCAGAAAAAAAAAGCACACCAGTGAAATAATAGGATAGAAATAAATGATGCCTGCCAGGCACGGTGGCTCACACCTGTAATCCCAACACTTTGGGAGGCCACGGTGGGTGGATCACCTGAGCTAAGGAGTGCAAAACCAGCCTGGCCAACAGGGTGAAACCCTGACTCTACTAAAAACACAAAAAATTAGCCAGGCGTGGTGGCGAGCACCTGTAAGCCCAGCTACTCGGAAGGCTGAGGCAGGAAAATCACTTGAATCCGGGAGATGGAGGTTGCAGTGAGCCAAGATTGTGCCATTGTACTCCAGCCTGGGCAGCAAGAGTAAAACATCGTCTCAAAAAATAAATAAATAATGCCTAAAGCCTAGGATGATGTAATTCTAACAGGACATGGGGTAAATACACATGAAAACGAACCCAAAGAATTTAGACCCCAACATCTAAGGCAAAATCTGTTTCCAAATGGGAAAACCATAGGAAGCTTTGCTGATTCTTGGGTGAGAAAAACCTGGAAAGCAGTAATGCTAGCCACTCTGAGAGATAGCAGAGGGACAGGTAGTCTACAACCTGCTTCCACCCAGCTCCTCTGAGCTGGAGTGAGAACTGGGGTTTGAGTTACAGGGAGTGCCAAGATAAGCAACTGGTGGCCTTTCTCGGGAGCTGCCCCTGCTGTCCTCCAGGCTGAAAGTGGAAGCAGGGAGGTGCAGAGATGGGGAAGCAGAGAGGGGACAGCATTAGCATCCTGAAATGAAGGGACAGAAAAGAATCCTAGGGAAGAGGGAGGAAGCCAGGGCAGCTCAGGTCAGCATCCCCCAGCTGGAGCCCTGAAACAGTGCAGGAGAGGCACCTCCCTCCATGCAAAGTGGAGCAAAAGTCAGTCCTGTTCAAACAGTCCCTGGGCTTTTGGCAGCAGCTGGGAGAAGGGAAGGAAAGGGAAACTGCACCGAAACTCAGGCTCCCTGCTGGTCCACTGATCACTGACCAGCTGTGTGACCCTGGGCATGAGCCTCTGTTCTCTAAAAATGGTCTGAAAGTCTGAATGTCTGTGTATCCCTGCAATTCACACATTGAAACCCTAGTCCCAGTGTAATGGCATTAGGAGGTATGGCCTTTGAGAGGTAATTAGGGCAAGAGGTAATTAGGTCAACGAATGGAACTTTCATGAATGGGATTAGTGCCTTTATAAGAAGAGACCAGAGAGCTAGCACACTTTCTTTCCACCATGTAAGGATACAGGAGAAGTCAGCCATCCGCATCCAGGAAGAGGGCTCTCACCAGACCCCTGACTGTGCTGGCTCCCTGACCTCAGACATCCAGAGTCCAGGGCTGTGAGAAACGTTTGTTGTTTAAACTACTCAGTGTGTGATAATTTCTTATAGTAGCCTGGACTAAGACACCGCCACCCCATCCTCATCTGCCCAAGCTCTTCGGGAACCTGCAGAAGCATTGGAAAGGTACAGGCACTCGCTGTGTGTCTCACCCCTTGAAGTGTGGGAAAGAATCTCTTTCCCTGGGTCCTCATTAACATGGCTACTCTTAGACTCTTCTAACTCTTGCTAATCTGATTGCTTTAATTTACATGGAGGTGGTTTATTAGTGAAGTTGAATGTCTTTTTGCATCTTCATTGTGATTTGAAATTTCCCTCCTGTGAATTGCTTGTTCATTTATTTCTTCATTTTTCTATTGGTTATTTGTCTTTTGCTAATTGATTTGGAGCACTTCATTATGTTTTCTGGATATTAATTATTTGCCTGTTATATATGTTGCAAATATTTTTCTATTTATATCCAGTTTCATTCCTTTTTTAAGTTTGGCATCTGTTATTAAGATTTTTAAAAATCAAGTCATGTTGGCCAGGAGTGGTGGCTCACACCTGCAATCCCAGCACTTTGGGAGGCTGAGGCGGGTGGATCACGAGGTTAGGAGATGGAGACCATCCTGGCTAACACGGTGAAACCCCCTGTCTACTAAAAATACAAAAAATATTAGCTGGAAGTAGTGGTGGAAGTCTGTAGTCCCAGCTACTTTCGGGGAAGGCAGGAGGCAGGAGGAATGGCGTGAACCCAGGAGGCAGAGCACAGTGAGCAAATCGGCGCCACTGCACTCCAGCCTGGGTGACAGAGCGAGACTGTCTCAAATAAAATAAAATAAAATAAAATAAAATAAAATAAAAATCAAGTCATGTTTCTTTTACTTTTTCTTTTCCTTGTTGTGCTTTATTCTTTCTTTTTTTTTTCTTTTTTTTTCTTTCTTTTTTGAGACAGGTCTTGCTCTGTTACCATGGAGTGCAGTAATCTTGATCTCAGCTTCACTGGCTCCCAGGTTCCGCCACGTCTCCGACCTCAACCTCTAACTGGGACTACAGGAGCCGCCACCACCTCCAGAAGCTGAGTTTTTATGTATTTTTGAGTAAGCCAGTTTCACTGTGTTAACCAGGATGAGATCTCGATCTCCTGACCTCATCACCCTCCCCTCCAGCCTCCCAAAATCTTTAAGGTCAGTGTGAGCCACCACGTCTGTAAAGGGTGTGTCTTTCAATCAAGCACTCTTAGGTTTTATGAAATGCATAGGGGTGCATCTTCCAGGTCACTGAGGGGTAAGATAAGCTGAGGCCCTTAAAGGGCCTAGCACAGGCCTGACAGGCCCTCCATCTGGAGGAGTTTGCCTTCATATTACAGCATGCAGCTGCCTTTAGGTCTTGCTCTGCCACCCGACGCATCCTCCTTAGCTTCCAGGGTCCCCTTTGCCCCCCAGCTCCCCACCAAAAGCCCTTAGCTGACTAAGGCTGCAAGTTCTTTCCTTGTGGACACAGATTACTCAAAGCTGACAATTAAGGGCTCCACATATTAATCTTTCTCTACAGCCACAAAAACCACCCTCACCCCTGGGGATGCCCAAACCTGCCAGGTGCCAAGTGCCGTCGCCACTGGTGACTATGGGTGACTCCATGCCTGCTCACAGCGGCCTCTGCTCTGGCTCCTCTCACTGCCCACCTGGTAAGCTGAGGTTTTGCAGCTTTGGAAAGCACTGGTGTGAAAGACGGGGAGCAGTGGGCCCTGGTAGCCTTTGCAGGTGGAGCTGCCTCACTAAGAACCTCACTGCTGGGCCTGAGGAAGGCAGAAAGGAAACAAGAGCAAGGTGGCAGGCTGCAAAGGAACCAGAAGCCCTCGGCAGGTGCTGTGCACGCCGGGTGGACTTCAGGCACTTTGCACACGGCTCACTCAATCCCTACAACCTCCCCTGGAGGGAGGTGGTTTCAGTAAAGCCCGTGCCCATTACAGATGAAGGGTCTCAGCTCCAAGGGGGATGCTGAGACTACACCCCTGAGGAGCTCACTCATCCATGCAGCTGTCTCACCTTTCTGGCTGCCATCTGGAGGCAGAACAGGAGGCTGGGAGCCAGAAAGTGAGGCCCCACCAATGTCAAGGCCACAAACCTGGGTGGGGCACCCACTGCACGGCAGGGCCATACTGGATCTCATGGTTCAGGCAAATGGAATAGAAAGGTCTGGCCCCAGCATCTCTCTGCATGCCCCAAATGCCAGCAGAACACAAGCCAAACTCACTCACACACACACACACACACACACACACACCCCAAGTCCCATCACAGCTCTCAGAGATCCCTAGTCTTTGTTCCACTGGCTGGCTCAGGAGGGAGCCCTGTGTTTAGCCACACAATCACAATCAGAGAGTCCCAGGCCACAGGCTGTGCCGACAGTTACCAGCAGATCACAGCAATTCTCCGTGGGCTCTTCCTGCACCCACCATGATGCCTCATCTTTACATCATTCATCTGAAAAGCTCATCAGCATCCCAAGAATCAAGAGTGACCCTTCATTGGAAAAACTGAATTTCTTCCAGTATATCCTAAAAAGTAAAAGTACACTTGTAAAGTACACAAGGGTTGATGATCTGAGACTCACAGGAAAGACCTCACTCCCTAAGTCACCCCCCCCCATTGCTGAGACTCCAGAAAAACTGAGTTTGGCTAGGCAGTGATGTGGCTGGTCCCATAGACTAGGGCAAGCAATGGAGCACTCAGGAAGAGGCCCAGACTAATTCCAAGGGGATCTGCCAGCAGAACCAAGAAAGGAAGGAGACAAACACAACCTGGCTCTTAGGTGTCTACATGGTGGCAGAAGCTGCCCCCTTGTTGAAGAAGCATTTTTAATTCTCCCAAAAACTGTCGGGAAAGAGTTGTTATTCTCATTGCATGGGTGACTTTCCAAAGCCACTCCAGTGGAATCAGGATGAAATTGAGTTGCCTGGATCCATCCACCATGCTATAGGCATTTTGAAAGTAGCATCAAGCCCACCCAAGGGTGGAAAAATGAGGCCGGATGCGGTGGCTCACACCTGTAATCCCAGCACTTTGGGAGGCCGAGGTGGGCGGATTACGTGAGGTCAGGAGTTTGAGACCAGTCTGGGCAGCATAGTGAAACTCCATCTCTGCTAAAAATACAAAAATTAGCTGGGCATGGTGGCGTGCACCTTAATCTCAGCTACGAGGAGGCTGAGGCAGGAGAATCACTTGAACCTGGGAAGTGGAGGTTGCAGTGAGCTGAGATCACATCAGTGCACTCCAGCCTGGGCGACAGAGCGAGATTCTGTCTAAGAAAAAAGAAAAATGATCCATGACACTATTTCCCACTGTAGAATCCCTCAGAAAATGAGCTAAGGGAGCATCCCTTGGGTGGGAAGTCTGGAAGAGTGTCAGGGTCTGCTTGCCTTTCAAATATCCCCCCGAGGTTCAAGGGGTACCTACCTACAGGTGACAGGTGATACGACATCTCTCTGGGGTCAGGTGGATGGCCCCATGTCACCATAAATCCACTTCTAATGATTTTCTTCTTGTTTGATTTTGGGGCTCCCCTTCAGAAGCTGGCAATATCTCATTCACCATCTGCTGCCTTAACTGGTCCCTCAGACCCACACTGAGTCCCACCTTCCCAACTCTCATGGCACAAGAGGCTTCTTACTTCTTGTCTTCCTGGAAATAATTAGTGTCCTCCATAGGGCTCTGGACACTGTCCCTCACCTCTAGACACCTCATTTTCTCTCCTTATACACATGTGATCAAGTATTTCCTCCAGAGAATTGTTCCTTGAATATTTGCATGGTGACAGGAAATGTTTTCTTAACAAAAGAAATGGGGCACTAATGGTAAATAAACATCACTAAGAGACACCAGGGAGGAGATTCTGTCAGTCACCTCCCTAACCCCTTCCTCCCTCTCCCAGCGCTGTCCTAGAATCACTGTCCCCAGTGTCCAGGAAAGGGGTTGTAAACAACAGCTACAAAGAGCTACGGTCCAGATATCCAGGGCATGTGCTCTACTGACTTCCCAGTGTTCCTGTGCAGCATGGCTCCCTAGATAGTCCAAGGGAATCAACCAAAAAGCTGTTGGAACTAACAAAAAAAAACTGAAGAAGGAGGTTGAGGAAAATCAGCATGCCAAAATCAATGGTGTCCCGAGAACATATTATGACAGCAAGAATAGGGATGGGGCGCAAGGCAGCTTTAAGCAAGAATTTCTCATGGTGTTTAGTGACTTCAGTGTAATGTGCTAAGAATCCCAACAGTGAGGGGTGCACTGCTTGATTGGACAAATCACTTGTGCAGTGGGGCAAAGGGGAAATAAAGCATTTATCACTGCCCCTCAGAGAGAAAACATGTAGGGAGCAATGAAACCAGACAAAGTGGAGTTAACATGCAAATAACTATTGTTATTGGGATTTCATTATAAAACCTCTACTATGAGCATAAAAAATAAATCTTGAGAGATGAAATACATAATGTAAACAAAATCAACCACTGATTTACCATCCTTGATTACACCAACGAAATCATGGGGAAGAATATAAAAATAGGCTTATGTTTCTCATCTTCAGTAGACCATGTTTCATTCCTGATAAAAATAATGGGCTTGAATACATTTATAAAAGTAAGCTTGGCCGGGCGCGGTGGCTCAAGCCTGTAATCCCAGCACTTTGGGAGGCCGGATGGGCGGATCACGCGAGGTCAGGAGATCGAGACCATCCTGTGCTGCAGTGAAACCTCGTCTCTACTAAAAAATACAAAACTAGCGAGTAGTCCCAGCTACTTTCGGGGAGGCTGAGGCAGGAGAATAAGTGAACCAGGAGGCCGGGCTTGCAGTGAGCTGAGATCCAGCCCTGCACCCAACCTGGGCAGCAAGCCGAGAGACTCCGCCTCAAAAAAATAAATAAATAAAAATTAAAATAAAATAAAAAAATAAAAGTAAGCTTTAAAATACCGTATGCTATTTAATATACATTTTCCAAAAGAGTCTCCTAAAACAAAATGGCATCAAAAGGCTGCAGTGGGAGATACAGGCAAATATGCACCAAGTGAATGCAAAGAAAAAAAGGAGCATTGGTCAGGCTAAAACCCAAGTTCAAATCCTAAAACAAGAAATGTAAATTGAATGAGTGGCCAGCGCAGTAGCTCACGCCTACAATCCCAGCACTTTAGGAGGCCCAGGCTGGTGGATTGCTTGAGCCCAGGAGTTTGAGAGCAGTCTAGGCAACATGCTGGAACCCTATCTCTACAAAAAACACAAAAATTAGCTGTGCATGGTGGCACATGCCTGTAGTCCCAGCTACTCGGGAGGCTGAGGTGTGAGGATTACTTGAACCTGGGAAGCAGAGGTTGCAGTGAGCTGAGATTGCGTCACTGCACTGCAGCCTGGATGACACAGCAAGATCTTGTCTCAAGAAAAAATAAAAAATAAAAAATATTTCTTTTTAAAAAGTATTTCTTTTTAAAATTTCTTTTTAAAAAAAGAAAGAGAGAAAAAATAAAAAGAAAATGGAATGAGAGATAAGTAAAAGTGAAAAGGTGACAGATTTGTCATTACTTATACATATATTATTATATATCAGCCTCTACAACAAATCCCAAAGAACACATATATTCTGATTTCTATACTTTCAGAGAGGATTTTTGATGTATAGTGGGGTGGAGGGGTCACAATGCGCAGCACACAGCCTTTCACTCAAAAAAGCAATCCTTTAGCATCTGTGTCCCCAGTCAAACCCCTGCCACAGCACACATGTAAGCACCTTAGCCGCTACTCACCCACGCACACTCCAACTCTGCCCCAGGCCTTGTTCTCGATGCTGGGATAGAAACTGGAACAATGCAAGCAACATCCATGGTCTCATGGCACTTTCAGGCTAATGGAGGAGATGGACCGTAAACAAGCAAACAGGTATGTGGAGCAAGAGGAGGAAGAAGAAGAAAAGGAGAAGTGGAGGAGAAAAGAAAGGAGGAAAGGAAGAAGAAGAAGAAAAGGGAGATGAGAGGGAGGAGAAAAAGGAGAAGAAGAAAAGGGAGAGGAGGAGAGAAAGGAGAAAAATAAAGGGGAGAAAGTAAGAGAAAGAGGAGAGGAGGAGGAGGAGCAAAAGAAGGAGAAGAAGGAGAGGAACAAGAGGAAGAAAGAGAAGGAGAAGGAAGAGGAATAAGAGGCAAATTCACAGAGACAGAAAGCAGATCAGTGGTGGTCAGGGTCTGAGCAGAGGGGGGGATAGGAAAGGACCATTCATGGCTATGGGGTTTGTTTTTGAAGTGAGAAAAATGTTCTGGAACTAGACAGTGGTGATAGTTGGACAACATTCTGAATGTACTAAATGTCACTGGATTACACACTTTAAATGGTTAAAATGGTAAATTTCATGTATTTTACCATAATTTTGTAAAGACACTTGCAGACATGCTAAGTGCTAGGAAGAAAAGCAGGCAGGTGTTCAAAGAGAGAGACTGGGATGCGGCTCATTGAGAGCGGGTGGCCAGTGAAGAACTCTGCATTCAACCAAGATGAATAATGTCCCAGAAGAGCCTCATGAGGATCTGGGGAAACAGCATTCCACGCAGTGGGATGCACATGGTGGAAATTAGCTTGAAGAGGTGGGCAGGTGCCAGCAAAGACCTGTGCCTTTCATGAGTGCCATGAAAGCCACTGAGGCAGAGGGATAAGTCAGCTAACTCGTGTGTCCAAAGGTCTGCGGCTGCTGTGGGAAGGAAATGTAGGGATGAGCTTGAGGCAGGGACTGCACTGAGATCAAGGCCACCATGGGGATGTTGGCAGGCAGGTGCAGGGCTCCGTGCAGGGGTCTAGGCAGGGCTGGCATGCAAGGTCGGGACTTCCATGCCTGGAAAGAGGACACATGGAGGCCAGGAGGGCCCAAGCCCAGCAGGCAAGGTTGCTGTGGCTACCGGATGGGCTCAGGAAACAGGGAAGCCAGATGCCTAGTGAGAAGGATGGTGTCACACACCTCCCATGAGGGCAGTGGGAGTGACTTGAAGCTGAGGAATAAAGAGGATGCTAAAGAGGATGAGCCCTTTAGGCCCCGGGTCAGGACTGCATCTGGGAGCACATCCTGAGCCCAGCTGTGGAGAATGGAGGCAGTGGAGGCTGGAGCCCACTGGGCTCAGAGCACTCCACTGGCTGGAATGAGGGCAAGCCAGGGAGCAGGCATAGGAAAGCTGACTGCCTGGTAGGAAACCCAAAGGAAAGAAGCAGCTTCTTGAGTGTGCAGACTTGGTTCACAAATAGGAGAGTGGGAAGAGTAGGAGGGAAAGACGTCTGGCTCCCAGGCAAAAGCATCCAGAAGGATGAGGAGGCGGTCACAGAGGAACCAATTTAACAGTGGCAGAAACTGTCAATCAAGATAAAACTGACAGGGCCAGGCACAGTGGCTCGTGCCTATAATCCCAGCATTTTGGGAGGCCCAGGCGGGTGGATCACCTGAGGTCAAGAATTCAAGACCAGCCTGGCCAACATGATGAAATCATGTCTCTATTAAAGGCAAAAATTAGCTGGGTGTGGTTGTGGGCACCTGTAATCCCAGCTACTTGGGAGACTGAGACAGGAGAATCTCTTGAACCTGGGAGGCAGAGGTAGCAGTGAGCCAAGATCACGCCACTGCACTCCAGCCTGGGCAACAGAGCAAGACTCCGTCTAAAAAAAATATATATATATATATATAGAACTGACAGGTCCAAACAGGGAAGCTTCCTTGGTCAGTAGTGTGGACATGTGTCCTGAGTCATGTGTCCCCAGGTCACATCCAGCTCTGGCCCCAAGAACCTAGGATGACTGAGTAAGCAGAGAGGAGTCCACAGGGTTGTGAAGTTCATAATTCCTAACACGGGGTGTGCGTTCCTGCGGTGGCCATGCAGAATGAGGAGAGGACGAGATTGCACAGGTCGTGGCCATGCTAGAGGGGTTTGACTTAAGTCTTGCTGGGACATAATGTGATCACATGCCTTCTCTGAGTCTCAATATACTCAACATACTGGACAACAAACTGTCAGAAATGCGATAGAGCAATAAACATGATGTTAGATTAAAAAAAACCTACCAAGCTGAGGGGTCCACACCATCCACAACAGTATAGAACATCAGGGGGTTCTTGCCAAAGCATAAAGTGAAAACAGAAAAGAAATGCCATGTGCTCAGAGGAGTGACGTGTCCAGCCACGCCCTCGTCTCCTCTCCTTCCTACCTTTCACAGTCCGCCTCTAAGCTTTCACCCCAGCTTACTCCCGTGGGTTCCAAATGTGGATCCCAGAATCAAGAAAACCTCCTAGGTTCTGTAAACGAGAATGAGTCACATCACCAGTGTTTACTTGCGCCCTCACCACGCACAACTCCGGGGCTGTGAGGTCCTCGGGCACAAGGCACACCTTGTCCCGCCTGCCTGTCTGTAGGGCCACGGAGAGTGTTACTTGAGCCCAATGGATGGCAAAGCCAGGCTTGCCAGGAGCGAGGAATATTCCCAGAAAAGAGGGGAGAAGGGAGGCTTTAGAGCACTGGGGACGATGGCCCAGAGGAGGCCCGGTGTCACTCTAGGCTGACCAGGACTGAGCCAGGTCGTGCTCAGGGATCCCAAGGGGCCGGCAAACAGCTCAGCAGGGCCACAGCAGGTGCTTCCTTCAGAACAAATGTGTGGGGAGGGGACCAGGAAAGAGGGTGCCTGTCAATGAGACAAGAATAGCACTGGGTGGTCACAGGAGCATGGAAAACCCAAACAACAGCGAAAACAAGAACAAGACAAAAAACCAACAAGAGAGCAGAAAACCGAAAGGAAGAGAGCAAAAACGGCTGAAATCCCACTCAGGGTGACTTGTCCATGGCTCTTCTGGGCAAACTCAAAGAAGGGAGAAAGGAGACAGTAACCCAAGAGGTTCCCTGAAATCTCCTCCTCTTCCAGAACACCTAAGAATTGTTCCATCCCCTAATTAAAGAAACGCCCATAAAATTAGAAACCCAGATTCTGCTGGGCGTGACACACTCTCATGAGCACGCCCGCACTTCTCTTTCAAACGTGTACTTTCGCTTCTCACTAGCAGTTTCTTGCCTTTCCTATCATTCTGACTCATTCCTGAGTTCTTTCTCAAGACAGTGTCAAGAGCCTGGACATCAGCTGGGGGCTGGGGTCTCACAAGCATCTGGAGAACCTTCTGAGTCCTCTGGCAACATCAAGGGAAGGAAGAGAAGATTCCTCCGTGGAGCCTGTCCCCGCACACTTCCCGCCCTGGGACACGGCACGGCTGCTTTGCACCAAGCCTCACCCTTGGCACTCGAGTCGGCTGTGTTCCCTATGATCCATCTACCCGCTGTCTCCAGGACAAGCACTGTCCCATTCACAGAAGTCAGCACATAGTAATGCTGGATAAGCGAACGAATTAGTGAGTGAGTGAACAAGTGAATGTGTGCACAGCTCATTTGTTTAATTGGAGTCCCGAGATTGGAAGTGAATGAATGGAAAAAAAAATCAGTCACTAGACTCCAGGTCCAAGTCATGAGATGTAGCAGCTGGGTGACCTTGGATGTAGCACATCACTTCTCTGAGCCTCACCTTCCTTAACTGAAATGAAATCAGGGAGCTTGCCCTGCCACTCTGCAGGAATATGGGAGCAGCAAGGGCTGGGTAGGCACCCAGTCAACGTAAAGCTCACAGGCTGTTGCCACCCTTCAACACGACCCCAGGACATGAAGCAGATCCTGTACATCCTGGACCCTCCAGCTGAAAGCTCTTCGGGCTCCTGGGCGGGGCCAGCCCCCAGGCTCCGCAGTGGCATGCCCAGACAGTTCCAGAAGGCAGGACCAAAGCAAAGAGCCGGGATCCGAGTGGGATCCTGACCTGGGATACACACATTCCTCAGCGTGTTTCCCTGCTTTTCCATTCTTTATAAATCAGAAAATTAATTACCAGAAAAAGGATCTTCTGCACCAGAAACTCAAATGAGTTTAATGTATAATTTATACATGAAAATATAGATGTCAATGTGTGACAAATCTCTGTACAAATATTTTTGCAGTTAAAATTTTAGGCATCCGTCTCCCTCCCAGAAGAGTCATCATGCAGGCAACGCGAGTCCCCAGGGCTCAGGCCGGGTGGGGCTGGCAAGGTGGCTTGTCATTCCACCAGTTAGTGATGCAGCTGCCAGCGCAGCCCAGCCCGGAAGGCCCCAGCCTTGGCACCAGCCATCTGCAGCCAAGTCACAGCTCTGACCCAACCTCCCCGGCAGGGTCCTGCTGTGTCTTTAACACCGTGTGCCAGCTCTGTGCTGGGCCCAGGGGAGAAAGACAGAGTGGAGTAAGGCCTCACACGCCAGGGCCTTTGAGCCCATTGGAGAGCAGGCAAGCAGACAAGGAATGACAATGACAGGGTGGCAAGTGCCAGGGCAGGGGTGGGTCCTACATGCCAGGCAGCCACAGAGGAGCAAGTACTGCCCTATGCAAGAGCATCCGTGAACATTCCGGGGCAGGGGGCCAGTCCTGATGGAGTCTGTCAGGTGGATGAAGGCAGGACATTCCCAACAGTAAGAGCCACTCACGTGAAGACCAGAGACAAGAGCAAGCAGGTCCAGATGGTGCGAGCATGGCCTGTGGCACCTGGTGGGGAATGGCCAGCAGTGAGTCTGGCATGGAGAAGAGCCAGATCACCAAGGGAGCTGTGTGCTCAGCCCTGAAACAGGACTTTGTCCTGGATTGAAAACTTCAAAAGGCAAAGCCTTGCAAACTGTAAAGTGCATGTAGCATCCACAGAAACTACCATCCCCAGCAAGATTGAGTCCTGTGCCAAGCCAAGCCTCAGCGGCCTGCCAGTTTCTGGCCCAGGGGTCCCAAACGACTTCCTTCACCCCCAGGTGTACCAGTCCATAGGATTGACTAGCACAAGACTTTGCATACAAAACACCTGAAATGTAGGCTAGGCCCTTGCTTCTCATCTGCAGTTGCCACGACCATTTGGGGATGGTCATTCTCTGTGTGGGATGTTCCCTGATGCCCTCTCTCTGGATGCCCAGTGGGACTCCAGGGACAACCCACAGCATCCTCCTGCCGGAGGACCTGGAGGGAGAGGCACAGTCCACAGATGGGGCCCTAGCCGAGAACTGGTTTGCCACGCCTGCCAAGGAGAGAGGAACTGCATGTCTATACCACACCCTGGCCCAGAACCAATGGCAAGGGTCACAAACATGCCCTTGTTCACCCTACCATTGCCAACCACGTTGGAGCACAATCTGAAGTCTCAGTGGTGTCTTCCCAGAACTCGGGCCTTCCACAACAAGACAAAGCTAGTCCAACTCCCCCACCCCGATAAGGTCCCCTGGGCAGCCTCTGCAGCAGCCTCGAAGCCCTAAGTTCCTGGCCAAAAGACAAAAGCACAGGCTCACGGGACCTGATGCCCACAGGACAAGGGTTTCAAGCCCCCAGGCCTCATCACCCCAGTGCCCATCTTGAAGAAGGACACAGCCTGGCCCTGCTAATTTTTCTACCTCCTGGGGGACTGGTGGCCCACCCCTCCATGACTCCCAGCCACGTACCTCGCTTGGTCTTCGTAGGCCTGAGACCCTTGTCCTGGGCCAGGGACTCCCAAGTCTCCCGCTCCTTCCAGCGCCTCAGCTGCTCCTCCCGCATCTTGTAGAAGAGGATGTGCTTCTGCACATCACTGAGCTCAGCGAGGAGCTCAGGGTCGATGTACATGTCGTGCAGGATCTGCTGCAGCATGATGCCACCTGGGATGCACTCACCAGAAGGGCAGCCGGCCAGGGAAGCAGGGCCAGGCGGAAGGCCCGAGGGGCTGCTCTGCACTACAGGCTCCTCAATCCGAGGCCACTCTCAGTGCCCCTTCTTTGCGCAGCAGCGTCAGTTAGCCTCAGCTTGCAGCCAGCAACAAACTCATCTCCTCTACCCAGGACAGCAAAAGAGGCCAGGCAACAGGACCCAAAGGGGCAGCTGGGACTCTGCAAGGGGGAGCACCCACTAGGAGCAATCTAGTCCTTCTGCTGGGTCACCAAGCATGGCATCCCAGCAGAGCCCATGTCTTGGCCTCACCTGGGGTTCTGGGACAATGGGGAGGGCCCAAGCCTCCAGCTCAGCCAGGAAATGCCCAGTCCCAGCCCTGCCTGAGCCGGTAGGTGTCAAGTGATCTGTTAGTGGAAGGTAACAATGACACCAGCTGTATCAATGACACTGCCCCGGCCAGCTGGGAACCGATCTCTCCTCTGCAGATAAGAGGAGGAGGAGGAGGCAGACTTGCCTACTAAATTCCATGTCTTTTCAGCCAATTTCAAACAGAGACCAGAGGAGCCTGCCAGGAGCTGCTGGGCCCTTCAGCCCTCTCAGTCCCTCTCTCTGCAGGTTCCTTCGCTGCCAACTTTCTTCCTTTCCAGAACATTTGGCATTCTGAGGTGATGCGTTTAAAACTCTGCCTTGAGGGAGGAAAGATTTTTCCTCCTATCTGTGTTATAGCCAAGAAAGAAAACAAAATGGAATCAGTAGAGACAACTGGAGGGGATTTTATCACAGAATTCCAGGACAGAAAGGAAGCAGACATCCTTTGCCTTTGGCCTATAATGAGATCCTGCAGCCATGCGTGCGCTGACAGATAAACTCTCCAGGGGCCACTTTTAATGGTTGTTGTTAATCTTCTTGTTTGTTGCAGATGTCTGGAGTTGACCAAAAAGAAAGAAGATGGGCCGGGCGCGGTGGCTCAAGCCTGTAATCCCAGCACTTTGGGAGGCCGAGACGGGCGGATCACGAGGTCAGGAGATCGAGACCATCCTGGCTAACACAGTGAAACCCCGTCTCTACTAAAAAATACAAAAAAACTAGCCGGGCGAGGTGGCGGGCGCCTGTAGTCCCGGCTACTCAGGAGGCTAAGGCAGGAGAATGGCGTAAACCTGGGAGGCGGAGCTTGCAGTGAGCCGAGATCCGGCCACTGCACTCCAGCCTGGGCGACAGAGCGAGACTCCGCCTCAAAAAAAAAAAAAAAGAAAGAAAGAAAGAAGATGAAACTGGCTCTTCTCTGTGCCTGATCAGAAGCACACTGGAAGGGCTGGATGTTGACTTCTGCTGGGAGGACTTCTGCTGGGAGGGAACCCACCCTCTCTTTGATGTGTGAAAGTGAGTAGAAGCTGCTGTTGCTGAGATCTTTAGGGTGAAAGCTCACCCTAAATATGTGCTCAGAGCTAATCACAGATGCCCTTTTATTGGGACAAGGATATTGAAACTCAGAGAAAGTAAGTGGCTTGCCTATGACTTCCTAATGGACAAGTCACCATTGGGACTCCCCTATTTTGAAATTTGACATCCACTAGCAGCTATGAATCTGTTGATGGTATGAAAACATAACCCAACCAGGGGAAAACAAACGAACCAACAGGATTTGGCACTGTGGCTTGGTTGGATTGGTGACCTTCCTGTCCCCTTCCTTACCCATGAGGGTGGAAGGTGGATCAGGTACCCAGGAGTGATGGAAGGGGGGTGGAGAGTTGGCACTCTTCCCCCTCTGCAAGGTTAACACAACAGGAAGACGGACTAAGCAGGTTCAGATGAGCTGTAAGCCCACAGGGTCAAAGCTCCTGCTCAGCTGGGCAATGTCCAGGTCACAGGAGTAGAGTCAGGCGCCCCACCCCTCCCCACCCAGGTCCAGCTGGCTGGTCCCAGTGTGACCCAGACCTTCCTAGAGCCGCCACAGGACTTGCCTGTCCCCTGCAGAGCTGTGGTCCTGGACTCCCATCCGCCCTCCTCTCCCACCTCAGGGCTTGCACCGACTCCCCAACCGGGAGTCCTGGCTCCCTTCAGTTTCTGAGACCGAGGGTCTTCCCCAGCCTCCGCCCAGCTATTATCTTTCTCACTCTCGCCGTGGCTGGTGGGGGACCCCCAAGTCCAGAGTGGAGACAAGGGGAGGAAGGCTCCCAGGGTCTGGGGTCCTGCGGGCAGCTTCTTTGTCTTTCCCGGGCTGCAAGATGCCTACGACCACAAGAGGGCACGGGGCAGGGACAACGCTGTAGGGAGCAGCAGGATTGGGCCGGCTGGAGGCGGGCAAGAATGGTGATAGTGCCACCCTGGAGGAGGGTGAGGCGGCCAAACTAGAATGACCCCAGCTAGCGCCCATTTTGTGCAACAGAGGGGACCTCGCTGGGGGTGGGGTGATTCCTGGCACTCCCAGGTCAGTGGGGCAGGAGGCCAAGAGACACCGAATCGCGGAGACGTGAGCGTGACCGGGCCGCGCATGGCAGCCCGGGAGCGGGCGGGGTGCGGTTTCTGGAAAGACCAGCTTCGGCGCCCGCGCGCCTGTCAATTCTCCTGGGCGGGGGGCGGCGCTCGGCCCGGCCTGGGGCGCCCCCTGGCGGCCGCACGGGGAGGCACTCGGCTTCGCAACCCGAGTGTGTGGGGCCTGGGTGCGGGAGGACCCCGGAGGACCCCAGGAGCAGGGGTCGCGCCGAAGAGCAAGAGTCCGCGGCTGGAAACCAGGCAGGGGAGCCACGGAGTAGTCACACAGGTTTCCTGCCGGCTTTCAACTGGTCTTATTTTGCTTTCATTTTTCATCAGCCCATGTGGCGTGTTTAATGTTGCACGCGAACGCAGTTTCTTCCGGGCCCTGGAGGCCCACGCACGCAACAATGTTGTGCAAGTGACTGGAAACCACCTGAGTGTCCCTCTGTGGGGGTGGGTTGCCCATCATGGAGCTCTACTCCTGTTACAATGAAGTCGACTGTCTGTTTTGGCGAGGGAAGTGACCACCGTTGAGAAAAAGAAAAGACGCGATGCAGAATACTGTGCACAGGGTAATTTTTAAAATTCTGAATGTCTGAATGCTTTTGTGGAGACAAAGGGAAGAATACGGAAGATCACACTCCTAATTGTTTAGCATTGCTTCTTAGCTCCTTCTTGGAATGGGGAGAAAGATGACACTTTAGACAATTCTGTGTTGTTTTATACAATGAGTAGGATATACTTACATAATTCATATGACTGAACTATAATGCATTTCAGATGTTTTCAAATGTGATATAAAAGAATGGACTTCTGGAGGCTCAGCATCTATGGAGCAGGGACCCACCCCAGAGAGGGACCTGCAGGCAAACCAGACCTGCCTATGCCAGGAAGGCTAGGAAGTGGCAATGGAGAAACCATCCATGTCCCCTGGGGTTCCTGAGCTGGAAGCGGGCTTTGAGGCATCTCTTGGAAGCAGCTCTGGCACTGGTGTGGAGAGGGCACTGGTGTGGAGAGGGCAGGAGGCAGGGGGAACAGCCAGTGGACTCTGGCCAAAGTCCAGGAGAAGGTGATAGGAACTGAGTCAGCCTGGCCAGTGGGAGCCAAGGAGGGCAGAAATGGGGGTCCCAGAGAGTCATATCAGGCACTCTGCTTCTCCATAAAATCCTTTCAAATCTGAAGTCCATATGACCAACGATGGCCAGACAGCCCCATCATCTCAGCGCAGCTGAGCCTGGCACAGCCACACGTAAGGATCGGTGATAGCAAGTGAGAGTCTGGAGTAGTGTCTGCCTTGTCTCCACTGAAAAATTATGGATGTCAAAATCAACAGCATCTCCTATATGAGTGCAACAACTACTTAGAAAATGCCATGTGAAAAAAAGAAAAGATCCTTTAATTTGGAATGAATTTAACAGTGTGGGGACCTGTAATGAACAAAAGTAAAAATCTTCGCTGAGAGCATACCTAGAATTTAATTAAGTTTAATAGAATTAAGTTCATATAGGAACACACCACACTGACACTCAGAAAGACCCCGTATTGTCAGATGTGCCATTAATCTGTGTATTAGCCAGTCTCCAATATGGTTCCAATGATGCTCTCCTCCTGGAACTCATACCCTTGCATAGTCACTCTCGCATGTATTAGGGTTGGGCTGAGTGACCAGTCGAATATGCCAGAAGTGACATGTTCTAACAGATAGATTACTGGTTGCACACTCTGTCTGATAACTGACGCTGGGGGAAATTACATTGTGAGAGCCAGGTGGAGAACTGAAGCCTCCCACCAACAGTCATGGAGTAAGGTTGGAAGGGATCCTCCAGCCCTGGCCAGCAGTTTCACTGCAGCCTGGTGAGAGACCCAGAGCCACAGTCACCCAGCTAAGCTGCTCCTAGATTCCTGACCCTCAGAAGGGTATGAGATATGTATGTGCTGCTTTAAGGTGTTAAACTTGGGGATAATGTATTATGCAGCAAAATGTAACTCAATATGTATTATGAGTAATACATAATACTCAAAATGTAACTCAGTATTATGCAGCAAAATGTAACTCAACTTAATGTATACATTGAATATCATTTCGAGCCAAAACTGAAAGGAAATTGGGAAGTAGAGACTTGATAAAATGATTCCCAAGTTAACCAAAAGAATGAACAGATAAGAAGCAGCCTTGAAAATACTGAGGAATAGTGAACTCTATATTGTGCCACTATTCAAATTTATAAAATTAAACATTTTAGTTCTGATACAAGAACAGGTAGGTTGAACCAAAAAAGAGCTCTACTAAATCATTATTATATGATCAAAATGGCAGTTCAAAGTAGTGCAAAGAGGGTGAAAGCTCAGTCCCAATGAAGCTGGGACAATTTGCTAGATCCTCACCCGTGATCCTGCCAGCACACCCTTCAGTAGTCATGTCCTCTGGGGGTTCTGTGCATACATAAGAATAATTACTGCAACATCCATCATCACACTGAAAATTTCAGAGTAAGTGATGTGTTCAATAAAAGGGGTTTAGAGTATAAACGAGAGCACATCCGTAGGATAAAATGTAATACGGCCACTGAAATTGATGTTGAGAAATGTATTGGCCTAGATGGTGCTAGTGACGTGTTCGTTGGTAAGAGGGAAGACAGGTTTAAAATATTATGTGTAGCAATGTCCCAGTTTTACATATCTGCATCAGGAAAAAGAATCGTTCCACTCCCACTGCTTTCTAAGGAGAGAAAATAAGTTCTATTAAAAGGTGGAGCTCCAGATCTGGGCAGGATCCTTGCTAGGTTTGGAGATGAAGCTGTGGGGGGTGAGCTCAGTTCCTCCACATAACACAGGCCAGGAAATTGGGGTTTCTGAGCTGCAGAGACAACAGGGGAAGAAGAGGGGGAGGTGGCCATACAACCCAAGCTTGTGGCCCACCTTGCCCCAAATCTCATCAAAACTCGTGCTGTGAGATTTTTTTATTACTTTAAAAAGTGAATTTAAACTTTATTTTTTTTTAACGAATTTTCTCTAATTCTGCCAGAATAGAGGCAGGGCTCAACAGAGGTCCCTAAAGGACACAGGAGTTGGGGACACATGGGCTGCCAGGAGCAGGAGTCCCCAGACACTGGCAAAAATCATGGGGAGGGCTTGGGATTTTCCTCACCATGGGATCAGTGGCATGTGTCTCTAACAAACAAGCACACCCACACTGACATTGTAAACAACTGTACACACACACACATTCATGATTACAACAGCAGAGCCCAGGCTTGCAGCCAACCCGACCTGTGTCACCCAACTTGCCAGCCCAGAGACCTCCCAGGTCCTCCCTCCCATGACTCCCTTTCCTCCTCTGTGTGGGGGTAACCACCGGGGGTAACCAGCAGGGTGCGCCACAGGGCTTTGGTTCACATTAGACAGACAAGGTATGCATGAGCCAGCCAGGCGCACAGCAGATGACAGTGTGAGTTCTGCTGCTTAATCTGGGGCCTGCTTCCTCACTAACTTAGTGCGTCAAAGTAATACTGGCTGAGGGAGTGGGCTGTGGTGGCTGATTCTGTCTGACTAGTGAGCATCTCCAAACTCCAGGTTTAAAAGAAAAATTCTTGGCCAGGCGTGGTGGCTCACGCCTGTAATCCCAGCACTTTGGGAGGCCGAGGCGGGCAGGAGGTCAGGAGTTCGTGACCAGCCTGGCCAACATGGTGAAACTCCATCTCTACTAAAAATACAAAAATTAGCTGGATGTGGTGGCGTGCGCCTGTAGTCCCAGCTACTCGGGAGGCTGAGGCAGGAGAATCACTTGCACCCAAGATCAGGCCACTGCACTCCAGCCTGGGGGACAGAGTGATAATCTGTCTCAAAAAATAGAGAAAAGAAAAAGTCTTGAGTGCTAGACAGGCCTGTGACTCAGGTCTCAGAACGATAAACAAGAGAGAAATACACTGGGTTTCTGTGATAGTCGCTAACTCGGGGCTGCTGGCAGTCATGTTCCCCTGCAGGGGAGAGGTCTGCGTGCCCTAAGAGAGAGCTGCCGGCATGCAGAGAGAAGCAGAGATGCTGACGATGGGGAGGAAGCACACTGGCAGTGGTGAGGCTCCTTCCAGCAGCCGCAGCCCTGGTTCCTCTCAGTATGTGACCCTCACACATCCTTCCCATCTATGAGAGCCTGTAAACTGCTTTTGCTTAACCTTGTTTTAGGTAAGGTTTTAAACAATTGCCACCAGTGTGTCCTAACCACCCCAGTGGCTTGAGTGTTTCTCCGCTTCTCTTGCCTAGGATGCTGCAGAGATGGACAGGACCGGAGACTAAGGAGGTGAGAATCCTGGGCCACACCATCACTGAAGGCCCTTCCTGAGGTCTGCTTCCCACATGAAGTCCTCCCAGGGCCCCGAATCCAGCCATCCACCTCCTTGTTGGACATAGGCTCCATTAGAGAGATGTGGGGCTCCAGGCCCCCTTGCTCCGCGCCTCCATGTGAGAAGCTGCTGACAGTGAGGGAAAGGTCAGTGAGTCCTGCTAATTAGAAAACATTTTGCCCCATCCAATTTCCCCTGACACAAGGTCACTCAGCACTAGAACAATTAAGTCTCAGCCCAGGACTGACTCTTTTTTAACTCAAAGGGCAGGAGGAAACTCCAGGACCCCAGATGGCGAACTGGCTCACGCTGTGGACAGCCTCCCACAAGGCCCTCCGGGGTCTCCTGGTACCCACTAAAGACCACACAGTCTGCCAGCTCTGCCTGCTGCCTCACTCACTGCAGACGAGTCCATCCACACCACAGGCCCTGCCCACTGGGCTTCAGACCACTCGGACCCGGAGCAAGAGAAGCAGGGTCCTTGCCCTGCAAGTGGCTGAGAACTTGAGTGAGCCAGACTCCCCCAGGCCAGAGCCCTGTGCCCCCAATCTCTGTTCCCTCCCCAGTGGAACAATCAGGACCGAATTGTAAACCTTTCCTCATTCAGTTCTTAGAACAGTATTGTGAGGAAGGTAATTTCATTATCTCAAGTTCATATTTGAGGAAAGTGAGGCACAAGTTCACATAGCTGCTAATGATGGATCCAGGACTTAAACCCAGGTCTCATGGAATCCTGAGTAGCCCCTGCCCTCCCACCCCCATCTCTCCTCCCCTCCCCACACCCCAGGCTCTTGTTTTCAGCTGGACAGTCCTTCTAGGGTCACACTGCTACAGACCCAAGAGCTACTGCTCAGCCTACCCCTCCCTAGTGACCAAATGTGGAGGGCACTGAAGGGATTCATGTGCCGTCTGTCCCTTAATCTGAATATAGAGCACACCCATCTCTGGCCCCGTGGAGCCTACATCCCCACCCAGTGTGACAAGGAGCCCACCATCTCCAGGCCGTCCTGTGGAGCAGAAAGAAGGCTGAGCAGAGGCTGTGAACCCGGCAAATCCACCCACCACAGACTAGGCCCTAAGTTCCCTATAAAGGGAGATTTAGAAAGCCAGGAAATCCAGTGCCAAGGTTCACTTCCCTAAACCATGGGACCTGGGGCACAGACCACTGCCGTCTTCCAATATCTGTACTCTCTTCTTTCTCCTACACACACAGCTAGACCTTTGTGTCATTTCAGGTGGCTTGTGAGTTCTGGCCAGCAGAATGTGAGCACAAGCAGGGTACTCCCATCCTCCCTCCCTGATCCTCACCTCTTCCCCAACCAGCAGCTGACTAGAGATGCCTCCAACAGCTACAGGAGGCTGGACCCACAACAGGAAAGGAGCCTGGGTTCATGAAAGACTGTGTGGAGCAGAGAATTCCCCACCCTAGTTCCCAGCAACTACCAGAGACTGTGGCATGAGCAAAAAAATTAACATTTTTCTTTTTCTTTTTTCTTTTTTTTTTTTGAGATGGAGTCTCACTCTGTCACCCAGGCTGGAGTGCAGTGGCGCGATCTCGGCTCACTGCAAGCTCCACCTCCTGGGTTCAAGAAATTCTCCTGCCTCAACCTCCAGAGTAGCTGGGACTACAGGCTCCTGCCACTAACCCCGGCTAATTTTTTGTATTTCTAGTAGAGGCGGGGTTTCACTGTGTTAGCCAGGCTGGTCTTGATCTCTTGACCTTGTGATCCGCCCACCTTGGCCTCCCAAAGTGTTGGGATTACAGGCGTGAGCCACCGCGCCCGGCTAAATAAACATTTTTCAAAGCCTCCCAAGTGTAGGTGATGTTTGTTCTAGTGGTTAGTCTATTCTGGCTCCATCCTTCTGTAACCACCCAAGGGCTGGTTAAAACAGTTTGTTGGGCCCCATCCCAGTTTCTGGTCCCACAGGCCTGAAGGAAGGGACATACAATTTGCATTTTTATTTATTTATTTATTGAGACGGAGTTTTGCTCTTGTTGCCTAGGCTGGAGTATTACACTCCAGGCACAATCTCGGCTCACTGCAACCTCTGCCTCCCGGGTTCAAGTGATTCTCCTGCTTCGGTCTCCCGAGTAGCTGGGATTACAGGCGCCCACCACCATGCCCGGGTAATTTTTTGTATTTTTAGTAAAGACAGGGTTTCACTACGTTGGCCAGGCTGGTCTCAAACTCCTGACCTCAGGTGACCCACCCGCCTTGGCTGCCCAAACTACTGGGATTACCGGCGCGAGCCACCGCACTTGGCCTGAATTTGCATTTTTAACAAGTGCTGGGGGTAATGCTGCAGCTGCTGCTGGTCTGGGGTGATGCTGTGGCTGCTGGCCTTGTGAACCACTGCCCAAGCACGTAGCTGCAGTGTGGGAGTTACTATCCCATTTTGCTGAGGAAATGGTACCCAGTTCCTGGCCGTCATGGGCCCTGTGCTGGCTTCCTGCTGTGCCTCGTCAGTGCCTGCCCACATCGTTGCTCACTGATCATGGCCTGCGAGTTAGTGTCGTCAGAGGGAGGGAGAAGAGTTCCTAGAGTGGAAACCCTGGGCTGTAAGCCTGGCTCTGCCACCTCCCAGCTGTCTGGCAGCAGGCAAGTTCCTTAGTCTGAGTCTGTTTCCTCTGATGTAAAAGGGGAAAAGGGTGTTCGTTTGCTCCCCACCCCCATCAGCCTGGCAGCTTTGTGCCCACAGTAGATTTTCTATGAGGACCTCTCACTGATGCACTTCAGTGGCAGAGACTTGGGACTAAAGGAGGACTTCTGGCCCCAGATGCCCCAGTGCCAGCCTCACCCCTGAGGGCCACAGTGAACACCCACACGTCTCACCGCCTCCAAGGCAGCTGACACCTCTCCTGGTACAGGCTTGCAGGGGGGAACGGGGAATTGTACGGGGAAAAAAAACTCAGACTACAATCACAAATTTTAAATGCACACCTTTTCCAGTTAAGAGAATTGTGTTGCAAAGAGGAAGGAGTGGAGATTTTACCAGCCAGGGGATGGAGGACCCCAACACCCCAGTTTCTTAGAACATTCATTGCAGGTTCTCTTTTCATACTACCAAAGTCCTCCCACCCCATCCCCCACCAACCACAGCTTCCAGGAATCACTGAGATTCAGAGAAGGGAAGTAAACACAAGAACACACTTATGTTGAAAAGATACTTGAATGCACATGTTGCAAACAAGGCGAGTCCCAGGAATCATTCTGAAGAAAAAGACAGAATGACACTGAAATCCATCATGATGGTTATCCCAGGGAGTAAAGCCTTAAAGATCTCCTTGTCAGATGAGACTTTTAGAATAGACCCGACATTCTGTTGACTTAGAAGAGCTGATGTAATCCTCAGAGCCCAGGTGATACATACATTCCCCGATTTGGCCACAGGGTGGATGGCAGTACTCAGCTGAGATGGGAATAGGCGGCAGAGCAGTTTTGGGTGTGCGTGGAATTAGGTGTTGGAGAAAGAGAAGCAAAGTTCAGCAGTTTTGGATGCAGCCACCGAGGTGTCTGCAGGAGTGGATGGAGAGGCAGAGCTAACAAGCATTTGAGGACACTCAGGCTCTCTGGGTAGCAGACATGGCCTGAGTGATCCATTTACTACTGAAAGGACAGCGAGTGCCCCAGGCTGCCTCCCAGAGTGGCTGGCCCTTACCTAGGGCACCTGGCGGATGCTCTAACCCCTCAGGATTCACTTTTCACCATGAGATATTGACTCCATTAAATTTCTGCCTGCATCCTATTTTAAAAATGGCTCTGCTGGATGGACAAGTGTTGGAAAGAAATTTGGAGAAAGAAACAGAGATTCTGGTTGTCTTCAGTGGAAAACTATGCACTGGGGCTGGGCATGGTGGCTGATGCCTGTAATCCCAACACTTTGGGAGGCCGAGGCAGGTGGATCACGAGGTCAGGAGTACGAGACAAACCTAGCCAACACAGTGAAAACCTGTATCTACTAAAAATACAAAAATTAGCCAGGCGTGGTGGCACGTGCCTGTAATCCCAGCTGCTTGGGAGGCTGAGTCAGGAGAATCACTTGAACCCGGGAGGCAGAGGTTGTAGTGAGCCAAGATTGCACCACTGCACTGCAGCCTGGGTGACAAGAGGGAAACTCTGTCTCAAAAAAAAAAAAGAAAAAAGAAAACTATGCATTGCTTAGGGCGCATCCTTCCAGTTATCTGATTCTAGACTTTCATTGCCTTTGAGCTATTTTTACAACTAAGTTGTAGAGTTAATGCAAAATAATTCTTGTCTATGGATGTGCATATAATATATAGGAATGAGGTTCAATTGACCTTTCTCCTCCACAAAAAAAAAAAAAACCAGCCAGTTTCAACATTCCTTTACTCCATATAGATTTATGGTTCATTGTGATTTCTCTTTTGAACTGGCTGTTAATCTTAGCAGCACTCTCAATTACTGAGTTAAATAAAAGATTTGGCATATGTACATGTAATATTTATGAATCATGCCTTTTTTAAAAAAATTATCTTTAACAGATAATTTAAGGACCACTACCTCTCAGAGATGGAAAGGCTTGCCATGATCCACGCAGCACAAAGCCCACCCCCAGCCATATCATCCCAGACAGGAAGGGTGTAGCCTGGGCTTGCATACCTCCAAGGACAGGGTGCTCAGTCCCTCCTAGAGGCCACCTCACGTCTTCCCATATTGGATCACAGCTCTGACTTTAAAAGACAGAACAAGTACAAATCTAAAACTAGAAGAAAACACTATGGTCCTTCCTGCTGACAGCTGAGTACTTGGGCCTAAATCAGCATCTATACACGTGGCCTGCAACCCTGGGTTCCGTGCAAAGGCAGTGTGACTGAAATGGCTGCAGGGGGAGCGAGAAGAGAGGACAACACAGGCTTGCAGTAACACTTCCACTGCCTCAGAACAAAACCCTGGATTTCCTGACCTTCCAGCAGTCCCTGTGTATTTTCAAATACCAGGTTTTTCTCAGGGCACCAGGGCAAGCCAAGCAAGGCCCACACACCCTAGTCTCACACATGTCCCCCAGCACCGCCCCCAGGTTCCCAGCCCTGCCGAGCTATCCTCACAAAGATGGACACCCTCCCTTATAGGAGGTGTGGAGGAACACCCAGTCCCACTCTGAGGCCTCAGGTAAGTCCCAGCACATCCCAGGGCTTCTGTTCTCTTTATGAGTGGGACCAGATAGGGTCCACCAACCATCCAAACATGATGTCCTGCTGTCTTCAGAGCACATTATCCCCGGCGTGGATGTTCACAATAATGCCCTTTCTCCCCATGGACCATCCCTCCTGGGCCCCAGGCCTCTGTGGCCTACTTGCCCCTTGGCTGGTGATGGCCACTCTGCTGCTTCTGGGGGCTCCCGGGCAACTTCGGTTGTGTTGGTTTCTGGTAGGATCTGCGCTCCAGGCAAGAAGCAACCCCCTCCCTTGCCTCCCCACCTCTATGGCACAGAAAGCGAACAGACCTTGAACTCTAAATGCCTGCTGAGGCTTGCCGCAGACCTCGAAGCCTTGTTCCTAAAGGGACGGGGAAGTGGACCGTTTCATTTCAGCATGGTTCAGTCTAAGCTGTCTGACATGCGACCCAGGCAGCTTTTTCGTAGGGACTGGCAGCCACAGATAAAATCCCCCAATCATTAAAATTATGTTAGCAATAATTCAGGGGATGCATACTAAATAATGTGGATCTTTGTTAGATGCTTTACCCATCTCAACTCATTTAATCCTTGAAACAACCTCACAGGGTAGGAGGTTTTGCCACCCGACACCCACACACACCAGCAATGGTCAGGCAGCAACAGGCACACCCCAGCCCTGAGTGCCTACTCATTAAAACGTGATCCCACCTCCCAGGAGAACGCCTCTAAAAACATGTTTTTTTTCTTATACACCATAAGAAGTAATTCCAATAACAAAACACTGTACTTTTTTTTTTTCTAAGTCCTTGTAAGTGCAAAACCCTGCAAACAACTATAATGCCCATCCACAGAAGCGCGATGGCAATAGTTGGCAGCATCCCCAGCCTTCCTCCCCCTCCTGGAGGATGCTGCATTTCACAGCCACATGGTTTCAGTGGGATGATGAAGCATGAGGAAGCGGGGGTCCCTTCCCTTGCTGGCTTCACCACCACACCGCCCCCATCAGGGAGAGGCTCAGGGTTTTCTGTGGCAGACTCCTTCCCTCCACCATAGATGAAGGGGACGCTGTGGAAGGCAGAGCAGACAGAAAAGGAAACAAGATCCTGCTGTCGTCACTGAGCCACTTGGATCAACCCAACCCTGAAACTCACCCCACCTTTGGACTTTCCAGTTTCGGGAGCCAAAACCTCCCCTCATTGTTTAGGCCAGTTTGAATTGGGTTTTCTATTACCTGCAACTGTAAATGGACTCCTCTGGTACAAAGGCAAGGCCCATCTGCTCTTGGCACACTCCTACAACTGATGGCGTGACCGTGAAAACGCACTGTGGATCAGTATATTAAGTTAACATTTATAAAATACTATGTAAAATGATTCCATGGGTGTGATGACCCGAGTATATGCATGGATATTTTCAGGAAGGATTCCTAATACTAGTTACCTCTGGGGAACAGAAGACATACTTTCACTTTTCACTTTACATTCTCCTATGTTTAGATTTTTATTTAAGTGTACTTTTTAAAAAGACTAGTTTAAAAGTTGTTTGAGGTGTCAAAATTACAGTCCAAGGTGATAATTTATTCTGGTAGGTTTTTTTTTTTTTTTTTGAGACGGAGTCTCGCTCTGTCGCCAGAGCTGGAGTGCAGTGGCGGGATCTCAGCTCACTGCAAGCTCCGCCTCCCAGGTTCAGGCGATTCTCCTGCCTCAGCCTCCCAAGCAGCTGGGACTACAGCTGCACACCACCATACCCGACTAATTTTTGTATTTTTAGCAGAAACTGGATGTCACCATGTTGTCCAGGCTGGTCTCGAACTCCTGGCCTCAAGTGATCTGCCTGCCTCAGCCTCCCAAAGTGCTGGGATTACAGGCATCAGCCACTGCACCCGGCCATTTCTGGTAGTTATTAAACCACGCATTGGAAGCCCCTGCTGGAATATAAGATGCAGAGCACAGAAAGAAAGCCAAGTGAAGAAAGAATTGTTTTGGACCCTTATAAGGAATACTCACGTCCTCCTTCTCCAAAGCTGGGCTCCCTGAAGTTGGCAGTCTCATCAAAACAGTATCCACTTAAAAGTACCCTTAACTTTTTCTTCCAAAGTAACACAGTAGCCCCAAATTCTACAATGCCCACTTCGTGTTGTCCTGAGGCACCCTGGAGACGTCAAAAGCATTTGAGAATGGACGTACCTTTTTTTTTAAGACGTTGTCTCGCTGTATCACCCAGGCTGGAGTGCAGTGGCACGATCTCGGCTCACTGCAAGCTCCACCTCCCAGGTTATCACCATTCTCCTGCCTCAGTCTCCCAAGTAGCTAGGACTATAGGTGCCCGCCACTACGCCCAGCTAATTTTTTGTCTTTTTAGTAGAAACGGGGTTTCACCGTGTTAGCCAGGATGGTGAACGTGCCTTTAATGCAGCCTTGAACAGGAATGGCCAAGCCTTGCCAACTTGATAAGGAGCTAAAAAGGCTCTAAAGGTGTATGGTTCCCCAGATTTCTGGAGGGCATCCAGATGAATGAGAACAGGGCTGCAGGTAGTCACCTGCAGCATTCTCCTGGGCACGATGACAGACACAGGGAAGTGTCTCTACCAAGATCCATCATGGGGGACAGGTTCCCATAGTCCCGGACACACAACCTAAAAACTGTGGTTCTGTGGACAAACACCCGTATGACCCTAGAGCTGGAAAGGCCCACCCATGAAGGTCATTCAGCACTCCACCCCCCACCCCCAACCAGCACAGCTGAAAGCTCTGGATCAGTGGGTGACAGGCTGATGCATCTGACATTTGGGCAGAGACCTTCCCATGACAGCAGGATGCCTCAGGTGCCGGGGCCACTGCTGCCTCCCTCCGTTCTCTGCAGTCTATGTTCCTCTGAGACTGCTGGCTGAGAAGCCATGAGGTGGGTTCCCTGATGAGACTGAGATGCTCTCTGCTCTGCTGGGAGCCTTCCAACACTGCAGCCACCTACACTCACATGCGTGCCCGTCACCTCCCCAGTGGCCTCTGCATGGAATCTCCCAGAGAAATTCCATGTTCCAGGAAGGTTCTGCATCCTTTAATTTTCATTGTTATTCATGAGGAAACCCAGTGCCAGGCTTCTTGTGGACCATGCAGATGGTTTTTCAGCCCAGCCCACAGCCCTGCCCTGAGGGAAGTGGGATTCCCTGGAGGCCGGTGAGGACAGCTGCAGCAGAGTCCTGAGCAGACGGATGGGAGCGGCCAGAGAACTGGCGAGCCCAGGCCTCTGAAACAGAGAAGCAGAGGACGTTCAGGAGGTGCAATGTCTGGTGCTAGAGGCCGAAGGCCAGGGTTGACCACTGGGATAAGCAGCTTTCAGCTACATGGGGCATGGTGGGTGGTGGAAAGGAAGGGGTACAGACAGCCCAGATAAGAAGCTGCCCGGGAAAGAAAGGAGGGAGCCATAGGGCCTAGGCAAGTTTTTAGGATGAGGAAAGGAAGGCCAGCGACAGGAAGAAGGGACAGGAAAAGTAACGTGACAAGATCCTGAGGGGGTGGGCCAGGGTTGGGGAGGGGGTACAGGAAGGACCCCAAAGCTTTAAAGTGAGCATGTGCATGGTGGGGTGAGACCAGCCACAGCTGGCCTCCAACCAGGGAAGACAGGGATTCAGGACAGGCCAGTGCTGAGTGGGGAGTGCACAGGAGGCCTGCCCTGTGCCTCTGTGCAGAGAGCCGATGCTGGGTGGAGACGGCCAGTGCCCGGCTCTCATCCTTGCTTTCTTTCCATTCCTCATCCAACTATTCAGAGTCACATGATATGGCTGAGAATGGCCAGAAGGGTCTATAGTTGAAAGACAAACCCAACTCTGCAAGTCACACTGAGACTTCATCCTGAACTAGGTCTACAGGAATAGATGGGTCAGGCCTACAAGAGCCTTCCAGGAGCTCTGGCAGGGAGGGTCTGCGGCCACCCACTCCCCCAGGGAAGGCTGGATCAGAGGCATCTAGTGAGGCGGGCACCGCCACCAACCCCCTTCAGAGAGGCCGGCACACCCAGGACACACAGCTCGTGCAGCGGCAGTGCCCAGGCTTCAATCCCGTGTCCCCACTTCGACTCAGTGGCCCCAAGCTCTTTTGCCTGGATCAATAAATAGTATCGCCCAGGGGTGGACAGAAATAACCTAAAACAATGTTTCCTCTAGACTGAAAGTGCTGCCATACAGAATCTTAAAAATAAAAAAAAAAAAAAATGCACTCAATGAAATGTAAGTCAGATTGTGCTGATGATGGGCTGCCTCTACCATCCACCCTTCTGTAAGGTCTACATACCCTAGCCCTTGGCTCCTCTGGCAGCTGCGTTTACCACTGAGATGCTTAGCAACATCTTGATAGTGACCCCAAACAAAAACGACCAAAACAACAGCATTAATATAAAGATATATTCCATAAAAGAGTTTGGCAGTCAAAGAGAAGCATCACACTTCCAAAAAACACAAGCATTCTTCTTCTCCTAGTCTACAGAGAATTGTAAAAAACAAACAAACAAAAAAACCAGGAAAAAAAAAGATAATATCATCATCAACAAACAGCCACCAGTATACACCACACTAGAATGTACACTCCGGCAAGTTACTGAAGGTTGCACTCGATCCCTGAACGATGAGAAGTGGTCCGAGCTATGGCAAAGCGTTAGAAAGTAGCCCAGCTAGACAAATGCCCCAGCTATCCCCAGGGGAATTATTCAGTACTTAAGAAGACTTCATTTCCAAGAGCAGGCCCCAGAAAAGCCCTGACAGGAAGGGTGGACCAGTGACCACCGATATCCGGTCACCAGAAACAAAACGCCCGGACCTTCTGAGCAGCTGCAGCCTGGGGTTGTGGCTCGGCATGGGGCGTGGTTGCAGAAGAATGGCTGTCTCAGAGAGAAGCAAATGGCAGGCCAGCCAGCCCTGGGTACGCGGCCTCAAGAGGAGCCCTGGCCAACTGTTTCAGGCTAGCCATCTTGGGCTGGGGCTCCCTGGGCTTGCAGTGGGGAGGGTCAGGATTCAAGTTCTGGGTGACAATTTCAGTAGCACCAAGACCAGAAGACAGTGAGGCCACGCTGGGGAGTGGGGGAGTGCTTGTATGTGGGATACATGGAGGGAGGCTGCAGTATGTGGAGGGGAAGGAGAGGCTGTTGTGGGCTGGTTCTTAAGACACTCGAGGGGACTCAAAAGGGTCGGCTCCAGCCGTGGACACTATGTAAGGCTGCTCAGAGGAGAATGCTGGAGGAGAGGAAGAGGAAGTGAAATGGTGTGAGAACATTCTTACCCCTATAAATAAACTATTTACACACTTTAAGAAAAGGAGAGCCGGCTCTCAGTGAAGAACCATGCCCACCACCCCACCGGTGCCATCAGGGCTTAATGCTGTCAAGACCAGAGGCAGTTCTGGCACCGGGAGAACAGCTGGTGGACACAGGGGGGCAGTGGACAAGGCACTCCCGTGGCACCAGTCCACGCACTGGCTCAGGCTTACTTCACTTGAACATGGCTGAGGATCCTGCAAACAACCCCTGACGTGTGCATGCTCCCGCAGACTGCGCTGGCACTCAGAGGCCCAGCAAGGCCACGTCCGCCTCCCCAGTTACAGGCAGGCCCCCGTGCTGCTTGGCTTGATGGAGAGAGATGCCTTGTCCACGCCTGTGGGTCCCTCTACCCATGGCCCACCCACAGATGGGGCTGACCCAAAGCAGATGTCTGGATGCCAGTGGAGAGGGGACCAGGGTGTCCTGCAGACGTGCTTGAGCTGCAGGGGGACTGAGTCAATCCCTCCTGGCAGCCACAGGAGCCCTCTCTGTCTTTCAGAGTCACCACTCCCACATAAAGACACATTCTCTGTCTCTGGATAGACTCCAGAGGGATACAGTCACAAGTCTGGGCAGGTAACAAGGGGGTCCCTTGGTCTTCAGCACCAGCAAGCAGAAACAGAGAGGTCACGTCACGCTGAGGCTGAAGATGGGGCGCTGGCTCTGGGGGTGTCGGCTCCTCTCCCTCTGGACTTAGGGCTGATGGCAGAGAAAGGCTCTAGTTTCCCGGCGTGGCTCAGCTCGGCTCCCTCAAGTCTGCTCCTCAGAAGTGATGGCCGGCCTTCACCGCCTCGATGTCCGAGATCAGGGTCCTTGCCAGGAAAATGCCAAATATCTGAAACCAACACCAGCAGAGTCAGTGACCATTGCTGGGGCCCAAAGGCAGACGGCAGGGAGCGGAAGGTGAGGTTGGGAGCTCCCACTGCACGCCTCTCCTCACCGCCCCCGCTGCAACTGAGGATGCAGAGATAGCACCGTGGAGCCAGTGGCACAGCACAGCTACTCCTTCCGCAAAAAGGGGTTCTGGGGTCTAGTCTGTTACATCCCCAGAGCCTAGAAGAGGCAAACCACAGGCAGCACAAGCAAAAGAGACACTCTGCCCTGCCTCCAACATGATTAAGTGCATCACAAGCCATGGGGCAGGACACGCCTGTCCCTGGGTTAAACCAAAAATAACAGGGTCACCCTGACTGTTTCTGATTCCCAAAATAATAAATCTTGAGTGTTTCCCGTAAACGTTGATTCCACAAAAAGACCAAGGCCACCCCCAATTTCGGCTGTGCTAATGTCTGAAGGTTCATCCCAACCTTGGTGAGCGGGAAATCGTGAGAGAAGACTGATGTTCTTCTAACGTGAACAGACGAGCATGAACTTGGTGACCTCTGGAAATGGCTTTTTTTCCCTTTAAATTCTTGTGTGGTTCTAATTTGACTAGTCAGTCCTTCTGAAGTCTGATTCTTCCCTTTCCCATTTTACAAATAACTTTTTTCTTTCATTTTCCAGTTGCTTCCTCCTATTTCTTAGTCTTCCTTGAAGGAGGAAGGCATGTGTGGGTGGCTGGTGGCCCTGGGTCCACCTCAGTCACCCTCTTCCAGGAAAGAACAGAGTCAAACACTTTATAAATGGTGTTATTTTCCACACAAGAACTGCATCAGTGGACCCAGAAGCTGCAGCTTCCTGGAAGCCCTGAACAGCACTGGAAAGACTCCTGGTTTCTCTGATCACTGAATTCTTGACTTTCTCTGCCACTTCGTCTCCTGGCAGTCACCAACCAGCCCAGTCACTCCAAGCCTCACTGCCCGCTGAGCCACCAACATCCTCCCACATGTCAAACCTGGTTCAAATGAACAAGCACAGCCTGGGAGGGGAAAGGATGCCACAAATGGCAGCGGGCCTCAGAGGATGTCTCATGGACAGGGAAGATACCTGACAATCCCAGCCCAGGGACCAGAGACAGGAGGAGGGGTCCCGGGGCGAGTGCACACACCTGAGCCTCAGGCCACCCTCAGGCCCCAGGTGACCAAAAGTTTAGCCTCCCTATCTGCAGCACTTGATGGCCCACCCCGAGCACACTCCTGACCCACCTCCAGACAGGCAGTGACCCTTCTGCAGCCCACCAGGCCCTCTGGAGAGGGCTGCCAATAGGACCTGTGCAGGGCCACAAGCCCCTCCCAGCCTGCCCCCGCCCAGAGGGCGCCCCTATAGGTAGCATTTATGGAAGCCACCATTCTCCTCCCCAACACGTTTACACACATACACCCTCTCAGCCTTGGACATCCAGTTGAATCCCTTTTTTAATTCTGCAAATTCCTTAATACCATACCCAAGCTGGACCCATGCACTCTATGTTAAGGGCCCAACCTCAAAGGAAAAAAGGCCACCTGCCAATCCTACAGGCTCCCGGGACGCACCTGCAGCAGCGAGATGGCGATGAAGACGCCAGCCACAATGTAAATGTTCCGCGGGAGCCAGCTTTCCAGCGCCTGGATGCAGCCTTTCGTGAAGATGGACTCGTCCCACTTGCTCTTCAGCTGCAGGAAAACACCACAGGGGCCTGAGCCTTTGGCACGCACAATGTCCCCACCCTGATTCCCTAGCGAACTCCACCAAGGAGCAGTGCAAAGCAGGGTGGGAACGAGGGATCCAGGAGGCAGGCAAGGACTCTCCAGGAGATGCTCGTCGGCTCCTCCCAGCCTCTGCCCCTCGCTGGGCACCGTGCCATCGCACCACCTGTCTGACCAAAGACTCCCTGGCTGTTTCCCTTCAGGTCTCCAGAGATTTAAAGACCAACTTTCTCAAGATTCCCTTCCCCAGTGTCCACATCTGGAGAAAGAGAAAGGACTTGAAGGCTTGGAGGAGGATGTGCCTTCAAAGGGAGAGAAACCTGGAAAAGGGGATCCAGAGTCTCCTGAGAAGAAGGGTGCTTCTCAGAGCGGGCATCCCACCGGTAAGCTCGGCCAGGCAACAGTCACCAGCCAACCGGCTCCCTCCAGTGCTGACCCCGGTGGGGTATCAGTAACCATCCCAGCACACACCCCAGCCCTGCCCACCCCACCCAGGGCAATCGGCCCCAGCCCCCTCACACCTATCAGCCTCCTCCATGGCAACACGATGGAGCATTAGTCCCTAACTTTAGAGGTGTTAGGGGCTAAACTGTGTCCTCAAAATCCATACACTGAAGTCCTAACCCCCAGGACCTCAGAACGTGATTGTATTTGGAGACGGGCTCTTTACAGAGGTAATTATGCTACAATGAGGCCATCAGGGTGCCCCCTAATCCAATATGAAGAGCATCATGCCAAGAAGAGGAGATCAGGACACAGACATGCAAGAGGGGAGCCCACATGAGGACACAGGGAGAGGACAGCCACCTGCAGCCAAGAGAGAGCCCTGGAACAGACCCTTCCATCACAGCTCTCTAAAGGCACCCACCTTGCCAGCACCTTGATTTTGGACGTCTAGCCTCCAAACTGTGAGAAAATAAATGTCTGCCGTAGCTTAAATTTCTGTTTGTGTTATGTTGTGACAGCAGCCTTTGCAAATTAATGTAAGTGGCAAAACAACTCATAATTAGGGAAGCTGATGTTGATACAGGTTCTTATCTTAGTCCATTCAGGCAACTATAATAAAATACTATAGATTATGTGGCTTATAAACAACATAAATTTATTTCTCACAGTCCTGGGGGCTGGAAAGTTCAAGATCAGGGCACTGGCAAATTTGGTGTTGGATGAGGGCCCACTTTCTGGTTCATGGATGGCACCCTCTCACTGTGTCTTCACACAGTGGAGTGACAAATAAGCTCTCTGGGCCTCTTTCATAAGGGCACTCATCCCACTCATAAGGACTCTGCCCTCATGACCCAATCCCCTCCCTAAGACCCCACCTCTTAATACCATCACATTGGGGCTTAAGTTCTAACATGTGAATTTTGGGGAAACACAAACATTCAGTTTACAGAAGTTTCTCCCTGTAAAATGCAGATCCCTAAAGAAAGACAGTTGCCCAAGCTGTAGGGACACATCCCTCGTATGCACAACTAACAGGAGGGGTCTCTGCAGATTCCTCGAGACTTCTCCCTTTTAGAACAGCAGTCATTCATATCACCAAAAACCACTAGAACAAGGACTGGAGTGGGGTAGGGTCTTGCTTCTCTTTGCATCCAAGAGCACACTCCCTACAGCCTAAAGGAAGTCCTGGAGGACAGAGCCTCACCCCTGCCCCATGCCTGCCTCCCTCTTTGTCACCACTGCCTCCACACAGAGGCCAGACCAAGGCACATACACTCCTGCAGCTGTCCTCTTAACGAGAGACATCTTCTGGGATGCCAAGGAGCCTCCTAAAAATGCAGTCTTTGTCCCTCAAAACTTCCATCCCACCTCTTTAAATGCAGCAACTCCTAGTTGTTGGGACTGCAGCTCACAAGGCTTGGAATCACCATTACTGCTCCCAGGGGTCCTGCCGCCAGCTCAGGAAGCGGTGTGTGTGACCCTGTGCCCATGCTCAGCTTAGGTGGCATCAGGAGCTTCACTGCCCCGAGTTTCCCCACTTCAGTTTGCACTTGTGCTAAATCAGGATGTTGAACCATAGGGAATGAAACCTAAAGAACTCTTCAATTTGTATACACTGGAGCTCTCACCTGAATCCTGACATCATATCCACACTGTGTGTTCACAACTTTTTGCTGCAAGAAAAGGAGAAAAATTAGCTGCTTTTGGTGTCTCAAGAACCTAATGGTAAGAGACTCTAGAAAAGACATGACCAAACACTAGCAAACATTTGTGCAAATTCCATTACAGCTCATATCCTTCAATCACGACACCAACTAATCCTTCAGGCCAGGACAGAGTGGCAAACTTTCTCTAAAGGGCTAGACAGTGAATATTTCAGACACATACTCAATTCTGCTTTTGTTGCATGAGAGCCGGCACTGACAATCTGTAAACAAACAGGAATGGCTATATTTCAAGAAAACTTTATGGACACTGAAATTTGAATTGCATATAATTTTCATGTGCCCCAAAATATTATTCTTCTTTTGGTTTATTTCCAACCATTTAAAAACATCTGAAAGCATTCTTAGCTCACAGATCATGGAAAAATAACAGGCCAGATTTGGCCTGGGGGCCACAGTTTGCTAGGAGGTAAGACCTATACTTGGAGGTAAGAACTATACGTGCTAAAAGCAACACTTACGAGACTGGTACATTTCACAGTCGCAGTGGAGACCTTAGAAGAGCTGTGCAGTTTCAGCAAATCGGAGCCTCTCCTGGGCTGCAGAACTTGCCCATATAATAGTGGTGATGCTCTGCCTTCTCAAAGCCCATAACCCAGGACCAGGCTTTACATAACTGCACTGAGAGCTGGCAACATGCCCAGTTCTACTCAGGCTCAGCTCAGGCAAAATTCACAGCTCCTTCACGGGTCACCCCAAGAACATAGCTTCTGGAACCCAAGGACGTTGGCCTTGGATTGGGAATGCAAATAGGTATAGAAAGGACAGGACAGGCGCAGTGGCCCACACCTGTAATCCCAGCACTTTGGGAGGCTAAGATGGGCAGATCGCCTTGAGCCCAGGAGTTCAAGACCAGCCTGGGCAACATGGTGAAACCCCATCTCTACAAAAAATACAAAAATTAGCCAGGAGTGGTGCTCAAGCCTGTGATCCCATCTACTTGGGAGGTTGAGGCCAGAGAACTGCTTGAGCCCGGGGAAATAATACTGTTTTCTCCTGCCTCACCCAGAACACCAAGGCCAGGGTGGGTCATGCAAGCAGTGTTCCTAGAATGTACACACATCGGATTTCAGAGCTGGGCAGCCTTGAGGAGGGCGTGGAGAGGACACACCCGCTCCTCAGACCTCCATGAGAGAAAAGTACCCCAGAGCACTGGAGGAGTCAGGAAAGCTGCTGGGCTTCAGGAAGGGCGGGCTCCCTGTGTCCCAGCACAAGCCAACTCACCGCAGGATCTGGCACGCAGCAGGAGAAGGGGACCCCGCACTTCTCTCGGCTGTAGCTGGCACCGCTGCAATTGAAGTAGACGTTGAGATCCCAGTCTTCAGGGCCATATGCGCCACAGCACTGGTTCTGCAACCACAAAAGCCAGAACTGTTAGGGGCTCCAAGACAGGGCCATGGCTGCCCAGCATAGGGCAACGTTCGTGGTGATGCCAGGCTAAGTCTGCCGGCATCTACCATGCAGAGAAACCAGGGCCCGCCCCGCTACCCCCCATGTGCAGAGATGCTAAGCTGGCAACATAGGCAGCCCTTTAAGAAGAAAACAGCTGGGCTGTAGCCCAGGCCTGTAACTTCAGCGACTCGGGAGGTTGAGATGGGAGGATGGTTTGAGCCCAGGAGCTGGAAATAAATCTGGGCAACACAGCAAGACTGCACCCCCGCCCCCCCGCCCATCAGAAAGAAAGAAAGAAAGAAAAGAGAAAGAAAGAAAGGAAAGAGAGAGAGAAAGAGAGGAAATGAGAGAAAAAAGGGGAGAGAAAGAGAAAGAAATAAAAGAAAGAAAAGAGAAAAGAAAAAAGAAAGGAGGGAGGGAGGAGAAAAAAGGAGAGAGAGAGAGAGAGAGAACATGCTCTTTTGATGTGTTAAAGAAAATAATAAAAACAAATAAAAAGGAAATGGCGGTGAAGGTATCTCCCGGCCACGGTCCCTCCTCTGTCCAACCCACATCGCTGGCTCAGTGGAGCCCTCTGGCCCCACTGCCGGGCACAGCATACCCAGCCCAGGCCCTCCTTAGCAGGGAGCTTGCCCTTCTTCCCAGCCTCTTCAAAGGAGACTCCTCCTTCCAGTCTCCTCAGAGGATAGGAGAGTGGCCTCTCTCCTTTGAGGCCCCGTCGGCACCTTGGTGTGGTCCTTTACTTGCCACAAGAGAACACTTCCTAGTGTGCAGTGTTCTCCTCCCTGAGAAACTTGCAAGCGAATTCCCCTTTTCACCCCTTTACAAAAAACAGCTGCTAAGTGTCTGCTCCTCAGAAAAGAGGTCCAATGAGGGTGAAAGGTAACACAATCAAAGCTCCGCCCCACACCTGGGGCCTCTGCCCTCCCCTTCCTATCATCTGGTGTGGCTACAAAGAAAATCCTTATTTGACTACAAAATTTGTAAAAACCAAACACTGAAAGCATCATTGTAAAGTTGACAGTGTCTCTTCCCCTAAAAAACTTTTTCGCATTTGCCCTTACAGCTGACATGGTTATGGCAATAATCACAACAAATGACAACAGCGATTTCTGGTTGTTTTGTTTTGCTTACTTCTCAGGTAAAATCGTCTCCCCCACACCTCTACTGTTCCACTTGCTTTAGTGATTACCCGAAATTTCACCCCAAGGAAGCTCTGTAATTTACTGAATCCCTCTCCTGGGAAGTTTTTTAAAATTATTATTATTTATTTTTTTGAGACAGAGTCTCGCTCTGTCGCCCAGGCTAGAGTGCAGTGGCGTGATCTCAGCTCACTACCAGCTCCGCCTCCTGGGTTCACGCCATTCTCCTGCCTCAGCCTCCCGAGTAGCTGGGACTACAGGCGCCCACCACCACGCCCAGCTAATTTTTTGTATTTTTAGTAGAGACGGGGTTTCACCAGGATGGTCTCGATCTCCTGACCACGTGATCCACCCGCCTCAGCCTCCCAAAGTGCTGGGATTACAGGCATGAGCCACCACGCCCGGCCAGAAGTTTTACTTTTAAAAGAAAAAGAAGTCAATGGAGAAAACTATGTTTTTAAGGCAATGCAGGGATGAACCACAACCTAGCATGCTGACACCAGCAAGCCAAGGGTATGTGAAAATGTAAAAAGGATGGTGGCACTAAACAGAAAAGAAAGGAGAGGTATCAAAACATGGCTGGGATTTGGTGACTTTCACAGACTAATACACATTAGTAATAACAATACAGATAGGGTCTTTGGTACCATAAATGAGTTTTGCTGGATCCCATAATACATGAAATAAAGGTGAACAAGTTTTGGTTAATAATGAGAGTGAATCATAGATTTTTAATGGTTTCTGATTTATTTTCTTCTCAAAAGCAAAGTGTTCCATATGAAAAGTTCTTAAGGAAGCTGGGCTTTCTGTCAGCACACAGATCAAACAAGAGCCTTGCATTGCACAGGCTGACATGGCCAAGGAGTGGGTTCCTCCCCAGGTGGCTGGGACAGCTGTGTTCCAAGCCTCCAGGTGCAGCCACACATGAGAGGGATAAGAGGGATGGGGACCAGATGGAGTAAAGGCCACAGCCTGGGACTACTTAGACAAACCCCTGGGCACATATTCCAGGGAGGTCACATTCTGCTAGATCTGACAAAGCTTCCTCCAGGCAGCGCTGGCTTCTTAAAAAGGAAGGGGAAAAGGTCCCAGGGAGGAAGGGGATAGGAATAGCCTCAGACGGTGAGTCACGAGCTGTGGGGAAGAAGCTATGCCTTACGGTATGCAGCGCCTAAGGAGGATTGCAGCTGGTGTGGCTATTGGGCAGGATTGGAAAGATCTGGGGCCGAAAGAGGAGGGCCAGGCACATGGGGGTGGGTGTTCTCAGGTGCAGCTAGATTTGCCTGTCCAATCCCAACGGGAAAGGGCTGGCCCACCGGGCAACCACAAGTCGGCAAAGTGGAACAGACCAGAGGCGGGGTGGCCTGTTCCACGGCCTCCCTGCCATCTGCCAAGCTGCAGGCAGAAAACCCACAGAGGAGAGAAGGCCTGGTGCCCCGCTAGCCTCAGCTCCGGGCAGCACAGCAGGCCACAAGGGGGCGCATGCTCTATCGGGGGCCCAATGGGGAGGTGCTTACAGCTTTCTGAAGGGAGTCGATGAGGTTCTGCAGGTCGATATCGTCCCGGTAGGACTTGATGTTGCTCTCGAAGAACTCCCGGAATCGGTCCCTCACCCAGTCCTGGAACAGGAAGGCCAGCACCGCCACAGCCAGCTCCAGGAAGAAGATGAGCACGATGGTGCCACAGAACTGCAGGGGAAGGGGACGAGAGCAGGACTGACCACCCCACCAGCCTGCACTCCCACACACATAACCCCACCTGACCCAGAACCACCATCCTCGGCAGAACGTGGGCTCTGCACCTGAGAGTCCCACACCGGGGTCCCGAGAATCCCACACTTGGTTAGCTGGGTGACTCTGGGCAACTTCTCTTCATCTGTAAAAAGGGGTTATTTATCCCTACCCATGTCACTGCATTGCTGATAACGGTCACATGAGTGAAAAAGTGTGCGAAAACTCCAAGCCAATGTGTCAGCCATTTGCTATGAAGCAGCCCTCCTCCCTGGACAAGGAGGAAACCCTATCACATGAACGAATGGCTGCCCTACCCCAGCAGTTCCACCTGGACCCTCCAGGGCAGCATCCTGGGGTATCGGCTCCTTTAGGACAGACACTGTGCCCAAGACACAATCTGACGACTCCCCCTACACACACAAACCCATTGAGTGCCTACATATCTGTCACCTCACTTTAGGGATGAGAAAACTATGGCTATGTCACTAGGTACATAGCTTGCCTGAGGTCACATAGTTCATGCAGGACATGTGAGTTCCCTGCAGGGCTCTTTACAATTCTGGAAGTGCCAAAGTTATCTGTACCAACTCTGCATGAAAGTATATGATCGTCAGCTGCATAAAGACCCCTCCAGAAGCTCTCAGCTGCCCCAGGCCACAAGGAGTGGTGGCATTCTGCAAGGGGCCAGTGCAGCCACAGGTCCATATCCCATCAGGGCAGACTCCCAGCCTACAGTCTGTGCTCTCACAGACATTATCACTGGCCATACAAGACACTAAGCAGCTTGCCACAACCAGCAAATGTGGAGTAATCTTTCAAAGTAAGAAAAAGGAAACACACACGCACATGAGGCCTGCCAAAACGTAATCTCTGTTCACATAAAAGCAAGATGCTAAACATAGCTGTTGTTTTTTTTTTTTTTCCAGAGAAAAAATTAGGAAAAAAAAAAAAGCCCATAGCTTTGCTTTTAAAATTATGTCCAGGAAAGAGAGAGCTTGATCTAATCAAGTCAACAAACAATACAGTGCAAAATATGATAATGTGTTTTCCCCACCAGGTATTATTTAACTGAATATATCTAAAAATGAATTTGCATCTAAATATAAAACTAAACTCTTAGTAATCTGCAGTTCTGCCAGGAAATTTGGGATTCTGCCTTGTACATCCAATAGACTCACACATCCTTGGAGAAGGGAAATGATTTAAGGTTACTTGCAATATCTTTTGATCTTAGCCAGGAAGGGCAAAGGACAGTAGCAGACAAACAATTCTTTTAGAACTTCTGAAAGAAGATAAAAGGCAAAGGAGCAGGGAGTAGAGCTGGCCTACAGGCAGCTGGCTCCTCCCACCAAGGGCTAAAAACCAGAGGGTACCTAATTCTCCTGTCGAGAGGAACCAGCTTCTCTAGACAGTAGGGTGCAAAGGGCTGCCTCCTGCCCCCAGGCAGGGGCCTGGGGGAGGCTCATAAGAGCTGCCACCTGCTCTGACCAGGTAACATATAATCCTGCCCAACAGAGCCTGCACCCCATTCCATCCTATCCCACTCTTGTCTCTGTGACCACTCACAAAGTTGAGCAGGCAGATATTCTCCCGCAGAGCCCCCACACAGCCGGCGAACCCCAGGGTGAACATCACCACGCCCACCATCAGGACCAGCACCACGGGGTCGATTCCATGCATCCGGGTCACTTTGGTGAGGTCGGACAGCACACCCTGAAAGAGACAGAGAAAGCAGGGCAGTATCGGCCCAGAAGGGGAGTCAAGGATGCCACCCTGAGGGGTGCAGGTGGTACTGAAAACAGGGACTTGTCTCCCCAGGCTCAGTCCTCTTGTTAACAGCCAGGCCAGAGTCCGGCCCCATCCATGCCCTTAGGGGTCCCTCTGACCAGCAGATCCTTGCCCACCTCAGGTCCCAGAAAGTGTTCCTGGCCTCCACCTACGCTGTGAGTTCCTCCTAGGCAGCCACCAGGCTTCTTTTGCAGCCTGTGGGGTGCCTATTCCAGGCCTGGAGGGAAACGGGGCTCTGTGGCCTGTGGTCAAACTGGTCACCCTGGTGGCTAACCTTGTTAGTCCCCCAATTTGGCACCTAATTAATAAGGAACACTACTCTTCTGAGATGAAAACAGCCTCACTATGAACACTCTTGTGGAAAACACGCCCAAGGGCAGGCCAAAGCAGTGCTATCCATAGAGATTTCTACACCAATGGAGGTGCTTTAGACTATACCCCCACTCTCTGGCCACAGGTGTCGTGGAGCACTTGAAATGTGGCTAATGAGACAGAAGGACTGAATTTTAATTTATATTCAATTTCAATTTAAATATAAACACAGACAGTCACATAATGGGCAGAGCAGTTCCGTAGGGTTTGTAAAATGCCAAGAGGAAAGCCGAGCCCTGGAGATTGAGTCATGTAGCATGTTTGCAATTCTGTTTCTTAGATGATGGTTGAACTAAGGGACTGGAGAGACCACAGCCCCCCTTCCAGTCACTGATCTCTGTTACAGTTTAACTGCCTCTTTCATTGTTCTTTACTAAACTCAGATCAGATATCACCTAAGACCCAGGGACAATTACATGTTCAGTGTGGAATGTTAAACATACCTTTCCTGAAAGAAAAAGACCGCCTCAACTAATCAGAACATTGTGACTAAGCATCAAGACATACATAGGTGTCTGGGCATGGCGGCTCATGTCTGTAATCTCAGCACTCTGGGAGGCCGAGGGCAGATCACTTGAGGCCAGGAGTTCAACACCTGCCTGGCCAACATGGCAAAACCCGATCTCTACTAAAAGATACAAAATTGAGCCAGGCATGGTGGCACATGCCTGTAATTTCAGCTCTTCGGGACGGTGAGGCATAAGAATCTCTTGAACCTGGGAGGCGGAGGTTGCAGTCAGCCAAGATTCAGTCACTGTGCTCCCGTCTGGGCAACAGAGCCTCTGTCTGGCTTTGTCTACATAAATGAGCCCAAGCTCCTACACTTCGAACAGGAAGGCTGACTTCCATTCTTTGGAATTTGTGCTTCCTGGGCAGCCCTGTCCTTAACATGTGTGCTTGAATAAACTCTCTCTAAACTAGGTTCTGGCCTTTTTAATTATTTTAAATCGACAGATTTGCTCCACACTCAGGGCCACACTCGGTTAGGCGGCTGCAGTCCCAGGGGCAGCCACACGGTGGTGCTGTGAGGCACAGATTGAACCTGCTTCTGGGTCACAGGGGCACAAGGACATCGCACCCCAGCTCTTGCCCTTTCGGGGTTCACAGGCCACTTTGAAGGTGCCCAAACCGGAAGGTGGGCCTTATCCTGTTCGTAAGACCATCGCAGGAAAGCCTGCAGACCTAGGTTCTTCTGCCTCCTCCTGCTGGAAGCAAAGGGAAGTTCCACTGAAGGAAGAAGGCCTGGGCCCAAGATGCTAGAGGAAGCTTTATCCTGGCTCTTTCCGGCCAGGCCTGCTCCACCTTACTGCTTCCCTCCCTTCCCCCCTTCCCTCCCTGGCCCTTTTCAGCCCTCACCGCCTCCACAGCACCCCTGCTATGGGGCAATAAGCAGCAGCACAGCCCCACCCTGCCCATATCCAGTCTCATCCCCTTCCTGGAGCTGCAACTGCCCCATGTCCTTCCAGACGGTAGAAGCCAGGTCTCCACTCCTCCCCTCTCCTCCTGAGGCTGGGCAAGGAGGCCCAGAGGTGCTTACCTCTGCCCCACAGGGCACCCTGGGGGCACGTCACCCAGCCCCGCTCCCTGCTCTTTCTCATCCTGGAGGATAAGGGCTTCAACAATAAGCATGCCTGTGTTCAAGGACCTGCTCGCTTGCTCCCAGAGGCACAGACAGGGTCAGGAAGCTGGGTTGCCCCAAGCCTGCTCTGCGGACAAGAGCTGAGCTCTCCACATCCACAGGGCTCAAAACCCAACCAGCCCAGCCCAGCCCATGCCTCCAGCAGCCAACACTATCATGTGGGCAGAGTAGGCAAGAGTTGTGTCTGTAAAGATTAACAACTACACACCTTGACACTACACAAGAAATGTTTGTTGTCAGGGAACAGATTGGAGGAGGGAAAATGAAGTCCAACGAATCTGGTTTTGGCTGCCTGAAGCTCAGTGTCCTGTGATAGTTACACCTACCTTTTCGCTCCATGCCCACAGCCCGACTCCAAGGAAGACAACTCCAGCCAACTAAGTGGGGCAGAGGAAAGAGAGAGAGAGAAGGAAGTTAGGATGGAAACCAACACTATGAACATGCTTCATAGAGCAAAGTCCACACTGCCAGGCAGGGCATGCTCCTAGCTCACATCTCACATAGCCCCTCAGGCCCTGCAGATGACAGATAACCTGAACCTACCTTCCTGAATGTCTGGACAAACTCCTTCAACCTCAGATGACCCTATGCCCCAGGGAGGGAAGAGAAAAAGATCTCACAGCAGGCTCCACCCTGGAGAGACTATGGGTCACAGATATCAGGCTGTGCCGTTTCTTCCCCTTTTTGCAACCCTGAACTCATTTCAGTGCACTATCTGGTGTATACGAAGACATCACCCCTTGGGAGGGCTGGCCCAGGTCCCTTCAGAGGTTCCCAACACACGATGAGGCTGCATAGGACTGGGCACCACTACACGGTAAGGATGGGGGGAAACAGAGCCCAGGATCTCTGCCACACACCCCAGCTCTCTAGCCCTGGAGATAAGACTCCAGGCACAGATAAGCAGCTATCCAGAGGCCCAGGCCAGGGTTGATCCTCCCCCTCACTGTATCTACACTGAGCAGGGGGTGCACCTGTGCTCAGGAAAGGCTGGGTTTTTAGCTAGAGAAAATAGGCCTGCTCTAAGCAGTAAGCTCACCCCAGAGGAGAAGCACCCCCAAGCCCAACTTCCCACCTGCAGGACCCTACACCCCATGTGCACCACAACAAAAAGGGGCCCTCCCAAATACATGACACAGGCTCCTGAACCAGGGAGGGCTTTTCCACATAGAACAAAACACAACGTGGGCTCTGCTAATAAAGCTGCCTCCTATTTTTCTGTGACTACTTTACACCACACTGGCATTTCACTGCCATTTATCACCATCTCACGATAAATAACAGGACCACGCTTCTCTATGACTACCAGTGATCTCAAGCCTTGAGCCACTTCTGCCTATTTTACTCAGTAACTAGCCCCAGGGGCTAGAATGGAAAGAAAGGGCTCAAGGAAAACCCCAGGAAGTCTTACCCAACCCTGAAAGTAATCTGTGATCCAACCTCTTCTGGATCACAGATCACTTTCAGAAAATGCACAAATGCCCAGTATTTTGTATGAAATTTTAGAGGGTTCACAGCTTCCCACTGCTGGCTCCCACAGTGGTCTGTGAACACTAAGCGAAGAACCCCCACCAAGAACTAATGCCTCCATTTTACAAAAGCAGAGGCACTGAGGCCCAGGGAGGGCCAAAACCAAAGTGCCAGGCAGTGGGGAGAAGGGCTGAATCACAAGTCTCAGTTCATTCATTCACTCCTCACTCATTCATTCAACAAATATTCACGGAGTACATCCCGAGTGCCAGATGCTATCTCAAGTACTAGATACAGCACCAAGCCAAGGGGGGCAGAGCTCCCTGGGCTCATCTCTAGCCCTTTCTACCACACCACACCCATTTCCTGCTTCTCAGTCCTCCCCCTGAACTGACTAGCTGGGAAGGGTTTTCCTGATGGAATGCATGACCGCTTCGTTTCCCTCCCCAGGTGTCTTACACTGGCATGCCGAGCGAGCCTGCAGGCGACTGGTCACCACCTGCCGAAACCTGTAAGCTCCATCCCCACCCATCTTATTCAAGGCCCCCAGTGACCTGCCTCCCTCTTGCCAAAGCTGGAGGCCAAGACTTTTCCTTGTGGTATCTGACCTCAGTGGTCACAGCTGGTCATTCCCTCCTCCTCCAAGCACTCCACTGACACACTCTGCTTCAGGGACCCTGAGCATATGCCAACTGCCTTCCTCCCTGCTACTCCTCCTCCTCCTTCAGACCCCTCTAGACACTGGTGGGCGTCACTCACAGTCCTAGCTCCTTCACCCTGCCCTGAGCCCTCTCGATGATCTCATAATTCACAAGGTTTAAATACCATCTAAACACTGCTGACCGACATACCCAGATGTCCAGTCCTGGCCATGCCCCCAGTCAAATACTCTAATGTCTACTTTACTTGTCCTCCTAAGACAGCTAATGATATTTCACTCTTATTCTGCCCCACTACGCAGCCTTGGTCCCCCGACCCCAACCCAACTCATGCAACTCTTCTCCGTCTCATTCAGTGGCACCACCGTCCACCCAGCAAGTGTAGAGAGAAAACCCAGACGCTAGGCTTGGTGCCTTCTTCCTCTTTTGCCCCACACTCAACCCAGAGGACCCTCTGTTGGTTCTGCCTCCAAATACACGGTGCATTCAACCAGCTTTTCTCCAGTCTCTGCTCCCACCTGCCCCGGCTCAACCCATTCGGGTCTGGATCCCACAGGGGGCTCCTCACTGGTCCAAGCAACGAGACTGGTCCTTCAAAAATACAGAGCTGGGAACTCCCCTCCTCGAAACTCTGCAGTGACTTCCCACGCAGACCTAGAAGAAAATGCACGTTCTCTCCCATGGTCCCCAAGGGCCTCTGCAGCCAGGCTTTGCGCACACCTCCCAAGACATCTCCTTCCCACCTGCAACCCACTCCCCGCGCCACCCTGACATTCCTTCTGTTTCTTGAAGTCATCAAAATCACCCCTGCCTCAGAGCCAGGACACTCTTCCCTCAGCCTGGAATGCTCTTCCTCCATATCCATTCCTGACTCCTCCCTCACTGCGTTCAAGGCCTCCTTTTACCACCCTTCGTGGAACTGCTCCCCATCTCCCACGTGTGACCTCCTCTGTTGATTTTCTTTGTGGCACTGATCCCAGACCACAGGGCCTGTCTCTCTATTGTGTCTCCCCAGCTAAGCCCTTCTAAGGCCAGAGATGTTATCTGTTTTGTTCAGAGTTGCAGCCCAACAACGAGGAGGGCTTGGCCCACAGTAGGCACAGAGCAGGCATGAGTGACTCCCCAGGACCCAAGACCACGACAGTGCTTGCCTGGGTCCTTCTAGTTACCCCCAGGTGCGCTTCTGGGTGTGATTCGATCCAAAAGCATTTTCAGCAAATGTGGGCCAAGAAAAACTCAGCCTGGCCCAGTTCCATGGGCCAAGCTCTATATAGGGGCATTCGCCTACAGTCAGAGTAGAACAAGCCCAGAGGCCAATGCCCCATCCAGCATTCCCAACAGACATTCCAGCCCCTGCCTAACCACTTTCCAAGACAGTCCACTCATCCCCTGGTGCCACATGGGACAGGTGAGAAAAGTCTGTCTTAAAGACACTCAACAAAACCACTGCTGGAGCTGCCCTCTCTCCTCCCCACTGCACTTCACAGCTCACCCCTTCTCTCACCTTGACTACTAAGTCTGACTTCTAAGTGTATCGTTTCCCACATTAATACCAGCCTCAGGCTGAGAACAGTGGCTCACAGTAATTTGGGAGGCTGAGGCAGGAGGATTGCTTGAGCCCAGGAGTTCAAGACCAGCCTGGGCAACATGGCAAGACCCCATCTCTTAAAACAGACAAACAAAAAGGTTTTTTTTGTTGTTGGTTTTTTTTTGAGACAGAGTCTCGCTCTGTGCCCCAGGCTGGAGTGCAGTGGCACAATCTCGGCTCACTGCAAGCTCCGCCTCCCGGGTTCACGCCATTCTCCTGCCTCAGTCTCCTGAGTAGCTGGGACTACAGGCGTCCGCTACCGTGCCCGGCTAATTTTTTGTATTTTTAATAGAGACGGGGTTTCACCGTGGTCTCGATCTCCTGACCTTGTGATCCGCCCGCCTCGGCCTCCCAAAGTGCTGGGATTACAGGCGTACAAACAAAAAGATTTTAAAAAACTAGTTGGGTGTGGTGTCACATGCCTGTATTCCCAGTTACCAGGGAGACCAAGGTAGGAGGACTGCTTGAACTTGGGAGGTCAAGGCTGCAGTAGGCTGAGATTGCACCACTGCACCCCAGCCTGGGTGGTGACAGAGTAAGACCAGGTCTCCCAAAAAAAAAAAAAAAAAAAAGCCTCAGTTCCATCTATATTAATAGGTTTCTGTGAATTCATGCTGAGGTGCTGTATTAATTGCTCTCCCAGGTGACTAAATAGATACAACAGGAAAAGGTGACTGGTTTCACAAAAGGAATTTTGTTCTGTACAAGTTCTCAAAAAAGACCCATGATCTCAAGAGCTGTTCATATCCCCACCCTCAGGGGCACAGTGCCCATGCAAAGGTAGGCCCACTCCTGCTCACCTCTGTTCCAATCACCCCTTCCCCAAACGCAGGGCCACTTACCGCTCTGCATATGGCCCACAGACCATACCCTCCTTCGCTTGCTGATCTTCTCAAGGCCCCCAGGGAAAGCCCTGGTTGACTCTGTTTGCTGGGGAAGCCAGCTCCCTACCAGTGCGTGCAGTTCTCTTTCTCTCAGCTCTAAGAATAAGGGCTTGGCCAGGCGTGGTGGCTCACACCCGTAATCCCAGCACTTTGGGAGGCTGAGGTGGGCGGATCACCTGAGGTCAGGAGTTTGTGACCGGCCTCACCAACATGGAGAAACCCTATCTCTACTAAAAATACAAAATTAGTTGAGCGTGGTGATGCATGCCTGTAATCCCAGCTACTCAGGAGGCTGAGGCAAGAGAATCACTTGAACCCAGGAGGTGGAGGTTGCGGTGAGCCAAGATGGCGCCATTGCACTCCAGCCTGGGCAACAAGAGCAAAACTCCGTCTCAAAAAAAAAAAAAAAAAAAAAAAGAATAAGGCCTTGTGTTGTTTTTTATTCTGTCTTAAAGGAAGAACTAAAGTTAACTCACACCGGAAAGACAGGAACTTGGGGATCACATGTCAGATCATGGGTTCAACAAACAGTGACCCAGGGCAGGAACTCTGAGTACCAACAAATCTGGTTTCAGAGACCAGGAGATTGAGGGAGGACCAGACAGGGGAAGTGACCTGCCTGAGAGCTCACATAACAGTCCCATGAATGAACCGGGTCACTGGCCCGCTTCACCCCACGGTACCCTTCCCTGGAACTCTGCAGCAGATGGTCTGTGGGGCCAGGCTGGGTGAGCCCTGACTGCTGTGAGCCCTGGCTGCCAATCTTCTGGGAGTGAGGGTTCAGCTGAGTACCCTCCAGCCTCAAGTGACCTTCTTTGTCTCCCTCCTATGGCCTAATTGAATTACCTACTGAAGAACAGGGCCCAGCTCCGGCCCAGCTTGAGGGGAGACCAGCCTTCTGTCTGCTGCACCAGCGAGCTCCTAGACTGCTATGGTCACTGCGAATAGCTGCCCTTTCCTGGGAGCTGTGCACTGCATTAAACACTTAATGGACCTAAGGCTATCCCTCCACATCCCATAACACTGGCTCAATTACCCGCATTTTTCAGACAGGAAAGCTCAAATGTAGAGCAATTTGGTCCTTTGCCCAAGGTCACATGGCTAGCTGGTGGCAGACTTAAGAACCAAACCTGGATGCCTCTGACCCTGGCAACACATTATCTTACCACCCACAGAGCAGCTGCCTTCCACGCAGGGGCACTCACACAAGGGCCCGGGGATGTAGGAATTCCACAGGGGGGCTTTGGGGTTGTGCAGCTCTAAAGCCAAATGATCCACACTGTCAGGTGGTGAGACCACTTGTGTCCCAACCAGGGCAGGTGGATAAGGCAGCAGGGCCTCTTTGTGGGTCACCACAAAGATTAAATATTGACCTTTCACCTTAGGAAAATGCCCCTGCGAAAGGCAGGAGGTCCTCTTGGGGCACTCTGGGCTGGTCCAGCCAGAGTCCAGACACAAGAAATCCACTTACCACATGAGCAAGCATGTGGTACTTTACCCAAGCGCTATCAAGTCACAAAGGAAGTGACACCCGGCCAGGCCCTGCTGAACTGGAGGAGAAAGATGCAGCTCCAAGCAGGTCAAAGGCAGCCTCTCACCCATGATTTAATGGCCTTGGCTCCTTGCAAGATTTAAGCATGTATAAAAGTACTTGGCAACTCCTGCAGGCCCCAGAGGCCTTTCTTCAGCAAGATCAAGGCGAACTACCAGCAGCAGGCGATGCTCTCAGGCTCTGCCCTGCTGGCCTCCGGGTCTTGCACAATCCATGCGCTGACTCAGGCTGACATTCACAGAGCCTCTTCCCCTGAACAAAGCCGGCCCTGGGTCCAGTCTCTGCTTTGCAGCTGCCTAGTGACAGGGCCTCATGCGAGTCCGATACCTTTTCTGAGCCTATGTTCTCTACAAAACAGGAATGATCTTTCCTAGGTCACAGGAAGGTTGGAAAGATTAAAAGAAGATCCTACGTGACATACTTACTCCAGGCACAGAGCCAGTCTCAAGGTGGCCATGCCCTCCTGCAGGGCAGGCAGAGCAGAGACGTGGGGGACGTTCGAGGATATGCCACAAGCATCTGCTGTCCTGAAGACACTGCATCTCCTTCTCGTGATGCTGGTGTTCCGTACCCCACCCCCAATTACTTCCAGCACCAGCCTCCGTCCTAAGACAAAGTTCTCCTTTCCAGAGGCACCTGTTTAACTGGGCTTCTGGAGACAACAGTGAAGCAGAGCTTAGGGAAACAGGGCCTTCTGCAGGCTTTTCGAGTGAGGCAGGAAAGGATGATGGAAAGAAAACGCCAGGGAGCGGAGGAAGCCAGGATTGAGTCTCAGCTTTGTTCCTAACTTACAGAGTCAGGGCCTCGAGGAAGCCATCCCTCTCCTGGGTCTCAGTCTGCCAATCAGCAAAATAAGCAGCAGGAGACCGATGACCTCCAAGGACCCATGCACATGCACCTCCCACTGGCTAAGCTTTGCCATTACAAATTACACCAGATGGAAACCCCAGGGTCCTGGCACTCTCCAGAATAGGAAATCCCGAATCCAGGCCTGAGGCATTCAGGAAACAACAGCGATACTTGTGGCCACTTGAAATGCTGATGATTCAATAGAACTTGAGGCAAAAAACGACCAGGAGGGTGCAGATCCCAGACCCAGCCTGGCCCTGAGAGCCCAGTGGGCCAAGGGAGGAGTTGCAGTTAACCATCCTGTGTTGAAAGTCTGAACCAAGCCACTTGTCAGTGGGAGTTTGGAAGGTCTGGGAGCCAGAAGGAATGCTAGGACTCGGCTTCCTTATGACACAGGGAAACAGAGCCCAGAGCAGGAGGTACCTTGCACGGGGTCACACAGCTATCACACCCCAGCTTTTCCTCCTGCCAGAAGGGTGGTTCTGAGAAAAGGCAACAACATGTGCCCTTCCAGCAGAGCCAGAGAACCCATGCGAGGGCCCCATTGTGGGGAAGGACTGCGCAGAGGGCTCCAGGGGCAGCTTCCACAGCTGTCTGTGTTGCCAGATAACAGGGAGTTGACCCCCACTGAGCCCCGCCCAGGAACCTGTGTCAAGGCCCTTGAAAGGAAGGAAGGCGGAGGGAACACAGTCATTCAAGGGAGGTGACAGGCAGTACCCCCAGGAGAGAAGAAACCCCCACCCTAACTTTGGCACAGTTCACAGTGATTAACAGTGGGTAGAAAACCAAGATACTAAAGCAGTGGTCAGCATTTTTGTAAAGGGCCAAATAGTAAATATTTTCAGCTTTGTGTGCTGGATGATCCCCGTAGCAATTACTCAACTCTGCTGTTATAATGGGAAAGCAGCCATAGATAATACGTAAATGAATGGGTGTGGCTGTGTTCCAATAAAATTGTATGTGTAAAAACAGGCGGAAGGCCAGGTTTGGCCTGCAAGCCATAGTCTGCAAAGCTCAGCTCTAAACTATCACACTAAAACCATCTGGACCTGGAGAGGAAAGACGGGATTTCCTCCTGCTCAGCCACACAAAGCCTGGGATACCCTATACTCAGGTCTCCAACACTGGTATGTTTTTATACCACTGTAACAGGTCTTAATAGCCTAAAACTGTAAACAACACAAACAATATATCCCCACAATAGAATATTACACAACAAGAATAAATGATCTACAACTATGTACAACTGCATGAATGAATCTCACATATGATATCAAATGAAAGATATCAGACACAAAAAACTTCATACTGTTAGGGAAGAATACTTAGTGGAAAAACTATAACTAACATCCAATCAAAAGTTACTAGATAGGGAAGAAAAGGAAACAAGTGAGCTACAAGAGAAAAAATTCAGTAAATAGAAGACACAAGTATGACAGAGAAGATGAAATTGCAACAACTTCAAAACAAGTATTGCAAATATGTTCAGGGATTTAAAGGAAAATATAAATATGATAAGGAAAGAAATTGGAGGCATAAAAAAGACCTAAATGTAACTACTAAAAATAGAAACTACAATACTAGAAATGAAGACTTCACTAGATGGGTTTAACAGCCAGTGAGACGCTACGGAAGAAAAGATCAGTAAAGCTGAAGACAAAGCCACGGAAACTAAAGGAGAGGGGTAAAATGCTCAACAAAATAAAAAACTAAACCAAGCCTAGGACAATGTCCTAGGGAAATGGGACAGGGAAGGGGAGGAAAAGGGTGTACATTTGAAAACATAATGGCTAAAATATTCCAAATCTGATGAAAACTATAAACCCACAAATCTCAAAGGCCAATGAACCCCAAACAGAATAAACACAAAGACAACTATACCAGCACGTATAAGCATTTTACCCCTCTCCTTTAGTTAGGAAAAAAAGATCTAAAAATTAGTGATCTACTCTTCCAGTTTAAGTAGCTAAGGAAAAGCAAAATAATCCCACAGTAGAAAGGAAGAAATAATCAAAATAAGAACAGCAATCAAGGTGAATGTGAATGTACTTGATGCTAATGAACTATACACTTAAAATGGTTTCAATGACAAATTTTCTGTTATGTATGTTGTACAATTAAAAAATAAAAAATAATTTCAAAAGATTTTTAAAAAGTAATTAAAAAGAGAAAAACAATAGAGACACCATCATCTAACTAAAAAAAATCAGATACCAGAGTTTAATTTATAGCAACAGGAGGCAGAACCACCATCACCCAGGGAAGGGGTGGGGTGGGGTGGGCATGACTGTAGGGGCACAAGGAAAGTTCCTGGGGTGATGGGAATGTTTTATATCTTCATTGTGATGATAGTGATTATGTGACATGTACAGTTGAGATTGAACTGTACAGTTAAAATGAATAAATGTTATTCTATCTAAATCAGACATCAATAGAAGTGATCATTATAAAAAGGATTTCCATTAAAGAAAAAAAGCACAAACAAGAAAAATCACTCCTGTAGACTATGCCATGCTGATTATTTACCAGCCAAGGAGGCAGAGTTATACAAGTACACCAAGGTACTTAAGACTTGAAAGTACGTGTAAGCATTTAACAGTCCTGTGTGCCAGGCAATAATCTCAAAGCACCTTGAACATCCCTTCCTCAGTAATCCCAACTGGTGGTCCCAGCCTCACACTTGCCTAAGTTGGGAAAATTGGGGGCTGAGGCCATGCAGGCCTCAGCACCACTGGCCATTCTTTAAGTTCTAGTGGAGTTTCTGATTAAGCAATCCCTGTCCTCTGCCTTGGCAAGCCTAAATGCAGAAACACACACACACACACACACACACACACACACACACACACACACACCCTGTGCCAAAAGACGGTCAATTTCCTATGAATTGAGGCAGTCGTTCTGGGGATGTGATTCTGACTGTATGTCAGGCAGGTTAAAATAATGTACACACCTTGTGACCCATTTAATCTCACTCCTGGGAATCTATCTCAGCGAATAATTTCCCTCCCTTCCCTAAAGGGAAGAATGTGTATTACATAAACCAATCACTGCATCCTTATCTGGGATAGTAAAAAAATTGGAAACAACCTAAATGTCCAATATGGGAATTTCTAAAAATACGGTTGGAAAGATAATGTTGCAACCTGGAATGTTCTGTATTAGTAGATGCTGCTGTGAAAATGCATATCTCAAGATTGCAAGGATACTACTCACAGGATATGAAACTGTGTGCCTGCAGACAGGACAATGGGGCATGGAAGAAGAAATGCAGTAAACCTGGGATGCCTTGTTTAGCCTTTATGAATTCCCATGCAATTACAAAAGTTGATTAAATACTACTTGAAGAGAAAAAAGGACATCTTCCCAGCAGTGAAAACAAAAATACACTATATACATTATTAAAACACTAGACTTTTCCCTTTTGACTGCATCACTGAGATGGAAATGAAGAAATCATCTGCCTGAAGATCTAGGGATCAGGCCTTGGGGTCTGATATCAAAGGCACAGAGTTCAGCTCAAATAAGGGCAATTCTCCATCAGTCAGAAGAGCCCAGAACAGCAGACTATCCTGTGAGGTGGCAGGTCCTCTCTAAAGAGGAGCATAATAAAGGTCTGATGAAGAGAATAAGACCCTGCCTGCAAAGATGCCCTAGACAAGGGTAAGGAAAGAGAGCTGATCTTTCCTCCTTGGGCTTGTCTTCTCTTTCTTGTGCAGGGTGGCCACATGCCCAGATTTGCACAGGACAGGCCTGGCGTACACCTGTTGTTCCAGGAACATTCTCAACAAACTCTCTCTTACTCTCAAAAGTTGAGCCATAGATTACATGTTCACCCTACTCACAGGAGATATCTGTGACTCTGAAGGAAGAGGCCTCAAGCCATGCTGGTCACAGAGCACAGATGTCCATGGATCTCATCTCACTCAGAAACAGGCTGCACAGAGGCGAATTCACACATTTTACAAGGGTAAGCTCAAATAGACCCAAGTCACTGAGAAAACCAATGGCAGAATGTCATTTAAAAAAATTTTTTTTAAACTACAGACAAGCAAAGGACTCTCCTGTGTAACAAAGGCCTACAGTCTACTTAGAAGGGGTTTCAGTTCTTCACTTTTAATCCGTCTCTGAAGCAGATCCAGGCAAGGACTTCATCCAACCTCAGCATGCAGATTAAAGCCAATGCTTGTGCTGGAAACCAGCCCTGGAGTTGCAGACATCATCTGAATCATCCCTCTAGAGGATTCACTCGGCAAACTTAGACAACCCCAAATGCTTTGTGGAACCAGTGGGGGGTATAAATGAGCAAAGACAAAGGGCCAGACGCCACTCCTCCAGTGTACGCCTCTCCCAGCTTCCCTTCCTCTGCACGTCAAAGTGAGATCTTCTGTACCCATTAACCAACAACTCCCCAATCTTCCCTTCCCAGGCTCCTAGCAACCAACATTCTACTTCCTGTCTCTATGATTCTGACTACTGTGGGCACCTCATATAAGTGGAATCATACAGTATTTGTCTTTTTGCGTCTAGCTTATCTCACTCAGCACAATGTCCTCAAGGTTTACCCATGCTGTAGCATGTGACAGAACGGCCTTCCTTTTTAAGCTCTTTCACATCTGTATAATATCACATTTTGTTTATTCACTCAATCATCGATGGACACTTTGGTTGTTTCTACCTTCTGGCAACTGTAAATAATGCTGCTATGAATGTGCACATGGGTGTACAAATATCTCTGCGAGATCTTGCTTTCAGCTCTATTTGTTATACCCAGAAGTGGAATTGTTGGATCATACGGTAACTCTATTTTTAACTTTTGTGGAACTACCATACTGTTTACCATAGCAATTGCACCATTTTACATTTTCACTAATAATGCACAAAGGTTTCAATTTCTCCACATCCTCATCAACATCTGTCATTTTCCATTTTTTAAAATAATAGCCATCCCAATGGGTGTGAAGTGGTATCTCATTGTGGTTTTGATTTGCATTTCCTAAGTCAAAGTGAGATTTTGCACTAAAAACAGGTCTAGTACAACTAAAGAATGATTTTTTTAACAAGTAAAAAACACTAGCGCTCTCAAAAAGCTATGTTGCATGGAAGCATATTTTCCCTAACATCCTTGTGATAAGAACCTCATGAAGCCCATTCCATTCTCATTCTGTAAACCAAGAGGTTCAGAACAGACACGCAAACATCAGTGGCATCCACATTTCTTATCCCAAGCAGGTTTTAACAATCCCTGGGAAACCTTGACCCCGAAGTCAGAGAGCTTAAAAAAAAATCTATTAGCGACCAAAGGGTATTTATCTATAAAGAATGCTATTGTGGAAAAAATATATATATATATTTTTTTTTTGGAGACAGAGTCTTACTCTGTCGCCCAGGCTGGAGTACAGTGGCGTGATCTTGGCTCATTGTAAGCTCTGCCTCCCGGGTTCACGCGATTCTCCTGCCTCAGCCTCCTGAGTAGCTGGGACTACAGGCGCCCGCAACTACGCCCGGCTAATTTTTTGTATTTTTAGTAGAAACAGGACTTCACCGTAGCCAGGATGGTCTCGATCTCCTGACCTCATGGTCTGCCCGCCTCAGCCTCCCAAAGTGCTGGGATTACAGGCGTGAGCCATCACGCCCAGCCTATGAAAATAATTCTAATTGAGGGCAAACTACTAAATAAAACATCATATTTGTTCCAACACCTAGAATTGGTCACAGAAGCAACAAGTTGCCTTCTGCACGTTGAAACTGGCCTGCTGAGCCCAGTGTCCACCATCAGCATGTGCAATCCTTCTGCCACTGCTCACTGTTAATTCATTAAACAAAATACAAATAAAAACACTGTGCAAAATCATCTACCTGGGCCTTGCTTCAAAATAATCCAAAGGGTTGAGCGGGGAGATACAAATCAAATAAGCTAGATGGTGGGAACATGGAGCTCATTTTATTATCCTACTTTTATATTTTCTCCATTTTAAAAAAAGAAAACTTATCTGAAGAGGTAAGGGCTTGGGCATTCCACTTTATACATTTTCAGCAACCTGAGGCAGACACTAGGCAGCTGAGAGTGCTACGTCACAAGGAAAACACTGAAGCTTAGCCAGGTCACTCAGCTCAGGGAGACCCTGGGTGCCCAGAGCCAGCCTGGCACACTCCTGCTACACCATGAGCTTCCCAGAGGGCTGTGCGCCCCAGTGTCAGGCCTCACCCCACATTGCCAGCTCCAGTGCAAATGAAGACTGCACATCACTACCAGGAACCCAGTGGGAGGGTCCAGCAGCTTCCCCCTAAGCAAGGCACTTGGCCTCCCACTCTTATTTCCCAACCAAGCTCTCTCATGCTTGGTCTTCCTGGCTGTTCCTGTTTGTTCCTTCCTGTTCTGCCCCAACGCACACTAACTGAAAAATGATTAACTTTCAACACACACATTGCCAAATCTGCAAAAGGCGGAAAACACTGCAGCACCCTTCAACCACCAAGCAGACTTACTACCATGCTGGATTCATGCGCTCCACTACTGGAATATAGTGCGGCAAATGTGTTACCGAGCAAGTTAGTAGAGCTCCCTGGTGTCAAAAACTCTCTCCTGAAACCCTCTGAAGAAATGAAGATACCAGGGCCCTCAGCCACAGCGGTAATGGAAGAGTGTTGCTCTAGCTGCAGAAATTAAGATGAGAGTCGGAGGTTGAGGCACAAAGCCAAGCAGCACACCCACAGAAGGGAGCAACTGGGTGTCCAAGTGTCCAAGTGTCAGACTGCCTGCCTAGCCCAGTGACCCTCCACCATATACTTGGCTGGGGGTGCAGGATGGTGGAGGGGGAACACCAGGTAAGGCCAGGGGGCTCTCCAGACAGGGAACAATGCTGCTCTGAGAAGCCAAACATCATGAGGATGGAGCACGGAATCCCACATTAAGAGGGACCCAGAGGCACCACATCAAATATCCAGCAATGCCCTATTTCAGGAACAATGATGCAGTTGCTGGTGCAAAGTTATCGGAGCACAGGAAAAGATGTGGGCTAAAAGACCAAGCCATTGAATCCCACCTTATTTCTCTAGGACAGAAAATCCCCAAACACACTAAGATAAATCACCAGGAGATGAGGCTGTAAAATCAAGCTTGCAAGGCTGAGAAGACTTAGTAAGTCTGCCTTGTTTTCAAGAGTTCCAGTCCCAATAGGTGATGCCAAATCTGCAGTAGAAGCAAAATATGACATCATGGCCACTCATTCTGTCCTCCTTTCTCCACCTACACCCACACAGATATTCATAAACTATGTTTAATGGTTTTAAAAGCCTCTGTGCATGATCATGTCCCCAGGCCCTCCTGCACAGAATCAATGTCTGCCTCTCCCTGGACCAATCTCACTGGCAATAAACACATGCTATATCTCCCTTAACCCCCCTGACCATCTCCAGCCAGTGTCCAACTTTTCTTCTCCTCTTTAAGGCAAGCATCCTTGGAAGAACTGTCAAGAGTCATCCCCTTCACTTCTTTACTTCCCACTGGCTCCTCAGCCAACTCCAGCTGGGTTTCTATCCACCCACCCCGATCCGCTACCCAGAGCACAGAGTGGTCTCTTCAAGTTCATCAACAACCTCCACTTTGTCTAAGCCATTACCAATGTCCTGTCCTCATCCTTCTTCGCCTCCCTGCACCATGGTTGACTGTGCCTTTCTACTTTAAAGGCTTCTACAACACACAATCTCCTGGTCTTCCCTTTACCTCGGACCACTCGCTCTCAGCCAACTTGGGAGTGGGTTTTCTTCCTCGACCCAACCTCTAGCATCCTAGGGCTCAATATTCAGACCTCTCCTCTTCTCAGTCAACACACCCATTTTCCACACTCTCATCTGGTCCAGCCCTTCCTCTGATGGTGGCTGGCCAAGACTTCCATCTCCAGGACAGTCAACAACAAAGGAAATGGTATCTCCCTGAGGCTGGCTATGAGATAATTTAAATGTACCCCTTCTATCCCAAATCCCATCTCAGAACCTGGTCACTCTGCAGAGTGACTCTCCAGTCACTCCAAAATCAGATCACACCACCCAACTTACAAGCCTTCCAATAATTATTTAAAGCAGTAAAAAATAATTCCAACTATTTATTGAGACCCGTGTGATCCTTTGTGACCTGGCTCCTGCATGCCTCTGTCCCTATCTGTGTCCCTTCTGCCACTTACTCAGCTCCAGCCACATGGCCTTCTGTTTGTCCTTTGCACACACAGAGCTCATTCCTGCCTCAGGCCCTTTGCAGCTGCCATTCTGTCTGTCTGGAGCATTCTTCCCCAGATCCCTGCTTGGCCGCCTCTTCATTAGTACTCAGTTTTCAGCCCACAAGTCACCTCCACAGAATGCCTTTCCCTGGCCACCCTAGCTAAGGAGCATCTCCCTCACTGTCCTGTTGTTCAGGAGGCTAACATGCCTCTTGGTTACACATAAGCACTATAAGAATAGCACTTTATTGCCCTTGTCTGCTATCACCTCCCAGAACCTAAAACAGGGTCTGGCCCATAGTCAGATGCACACAAAGTACATTGCTCCTGATGTCTCATTGGGGCACTCCCAGGATCGGAACAGGGGGCAGGTGAGGGAGACAGACAGGAATCTGGGTCAGAGTCCCAAGGCTTCCTGAACCCCCAAGGCTGGGTTGGCCTTACTCTGGCTTTCAATCACCTCAGCCTTCGGCCTTCCCCCATCCCCACAGTTGCAACTGGTTCTGTGAGGGTAGGGGTCACTGACCCTCCCCACCACCTTATTCCAGAGCTTTACATAGTGTCTGGCAAATTAAGAGTGTGTGGAAAACCATAATTTAGTGAATAAAGGACTAAACAAGGGAATGTGGCCACTCTCATCCACTTACCCAGAAGATGATGTTGTAGCTGAAAAGGAGGTACTTGTACCAGCAGCTGACCTTGGCGTTAGAGTATCTATAATAGTGCATCTTCTGAGAAGCAGAATCTGCGGAGAGATGTGTGACTAGTGAGATGACAGGCTCAGCGTTAAAACCTCTCCCCAAAACCTGCTCATAGGTAGATTCCAGAAAGCTCCAGATCATTTCCCTCATGACCCTTTACCGGTCCAAGCAGAGGCCTACTACCAAGGCTAGGTATAGGTAATGCAAAACTCAGGTTGAATCAGCTCTCCAAAAAACAAACGAAAGGATAAGAGACATTTTTGAAAGAAGGAAGAAAGATGCTTTTTAAGTGTCTTTTAAGTACCAAGAATTCTGCTCGGAGCCTTCCCAAATATTGATCTCATCACCTCTCGACTGGGAATTGGTTTTTTTTCACTTCATGGTTTAGGAAACCATTCAGAAAGATCATATGACTTGCCCAAGGACAAGAGAGCAGTGATAGCCCAGGATTGGAACCAAGGACAGGGGACTTCACAGTCCACGTTCTTTCCACGCACCAGAGCCAACAGAAGAAACAGGGGCTCAACCACAAAGAGCCACGTTTGGGAGATGAACATGCAGGCAGGTCTGGACATGATCCAACTGTGCCCAGTGAAGAAAAGCCAAGATGAGGGCTCCATATTCATTCATGCAGCATTTTCTGAGAACCTCTGAAGCTCAGCCCTCAGAGGTGAGGAAGGCCACTGGAGCCAGCAGCCGTCCCCCTGCTCCCTCCCTCCCCTGTCACCCGCACCCCACCCCCACCACCTCAACCCAGACCATAGCCATAGCTTTGTCCTCCAGGGCTGTCATGAAACTTGGACTACACAGCCTACGTGGGAAGACCCTGTGAACTACAGAGTGAAGGGTGGGGCCACTGATTTTTATCTGTGTCTAACCCCCAAAGCAACCTCAGAGATCCTACCACAGAAGGGTGTTATTTCTGAGGGACTTTTCTGAGGGCCTGGGCTACCTTTACTGCTTTCCTTTTTGAACCCCAGTGGCAATCCAGGTGGACCCCTAAGTCCTCCATGGTCTCCTGCCCCCAGTGCAATGGCTGAACAGCGGGGAAGGAGGGAGTGCCTCAAGTGGACAGGTAGGAACAGGATCAGAGGCCCGCAGGGCAGTGGTCCCATGCCAGCCCCGTGCTCACCCCCAGCTTCCCAGGTGAGGAGAGTAATACAGCACAAGGCGAAAGCAGACAAGGCCACCCTAGAGGTGAGGAGGCGACCGACCCACATCCGCCAGTGAGAAACCAGCTTCCACGTGGTGGCTACTTGCAAAACCCCTTCCTGTGAGGCTGCCACGGCCGGCTGGCTGCTGCTCTGCAATGTTCTCAGAAAGAAGTGCCAAGAAGGGACATGAAACCACACTCCTCTGGAAACGGAACCTGTGACCGCTCCACCTCTCCCACAGTGTGGAATTGACAGGCACAGCCTAGACACTACCACTCATCCACCGGACCCTCCTTCTGTCTGACCTCGGGAACCGGCAGGGGAGAATGACAGGCAGACCACTACCCAGCTGCCCCATCCCCACCTCCTGCCCTACCACCACCCCACCAGCAGAAGAGTACGTCCATAAAACTTGCCTCCAAGAATGAGTGTGTGAACACAACCACCTGCTGCCCAAGGACTCTACAGGACACAAGGCCACACACGAGGTCTAAACACTGTCTGGGCCACACAGAGTGGCTGCAGGGAGAAAAGGAGCTCTCAGGTAGAGACACAGGCGCCTTCCTCCAGCAACATGACCTCAGCCCATCCAAGTCCCTGCTCTCTCGGGACCTCAGCATCTTCAACTAAAGTGGGGCTCTTAGTGACCTACCCCTAATGTCACTGGCATGAGGGGCCTGGCTGGCAGCATCGGAATCACTTATTCTAAATACAGATCCCAGCCCCCAACACAAGGTTCTGGTAAGGAGGTCTGCGTTGGAGCCCTGAATCTGCATTTCTGACAAGTCCCCCACCCCCGCCCCCACCATGATACTGACATGCCAGCAGACCCATGCCCAGCAGATCAGGTATCAGCTTAGGCACCGAGGGCTGCAGCAGTCCCCTTGGGGGATCTTACAAAGGTAGATGGGCCTGTGAGCTATGATGCAGCACACGGATTCACAGAGAGGGGCTCCTTGCAGGCAACTAACTTAATGGTAGCTATAGCTAACATTCACCAGCTTGTTTCAGATTACAGGGCCCCACAGCACTGGGTTGGTTTGTTAATTTTTTGTGTAGGTAGAGATAGCAGTCTCACTATGCTATGTTGCCCAGGCTAGTCTCAAACTCCTGGCCTCAAGCAATCCTCCCTCCAGGGCCTCCCAAATTGCTGAGATTACCTACATGAGCCACCACACCCAGTCAATGGTTTGGCTTTTTTAATTGTTCTTTTTTTCCCCTTCAGGGGAGGGTTGCACTACCCAACTATAAATCCATGACTGGATTAATGCATATAGAATGAAAAAAAACTTTTAACCTAAAACTCAAGTACATTTATCACAGAGAACTGTCAATTCAGCTGGAAACACCCTATGAGGCAGAAAAATGTTCTAAGCAGTAGAAACTCTGTTCCTTTTTATGGACAAGACAATCCTGCCCCGCTCTTTCTCATGGTTCCCAGAGGAGCCTGGAAAGTAGAAGGCTGTGCCCTCCAGGGAGCTGGGCCTCAGGAACTGAGGAGGGCTGGTCAGGCATGGAATCGAATGCCTTGGGATCCTAGAGAGTGCTCCTTTAACCTCATTTAACCCAACCCTGTAAAGAACTCTCCGGAAGCAGTAAGAAAAGCCAAACTTCCCCCTTCCTCCTCGATGAAAGCTCCACAAAGAAACCAGCTCATTAGCAAACGTGTCTGTGTGCTTTCCGCAGTGTTGGTGGCTCACCTCTGCTCCCCTGCCCGGGGCCTTCGCAAAATGACTGTCCTGTGGCAACACAGGGAATCTCAACCTGATGGTCCCTGGTCTCCTGCAGCTCGCAACCATTAAGTGCACAGAACATGGAAAGGCTACAGGGAACACTTCAGGGGGATGCAGCTGGCAGGGAGGCCAGCACTCTGGAGCAAGGATTCTCCATGGGGCGCCTGGCTTCCCTGACCATCTGCTGTTTCACCTTCCACCCAACACTCATGACCAACCAGGAAACAATTCTGCTTTCAGATGCTGGGATCCACACCTACAACCCGTCAGAGACTCTCATAGCCACACCCTAAACTCCAAGCCCTCACTCCCTCCCTGGTAACATCAATACTCGAAACTACACTAGCCAGGGCCACACTGCGGAGTAACTAAGAAGAAACCCCCTCTCATCCAAGAAGAGGTATGCCACACTCAGACAACGTATCCTGATACACGTGCCACTTACAACCCAGAGCACATGCACCACCAGCATTATACCACTTTTGGCCATTTTTGTACAACCCAGGATAACCCTATGAGGTCTAGAGGTGGGGCTGTCCCAGTGACACTTTTTCCCCCATCCTCAGCCCACAGAAGAGGAAACTATTGCAAGAACTGTTGCAAGGAAACATTTCAGTTTTCCTTCACCCCCCTCCCCCACCCCTGCCACCCACCTAACCTCAGGAGAGGGAGGGAAAGCACCTCTCACTCTGTCCTTCTCTATTCTGTTGGTCAGCAGGTTGAAAAGCAGGTCCTGACCCTCCATGGGGCTGGCAGATCCTGGTCTCCACACAGTTTAAGCTGAGGGAGGTAAATGGGAGGCTCATTTGGACTCCAGCCTAAGCCACATCCTCCTACACAGTGTATGGTGGCCTTCTATCTGTGGAGGGGTAATGATGGAGCTGCACAACAGGTGTGGCTCGGAGGCTTCAGAATCCCAAGGGAGAAAAAAAGGACTGAGCATTCCTGAGCCACCAACGGAGCTACTAGCGCATTTACGCAAAAATGCAGGAAGGCTGATAAGGCAGTAGTGCTGAAACTAGAACCCAGATCTGACCCGAAATGATTCCCGAAATCACCATGGTCCCTAGCATCTCACCTCATTTGCTAAACCACATCATACTGAAGGAAGGCAGAAATTAGCCCTCTATGAGCAGACGCATCCACAATGAACACCAACACCATTTAGCTTACACACACAGAGACACACACGCACGACTAAGAACCTTCCTGAAAGTAGAGATGGGTAAACTTTTCACAAATGTTAAGTACCATTCCAGCAGAGGAAGAATCTCCAAAAGCTATTTTGTGTGCACAGAAAAAAAAATTAAGATCTCAAACTGTCTCAACTCTAAGAACATGATAGAAAATAAAGCATCAGTGTGGCAGGAAGGAGGCACATGTTTATCAAAATACCAACTTTTCAAAATGGGGCAGAGGGAGAATTGTTTAACAGTGGTGAGATAACTGGTTAGCAACTTGAGGGGAGTTAAATAATAAGCAAATAACAATTTACAGATTTAAAGGGCATACGCACATGCACGCAAACACCACACCCAGAGAACAGGGTTTTCAATTCCATTTTACCCTCCTTCAACTTTTGAGGCAACAGGAAAAAAACAATTTAAAGCACAACACTACCAAGCCTGAACAGATAACAAGTCTAAAAAATTCCCATGATTAGAAGTAACATTAAAATAAAAACGGAAACACAAATGGTTCTGCAGCTGAAAAAATTACGACAGAGTAAATATCTGCAACCTACAGAGAGAGTCATACTTCAAAAAGACTCCCATTGTATACAAATGAACAAAGGATATGAACATCATACACGAAGGAAAGAATAACATAACAAAGGGAAGAATAACATAACAAATGGAAAAATAAGCCTGCGCAACATGGCCAAACACCATCTCTACAAAAAGTACAAAAATTAGCTGGGTGTGGTGTCTGAAGTCCCAGCTACTTGGGAGGCTGAGGTAGGAGGATCGCTTGAGCCCGGGAGGTCAAGGCTGTGATGAACAGTGATCACACCACTGCACTCCAGTCTGGGTGATGGAGCAAGACCCAGACTTTTTAAAAAAAAAAAAAGGAAAAATATTCAATGTCACGAGAAATAAAACTTAAAGACAATCCAGACATACTATTTCACACTTTTTTTTTTTTTTGAAACGAGTCCTGCTCTGTTGGCCAAGCTGGAGTGCAATGGCGCAATCTCAGCTCACTGCAACCTCCGCCTCCCTGGTTCAAGTGGTTCTCCAGCCTCAGCCTCTGGAGTAGCTGGGACCACAGGCGCATGCCACCAGGCCCGGCTAATTTTTTTATTTTTCATAGGGGTTTCGTCATGTTGCCTGGGCTGTTCCTGAACTCCTGAGCTCAAAGCGATCCACCCACCTCGGCCTTCCAAAGTGCTGAGATTACAGGTGTGAGTCACCATGCCTGGCCTATTTTATACTTTTTTTTTTTTTTTTTTTGGAGATGGAGTTTCGCTCTTGTTTCCCAGGCTGGAGTGCAATGGCGCGATCTCGGCTCACTGCAACCTCTGCCTCCCGGGTTCAAGTGATTCTCCTGCCTCAGCCCACTGAGTAGCTGAGATTATAGGCGACTGCCACCGTGTCCAACTAACTTTTGTATTTTTAGTAGAGACGGGGTTTCACCATGTTGACCAGGCTGATCTCGAACTCCTGACCTTGGGTGATCCGCCCATTTCAGCCTCCCAAAGTGCTGGGATTATAGGCGTGAGCCACCACACCCGGCCTACTTTATACTTTTTAATTTAACAAAATTGCCACTACTATTGTGGCAAAACATTTATTCCTTGCTAGCAGCAGAAGAAATGGTGTTACTACCATTTGGTAGCAACATGGTAACATTGACCACCAAAAAAAAAAAAAGGCACACCCTTAATCAGTAAACTAATGACTAAGAATTTGCCTCCAGAAAAAGGATATGCATTAAGTGAAACACGAACCTGATGGTTTGCAATTATGGGACAATTTGTAAGCACGTGCTTAAAGGCCAAAGTGGAACGTTAAGAGCATGAAAATGGCTGCATGGAGTGGTGGTGGACTTACAAGTGATTTTCCAAAAAGGTTTCCAGCGTCACACTTACCATTACCACTCTTGTATTATAAATGAAAATGGGGTCACTGCTGATTGGGGGGTGCCCCTGCTGGGGAGGAGAATGCTGGCTACAATATGATAAGGCTGGCAGTCACTATAAACAGGGCTCGGCTTCAGTGTTGTACTCACCTGTAACATTCCTCCCTTCTGCCCTTCTTTAAATTAAAAAAGTAGCACATTCTCAACTGTAAAATATCTCAACAATTCAGAATTATGAAAAGTGAACTGGCTGGCTGGGAGCACTGACTCACGCCTATAATCCCAGCACTTTGGGAGGCTGAGGCAGATGGATCACCTGAAGTCAGAAGTTCGAGACCAGCCTGACCAACATGGTGAAACCCCATCTCTACTAAAAACACAAAATTAGCCAGGCGTGGTGGCTCACGCCTGTAATACCAGCTACTCAGGAAGCTGAGCAGGAGAATCACTTGAACCAGAGAGGCGGGGATTGCAGTGAGCCAAGATCGCGCCATTGCACTCCAGCCTGGGCAACAAGAGCGAAAACTCCATCTCAAAAAAAAATAGGAAAAGAAAAGTGAACTGACAATGAGAAACCACTAAATAAGGGTTTTCAAATCTTACCATGACCCATAGAAAGAAATACATTTAACGAAAGTCAATCCAGTGCACGCACACACTCACATGCACAACTAAAATGAGTTCTGTGGAGGCCGGGCACAGTGGCTCACGCCTATAATCCCAGCACTCTGGGAGGCTGAGGCAGGCGGATCACTTGAGGTCAGGAGTTTGAGACCAGCCTGGCCAACAAGACAAAACCCTGTTTCTACTAAGAATACAAAAAATTAGCCGGGTGTGGGGACGGGCGCCTGTAATTCCAGCTACTCGGGAGGCTGAGGCAGGAGAATTGCTTGAACTTGGGAAGCAGAGGTTACAGTGAGCCAAGATTGCTCCAGTGCACTCTAGCCTGAGCCACAGAGCAAGACTCCATCTCAAAAAAATTAAAATGAGTTTTGTGAAATATGTCCTCCATCACATGCCGTGCATTACAGATTTGCTTTTTTCTTTTCATTTTTCAAAATCATAACTGCACATAATGTAAGAATCAACTACTGTAAAAACCGTGTTGAGAAAACAGCAGATTCCAGCCCTTAGGTCAGGTTTTCCCTTTCTAGGTGACACTTCCAACTTCTAGCTGACTCTTGATGTTTACACCCAAATATCTCTTAGAAATGTCTGCATATAGGCTGGGCGTGGTACCTCATGCCTGTAATCCCAGCACTTTGGGAGGCTGAGGCGGGCGGATCACCTAAGGTCGGGTGTTCAAGATCATCCTGACCAACATGGAGAAACCCCGTCTCTACTAAAAATACAAAATTAGCCGGCTGGGCACAGTGGCTCATGCCTGTAATCCCAGCACTTTGGGAGGCCGAGGCGGGCAAATCACGAGGTCAGGAGATTGAGACCATCCTGGCTAACATGGTGAAACCCCATCTCTACTAAAAATACAAAAAATTAGCCGGGCATGGTGGCGGGTGCCTGTAGTCCCAGTTACTCGGGAGACTGAGGCAGGAGAATGACGTGAACCCAAGAGGCGGAGTTTGCAGTGAGTCAATATCATGCCACTGCACTCCAGCTTGGGCGACAGAGCGAGACTCCGTGTCAAAAAAAAAAAGCCAGGCGTGGTGGCCCATGCCTGTAATCCCAGCTAATTGGGAGGCTGAGGCAGAAGAATCGCTTGAACCCGGGAGCCGGAGGTTGCGGTGAGCCGAGATCGCGCCATTTTGTATTATTCCCCAACTTTTCAGTTTTAGCACTCCACTTTCTACCTTGGAAGAGGAGGACTTAACTATTTACTCTCCACAAATCCCTCTCCCTGCAAGCTACCCCTCACGCTTGTCCTTTCCAATCTCTCCACTGATTAAACTGCAGTGCTGGCTGGAGTAATTTTCATAGCTGACCTTATTATGACCATGTGAGCTATCAGAGTGAGCAAGATAACACATGATTTCATTTCTTTTCCCGTACAACTTCTTGTTTTGCTTAATTTTCTATGAATTTATCAATTTTTAACTGAAATTTTGATATCAGTTGTCTAAATCTACTCTCAGTGAGTTTTTTCACATCTGATGTTTTATTCGTATTTCTTCTTCAAAAAGAAATCCTCCTGGGGCCTTCGGAGGTCCTTCCATCTGGACCAATGCACAGAATTCCCTTTACATCTTTTGGGATACACCCTAAAGAAGATCCGGTCTTTGTTCATCTTCATGGAGAAATCCTTCAATGTGAAAGGCAAGTTTTTCACATCCAGTATGTCTGAAACATTTTTATTCTACCTTCCTTTTTTTTTTTTTGAGACAGAGTCTCACTCCTTCATCCTGGCTAGAGTGCCCTGGCACAACCTCAGCTCACTGCAACCTCTGCCTTCTGGGTTCCAGAGATTCTCCTGCCTCAGCCTCTGGAGCAGCTGGGATACAGGCATGCACCACCACACCCAGTTAATTTTTACATTCTTAATGGAGACAGGGTTTTGCCACGGTGGCCAGGCTGGTCTCGAACTCTCCTAGTCTCAAGTGATCCGCCTGCCTAGGCCTCCCAAAGTGCTGGGATTACAGGATCCCTTCACTCTTGAATGAGTTTGGCTGTGTGCAGAGTTCTAGGCTGGGGTTCAATTTCATTGAGCATGATGAAGGCATCACTCCTCTACCTCCTATATTCAGATGTATCGAGAAGCCCAAAACCACTCAGATTTCTGATCTCTGTACTTGACCTGTTTCTTTCTCTGTGTAACTTGTGTATCACCCCTTTCTCCCAAGCATATTGACGTTTGAGGGTACTAGTTTGGGTCTGCCTTCCTCTACTTGGCTCAACATTCGATAGGCCCCTCCATAGAGAAGCTAATAACCTATTTCAGGCAATATTTTCCTCAATGATTTTGCCACCTGCATTCTTCTGTTTTCCCTTTCGGTTAGCTCCCATCAATTGATGTGGGAAGCCTGGCTGATGCTTTAATTTTCTTACCTTTTCTGCCTTATTTATTATTCACCTCCTCATTTGTTTGCTCTATTTTCTGAAAGACTCCCTGAACTTTATTTTCTAATAATACTACTGATATTTTTGCTCTGCCCTTATTTTTTTTTAATTTTCAGATAACTTTGTTTTCTAATTGTTCCTTTTTATTGTATCCTGTTCTTATTTCATGGATATAATAATTTTTTTCAAAATGTTCTTTTCTCCAAATAGACTTCCTTTCAAATTGCTTTTTTTCATTTCTTTTGCTTTCCTTCATTAGGCACTTTCTTTAGCCATCTAGTAATCCCTAGCAGTCCTCATGATTAAGAGTGAATGACTCAGGAACTAGCTGGAAGCTCTGAGTCCCTGGGCAGCTAAGTTTCTGTCTAGGATGACCTGGTTGGGTCATTTGCTGGGAAATCCTTGCTGTGAGCATCATTTGTATTGTTTTCCCATCTTAGGCTGGTTAGATTCCACAGTGAGGACCCTTTTCATCTCTAAGGGCCTGGCTGTCAATGTTCTAGAAGCTAAAAGGGGTCAGAAGACTAGAGAATGGAAGTGGTCTCTATATTAACTCCCAAGAATACCTGGAGGCTCCTAGGCCCTTGGTTTTTCCTTCTGCAGAAATGTGCAACATGCAGCTAAAGTCGAAGAGGCCAACACCCAGCATCATGGTGGAAGGAAAGGGATTGAAGGATATAACTGCATCAGCTGCTTTCAAACTATTCTTGTACTCAGCAACCTCTGATGCCCACGTTCCCCTCCCCCCACCAAAAAGTCTCATGCCTTCCACTCCTACATTATAAACCAAATCATTCATGTACTCTTTGCTTGCAAAATTTTTCTTGCTGTTGTTTTATTTCTCATTCTCCCTGTCCTCATCCATTGATTTCTTTTTTACAACTCCCTTTATCTTATGTGGGGTTTTAGGAGAAAGCAAAATCAGATGTGTCTACTCAGATCACTATTTTTTACCCAGAAGACCTCTAGGAAGATTTCAAAGTATTTTTAATTGCCACCTTTTTATTCAGCAAACTGAAAAAATCAGGAAGTATAGTCTATTATTACACAAAAGAAAGGGCAAAAGAGACTTGGCACATGTAATTAAGGTTACTAATCAACTGATCTTAACATAGGGGGATCATCTGAGCAATCCAATGTAATTACATGAGCCCTTAAAAGCACAGCTTCCTCCCAGCTGAGGGCAGAAGAGGAAGGCAGAGAAGCAGCAGCAGGATTTGATGCACTGTTGCTGGATCTGAGTAGAGGGGCCACATGCAAGGACCAGTGAGGGGCTCTAAAGGCTAAGAGTAGCCCTGGCTGATAGTCAGCAAGGACTCAGTCCTACTGTAGCGAGAAACTGCACTCTGCTGAAAACCTGAATGAGCCTGGAAGTGAATTCTTCCTAGAGCCTCCAGAGAGGAGCACAGCCCTGCCAACAATTTGATTTGGGCTTTGTGAGACCCTAAGGAGGGAATAAGTTGAGCTATGCTGGGCCTGGACCTCTGACCTACAGAAATTGTGAGATTTAATACAGGCGGCCTTCTGCAACCACAGTTCTGTATCCATGGATTCAGCTAACTGGGAATGAAAAATATTTGGGGGAAAAAAAAAAGATACAAGTAAAAAATACAGTAAAACCACCTGCAATCCCAGCACTTTGGGAGGCCGAAGCAGGTGGATCACGGGGTCAGGAGATCGAGATCACCCTGGCTAACATGGTAAAACCCCGTCTCTACTAAAAGCACAAAAAATTAGCCAGGTGTGGTGGCAGGGGCCTGTAGTCCCAGCTACTCGGGAGCCTGAGGCAGGAGAATGGCGTGAATCTGGGAGGCGGAGCTTGCAGTGAGCCGGTATCATGCCACTGCACTACAGCCTGGGTGATAGAGTGAGACTCCGTCTCAAAAAGAAAAAAAAAAAAATACAGTAAACAACTATTTCCACAGCATTTACTTTTGTTTTTGAGACAGGGTCTTGCTCTGTCGCCTAGGCTCGAGTGCAATGGTGCAAACTTGGCTCACTGCAGCCTAGACCTCCCAGGCTCAAGCAATCCTGCCTCAGCCTCTCAAGCAGCTAGGACTATAGGAGTGTGTTACCATGCCCAGCTGATTTTTAAATTTTTTGAAGAGACAGGGTCTCACTATATTGCCCAGGCTGGACTCGAACCCCTGGGCTCAAGCAATCCGCCTGTCTCAGCCTCCCAACATGCTTGTATTATAAGCGTGAGCCCCCGCACCCAGCCAGCTTTCACACTGTATTAGATATTTTTAAGTAATCTGGAGATGGTTTAAAGTTTAGGAAAGAATATGTGAAGGTTATATGCAAATACTACACCATTTCATATTAAGGACTTGAGCATCTATGGATTTTGGCATCGTGGAGGAGGTGTGTCCTGGAATCAAACACCCTTGGACAATGCAGTGATGACTGTATAAAAAGAATGGGGAGGTCGGGCACCATGGCTCACGCCTGTAATCCCAGCACTTTGGGAGGCCGAGGCAGGTCAATCACAAGGTCAGGAGTCCCAGACCAGCCTGGCCAAGATGGTGAAACCCTGTCTCTACTGAAAATACAAAAATTAGCCGGGTGTGGTGGCAGGTGCCTGTAATCTCAGCTACTTGGGAGGCTAAGGCAGAGAACTACTTGAACCTAGGAGGCAGAAGTTGCAGTGAGCTGAGATCGCGCCACTGCACTCCAGCCTGGGCGACAGAGCGAGACACTGTCTCAACAACAACAACAAAAAGGATGGGGAGGCCGGGCACAGTGGCTCACGCCTGTAATCCCAGCACTTTGGGAGGCCGAGACGGGCAGATCACGAGGTCAGGAGATCGAGACCATCCTGGCTAACATGATGAAACCCCATCTCTACTAAAAACACAAAAACATAATTAGCCGGGCGTGGTGGCGGGTGCCTGTAGTCCCAGCTACTCGGGAGGCTGAGGCAGGAGAATGGCGTGAACCCGGGAGGCGGAGTTTGCAGTGAGCCAAGATCTCGCCACTAAACTCCAGCCTGGGGGACAGAGCAAGACTCTGTCTCAAAAAAAAAAAAAAAAAAGGATGGGGAAAGGGGGCAGAAAAAGAACATCAACTCAGAACAGAGTGGACCTTTAACTTAAAACTTTTTGTCTCTTTTTAGAGACAGGGTCTTTAATTCCCAGCTTCACATGGTCCTCCTACCTCAGCCTCCCAAGTAGCTGGGACCACAGGTGTGTACCACCATACCAAGTTAATTTTTAATTTTTTTTTGTAGAAATAGTGTTTCACTATGTTGCCCAGGCTAGTCTCAAACCCCTGGCTCAAGAGATCCTCCCTCTGCAGTCTCCCCCAAAGTGCTGGGATTATAAGCATGAGCCATCACGCTCAGCCCAAAACTTTTAGATTTACAGAAAAGCTCATTATTTCTCCTATTGCCAGATTAGCTCTATCAAACATCACTGCAACACAACAACTCTCTCAAGAACCAGCTGTTTGTGAGCCTTGGATCCAGAATAAACTCCGGCCAGTGCTTGGCAGCCCCACACCCAAAGGAGTCAGGCCCCTGGCTCCTCCCACAGGGACCTTCAGAGGGGGAGGATGGCCGCCTGCATCCCTCCAACAGGGTCTCCTTCTACCTCCAGTTCTTTAGCATCCCCTGATTCTGCCTTGCCCTCTTTGGATGATGCCCATTTCAGGAGCTTGCTGGAAATGTGGAATCTCAATTCCCTTCAATCTGCATTTCACTAAGATCCTGAATAAGATGAAAATTTGAGAAGCTCTGAGACAACAGGCTCATTTTTTATATATAAATAAAAGGTCATGAGGGAGGAAGAGGGGAGAGAAGCCCCAAGGGAAGGAAGCCGGATGACACGACAGTGGAGAAAAGTGAACTGAGTGTTGGGAAGGCCAGGCCCAAACCATGTGGCCTGACCCTGCACAGAGGCACTGCGAGCTCCCCAGGCTTCCCTAGAGTGACGTCCCTGGAGTGTCTGCCCCTCCTATGGGATAATTACATGCCTCACAACCCTCCAACACTACTCTGCTGACGGTTCCAGAGATCTGCATCTTTCCACACAAGCACGAGGCACAAATACCAGACAGAGCATGGACCAAGGGGCCCCACCTGGAATCCCTAAGCCTTCACCCACCCAGACACTCAGGAGCTTTCCTAAACCCCTCCCGCTCCAATACCTCCCCTCCCCTCCCCTCCCCTCCCGTCCCCTCCTGAGGGCACAGGTCAGTTCCTCATGACCTCACAGGGAAAGTCTGAAGGTCTCTTACCCAGCTCTCTACTTCTAACCCGACCCCTCTTCTGGCCCCTCTTTTTCCTAAGGACCCAACTGACAATGACAACACCCACCACCCATATCCTCAGCTACACCCCATGCCGCCAAATTATCCTTGCTATCTCCTTCCCTCTCATTCTCTGAAGCCAATCCTTCAACACCACCTGGCCTTTGAGGCTCCCAGAACTGGCCTCTGACCTGATCACAGGCCCATCCCAGGGAAGGGCAGCCACATCCCCCAAGGAAAGTGGAGTTCCTGTTGCACCTCCAGTAGCACCTGGGGCCTGGACATTCCTACCATCTAAGAAGGGGGTCTCTAGAGCCCGCTAGGTGCTGGGGAACATTCACAGGCCAAAGGAACAGGCAGGCCCAGGGAGAGAAGCCTAGGAGGAGGCAGGCGAATATGAAAGGGAATGTGCCCCAGTAGGAGAGAGAATCACTAAGGCAGGCCAGGGCAGGCTGCTCAGCTGCCCACAAGAATCTCACCCTCTGAGGGTGGAAGGAGGGGCTCGGCTCCCTCTGACTCACCCCTTAGAGCCAGAACTGTCCATGTACATCCCTGATCCATTCCCTCATTAACCCAAACACCACACCCAGGGGCCACCAGAAACACTGCAAAATTAGACGCCGTGGCATGTGAACCTATGGATTATATCAAAAGAGAAAAAAAAAAGTAATTAAAAAAAAAAAACCACCATGGTGGCAGCAACCACTCACTGGGGTGAAGAAGTTTGACTCTTTACTGTGGGAAGTCACTACACAGCTGCACAATGTCAGGGGGGCTGGATCCCCTACTTTATCACAGGGTAACAAACACTACCCTGGCACAGTGTGGGGAAGGTGGGCCCCCGGCTTCCAAGGTCATCAAGCCCCTGACCGCCAGCTCTGGACAGCCTCCACGCGGAGGCACAGGAGAGGCTGGGCCCCAGCCCTGAGCTCCACTAGGCTCTCCAATGGGCCTGAGGGTCTCAGTGCCTGGCATCCTGTAAAAACCCTGATATTAGCGACTGAAGCACTATGAATTTCCACCACCAAAAACCCACAACCCAAAACCTGCTGAGTTTCAGGACACCGAAGGGCCTCCTCATTAACCTGGTGAGAGGAGGCCTCTGTCTACCTCAGTGCTGTCATCAGGAAAGCAGCAGAGTGGGTGGATGTGGGTCAGGGGAGGCCTCAGCAGGAAAAGCACTGGGCCTGGAATGGAGGTCACCTAGTCCAGTGACTTCCAAGCTTACTATTTTTATTATTTTTTAAGCTACAGGAGGCTTTGTTCAAAGAAACTCTGACCCAGAAACCCAACATAGAGGCAGGCAGAGCAGGACACTTTTATCTTCAGGTGGCTGGGGAAAGGGAGACTTCACAAGGTGCACACTAAAAACCACGGGCCTAGTGCGGCTGATGCCACGCTCCACAGGACAGCAGAAAGGCTCAAGGAGCTGCCTCCAGAATCTTATGGTGACTAGTTCAACAGAACTATAATAGGCCTGGAAATGCATGTTTTGAAGAGCTGTCATTCACAGCAGCTTGAAAAAGCCCCCACTGGCCAAATCTGGAATAATCTGAGTGGCAAAATAAACAATAATAACAATGGATTTTAACTCATTGAATAAAATAAGAATTCATGAGCCCATTCTAATACACACAGAGAGATAAATAAACAGGAGAGAAGGAAAAGTTCTGTGTAGCACAATGATACATAGCTACAGCAGTTCCGTATAGTTAAATGATAAATGTAGGAGGAATCATGGAATTAAATCATCGCATTCGACACCCATGACAGAAACAACCGACTGTGCCAAGAATCTGCAATGGGTCCTAAAACCAGTGATGAGTTTGATGTGAAATAGCATACTGTATTTGCATAGTCTCAAAGTATCTCCCTACAGGACACTCACAAAAGAACAAAACTGTAAGCTAGAGGAGAGAAACCCAGCAGACATCACCATAAGCAAGTGATCATTGTTAGTATCACCGGTAATGACTCAGACCCACATCATGTGCCTCCCAAGGGGATGTACCCAGGACTCACCATTTCTGCAGTATTCCTGACAAAACTGCAAATCTTGCATCTAACCGTGAGGAAACAACAAACAAACTTAAATTAAGGGAGATTCTACAAAATAACTGGCATCAAGTAACTCAAACACAGAGTTTGTGGTCCTTCTTTAAAAAAAAAAAAAAAAAAAGCAAACAAAACATTCAGGCCTTGGGCCCCATTGGAGATTTTCACTTTTACGTTTTTGAGACAGCGTTTCACTCTGTGACCCAGGATGGAGTGCAGTGGCACCGTCACGGCTCACTGCAGCCTTGACCTCCTGGGTTCAAGTGATCTTCCCGCCTCAGTGCACACCTGCAGTTCCAGCTACATAGGGAGATGGGGTCTCCCTATGTTGCCCAGGCTGGTCTCAAACTCCTGCTTAAGCCATCCTACTGCCTCGGGCTCTCAAAGTGCTGGGACCACAGGCATGAGCAACCACGCCCAGCACCCATTAGAGATTTTCAGAATGATTCATCAGGCAGCTCATTCAACTGCACCAGCAGCCTCAGGGCAACACCTGCCCACCCAGGTGAGGCAGGGCCTGGTCACCCACACTTGCCACCCCCCCCCCACCCCCACTTCTCAAATGGCTAGGCAAAAGGAGGCCTGGCACCTTGGCTTCCAAGTTGATGTCCCAACCTACTTCCCTCTGCCATTGAAGGTGAAGCTGCCCACTCACGGGAGGATGCTAGGCCAAGGCAGGCTTGGTGCACATGCCCTATACCCTGATCATCATGACAGGCCTGTTTCTGAAAATCTAAGTCCACAAGAAATGTCTATACACAGCATCCTTTTACACGCCCCTGGTAAGAGCACATCAGAGCCTCTTCCTCACCCAGTTGCAAACAAATGTGGAGAGTCTGGGCCCAATCTACACTAGTATTCCCAAAGTGAACAAGAACCCACACCAAGGTGCTGTGCCTCCAGACTTCAGGAGGACTGGGCTGGGCCCTGTGGCCTCCCGAGATCAGCAAGGTTGAAGCAACCCACCCAGCAATCCATCAGTGCACAGGCTCGCTTGCCAAGCCCATGGGGTGAAAAGGCTTTTGCTGTGGGAGACAAGCACCTGAAGACTTGTTTCTACATGTTCAGGGCACTGCTGCATGCAAGACACCCAGAATGAGGCCGTGGAGACCAACTCCAACTCAGAGTGGGACCTGTGCCTGACTCAGGGGACTCAGAACATGACCCCCTTCACTAAATGTAGTCAAATAGGTGCTGGAGGGCAGAGAGGAGGAGGTGGTGGTGGTGGTGGCAAGCTGGTCAGGAAATGCTCCCTAGAGCAGCTGTTTTAAATGTGTACTAGATGAGGGCAGCACATATAGAAGCTCCCCAGTTTGGGATCGAGAGCTGTGCCTGAAGACAGGGAGGAACACACTACAACCCAACCTGGCAGCAGGCAACTCTGTCACCCCAAGACTGCCCCTCCAATGAAGATGATTAACAGAGCCTTCAGTGTATCCCCAGCTCCAGGCTGGGACCTGCATGATGATACCAAGACAAAACCAGCATGGTCATCCTTGCAGGGCTGACACCGTCGGGGAGGGAGCCACTCCTGAACACCACATTTTCCAAGTGATGAGTGGCCTGTTCCTGGTAAGAAATAAACTTTGCTCCAATAACTGGGTCTTTAAAGGCTGGCTGTTACAGGAGCTGTTCCAGTAGGCTGCAGGGATTTGACCTACATGCCTAATGTAGATTTGAAGTGTTCTCTTTGCACAGGTCACAAAGACACTACATAAGAGAGTTTAGAATTATATTTGCTCCTCATTCTCTGTTTCCATGCCTGAAAGGCATAAAGATTATGGCTATAAGATGCTTAAAAATCTTTGTACACAAAATTGCACAGTCAGCTAGAATATACTGTCGGTCTTCCATATATCCACAGATTCAAGTAACCAGGATCAAAAATATTCAGGAAAGGCTAGGCACAGCGGTTCACACCTGTAATCCCAACACTTTGGGAGGCCGAGGGGAGTGGATCACCTGAGGTCAGAAGTTCAACACAACCTGACCAATATGGTGAAACCCCGTCTCTAATTAAAACAGAAAAATTAGCTGGGCCTGGTGGCGCACGCCTATAGTCTCAGCTACTCAGGAAGCTGAGACAAGAGAATTGCTTGAATCTGGAAGGTGGAGGTTGCAGTGAGCTGAGAATGCGCCATTGCTCACCAGCCTGGGCAACAGAGCAAGACTCTGTCTCAAAAAGAAAAGAAAAAAAAAAGTACAAATGCTTTAAATTATATAATACTTATATTGCATTTACATTGTATGAGTTATTATAAGTAATCTAGAGATGATTTAAAGTATATGGGAGGAAGTACATAGGTTATATGCAAATACTACTAAGTGCGGGGGCTAAAACCAATCTCCCCTGGAGACAGGACACCAAGGGACAACCATACTGTGTTTTAAGACAAAAACCCCACCTCAAAGGATGGCAAGCTGGAAAACTTCTGAGTCTAGGATGGGACACTTTCCAGCCCACCCCAGGCCTGCCTCCCCCAGCCCGGGGGAAAAAGATTTACAGAGCTAAAACAAAACAAACAAACAAAAATCCTTTCCAAAGAAGCCATGAAAAGTGAAGCCCAGTGGGGAAAAATAAAACTAAGTGTGCCTTGCGAATGTCAAAAGAGAGGAGGAAGCAGGGGCAGAATTTTTTAAACTGCAAATCAATGGTGAGAAACTACTGGAAAAGGCTGAGAGGAAATCAAGAGTCAGGAGAAAGCAGATCATCCCCTAAAACAGAGCTAGAAAGGCAGGGGGCCCCTTGGGTAGCTGAGCAGGAGAGTCAGGGTCTCATTCCCAGGGACGCAAGCTCTTCCCCACAAAGCCCCAACCTTCGCCAGAATGCAGGGGTTGTGCAGGCAGTACAGTGAAATCAGGACAGCCACCTCAAACTGTTTTCTGCTGCAAAACTACTATAAAATACGAATTTACAGTCCCTCTTCTGGACTATTTATTTATCTTCAACATACACCAAAACATCTTTATAGAAAATGCTTTGTGTTTCTTCCAAAAGCAAACAACATTTACGACCTGATTCTGATCCTGTTCTCCAGCTGGAACGGGGGGGGCGAGTGGCACCAGATGGCCAGGGAGGCTTAGGGCTGCCCTTTCACCCAGGAGGGCTCCAGTTATCCCTCACCCCCACCCCCATGCCCCAAAGATAACCTCGACAGCAGGGCTGTGGGCCAAGGGGGCTTTCTCGATCTAGCTCCATTCCCAAGACATCGCCGGCACCGAGGAATAACTGCTGTACACTGCACACCCAGAGGGGAAGGACTGCAGAGCCGGGGCTGGTGAACCTGTTTAAAGTCGGCAACTTTCAGGAAAGCAAGCGGGTGAAGACTGCAAAACCACGAAACAGACTAACAAAGCAAAGGCGCAAGCATGACAGTGCGGCTGGCTGAGGCTATGCTTCTCAAACATGAAAGTGCATTCAGGCCAGGCACGGTGGCTTGGGCCTGCAATCCCAGCACTTTGGCGGATTGCTTGAATCCAGGAGGTCAAGGTTGTAGCAAGCCTTAATTGTACCACTGAGTGCAGAGTCAGACCCTATCTCACAAAAAATAAAAAATAAAAATTTTAAAAGAGCATTCGAATCACTTGGGTCACTTTGTTAACAATGCAAATTCTGATTCAGCTGATCTGGGTGGAGGTCCCCAAGGTTCTACAGTGCAGTAAGCTCCCAGGTGATGCCCATCCTGCCTATCAGCAGGTCTGTAGATGGCACTTTGAATAGTAAGGATGTAACACTGACACACAGAAGGAAAACAACCAATCAAGCACGTCATGGGAAGAAAGCCACCCATCTTTATTGTGCTTGATTTGCGAGGATGCAATCAGCTTCCCTGGAGAAATGCTTTAATTTTGGGATTTGTTCGGGATTTTGGTGCATCCCACTGGATTCTCACAGATTATTTTTATTCCCACTTCTCAGCTGTAAAAGCCACTCTAACCAAATGATAGAGACCTGCTTCTTCCAAGACTACCGCCCTCCTGTGTCGTGCCCAGCAGAAACACAGCCTACAGCAGTAGTGACACAGGCTGTACCCTGAAGACAATGGGAGGAAGTCAGACGGGCAGCAGGCACAGGGGGGCCTGGCACACAGTGCTGGTTAGGGCTGGCGGGCCCAGAGGATGGAGGCTGGGCCAGGAAAGGCAGATAAAGGGCCAGAAACACAGCCTGAAAGGTTACCAGGAAAAGAACATTTTGTCTCCTAGAACCTATTAACAAAATAGAGGCAAAATTTAAACCGAGTCTCCACCCTCAAAGAGGCATGGGGATATTGTTTTCGTTTTTACTTTTAACAAGTTTGTTTTTACATTTAAGAGCTTGGCCTCACTTTGGCAAGAGGTAAAATTAAAAGCTTTACTTCCCTCTCCCTGAATTCCACTTCACAAGAGAGGGGCTACACTAATAAACAAAAGTAATGTGCCATTTCCAAGAAAAGCCAAGGCAAGGTCCAAGGTAAGACTACTTATCAGTGAGCTCCAGGGGCCACACTCAGCACCTGAGAACTGGGAGTGTGTGTTTGGGCTCCGGGTGGATCGGTTTCCACTTGAAAACTACGGGCATCTTTTGAGGTGATCATCACCACCGCTCGAAACGCCCAGAAAAAGAGGGGCCCTTTGTTAATTCCATCTGATGACATTTTCTTTCAAAGGATCCTGAGTTGGCAAGAGAGATTCCAGGTCGTGACCAACCATTTTGGAGTTAGAGTCACAGAACTCCAAGGGTTACAGCTAAAATGTTCCCGAAGTTCCTCTAAGCAACACTTCCATTTTCCAGTCAGAATCTGCACCCCAGGAAGTGACCCGCCAAGGTCACCCAGGAAGCCAAAATTCAAACCCCAGCTTCTACATTCATGTGTTTTTCCCAGAAAGAACACCGAGCTGCCTTGATCGTGACTTTCCCAGTCTTGTTTGGGTCCAACAACCTGTAAACTAAAAATAAAATTCTAAGCCCCACAACCAACTAAACAAACCCTCTTGGCCACGAGGACCCCAGAGAAACCTGAAAAACAGCTCTTGGCCATGACGAGAAGGGAGGTTGGAAAGGCCTCACTACATACCTCCTCCATTTCGGGATTTAGACACAACAACTGACCATCATTAATATTAAAACAGAGATCATTAAGACTAAGAAACAAGACTCTTTGTGACAATAAGATATCGAAATATAAAGAGGATCGAAGGCCATGGCAGACAAGGGTTAAGTCACTCACCCCACTGCTGTAACCCAGTGTATTGGTTAATGGACTTCCTTATCTTACCAGTCCTTTCTGCTGACTCTAAATTTTTGGACAAAGCTTTACTCCTTTAACTAATTGCAAACTAAAGAATCTCTGAACGCACCTATGACCTGTAAGCCCGTTTCACGATATCCCACCTTTCTGGGCTTAACCAATGCATATCTTCCATGTACTGACTTATGCCTTTGCCTGTAACTTTTGCCTCCTTAAAATGTGTAAAACAAAACTGTAATCCGACAGCCTCAGGCACCCTTTCCCTGGACCTCTTGAGACTACAGTGCTTTTCCCGGGCCACAGACACTCACTGGATTGGAATAAACCTCTTTAAAATATTTTAGAGACTTTGGTTTTTCTGTTAACATACCCCACCCCCCCCCCCCCCCCCCCGGCAAAGTGGCATCTGTGTTTCAACGCCTTTCAAGGTGAGCACCAGCTCTTTTTGCTTTGAGTCCTGTAGGTGCTACAACATTTGCTAAAATAAGGGCTGGGTGCTGTGACTCACACCTATAATGCTAGCACTTTGGGAGTCTGAGGTGGACAGCTTGAACCCAGATGACGAGTTCGAGAACAGCCAAGGCAACATAGCAAGAGCTTGTCTCTATGAAAATTTTTAAAAAATTAGTTGCGCATGGTGGTACGTGCCTGTGGTCTCAGCTACTGGGAAAGCTGAGGCAGGAAGATCACTTGAGCCTGGGAGGCCGGGGCTACACTAAACCATACTCATGCCACTGCATTCCAGCCTGGGCAACAGAGCAAGATTCCATGTCAAAAAATAAAATAAAATGAGGACACTCCAAGGTGCAACCCTATCTGGGGCTGAGGCTTGCTTCCTGATTTGTAAGACTTGGCTGATAAGAGAATCAAGTAAGACAGCCAGGATGGGTTTTGAAAGGGTAAGATAAAACGCTAAACACATGAAAACTAGTGGGAGTTATGAGTTCTATACAAAACAACTCTATTTCAAAGGCAGGTGCCTTACAGATTCTGGTTGTGGTTTAGAAAGGAGACAGTATGGGTTGGGGCGGGCACACCTCAGACAGAGAAGTCAGACAGTGGGTGAGAGTGGCCTTCACCCCGCCTGCAACCCCACACAGAGCTAAAATTGCACCCTCAGAGAGAATGCTCATTTTGCCCACCAAAAAGTGGTCGGGGAGAGAAAGGAGAGATTCAGATATGAAGGAGCAGGGGACAGTTCCCCTCAGTTAGAGAAAAGTCCTCACAACCACAGAGACCAAAATAAAAAACATTCTCAACCAATCCTGCCTCTGTTTTCAACAAGGACCAGGAGATTAAGAACGAGCATCCTTTGTGCCTCGGAGTGGCTTTTTCTGCCGAAGACCTGGAGGCTAACTCGCTCTCTCTTTAGTGTGCACCCTCGGTGGCCCAAAACAGGTGAGACCTCTCTCTGTTCCCACTGTAGGTGTCACTATCTTTGTGATCCAGTAAGAGGGGAGACTCTGTGCTTCTCTCAGCATGGCTGGGAGACAGGGGTACAGCCAGAGGAATTAGGGGTGCAGTCACGGGGCTGCCATGCCTTTGGCTCAGTGGGCAGATTCATGTCACAAGGGTTTCCACTCCGCCGGCACTGTGTGCTGGCTGCCTGCTGCCCGCTGCCAGCCTGAGATTCAAGAGCCCGGAGATGGCAGAACAAAGGAAAATGGCTGTGGCTCCTGCAGCGGGGGTGGCTGCAGGCTGAGCTGCCAGCACACAGGCTTTTCAGCAGCTGAGTGCTCGCGTGAGGAACAGGGGACACTGCGCTGAGCACTGAGGCACAAAGAAAGTGGGGGGCCTGGGAGACTAACAGGCACGTGCCTGGCCCCCACCCAAAGGCACAGCTGGGCCAGGAAGACTGGGCAGAACTCACTCCCCAAAGCAGTGGGCAGGTGGCCGACAAGCCTGGCACCAGCCACTCCTGCTCCTTGCCCAGCTGCTCAGAACTCTTACCTAGAGGTGTTCCAGGCAAGCACAGGGACTTGAGAAGGGCGAAGGGGGATCTTGACAGAGGCAGAAACTAGAATCTGAGAACACATCATGGGCCTTGGATTGGCTCAAGGCTCTCTGCAAATGGACCTCTATTAAGCATAATGGGCTCCTACTACCAGCAACAATAGCTGCACTGACCACTCCCTCTCCCCCTCGCCTCCTTTTCTACTCCCCTCCCACCACACCCCCCAAAAAAAACCTACAATGGGAAGCAGCAGGAACCAGGGCAGAGCCCCTGAATAGCTCCACTGTGAGGCCCCAGGTCCCTCCTCCTCAACCCCACAGGTCAGCCCGCACTGCCACCAGGCCACAATAGAAACCTCTGTGCTATCAAGGACCCAGGCCCAGACAACGAGCTGCACATGGGAAGCTCTGGCCTTCTCACAGGGACTGCATGTAACTGCAATGGTGAGAAGTTCTCTGACTAGAAGGGTGGGAGAGCCATGGCAGGGACACAGATCTCAAACCCACCAGGTCAGGGTCTATTTAGGAGGACTATCTGCCAGCCAGCCCTAAAATCTCCCTGCTTCCCACCCTGCCCTGGCATGGGGCCGTGAGAGCCACACAGGGAAACAACCAGAGAGCTCCCAACACGGAGTGGGCGCCTCCAACATGCCCTCACGACTGCTCCTCCTTCCCCGCTCATCCCAGGAAGAACCATACCCCGTTTCTGTTCTGAAAGGAAGCGCCTGCTCAAAACATAAAACCCATCTATTATTTTCACCAGGTGCCCTTTACACAGGCTTTTAAAATCACAGGGTGGCAATCAGGCCCAATGTGGCCTGAACAGAGAGGTCTGCAGAGCAACGAAAGGCCAAGGGAGACCAGAGCAGGGGGTTGATCCTCACACCAACCCCTGACACTGCGGGAAAATCTGCTCCTCTAAAAGCTGACGCCAGCTCCAGCTTGTTGCAACCAAGGCTCCCCCTTCGCACCCTACACAGGTCCTGCAAAGTCCTGAGGCCGCTGGAACCCACTATGAGAAGCCTGCTCCCCCACCCTACACCCCAGCTCGCTCTGGCTGACTCCTCACACTTTTGGGGGCACAGGCAGCATGACCCACAGGGCCAGCCAAGGGCTGTAAATATGGAGCTTATGGGGACAGGCTGGCCGAACTGAACCAAAGACGGACCTGGGTGGGAACCAACACGCTGGCACCCCTCATGCCTTCCCAGTAGTTTCTCCAGCTCTTGTCTCTGTAGAAGGCCAAGATCCCTCCAAAATAAAACTTCCTAAACTTTCATTCCCCCTTTCAGAATCAAAGCTGCATGTTTCTTTTCCTTTTACACACCTAATGCAGTAACTCCACATCTAGTCATTTCCACTACAGACCTAGAGCATGCATAAGACACTCCTGCAGCTTAGCCTATAGAAACAAAATACTGAAAGAAACCTCAAAATCCATCAATAGGGGGCTGGTAAAGTGAGTCATCATTCACTGTACAGCAGAATCATGCACTGCTGTTAAAAAGAATGGACTAAACTATGTGCTAAAATGGAACAATCCTGGGATAAATTTTTAGAGTAAAAATCAGGAAGTGCAAAACAGCGTAATTAGTTTACCACTGGGGTAATAAACAAGAGAGGAATACGGACACGCTTGACTAGGCACTGAACATCTGGTGACAGGGGCCTCAGAGGAGTAGAACTGAAGGGGTCAGGGATAGAAATAGGAGTTTTCACTGTGTATCTTTGTTATGTGTTTTTCATCATGTATACATTTTTGTAAATAAAAATGTTAAACCTAAATTAATATTTAAAACACCTAAAGTTTGTGGCTGGACACACAATTTTACCTGTAGCTGTCTGAGGGCAGCTTCTGGTGTTTCCCTAGAACAAGGCAGAGTTAACAGGGAGGGGGAAGGAATCAAGGGGAAGGAGGGGGTCAGGCAGTGGCAGCCTCAGGAATAAAGACTCACCAACTCACTTAAGACTCCACCCCAAGTCCCGAAATAGAAAGTTTTCCTAAGAAGAGCAAGAGCAGATTCTGACAAAGCCACAAAAGAAACCGGACCATCTGCTGCCAAACCCACTTCGTGATAAAACTGTAAGACCCTAAGGTCCAGGCAATGTACGCAATGCAGGAGAGGGGGCTGAAACCCAGGCATCCCAGGCCTCCACAGGGACCCTTCTCTGAGCCCCTCCCCACTCAGTCATCAGTGGAGCTCGAGGTCCTAGTGCTATGAACAACATCCCAGTTTCAGCAACTAAAGAAAGCTATTTCAACAGATTTCTAGGCCTGGCCCAATTCCAAGGACAGGCTAAAAACAGTTTCTCCAAAATCCCAGCTCAAAATCCCATTCCCTAACCACTAAACTCCATGTACCTTCCAGGAAACGGAAGCTGCAAAATGGAGCTATGAGATGCACTTGTAGATTTATTCCTCACTAAAGGGATACATATATGTTGTTTAAAAGCTTCCTTTAACTGACATGTCAATAAATACTCTGCACTCAGAAGCACTGATATACTTCCTCCAAGTGATTCTTCCCCCTAAGGAACAATACAAAAACCATTCCAGCCTTTCCTGCTGCTGAGGGGAATGACACAATGACCATTAGAACCTGGACCGGCCAGACCATTTGAGAGATGTGGAAGGCAGGGAGTGGTTCACAAACAGAACTCCATCTGTGTAGAATAACTCCCCCACCTCACCCTACCCCATCACATCACATCCCATCACATCCCATCCCACCCCACTGCCACCCCCTAGGCCACCAGAGCAGACAGAAATAAACACCTCCTAATGACCTCAAGCTCAAAGACTGCCCAGACCACAGGGAAAGAAGGCCAGAGAAGGGGAATGGGTATATTTGGTTCCCCTTACAGAGTAAGATGCTTTCTGAAGACTGCTACGTATGTTCAACAAGTAGCCCCTGAATTAAGAAGCACAAGTGAAGTGCCCAGGAGTTTGACACCAGCCTAGGCAACACAGCAAGATCCAACCTCTACAAAAAATTTTTAAAAATTAGCTGGGTATAGGCTGAGGCAGGAGAATGGCATAAACCCGGGAGGCGGAGCTTGCAGTGAGCTGAGATCCGGCCACTATACTCCAGCCTCGGTGACAGAGCGAGACTCCGTCTCAAAAAAAAAAAAAAAAAAAAAAAAAAATTAGCTGGGTGTGGTACTGCATGCCTGTGGTCCCTGCTACTCAGGAGGCTGAGGCGGGAGGATCACTTGATCACTTGAGCCAGGAAAGTGGAAGCTGCAGTTGTGATAGGGCACTGCACTCCAGCCTGGGCAACAGAGTGAGACCCTGTCTCAAGAAAAAAAAAAAAAAGGCACAAATGAGATCTCACAACAGTGAGAATCACACTGGCACTTGAAGCCCTCATATCTCATTCTGCTCCTGTCTGTGGCTCAATGTAAGCCCTCAGCAGGTCTTGCCTGTAATCGCACAATCCTCTGTGAAACCAAGACCAGCCCCTTTCCGTCTTTCTGCAGGAGTGAGCAGAGCCCACCCCAGGCACTAATCCTCAACACACCAAATCCTGGCACCTGCCTTTGCCACCTCATCGATCATGCCACAGAGGGGAGTGTCAGGGCTACCCTATGCCAGAGGAGCCCTCAACTAAACCTGCCCACCCCACCCCATCCTGGGCACATGCCACTTGCTCCTCTTTGCTTACACACTTAGCATCCCAGAGCCCTTGGGAATGAATCCCCCACCACTACCACCAACTTTGATTTTGGCATGCCCCCCTCAAAAACCTATCCACGTTTATCACTTGTATTTTACAGGAAGCTACTAGAGTAACAAAACACAATGATTGTGGCAGGCAGGATGGCTGCAGAGAGCAGGGTTCAGTCACCACCACTGTTCTGCTGCAAGGGTGGAAGCTGGCCACAGAGCCTCTGGGAAGGAGGGAAGGCCCCATCCACAGCTGACTGGTTTTCCTTACTACAGCAAGAGCCTGGTTCCTGAAAAGCTGACTGTTGAGACAAGATCAGCTTCAAGAAAAGGAGGCAGGCCACACAAGGTCACCTGTGCAGCGGGGGCTGGAGGGAGCCAGCCCTCAAGAGAGGCAGAGTCTGATCAAGCAGAGAGGAGGGCCAGAGAGAAAAGGAGGAGCCTCACTCATGAAGGAGGAACAAGGTAGGCTGGATGCAGGGACCTGAAGGCCTCAGACAGAAGGAAGCTGGTGAAGCTCCCAAGGCCAAAATGCCCAGGAGCTCTGGCTAGAAGGCCCCAGGAGTATGCAGTCCAGGCAAGAGGAAGAGATCCCCCACAGCACCTCCCTCTGGCCAGCTCAGACAAATGGGACAGTCAATTCCCAGGCTGATGGAGGCAGGAGAGAGAACCACAAAGTTGTCAGACTGGTTTGTCCAGGACAGGGAGAACAGGAAACACAAACTGCAGCAGGAGCTCAGTTTCAGGGGCAAAAAAAAAAAAAAAAAAAAATGGCTGAATAAAATGGCTGTGGTCTGACAGCCAACAGATTTGGCAATAGAAGGCTAGCGGGGGATAGCTGTTATAAGCAGCAAAATTGGTGGGTTGTAGGGAAATGAGGACCCAGGTCCATGCGATTTCCTGGGTGCAGAGGGGAAATCCAGCAGGCCAAGAGCAAGGGAGCCAAGGGACAAGGGGCTAGCAGATGCTGAAAAGGACCAAGGTTTCTGGAAAAAAAGAGAGTGACACAAGAAGGAACACCTACAAGGAGAGAAACCTGTGCCCTATTCTTGCACTGGCCCAAGTTCAGGACCACTCACACCTGTCTCCTGAGGGACAGGCCAGTGCAAGAAGAATGGACAGGACACTGCCAGCCACGGGATACTGACAGAGATTCTGTCCCTGACCAAACTTTATTTCTCTGAGCCCTCTGCTCACCTGGTCCTGACCTAGGGCTCCTAGCTCCATTCTGTCAGAGCCTAGTTTTAGCAAAAATCCTGTTAACCAGAATCCCCCACCCTCAATATCTAATCACCCTGGATATCTGATCGTATTTCTCATCCTCTGCTATCTCCCAGGTAAAACCTGATCACCCTGGCCTGCTTGCAACAAGAATTCAGTTAGCTAAGTTTAGTAAAAATTTCCCTACCCTCTTAAAAATGTTCAGGAGGCCCCACACTCCGTTCCTTGGCTGTAAGTTCCCACTTTTCTTTGTTGTATTTGAAGTTGGCCCACTCTCTCTCCCCTACTGCAAAATCCCATTGCCATAATCCCTACACCTATTGCAAGTCGTAAATACAGACTACCTTACCAGTTTAACAAGCGTCAGAGTAAGTTTTTCTTTAACCAGCTCCCTAAGTCTTCCCGGACCCATTGCTCCCACCCCTCACTCAGAGTGTGTAAACTACTTGGTCTGGGGCTGTGGCTGACCTCCCCTACCAAGCCCCAGAAAAAGACCCTGTCTGCCTGGCCCAGGGACACAGGAGAGGACCCTGAGCACAGCTGGCAGGCACCCAGATTGGGGACAGACACACTCCTACTGCTGAGAGTCCCACAGCATCCCCAGGATCACCACTCAGACCTCGGGGTACAAACAAAAGTGATTCGGGAGAGACACATTTCCTTCCACTGCTCTGGGGCCTCTCTCCTGGATGTTACGGCTACGAACTCCTCTCAAGGCCGTGGAGTGTATAGGAGCACAGGCCTCAACAGCTGGGACACATAGTCAGGCAGGAAAAACCCAGAGAAGGTTCACTAGCCCCTTGTTCCGGTCCCTCCCCAAACCTTATCCATGCAGGACAGCCCAACTCCAGCTCTCCCAAATGCCAGGAAACCACAAAGACTCTGAGGCAGCACCAGGAGCTCACCTCTTACCAGAATCCCAGAAGCCACTTTAGAGACAACTGCCCCAGCTCTCAGGCTCCCAGCTCAGGCCAGCACAGCCTAAGGAGGGAGGAGTCAGTTCCTCCAGCTATCTAGCTGAAAGGCACAGGCTCCAGGCCTTCTCCCTGGCTGCTCAGTTGGGAGGCAGAACAGACCGCAAGGGGTGAAGAGTTTCAACCCCAGCCTGCCCAGGCCCACTTAAGCTCTGGTCTCCAGGCCTGGCCTGCTGCCTCCTAAAAGAAAACCACAGCCCCACCCAACCCTACCCAACCCCACCAAGCCCAAGAGTGGAGGAAGTGGGGTTTCCAGAATCAGCTGCTGGTGAGCACTTGCTGAGTGCCACCAGAGATGGCAGCTGTCTCACACCAGTGTCAGGCCTAACTCAGGGGCTTTGGATCTTGTTTCTCAGTGTGCTCATGCTTCACTGCAACCCAGTGAGATAGGAAAGGCAGCCTTGATTCTTCTCACTTTACAGATGAGAAAATTTGACAACTTTTTTTTTTCCAGGAAGAAAAAAAAAAAAATCAAAGACTTGTGTAGGTCACTCAACTAGAAAGTAGATGCAACTTGAAAGCTTGCCTCACCATCATCCATTCATCTTCACATCTCCACGTTTAATCGGCAGAGGCACTGGACACTGCCTCCCTGCCAGGGCCTGCGCTCTACCAACATGGCCACTTGCCCTGTCTAAACCAAAAGCATACGCAGTTAAGGGAGAAAATGGATGTGGAGATGCTATGAATAACCTCCCTGATTCCCAGTTAGAGAGGACACTGCTATAATGGAAGATAAGCAAACTGAAACGCTGGCATTCACCTAGACCAAAGGCTATCAAAACTTCACTCTACGCAGCAACCTGGGTACTCTGATGGCCTGCCAAGAGTGGGACCACTGCTGGAGACCACCACCACCTCTCGCTCCACTAGTAGAAAAACGGAGGCCCTGGAAAAGGTGAAAATATGCCTAAGGAGAGTGAGTTAATCATGAGGCGGAAGAACCTGAGGCCTTACCACTTCCAACAGTGTCTGCTAGCCCCGAGGGAAATCACCAGAGACCAAGCAGGTGACCAGGCACAAAATCAAGGGCCACAGTGTGAATGACTCCTTAAAATCCTGCTAAGGTGGCCTGAGGGGGAAAACGCAACTAACAGAGGGTTCCTACTCCCTTCTACAGACCAGGGATCTGGCCCCACACTCAATCCCATCCCCAGTGGGAGTCCACCTTCAGTCACCTCACCACCACTGCTTTCCACACCCCTACGACTGCAAGCTCAATCCCTGAATCAGGACCAGGCCTGCCTGGGTAGCGCTACCTGCTCCTGCTTCTAGGAAAGGTGGCTGCCCCTACAGGCCACATCCAGATAGGGGATGGAACATGCAAAATGTCCAAGGACTGACAAGGCAGGGCAGAGACAGGCAGCAGGAGCCTAATCCCCTTCCCATAGGCATCTTAAAGGCCACCAGGACTCAATGGCAGGAAACAGGGATCATCATGCTCTCTGTCCCTCTGTCCAAGCCACCAGGAGTGTTCCCACTAATCACTATGGGTCCCCCTAGTGAGGACAACATAAAGAAGATAAATGAATATGCAGTGTGAACAAGAAATAAACCTCTGTTGCTTTAAGCCTCTGAGACTTGGGGATTGCTGTTACCACAGCAAACCGTGATCTATCCAGACAGACACAGGCAGTGACTCACCAATCTTCTGCATGTGGCAGTGTTGGTCTTCCCATTCCCTGGCCTGAGGGAGACAGAAGCTACATCGCCAACCAGCAGGGGTTCTGGGGTACCTGCTATGTGCCCAGGCTCTGCTGGACAGATGAGATGTGTTCAGAGGCAGGGACACAAGGGCACCTTCACGGAAAACACTCATTAGTTCCACTGTGGGCCAGGATTGTTCAGTATATGAATCTATTTTAATCACCTCTGAGAGGAACGTATTGTCTAAATTAGAAATGAGAAAACCTGGCCAGGCATGGTGGCTCACACCTGTAATCCCAGCACTTTGGGAGGCCGAGGCAGGCAGATTACTTGAGGTCAGGAGTTTGAGATCAGCCTGGCCAACATGGTGAAACCCCCTCTCTACTAAAAATACAAAAATTAGCTGGGTGTGGTGGCGCACACCTGTAGTCCCAGCTACTTGGGAGGCTGAGGCAGGAGAATCACTTGAACCCAGAAGGTGCAGGTTGCAGTGAGCTGAGATCACACAACTGCACTCCAGCCTGGCCGATAGAGTGAGACTCCATATCAAAAAAAAAAAAGAAAGAAAGAAAGAAATGAGAAAAGCCAGCTCATATTGAGACCTCAAGCAAGTTACTCTGTGACCTCTCGGGACCACAGTTTCCTCATCTGTAAAATGGAGCTGTTGACATCACGGTTGTTTTGTTTTTTCTTTCTTTCTTTTTTTTTTTTTTTTTTTTTTGAGAGGGAGTTTTGCTCTTATTGCCCAGACTGGAGTGCAACGGCGCGATCTCAGCTCACTGCAACCTCCACCTCCCGGATTCAAGCAATTCTGCTGCCTCAGCCTCCCAAGTAACTGGGATTACAGGCATGTGCCACCACGCCCAGCTAATTTTGTATTTTTCGTAGAGACAGGGTTTCACTATGTTGGTCAGGCTGGTCTCGAACTCCTGACCTCAGGTGACCCACCCACCAAGGCCTCCCAAAGTGCTGGGATTACAGGCACGAGCCATTGCGCCAGGCCATCACAGTTGTTTTCAAGGATTAAATGAGTTATTACAAGTCAAGCTTCTAGGGTGTAAGTCTCAATAAACTCACTATTAGTATCACTATGAAACCTCCCACATAACTGCTATAATCTTGTCCTTCACTAGATTTTAAACCAGCAAAGTTTTCCCAGGCCTGGTACAATGCCACTTTACAGGCACTGCCAAAAGGAATTCTACCTCAGTTGAAGTTAAATGGGTCAAATTCCTGAGCACATGGTGGCCTAGAGTGTGGCCTCAGGAAATAGTTCCAGAACCCAGGGAACGTCACTTCACTGTCACTTCACTGCCACCGCAACCTTTAGGGCAGGGCCATCTCCTCTCCCACTTCATCCTGCCACTTTCCACATGGGAAGGACCCTCACCAGTCCTCAGAGACTAGCACAGCTGCCCAGCTGGTGAAGGGGGACACTTCCCTGGGCACCCAACCATTCTGCAGCTCCATGCCCTTTCTTCCTGGGGCAGCCACAAACCTTCAGAAGCACCCATGGACTCAGACCCCCGTCTCCCTGAATGATTCTGCTGTGCTGAGATCAAGCTCAGATCAATAAACACTACTGAGCACCGATGCCACGTCCAGCCTGGGTTCTAAGACCACACCAAGTTTACAGCTGGTGAGGGACTTTCCAGACTTGGAATAGTGCCTGCAACAATGCCTCGCACCCCACAGAAATCTCAACCATGCTTTGTTAAGTAAACTGAGGATGACATTAGGTGGTCCAAGCAGTGGAGTTCAGAGATGCGGGGATGGACATACCCAGAAAGTCTCCAACTGAAGTTGGGGTGCAACACAATGAGAAGGAAGGGGAAAATACATCTGGTGGCCCTGGGTTTCCAGGGCCTGTCACTAACGTTAGGGATCAGGGTGGGATGGGATCAGACTGCATGTGGTGGCTCACACCTGTAATCCCTGTGCTTTGGGAGGCTGAGGTGGGAGGTTCTCTTGAGCCCAGCAATTTGAGGCTACGATCACACTGGCAGCTAAGGGGATAGAAAGGCATACAGGGCCATGATGGTGGAGTATGGGCTTCATTCTGGGGGTGCCAGGGCCCAGGAAGATCCCTGGAAGGAAGGCCGCCCCCACCAACCACTTGGCTGGCTTAAATGTGGCAAGGACATAGGGCTGCTCCAATGGCCTGTCCCCAGGTTTCCCTTCACAAATTGAGAAGGGTAGCCGGAGCACTCAGCAGGCACTAACTGCTTCCAGACTTCAAGGTCAAGGGGCGAGGGGAAGGCTACTTTTGAGGATTTGGCAGGCCACTCTCTCACTAGCCCAAGAACAACCCCGTAAAGGAGGAGGATCCCCTGGAGAGCAGACCACTGCCAGGAGCACACCTGCAGAGGCTCCAATACTATGCTCTGCACTGCCGCTCAAGACCGCCTGACCTCCCGGATAGCCGCGCCAGGACACCCAAGGAGTGTGTGTGACACCGCCGCACTCACCACCGCTCCGCGCCCAGCACCAGGACAGTACCCGGGCCCACAACTTCCCCCGACTCCCCCTAGCACAGACCGCTTCTCGCCGGAGATCAACTTTAAGTCCCCAACACAAGTGCTCCAGCGGTCCGAGGGCCAAAGTCTCTCCACACACCCTCACACAGGCACTTCCTACCCACCCGCACCCCACCCCTGGGGGTGGAGGAGAAGCAGCAGCGGCCCGGGACCAGCACACTCCGCAGCCACAAACCTCACTCTACCAGAACTCCGGCTAGGTCAAGGGGTCAGGCTTTGCTCCCAAGCACAACCCCACACGACTAACGCGGAGAAGCTGGGTCACCGCCTACTCAAACTCCGGCCGCCCCAAACCCAAGCCGGGCAGAGTGGGACCCACGGCGGCGTGGCAGACTGACCACGACAACGGCGGGGCAGGGGGAAAGGGTGGCCCGCCCCGGCCTACGCCCACCCCCACCCCGGACCCGAGCTCCGGGGGGCCGAAGGTGGGTGGCTGAGCCGAAAGGGGCACCCATCCCAGAGCTCGCTGCTGGGGACAAGAAGCAGAGCTCCGAGCAGCAGCGGCCGTCCAGACTTCCCGTCGCCCTCACCCCGCCCGGCCCGGGCGCGCACTCGCCGGGGCGCGCGGATGGGGCGAGGGCTACTGAACCAGGAGTGCCGGCCCCGGGACCGCCGCGGCTCTCGTCCGCCGGGCGCCGGAGTTCGGCTCAGCCGGGTCCCGACCGAGGCCTCCAACCTCTAGCAAGCGATCCTGGCAGACAAAGCCAGCACCGCCCGTGGGGCCGCTCCCGGGCAGGCGGGGAAGGAGGCTGAGGGGCCAAGCAGGGACCTGGGGAGCAGCCCTCGCCCCCGGAGGACGCTCGGGGAAGTCGGCCTCAGACAAAGAAGGGGGCAGGCCCCGACGCCCCAGCCGAGTCTCCGCGCTCTACTCACCCGCGCGCGGCGGCGGCAGCGGCGGCGCGGCCCGGCTCGGCCGAGGAAGTTAGAGCAAGTTCGGCGGCGCGGGGTGGGAGGGCGCGACTCGGGCCGTCCGAGTGGCGGGGGCGGGGCGCAGAGGGGCGGGGCCGGAGGCGCGGCGCCTGCCGGCTGCCGAGGAAGGGGCGCCGCTTCCCTGCGCCGCCCGGTGCGGCCCCGCGCGCTTGGGCCCGCCTTTGCCCCGCCCCGCCCCCGCCAACTCGCCCCTCCCCCACCACGCCCCGCCTCCCGGCCCGCGCGGCACCGGGGACCGCAAGGCCGGTTCGCCGGTCCGCCCCTTTGTCCCGCTCTGGGCGGTGCCGGAGGCTCGAGGCGGCCAGGTTCCGCGCCCTCGGTGTGGATGTGCGGCGCAGGCCAGGCCTGGCCCGGGGCCGGGCACTTGTGGCCGCCGGGAGCTCTCTGAGCCGTTGCGCTGCGCAGACGCCGCTCTGGCCTTGTCAGAGCCGAACCTGGGAGAAGCACGAGCTGTGGGAGGCGGCGTCTCGAGGGATACACGGAATGACCGTGGAGAGTGGGCGAAGGATTAGGAAAATGGCTGTGGTGGAGATAAGAGGCGTTCCTGCCCGGCTTTGGAGCCTGGGGGCGGGGGTAGTCTTCAAAAGATGGAAGGGGAAATGGTTTTTATTTCTTTGTAAACCGAGAAGTAAGGACACTCTCCTTCTGGCCTTGGTGCTAAAAATACCAAGCTTTCTTTGGATCGTGGCTGAGATTTGTTCCTCACCTTTACGCTAAAGAGATGGCTGGGACGATTCTTGTAGGGTAGAGGGATTTCCAGGGACAGCCAGGGGCGGCTCCCCAGCCTCAGCCTCCCTACCTGTAGAATGAAGCATGCCACACTTTATTTCTTAAACTTATTCTGTGGCTGAGGGCAGAGTGGTCTGCTCTGTTGGGTAACACCAAACAGTGATCTATTAAAACTGGGCTAAGACTGGTTGCCCCATGCCGGTACAAGTAACCAACTGGTTAATTCCAATAGAAGGAGGAAATCTTGAGATGGAGACTATTCAGTCTATTCCCAGGTTTGTTTGGGTTTTTTTTTTTGTTTTTTTTTTTTGAGCAAAGGTATCGTTTTATCACCCAGGTTGGAGTGCAGTGGGATGGCGGTGGCTCACTGCAGCCTCGACCTCCCGCCTCAGCTTCCCAAGTAGCTGGGAACACAGGTGCAGGCCACCACGTCTAGCTAATATTTTTATTTTAGCTAAATAAAAGAGAGGAGATCTTGCTATGTTGCCAGTGATGGTCTCAAATTCCTGGGCTCAAGCAATCCTTCCACCTCTGCCTCCCAGAGTGCTGGAATTACAATCATGAGCCACTGTGCCTGGCTAATTTTGTTTGTTTAATTAAGGGGGATGCAACCTGTCTGTGACACCCCAGGCAGCTCAGGAACCTCCCTGGGAACCTGTCCGTTCATTCAGCAGATAGTGAGTGCTTGATTGAGTGCCTGATATATGCCAGGCCCTGTGTGCATGGTGGGATACTTCAGTGAACAAGACAGCTGAGGCCTTTTGCCCGATAAAGTTAATTTTTAGTGGAGAAGACAAATATATAATTACAAGTTGAAGTAAAAGGCTGGGACAAAAACAAGGGGCTAGAATAGAGAATAAAAGCTACCTAAGATGAAGCAGTCAGGGAAAGTGAGGAGGTGATGCTGAACTTGAAGTCAAGAGTGAGGAGTTAGCCTTGGGAAAAGTTGGGCAGAGACATTCCTTGCTGAGAGCAGTAGGTGCCTTTTCAGGGTAAGTTCTGCATGGGTCAAGGAGCTGAAAGAAAATCAGTGTAGCTGAAGTTTCAAGCCTAGGGGAAGAGGCCCAGGATGGAGTGGGAAGGTGGGCGGGGGCCAGAGCATGCAGGGCCTGTGGGCTGTGTCAAAGAATGGAGACTTTGTTGAGCCTTGGAAGGGTTTTATGCAGAACACTAACATGTTCTGATTTAAGGCTGTGTGTGGGTGTCAGGCAAAAATAAAAGCAGGGAGCCAATTAGGCTTGCCACAATCCAGGCCAAAGATGATGGTGGTTTGAACCAAAGTGGTGGTCATGCTAAGATGAGTAGTTGAGAGATGCTATTTTGGACTTAACAGGACACATTGATAGGAAGGACATGGGGGCAGGAAATGGAGAAACCAAAGATAACTCAAGTTTCTGGCTGGAGTAAGTGGGTGGACAGTGCTTCATTTATTGGATCAAAAAGCAGCAACCACATCTCAGGGAGTTATATCAGGAATTCTGTTCAAGCCACATGGAGCTTAAGATGCCTGTTAGAGATCCAGTGGAGTTATCTCATCACTAGGAGCTCAGAAGAGAGGCCAGGGCTGGAAAGGGGCTTTGGGATACATCAGCATAAAGATGCTCAAGGTCATGGGATCTGAGAAGGACACACAGGGTGAGGTGGTAGATGCAGAAGAGGAGAGAGTTCAGGAGGGACCCAGGGGAACCAAAGCAGGCAAGAGGACTGAAAAAGAGGCTGGGGGAGGGGGGCAGAAGGAGAATCAGGAGAGCGCTGTATCCTAGAGACTGAGAAAATGTTTCCAGAAAGCAGTTGTCAGCTGTCTTAGATACTGCTTAGAGATCAGATAAGATGAGGACTGAGGCCTGTTGGCTCTGGCAACATGAAGGCAGTTGGTGAACATGATAAGGGCAGTGTTCCTGGAGTAGTGGAAGCCAGGCTGTGGTAGAACTACCGTGTTTGCACAACTTGTCTAACAGGGAATGGAGAACTGGGAGGGATCTGGAAAGAATATGGAAGCATAGGATGCTTTGGTAGAGATTGCTAGATGCCCCTAGTAGTAATTCTCTCTTCCCTTCATGATAGAATTTCCCATTCTGTCTGGGAATTCCCAGAATAAAGGCAAATTTCTCAGCCTCCCTTGCAGCTACACTTCATTCCACCTAATAGGAAATAAGTGTAGGAGTCCATGTGCAAATTCAAAACTGGCTTTAAAGGGAAGTCATGTGCTTTACTCTTTCCTGCCCGATAGGATATATTGATAGCTGGAGCTCAAGCATCCATATTGGATCTTAAGTGGAAGCCAAAGTGTTGAGGATGTTAGTGGAAGTGAGAATAAATGTGGATCCTAATGTGTAGGGAGCCAGCACACATTTGGACTACCTACCTCTTGACTTTCTTTATGGGAGAAGGACATTTCTGTCTTGTTTAATCCTCTATTTTATGGCACATGTAGCCACATCTATTTCTAACATTTGTTAGCATAAAGAGGGGTTCGTTAAAATATGGGAGTCACTGAAGCAGGCTTGCACAGTGATAGGAATGATCTAAGAAGAAGGCAGGGGCCATGATAGCAAGAGCAGATGAAAGGAGATAGGGTATGGGCACTAATGAGGGTCACCTCCTACAGAGGGACACCTCCACCGTTGTTAAGGAGAGTAGTGTGGAGGCCAAGAGGAGGTTTCTAGTAAAAGCTGGGATTGGGAAGATGATTACTCACACCTGGTGATTTCTGCTTAATCCTGGATGTGCAGGAGGTCATGAGCTAGAACAAGGAGGAAGGAGATGGGGAAGCCAGCTTTGCAAACCATGGACTGAGTGGTTTTGGAGATCTTGCTGGCCCGAGCAGCGTCTGGGAGACGTGTCCTTTCTGGAACAGTTGGCCACACTGCTGCAGGCTATGAAAAGTGTGGTGGGAGTACCCACAAAGACAGCATGGCCATCCCTGCCTTGCCCCAGACAGTCACATCTGACACTCACCTGCCATTCCCAGCTGCAGCAGAGACCCACAAAGCTTTATCTGACCCATTCTTTTTTTTTTTTTTCTTTTGAGATGGAGTCTCACTCTGTCACCCAGGCTGGAGTGCAATGGCGTGGGGTCACTGCAACCTCTGCCTCCTGGATTCATGGGACTACAGGCACGTGCCACCACACCCTGCTAATTTTTGTATTTTTACTAGATATGGGGTTTCACTATGTTGGCCAGGCTGGTCTTGAACTCCAGACCTTGTGATCTGCCCATGTTGGCCTCCCAAAGTGTTGGGATTACAGGCGTGAGCCACTACGCCCAGCTTATCTGACCCATTCTTACAGCAACATGGAGTGGCTTGAGAAAGCCTCAGAGAGTCAAACTGCAAAACAGGTCTATTGTATTCTCCTTTATTAAAAAATAAAAAGAATTCAATATAGACAGCCCCAACTCGTAAAAGGGTTGTATTGTAACCAGTGGTTTACTTTCCCGGCTAGCACCTAGAACCATAATTGCCAAACATATAACTGAATTGTAGTGCAGACTGCAAGTCTAACGTACGGATTGTGGGAACAAAAAACAGTACAGGAAGGAGGAAAAGAAAGAAGCTGAGAGTTTTTCTTCTTTTTTCCGGACCTGAAGCTGCCACAGATAAAATTTTAAGTGGAAGAGCTTGCCCTTTGTCTTCCCCTGACTTCTTCCATAGCCCTCTTGTGTCAGTCCCCAGTGCTGCACTCTGCAGCTTCTGTGTGTGTTTACAGGTCAGTGGTCAGGTCAGGGTGAGATTGAATAGAAGAGGGAGTTGGTGTCCAAGCTCTCCTAGTTCTCAACATCTTGATCTTGAGCAAACCACTCTATATTCCTGAGCCCTGCTGTTCTTATCTGTAAAGTCAAGGTAATACTAAAACCCACCTCACAAGCTTGTAATAAAAATCCAAAGAGATAAAAGTTTGTAAAACTTCGAAAAATACCGAGTAAGCTGTAAAGAACTCTGTTACCTGGGAAAGATGTCTTATTAGGACCAGACTACCAAGGATTAGTCGGGACATTTTGGTTGGAAATGAGAACCCCACTCAGACTAGCTTAGGTCATCAAAGGGGAGATACTGGAAGGAGCCTCAGATCGCTCGTAGAATTGAAAGAAGAACTTGAAACCAGAGTGACACTGAAAACTGGGGGCTGATCCTGACAGCATCCCAGACCAGGGACCCCACCCTCTGTTTCTCATAGTTCTCAGAGTTTGCCATGTCAGGTATGTGACTGAGTAAGTCTACACTCTAAGTCGGTATGAACAAATCTCAAGAAAGGATCAGCCGGGCATGGTGGCTCACACCCATAATCCCAGCACTTTGGAAAGCCGAAACGGGTGGATCACTTGAGGTCAGGAGTTTGAGACCAGCCTGGCCAAGATGGTGAAACCCCATCTCTACTAAAAGTAGGAAAATTAGCTGGGTGTGGTGGCGCATGCCTGTAGTCCCAGCTACTCAGGAGGCAGAGGTGAGAGAATCACGCTTGAACAGGGAGATGGAGGTTGCAGTGAGCTGAGATTGTGCCATTGCACTCCAGCCTGGGCGACAGAGGAAGACTCCGTCTCAAAAAAAAAAAAAAGAAAAGAAAAGGATCCTAACTGGGTCAGCTCTGGTCACATGTTCACTCCTGGACCCATTCTTACAGCAACATGGAGTGGCTGGAGAGAGCCAAACAAACTTATACAACCAGTGTGGTAAGGGAGATGAGAGACCATAATTGGACTAGGTCTGGGTCAGATGCCCATGTCTGTGATCAGTAGGGCAAGGCCCTATGCAGAAGAAGGGGGAGTGGTGTGTGCAGGGCCAACATCATCATTTTTAGCAGTCTTATATACCAAGTATTCCTTAGGCCCTGGGCAGAATAGTGACATTGTTACATCTGTGCTTTAGAAAGATCCCTAAGGCTGCAGTGGGAAGGGAAGGTGGGAGGGAACAAGATTGGAATAAAAAATGGTTAGGAAGGAAATCATGAGGAAATAGAAAGAGGTGGACAGAATCAAGATATATTTAGGAGCTAGAACTGAGAAGTGACTAATTGCATGGGAGAATAAGGAATAAAGAGACGTCATATTCTGGCTGCATGGGCAGTGACGCTATTCACTGAGAAGGAACACAAGAGACCCTGTGTGGATGTATAATATGTTTGGTGAGAGGTGATGACTTAGACCTCTTCCATTTGAAGTGTTCCCCGGGTAGAGTGGAGAGGTGCAATTTGCTGCATGGAGTTAAGAGAGACAGCTAAGCAGAAGTTATCAATTTGGGAGTTGTATCCATTTGAAATTGTGTTTAGCTTTTCTAACAATAACCCAAGGCCAGGTGCAGTAGCTCACATCTGTAATCCCAACACTTTGAAAGGCTGAGGCAGGAGGATCACTTGAGCCCAGGAGTTTGAGACCAATCTGTGCAACATAGTAAGACCCCATCTCTTTAGGAAAAAAGAAAGAAAGAAAACAGAGAGAGAGGGGAGAAAGAGAAAGAGGGAAGGGAGGGAAAAGAGGGAGGGAAGGAGGGAGGGAGGAAGAAAGGGAGGGAGGGGAGAGAAAGAAAACAGCAACACAACTACATTGCCTTGACTACATTCGGCTTTCTTGCTGTAGTTGTAGGAAAAAACTGACACAACAAGAAGTCTAAAGGTAAGCAGAGCAAGGCTGGTCAGCAGCCCCACAATGTCATCAGGTCCCAACTCCTCTCTGTTGGTCTGTCTGGCTCTCTTTAAACAGGCAGAGTTGGCTTGTGGTCATACAATGGCTGCCCCAGCTCCAGCTTCCCACCCACATTCCAGACAGAAGAAAGAGCAAAAAGAATGAAGGAGTAACACCTAAAACTTACCGAGAAATCTCCAGACTACTGCTTATGCCTCACTCGCTGAGTGCAGTCACATGACAAACCCTAACTCCAAAGGAGGTTGGGAAGTGTCTAAAAAATTAACTCCTGTTTTAAAGAAAGAAGGGAGAATTGATATTGAGGAAGCAGCATGTGATAATGGAAACTGTCACAGTAGAGGAGATTACTTTGGGATGGGGAGATGAGAAGAGAAAAGGACCAAGGACAGAATCTTTGGAAAATCAGAGAGCAGAGGGACCAAAGAGATTGAGGGAGACTGTCCAGTGAGGTAGGAGGAAAACCAAGAGGGTGGAATGGAGGGAAGTCCAGGGGTAACAAGTGTTTCAAGAAGAGGGGAGTGGTCCCAGTTTCCAGGGCTGCAGAGGGCCAGTGAAACAAGGCTGAAGAGCAACCATGGGGTTGATAGCTTCAGAGAACTGTTTCAGTGGAGAATTGGGTCAAAGACAGTTAATAGTGGGCTGAACAGCAAATGGAAAATTAGAGAGAGGTTGTTAGCTGGAAGATGATGAGGATAAGCAGTTGGAGGAGGGTGTTTGTTTAAGAAAGGAGAGACTTGGGCCAGGCAAGATGGCTCATGCTTGTAATACCAGCACTTTGGGAGGCCCAGGTGGGAGAATCGCTTCAGCCCAGGAGTTCCAGGTGAGCCCGGGCAACATAGTGAAACCCTGTTTCTATGAAAAGAAAATAACAATTAAAAGGAGAGACTCAAATATGTTTAAATGATGAAGGGAGAAGGCAAGAGAAGAGGGGAGATAGGAGAGTCTGAAGGAAGAGAGAAAATGCTTGCTGGAGAAGGTGGGAAGGATTGGTGTTCAGACCAAGAGGAGAGAACCAAACTGGAGGACAGCAGGACCTTCACAGAGACAGGAGGCAGGAAGACAAGCTGGGTGAGGATTCAGATGTTTGTAGGTTTGGTGGGGCTTCCTGAGGGAAGAGGTCCACTTTCTCTGGAAGTAGACAGAATGGGCGCCTGCTGAAGGTAAGTGGGTGTTGGGTGGGATCCAAGGATTTCAGAGAAACCTAGGAGAGAACGAGAAACACCTCTGAACATGGGCAAGCAGGAATGTTTAGGGAAGGGTTGCAAGCCCAGCTGCAAATGGAGACCCAGAGTGAGAGTGACACACATCTCAGGTTACATGACCTTTTTCATCAGTACTCAGCAGCAGGGGTAAGTGCAAGTGCGGAGAGCACAGACAGCAGGATTGATCAAAATTTGAGGTTTGCCAGGAGAGCATGATAGAAAAACAATGGTGCAAAGGATGCAAGAAGGTTGGAGATAAAGCAGTTGAGGTGTTGTATCCTTAGTCTTGGCTACTAGGGGAGAGAAGTGACAGCTGGAGGGGCTAGTAGATAGGGGGAAAGAAGATGAGGCTGGGCTGGAGAGCCCTCAGCATGTGAAGAAGGGAGATATGGTGCACAAGGCTGTGGTCAGACAGAGGTGTGTATTCATGGGACCAGGTGATCGAGATGGAAGAAATGGAGAAGTCAATGGCCCTGAGGGTGAGGAGGTCAGGACCAAGAGGCTAGTGGGAAGATGAGTCACTCCATCAGTATATGGCAGGACTTGAAGTGCAGGCAATGGCAGTGAGCTAGGCGCTAACATTTTGGTAGAACTTTTACTTCAAGCTCAGTTTTGCACTGGTGTTGCCTTTCTTGAAGAGGTCAGGGAGCCTTGGGGAAAATAGAACAGAAAGGAAATTTATTTCTTGGCCTGTCATTCAATACTTGGCCTGTTTGTTCCAGAACAATCTATTTTAAGGAATCTGCAAACTTCTAGGAGGCTCCTACTCTTATTTGCATCTATAGCCTCAGCCATGGGACCTCTGCCTGCCAGTGGTGTCCCCTGCAAACAGTTAGGACCAAGATTTGTGATAGGAGCCCATGTGTGAGGACAAGACACAGTGGAACACCCTTTAATGATGGCATCTAAGACTAAGCAGATGGTGATGACAAGGAGTCCCATCATCTCTGTGCCCTCAGTTGCCCATTTCATAAACTGAAGGTGGCAGAGAAAGAAAGGTTGTTCAGTAGGTGATACCCCATGGGCCTTTCAACCCTGTGTGTCAACCACACTGTAATGACTCCACATGGGAGAAGAAAGTTTTGCCAAAGAAGAAAACCCCAGATGTGACCAAATAAGACATCAAGGGAGGGAGCAGATGCTAGATGTTAAGAGCAAGTATAATACCAGGAATCGGACTGCCTGGGCTAAGTCCCAACTCTGCCCCTGAAAGCTGGGTCCACTCAGGGCGGAGAGCTGCTCACGTCTACCCAGGAAACTATGGGATCTATGCAGATGTCAAAGCCACTTGACAGCACAGAGTATTTCTTCTGGAATAATCTCATGCAAATTGACCTTCACAAAGCTCTGACTTAGTAACATAAATGTGGAAAGGGGGCTCAGAGGGAATTACCTAGCTGATAAGTGGTAGAAGCAGGACTGTCAGCTTTATGACCACACCTGAGTCCCCAGTCTGTCTCAATCTCACACCCAGAGATTTGAGGGTCTGCTAAGGTCCTGGGACCTCTAGGCACAGACACTGGTAGGAGAGCCACTGAAAGTTCCCCCTACCACTATAAAGTAGAGGAGAGAGGCATACCTAGACTCATCTGACACAGAGTAGAGCACAGATGGATGCTGCAAACATCACAGGTACCTTTCCCTGTCCCTGTCACAGCTCTGGGGACTTTTAGTTGGTTCCATGGGAGAATCTGGTAGTCCCTGAGGAGGGCTGCGCAGCAGCTGATGCTGTGTGCACACACTGCCACCTAGAGGCAGTCTGAGGAAACTCCAAGTTTATTGAACCACGTGTGTGTGTGTGCGCAGGCGGGTGTGTGTCTGTGTGTTGCGGGAGGAAGGGAGGGCTTTTCAGTCCTTGTCTGGCACTGCTGATTCTCTCTTTCCTGGAGCCCTTGGCTCTCTTCCACAACCATGTGTCCTGCCCCCAGCTCCTTCTCAGTATCTGCAGATCCTGCTCCCCATTCCCAGCAAATGCTACTTTTCCCAGATGCTGGGAACATCTAACACCTCTTTCTTCCCCCTCTCATCTCCACAGGCTCTCTGCCCTCGGTGCCACTCCGGTGTCTTTAGAATCCTCTGTGCACTGGCCCCACCCATCTTTATGGCCAGATCCCTCTCCTGAGCTCCAGTTCCCCCTCCCTCACACTAGAAAGAAAATCTGATCCCATCAGTCCTCCTCCTGCAAACCTTAGAGGTTCATTTCATGAACACCAGCTCCTTCCCATGTTCTACAGGGATTAACCAGGTCTGGCCTCTGAGTGGGCTGCTCCAACCATATTCTGACCACAAGCCTGCCTCACACACAGTGACCTAGCCTGTCACCTCTGGTTTGTGACCACCTAGACCACACTTCAGGACCCACTGTGTTAGATTAGATCATTCACTTGGAATTGCCCCTGGCAGAAGGAAGCTGCCCCGCCCAGGGCTCTGCCCCACCCCCATCCCTGGTGCAGCGTGCAGCCTGTGTCCACTAAATGAGTGATGGGTGGGAGTTACAAAGCCCCCTTGTCTCATTTCGGGGCAGCTGCTGGGTGATCCCAACTCAGCTCCTGTGGGATCAGTTGAGACCTCACAGCTCAATGTCGCCCTCCACTCAGTCCTGCTCCCCTCACTTCTTGCATACACATTTCTGGACCAGCTTCCATTTCCTGTGCACTTGGCATATGCCATCGCTTTGGCTCAGAACAGCTTTTGAGTTCTTCTTTTCCTTTGCCTGTCTGAGCGCAGGAAGTAGAAGCCACCCAGCACAACCACGCAGCTGGGCCCTTAGGAGAACTGGCCAGCAGAGGTCAGGATCTAGTACTGCCTCCACGTCACCCACTCTCCATTCTCACTGAGACATTGGTATCTCATTTATCTCCATTGTGCCAGCAACTTCTGGCCAGCTTCCCCTCAGGGCTCCTCCCTGCCTTCTGCTGGTCAGCTGTCACCATCTGTGCCCCTTCTGGGGAAAAACTCTGTACAGGTTTTACAGGTCCCTGGCTAGTTCACAGAGGCCTGAGTTAGGATCCAGGGTCCACCCCTGGTCCAGTCGATGTGCCCAGGATCAGGGTTTGTGGTGCAGACCATGGAGAGTCTGGGTGCCCCCAATGGAAGGTGTGGCATGGCCAACTCTGAGGTCCCCAGGATGGCACAGCAACATCTGGGCACATAATGTCTTGCCACCTGCTGCTAAGGCTGCTGACTGCAAATAATAAGCAAATTTAGAGCCACATATTAGCATTTGCAACTGGTTTTAGTATGCATATACAGATCCAGTTTTGTAACAATTATGTTATTATTTGTCAATTTTTAAAGGCGTTTGAAACATTTATGGACTGAGTCATTACAGTTGGGAAGAGTGTAACTGATTACATTTAATGTTTAAATGTTCAAGAAAAATCTACTTTCTAAAAATTATCGTCAACGGAAGAATGACGAAGTTCATAAATTTGGATCTCTTGAGTCATGAAGGCTGGGGAAAGATGAGAGTCCGATAAGGGAAGCCCAGAGCTCTGCATTGCAGAGACTTTAGACTTCCTGCTTCAAGCAGCACCTGCTTTCCCAGGAGCTAGCTGTGCTTTGGCCCCCAGGATCCACACCCCAGCCCCTCCTGGCCAGAGGCATCTGCCCTCCTCCTGCCTCTGTGTATAAGCAGTTCTGGGGTGATAGCCTAGCAGCAGAACTGGCCTTCTCTCCCCCTGAGGAAGCCTAGCACAGTCATGAAGGGCACAAGGGAGGGCCAGTACCAGCTGGGTCCACTGGCTCAGGAAGATTGGCACCCCCCAGGACACTTAGCTGGATTTGTGTCCCTTTCCAGGCTCCTGCACATGCAGGTCCATGATACTTCCTGTGCTCCTTGAATCAAATGGATTTCTTACAGTTCTATATGGCCTGAGTGTCACAACACAAATAACCCTCTCTGAGGGGCTAAGGGTGAGGGCACAAAAACTTCTTGTCAGTGAACTAGCTAGGGAGGTTTACCAAGCACGCGGTATGGTGCATTTTTATCACTCTGTTAAAAGTGTGTGATTGGCCGGGCGCGGTGGCTCAAGCCTGTAATCCCAGCACTTTGGGAGGCCGAGACGGGCGGATCACGAGGTCAGGAGATCGAGACCATCCTGGCTAACACGGTGAAACCCCGTCTCTACTAAAAAATACAACAAACTAGCCGGGCGAGGTGGCGGGAGCCTGTAGTCCCAGCTACTCAGGAGGCTGAGGCAGGAGAATGGCGTAAACCCAGGAGGCGAAGCTTGCAGTGAGCTGAGATCCGGCCACTGCACTCCAGCCTGGATGACAGAGCGAGACTCCATCTCAAAAAAAAAAAAAGTGTGTGATTAGTTAATATATTCATATGGAACAGATTATAAAAGTTCAAAAGGGTATTAAAAGGGACATTCTCCTTTATGTCCCCAATCACCAGTATCCTGTTCCTAGAGCAAATATTATTACAAGTTTTCATGTATTTTCTCATAAATATATTATGGCAGACACTGCTGGTTTTTGTGTTTTTTTTCCCCAAATCCATTGTTTCTTCTTCGTCATCTTTTGTTTTGTTTTGTTTTTTGAGGAGTCTTGCTTTGTCACCCAGACTGGAGCACAGTGGCACAATCTTAGTTCACTGCAGCTTCCACCACCTGAGTTAAAGTGATTATCCTGCCTCAGCCTCCCAAGTAGCTGGGATTACAGGTGTGCACCACCACACTTGGCTAATTTTTGTATTTTTAGTAGAGACAGGGTTTCGCCATGTTGGCCAGCTAGTCTTGAATTCTTGACCTCAGGTGATCTGCCCCTTAGCCTCCCAAAGTGCTGGGATTACAGGTGTGAGCCCCCTCGCCCAGCCTGAAGGGTATTCTTTTATAGCGGGGACAGGAACGGGGACAGGAATGAGCCCAGGCTGCTCTGGCCAGTTCCTCCTGACCTCAGGCTATTGCATTCCCAGCACATTCTATTATTATTCTTGAGAACTACAGTGAGAAAGCTGGGAGAACTGGGTCAGTCCAAGGCCATCTGGAGAACTGCCCTGTAGTCCATCCAAAACCCAGATATCCCCCTTAGCAAAGCGGGTCAATTTCATATCCCACCAACCTCCCTGGATTTGGAGTCTGAGGTTTGTCTCACTAGTTCGATGTCAACACCTTAACTGACACAATCTCAGTGCAACATCATTGAGCCATAGCCAGAATCCATTTCACGAGGCCCAGGAGGACCCCCACCACTGCAGAATAACCAGGGCTGCCTACAGCATGACCTAGCCTTGGACCCAGTTAAGACCCAGCGATCCAGTTAAGAAGTTGCTAAGGAAGTCAAAGAAGGATCCTTCAGGTGGCCCCACTGTCTGCAGCCAGTGGGCCTGCTCCTAAATTTCTTCTGCTTGTGTGGGTCTGCTCCTAAATTTCTTCTACTTGTGTTTCTTTTCTTTTTTTTCTTTCTTTTTTTTTGAGATGGAGTTTCACTCTTGTCGCCCAGGCTGGAGTGCAATAGCGCGATCTTGGCTCACTGCTCACTGTAACCTCCACCTCCCGGGGTTCAAGCAATTCTCTTGCCTCAGCCTCCTGAATAGCTGGGATTACAGGCGCCTGCCACCATGCCTGGCTAATTTTTGTATTTCTAGTAGAGATGGGGTTTCACCATGTCGGCCAGGTTGGTCTCAACCTCCTGACCTAAGGGTGATCCACCCACCTCGGCCTCCCACAGTGCTAGGATTACAGGTGTGAGCCAATGCTGAAGGGGGCCAGCCCCTCCACACCTACGAGTGTTTCTCGTCAGGTGGGACAAGAGACTGAGAAAAGAAATAAGACACAAAGTATAGAGAAAGAACAGTGGGCCCAGGGGACCGGCGCTCAGCATCCGGAGGACCCGCACCGGCACTGGTCTTTGAGTTCCCTCAGTATTTATTGATCACTATCTCTACCATCTCGGAGAGGGGGATGTGGCAGGACTATACGGTAATGGTGGGGATAGCATCAGCACGCTCTTTCTTTTCCCCACACACCGCACCCAGCCTACTTGTGTTTCTATGAAACCTGATGTGCTTATCCAGGTAGGGCAGGAGGTGTTAACAATTGCACACACTCCTCCCAAAGAAAGTCTCGAGCAATATTGGTATGTAAAACAATCTTCCCAAGGGAAATGAGGGATGTCTGCAGGGCTGCCAAGACAGTGGCAGGGAAGGAGGCAGTATCTGCCATGGTCAGGGACACATTTCTTATCATTCTTTTATGAGCACTGACTCCTAGGTAGGTACCAGGGAGCTCATAAAGAACATAAACCCAGAGTCAGTTGCACGTCCTGGCAGGCTCCCTAGTCAGCCTGGTGTACAGCTTTAGGCTGCTGGCCCAATGGTGCATCTCATTCCCAGGGGTGATATCCAGTGGCACCCCCAGCTCATCCAATGTGCAGGATTTCACCATCCATTAGCATTCTACTCTCTGCTTTTATGGGTGTGTGTTTGTTTGTTTGTTTGAGATGGAGCCTCACTCTTGTCGCCCAGGCTGGAGCGCAATGGTGCGGTCTTGGCTCACTGCAACTTCCACCTCCCAGGTTCAAGCAATTCTCCCACCTCAACCTCTCAAGTAGCTGGGATTACAGGCGCCCACCACCAAGCCTGGCCAGTTTTTGCATTTTTAGTACAGAAATACAAAAGAGATGGGGTTTCACCATGTTGGCCAGGCTGGTCTCGAACTCCTGACCTCAGGAGATCCACCACCTTAGCCTCCCAAAGTGCTGGGATTACAGGCGTGGGCCACCACACCTGGCCTACGGGTTCAATTTTTGGAAAAAAAAAAAAAAAAGAAAAATTCCACAAATAAGTGAAGTAAGCCAGGCACAGACAGACAGATACTGCACGATCTCACTTAACATATGGCCTCCAGGTTCATCCATGTTGTCACAAATGACAGAATTTCCTTATTTTATTATTTTTTTAAAGATGGGGTGTGGCTATGTTGCCCAAGTTAGTCTCAAACTCTTGGGCTCCAGCAATCCTCCCATCTCAGCCTCCTGAGTAGCTGGAACTACATGTGCTGAGAAGTACTCCATTGTGTACATATACCACATTTTCTTCATCCATTCATCCACTGATGTATACTTATCTTGATTCCACATCTTGGCTATCGTGAATAATGAGCTGCAAAGAATGTGAGCATGCAGGTATCTCTTCAACATACTGGTTTCATTTCCTTTGGATAAATACCCAGTAGTGGGATTGCTGGATCATGTAAGAACTCTATATTAAAGAACTCTATACTGCTTTCCATAGTGGCTATACTAATTTACATTCCTGCCAACAGTGCGTAAGGGTTCCCTTTTCTCCACATCCTTTCCAATATTTGTTTCTTTTGTGTTTGTTTTTGTCTTGAGATAGAGTTTCGCTCTGTTGGCCAGGCTGGAGTGTAGTGGCACGATCCCGGCTCACTGCAACCTCCACCTCCTGGATTCAAGTGATTCTCCTACCTCAGCCTCCTGAGTAGCTGGGACTATAGGTGCGCACCACCACGCCCGGCTAATTTTTGTATTTTTAGTAGAGACAAGTTTTCATCATGTTGGCCAGGCTGGTCTCGGACTCTTGGCCTCAAGTGGTCCGCCTGCCTCGGCCTCCCAGGATGATGGGATTACAAGCATGAGCCACCATGTCCAGCCCCAAGATCAAGATTTTTGACTGACTCAGACTGTGCTGGGAGAGCATTTAGTGTAGCAAGTGGGACCAGCACATCCTGTTATATGAAGAGTGCAATTAGAGGCATCTTCTGCTGGAACAAAGCTCTGCAAGGAGCTGCCCTCTGGACAGACTCAGAGAGGCATTTTCAGGGACTCAGGTATCTCCCACTGGCCACCCCTTAGCAACTCTCACTCTAATTATGGCTGGACCTGGGCCTTAACGAGTGCTTCTGCGATGAGAAACTTCTATCATCAACTCTTTGGTTACTTTCAAGTAAAAAAGGCAGGAAAAATGTTTGTTTTTACCAGGTTTCAAAATGAGTTGCTTTCTTAGCATCATCCAGAGATTTTCTTTTTTTTAAAGGATCATTATGAACTCATTGATTTAAACATCTGATGTGTTTTAATTCATTGCCATTATTCTTACTGATGCTCAAAGAGTCCCATCTTTGACAAGTGAGAGTTGTCTCCTGAGTCTGTCCTTTATACAAGCCCTTAGTAGTGATTGAGAGCTTGCCTGGTATCTGGTACAACAAGATGTTACAGGCTCATCTTGTACATTTTCTGCCCCAACCCTGCAATCAGCCATTTCCCCAAGGAGTTCCCTTTAGCAGAAACTGATATTGGAAGACCATGTTCTGGGCTCAGCTGCCTCTTGAGGGACTTTATTCATGTTTCCTGGCTGAACATCATGGAAATTAGGGCATTAGGGTGTCTCTTAACTAACTTCAGAACAGACACAGACCAAGACTTGGCATGAAAGGGGAAAATTCCTCTGCTTCTTAAAGATTTCACAATTGTTTGTCAATGTAAGGCAGTGGTCTTCCACCTTGCCTACATACTAGAATCCCCCAGGGAGCTCTACAAAATACTGATGCCTGGATCCATCCCCAGAGATTCTGGTTTAACTGGACTAGGATCTGGACTGAGCAATGGCGTGTTTTTTTTGTGTTTTGTTTTGTTTTGTTTTAGTGTGAAGCTCACAGATGGGGCTCAACCCTGACTGTAATTATTCTGTATTTGTCTTTACACTTTTACCATCTATATATGGAGCTTACACAATACTCTTTGCAAGCCTTACACATTTATGTAAATTGTATCCTAGTGAATGTACATTTTGAAGCTTGTTTTTTTCCTTAGCATTGTTTCAGTGCATCCAAGTTGATACTTATACCTCTAGTTCGTTCATTGTAACTTTTTTTTTTTTGAGACAGAGTCTAGCTCTGTCGCCCAGGCTAGAGTGCAGTGGCGCAATCTGGGCTCACTGCAAGCTCCCCCTCCTGGGTTCATGCCACTTTCCTGCCTCAGCCTCCCGAGTAGTTGGGACTACAGGCGCCCACCACCATGCCTGGCTAATTTTTTGTATTTTTTAGTAGAGACGGAGTTTCACTGTGTTAGCCAGGATGGTCTCGATTTCCTGAACTTGTGATCCGCCCGTCTTGGCCTCCCAAAGTGCTGGGATTACAGGCTTGAGCCACCGCGCCCGGTCCATTGTAACTATTATAGCACAGTAAAACCTTCCATTACCCCGTCATTTTCTGCTGTAAAATGATCAAAAATTCATGAGCAGTTAGTCGTCCAGGAGAAAAATCGGGACGGTAACCTTGACTCCTCTTTTTCTTACATCCTATATCCAAATAGTTCAAGAATCCTCTTAGCTCCTCTCTCTGTCACATCCTACATCCAATAGTTCAAGAATCCTCTTAGGTCTGCCTTCAAATATACCCATCATGACACTTCTCACTATCTTCTGTGCTCCCACCTGGTTGCCACCACCGTTATCTCTTGCCTGGATCATTGCAACAGCCTCCCAAATGGGCTCCCTGCTGCCACCTTTGATTCTCTAAAATCTATTATCTCGAAGCAGCCAGAATAATACAAATCAGAACATGTCACTCTTCTAAAAACCCTCTAAACGAATTCCCATCACTCCCAGTAAAATTTAGAATTGTCTCCTATCCCCTATTGCTAACTAGTGTGTGGGCTGACCTTGACCATTATATAATACAGAAAGGTGACCAGGTACAGCTGGAAGAAGCATGTCCTTGAAAGGACCTCCCCACACCTCCCTAATCCAGGGATCTAATCCACTATCATCCTCACTTGTAACTGTCTTCAAAACAAAATGACAAATAAGTCCTCCTTTAAATGTAGAAAGGATGTGAAGGGTTAAATAAGAACAAGTCAACTTTCTTTCCCCTCCCCTCCCAAACATAAACTGACAAATACATACCTTGCTTGCCCCATGGGGCACTGGCAACCCAGAATGGAGGGAGGGCAGCCAGCACTGGGGAGAAACTTCAGTCTGCCCTGACTGCATCCACCCTCTATTCTCACAACCCCTACAGCCTCTTCCCCATAGCTCACCTTCCCTGCCCTCCACTCCCCTACACTGCAATGGTATGCCTTGCTCTGGGAAAGAGAGAACAGGCATTGCTTTTGAGAAATCTGCATAGTAGGGGAGAGGACATAGAACCAGGTGAACAAAACAGACTAGACTCCTCCCTGTTCTCCCCTAGTCATGCTTCACTATCCAAATCTCTGCCTTGAAAGTTCCTCCAGCTGGGGATTCCCTATGCACCCACGTCCATACCAACTGTGACCCTTGCCACTGCCAGGGCCAGTGAAAAACTCACCCTTCACCCACTGAAGACTTGCTGAAAAAATCACTGACAAGAGGCAAATTAACAGGAGAAAAAGCAAACAAATTTATTTGATCATAATTGTATGTGAGCCTTCAGAATGAAGACCCCAAGATACAGGGGAATTGTTCATTTCTATGTTTAGGTTCAACAGATTATGGACTGTGTAGAAATACGATTGGACAAGAAGGGTAGGATCTAATAGTAACAGACTGAGAGGGGAAACCCAGCAAGGCCTGTCTAGATTCTTCTTGGCCTCTCTGCGCAGCATTCCTTCCTTCTGGACGTGGGATGGGACCCTCTCTGGAATGGGTATGACAGTCAAACAAGGTAGGTCAGATCATTTCTTTCTGACCAGTTTTTACACAGAAAGGGGAGTGGGGAGTGAGAGGACCGTTTTTTAGGTTTTATGACTGGCTTTGGGTAAAACCAGTTCTGGTTTCTGATGACCTGCCTCGGGGAAGAGGGATTCTAGTTTCTATGGGTAGCCTTGGGGGAGAATGAGAAGCCAGAAACAAGAGGGCAGGAGAAGGTCAGAGAGAAAATTTTGCTTCGGGGGCTGCTTCTGAGCCCTTCGTTTTAAAGTATCAGAGATGATCAGGGGCAGCCTGGCTCTGGGTAAGGTCTCCTGACCTGTGAGTGCTGATCTTCCACACTGGTTGCCGAGCTCTTTTAAAGGGTGGTTTTCAACCTTGGCTGCATACTGGAATGACCCCAGGAGCTTTAAGAAATATTGCTGGCCTTGGCCGGGCGCGGTGGCTCAAGCCTGTAATCCCAGCACTTTGGGAGGCCGAGACGGGTGGATCACGAGGTCAGGAGATCAAGACCATCCTGGCTAACACGGTGAAACCCTGTCTCTACTAAGAAATACAAAAAACTAGCCGGGCGAGGTGGCAGGCGCCTGTAGTCCCAGCTACTCGGGAGGCTGAGGCTGGAGAATGGCGTGAACCCGGGAGGCGGAGCTTGCAGTGAGCTGAGATCCGGCCACTGCACTCCAGCCTGGGCGACAGAGTGAGACTCCATCTCAAAAAAAAAAAAAAAAAAAGAAATATTGCTGGCCTGGCACTATGGCTCATGTCTGTAATCCCTGAGCTTTGGAAGGCTGAGGCAGCATGACTGCTTGAGCCCAGGACTTCGAGACCAGCCTGTGCAAGATAGTATAAGAGCCTGCCTCCACCAAAAAATTAAAAATCAGCTGGGTGTGGTAGTCCACGCCTGTAGTCCCAGCTACTAGGGAGGCTGAGGTGGGAGGATATCACTTGAGCCCAGAAGTTAAGGCTGCAGTGGGCCATGATTGCATCACTGCACTCCAGCCTAGGTGACAAGCAAGATTCTATCTTTAAAAAAAAAAAAAAAAGGTGCTTGGAGCCTACCCCAGAGATTCTGATTTAATGATTTTTATACTGCACCCCCACCCACCCCCCAACTGTGCCAGGTGCTTCTACTGTGTATCCAAGATTGAGAACCACCAGCTTTACAGCAAGGACATTTTCCTACAGTCTTTGAATTTTCTTGCATTTATTTGCATATGGATTCTCAGTTAATCAAATAAATAAAAAGAAAACCTGTAAATGCTTGTCAAAGGCTGCTGAAGCTTCAAGTCCAAAGCCCACAGAGATTAATAACTTTAAACTGTATGGTCCTTTAGAAATCATGCTTCTCAAAGTGTGACCCATGGACCAGGAGAACATCAAGATCACCTGGAACCTGTTAGAAATGCAGAGGCTGGCCAGGTGCAGTGGCTTACACCTGTAATCTGAACACTTTGGGAGGCCAGGAGTTGGAGACCAGCCTGGGCAACATACGGAGACCCCCATCCCTACAAAAATAAAATCTGTTGGGTGTGGTGGCATCCACCTGTAAGCCCAGTAACTTGGGAGGCTAAGCCAGAACAGCTTGCACCCAGGAGTTTGCAGCTGCAGTGAGCCATGATTGGGCCACTAACTACACTATAGCCCGAGTGACAGAGCAAGATCCTGTACCTAAAGAAAAAAAAAAAGCAGAAACTCAGGCCCACCCAGACTGCCTACTGGAATCTTGAGAGCTGCAAATCATTGATTTTTAGCACAAACCATTTTGCCCACCCCGGCCACTGAGAGACTTGAACAAACACTAGCATAGTTTCTAGCAGCTCAAGGCCGTGTCTCAGGGATAACCCAGGCCCCTTTGGGTCCCTGCCTGGGGAAGCTCAAGGCTGCCAAAAGAGTTTACCATTTGTTTCAGTCAATGCCTGATCATAGGTTTCTAATCTCCCTCTTGTTTTTTTGAGATGGAGTCACGCTCTGTCACCCAGGCTGAAGTGCAGTGGCGCCATCTCGGCTCATTGCACCCTCCGCCTCCCAGGTTCAAGCGATTGTCCTGCCTCAGCCTCCTGAGTAGCTGGGATTACAGGTGCGTGCCACCACGCCCAGCTAACTTTTGTATTTTTAGCAGAGACGGGGTTTCACCACATTGGCCAGGCTGCTCCTGAATCCCTAACCTCAGATGATCCACCCACCCTGGCCACCCAAAGTGTTGGGATTATAAGCCTGAGCCATGGCACCCAGCCCCTCCCTCTTCTTAGAGGACTTACTTGGTAAAATTTACAATTGTAAATCTTTTCTGTCCCTTTGAGGGATGTATGTGTCTTCTGCTGCACAGGAATGTGTTTCTCACTTTTTCTGGGAGCCATCCCTTTGTCATATAATTATCAGGAATTACAAGGCCGACTCCTGGTCTCAGTGGGAGGCTAGAATCCTAACTTCGATAGATAAAACTTGAGAGTTAGCAGACACAGATAGCCTAATCACATTGACCAATCTCCTTAACAGCTTTTTGTAATTTTCCACTTCCCTAGTTCTATTTGAACCTCCTCCCTCCCCTCTTTACAATTCCATCACCTCTGCACAGATTGGAGCTAAGCTCAGTTCTACACTGAGGACTCTCTCCTTCTGCAGCAGTTATTGAGTAAAATCTGTCATTATTGTCTTTAGCTAGTATCCAGCTTTTTCTTCAAGTCTCCATTTTAATAAGGTCCTTACATGATGTGCATGTACATTACAGTCTGAGAAGCAGCATCATAATACTTACCATTCCCTCAGTGACTTATAAACAGCCCTGAACGGGAAGGAATTACACCCATTTTGCCAATGAGTTAGATCTTTGCTTAGTATCACACTGGTAAACTACAAATTGAATATGCCTCATTACTCAATCCAGTGCTCTTTCCAAAATGACATGCTAACCAGAAAGAGAAGACCACACTGCATGTGAGGACCCAGGGGAAAAAAGCTGGTGAGAGCTCACAAAAACCCAAAAATGTTTCTCTTGCTGCATCTCCATTGGTGCAATGTCCTCTCAGGCTTTTTTTTTTTTTTTTCCCTTGATACCGAGTTTCGCTCCTGTTGCCCAAGCTGGAGTGCAGTGGCACGATCTCGGCTCACTGCAACCTCTGCCTCCTGGGTTCAAGTGATTCTCCTGCCTCAGCCTCCCAAGTAGCTGGGATTACAGGCATGTACCACCCCGTCTGTCTAATATTTTGTATTTTTAGTAGAGATGGGGTTTCACCACGTTGGCCAGGCTGGTCTCGAACTCCTGACCTCAAGTGATCCTCCTACCTCGACCTCCCAAAGTGTTAGGATTACAGGCGTGAGTCACCACACTTGACCTCAGGTTCTTCTTTAGTTGCAAGAGAACTGTTTCAGCATCAAGTGTCTTAGGTATTAAAGTTGTAAGTTTAGGTATTGAGTTACCTATCAGTAGCTGGAGTACCAGGGATGACAGGTACCAACGCTGTGCAAGTACCAAAGGCTGTGGCCTCAAATGCTGCAAACGCCCAGCCCTTTATGGGCCTGTGCATACTCCGTGCAGCCACTGCTACATGAAGTCAGATGCAGGCATGGTCTTAGTGGGTCTTAGTCCTGAACCACTCACCCCTAACTCACTCTGCATACTCAATCCCGATGCTCTCCTACTTTCCCAGCTTTACGTCCAACGTCAGTATCCATTCTTGCTTTCCTGGGTAAACACTGACAGCCTTCTCCTCCTGGCTGGGCCACTCCCCTGGGTAAACACTAATTCCTATTTCCACCCCCACCTTTCTACTCCTGGGCCAGTTTCATGCCTTGAATAGACTCCCTGCAGCCAAGCTCCCTGGTGGCTCTTGATGATGTCACTCAAACTTACATAACAAAATTCAAACAAAAAAGATTAAGAAATTAAGTTATATTTCATCATCGCTATGTCCTTTCTTCTGATTTGCCAAATTAGGCTAAAAGACCAACAGAAAAACAGCTGCCAATTTTAAACACTTCCAAAGTCATTCCTCTAGGAAAGAGAGCAAAATTACTAACATGAATAACGGGATGAATTCTTCCTGGTCATTTTCAAACCACTTAGATAGCTAGAACCAGAGGAATCCCCCCAGGCACTTTACCCTTTAGCCATGGAGAATGCTGACTTTTTTTTACTTTCAGCCAATTATATGGTAAATATAATTCTTAGTTTTATCAGAAAATCTTGTACATACAGGTGATTTCTGGTGCATAATTTTATTAAAGTCAGAGATGGTCACTTCTTCTAGAGAAACAGATCTCTGAGGTTAGAATGGAAGATAACGAAACGAGAGATTTCACTTTATAATTTACCTTTGTCAAACTATCCTGGAGCATGTCAATTCTATTATGAAAGTATTACTTCGACATTGTATAACCAGTTATCAATAGAAAACACACATGCCAAAAACCCTTAAATTCTGTAATCTTCAAGTCAATCATCAACTTTTCTTGGATTTTTGAAGACCCAAAAAGAAAAATAATCTCAAACAACAGCACTCAAACACCATATGCATTTGTAATGAGGCACAGCAACCAATCTTTTTTTTTTTTTTTTGAGATGGAGTCTCAGTCACCCAGGGTGGAGTGCAGTGGCATGACCTTGGTTCACTGCAACCTCTACCTCCCAGGTTCAAGTGATTCTCCTGCCTCAGCCTCCCAAGTAGCTGGGACTACAGGTGCCTGCCACCACACCCAGCTGATTTTTATATTTTTAGTAGCGACAGGGTTTCGCCATGTTGCCCAGGCTGGTCTCAAACTCCTGACCTCAAGTGACCTGCTCACCTCGGCCTCCCAAAGTGCTGGGATTACAGGTGTGAGCCACTGCACCCAGCCCGGCAGTCAATTTTAAGCCTTGTATTTTCCAAGTTTTAGCTTAATAATCCTCATTAGTTTTTCAGATTTTTGTCAGTCTTGTTTTGGGGCTATTTTGCCTTACTGGGCCTAAACAGAATATTAAAATACATTAATAATCCATACTGAGAGTAGAGTATAAATGGGTTTCTCACTCCTTAGGGACACAAGTGGAAACAATACATCCCATGAACACAGATGAATGCCCCTGGTTATCCCTGAGCTGGGCAGTTTCACACAATCATTTTTTCTCTGAGGCCAAAGTCTGTGGTTTGATCATCTTAGCAGCTTCCAGAACAGAAAGTAAGTTTACTTTGTCTCCAAATTCTTTCTCTCGGTGCTCAAGAAGAATGCCCTAAAAGGAAACAAGAGGTAATGTCAGTCCTCATCCTAAATCGTTCGTTCATGAGACAGGCATCAAGGACCAGCTGTCTGTCAAGCCTTTTGCTTGAACAGCAAAGGACACAGATCCAAATATGGCCTGGCTCCTGCCCTCAAGGAGTTCAGTCTTTGAGGGAAGATAGACTGGGGAAGGCCACATCTATCTGGCCTATACCAGCAGCTCCCAAGACGCAGGAAGTCAGAAGTGATAAAGCACAACAAGGACAAGCAGGGAAGGCCTCACAGATGATAAAGCATGGAGGGTAACCAGGATGTTTATAGGTAGAGAAGCATGTAAAAGAACATACCAGGTGAAGAGAAAAAAAAAATGAAGCTAACACAGAAAGGCCCAAAGGTGTGGAAGTGGAGCTCAGAGGTTAGACTTCAGAAGGCACTAAACGACCATCTAAAAGAGAGATCCTCTTTTTCCTTTAGTCTCCTAAGAAACTGGAAGCCACTTTCTTCTCATACAGTGAAGAAAAATGCACTAAGACGCAGGATACCCCAAAGTTATCTAAAGTCAGAAGTGGTAAAAAAAAAAAAAAAAAAAGACAAAATAACATGTTTGAGATCAGCATCAAGGAATCCTTGTTCGAGTTCTCTGATTCATTACATCTGGAAGCTCATCTTAAAAAGAAAATCTGTAAATACACTGTGTCATTATTTACAGAGACTTTAAAAAAAAAAAAAGTCCCACCACACTATGGTGATTATGGGGAAGCAGATCAGAAAATTATATTTACTTGCTCAATAAACCATAATACAGACATTAAAAACACTAATAGGCTGGGTGCAGTGGCTCACACCTGTAATCTCAGCACTTTGGGAGGCTGAGGTGGGTGGATCACTTGAGGTCAGGAATTTGAGACCAGCCTGGCCAACATGGTGAAACTCAGTCTCTACTAAAAATACAAAAATTAGCCGGGTATGGTGGCTCAAGCCTTTAGTCCCAGCTATTCAGGAGGCTGAGGCAGGATAATCCCTTGAACCTGGGAGGCTGGAGTGCAGTGAGCCAAGATCATGCCACTGCACTCCAGCCTGGGTGACAGAGCGAGACTCCATCTAAAAAACAAAACAAACAAAAAAAAAACACCAACAAAAAACTAAGAATATAATAATGACATAGGAAAATGTTCACAATATACTGTTAAATGAAAAAAGAACATCTAGTTTAGTAAGGTATAATTTTCTAAAGCAAAGCAAAACAAAAGGAAAGTTCACTCAGCTTTGTTCCAACGGATTGTCCATGGTGGTTGAGCTCATAGGATGGTTTTCCCCACCTTCTAATATTCTGCTGTTTTTAAATTTTCTGTAGTGCAAATACACTTTTTATTTATTTAGAGATAAGGTCTTGCTCTGTTTCCCAGGCTGTAGTTCAGTGGTGCAATCATAGCTTACTGCAGCCTTGAACTCCTGTGCTCAAGAAATCCTCCTGCTTCAGCTTCCCAAATAGCCAGGACTACAGGTGCATGCCAACACGCCGGCTAAACTTTTTTATTCTTTATAGAGACGGGGTTTTGCTATGTTGCCCAGCTACTACTTCTTTAAGAATGCTTTCAAGATTGTTATTAAAAAGAAAATTCAGGTCAGGTATGGCGGCTCACGCCTATAATCCCAGCACTTTGGGAGGCCGAGGCGGGTAGATCACTTGAGGTCAGGAGCTTGAGACCAGTCTGGCCAACATGGTGAAACCCTGTCTCTACTAAAAATACAAAAATTAGCTGGGCAAGGTGGCAGGTGCCTGTAATCCCAGCTACTCATGAGGCTGAGGCAGGAGAATTGCTTGAATTCGGGGGGTGGAGGTTGCAGTGAGCTGAGATCGTGCCATTGCACTCCAGCCTGGGCAACAAGAGTGAAACTCTGTCTCAAAAAAAAAAAAAAAAAAGGAAATCCCCACCACCCCAATTTTAGACTACAACACCTCTGCACCCAACAAGAACTGAGGTAAGTCCTGAAGTTCAGCTAGCCAGTTAACCTTCCACCTGGGAGAATGAAGGCCAGGGGCTCCAGGGAATACCAACAAAGTCAAACACACCTAGCAACATCAGAAACGTGCCAGTAGGGCCCATGAGCACCAGATGAGTCATCACCAGGCAAGAAAAGGCTGGCAGGCATGCCAAGCCCTGCCCTAGAGGCCATGTGAAGGCAGAGGCGGGTAGGGGAAGGAACCCCACAGTGTCCGAGTGGGAAGAGGATGGGCAATCCACTGGGGAAGTGGCCTGCCCAAGCATAAGGATATCAGGAAGTGGTCGCTAGGAAACACCTCCAAGGAGAGGCTAGGGGCCAGGCAGGACAGGGCAGGGTCTCCGGAGTTTGACAGATTTGAGTTCTTAAGTTTCATTTCCATTGTACCACTTAGCTGTGTCTTTGGCTGAGTTATTTTAAATCTCTAGGCCCACTGCTGTATATGTAGATGGGAATAAAAATGCCTAACATCCTAGATTGGTTGTGAGGAAGACACGAGATCATGTACTTAAGCACGTAGAACAAGACAGGCACTCATTGGTAACCATTATTACTAAGACAGTTTGACAGATTTACCAGAAAATTAGCAAATAGGTTTATGATAAATCAGACACCATTTTATGCTTAATTCTAATACAGTCAAGCGAATCAGTTACCAAGCTGTAAAAGGAAGATGTAAGAAATAAAGCTTAGGCCAGGTGTGGTAGCTCACGCCTGTAATTCCAGCACTTTGGGAGGCTGAGGCGGGTGGATCACGAGGTCAGAAGATGGAGACCATCCTGGCTAACATGGTGAAACCCTGTCTCTACTGAAAATACAAACAAACTAGCCGGGCGTGGTGGCGGGTGCCTACAGTCCCAGCTACTTGGGAGGCTGAGGCAGGAGAATGGCGTGAACCCAGGAGGTGGAGCTTGCAGTGAGCCGAGATTGCACCACTGCACTCCAGCCTGGGCGACACAGTGAGATTCCGTCTCAAAAAAAAAAAAAAAAAGAAAGCTTAAACTTGAAGGATTTCTATTCCCTTTTATTCCTCCCAAATTGGGAAGAGTATGTAATTATCAACATTAATGGTGAGATCCAACAATGCAGATAAACCCCATCTTTCTACAGAAAGAAAACACTTTCTACACATTAATGTCATGTCCAAAATTGACAGAGACAGGCCTAGAAGTCAGGCCACCAGTTTCCAGGTCCTTCTCCCATACCCTTCCCTCATCCACTTGCTTTTTTGAGAGGGAGTCTTGCTCTGTCGCCTAGGCTGGAGTTCAGTGGTACAATCTCAGCTTACTGTAGCCTCCACCTTCTGGGTTCAAGCGATTCTGCTGCCTCAGCCTCCCAAGTAGCTGGGACTATGGACGTGTGCACCACTACACCCGGCTAATTTTTTAAGTTTTTCTTTAGTAGAGATGGGATTTTGCCATGTTGGCCGATCTGGTCTGGTCTGGAACTCCTGGCCTCAAGTGATCCGCCCGCTTTGGCCTCCCAAAGTGCTGGGGTTACAGGTGTGAGCCACCACGCCCAGCCCTCTCATCCACTTTGCCCCATTCCTGCTACACATCCTCCTGGCCTCTGCTGACACTGCCCTCCAGGGCAGGGGAGCCACCATGGCTCAAGGCTGCCTAGACCCTGACACAAACAACTGCCAACCTGGCTCTTGGGCCTACAGAGACCCCATTCCTCCTTTCCACACCTTTCCCTAGGGCTCCATGCTGCTTGTGGAGCCTTACAGTCAGGACCTGATATAACAGCCTGTTTGCAGAGGAGTCAGATACCTTTCCTAGGCCAGCCCTGACACCAAGATACCCATAGGAAAAAGCATCATCTCCCCGCCACCTCCTTGCCACTTCCCCTAATTAGGCCTGGTTCTATTCCTTATTTTCTCCTCTTATTTCTTTTCTATCATCCATCCATGGTGGCCTGGAACACTGCAAGGGAATAAATTCAAAAACAATAAAACTATGCTTTTGTTCAAGCACAGAAAACAAAACTTAAAGTCAGAAAACCTGGGTTCAGGCCCCAGCAGTGCCACTGATGAGCTGTGCTCCTTGTGCAGCTGCTCATCCCTTCTCAGTTCTAAGTTCCTTGTCTGAAAAACGATCAAACTGTCTCATGGTGTCACTGTGATGAGTGAGTAGATTCAAGTATGAGGTACTAGCAGAGAAAGATGTGTGATAAACAACAACTGCCTTCCCTTCCCTTCTTCATGTTCCCTGGCTTGCTAGAAGGAAGGCTAGGAGACCCAAAACAGGGAAAGTCAAACCCCACTCCAGCCTCTGGTTGGGGTCTCACGCTCACAGACACAGACACCTACAGACCACAAGTAAACACCAAGAACTCACCTGCTTTCCTGATCCCACCACGAAAACTCCCCCAAGGATGAAGCCTTCTCCTTCCAGGTTTCCAGAGAAGCCTCCATTCCAGGCTCGGAAGAAGTTGTACCACACTCCCAGACGGATAAATCCCATAAACATCATCTTCCGCCTTTGTGGACCATAAAACTTTTTCTGTGGAGTGAGAAAGACAGATCCCATATGAGTACTCTACGTGCCTGCCTTCCTCAAGCAGGAAAGGCTACCGACGGAGCACTGGTACTCAGGCAAAGACTCAAAAGGCTGCTGGTTCCAGTCTTCTCTCCCACCCAACACACACACACTGCCCACATCCAGGTCCACTCTTTTTTTTTTTTTTTTTTTTGAGATAGAGTCTTGCTCTGTCACCCAGGCTAGAGTACAATGGTGCAATCTCAGCTGACTGCAATCTCCACCTCCTAGGTTCAAACGATTCTCTTGTCTCAGCCTCCCAAGTAGCTAGGATTACAAGTGCCCGCCACCACACCCAGCTAATTTTTGAATTTTTAGTAGAGACAGGGTTTCACACGTTGGCCAGGCTGGTCTTGAACTCCTGACCACAAGTGATCTGCCCACCTCGGCCTCCCAAAGAGCTGAGATTACAGGCATGAGCCACAATGCCCAGCCAATACAGGTCCATTCTCAACTGCCAAGGAAACAGAACTCTGCTGGGTCCAGTTTCTGACCTCAAGGTAGGCCCGACCTAGGGTGACATCCATAGCTTTCAATTCTGACTCTACCTTCTCACTAGCCTTCCACCTGACAGGATGGTAACAGTGCTACCTTCTGCAGAGGTGGGAGCAGAAGAGAAAGAAAGAAATGAATTAAGGGACAGCGTGCGGGGCTTTGTACTAGGCCCCCAACAGTGGAGGAACCTGTTGGAGTTTCAGCTATTTCCTACTCTCCCAGTTCACATGGCAGGAAAGGCTTAAGTAATACAGATGCTCCTCAACTTACAATGGGATTATGTCCCTGTAAACCCAACATAAGTTGAAATATCTTATATTGAAATGCATTTAATACACCTAACCTCATAGCTTAGCCTACACTACCTTAAACATGCTCAGAACACTTTCATTAATCTACAGTTGAATAAAATCATGTAACACAAGCCTATTTTATAATGAAATGTTGAATAACTTATGTAGTTTATTGAATATTGAATGTGAAAAACAGAATGGCTGTATAGGTTCTTGAAGAAATGTAGAAACTAAAAGCTTATCACTTCTGCACCATCACAAAGCTGAAATATCGTAAGTCAAACCATCAGATGGTCAGGGACTGTCTGTAACTGAGAGGACAGCTTTAAAATGTCTGATCATGCTCTGCTCAGGGGGCTGAAAAAAGGCCTTGCAAGTTCAGGACAGCTGAAGGGAAGGCCAGCCTCCAGCTCCAGGTCAGACATACCTGGGTCACCCGACTATCACACAGCTGAGCACAATCCCCAGCACTCTGTGTCTAAAAGCCTGCCAGCACACACACCTTTTCATCCAGGAAGATTTCTCCTTTGAAATAAGGCTGGAAATCCTCCACTTCGGTTCTGATGTGCTCCTTTACCACTGCATAGAGGGGGACGCCCAGCTGGTCCAACATGCTTTTCAGGGAGGACAGATCCGCAGCTTCCTGTGGAAGACACAACAGTTCAGGGACATCTGTGCCAGCTGGCTGTGGGCCTCCACATAGGGTGTCAGATTTCCTCCGCAGCCCAGGCTCCTTGTCTTCTCCAGTGGGAAGCAGAGGCAAGGCTCCTGTTATGGCTGTCCTAACCACAGCCTGGGCGCAGCCATACCCAAACACAACCTCTCCTCCTGCCCACAATGCTTCTCTCCTGCCTCATCTCCCAGCCCCTTCCCTGCACTAGACCAAACTAACACAAGGGCCCAGCCAGACACACGCTCCTCTGGCCATAACCTTCCTTCTCTCTTCAGCTCAAACCTACCCTCTGGAAAGGTATCCCTGTTCTAAAAAGATCTCCCTGGCTAGTCCACCCTGAAGTAAAGCTCTGCTTTTCTGTGCATATCCTATCTTCCCTGTTTGGTGACATTTTCTGTACTAAGTCTGCATGTTACCACTAAGTTGAATGTTGTCTCTTAAATTCCCAAATGTTTCTAATAGTTAGAAACTATGTCTTCCATTTCTTGGAACCCTCAGTGCCTAGAACATGGCTGGGTGTAAAACAGGTGCTAAATACCAGGTGGAAAGATTTGAAGGGGGACAATGGGGAGAATGCAGCTGAGCTGAGATGCAGACAGCCTCGACTCTCAGGAACTGTGAGCTAGATGAATGAGGGAAACTGCATGAGTCATGGTAAAGCTTCAACATTAAGAACTCAATTTTTTTTCACATTTGGTGTCAGAATGAAAAGAATGAGCGGCAAATCCTTTTAAATGCAATCTACTCATCTCCAATACAAATATGCTGTTGTATGGTTGCAACTACATTTAATTTTTCATTTGTTTTCTAGAGTAAGAAAAAAGACAACTAATGAGGCAGAACTGATTACATTTATCAAGAGTTTTAGTGACTGGCAAATTTTGCCCTAGAACAGAGGACTACAATGTTTGATATAATCAAAAACCACCTTTTTGTGATATGAAAGGTCTTTTTTGAGATGGAGTCTTGCTCTGTCGCCTAGGCTATTCGCCCATGCTGGAGTGCAGTGGCACAATCTCAGGTCAATGCAACCTCCACCTCCTGGATTCAAGTGATTCTCACGCCTCAGCCTCCTAAGTAACTGGGATTACAGGGGCGCACCACCACACCTGGCTAATTTTCTGTATTTTTAGCAGAGATGGGGTTTTGTCATGTTGGCTAGGCTGGTCTTGAACTCCTGACCTCAAGTGATCCACCTGCCTTGGTCTCCCAAAGTGCTGGGAGTACAAATGTGAGCCACCGCACCTGGCCTTTTTTTTTTTTTTTTCCAGTCTTGCCCTGTTGCCTAGCTACAGTGGCACAACCATAGCTCACTGCAGCCCTGAACTCCTGGGCTCAAGCAATCCTCCTGCCTCGGCCTCCTGAGAAGCTGGGACTACAAGTGCACACCACCATGCTTGGCTAATTTTTTTTTTTTTTTTTTTTAAAGAGAAACAGGGTCTCGCTATGTTGCCTAGGGTGGTCTCAAATTCCTGGGCTCAAGTTGATCTTCCCACCTCAGCCTTCCAAAGTGCTGGGATTATAGGCGTGAGCCACTGCACCTGGCTGAGATGAAAGGTCTTACTCACTTTTCCCGGCTCTTTACTCCTGGTGTGGCACTATACAAAGGCATGACGTGGAAACTGAGTCACATACCTGCTATTTGGGCCACTCAAAATAACTCAGACTGCCATCCACCCATCTTTTTGGAAACATAAGTTTCCACTAAATGTTCTATGTGGGCACAGATCAATACAGAGGGAAACAGATTATAATTAGGGAGAGCTGTTGCTCTTGGAACCTTCTGGATTTTAATGGCCCCGAGAAATCAAGTCAAAACAGGCTTCCATGCTGTAGTTGACTTGTCAGCCATTGCTGACTTAAAAATAGAGGAAGGGGCCATAAGCCAATATACATAGGTGACCTCTAGCAGCTGGAAAAGGCAAAAGAAATGGATTCTCCCCTATAGCCTTCAGAAAGAATGCAACCAGTTTCCGCTTTGAAATTCTGACCTCTAGAGCTACAAAATAAATCTGTGCTGGTTAAAGCCATTGAGTTTGAGGTAATTTGTTACAGCAATAGGAAATTAATACATCTCCCTGATCAAGGTGGCTTTGTTACAACCTCTGTAACTGTTTCCTCCTCTGTAACGAGAATAATAAAATGAGAGTAAAACAACAAGCTGTATTTCCAAGGGCCACGGTGAGGACCCACTGAGATAGCAAGCACACAGCGCCCTGGGGGTAGGGTACTGCAGGCATCACATGCATCCAGCAGCGCAAGTGGATTCTTCACCAGCCCAATCACACAAGCATGGAGAGATCGGCAAGGCTGAAAGGTGGTGCCTCAGGGAACCAGAAGAATGACGATGACAATTTGGACAGGGCCACAGCCACTGCTTGAGATGCAAAGTTGTATCAAGAGCAGGAACACTGTCATTCCCAGTTTTCTCCCAGGGAGGGCAGTAATTTCAGAATCTGGGTCTTCTGCCACTGACAGGCTGTGTGATCACAAACAGGCCACTAACCATTCTGGTCCTCAGTTTGCCCACCTACAAAGGGACAAGGCTAGATCCAAGTATTTGCAATGTTCCTTCTGACACTAGCATTTTGTGTTTCAACAATCACAGTTCCTTCCTTCCATTGATAAGCTCTATTACATATAAATAGATGATGTTTTCCCCTCAAGGGGCCAACCTGGAGACCACCCAGTCAGTGAGCTCCAACTTTCAACAAACTCTCATGCCAAATGCACTACTGGCATGAATAAAATCCCACTGAGCTACAGATTCAATGCCAAGAGCACACAGCAAGGAGGCAGAGCTAACATGTGAGTATGTGGCTCTCAGTTGTCCACGATGGACTCTAGGAGCTCCCCAAGGAGACAGAGACAGGCAGATCTGCTCTAATAGGTGACCTTGAAGTGTTTCCTCTGACACTGCAGCTTCATCACAGGGAGGGACTGATCACACCCGAATCAGGAGGAATCGAGGCACCTCGTATGTCTGTGATGAGCATCAGAAGCACGGAATTGGACCTGGTCGCTGCCCCTGATTAAACTGGAAGATGGTCCAGGACTCAGAAGGTACAGCACAGGGTGAAAGGCTTGGGAGTACTAAAGGAAAGTCAGATGTGTTGCTAACCCCAGTAGGAGAGGGCGAGTTGTTAAAAAACAAACAAACAAACAAAAAACAGAAATAGAGCACAAATCAAAAGAAATACCTAGAGCAAATAACAGAACAGACCATGTGGGTAAAAGGCTAAAGCTGGCTTATGGGCCCTCAGTTCTGGCCAGAAAACAATGGCCCCTACTTGCCAGGATCCTGTTCTCTGAATAGATCTCATCTGCACTCACCTCTCGACAGAGGAAACAGCCCGGCCTCCGCACAGCCATAATCACAGCTCCATTTTTTTCCCATAGCTCCTTTGCTTTCAAAGTCCTTGGTTCTAAGGAGAAAAAAAGGAAATTCGGTATCTCCTCCTGGCCCAGGCCCGATCACTAAGCAGCTCATGAACCACACTAAGTCCAGCTGAGGTCAGAGACCCAGGCCTAGCAGAGGACCTGGACAGGCATTTCACACGTGGGGAAAAACACACAGGAAACACAGACGGAATACTCACCTTCCTGAGGAAAGTTAACCAAGCTTAAGAATTCTATTATATATCCAGTAGGTCCCTCCCACCATGAAAATCTTTTTTCCAACCTGAACATTCAGAAGTGGGACGTTTCTGGAAAAATGGCCATTTTGTCTATTGCCGATGTCATCAGATATTGTATAATAATCCTTTAGAACAGAAACATGGTCCAAACTGAGTCTCAAATTTTTAACCTAAATATGGTAACTGCAATATTATTAACAGAGGATAATAGATGGATAGAATAGATAATAGAGGATAGAAGATGCCTAGGAATAAAATGCTTTGGGGTAGTAGAGTACTGTAGTTCAAGCCCAGCTCTAAGGTCCAACTAAGTCTGAATCCAGCTGTGTAACCCTAGGCAAGTTATTTTTGCTCTTTGAACCTCAGCTTCCTCATTTGTAAAATGCAAATATCTAGTAGTTCCACTTTGGGCTACAGGGCATATTGAAAGATGAATATAAAAGTGCTCACCACAATGTCTGGTAATACAGAGTTGGTGAGGGCTCAATAAATATGAGCCCTTATTATTTTAGTATTTCCCAGAGGGATCCATATTCCTGTGGATGTTATGTGGGAAAAAAAAAAGTGGGGTCAGGTGGGTGAGAGGGTGAGGAGAAGAGTCTGTAATCAAATAAGTAAGACTGGGAAACCCTGGATTGAACAAAGCTTAACAGGTCTCTCTCTCTTAGCACCCTACTAAGGTGACCTACTATAAACCTGTACAACCTCCTGCCTTCCTTTGGCAAGCTTCCTTACTTACTAAACAGATGACGATGACTTCCACCTGGGGGGCTAACACGGTGACCACGCCATCAATGAGACCTTCACCACTCCAACTCTCTTGCCACACCACTGGCATGACTGAAATCCCACCAAGCTACAGCTCTAACACTGAGAGCACACAGCAAGGAGGCAGAGCTAACACATTTGAGTGTGTGGCTCTAAGCTGTCCACAATGGACTCTTAGTGGTCCCCCAGAAGAGGGAGACAGGCAGGTTTGCTCTAACGGGCGACCGTGAAGTGATTCCTCAGACACCGCAGCTTCTTCACAGGGAGAGGCTGGCCATGCCTGAATCAGCAGCAATCCAGACACCTCGTTCTAAAAAGCATATGTCTGTGCTGAGCATCAGGAGCATGGAATTGGATAAAAGGTGTCTCTCATACTTGTTCACTCAGAACTCCTTTCGGTTTGACGATCCCACAAGCCTGGAATTCCTCAGAATACACTCTGGAAGTACTGGTTTAGTAAAAGATTGTAATTATTACTAAATATTATGGAGCAATTTATCATTATAGTTACAGAGACAACAACAGAGAATGAAAAATGCTTTTGATAAGAAAAGCTAAAATATAAAACAGCACCCAAGCCAAGCACAACTATGTAATATGTACACATGGAAAGGAATATGCCAAAACATAAATTACTGTGTTAGGGTAATAGAATTATTGCTAGTTTAAAAATTGTTATTAAATTTTTCCTAATGTTGTTATATTATCTTTTCAATTAAAAAAAGGAGAGAGTTTAGAAAGAAAACAGTAAGTAAGCCTGTATCTCAGCTCCTTGGAAAAGTACTGAGACCTGAAGGGTCACCACTTACCCTTCTCCAGTGTTTTCAGGTCTATATCCTCCAGGTACTCCAGTGCTGCTTTCTGGGGCTTGGACAGAAACACGTCTGTGTTGGCAAGCAGCAATGCCAAGGCAGCAGCCCCCAGGGCTCCTGCACCAATGGACCACATCCCCATGGTGAAGAAACTTGGGTCCTGGAGGAAAGACATTTCTGGAGATTGAGAAGAAGGAAGAAGGCGTTACTGCTCCCACAGGGTAGCTGGAATTTCATCTTCCAGGCAAGGTTCTGGCAGGACAGCCAACCAGGAGGTCAGGACAGAGGAGGGGAGCACTGGACAAGGGCTGCTAAGCACCTGCTGCCACCAGAACTTGGGGATGCAGCACACACATGGAGGTTCCTGCACCATGGAGCTCACCAGGGCGTCAGGAGTGATGACAGAGAAAGGACAGCCGTCTCAATTGCTTCTCTTGCTGCTCTCTCTTCTCATGCCCCAGGCTGCAGCCCCCAGCTCCTGTGGAGCTGTGCCGAACTATGTCCCCTGTAGGCAGACTAATTCCTCATTCCCCTCCTCATCAATGCCTAATTCTCCCTCACAATCCAGGTGGCTCAGGATCACGTGCCTGGGTAGGGGCAGCTTTCTCTTCTGTGATCAGAGGATACTTAGAACACCAACCACACTGTTTTGTTCCCCTATCTTCTTTCCTCTTTAGTTTGAGGACCCTCCAGAAACAGGGACCATACCCTGGTCATTAAGCCCCCAGCCAGTGCCCAGCAGGGCCTCATTCATTATAGGCAGGTAGTAATTTCTCCCAATTGAGAAGAGCTTTATTTCTGCCTCATTATATAAACAAAATAGGCTTACAGTAAAAAACAAAATGAAGAGAATACATGAAACCATAGTTGATAAGAAAGCAAATACTCTCTGAAGCTACCACCTACTGATGGCCACTGTTAAACACTGGTGTTTAGTAATCTGACTTTTTTCTCCTGTGAACAGAACTACGCAGATGTCTGCCAAACAAATGCAGGTGTTATATCAGAAACAGGAGGTCCTGGCAGGGCACGGTGGCTCATGCCTGTAAACCCAGAACTTTGGGAGGCCGAGGCAGGTGGATCACGAGGTCGTGAGATCAAGACCATCCTGGCCAACATAGTGAAAACCCTGTCTCTCCTAAAAATACAAAAATTAGCTGGGCATGGTGGCACACGCCTGTAATCCCAGCTATTCGGGAGGCTGAGGCAGGAGAATCGCCTGAAACCGGGAGGCAGAGGTTGCAGTGAGCTGAGATGGTGCCACTGCACTTCAGTCTGGTGACAGAGCAAGACTCAGCCTCAAAAAAAAAAAAAAGAAAAAGAAAAAAGAAAAAAAAGAAAAAGAAAAGAAAAGAGGAGGTCCTATGGCATCTGCAGAGGAGGCTGAGCAAAAGACAGCTGCATAAGGTAAGGGTCTCTGCAACTGAAATGGAGCTCCAGGCGGGTTCTGTCAGAATTCAGCCTTGTTCCCGACTTCGCCTGGGTGCCTGAGGCTCTCTCCAGCTAGGAAGACTTGTGCCTGTGGGTGGGAGCTCCTGGAAGCAGCCCACAAGGTGCCCCCACCTCCAGCCTTCCTTCTCCCAACAACCACTTACAATATCTATCTTTCCACTTGGTCCTCACGCCATCCTAAGCTCTGGCATACCCTGGTGCCTTCCTCCCTAAGTACCAGCCTGCTTCCGTGTGCTTAGATCACCGGGGATAGGCCTGGGAGTGGGTAATTGTGTGGCCCACCTGACCCCAGCCCATCGAACCTCCAGCTCAAGTCTCCCTGCAGGACTTGGCCAGGAGAGGATGTCTCCAAAGGATCAGGAAAGGCCCTGGAAATCTGAATGTCACTGCCAAGGGTGGGGGCTGTGAGGGGTGCACTGCATGAGGTGGGGGTGGGAGTGAGTTGGTGGTGACTTTGGGAAGGAAAGGGTAGGCCAGACTAGCACTGAAGCCACCTGGAAATTCAGATTTAAGAAATAAAAGAGGCAGCCATAAAAAAGAACGAAATAATGCAATAACATGGGTGGAGATGGAAACCATCAGGCTAAGTGAACTAACCCAGAAACAGAAAATCAAATACCACATGTTCTCATTTATAAGTGGGAACTAATCAATAGTACACATGGACATAAAGATGGAAATAACAGACACTGGGGACTGCTGAAGAGGGGAGGGTGGGGGGCAGGGTGGGGTGAAAATTACCTATCGGGTATAAGGGTCACTATTTGGATAACAGGTACACTAGAAGCCCAGTCTCCATCACTACACAATATACCCATGTAACAAATATGCATATGTACCCCATGAACCTAAAATAATTTTTTTTTAAAAGGAATGAGAGAGAACCTTGGTTGAGAACAGTGGCTCATGCCTGTAATCCCAGCATTTTGGGAGGCTGAGGCAAGGGGGTTACTTGAGCCCAGGAGTTTGGAACAAGCTTGGACAACACGGGAGGACCTTGTCTATAAAAAATTAGCTGGGCATGGTGGCACATGCCTGTGGTCTCCACTACTTGGGAGGCTGAGGTGGGAGGATCACTTTAGCCCAGAACTCCAGCCTAGGTGACAGAGCAAGACCTTGTCTTTTTTTTTTTTTTTTTTTTTTTTTGAGACGGAGTCTCGCTCTGTCACCCAGGCTGGAGTGCAGTGGCCGGATCTCTGCTCACTGCAAACTCCGCCTCCCGGGTTCCCGCCATTCTCCTGGCTCAGCCTCCCGAGTAGCTGGGACTACAGGCGCTCGCCACCTCGCCCGGTTAGTTTTTTTGTACTTTTTTAGTAGAGACGGGGTTTCACCGTGTTAGCCAGGATGGTCTCGATCTCCTGACCTTGTGATCCGCCCGTCTCGGCCTCCCAAAGTGCTAGGATTACAGGCTTGAGCCACCGCGCCCGGCCAAGACCTTGTCTTTAAAAAAGAAAAAAAAGAAGAAGAAAAGAAGTTCCAGGTAAGGCGGGTAACCAAACAAAAACAACATCTAAGAAAGAGGAATTTGGCATCTATATACTTGGGAAGAGGAAAAAGAAGGGGAAAATCAGTGCATGTGTGTGTTGGGGAAGGGGGTGCTGTTATGGTGTGTCTGACATGAGGGACCTGTGCTAAGAAAGAAGAGTTTCTTAATACCCACTATTCAAAATGTAACCCATAAATGGCACCATCTACAAACACAGAATCTCAACCCCCACCTTCGAACTAAGGAATCTTACACTGCCTTTTAGTCGGACTGGCAGACAATTAATTCATAGGCACATTAAAGTTTGAGAAGCATTGTGTTAGAGCAAAGAATTCAGGACTTCGTGCTTGGTTGGCCATCAGCCGCCAGAATAAAGTCAAGTCACGAGGGCGGTCTGGCCTTGGAGAGCTGGGCCCTCCGCCAAGACCCTGAGAACAGAACATTACAGACATGCACACATCTCTACCCCTCTGCCTGGAATATCCTATTTCATTCTGTGCTTCACGACTCAAAGGCCTCTTTAAGAAGGCTTCCCTGATGTTCTGCCAGCTCCCTACTTTCAGCCTCCCACTTCTACCCCCAAGAGGTGTTGATTCACCCCCTCCTCAGTTCTGTGTCCAAACATCACCCACATTTCTCCTGATGTGCTTGACACACCGGTTTGGACCTGTCAGATTTCTCTCCTTTGGGGACATTCTGCAGTTTATCTCTGAATCTCTCATGCCTAGCACAGCGCACATCTGGTACAAAGCAGGCTCACCACAAGTGCATGCTGAAAGGTATTCAACAGAATTGAATGACAAAGACAATGGCTTATGGACAACCAAAGTTCTTGGGACAAACAGGAAAGAACCTGACACAGGCCTGTTTCCAATTCTTTAATTTGGCAAGTTACGCATTACTGGATTATAGTTCACAGAACAATTAGGGGGAAAACCACAGCTCTTATCTCTTGCTGTAAATAAGAAATTTCCCAGAGCCTGGAACAACTTCTGTACCTTTATGCATTTCCAAAATGTTTCTGGATTTCTTTTTTTTTTTTTTGAGACGGAGTCTCGCTCTGTCGCCCAGGCTGGAGTGCAGTGGCCGGATCTCAGCTCACTGCAAGCTCCGCCTCCCGGGTTCACGCCGTTCTCCTGCCTCAGCCTCCCGAGTAGCTGGGACTACAGGCGCCCGCCACCTCGCCCGGCTAGTTTTTTGTATTTTTTTAGTAGAGACGGGGTTTCACCGTGTTAGCCAGGATGGTCTCGATCTCCCGACCTCGTGATCCGCCCGTCTCGGCCTCCCAAAGTGCTGGGATTACAGGCTTGAGCCACCGCGCTCGGCCTGTTTCTGGATTTCTGACTTGTGTGTATGACTCAGGAGCACATGGAATGGTCTCTGATCACAGATTTGACGGGCATTTCTATGTCAGTATACAAAGACGAGCTTACATCCACCCCACAAATGGACTCTCTCTGACTCCTAGGACACATCGGTGCATTCAGATAGTCCAGGGCCCCTCACAGTCAGCTCCACATTCTTCCAGCACACTCCTGCCGCACTGAGAGGCAAACAGCCTCCACCTTCCCACTGCCCAGTGATGGGCATTTGGCATGTTTGCTCCTAGGCAAAAGGGAATTCAACTCAACTAGACCCAACATTTATTTCCAAACACTTATTCAGCACTGAACTGTTCAATAAATGATGATTTGGGAGGACATAAAATGATACACAATCTGCAAGAAAATATAGACCTGGCACACAAATAACAAAAAAATCAAGTGGTAAGGTGAGGCAGCTTGGGCAAGGTATGGGCATGAGGCTATGGTGGTGCAGGGATGACAGCCAGTCTGGGTAGCCACAGAAGCACCCAGAAGGAAGTGGCTTTGGAGCCGGTATAGGACACAGGAGGCAGCATGGACAGGCTACGTCGGGATGGGGCCAGCTAAGGTGGGAGACAGCAGGCTGACTGGGGCAGGTGTCAGTGCTGAAGGAGCCCTGAGAACTCAAACTTCTATGTTCCAAAGACCCCCATCTCCATACCTCAAGTTCAAGGGCTGGGTACAAGATCCAGACCGCAAAACCCCCAGAAGTGCTGTCTTCCAACCTCCCACTGTGATCTTGGAAGTGTGAGCAGAGAATCAGCCCTCTAGGGTGATGGACCCCATCCTCAGGCACTGCAGCACCATGCTGAGAGTGTTATCAGGACCAGTGGTGAGGGTCAGGCCTCTCCATGGACCAAACGCACCCAGCGGGCCTCTAGCAGCCCAGTCTTGTGCCAGAGAGCAGCACAGAAAATTCACTTTCAGGAATACCTGGCGAGCACTCAGGCCTAGCCTCTTACCCAAGGCCCTGGGCTACAAAGCAGCTCCCATCCTGGCAAGTCTTGAAGCAAGTACTACTGTGACTTGCTGCACAGTGAGCAGACCCCGAATTCTGAAATCACAATTATTCCTAGGCACAAAAAAGGACAATCAAAGGAACTTTAATTTCTAAACAGAAACGATGCATTTTCACATGGTCCTCTAAGATTGCAGAGATAGGCAGGCCAGCAATCCTTCGTACCTCTGCAGTCAGTGGTCTCAGAAGCCAGTCAGTAATGGCCTAATTTCATTCACTCAACAGTCTTGTGATGGAAAGAGTATCCTGTTTAGCAGCTAACGCTGAGGTTCAGAGTTCAGTAACTTCCCCTGTGTCACAGAGCCAGCAGGCAGCGGTACTATAACCTGGACCCGAGTCAACAGGAATCGGACTCCAAAGCTTGAAAGACTACCTTTCCTCCCCACACATTCAGAAGTGGGTTTACATCTGCTATAATTGTTGATTAACAAAGAAAAAAAGAAAGAAGTGGGTCCTGGAGATCCAGGAGTATGATTCCCTTTGTCTTAAAGAGAACTTTTTTTAATCACCTTATTTTTTCAGTCATCATGTACAGTCAAACCCTGTTTACTCTAAAGGAAATTTACCATATACCAGATGTTCCTTCTCTTTCCTCCCCCTTTTTATCCCCCATCTATTAAGGAAAGGGTCAGTTTCTCTGGAACAGAATAGTAGGGTTGTTTACAGAAGAGCCAGCCCCCACCTGACACAGCTATAGCATTCATTTCCCCACTGCTGGCCTTATCTCATCCACCCTCTCCCACAGAAGATGAAGCAGGATAAAGCCACAAACAAACAACAGCTGTGGCAGCTCAGCGTGGCAGCTCTGGTCTGAACATGGGGGCAAGAGGAGGAGACCCAGTGGGGCTCCCTAGGCTAAGCTGAGTCAATTCCTCCCCAGGTCCCATTTTTTTTCAACTCCATGAGGAGGTTCCTAATGATCCCCAGTGACATCCCATGAGTCTAACAAAAACAGGTCACTTTGGAGTCAGAACATTCTAGGTTCCTCACCACCATCCCCACTCCCAATTTCAGTTTCCAGCTTTGAGACCCTGTCTTTTCCCTATATAAGGCAACTCCCCTCCTCACATGGTCTCCTACCCCCAACCTCAGACACTTCAAACTTGGGAACAAGGTACTCACCATCCACAGCGTCCACACCTCTGCTTCTCCTGACAAAGAAGCATACCCAGGGGTGAGCAGGCGGGCCTGGGCAGGCAGCAAGGGGAGGGCTGGAGGCGGGACTAGGTCCCTAGGCTCAGTCACTCCACAGGCAGGACCAGGCCACCCAGAAACCCTGGGGCTCCTTCAGCTGCCAACAGCCAGTCTCCAGAAAACATCTAAGTGGAAAGCTGCCAAGGCCCCCTAGACCTTCAAAAAGTTGAGCAAAGCTTTCAGTCATTTGCAGTCATGCAGATTATAACATTTCCCAAGTGCCACCAGACTCCTTCTCTGCTATCCGGTGCAGACTAAAGAAGCAACGCACGCACACAGCCCACATGTCACACTAGTGCAAATAAAAGATGTCCCTTTCTCTGTGGCTCCTTATGCAGCCTGTTCCCTTGCCCCATTTCTCACCCCAGGCCTGGAAAGTCAGCTGGCACCTCTGAGGTCCCTCACCTGCTGTCTATTCTTTACCTCCCTTTGCTTTCCCTTCCTTTTCTGCCACATCGGTGGCTTCCCTCAACCCACACTCCCTTCCTGGGTGACTTCTCCTTCCAGCACTTCACCCACCACTTTGTTATTGACTTCCAAGTTCCTATTGCTGTTCTGACCCAAAGTTTCCACTTGGGGATTTTGTAGGTATCTCTGTTGTACCACATCCAAAACTAAAGTCTACTTCTCTGCTGGAGTTCCATGGCTCAGTAGATTCGGGGTGGGGGGGGGGGCAGGGATTCACATTTTACTGTTCATTTGCCTTCACTGCCCACATCAACTCAGGTATCTGCTACTCATCCTCTTCTTGACCTCACTGCTGCTGTCCAAACCCAGGACCCTATAACTCTGTCCCTAGCCTATTTCAAGAACCACAGAACTGAACCTGGCTGGTTCTAGTCTGGTCCTCTATAGTTTATTTGCCATGCCATAGTCACGGCGATCCCAGCACACCCCAACCTGATTACATCCTTGCCTTGCGTTCAGGCTCTCACTAACTCCTCAGTATGCCAGCTGATGGGGCCCTCCACAGCTTGGCTTCAGCTCACCCTTCGGGCCTCACCCCTGCCCCTGCAGCACCCTTTTCAGACCACTCCCTGTGCAAGTGTTGCTCATGTTGTTTCCTTTGCCCAGGATGCCCCCCCCACCCATGCCAACCACGTAAATGCCTACTTATTCATAAGGCCCAGCGCACATAACACTTCCTCTCCAAAGCCTTTCCTGAAAGCCCCGACAACTGACTGCTCACTCACCTCTTCTATAGCATGCATGTTGTGTGCACACACACCCATAACCCTGCACAATGCACAAATGGATTTTGTAAATTTTATTTATTTACATGTCTGTCTCCACAAGATGGTGGCACAATGTGTTGTCGTCTTCATTTCTGCATCCCCAGCACTCAACACAGATCCTGGTAATTACCAGGCATTAAATGTTAATGAAATGATCTGAATTCTATTCTTAGAATTCCACAGTGTGGCAGACTTGGAACTTATAGCTACTCAATTCCAATTTCAGCTCAGTATGAAAGGTAATTTTGGACAGGGCTAGCTTGACATTAAAGAAAACACTCTAGCTTGGGACTTAGGTAACCTTAGGCCGGGTCCTTGCTCTACTGCTCACTAGCAGGGCAATCTGACTTAAGCTATGAAGACAACTCGGGGCCTGGATCTCATCATCTGTATAGACAGAGGAAGGAACTCAAAATTCTAAGAAGCTGTCTTAGCTCTGACATCCAAAGACTCTAAAGTACCATGGGACTGTAACTACAGGGATCTGATGTCCAGAAAGCCATGGGAAGCCCTGCCACCACTGTTCTCCTGCTGGTGTGCACATTCACATTGCCTCCTTCCTGGGGCCTAACTCCTGACTGTTCCAGGAGCTGCCTCTGGGCAGGAACTGATAAAGTCTTAATGAAACAAAGTATCAGCACTGGGTGAGTTAATTCATGTCTGAAACAAGTAGAGACAGCATCATATTCTAAACATCAAGGGTACACCTGCCCAGCCCAGCCCCACCCAGGGAATCCTCCCTCTTCAGAATGAGCGGGCCTGAGGCAGAGACAAGGGAGAAGCAAGAAAGGGTGCTGAGGGAGACAAAAAAACTGAGAGTGCACATGCCTCCTTGCCTCAGGCCCTCAGTGAACAAGGCTTGAAAGGATGCTTCATCTTCCTTCTCTGATCTCCTCTGTTCCCCTCTCCTTCCCTCAAAGCTCTCAATCAGCTTCATTTTACTGAGCAAATGAAGAAACTAAAGCTCAGAGAAGGAGCTGGCTAGTCCAAGGTCACATGGGAAGGACAGGTTGTCAGTGGCTGCGCTGGGAGTCAGGTCTGGGTCTCCCAACTTCCAGTCCATAACTGTTTATCCTGCATCGGACACGATGAGTCCTGGGCAGCCAACCACAGGCCAGTGGCCTCTAAGGCTGGAAGAGCATGGGAGTTCGGGCTCAGGAAGTGGGGCCCTGCAGGTCTTGAAACCTGTTCACTGGCCTCAGGCAAGCTAAGAGCAAGACTGCCCCTAAACAGGGCCTGGGAAATCTGCTGCCTGGAGAGAACATCAGCCTCTCCCTAGCCCAATCTTTGGTAAGCAGCTTATAATCTGAAGCCAAATGTCTTCTTAAGGGTCTCGTTGCCTAGTCTCCGCTGAGAAGTCATTCTGCACCTCTCCTCCCCAGAGTAACAAGACTCTGTCCATCCTTGTCTAGCAGACTGATGATGCAGGCACACAGAGCCTTATGAGCAACAGATGCCCTTCCACCCACCCTTGTCTTCAAACACCACAAAACTAGTCACTTGCAATGAGCTCTCACCTACCTGCCTCAGTCTCCAACTCTCAGCCCTGCTCCTTGGGGTGTGTATCTGCCTGGTTTTGGCCCAGCCCTACTCTCAAATGCCAGATTCAGAAATCTCTGAATAGATGCTGAAAGCAGCACCAGCCCTCACATTCCTCACTCTTGGGCGTATCTCAGGGTTTCCCAGTAGCTGATTATGTCCTCTTGTTTCCTCAAGCTGTAGCGGCCCCGCAAAGAGCAAGCCATTCTAATCTCACTTGCACAACCTCCTGTCTGGGCTCCATCAAGTTACATGGGTGTGGATAGGAAGGCAAGGCAATACCACAGAAGACACTGGGCTAAAAGCCAAAAATCCTGGGTTTTCTCTCTTTGAGAGTTATTTTATCCCTCTGAACCTCAGTGTCTTCTTAAAAACAAGGGCGCTTTAAAGAGTTGTCATAAAGATTATATAAGAAGGGCAATTTGCAATGCGGCAATGCACTAGAGTACTGCAAAGCAGCATTATCTTTCTCTCCTTTGCAGGGCTCAGATTCACTCACGCCCCTATAAAGACAGGATATCTGAAGCAGGACAGACACAAAATACTGAACTTGGTCTGATGGAAACACTGACTTGTCTCAGCCCCTCTGGCCTGTAGGCCTGCTCCATGCTATTCCTGTAGTAGCCAAAACTGCCTCCTGCACTAGCAGCGCCAGAGAAGGCAAAGGGCACTGTTCAGTTGTAATTTCCCTGTGCCAGAGGCCACTGAGCTCAGAGGTGAGGCTGGCTCCCTGCACAGCACCTCGGGATGGTTCTTGCCACACAAGCTGCAGCGGAAAACTTGGAGCTTCTCCTCAACATTTCACAAAAAGGCAAGAATCCAACTGGCAGAACAGCTGCCTTCTTTTTTTTTGAGACGGAATCTCGCTCTCCCAGTCCGGAGTGCAGTGGCTCCATCTCAGCTCACTGCAAGCTCCGCCTCCAGGGTTCATGCCAATCTCCTGCCTCAGCCTCCCAAGTAGCTGGGACTACAGGCGCCTGCCACCATGCCTGGCTAATTTTTTGTATTTTTTAGTAGAGATGGGGTTTCACTGTGTTAGCCAGGATGGTCTCAATCTCCTGACCTTGTGATCTGCCTGCCTCGGCCTCCCAAAGTTCTGGGATTACAGGCATGAGCCACCGCTCCCGGCAGCCTTATTTCTTAGATAGGGATAGAGCCTGGGGCTTGAGCCCTAGAGTTCCAGTCCTATCCAAACTTTCTGAGCACTATTTAAATGATACGAGATTAGACAATCATCAGAAATGTCTTTTGTACCCCTTCAGGAGTAATGCAGAAGGTCTCAACTAAACGACATGCTCTTATAAAAGAGGGGAATATAGGAAAGGTCCACACCAACAACAACTAATATCTAACTTTAATTCCTGCAAGCTGTATAAACCTGGACAAGGAACTGTTCTGCATCAGTAAAATGGGAATGCTTCCTTAATTACCTTCTACAGAGTTGCAAGAATCAAAGGATTAAATGTATAGGAGGTGCCTTGTGAAGTACCTCACAAAAAGTGCAACAAATACGATGTATAATTCTTCATTTCTAGAGCAATGATTACCCTCAAAACGTTATTTGTACCCAAAATGAAGTTTTCTGATGAATGAGTATGGTAAGGAGTTGGGGTTTGCAGCCGAAATCCCAACCCTCATTCTCTAAAGCTGGGCCCAAGCAAGAGCATTCAAGACTATTCAAGCTGACTCCTTCACAATGCTTTTCAAAACAAATCCTGCTTATTTTCTTTTTAAAAAACCACCTGCCAGGTTCAAAGGAAAATATATTAAAATAAAACAAACAAAAAAGCTGAGTTCTGGGTTGCTGGGCTGTGGAGACAGCATGGTGTGGCAAGAAAAAGAGGCGCAGGAGCAGCTGTGAACCCAGGTCCGACAGTGGACTCCGGGTGCGCCTCCTTCCCACAGCCCTGGTCCGGCTGGGCCTTAATTTCCCTTCCTTTGTCTCTAACCATCTCCACCTGCGCCTTCACCTCCCGCCCCAGCAACAACCCTGGGGGCAGATTGTATATCTACCTTTTCATTCCTAGACCTCAGCAGGGTTAAGTTTACAACTGGGCTCTACCCAATTTAAAGTCAGGTGTTTGTGACTCTTGGGAAAGAGGGGGAACAGGTGCCTCTGAAACGCTGAACGACGCTAGAAACCGTGCCCTCTTAAAAGACACGACCCTAAGTGGGCACAGAGACGAGGACGAGGACTGCCAGGTCCACACCTAGGGCTGGTCCAGCCGGGCCACCCCCAGGCCCACGCTCCAGGGCAGAGCCCTCTCCTCTGTTCCTTGTCCTAACAATTCGCGAAGGTCGGCGTCACTCAAGGCTCGGGGGCGGGGACAGAGGGGCCCCTAGCCCGCCGCAGCAGCGCCGGGTCCCCGTCTCCGGTCGCCGACGCCCGTGTGCAGGGTTTTTCCACCGGCCGCCGCGCAGGGTGGCGGAGAGGACGTCGTCCTCTGAGGGAGCGCCAGCGCTGCGGTGGTTCCTAGGGAAGTTGGCGCGGGCCCGAGGGGCGCGCCTCACCAGCCCAGCACCCACCCTACCGCGCGCCGCCAGCCCTGCCTCAGTTTCCCCGCTTACGCCGCGGCAGGCCCCGCCTACGGACATCACATGCCTCGCGGAGCCCCGCGCGCAGCACCTACCTCAAGTGCCTCCCTTCTTCTGGCCTGGATCTCCCGCCCCGACGCCCGGGCGCTGAGGGGCCAAACCGCCTGGCCCCGAGGGTCCCAGGGGCGGGCCCTGCGCCTGCGCAGCTTCGAGCCTGCGCTCCCTCGCGCGCCGCCGCGCCACCGCGCCACCGCCATGTGACCCGACCCGCCCCCCGTGGGAGGAGCTCCAGGCCCGCCCCCGCCTCGCCGACCTCCGGGCCGCGGTCTCCTAGCCCCAGTGGCGCTCGGGCGTGTGCCTAAGCGGTCCTTTTACGCACAGCGCTCGGTCGGTCCACTTCTCGTGTCCGCGAACTGGGGCCCCGATGCGTTCTTCAGGGCGCTGCCTGGGGCAAGAGAAGGCGCTGGACACCCCTAATGGAGTCTGAAAGCACCTGTCCTGCAGCCGAGGCCGGCCAACTTCCTTCCAATCTTCAGCCTGGTTTAGAATAGCTCTTTTGAAAGTTTTGTTTCGTCTTGTGTTTTTAACCTCCATGGGGAGGGGGATTCTTAAGGACCGACACATTGCGTTGAGCCCCTTCTAGTTCTATGTACAGATTCAGAATTGCCAACCTCTATCCTCCACCCACGTTCCCTTTCATCCGCAATGCTGACTATGGGGCAGAGAACGGTGAGCCGCAGCCTGCGGACTCCGGGGGACGCTGAGACGGGTTGGTCACACACCGCCTATCCACTTACTCCTCGTGTTGGAAGTGCCCACACTTTCATGAAAGTAGGGGGTTGTGTCGGGCGCGCTGGCTCACGCCTGTAATCTCAGGGCTTTGGGAGGATCGCTTGAGCCCAGGAGTTCAAGACCAGCCTGGGCACCATAATAAGACTCCATCTCTACGTAAAAAACAAAAACCAGCCAGGTATAGTGGCGCGTGCCTGTATTTCCAGCTACTCCGGAGCTGAGGTGGGAGGATTGCTTGAACCCTGGAGGCAGAGGTTGCAGTGAGCCCAGATCGCGCCACTGCACTCCAGCCTGTCTAAAAAAAAAAAGAAAAAAAAAAGAGACTCTGTCTTAAAAACACAAAACAAAAAGTAGGAGGTTGGGAGAACATACTTTCAGAGACAGTAGAGCTGATTCACAAGACATATCAGTGGTTGACCGGGCTCGGTGGCTCATGCCTGTAATCCCAACACTTTGGGAAGCCAAGGCGGGCAGATCACTTGAGGGCAGGAGTTCGAGACCAGCCTGACCAACATGGCGAAACCTCGTCTCTACTAAAAATACAAAAATTAGCCGGGTGTGGTGGCACGCACCTGTAGTCTCAACTACTCAAGAGGCTGAGGCAGGAGAATCACTTGAAGCCGGGAGGTGGAGGTTGCAGTGAGCCGAGACGGTGCCACTGCACTCCAGCCTGGGTGACAGAGTGAGATTCCGCCTCAAAAAAAAACACATATCAGTGACACAATGCAAAGACCAGTCACAGGGCAGCATAGGGTGAAGTGACAAAGCAGGCCAATGCCCACCCTTTAAAGGTGGCCATTTGCCTGCAACACCTTCCCCCCTTCATCTGGAAACTGCCCACAGGTGTACAAAGTCCAAAGGCTTCCGTGATTCACCTCCCTGACTTCCCACTCAGACTCCATGTTCCATGTAAACTTACAGCAACACTTGGGGAGCTTGATCTATTTAAGGGGGTCTCTCTTCAACCAGACTGTGAGTTCCTCCACTTCACCTCTGGGACCCCACAGCCCGGCCCAGGGACAGCGCGGAAATGTACTTAGAACATGTTAGAGGTGGATCTAAGTTGTGGGGTAAGGGAGATCAGCCTGAGTGCCCATGCAGTTTTCCTGCAGGAGTTAGGCATATGATTTGAAGGCCAGAAAACATTTCATATACTTTGGTGCAATGTGGGTGTAGTTTAGAAAAAAAAAAATGTGTATATATATATATACACACACACACACACACACATTTGTGTATATATATACGCATATTTTATTAGCTATCAGATGTAGCCTGGTGTGTATATATACATATTTTATGTATGTATATAATTTATACATATTTTAATATGTATATATATTTTATATATATTTTATATATATATACCTCCAGAGGACCTTTCTTTCGTCTCCCTTATTTCTCCTTACCTTGTGAAGAGGAGCGGGAGAAGGGTCACTCTTTCCATCCCAAAACAGGAAGTTCAAAGGTGAGGAGGGTTTGCAGGGAAGGCCACTTAGAACAAAACAGGAAGTCATCTCCTTGGGAAATGAGTTATCGGAGACTGACCATTAATGACAGAGCCATTCAGGGGTTGGGGATAGATAGTAAAATTCTGAGGAGGAAAGTCTCTGAGGCTTTAACTGTGATGTAATTACCAATCACATGCAAAGTCATGATTATATTTACACTTCCGTAACATTCTGAAGCTCTGGACTTCAAAAACCAGGCTACATCTTATAGCTAATTAATATGTTCCTCACATTCCCATGTTTCTTTTTGTACAAGAAAGCACAGGCTGAAGTCATTAAAAAACAGTCATTAGACCAGAAAAATAAGTTATGGGCAAGCAGACACAGGAAAACTTAGTTACAAAGCTCAAGGACTAAAACCAAAAACCAAACCAAAACAAAAAACCTAAAAAATAAACCAAAAAACCCACCAACCTGCCCAGTTTATAAGAGCAAAATAATTTAAATTTGTGAAGATTGTAAAGTAGCCTTAGATTTTGAATTTCAGGTGGTAGAAATTAAGGTTGACTAGAAGCTTTGTGATAACTTTAGATAATATTACCATCTTGACAGGGGCTGGGAAACCTTTCTGTCCCTTACAAGTCCCATAGGGCAGGCAGAAAACACTGCTGGCAGGAGGCAGATCTGGGTAAAGACTTCTAACTCTTTCATCATAGCACTTCTAGATTCAGCTGGCTTCAGCTTCATCTGCTATTCAACAGTGACTGAAGAGTCAGCAGCATAACATCATCTTTTTAAGCTGGTTTCTGGGCTCGCTGGGAACAGTTCAGGAAGCAGCTAGCATCAAGATGAAAATAAAGCAAAAATTGGTGCTTGACTTCAATTTGTCAAGCCCAGGTTACCATTCTGTGGATGTGTAAAAGCGAAATCAAGAACAAGACTTGTATGTGAATCACAAAAATAGATGTGTATAGATCAGCTTCAAATATTTTCTCTACATGCCAATGTCCCTGAATTCAGCTCTTTCTTATTTTTTTAAGCATACAAAAATCCTATACTCCCACAGTGTGTCTCAAAGCAAAGCAAAATCTATAGGGACCTCTTTCTAAAACCTTCCATAGATGTGGCCAATGGTTTACCAGGTGAACCAATGGCTGGCTGAGGGCTAGATGGTGGGATTATTCTGCCCCAGGTTGAGAATTCTCAGGTTGAGAAACCAGGATTGTCTCAAGTGTCCTCAACCATCATTGTATGCACTACCAACTAACATTAACTGAGTCTTTATTCAGTCATGAAGCTTTGATTTGCAAGTTAACAGAAAACCCAATTCAAATTGCCTTGAGGTGATCCTGTGGTTTCATGATGTCATCAACAGTCGAGGTTCTCTTCTCTTGCTTCTCTGCCATTATCCATGTGTTGGCTTCAAGATGGTTCTCCCTATGGTCATAGGATGACTCCTAGGATCCAGCATGGGGAGGGGCAGGTAGACTAAGGAGTGAACAAAACCCAGAGCCTCATACTGATTGGTCAGTCATTGTGGCCAGGGTACTACTGCACCCTGGTATAAGTCTGAGTTCATTCCCATCTCATCTATCACTGTGTGTACACTTAATAAGAAAAATATAAGTTAAATGAACAGGATAAGGCATTCCTTAGATATCTTCACATTCAAAGCCCAACTCTGTTTTTTTTTTTTTTTTTTTTTTTTAACTATTTTTAGACTTAGAGTTGCTGATTTCTGGATTTGTCACACAATATTATCCTTTGACATCAGAAACATTGGTGACACAGCATTTCTTAAAGGGTGCTCCATACAGTCTTCTGCTCAACATCAGCAGAAGTTTTTGACAAAAAAGAATTTGACATCTTAATGATAGTCCTTCAAAACAAATGAATTGATGACACCAACCTTTCATTGCTTTGTAATTCCTTTTATCCATTTCAAGAGATTTGGCAACTTTTCCAGTGCCTTGCAATTCTTTTGTGTGTTTCTCAACAGCAAAACATAATAGACTACATTTGTATGTGTACGTATAACTTTCTTAGGTTCCATGTCTCAATTGTTGCTTTGCAAGAACATAGGAAAATGAAGTAATTCCTCTGATAACAAAAGTTGTTTTACTAGTATTAAATTTATGATCCACTGCTCTGATTTTATGAATTTTTGCATTTGCAAAAACTTTTTCATTTCAGTGTCAAATCATGGAGTAACATTTTAGAAGATTTTACTTTTTAAAAAAATAGAGATGGAGTCTCACGATGTTGCCCAGACTGGTCTCAAACTTCTGGACTCAGGCGACCCTCCACTCTTAGCCTCCCAATGTGTTGGGATTACGGGCGTGAGCCACTGCACCTGGCCCTAGAAGATTTTATTTAAAGTCATTTAAAGTCAACTCATGGAGTACAAGCAATGACCATAACTCAACTGAAGGGTCAACAATCTAAGCAGCTATGACTACGTTGACATGTGTGCAGGCAATGACAACTGCCACATCTGTTACTACAATAGCAGTCATAGGACACCACTAAGTGTAATGCGTGACCCAATTTCAGACATGTTAAAATGTGAACAAATGTGCAACTTAGATATTACAAGCTTTGCTATTCTATAATCAAGTAGGGTTTAGTCCAGGAGTGTGAGTGAGTGTCAACATTAGTAGATCTATTAGTCCATATGAATAGAAAACAGAAACAAAACTGCTTATCATATTAATAGATGCTGAAAAGAAATCCAGTAAAAACTGTAGACTTTCCTAATAATAGCCCTAAGTAAAATAGGAATAAAAGCAAATCACTTAAATGTAATAAAAATTCTTTATTGAACACTGAAAGCAAATTTCTTACATGGCAAAATGTTGATTTCAATTAAATAAGGAACTAGCTCTTTATCTCCATAGTATTGGAGTATTAAAAATGCAATAAAAATGAAATAATGTAAACATTGGTAAAGAAGACTATCAGTTTTTGCTAATCATATGATTTATCTTTATTTTTATTTTTTGAGACAGTGTCTTACTCTGTCGCCCAGGGTGGAGTGCAGTGGCACAATCATAGCTCATAGTTACTGCAGCCTTGAAATCCTGGGCTCAAGCAATCCTCCCACCTCATCCTCCTGAGTAGTTGGGACTGTAGGGATATGTGACTGTGCCCCGCTAATTTGTATTTTATTATCTTATAGAGACAGGGTCTCACTATGTTGCTCAGTCTGGTCTCAAACTGCTAGGCTTAAACCATCTTCCTGCCTCAGCCTGCCAAAGTGTTGAGATTACAGGCATAAGTCACTTAACCTGGCTTTATTTTTTTTGGCAGAGATGGGGTCTTGCTATGTTGACCAGGCTATTCTTGAACTCCTGGGCTCAAGCGATCCGCCCACCTTAGCCTCCCAATGTTTTGGGGATTACAGGCATAAGCCACCTTCTGGCTAACTAACCTCAGACATTCTATTAAAAGTGACTGGAATTAATACAATATTATTTTCTAATAATAGAAAATTCTAATATATAATGTATTATATGCCAGGGACTGTTCTAAATCTTCATATATGTTACTTTATTTAATCCTTGTGACAACCTTTACAAGGGTAATTATTAGCCATTTTATGGATGAGGAAACTGAGCACAGAGAATAACTTGCACAGGTCATACAGCTAGAACATAGTGGAGATGGGATTAAGTCTCTTGCAGTTTGGCTCTATAACATCAAATACCATGCTGTATTGTCTCTCGTGAGATTATTTAGAAAGATGGCAGGATGCAAGGGATACATGCAAATACCAATAAGCACCTATAAATGTACAGTGGAAAAATGTTCAATTCACAATTGTGACAAATACTCTAAAATATTTGGGCCTTTGGTGAACCAGAATTGCAGGACTTATGTGAAGGAAACTAAAAATGTTATTAAAGTTCTTAAAATAAGATGAAAACAAATTGAAAAAACTACCATGTTCTTGATTAAAAAACCTTGATTATCATAAAGATATCAGGTATCTAAATATATATATAACATATGTATAATATATATAATATATGTATAATATATATTATATATAATATATGTATATGTGTATTATATGTAATATATGTATAATATATATATTATATATATATATATATTTTTTTGAGACAGAGTCTCATTGTGTCGCCCAGGCTGGAGTGCAGTGGTGCAATCTCGGCTCACTGCAACCTCCGCCTCCTGGGTTCAAGTGATTCTCCTGCCTCAGCTTCCTGAATAGGTGGGATTACAGGCAATATATAAATTTAATTACATTCAAACTAGAACTCTCAAAGTATTCATTTTGAAAAAAAAAAACCCTGGTGCAGTATTTTTAATGTTAAGGTGTGGCAGACCCAGTTGCCTGCCCAACAGTTATTCCCCACTTACTTCTTTCAAACAGACCTGCCATTGGGTTTAGGTATGGGACCAACTTTCTCTGAGAATAGGCCTCAGTTGGTCCCTACCTCAGACTTATGAATTGGTCTCAACCAGTAACTGTAATTAATTTCCATCCTCTTTTGCCAGTGATTGGTCCCAGGATGAGCGTATGACCTAGTTCTGACCAATGAGATACAAGTAGTCTATTGAGGCTTTTTTATTCTTTTTTATTCTCAGAAAAAAACAGTCTCATAAGCATAGAGTTCCTGCTTCCTGCCTTTGGATGTGGCTGCTGTGCTCAGTTCTGTGCAGTTGTGTCATGACCATGAGGCACAAAGCAGAACATACGATCAACAAGCTGAGGTTGGTGAAGCAGAAGGAGGCAGAGTGAGTTTTATGGCTGACACTGTTGCAGGATTGGTCTGATGCCGTCCAGTCTCCCTCTAAGCATCTTGTTAGGTGAATAGTAAAAGTTTGTGTTGCTTAAATCAGTGTTAGTCAGTTTTCCTTATCACATCTCAAAATACCATAAAGTCATTGCAATTCAAATCACTATGGTATTGGTACAGTCAGATAGTAACCGTGTGAGTGGAGTAACCGTGGGTGGAGACCAAGCAGTATTAACTTGACCCCTAGAGAGGCCAGAGACTGAGGTGGGCCACATGGCAGCCAACGAGGGTTACGTGATTGAGCCCCTTGAACTCCTGGGCTCAAGCAATCCTCCCACCACCAGAGTAAAGACTTTGGACCCCAAGGCTGGGGTGGGCTTCTCTGGGTGCCAGTGCTGTGTGTATTGCCACACACTGATGCCAGGAAAGCAACATGGTCCAGGACTCTCCAGAGAGAACAGTGGAAGTTCCATGTTTGGAACTTTGCTAAAATCTGCCCTGTATGCTTCTTCCGAATGATTTCAGTCTGTATCCTTTTCCTGTAATAAACTATAACCATGAACATAACAGCTGTCAGTGAGTTCTGAGTTCCTCTGGTGCATTATCAAACCCACGGATCTTAAGGATCCCCAAACTCACATTTGGTGTTGGAAGTGAGGGTAGCATGGACTGTGCTGCTTCTAACTCATTGATGTTTTTGATCAGTTTGGGGGCATCTGGGTTATGCTAGCATAGTAAAACTAGTTAAGAACTTTTCTATAGATTCAGTTTATTAGATTGTATTTTTCTGAAACATGGTCCATTTCCATTAAGTTTAAAATATATTTATTTAAAGTTGTTCCCTAATGATTTTCTAAAAGCTACTTCCCCTGCCATTTGCCGAACCACATGTGGACCTGGAGGACATTATGTTAAGTGATGGAAACCAGACTCAGGAAAATATTGCATTACTCCCTTTCATGTGGAATCTAAGAAAAAAGGAGCCAAATATACAGAGTTAGAGAATAAAACAGTAATCACCAGGGGTGGTGGGGGGAACCAGGATAGGAAATAGGGAGATGTAGGTCGTAGGATACAAAGTAGTGGATATGTGGGATAAGCAAGACTCCAGGTCTGATGTACAGCATGAGGATTATAGGAAATAAAATTGTACTGTATTCGGGATTCCTGATAAATGAGTGAATTTTAGTTCATCTTTTTTTTTTTTTTTTTTTTTTTTTGAGACAGAGTCTCGCTTTATCACCCAGGCTGGAGTGCAGCATGACCTCAGCTCACTGCAACCTCCACCTCCCAGGTTCAAGCAATTCTCGTGCCTCAGCTTCCTGAGTAGCTGGGATTACAGGTGCATGCCACTATGCCTGGCTAATTTTTGTATTTTTAGTAGAGATGAGGATTGTCCATGTTGCCCAGGCTGGTCTGGAACTCCTGGCCTCAAGTGATCCACCTGCCTCGGCCTCCCACAAGTGCTGGGATTACAGGCGTGAGCCACTGTACCAGGCCTCATTTAAGCTATTCTTGCCTCAAAAGCAAACAGATAAAAATAGGTATCAGTGAGATGATGAATATGTTAATTTGCTTGACTATAGTAACCATTTCACTATATGTATCCCATAACATTGTGTTGTGTACCTTAAATATATACCCTAAAATTTATTTTAAAAATTAAAAAAATCTACCTGTGGTTATCTCCCATTTCTTATCCTGAGATCAATTTCCTTCTCACTTTTTTGACTTGAATTTAAAACTTTTTGTCAGCTTTAGTAAAGTATAATTTTTAAGTTTCGGTATAGTTGAGGTAAAATTTGCCAATAAGTGTATGATTTGAAGACTGGTGACAGATGTACACAGTCATGTACCATCACCACCATCATCATCACATAGAACATTTCTTTTACGCTCAATAGCTCTCTCATACCCCTTTGTGGTCAATCCCTTCCCTCAGGCTCCTGGCTCCAGGAAACTGCTGATCTGTTTCCTATCTGTTTCCTAGTCTTGCTTTTTGTAGAATTTCATACAAATCGCATCATGCAGTATGTAGTTTTCTTTTTGTTTTTGTTTTTTGTTTTGTTTTTTTTTGAGATGGAATTTCACTCTTGTTGCCCAGACTGGCATGCAATGGAACGATCTCGACTCACTGCAACCTCCGCCTCCTGGGTTCAAGCGATTCTCCTGCCTCAGCCTCTCGAGTAGCTGGGATTACAGGTGTCTGCCACCATGCCTGGCTAATTTTTGTATTTTTAGTAGAGATGGGGTTTCACCACGTTGGCCAGGCTGGTCTCGAACTCCTGACCTCAGGTGATCCACACGCCTTGGTCTCCCAAAGTGCTGGGATTACAGGCGTGAGCCACCGTTCGTGGCCCAGTATGTAGTTTTTTGTATTTGTCTTTTTTCTTTTTTTTTTTTTTTCTTTTTTTTTTTGTTTGAGACAGAGTCCCACTCTGTTGCCCAGACTGGAGTGCAGTGGTGTGACCTCGGCTCACTGCAACCTCTGCCTCCCAGGTTCAAGCAATTCTCCTGCCTCAGTTTCCTGAGTACCTGGGATTACAGGTGCACACCACCATGCCCAGCTATTTTTTTGTGTGTGTGTGTGTGTGTGTGTATTTTTAGTAGAGATGGGGTTTTGCCATGTTGGCCAGGCTGGCCTCGAACTCTTGACCTCAAGTGATCCACCCATCTCAGCCTCTCAAAGTGCTAGGATAGCAGGCATGAGCCACTGCACCTGGTATATTTGGCTTTTCTTACTTAGAATAATGCTTTTGAGATTCCTTCATGTTGTCATGTGCATTAGAACTCCATTCCTTTTTTTTTTTTTTTTTTTTTTTTTTTTTTTTGAGACGGAGTCTCGCTCTGTCGCCCAGGCTGGAGTGCAGTGGCCGGATCTCAGCTCACTGCAAGCTCCGCCTCCCGGGTTCACGCCATTCTCCTGCCTCAGCCTTCCGAGTAGCTGGGACTACAGGCGCCCGCCACCTCGCCCGGCTAGTTTTTTGTATTTTTTAGTAGAGACGGGGTTTCACCATGTTAGCCAGGATGGTCTCGATCTCCTGACCTCGTGATCCACCCGTCTCGGCCTCCCAAAGTGCTGGGATTACAGGCTTGAGCCACCGCTCCCGGCCAGAACTCCATTCCTTTTTAATTGCTCATAGATATTCCATTGTATAGATGTGCTTAAATTTGTTTATCCATTCACCTGTTAATGGATATATTTGATATAATCAGGTTGTTTCCAGGTTTTGGCAGCTATGAATAAAGCAGCTGGGAACATCTAAATATTAGCTTTGTTTGGACATACATTGTCATTTCCTTTGGATCAATATTTATGAATGGTCATGTGGTAAGTGTATGTTTAACTTTGTAAAAGATAGTCGAACTCTTCCAAAGTGACTGTATTATTTTTATTCCGACCAGCAACACATGCAAGTTGCTACTTGCAGATGGTTTTTGGGGGTGGGAGGAGAAAACAGAAAAAAGTAGTTCCAGGCCAGGCCTGGTGGCTCACACCTGTAATCCTAGCACTTTGGGAGGTCGAGGCAGGTGGATCACCTGAGGTCAGGGGTTTGAGACCAGCCTGGCCAACATGATGAAACTCAGTCTCTACTAGCCGGGCGTGGTGGTGTGCACCTGTAATCCCAGCTACTTGGGAGTCTGAGGCAGGAGAATCGCTTGAACCTAGGAGGTGGAGGTTGCCGTGAACCGAGATCGTGCCACTGCACTCCAGTTTGGGTGACAGAGCAAGACTTCATCTCAAAAAACAAACAACAGAAAAAAAAAGAGTTCCAGTACATCCTTGCTGATACTAAGTGTTGTCAATCGTCCCTGTGTTTCCTCCACCGACAGCATCCTAGCTACTAGACCCTTGAAGCCATCCTCAATGCTTTAGTGTATATTGTCCAGTTCCTGTAAAAATGCTGCAGTGATCCAAGGACAATTAGGGCTCAGACTCTACATCATGTTGGGTACCTCTGATCCCATCTCTTCTCTTAGTCTTAGAAATCTCAACATCTCCGTGAACCCAGCTTCTCCAGCCTCTCCTGGTTTCCAAGCATTGCATAGTTTCTCCTTCCCCGTGGGGATGCTCCACTGTGACACCCCATAGTTATACGGGAATAGGAAACTTTTACTCCTCACTCCCTATTCCCAAGAGCTTCACTCTCGGCTCCTCAGATTCCCTGTTCAGGGAATCTGAATAGGAAGGAACAGCTGACATCAAATGTGCCTCTATCCCAGTTCTGGCCTGTCTTTCTTCTGACTGTTTCTGTGTCTGACCATGTGCTTGACATTGTATGTGCATAGAACAAGCTCTAGAAGGAAACTGCAAATCAGTAACAGTGGGTACATTCTGGAGAGGGGAAGGTTCGCTTTTCAGTTTATAGACTTGCGTGTTGGCATTTTTTAAGAAAAATAAATTTAAAAATAGCTACAGTTTTATTTTATTTTATTTTATTTTTTGCGACGGAGTCTCTATCGTCCAGGCTGGAGTGCAGTGGTGCAATCTCAGCTTACTGCAAGCTCCGCCTTCTGGGTTCATGCCATTCTCCCATCTCAACCTCCCGTGTTGCTGGGACTACAGGCGCCCACCACCACGCCCGGCTAATTTTTTGTATTTTTTAGTAGAGATGGGGTTTCACCATGTTAGCCAGGATGGTCTCGATCTCCTGACCTTGTGACCGGCCGGCCTCGGCCTCCCAAAGTGCTGGGATTACAGGTGTGAGCCACCACACCCGGCCAAAAATAGCTACAATATTAATAAATAAAAGTTCTCATAGCCCACGTCTTGTGTGCCCCTGCTCTGTATAGTCCTACCTAGATGGGCCTATGTCTCATTTAATTTTTAATTACTATTAAAAACCATGTGCACTTTCAATGAGGCTGGAAAGACACTCGGAGCTCCCAAACAGAAGCCTGTCTGGTGAGACAGCCTGCTCCGTTCACTAGAGGGTCTCCCAAGAGACTCTCAGTTTCAGTCTAAAAGTGTTTAGAGGAAAACGGCATTGTAGAGAGAGTCTAGGTTTGTCTAACACAGTTCAAATTTTTGTCTCTTTTCCTGGTGTCTCATTCAGGATAGCATGTGTCCCAGATAGAAGAGTTGGTTGGGATAATAAAAAGCATTGTTTCCCAAACCATCAATAACTTGTTTTGGATAACACCCTGCTGCCACCAGCCAGTTCTTCTGAGAGAAGACAAAAGGCTCTGACCTGCCTCCAGGCACCTTACCTGCTGTTCTCTTGCTGATGTCATAAATGATCAACAGCATCCCCTCATACGCACATTGTCAGGACACCTAGAGAGCTGTGTGAAGCCAGAAGATACTGTTTCTGCATCCCAGGCATGTTGGTGAGCCTCGGGTGGCTGGGGTGACCAGGACTCCTGCAAGAAGGAGCTGAGAAGTGGACATTCTCCATACTCACCTCAGCCTCAGCAGAGGGGATATCAGCTCCAAGCTTTTGCCTGGCAGGGTCTCCTCTTTTGTGATTTAGAGTCCCCGTACCCCTGATAGTTGCCATGAAAGTGGCCCTGGTGTAGCCTGCAAAGCAACATCTATTCTCTACCCTTGGACCTGTGGCTTCTCTCTGGTCAGACACTGTGCATACTCAGGGTGGCTGGGAATGGAGATGGATCCACCCAGGCTCCTAGTGGGGATTCTTGTGGGGTATTGGGGCTACTGTGGCCCTTTTCTAGAGCACTCACATTTCATTAAGAGGCCTTCACAAGTCTCAATCTCACATACCCTCTGGTATTCAGCCACATTGTCCTTCTTACATGTTTCCAAACACCTGGATGCCCTTGCACACATACTGTTCCTCCAGCCTAGACTGCCCTTGCTTGTGCTTTTGCGCGGTGGCTCATTCCTGTAATCCTTGCACTTTGGGAGGCCTAGGCCGGCAGATCGCCTGAGGTCAGGAGATCAAGACCAGCCTGACCAACATGGTGAAACTCTGTCTATACTGAAAGTACAAAAATTAGCCGGGCGTGGTGGCAGGCGCCTGTAGTCCCAGCTACTCTGGAGGCTGAGGCAGGAGAATTAGTTGAACCCTGGAGGCAGAGGTTGCAGTGAGCCAAGATGGCGCCACTGCACTCCAGCCTGGGGAACGGAGTGAGGCTTGTTTCAAAAACAAAACATGGCGCCACTGCACTCCAGCCTGGGGAACAGAGCGAGACTCATCTCAAAAACAAAACAAAACAAACAAAACAAAAAAAATCCTCATCCGTCAGTGCCATGTCAAATATCATCTTTGTGAAGCCTTTCTTCACTTTCTGCCGGAGTTAGTTCACTTCTGGGCTCCCACAGTTTGGTCCTGTGTCTATTAGCACACTCCCTACCTCTCTCTGCCTCCTGCCTACACAAGGATCTCAAGTGTAGAGACTGTGCCCTTCATATCTACACTCTCAGGCAGAGGTTTGGTGATTGGTATTGAGAAGAATGGCTTGGATGTCCTCATACTGCTCTGGGGTGGACATTCAGATTGTGGAAATGAACCCAGAGAGGAAAGTTTTGATGAATCAGCCCAAGTTTTCACTACATTTTTCTTTAACAAGGATTCTGTGATTAACTGCACCCCAATTAGCAGGCACACCTATCGTAAAATATTAATCATTTAACTATCACCCATGGCCCACTGAGTCACTATGCTGGGAGGGGCACGTGGCAATGATTCCGAACATGTCTGCAAGTCTGATCCTCAGCCAGACCTTTCAACAATGCTACTCAGGAAAGAAAACCAAACTTTTCTTTCAAAGGAGAATTATGGATTTTCCCCAGGGGGACAGTATGCAGGACTGAATTTGAAGGATGTTTTCTGCACACCTGGCATGTAATCTCTGATATTTTCCAACAAGTCAATGCATGGCTTATCCAGCAAATTACTTACATTAATAGACACCCATTATCTCTACTGAAAAGATTTCCTAGATAATGCTGTGACTGAAGTTTATAATTATACTGCCGAATGCCAGACCTCTCTGTGCAGGGCCCAAGTTTAGCACTGTTCTAGCTCCTTCTGGTGGTACAGCTTTAGGACTTTATTGAGTGCCAAAAATCTTAGCTTTGAGTGTCTAAACTTCCTAAAATGAATGTCTCCTTGCAGCATCTGAAGTGTTAATTTTAATTTGTTCATTCTTCAAGAAGAGTGATGTTGTTGTTTTTATTTTTAAATTTTATTTATTTATTTATTTATTTTGAGATGGAGTCTTGTTCTGTCCCAGGCTGGAGTGCAATGGCATGATCTCGGCTCACTGCAACCTCCACCTCCTGGGTTCAAGCTATTCTCCTGCCTCAGCCTCCTGAGTAGCTGGGATTTCAGGCACCCACAACCACGCCGGCTAATTTTTGTATTTTTAGTAGAGATGAGGTTTCACCATGTTTGCCAGGCTGGTCTCAAACTCCTGACCTCGTGATCCACTCACCTCGGCCTCCCGAAGTGCTAGGATTACAGGCGTGAGCCACAGAGCCCGGCCACTGTTTTTATTTTTATTTTTATTTTTAAATTTATTTATTTATTTATTTATTATTTATTTATTTATTTTTGAGACAGAATTTTACTCTGTCACCCAGGCTGGGGTGCAGTGGCACCATCTCAGCTCTCTGCAACCTCCACCTCCCAGGTTCAAGTGATTCTCCTGGTTCAGCCTCCCCAGTAGCTGGGACTACAGGCCCTTGCTACCACACCCAGCTAGTTTTTCTATTTTTAGTAGAGATGGGGTTTTACCATGTTGGCCAGGCTGGTCTCAAATTCCTGACCTCAGGTGATCCACCCGCCTCGGCCTCCGAAAGTGCTGGGATTACAGGAGTGAGCCACCGCACCCAGTCCTGTTGTTTTTAATAAGTAGTAATAAAAGGCCAGGCGCGGTGGCTCATGCCTGTAATTTCAGCACTTTGGGAGGCTGAGGCAGGTGGATCACGAGGTCAGGAGATAGAGACCATCCTGGCTAACACAGTGAAACCTCATCTCTAGTGAAAATACAGAAAAAAAAAAAAAAAATTAGCTGTTCGTGGTGGCGGGCGCCTGTAGTCCCAGCTACTCAGGAGGCTAAGCCAGGAGAATGGTGTGAACCCGGGAGGTGCAGCTTGCAGTGAGCCGAGATCGTGTCACTGCTCTCCAGCCTGGGGAACAGAGTGAGACTCTGTCTCAAATATATATATATGTAAGTAATAATAAAATATGCAACCAAATTCATTACATTTTAAACCTGAAGGGCCAAGTCAGAACTCGAAGAGATATTTGCATACCCATGTTCATAGCAGCATTATTCATAGTAGCCAAGAGGTGGAAGCAACTCAAGTGTCTATCAACAGATGAATGGATAAACAAAATGTTACACACGCACACACATACAATGGAACATTATTCAGCCTTAAAAAGGGAAGAAATTCTGACACACACTACAACATAGATGAATCATAAGAACATTATGCTAAATGAAATAAGCCCATCACAGAAAGACAAATACTATATGATTCCACCTAGAGCGGACTCTTATGAGGCACCTAGAGTAGTCAAAATCAGGCCAGGTATTGGTGGCTCACACTTATAATCCCAGTCCTTTGGGAGGCCAAGGCAGGAGAATTGCTAGAGGCCAGGAAGTTGAGACCAGCCTGGGCAACATAGTGAGACCCCATCTCTAAAAAAAAAATTTTTTTTATTTAGCTGGGTGTTGTGGTGCATGCATGTAGTCCTAACTACTCAGAAGGCTGAGGTGGGAGGATGGCTTGAGCCCAGGAGTTTGAGGCTGCAGCGAACCACGATCGCGCCACTGCACTCTAGCCTGAGCAACACAGCGAGACCTTGTCTCAAAAAAAGAGAAAATCATAGAGACAGAAAATAGATGGTAGTTACCAGGGCTGGGAGGAGGAGAGAAATGGGAAATTGTTGTTTAATGAGTACAGAGTTTCGGTTTTGCAACATGAAAAACTTGGAGATCTGTTGCACAACAATGAGAACATACCTAATATTACTGAACTGTAACCATTTAAATATGATTAGGAACAATTTTATGTGTTTTTGTTTGTTTGTTTGAGACAGGGTCTCACTCTGTTGCCCAGGCTGAATGAAGGGCAGTGACATGATCATAGCTCACTGCCACCTCGACCTCCCAGGCTCAAGCTATCCTCTCACCTCTGCCTCTCTGAGTAGCTGGGACTTCAGGCATGTGCCACCACGCCTGGCTACTTTTTAAATTTTTTGCAGAGACGGGGTCTTACTATGATTCTCGGGCTGGTCTCAAACTTCTGGGCTCAAGCAATCCTTCTGCCTTGGCCTCCCAAAATGTGGGGATTACAGACATGAGCCACTGTGCCCAGCCATTATGTGTTTTTTTTTAACCACAAAAAAAATTTAAACAAACAAATGAAACACTGATGGGTCTTTGGGATCACCTGGTCCATCCTTTTATAGACAGGACAAAGACTTGTCCAAGGTCACCATTTACTTCCTCAAGGTGACCTGATTTACAGCCAGATGCTCATCGTACTCCAGCAGCTGTGGTGAACTACCTCTCCTCTTCTGCCGGGGAAAGGAGGTGCCCAAGGCCCTATGGTGCTGTCAAACAAAGCCAGGTCAGTGGGGAGAGGCTCTGCGAGGCTCTAGATTCTCATCATTCTCTCTGTCTTCTTTTCCATACCCTCATCTGCCTGCTGGGTTGCTGATTTTTACTGGACACAGATTTTTAAATTTTATTTTATTTTGAGACAGAGTCTCGCTTTGCTGCCCAGGCTAGAGTGCAGTGGTGTGATCTGGGATTACGGCAACCTCCGCCTCCCAGGCTCAAGTGATTCTCCTACTTCAGTCTCTGGAGTAGCTGAGGCTACAGACGTGCACCACCATACCCAGCTAATTTTTTTTGTTTTTTTTGTATTTTTGGTAGAGATGAAGTTTCACCTTGTTGCCAGGCTGGTCTCAAACTCCTGGGCTCAGGTGATCCACCCGCCTCGGCCTCCCAAAGTGTTGGGATTACAGGCGTGAGCCACCGTGCTCAGCCTGGACACAAATATATATATATATATATATATATATATATCTCTCCATGAGAACAAGTCAAGTGCCACCTTGGGTCTGTTTTTGAACTTTTCTCCTGGATCAGAGACAGGCATCTTGGGTCTTGAAGATGACAGAAGCCCGAAGTGTTGGCAAAGAATGGTAAAATGAGCACACCCAGCACCTGGGGAGACCTTTCTAAGCCTGGGGTCTGCAGTCACATTCCCAGTGGACACAACCTTATCTCAGATTAGAGTTTTTCTGGCCTCCAGGTTGGGTTGTTCGTTGGCCTGGGTGTGCATGCAACTTTCTGCTCAGGCTTAAGGAGACTCTACTACAAGCTTGGAGGCCTCTAAAACACGCTTGATGCAGAGCTTTAGTGTCACTGAACGCAAAACTCTTTGCTAGGTATTCAAGGTGCCCTGCCCTGTCCCTAATCTCCTTTTCCTATCGTTTTTCATTGGAAACAAACATTACTTAGTGGTGAAAGCTTGGACTCGGGTCAGGGTTGAATTCTGCTTTAGGCTTTATCTCTGTAACCTTAGGTAATCATTGATCTCACTGAGCCTCAGCTTTCTTTTAAGAAAAACGGGGAGATAACAGTATCTAGTGTGTGAGGGTTTGATGAGATAATACCTTCCAGATCTTAGTCTAGAACCTGATACACTGTACGCACTGTCTTTTAAAGCACTTGGAAACTTGAGCCATTGTCATTGGCAGAAATGCCCTCTGCTCCAGCAGAAAAGGTTCACTTACCAGATCTAGAGGTGGTCTGTTGTTCCAACCTCCATCTCTGCCTTGCTTTGCTCTTCCCCTTTCCTGGAGAATCTTCCCCAAATCCTACTGAGACCCAGCTCAATGCCAACCTCTTTCTAAATGCTTCACTGACCTCTGCTAGAAAGTATCTGTGGTGGAGATTGATTTGTACATGTCTGGGTAATAACGTAATTGTGAGGAAACTGCTAAAGATGGGTTTTGTTGAATGTGCCCTCGTGGGTGGTCATGGAAGGCAGGAGGCCACAGGACCTGACATAGTTGCTTTGGCTTCCTCTGGGCATCTTGGAAATTTCTCTGAGAAGTTTCCACAGATTCTGTCTTCACAGGAAGTCTGAGACCTCAGGGAGGTACCTTCGTGACCCATTATTGGCCACTGCAAGTCTTGAAGACGGACATACCCTTACAAAAGGCATAAGGATATTGCATGGACCTTCCTACTGGGCTGTAGGCTGTGCTTCAATTTACTAGTAAACAGAATTCTGGGTGGTAGGGTCCTCTCCCCTTTGCACCATCCTGAGTCTATGGCCTTGACCTCTGCCCCTCCATCTCCTGCCTGTGTAAGACCCAAAAGTCCAGCCTAATTCTCCTTTCCTACATCCACAGCAAATGCTCCTGCCTTGAATTATTTTAGGACTGTGGTTCCTCTCCAGGAGCATGATGCCTTGTGTAATTATTTAGTATATGATTTGTTCTTTTATTGGATTAGAGGCATCTTTAGGGCAGGAATTATATTGGACTAATTTCTCTTTCCTGTGAGCAACCAAGCATAAGACCCAGATCATGCTTAGTACTCAGTGGCTAGGTACTAAATGGTTATAACTATTAACTTAATCGTTGTAATAGTTAAGACTGTAACTACCAATGACCACATGCTCATGATCTGCCTGGTACCATTCTAAGTGCTTTGCATACATTATCTGCCATCCTTACATCAGTTCTGTGAGGAAAGCATTGCTATCCTCTTAAAGAGGAAGACTGGAGGCTTAGAGAGATTAAGTGACTTGGTCAAGGTTGTAGAGCAAGAAAAAGGTAGAGTTGGAGTTGTAATTCAGTCTCCATCTGAATGGAGAGATATGCAGGTGGCTGTGTGAAACCCATATGGAGCATCACTGCATTTGCACAATTTCCACCTTATATCTGAACCCGGTCATGCAAGCCTGAAGACAGGTGGCTTCCCCCAGACAGCCTAGCCCAGCATCATAATGTGGGCTGCCATCAGTTAGACACAGTCTGGGGCTGCCAAATTAATGAGCCCCTAGACTATCCAAGACGATCTGCACAGTGGCTTCTGTTCTTTCCCTGGCTTTATCTTTATAGCTGTCCTCAGAGAGATAAGCAGTGAGGAAGAATTAAGTAAGGCCATTAGCACATCAAAATGAGAATAGTCAGCATCACCTATGCTGAGGCTTTGCCTGGGGCCAGAGGCCAGGCTTTGTCCAGAAAATTGGTACCTTTAGGGTGCCAGCAGGGTGGAGAATTTGTCCTTGTCTGCACCCTATTTCATCCTGACTTGCTGTAAACCCTTCATCAGAACCTCAACCAGAGCTGAGGTCCACATGGATAATCTCTCCCTTGAGGCAAGGTTAACTCTCTTCAGCCTGCAGACAGCTAAGGAGAATGACATTCAATGGAAAAATCCAATGTTTTCAGGCTACTCAAAACTTCCTGTTAAAAAAGAAAAAAACTATGCAAAAAAAAAAAAAAAAATCCTGTTTTTTGTCTATGATTTCTCATTTTAAGGATGAAAAAAATAAGACCCAGGGAGAGTAAGCAACTTTCCCAAAGTCACCAGCAATCTCCTGCTAGAGCCAGGCTACTGCTGAGGTCTCCTGGCTCCCTGCCCAGAGCTCTAGCCACCGTAACACAGTTGCTTAGCTTTAAACTCAATTTGCTTATTTGAGGCAAAGCTAAAAGAAGACACAATTTCTTTTTATTGTTGTTGTTGTTTTTGAGACAGAGTCTTGCTCTGTTGCCCAGGCTGGAGTGCAGTGGCATGATCTTGGCTTACTGCAATCTCTGTCTCCTGGGTTCAAGCAATTCTCCTGTCTCATTCCCTCGAGTAGCTGGAGTTACAGGCATGTGCCGCCACACCCAGCTAATATTTGTATTTTTTTAAATAGAGATGAGGTTTTGCCATGTTGGTCAGACTGGTCTTGAGCTCCTGATCTCAGGTGATCCGCCCACCTTGGCCTCCCAAAGTTCTGGGATTACAGGTGTGAGCCACTGTGCCCGCCTGGCCAGAAGGCACAATTTCAAAGTCTCTGAATATATTTGAGCATTTCCATAGACAGATGGCTCCTCCAGCCTCTCCCTTTGCATCACGAGTTTGAGGCTGCTTGGTGGAATGAAGAAAGGATTGACTTTGAAGCCAGCTGGGCCCTTTCAAAGCCTTGGGCTTTGACTCTTGGCAAAATCACTTTATCTCTCTAGCCCTAGGACTGTTGTCTGTAAAATGGGACCATTATCTGCCGGGCAGGGCTGTTGCATTCCTGCTTATTTTTGGAGCTCAATTCTAATGTCACTTTCAGTGTTCCCTGACCTATCTAAAGTGGTCTCTCTAGAGGACTTCTGATTTCAATTCTGACATGTAAAGAGGTTAGAAGCACTCTCATCCTTACAAGAAAAATAGGGGAAACTGGAAAATCAATGACTTTTTCTGGATCTATCAGCAAACTGAGTTTGGGGGCAAATCTTTATCTGGGTTCTGGAGAGAAAGGCTCTTCCAAGAAATCCAGCTGGGATCTCCTTACCTGGAGCAGAAGCCAGATCAGTGACGCTTCAAAACGGACGGTCCCAACTTACAATGGCTCAACTTACAATTTTTTGATTTTATAATGGTGTGAAAATGACACACATTCAGTAGAAACCATACTTTGAATTTTAATCTTTTCCAGGGCTAGTGATATGTGGCACAATGCTCTTGCAGTGCTGGGCTAATGTAAGTGTTCTGAACATACTTAAAGTAGTGTAGGCTAAGTTGTGATGTTTGATAGATTAGGTGTTTTCAACTTATGATATTTTCAACTGATGATGAGTTTATTGGGACATAATGGCATCGTGAGTCCAGGAGTATCTGTAGTAATTCTGATGAATTACTGCAGGTAGTGTGTGGATTAGCGTGAGAAGGACAAACGTCTACAGCTGCAGTCTTAGTGGTGGCCCCCATACTTTCATGGACTTTATTTTCAAGAAACACACAGGGTACCCCTGATGAAGACTTGAGGAAGTTTCCCTTATGGTTTAGTGGTTCTTGAAGCGGAGAAGAGTAATCCCTGTGAAATATGCCTAGAATATTTTACATAACAGAGATCTAATCTTCAGAGGAAAAGACTCTGGCAGAGGCTGATCTCAGTTGGGAAAAGAACATTCATTCCATTCTAGTTTCCTCTAACCTTTCTGTCTCACTTAAGGGGGAAAAACATAGTCAACAGGAATCAAGCCTTCAGGAAAATAAGCTAGAAGTGTTGCAGCCAGGGAAGGGAGTACGGAGAAACACTTGAGAAAGTCATGCCAGAATTATCTTACTACCCAAACTCAATAAAGACTAAATAGAGACTTTACAAGAAAGGAAAACTATAGCCAATATAGCCAACAATAGCCCAATATCTTTTATGAACATAGACACAAACATCCTCAACAAAAAAGTAGCAAATAGAATAAATGCTTTCCCTCTAGTATCTGGATCCAGGCAAGGATGTCCTTCTCATCACTCCTATTCGACATTATACTGAAAGTCCTAACTACTGCAATAAGAAAGAAAGAGAAAATAAAATAAATACATATTTAAATTGAAGAGACAAAATTGTCTTTATTTTTATTTTTATTTTTATTTTTTGAGAGGGCGTCTCGCTCTGTCACCCAGGCTGGAGTGCAATGGCCGGATCTCAGCTCACTGCAAGCTCCGCCTCCCAGGTTGACACCATTCTCCTGCCTCAGCCTCCCGAGTAGCTGGGACTACAGGCGCCCGCCACCTCGCCCGGCTAGTTTTTTTGTATTTTTTAGATGAGACGGGGTTTCACCGTGTTCGCCAGGATGGTCTCGATCTCCTGACCTCGTGATCCGCCTGTCTCGGCCTCCCAAAGTGCTGGGATTACAGGCTTGAGCCACCGCGCCCAGCCCAAAACTGTCTTTATTTGCAGATGACATGATTATCTATGAAAAAAATCTCGAAAAATCTACTAAGAACAAAAACAAAAAATCTCCTGGAACTAGTAAGTGAGTACAGCAAGGTGAATATACAAAAGATTGCTTTTATATATACCGGCCATGTACAAATGGAATTTGAAATTAAAAAATTCCATTTATAATTGCACCAAAAATATGTAAGTATAAATCTAACAAAATATATATAGGATCTACATGTGGAAAAGTACAAAATACTGATGAACAGAGTCAAAGATGGTTTAAATAAATGGAGACCTATTTCCGTCTCATGGATTAAAACAGTAACAAGCCAGGCACTGTGGCTTAATGCCTGTAATCCCAGCTACTCAGGAGTCTGAAGTGGGAGGATTGCTTGAGGCCAGGAGTTTGAGACCAGCCTGGGTACCATAGTGAGACCCCGTATCTAAGAAATTGAAAAATTAGCTGGGTGTGGTGGCTCATGCCTGGAGTCCCAACTATTCAGGAGGCTGAGGCAGGAGAATCCATTGAGCCCAGGAGTTTGAGGCTGCAGTGAGCTATGATCATACCGCTGCACTCCAACTAGGGCAATAGAACAAGACCCTGTCTCTGAAAAAAGAAAGAAGGCCTGGTGCAATGGCTCATGTCTATAATCCCAACCCTTTGGGAGGCCAAAGTGGGAAGATCGCTTGAAGCCAGGAATTGGAGAACAGGCTGTGAAACAATGTGAGACTCCATCTCTAAAAAATTCAAAAATTATCCAGTTATAGTTCCAACTACTCAGGAGGCTGAGGTGGGAGGATCACTTGAAGCCAAGAGTTTGAGGCTTCAGTGAACTACGATCATACCACTGCACTCCAGCCTGGGCCTTGTATCTAAGAAAAAAAAAAAAAAAAAAAGGAACAAAGAACGACTCAATATTATTAAAATATTAATTATTCCCAACTTGAACTATAGATTCAATGCAATCCCAATTGGAATCCCAGCAAGCTATTTTGTAGATATCAACAAATAGATTCTAAAGGCAAAAGACTTTGAATAACCAACACAACACTGAAGAAGAAAAAAAATGGAGAAGTAATACCACCAATTTCTTTCTTTTTTCTTTTTTTTTTTTTTTGCGACAGAGTCTTGCTCTGTTACCCAGGCTGGAGTGCAGTGGCACAATCTCTGTTCACTGCTAGCTCCGCCTCCTGGGTTCACGCCATTCTCCTGCCTCACCCTCCCATAATACCACCAATTTCAAGACTTACTATGAAATAATAGTAATCAAGACAGTGTGGTATTGGTTAAATAGATATATAGGTCACAAAAATATGGTCAACTGATCTTTGACAAATGCACAAAGGCCATTCACTGGAGCAAGGATGATCTTTTCAACAAACAGTGGTAAACAATTGGATGCACAGATGTAAAAAATGAACCTAGATACACACCTTGCACCCTTCACAAAAATTAACTCAAAATGAATCATAGACCTAAATGTGAAACAATGTGACTTCTCCCTGTGGCCCTTTATTTTCTTCATAGTACTTACCACACTCCGGACTTATTTTCACATAGTACTTCAAATTTATTTGCTCTGTTGCTTATTATCTCTCTTTCCAGCTACTCTGTAAGCTCCAGAGGGATGGCTGTGTCTGGTAAGTGCTCAATAAATAACCATTATTATTTTCAAGTTGCCTCTTGGTTTACTTAGACTTTCTTAGCATAATTATTGAGAAATATGGAGGCCAAAGCAGAGGTGATTTACACAAGATTAAGTACTAAGTAAACCCCTATAAAAAGAAACACAAAAAGGAAACATTTCTGCAGGTTATGGAAGATCCGATTGTCTAGGCTGACTCTTTGGATAAGCAGAAACATGGACCTGACCTCAGAATCCTGGCTGAAAGTTCTGCTGCAATTAATAACCATCCATTTCAAATGGTAGTTACCAGGGGCTGCGATGGGAGTGGAGGTTGGGAAGATGTTGGTCAATGGATATAAAATTTCAGTTAGATTGGAGGAGCAAGTTCAGAGATTTGTTGTACAAAATGGTGACTATAGTTAAAAACAATGTATTGTACACTTGAAAATGGTTACCATTTTTAGTGTGCATGCCATAAAAAATGATAAGTATGTTAGGTAATGCACAAGTTAAACATGTACTATATATGTGTGTGTGTGTGTGTGTGTGTGTATATATATATATGTGTGTGTGTGTATATATATATAGTTTTTATTTGTCAATTTAAAAAACAGGCAAAAGGCCAGGTGCGGTGGCTCACACGTGTAATCCCAGCACTTTGGGAGGCCGAGGTGGGTGGATCACCTGAGGTCAGGAGTTCAACACCAGCCTGACTAACATGGTGAAACCCCTTCTCTACTGAGAATACAAAAATTAGCCAGGCGTGGTGGTGAGTGCCTGTAATCTCAGCTACTCAGGAGGCTGAGGCAAGAGAATCGCTTGAATCCAGGAGGCGGAGGTTCCAGTGAGCCAAGATCATGCCATTGCACTCCAGCCTGGGCAACAGAGTGAGAATCTGCCTCAAAACAAACAAACAAACAAACAAACAAAAACCAAAAAAACCAAAAAACCTGCCTATTTCAGATGAAAATTTGTGAAGTGCTGGTGCCACCACATGGCTGTGGGAGGAAAACCAGCTGAGACTTTTGTTAATGCAGAGAAGAAAACAGTAGAGGTGACAGGAAATTGTCCCTTAGCAGCGACAACTACAACTTTAAAATTATACAGTTCTAGCACAGCAACAACAATCACGACAGCAGCAGCAGCCGACGCTGATGCCATCGGGGGTCCCTGTGTTCCAGGCACGCTAATTCTATGTGCTCAGTGGGAATTATCTCATTTAAATGTCACAGGGAGTAGTGGAAGTTGGGGGTGGATGTTCACGGGTGGGATAACCAGAGACTGCCTTCTTGAGTTTGAGATGCATGAAGGTCTATGCCTGGAAGGAAAGTCAGAAGCATTTAGCTAATGACTGTTATATTAGTGATCATAACATAGCCATGAGCAATGGTAATGGCAATTACAATAATGATCCCGAGGGCAATTTTATGACAAGAGAACAGTTTCAGTAGAGTAATAGTTTATCTAGAATTATATTCAGATAGATAATCAGATAAACTGAAGAATGTGGTAGTGTCTCTCATTTCCCTCCAGGAGACTGACATTCCCACCAAATTGTAGATAGAGAAGGTGCAAATGTAAGCCTTACAAATACCAGCAGGTTTAAGAGACCAAGGAGAGAAAAAAAAACAAGACAAAACAAAACAAAAAAAACCCCCAAACCTGTTACATTTAATACATTTACTCTCCCCAGCGTATGAATGCAACTGCAAGGCTAGCAGTCACCTAACAATCTCAACAACCGGAGAGGTCAATTTTCCTCCTAGAGGGAGGACAGGTAGAGAAAATAACCAGAGTTCCCTCCATTACTCTTCCATCCTGGAGGCTGGCAAGGAAGAATCCTGTTGAAACACAAAAACTATTAGGTGGGAATCTAGCACGCCACGTAAAAGTCATGATGAGAGCCAGAGTGACAAATGTACGTTTCCTACTTTTGAAAATGAAGAAGTTGAGCTGCCCAGATTCATATTGATAAGTTTTGCTTAAACATTTTTTCCCAAATGAGAAAATATTTTTATTTCTTTTTATTTTATTTGGGGTTCATGATCTTTATAAAAAACTCTATGATACAGAGAAGCATGACAAAATACAATTTCAATAGTAATCCTATCACTCAAATGACCATCTTTCCAGATAGTTCTCTGTGGATAGACACAAGAGTACACACACACATACTTACCCTGATATTATAAATTTATATCTTTCTACATTATTACTTTTAATGGATACATAATGGCCATAGCAGAACATTTCCATGATGAATCCCAGTAATGTCTTTTGTTCTATCTACCTAACTATCTGATTTATCTAAGAAATTAAGCACAGACATACTTCATTGTATTGTGTTTTGCTTTGCTCTGTTTTGCAGATATTGCATTTTGTTTAAATATTAAAGGTCTGGCTGGGCACAGTGGCTCACGCCCGTAATCCTAGAAATTTGGGAGACAGGCGGGCGGATTGCCTGAGCTCAGGAGTTCAAGACCAGCCTGGCCAACATGATGAAACCCTGTCTCTACTAAAAATACAAAAAATTAGCCAAGAGTGGTGGTGCACGCCTGTAAACCTAGCTACTCGGGAGGCCGAGGCATGAGAATCACTTGAACCGGGAGGTGGAGGTTGCAGTGAGCCGAGATCGTGCCACTGTACTCCAGCCTGGGCGACACAGCAAGACTCTGTTTCAAAAAAAAAAAAAAAATTAGCAGAGTGTGGTAGTGCATGCCTGTAATCCCAGCTACTAGGGAGGCTGAGGCAACAGAATCGCTTGAACATGGGAGGCAGAGTTTGCAGTGAGCTGAGATCGCGCCACTGCATTCCAGCCTGGATGACAGAGTGAGACTCCACCTCAATAAAATAAAATAAAATAAAAATAAATATTAAGGTTTGTGGCAACCCTATGTTATGCAAGTCTATCGGTGCCATTTTTTTTCCAACAACATGTGCTCCCTTTGTGTCTCTGTGTCATATTTTGGTAATTCCCACAATATTTCAGACTTGTTCATTATTATTATATCTGTTATAGGGATCTACAATCAGTGATCTCTGATGTTACTTTGTAATTATCTACAATTACACCCATATAAGATGGTGAACTCAACCAATAAATACTATGTGTGTGATGGTGAACTCAATCAACAAATACTGTGTGTGTTCTGACTGCTCCACCAACACACCATTCCTTCATCTCTTTCCCTCTCCTCATGCCTTCCTATTCCCCAAGACACAACAATATTGAAATTAGGCCAATTAATAACCGTACAATGGTCTCTAAATGTTCAAGTGAAAAGAAGAGTCACATGTCTCTCACTTTAAGTCAGGAGCTAGTTATGGGCTGGGCACGGTGGCTCACGCTTGTAATCCCAGCACTTTGGGAGGCCAAGGTGGGCAGATCACTTGAGGCCAGGAGTTTGAGACTAGCCTGACCAACATGGTGAAATCCTGTCGCTACTAAACATACAAAAATTAGCTGGATGTGGTGGTGTCTGTAGTCCCAGCTACCCAGGAGACTGAGGCACAGGAATTGCTTGCTTGAACCTGGGAAGTGGAGGTTGCAGTGAGCTGAGATTGCCCCCACTGCACTCTAGTCTGGGCCACAGAGCAAGACCCTGTCTCAAAAAAAAAAAAAAAAAAAAAAGAGAAAAGTAGTAAGAGTTAGGCTTAGTGAGGAAGGCATGTCGAAAGCCAAGGCAGGCTGAAAGCTAAGCCTCTTGTGTCAAACAGCCAAGTTGTGAATGCAAAGGAAAGGTTCTTGAAGGAAAGTAAAGGTGCTGCTCCATAAACACACAAATGATAAGAAAGCGAAATAGCTTTATTGCTGATATGGAGAAAGCTTTAGTGGTCTGGATGGAAGATCAAACTAACCACAACATTCCCTTAAGCCAGAGCCTAATCCAGAGCAAGGCTCTACCTCTCTTCAATTCTGTAAAGGCTGAGAGAGATGAATAAGCTGCAGAAGAAAAGTTTGAAGCTAGCAAAGGCTGGTTTATGGAAAGAGGCCATCTCCATAACATAAAAGTGCAGGGTGAAGCAGCAAGTGCTGATGTAGAAGCTGCAGCAAGTTATCCAGAAAGTAATTGAAAATAATTATCCTGGGATAATTGATGATGGTGGCTACACTAAACAACATATTTTCAATGTGGATGAAATAGTCTTCTATAGGAAGAAGATACCACATCCAAGACTTTCTAGCTAGTGAGAAGTCAATGCCTGACTTCAAAGCTTCAAAGGACAGGCTGACTCTCTCGTTAGGGTCTAATGCATCTGATGACTTTAAGTTGAAGCCAACACTCATTTATCCTTCTGAAAACCCTAGGGGCCTTAAGAATTATGCTAGATCTTCTCTGCCTATGTGCTATCAATGGAACAGCAAAGCCCGGATGATAGCACATCTGTTTATACCATGGTTTGCTGAACATTTTAAGCCCACTCTTGAGATATACCACTCAGACGAAAAGATTTCTTTCTTTTTATTCTTTTATTCTTATCTTATTTTTTGAGACCAAGTTTCGCTCTTGTTGCCCAGGCTGGGGTGCAATGGCACCATCTTGGCTCACTGCAACCTCTGCCTCCCAGGTTCAAATAATTCTCCTGTCTCAGTCTCCTGAGTAGCTGGGATTATAGGCATGTGCCACCATGCACAGCTAATATTTTTGTATTTTTCCTAGAGACAGGGTTTCATCATGGTCTCGAATTCCTGGTCAGGCTGGTCTCGAACTCCTGACCTCAAGTGATCCACCCACTTCAGCCTCTCAAAGTGCTGGTACTACAGGCATGAGCCACTGTGCCTAGCCAAAAATATTTCTTTCAAAATATTACTGCTCATTGACAATGCCTCTCGTCACCTGAGAGCTCTGGTGAAAATGTATAAGGAGGTAAATGTTGTTTTTATGCCTGCTAACACAACATCCATTCTGTAGCCCATGGATCAAGGAGTAATTTTGACTTTCAAGTCTTATTATTTAAGAAATACATTTTGTAAGGCTATAGCTTTCATGGATAGTGATTCCTCTGATAGATCCAAGCAAAGTAAATTAAAAACCTCTGGAAAGTTTTGACCATTCTACATGCCATCCAGAACATTCACGATTCATGAATATTGTGAGCTTTGTTGAAATGACAACAAAGATTTACGCTATTCCCCAAACTTAGTTGATAAAGCAGTGGCAGTGTTTGAAAGGATTGACTCCAATTTTGAAAGAAGTTCTACTGTGGATGAAATGTGGCAAACTTCACTGTTGTCTTATTTTAAGAAATTGCCACAGCCACCCCAGCCTTCAGCAGCTACCACCCTGATCAGTCAGCAACCATCAGCGTAATTAAGGCAAGACCCACCGCCAGCAAAAAGATTTACAATTCAGAGAAGGTTCACATATCGTTAGCATTTTTTAGCAAAAAAGTATTTTAAAATTACATATGCATACTTTTTAAAGACATAATGCTATTGCACACTTAATAGACTATCATATAGTATAAACATACTTTTTACATGCACTGGGAAACCAAAAATTGTGTGTGACTGGCTTTATTGCCGAATTAGCTTCATTGCAGTGAACTTGCAGTATCTCCGAGGTATGACTATATCAAATCAAAGTACTCTTTTTGTAATCAGCCCTCAAAATTGTCAGTCCATGTCTGTGTGTTTTTGCTTTTGTTCTGGGCGGATGTTTTAGGAAATGTTCAGATCTTTGTTTTAAGAAAAGGTCAGATGCTAAGCAGATTGGAACCTGGGGTAGAAAACCACAAGATTCTGAAACTCATTCTGCCAGTAATATAAAAGGAAACCCTTAGAGGCAATGTCAGCAGGCAGGGCTTACTAAAGTTCACCCAACCTGGAGCTCCTCCCCTGCATATCTGTTCTTCATCTCTCTGATACTGCTCCCTGGTGGTGAGCGTGGATGGTCGAGGTTGGTCCCAGCAACCTTCTAGTATGTCAATGTTTTTCTTCTCTCTTAGGTACTTAAAGGACACTATTTAGGCAGGAGAAAAGGATATCTTTAAAAAGAGAAGCTTGCTTTCTAGTCATGTAGATACTGAGTCTAATAAAAATTTTGATTTTTTACTTTTTTAAAATTTTTTTCTTTTTTGAGACAGAGTCTTGTTCTGTCGCCTAGGCTGCAGTGCAGTGGCATGATCTTGGCTCACTGCAACCTCCACCTCTGGGATTCAAGCAATTCTCCTGCTTCGGCCTCCTAAGTAGCTGGAACTACAGGTGTGTGCCACCATGTCCAGCTAATTTTTGTATTTTTTGTAGAGATGGGGTTTCACCATGTTGGCCAGTCTGTTTTCAAACTCCCGCCTTGGCCTCCCAAAGTGCTGGGATTACAGGCGTGAGCCACTGCACCCGGCCCATCAGTTTTTTATTCTTGTTTTGTCTCCATTCTTCATTGAGTGAAGGGGCTACACCCTCTCAATTATCCTTTAGATAGCCTTGTTGCCATCTACTTTTTTGTCTGGAGTTTCTAAAGTATTTGATGCATATTTACACCTGATATTTTGTTATATGTCAACATAACATGTCATTGTTAAATTTTTGAATGACAATATGTTGAAGAGTAGCTCCTTAGATAGTTTTGCCATCATTCTTCATGTCTAAAGAATATTATTAGTTGGGTGTGGTGGTGTGCACCTGCCGTCCTCAGCTACTTGGGGGGTCTGAGGGGGGAAGATCACTTAAGCCCAGGAGGCTGAGGCTGCAGTAAGCCTCGATCACCTACTGCACTCCAGCCTGTCTCTAAAAAAATTAAATCAATTAAGAATATCACTTCCCTATAGTGGAAAAATTATAGTTAAATATAGAATAACCACTTTCGGAAAGGAATTTGGTTTAAATTCCAGGCAGAGCAACTCAATTTTTACTAAGAGCCTCTAGGGAACTTGTCTCTTGTGATGAAACTTGTGAAGTGTGGCTAGATAATTTTATTCCTTCTCCGTGATACCTGTTCACTCACTGGCTTCAACTCCAGAGAGGTCACTTCTGCCTGAGAGAAAACGCAGCACACTTCTTCCTGATGGGCTGCAGGCATATGGCATTATGAACTCAGTGTCCACTCAGGCTTGCTCCAAACTCCTCCTGATTCCAAAGACATTTTGTCTTGGCTGTCTTTCCCTAAAGATTTTCTTCCTTTGGATAGCGTCTGCCAGGGAACTTCAAAGAGTTGCATCCTCTCCATAGATTTTCTGACAGCATTTGCTGGGGAGATTTGCCCTGGCTCAAAGTATTCATTACTTATTCCTGTCCTAAATAATTTCTTGGAAGATTTTTTTCCTGATGAATCTTATACTTGAAACTTTTAATCTCCAGATGGCATTATTTGACTAGATATACATACTATTATTTTTGGTGACATATGCTGGGAATTTTGTTCTTTATTTAGGAGCTTTACTCATGGCAATGAGGATTCTTTTGACATTTTATTTTGAAGGGATCTGGCAATGGATACAACATGACTGAAGACATGTTCTTTGGAATATTATCCTATGGAATCACTCTGGTAGGCTTGGCTATTCCTGAAGAGTAATCCTAAGACATTACGTCCTAGGGCTTGCCCTTATACATTGGTTTAATTCCTCCTGATTTCAAGATTTGCTTAGTTTTATCATTTCTCATTCAGTCAACATCCTTCAGAATTTGCTTCATTTGAGGTTTTTTTTCTGAACATCTTGATATTTGGGTATTATTTTCTGTATGAACATCTGCTCTGGCCAATCCAATTGGTGGAAGTTTCTCTTTCTAAGGCCATTTTCTCAGTAATTACGTTCTAAATGTGGCACTGGACATATCTCTTCCAGACCAGAGTTTTTACGAATTTTCTCTCTGGATTTCTCTGTCAATTTGACTCAAATGCTCCTGAAGAGACTAGTAGGGAACCATGTCCTGTTCAACCCCTCCTTTCTACACAGTAACGCCCTGAAAGGGCTGCTTGGGAAATTGGGTCCTAGTCACATTTGCCTATTGATAGGAAATGCACTGATGTCACCCTAGGGAAATGTGCCCCAATCATTTTATTTATTTTTTTGAGACAGTCTCGCTCTGTCGCCAGGCTGGAGTGCAGTGGCGCGATCTCGGCTCACTTCAACCTTCACCTCCTGGGTTCAGTGATTCTCCTGCCCCAGTCTCCCGAGTAGCTGGGACTACAGGTTCGCGCCACCACGCCCAGCTGATTTTTGTATTTTTAGTAAAGATAGGATTTCACCATGTTGGTTAGGATAGTCTCGATCTCTTGACCACGTGATCCATCCACCTCGGCCTCCCAAAGTGCTGGGATTACAGGTGTGAGCCACCGAGCCCAGCCACCCAATCATCTTTTTTAAAATGAGCTTTAAGGCCTGGCGTGGTGGCTCACGCCTGTAATCCCAGCACTTTAAGAGGCCTAGGTGGGCAGATCATTTGAGGTCAGGAGTTCGAGACCAGACTGACTAACATAGTGACACCTTGTCTCTACTAAAAATACAAAAAAAATTAGCTGGGCATGGTGGTGGATGCCTGTAGTCCAACCTACTCAGGAGGCTGAGGCAGGAGAATCGCTTGAACCCAGGAGGCGGAGGTTGCAGTGAGCTGAGATCACGCCACTGCACTCCAGCCTGGGCAACAGAGCGAGACTCCATCTCAAAATAAATAAATAAATTAATTAAATAAAATAAAAATGAGCTATATTTTAAAAAGCATTTCTTTTTGAAGAGCCTTGTCTTTAATACCTTTATCCAAGGATCTCAGACTTCCAAGAGACCCTCCTGGGCTAATTATTTTGTGGCCAATTTTATTCATGGAATCATTCTTCAGCAATTTCTTTATTTATATTTGGAGACACAGTCTGGCTCTGTTGGGTGTGATCTTGGCTCATGGCAACCTCCGCCTCCTGGGTTCAAGCGATTCTTGTGCCGCAGCTTCCTGAGTAGTTGGGATTACAGGTGTGCGCTACCATGCCCAGCTAATTTTTTGTATTTTAGTAGAGACGGAGTTTCACCTTGTTGCTCAGGCTGGTCTCCTGAGCTCAGGCAATCTGCCCATCTTGGCTTCCCAAAGTGCCAGGATTACAGGCATGAGCCACCATGCCCTGCCAATAATTTATTTTTGAGGGATTTTATAAACACTGATTTTATGCACTGATTGTGACACTCATTAACATAGAGGAATTTTTCCCTAGCTAACATTTCTTATGAAATTGATTTATATTCTCTAGTAAGAAGCAACTTGGCAAATTAAAAACAAACAAACAAAAAAAACCCTTAATTTCTTTTCTTTTTTTTTTTTTTTTGAGACAGGGTCTTGCTCTGTCGCCCAGGCTGGAGTGCAGTGGCGCAATCTCAGTTCACTGCAACCTCCACCTCACGGGTTCAAGCGATTCTCTGCCTCAGCCTCCCAAGTAGCTGGAACTACAGGGGCATGCTATGACGCCCAGCTAATTTTTGCATTTTTTTGTACAGACAGGGTTTCACCATGTTGGCCAGGTTGGTCTCTTGACCTCAAGTGATCCACCCGCCTCAGCCTCCCAAAGCGCTGGATTACAGGTGTGAGCCACCATGACTGGCCAAAGAACTTAATTTCTATTGGCCATTGCTATGGTCCCCTAAAAATTCATATGTTGAAACTAAATCCCCAATGCAATAGTATTAAGAGGTGGGGTCTTTGGGAGGGGATTAGGAGGCCTCTGCCCTCATGAATGGGATTAGTGCCCCTATTAAAGAGGTTTGAGGGAGACTGTTTGCCCCTTTCACCATGTGAGAACACACTGAAGGCACCTGTGAGGGCATCTGTGAGGAAGGCCTTCATCAGACACTGAATCTGCTAGCACCTTGATCTTAGGCCTCTCAGTCTCCAGAACTGTGAGAAATAAATTTGTTTAAAGATTACCCAGTCTAAGGTATTCTGTTATAGTGCTCTGATTGGACTAAGATAGCAATCATTATGAGGTTTTTATCTTGGCCAGGCTCACCTATGGAATTTATGTCTCCTGGAGATAACTTTTGCAAAGTCTCTCTTCAGCTATTTGCATCCATGTAGTTAGTTTCTTCAGACATATGATCTGAAAGTGTTTCATCCTGGCCCATTGAGGCCTTGGAATATGTCCCTAATGGTGACTTGTTGTTGATTGCAGTCTGGCTGATAATAGTCATGGGTTGCATCATGGATGGCAATGATTCCTCATCAATTTATCCCTTCCTGGCATTATAGGTGAACTCTTTCTTTTCTGGTGCCTCTTGTGGAACAATTTTTTTTTTTTTTTTTTTTAACTCAACAACTTTGCCTGTGAACTATATTTCTGCTGGTATTTTTTATTGTTTCATTTCACTTCGGATAAACTTATCTACAAGTGAGCCTTTTTTAGACAATGCTACCTCTGCATCCTGTCATTTCATTTCTGGAAATTCTTTTTTGACAGTGGTAACTGAGAAATGTTTTCCTTTCTAATGATACTTTGGAATCAGTATCTTTTGACCGTGAGTCTAGAGGACAGCAGACCCAAGAAATCTATGCAGTGCCAGCCCGACTTCTGACCACAGCTCCCGAAGTTCTGCTTTCTGGGGACCTTACTGGAGCTCTCTTCCCTCTGTGACATTTGGACTTGCCTTTTGTTGAAAGACATTGAGTTAGTTTCTTCTTGACAAACGGAACTCAAACACGAAAGCAGAAAGACCCAGAAAGCCTTACCTTTGCCAATGTGACATGCAGTATGCCTCAGCAGTAAGCCACCCTTGAAAAACTGTCAGCTGAGCATCCAGCTGTCTTCATACAAATCACAAATTTTAATCCTTCCAGGAAAAAATCATCATCAGTTTTTCTTTGCTGACAAGCATCTTCTTATAGACACATTTTTAGTTGATTTAAGCTATTTCATTCTCTCTTACATTCTGAAAATATGTTTGTAATACCATAGCTTTTATATTTGTTCCCATAAAGTTGTTCTTTTTAATTCCTTTTCTAAAGGTAGAAAGGGGTATTTATTTTTCCCATAGGATATTATTCCATCATTTGAAAATAGACTTGTAATCTGCACAAAAATATAAGAATGATAACACTCAGTACTAATTGGTCAAAAGAATGTTTTCGCTGGGAGATAGTATTCTGTCACTGGAAAGAACTTTATAAATTTTATCACTTATATTGCTATAACAATGTGTCTAAAGTATCTAATACGAATTTTTGAAATATCTTGTTTGGGGCCGTAAATGCTTAGAAAATTGTTAATTCTGGCTGGTAATCAAGGCAAATAAAATATGCATGAGTAAGCTTAAATGCTTCTGGATAACAATGGTTATTTGAAAGCTCTGTGAATATTTCATATCATCTAAGAGGTAAGAAAAAGACTGTAATCAGCTTGCAGCAAAATGTCCCTGAACAGGCAACAAAGACTTTCTTTGTTAGATTGTATTAATCAGGACAGCCCAGCAGCCAAGTGTGTGGGCCCCTAACAGGCAGATGTCAGTGCCACCTCCTGGTGTCTGCCCTTGGCCCAGCCATTAATCTCTCTGAGCCTTAACTGTTTCCTCATCCATAACATGGAGATTATAAAAGTGTCCAATTCATGGGGTGCTGTGAGAATTAAATGAGATAATGCAATTAAGCACTTAGCACAGTGCTTGGTACACATTAAACAGCCATATATGTCAGCTACCATTATTGAAAACTAACATAAACTTTTTCTTTTTTTCTTTTGAGAGACAGGGTCTTCCTCTGTTGCCCAGAGTGGAGCAGTGATGCAATCATGGCTCACTGCAGCCTCTACCTCCTGGGCTCAAGCCATCCTCCCACTTCAGTCTCCTATAACTGGGACCACAGGTGCATGTCACCATGTCCAGCTAATTTTTAAATTTTTAATAGAGACAGTGTTTCACTATGTTGCCAAGGCTGGTCTTGAACTCCTGGCCTCAAGTGATCCTCTCGCCTTGGCCTCTCAAAGTGCTGGGATTACAGACGTGAGCAACCTCCTGGCTTGAGAGGATACTTTTTAATAATGTGTTTCTTTCTTTTTTCTTTCTTTCTTTTCTTTTTTTCTTTTTTTTTTTTTTTTTTTGAGACAGAGTCTTACTCTGTTGCTCCGTCTGGAGTGCAGTGGCGGAATCTCAGCCCACTGCAACCTCCGCCTCCGTGGTTCAAGAGATTCTCCTGTCTCAGTCTCCCGTGTAGCTGGGACTACAGGTGTCTGCCACCACGCGTGGCTAATTTTTGTATTTTTGGCAGAGACGGGGTTTCACCATGTTGGCCAGGCTGGTCTTGAACTCTTGACCTTAGGTGACTTGTCCAGCTTGGCCTCCCAAAGTGCTGGGATTACAGGGATGAGCCACCACGCCTGGCTAATGTGTGTCTCTTTTCTAAAACATATGCAGAGGAATCAACTTGAGTGGTAAGAAGGAGAATTTTCATAATCCCTTTAGAAAAGTGTGAAACGTCTGATGAACATGTGCCCTTTGGGGGAAGATGCATTCCAACCAAGACCCTAGCTCTTTGAGAATGTCCTTGATGTTAAACTCACTTTAAAAGCAGCCGTTATTTGGGGGCTAAATTTACTTGGTTCTTCAATTTGCCCCTAAACAAGTGAAAGCTGGGAGCCATTCTAGACTTCTCCCTCCCCTCACTGTGGATTCTGTGTCTCTAGCACCTCTCAGATTCAGCTCTCCCCCTGCACCCAGCGCCTCCAGGGCAGTTTCTCCACACACATCCTGCTTACCCCGCAGTGGGACTTGCTCCTGCCTCTATGCCTCTGCACATGCCCTCCTCCCCCTCTGAAACGTTCCCTGTGGTGTGTCACCTGCCTTCTTTTAGGTCATCATCTCTCCCTGCACAGGGCTCGTGTGTGGCCACTGAGAGTCTCCCACACGCTCAGCATTGGGTCTCTTACTTCTCCTGCCCATCATAGCTGCCCTGAAAGGTAGACAGGATTGGTGGAGAGACTTACCAACCACAGGAATTAGGAAGTGAGGAAAATAAGACAGTGTCCCTTCAGTTTACCTGGGAGAGCAGGGTAAGCTTGGCCAGAGCTGAGACTCATAATGGCACCTTACCAAGAGAGGGGAGAAAGGCTATATCCTGAATGAAGGCATTCATCTCCCTTTAGAAAGAATGTGTCCTTCAGAAAGGAGCAGCACAAACATTGCCAGTGACCTCTACGCATTTCCCTGAGGGGATAGGGGAACTGGGCCATTTTTCTTTGCAATTTTCAGTCCCTTGGGAACACTATCCCTCAGTAGAGCTCTGTTTTTACCATCTTGAAATTCTTTATAGGTTCTGTATTTCCATACTGCATTGGGCCCTACAAATTATGCAGCTGTCCTTCTCAGGACACACAAATGCTTAAAAAATGGTTGCTAACAAAAATGAGAGAGTATGTCCAATAGAACTGAAGGAAGGGCCGGGCGCAGTGACTCACACCTGTAATCCCAGCACTTTGGGAAGCTGAGGCAGGCGGATTACCTGAGGTCAGCAGTTCAAGACCAGACTGGCCAACATGGTGAAGCCATCTCTACTAAAAATACAAAAATTAGCTGGGCGTGGTTGTGCACACCTGTAATCCCAGCTACTCGGAAGGCTGAGACAGGAGAATCACTTGAACCTGGGAGGTGGAGGTTGCAGTGAGCTGAGATCGTGCCACAGTACTCCAGCCTGGGTGACAGAGTGAGACTCCATTTCAAAAAAGAGAACCAAAGGAGGTACTGACTAAGAAACTAAGGAACATAAATACTCGGCTTCTGGCCTTTAGTTGAAAGACATTGAGGCAGCCACAAGACTCAACCTTTTGATGTCTCTAAGTGGAAACATTCTAAAATTCAGTCTTTATTGAAGGTATGTGTTCTGTTTTTCTTACAGAAGTAACTCATACTCATTGGAAAGACTGAATTATCAGAAAAATATATAACTGAAAGTCATTGTCTTCCATAATTCCTGCTACTGAGACATCACTTTTTTTTTTTTTTTAAACTTTTAAGCTCAGGGGTACATGTGCAGGATGTGCAGGTTTGTTACATAGGTAAACATGTGTCATGGGATTTACCATATGGATTATTTCATCACCCATGTATTAAGCCTAGTATCAATTAATTATTTTTCCTGATCCTCTCCCCCCTCCCACCCTCCACTCTCCAAAAGGCCCCTGTGTGTGTTGTTCCCCACCATGTGTCCATGTGTTCTCATCATTTAGCTCTCACTTATAAGTGAAAACATGTAAATGAGAATATGTGGTATTTGGTTTTCTGTTCCTGCATCAGTCTGCTAAGGATAATGGCCTCCAGCTCCATCCATGTCCCTGTAAAGGACATGATCTCATTATTTTTTATGGCTGCATAGTATTCCATGTGTATATGTACCACATTTTCTTTATCCAGTCTATCATTGATGGGTATTTAGGTTCATCTCATGACTTTGCTATTGTAATAGTGCTGCATTGAACATATGCATGCATGTGTCTTTATGGTAGAAAAATTTATATTCCTTTTGATATATACCCAGCAATGGGATTGCTGGGTAGAATAGTTTAATTTCTGTCTTTAGGTCTTTGAGGAATTGCCACATTGTCTTCCACAATGGTTGAACTAATTTACAATCTCATCAACAGTGTATAAGTGTTCCTTTTTCTCCATAGTTTCACTAGCATGTTATTTTTTGACTATTTAATAATAGCCATTTTGACTAGTGTAAGATGGTATCTCACTGTGGTTTATATTTGCATTTCTCTAATGATCAGTGACAAGCTTTTTTCATGATTGTTGGCCACATGTATAGCTTCTTTTGAGAAGTGTCTGTTAACATCCTTTGTCCACTTTTTAATGGGGTTGTTTGAGTTTTTTTCTTGTAAATTTGTTTAAGTTCCTTATAGACACTGGAGATTAGACCTTTGTCAGATGCATAGTTTGCAAAAATTTTCTCCCCATTCTGTACGTTGTCCGTTTACTCTGTTGATAGTTACTTTTGTTGGAAACAACACTATTAACAATCTGGTGTTTATTCCCCCAGGTACTTTTCATAGGTTATACTAATACATTATAAATAGTATTTAGTATTAATATTTTTATTATTTTAGAAAATTGACTACTGCTATGTGTGTTCTGTAGCTAGTATTGCGGACAGACGAGAGAAGATCAAGAATGGGTCTAGTTGCTGGGCGCGGTGGCTCACGCCTGTAATCCCAGCACTTTGGGAGGCCGAGGCAGGCGGATCACGAGGTCAGATCAAGACCATCCTGGCTAACATGGTAAAAACCCATCTCTACTAAAAATACAAAAAATTAGCCAGGCGTGGTGGCGGCCACCTGTAGTCCCAGCTACTCAGGACACCGAGGCAGGAGAACAGCATGAACCCAGGAGACGGAGCTTGCAGTGAGCAAAGGTGCCACTGCACTCCAGCCTGGGCGACAGAGCAAGACTCCGGCTCAAAAAAAAATAAAAAAGAATGGGTCTAGTTAACAGGCTACTGTGACCACCTAGAGAAAGATGAGTGTGGTTTGGGCCTTCAAGTTGTTGAGAATTCTGACTTTATTTAAATGGAAAGCCAACAAACCAGATGTAGGGTGACAAAAAAGGTGGAGTCAAAGGGGACACCAAGAGTTTTGGCCTGAGCAAGTGGAAGGATGGAGAGAAACTGCTTCAGAGAAACTATCAGGGAAAGTCCACTGAGACGAGTTAAGTTCGAGGTGTCCATTGGTCATCCAAGTAGAGACGTCAAGCAGTCAAGTTCAGGGAATTTTGATTAAGGATATAAATCTAAAGTCCTTAGCATATAGATGATATTTGAATGAATGTAGATAGAAAGTAATTAAAAACATTTTTTTCAAACCTTTAAAGTTTACTGCCATTTAAGCTGGTTCAAAATACCTGTCATTATTATCAACACAGTGAAAAATCAACATTTCATTTGTTCACAGCATGGGATAAAATATTTGCAAATCATATATTTGATAAGGGATTAACATCTAGAATATATGTAGAACTCCTAAAACTCAACAGCAAAAAAATAAATAAATAAATAAAAATAAAAAAATGGGCAAAGGACTTGAATAGACATTTTTCTAAAAATGATATACAAATGGCCAATAAGTACAGACTCAACATCACTCATTATAAGGGAAATGCAAATCAAAACTACAATGAGATACCACCTCACATCTATTAGGATGGTTACAATCAAAAGAACAACAATAACAAAATAACAAGTATTAGTAAGGATGTGGAGAAATTGGGACCCTGTGCACTGTTGGTGGGAATATAAAATGGTACAGCTGCTGTGGAAAATGGAATGGTGGCTTCCCAAAAAATTAAAAACAGAATTATCATATGATCCAGCAATTCTACTTCTGGGCATATACTCAAAAGACCTGAAAGCAGGGTCTTGAAGAGGTATATGTAGAGTCATGTTCACAGCAGCATTATTCACAATCGCTAAAATGTGAACGTATCCATTGATGGATGAATGCCCACTGATGGACAATGAAATAAATGGATATGCAAAATGTGGTATAAACATACAACAGAATATTATTCCACCTTAAAAAGGAAGGAAATTCTGACACATGCTACAACATGAATGAACCTTGAGGACATTATGCTAAATGAAATAAGCCAGTCACAAAAAAGACAAATATTGTATGAGTCTATTTGTACAACATACTTACAGAGTAATCTAAATCACAGAGACAAAGTAGAATGGTGGTTGCCAGGGGCTGCGGAGAGGGAGAAATGGTCAGTTATTATTTAATGGGTATAGAGTTTCAGTTTTGCAAGATGAGTTTTGGAGCTGGATGGTGGTGATGGTTGCATAAGAATATGAATCTACTTAACACCACCGATCTGCACACTTAAAAATGGTTAAGATGGTACGTCTTACATGTATTTTACCACAATTACAAAAATTGAAAAAAAGTATTAAAAAACTGGTAATATATGTTGAAGAAAAATATCTGCTATCAGTGACAAAGGCAGACTACAGGATATGTGTAAATAATACTCTGAGAGGCCTGACTGTGAAGTGAAGCAAAAGTTAAGACATGAACACACGAGATGGATGTATGTTGGGAGGAAAGCTGAGTGTTGAGCGAGGAGCTGAGGCAGGGCTTGGAACATGTCTGGGGTCCAGGGTAAAACTCCTTGGGGCCTTTGGAATGTGTCTAGACTTGCTGGCTACTTGCTTCTAGCACTCTCATTATCTCAAGTAGCCATATATTTCAAAGAAAATGCTAAACCATCACAGCTGTAGCTTGTTCACTTGATACACCACTTCCTTTCAACCCCCCACATCCTCACCACCTGTTTCTTTGTTTGATCACCAATAAATAGCGTGGGCTCCCAGAGCTTGGGGCCTTTGCAGCCTCCATACTAGCGTTGGCCCCCTGGTCCCACTTTCTCTCTTAACTTGTCTTTTCTCATTCCTTTGACTCCGCCAGACTTCGTAGCCCCACGGCCTGGTGTTGGGTCCGATCACCCCAACAGATGTATTTTCACTGTGTAGTCTCCAAAACATTGATAAAACAAGAGGAAAAAGTCACAGCCATTTGTTTACTTATTTAAAATCCGTATTCTGAGTTTATTTTATCCTATAACTAGTTCAAATATGCACATGATTAAAGGTTTTTCAGAACAGGAGTAGGCTGGAGAGTCCCTGAACTCTCCTTTTACAGCCCCTTAAATCTTGGTTCTAGCTGGCATTTACTTGGCTTCCAGCTTTGAGAGAAGTAAATCAGAAGCATCTACCTTCTGGTAACCTAAGAAGGAGATTTGGAGCCAGGAGGCATTTCATGAGCAACTTCATGCTGAAAAGCCTCCTTGTAATTTATTTCTTTTGGCATTTTGAAGTTCCAGTCAATCTGGCCAGCAGACTCTGAAGGAGGAACCTGTTGAGGCATTCTTGGAATCATACTGGAAGTACCTGGCAGGAATTCCTGCTTCAAGGCCTCCTTCTCAAGGGGGTTTGTGTCCTCCTACATGAATATGGTCTTCTTCGTGGAAACAGTTTCACAATTCAGTTCCTAAATAGAAAACAAAACAGCAGAAAAGTTATTATTAGAGACTAAAGCACACAAGATGTATGGCAAAAACATGGTATTGCTATTTTCATGCCAGAGACTAAGAAACAAACTGAAAAAGCCCTGCTTTAACAAAGCATAAAACCAAATCTATAGGAATGAAGTTGATTCACCAATAATTTAACTCCCTGCCAGAACAAAACCCAATATCTTTTAATGGAAAACAACACAATCTAGACTCCCTATAAAATGTCCTCTACAATGTCCGGAACACAAGTAATAATTACTAGACATGTAAAAAAGTACGAAAATGTGAACCATAATCTAGAGGAAAAGTATTAAATAGAAAAAGGCCCCAAAATGGGCTGGGCATGGTGGCTCACGCCTGTAATCCCAGCACTTTGGGAGGCCGAGGTGGGCAGATCATGAGGTCAGGAGTTCGAGACCAGCCTGGCCAACATGGTGAAACCCTTCTCTACTAAAAATACAAAAATTAGCTGGGTGTAGTGGTGGGCGCCTGTAATCCCAGCTACTCAGGAGGCTGAGGCAGGAGAATCACTTGAACCCAGATGGCGGAGGTTGCAGTGAGCTGAGATCTCGCCACTGCACTGCAATCTGGGTGACAGAGTAAGACTCCATCCAAAAAAAAAAAAAAAAAAAAGAAAAGAAAGAAAGAAAAAGGTCCCAAAATGACACAGATGATGGAATTAACAGACAAGAACAGCTATTACAAATATTTTTAAAAATCCAAGGTGGAAAATGGACATAATGTGAAAGTTAAGATGTATCAGCAGAGAAAATGGAAATTATATTTAAAAAACTAAATAGAAATTCTAGAACTGAAAAGTACAATATCTGAAGTGAAAAAATTCACATAATCTCCAGATAGGATATAGGGCATTGCAGAAGAAATGGTCAGTAAACATGAAGGTAGATCAGTAGAAATTATCCAAACTGAACCACACAGGAAAAAAACAAACAGAGCTTCAGTGACCTATGAGACAATATTGAGCAGTCTAACATCCATGTCCCTGGCTGAGGTAGGAATCCTCGGAGCTTAGGCTCTACTGACCCACTCCACTCCAGTCTTTGCCTGGAAGTCGTACAGGTCCATTCTACAATGAGCCCTATGGGGCTCATCCTTGTCCACATGGTCTCTGAGACCCTTCTAAACTTCAAACTATTGGGTCTACACAGCAAATATATATTGATTCTATCAACATGTATTTCTAAAACATTTGTATAGTTTAGATCTTCATCAATAATAGTTTTCTTCTGACCCAGAAACAAAATTATCGTTTACTTAAAGCTGCATCTACTTAATGAAGAGATATTAATACCAAGGATAACCTCTGCCTGACTCAAATTCTACCTCCTCTATGGATACTTTTTGGTTCGGATGATTGGATATGAACCCTACCATACAGAGCATTCTGTTTCTATTTGTCTTTTGATACATCCACTAGATAAGCAGTATTCAATCTGGGGTACTCAAAGACTTGCTAACCTGTATCCAAGTCACGATGTTTTGTTTTGTTTTTAAAGAGATTAAGGAAAAAACTGCAAAGCTTTGAGTATATGCATATCAGTTCATCAGGTAAACTAGCAGCCCTGCTGAAATTTTATGCAACCCATCCTGGGCCAGTTTGAAATTGGTTTTCCCAGCACTAGTCACACAAAATGTGAAGGTGACCAATAGCACGGAAGAGTTTGTAATCCACCTTGAATCAATCAGAAACCAGAACTTGGAATCTTGTCTTTTTGACACACCTCTGCCTCTTTGTCCTTTATTTAGCCTTGTCAAAGTTTGCTTGGAGAGTAACTCACATCTTAATGTTGTGGCTCTCTCTTGCCAGGTAAACTATAAATTTGGCTTCATTTTAGATCACTCTTGGGTTCTCTTTATTTCCTTCTAACATAGGGAATCGATTTCCATAATCACAACCTACACATGAACTCTTTCCTAAAACTGAGAACTTGCACACAGTCTAGACTTTGTGCTGGTTTTCGTTTCCCATCTTCCCTTACAACTGTCTACATCACACACTTGGCAAAAGAATGACATACCATTTACTTACCTAAATCTTGTTAAGGAATATTGTTACAGGATGCAAAACCTCCTCAGTGAAACACAAAAAGACAATTCAAAATATTGATGTGAGCTGAGAAATTTTCCTTAATAAAGCTACCATAAAACTAGGGTGGAGTTTTGGGAGTCTTCTTTATATATTTCTTATTGCCTTATATATTTATATTTCTATTAACAGTAAAACACGGTGTTAGATAAATGGATTAGAGGTGGGCAACAAGGTGATGACAAATTCTGCTGAATGATCCTCACTTCTCCCATCTCCAAACAATTGCTTAAAGAAGGAATCCTTCCTGAGGGAGAGTTCCTTTAGACTATTGCCAAACAATAGAATGAAATTATCTTTTAATTTATTTACAAGACATCTAGGCTTAAAGAAGCAAGTATATTCTTTATGAGGATGTTGAGTATATTAGTATAAATGTAAATAAGCTTAATATTTTCATGTCTTCAAATTGGCTTGGAAGCTAGCAAATGCTAGTGAATTGTAATGGACTGCATTAAAGACTTTAATGCACAGAGTATAGTGATAGTTAAAAAGATGTCAGATATCAAACCCAACATTGCAATTGAGATGACTCTCTATCCAGGTATCTACCGCTTTATAGAAAGCATAGAATGGCATAAGGTGTTCTTCAGGAGACTGTGAAAAAAACTGTGGGAGGTAAAAGATATCCTTTTAGACTGACAAATGCAGAGTTGTCTTCAGCTATTCCAGCTTAATAACTTACACCTAATATTATAGCATCATAGAGGAGGCATCTGAAGTTTCACATAAAAGCAAATAGAATATAATAAACCAAATACTAAATACTAAGTTAAATATCTGAGATATGCACTGGTAACAATCATATTTGGTTTCTGAAAAATATTGACTACTACTTGAAAAGGGCTCAAAGGATCTTATATGAAAAAATATTTGTTCCAACTGAATAGATTTTTAAAAAATCAGTTTTTTTAAAAAATCAGATTTTTTGGCTGGGCGCAGTGGCTCACACCTGTAATCCCAGCACTTTGGGAGGCTGAGGTGGGTGGATCACGAGGTCAGGAGATTGAGATCATCCTGGTTAACACAGTGAAACCCTGTCTCTACTATTATAGCATCATAGAGGAGGCAAAATTACCTGAGCGTGGTGGCATGTGCCTGTAGTCCCAGATAATCGGGAGGCTAAGGCAGGAGAATCGCTTGAACCCAGGAGGCAGAGGCTGTAGTGAGCCGAGATCGCGCCACCATGCTCCAGCCTGGGCAACAAAGCGAGACTCCATCTCAAAAAAAAAAAAAAAATCAGATTTTTTTAAAACCAGTAACACCAGAGTATTTCCTGAAATCTAAGACATATCTGTCTTTTAACATCTCCTTTTTTCATTAACAAAGATTGTCAATAACATTGGTTTATATGCAAATATGTGAATACAGAGTGAAAATCAGGCTAAAGGGATCCTTAATGTGCCTTGGGTGGGGACTGGGCTGACTTGTGGCTTTCCTGGATTCCATGTTGGGATGTGTGCGGCCACCCAAAGCTGAGTCCTTCTCCCTACCTTGTGACACTTTTCACAGTTCTGTTGAATCTGATACTCTTCCTGTTTCAGCATTTCTGTCATTTCCATTTCCTTGAGGCTACTGTCATATTCTTCCTGCAGCTGGATCTTCTCTTCCCTATTCTGGGGTGAGGTGACAGAGTCGAATCAGGTCAGCACCCAGGGAAGCCTTATAAATGGGGCCCCCTCACTGGAGACTGATCTGGGCTGTGGGCCTTTTGGGCCTGTTGAGTTTCCTCCTGTAACTAGCTTTAGCCTGCTAGTAGTTACAAACCCTTCAACTCCACAGCTCCTCTGAGTTGAAGCCCCACTCCTCTCAGCCCCCAGGATCCCCATGCTTCAGGGATATCTAGATCTAAGAGCAAGTCAAATAAACCAAGAAATTCCCCAGGCCAGCTCCAGAATCCTGCCTTGTGTCTTGGCTTTCAAATTACTCTGGGAAAGCTGGGCCCTCCCTAACTCGCAGTGCCCATACACACCTTTTCTTTTGCTTTCGCTGTTTTCTCATAATGATAAAGCCAGTGAGCCAGGTATTCTATTGGGTCACTGGGCCGAACCTTTGCCACCTCTGCCAGTGCCTGGGCCAGGCAATTTCCAAAGCACCTCTTTAGGTAGTTAGTTTCCATCCTGGCAGCCTGGAAAACAAAGTCACGTTATTTTATTAACTTAGTCTGATATTAAAAATAGACACATTCTAACCAATTCAGATTTATTTCAGGATAAATATGAGATGTTTCTGGATCACACCCTTCCCAAAAGAACCAATGAACACTTACTTGCTCTTATATTCAAATGGACTTTTTCTAAAGTTCTCCAGCTGCACTAGGTCAGACAGTGTGGGTCCTAGGGTTTACCAGGCTTGCGAGGAGGTTGGTACTTTGGTGGTAAGGGTGGCTAAGGCCTCCCCTTACCCACACATTTTTGCTCTTGAGAGAAAATAAAGGAGCAGGCAGGGGTCCTGGGGAGGGGCTCTGAGCACCCACCAGGCTGTGCTATTGTGAGGTAGGAGGCTACAGTCATCTATGACATAGATAAGATAGGCTCATTTATTTCACAAGGGACCACGGAAATGCACTGGGGAGAAGAGAGAGGGAAAATGTTGGTGCTACAGCTACTGCTTGTCAGGAGCTCTGCCAGCACCTGATATAATACTCCATTCTGTATTACTTAAGGATTTACTATTCATCATATTTCAAGAGCTGGAGGCAATGTAGCCCAAACTTAGGAGCAGCAGGGAATTGTGGCAGTAGGAATGCACATTCTGGAATAAGACAGACCAAGTTCCAGTCCTGATTCTGCCACTTATTAGCTGTGTGATCTTTAGCAAGTCACTCAGTCTCTCTCAGCCTCAGTTTTCTCATCTGTAAAATAAAAGTAACAAAAGTATGTAGCTCACAATAATTAGATTAGAGGTGATAATAAACACACACCAGGCACTTAGCCAGGCACAGAGTAACTGCTTATTACACTATTCAGTGGAGGATTGTGCCATGAAATGACCTAGGACCTGGCCTCCTCCTGACGGATTCCACATTCTTGAAGTTGACACATTTGAATTCCAAAAGAGCCCGGTGAATAACAAAAGCTTAGATCTAGCCTTAACATTTTCTGGAGGCATTTTTCAATATTCCCCCCTACTCCCCATTTTCTAGCTTAAGGAAGGAAAAACAGATAGACAGATATCCATATCTATCTTACGCATATCTATCTTACGGATAGAGAAAAAAATATTTCCTAGCTCTCTCCACTACAAGGGCCTTGAAACCAAAACACTTCAGTAGCAATGAGCACACTGAGCATATAAACCTTGCTTGTAAATAGCCTTCGTCACTTAAGAGGAATCAGGGCTCCTTGGAGAAATGGCTGATTCCAAGGCTGGGGCAGGACAAGTCTAATGGGCCTGGAACATTTGGTTTTGCCAGAAAGTAAGAAAATTCTAAAAAATACAATGGGTGGGGACAGAGAAGCCAGCTTGAAGGGGCTCCTACTAGTCAAATCTGGGGCAGTTTGACCATTAAAATAAATAGTAACTGTAATGGATTATAAATTACAGAATAAAATAAGACTCCATGAGTCCATATGAGAATATATACATAGATTAAGAAGGGAGAAGGCAAAGTTCTTGTTAAAGTAGAATGCCAACTAATAAATGTGGGGAAAATAATGGAGTTTTAAAAAACTGCCATTTCCTCACCACCATAGTATAACTGAATCAAAGCAGAATCATCAATGAGTCAATGAGTGCTAAACCTGGGTGAACATTTGACAAGGAATAAGATATATGCATAGTCTCAAAGTTTCTTCTCATAAATTAAGTATTAATTCCAAAGGAAATACAGAAATTTTACAGTGGCAAAACCTGGCCAACAAAACCTTAACCAAGTAATCACAGTAAATATCACCAATAAAGGAACAAAGTGACATCAAGTGCCTCCTGATGGGATGCACTTCTTATGGTACATAAAACATTTCCATGGATTCCTGTCTAAAATGCAGTATTTGAATGTAATTGAAGAAACAGCAAATAAATCCAAAGCAACTACCCTGTACTCTTAAAAATGTTGAGGTTATGAAAAAAAAAAAAGAGTAATTGTTATAGATCAAAGGAGACTGAACAGCTATAATAACTACATGTAACACATGATCCTAGATTGGGCCTGGGCAGGAAAAAATAATTCAGCTGGGCATGGTGGTGCATGCCTGTAAACCCAGCACTTTGGGAGGCTGAGGCAGGAGGATCACTTGAGCTCAGGGGTTTGAGACTAGCCTGGGCAACATGGCAAAACCATGTTGCCCATGCTTTTGTATTCCACAAAAAATACAAAAATTAGCCAGGTGGGATGGCACACACCTGTAGTCCCAGCTACTTGGCGGCAGGGGGTGGGGAGGTGCACGGGGTCTTACGGTGGGAGGATCACTTGAGCCCAGGAGGTTGTGGCTGCAATGAGTTGAGATCTCACCACTGCACTCCAACCTGGGTGACAGAGTGAGACCCTGTCTAAACCAAAAAGAGAGAAGAAAAAAGAATTCTATAAAGGACATCGTTGGGAAAATTGGATGAATTGAATGTGAAATGTACATTATGTGATATAATTTATCCAAGTTAAATTTCTTGATTTTGAATACTGGAAGTATGAGTAAGAGAATGTCCTTGTTCTAGGGCTGAATAATGGCTCCCAAATGTGTCCATGTCTGAATACCTGGAACCTATGAATATGTCACCTTAAATGGCAAAAGGGACTTTGTAACTGTGATTAAATTAAGGATCTTGAGATAGGGAGATTATCCTGGATTATCTGAGTAGGAACAATGTAATCACAGATGTCACTGTAAGAGGGACACAGTACGGTCAGACAGGGAAGGTGATGCCAGAGCCGAGGGAGAAAAAGCGATGTGATCCAGGTCCTTGAGCCAAGGGTATCCTCTAGAAGCTGGAAAAGGCAAGAAAATGGATTCTCCCCAGAGCCTCCTGAGGAACCTGTGCTGCTGACACTTTGCTTTTAGCTCTACTAAATTCATTTTGGACTTCTGACCCCAAGACCTGCAAGGGAATTAAAAAAAAAATTTTTAGTGGGGTAGTGATAGGGTGGGGACAGAGGTGGGTGGTGTCTCCTGCCAATCGGTGTCTCCTGCCAATCTGTGTGGCCCACTTGAACCAATGCATTTGGATAAACAACCTTCTACACCCTTCTTACTCAAAGCTGGTTTGATGACAGATGACCAGCAGCATTTCATCACCTGGGGACTTGTCGAGATGCAGAATCTCAGGTCCTACCCCACCCCACAGATTCAGAACCTGTATGTTAATAAAATCTCCAAGCAACTTGTAGTTACCAATCTACTTTGCCTGGATCACTGTAGAACTGTCCTTCCCAGAAGGCAGAATCACCAATTCTGCATTCTCTGGTCATTGGGTGGCTGCCACACTCCTTACATGTGGCAAGCCATATTGGCATACCTCCACCTACTCTAAATTGCCCATTTTCAACAATGATCTGAATGAAATGTGTTTCCGCAACAGTCACTGAGATGTGGTACAAAGACAGTAGAGCCAGCATAGAGTCACAGCGTGAGGCCTGGAGGGGAAGAAGTCAAGGGGATACCTTTTATTTTTTATTTTTGAGACAGAGCCTCGCTCTGTCACCCAGGCTGGAGTGCAGTGGCGCAATCTCGACTCTCTGCAATCTCTGCCTCCTTAGTTCAAGCGATTCCGCTGTCTCAGCCTCCCGAGGAGCTGGGATTACGCCCGGCTAATTTTTGTATTTTTAGTAGAGACGGGGTTTCTCCATGTTGGCCAGGCTGCTCTCCAATTCCTGACCTCAGGTGATCCACCCACCTCGGCCTCCCAAAGTGCTAGGATTACAGGTGTGAGCCACCGCGCCTCGCCAAGGAGATGCCTTTTAAGGCCCACTCAGACCAATTTAGGGTACACTCACCAATTGGGGGAGAGGCTATTTTTCGGTGTTTCCCAGAACTCGCCTGACGGTCTGCTTACATTGTTCCTGGCCTTGCACTCAATAGGCAAAATAAGAATAGGGGTTGTCTTTGTTTGCTGTATACCGCCCATGCTTGGCACACTAGGAGCTCAGTAAATATTTCTTGATTTATTCATTGAGAGCTCTGACGCCTGTGCTCATGCTTCCCTTTGATTTTTCCTTGCCCACTCTGGCACTTACTATCTCAACTAACATCTACTAAGGCCTCTCTTGCCCGGCACTGCCCCGCCCATAAGCTGAAAGAGAATACGGGAAAGGCTAGTACATGCACCGACGACTAGGCCGAGGAGGACTGCAAGGGCTTGGGCCTGGTGGAGACCGGACGTCTTCCTGGAGGTAAGGCACCCGAGTTGGTTCTGAAAGGAACCAAGCAGAGGTCACCAGCAAGAGCAAAGGTGCGGAGTTGTGAAACTGCCAGGCTATTAGCAGCTTGCAGTGACGGTCTTCCAACGACTCTAGGTCTTCCGCCCTTCTCCGATTGGCTGCCCTTCCTGGTTCCTCCTCAAAGCGCGCCACCCCCTCATCTCTCCCAGAGCATGCCTGCCTGCCAGCCAGGGTCCCTTGCTCTTTTCGGTCCCCCCACTCCTCCAGGTTTCTGTGCAGCAAGTCTCCTCAGCTCACCCACCTGCGCGCCGCCACATATGCCTTTCCTCGACCCTTCGTGCGCACACCCCGCTCCAGCGTGCCCGCTCCTCTCTGCTTGGCGCCCCGCTCCTACGCGCCCCCTCCTCCCCGGCCCCCGCCCCTTGGAGCGCGCCCGCTTCTCTCTGCCGCGCTCCCCTTCTCGCATTCCCTCTCCTCTCTGCCCGTTACCACCTCGTGCGCGCTCTCCCTCCTGCACACCACCTCCTCTCTGCTGCACGCCGGCCCCCTGAACGCCCGCTCCTCTCTGGCCCCCTCCCCTTGCGCGCGCCCCCTTCTGCACGACCCCTTCTCTATGTCGCGCGCCCCGCTCCTGCACGCCTCCTCCTCTCTACCGTATCCGCTCCACTCTGCCGCGCCCCCTCTACTCTGCCGTGCGCTCCTACCCCTGCACGCCCCCTCCATTCGGCCGCGGCCCCTCTACTCAGCGGTGCGCTACTGCTCCTGCACGCCCCCTCCTCCCTGCAGCGCGACCCCCCACGGCCCCCCCTTTCTGCTGCGCGTTCCCCCTCCACCGCCCACTGCGCGCCCTCTGCTCACCTACACGGGCTCCTGAGGCGCGCGCTCTCGTTGCCTGGCAACGGGACGCGGCTCCCGGGTGGCTAGCGGGCGCGTGTGTCCGGTGTGCGCACCGGGAAGTCCCGAACTGTTTTTGAGATTAGTTCCTCTAGCTTCGCTGGGTCCGGCGGGCAGAGGCGGTTCTGACCGTTGGGCCTTGGGCGTCGAAAAGGACTCACCTGAGGCGGAAGGAGGCCGCTTCGCGCCTGGGGCTCCCGAGAGCAGCCAGCTCTCTTTCTCCTGCTCGTCCTGAGCGGGGAGCGCTGCGTCTCTGTCTCCTGCGGGCTGCGGGAGACTCTTCCAGACTCCCGGGTGGGAAAACCACATCGAGCGCCCCGGGAGGTTGCCAGATGCAATACTGTACTGCATGCGCAGGTAACTGAATTTCAGATAAACGAGTTACTTTTCAGTACAAATATAGTATCATGCAAAGTTATTCGTTGTTTATCTGAAATTCAGAGTCACCTGGGCGAGCTGGGTTTTTAGTTGAGAAGTCTGGCACCCCTGCCCGGGTGCCCCTGCCCAGTCGGCTGACTGTCTCCCAGGTGTGGGTAAGGAACCTCCTTCCATCTCTGTGGCACCTTCTTCAGGCTGTAGGCAGCTGTTTCTGTGGGAAACGGCTTTCTTATGTTGAGCCAAGATGCCTATTGGTGTATATGAAAAATAACATTGGTTACCACAGGAGAGATGGGTATTATCCTCGTTTCACGGACAGGAATATGCTAAGGGAGTTGGCAGGCCTTGCCTGGGTCCCACTGATATGCCCAGAAATCCGAGACAGAGCCTCCCCTGACTTGGCCCCACTGGTAGGCCAGAAGTTTTCTCTTTGGGGATAATGGCCCCCTTCCTACCTTCCCACATTTTATCTTTCTGGAGCAGTAATAGGAGTCTGTTTCCTTTTTTTTTTTTTTTTACTTCAAATGACTTTGACATGTCTTTGTAGCGTTTTGGTCTTTCAGATACATCCTACTGAAGAAATACAGTGAAGATACTGTGTTCCAAAGTCATTTGTAATAATTCTTTTCTCTGTGTGGTTAAGACACCAATATAAACCTGATTTGGAATTAGGTTCATTAGTGCCAGTTTGTTTTCAGTTTTTAGAGTTTTTATGACTATGTTTATATATACACATATTCCTTTCCCCACTGCTGTTGCTAATGCAAAAGATGACGGACCATATACAATTTCAGCACCTTGTTTTCTTTATTTTGTGTCTTAGAGATCACTCTTTAGTTTCTTCATTCTCTTGTGCATCTGCATAATAATCCATTGTGTTGCTCTTATTAATCCCCAATTTGATGAACATTTAGATGGTGCTTCAGTGTGACTATTGTAAATAATGCTGCAAATACCTGTGTGCATATGCCATTTCATATTTTTGCAACTATATCTTTGAGATAGGATCCAAGAAGCAAGATTGATGAGTCAAAGGGTGAATGCATATGTGATTTTCTAGATGTTGTCAAATTCTCCTCCATAGGAGTTACACCATTTTGTCTTCCCACCACTGTCATATGGCATATGCGCATGGTTATGCATAAAATTTCAGAGACACTGAATTTTTCCATAGAATAAAAATTGGGGGTTATGGACGGACCCCCAGATGTCAGTGTCTCTGAACTTTTATGCAAAATGCTAGGTGCATTTGTCCAGGGACAGGTTTAGACACAGTGGCATTCTATCCCCTATAATTGCCATGCTCATTCCTATATCAGGGCCTTTCCTTATACCTAGAAGACTCTTCCTTCTCTTCTTTGTCATGTTAATTTTACTGTTTTTTTTTTTTTTTCCGGTAAATGTGAGCTTAGCTCAAATGTCACCCCCAGAGAAGTTTTTTTTTTTTTTTTTTAACTTTCCTGACTTGATCAGCTCCTCCTCTCCTCTGGTCTCATAGTACTTATTTTAACTTCAATTTCATATTTATTGATTTAAATATTTATCTTCCCTTCTCATCTGTAAGCTCTATGAAGGCAGAGACTGTTTTTGTTTTAGTCTGGACTGCTGTATCAAATTACCAACACTGGGTGGCTTAAAAACAGTACAAATTTATTTCTCATCATTCTGGAGGCTGGAAAGTCCAAAATCAAGGCATTGGCATTTCTGGTGTCTGGTGAGGACCCTCTGCCTGGTGTGCAGGTGGCTGTCTTCTAGTTTTATTCTCAGATGGCAGAGAGTGAGAGCTAGCTGTCCCGTCTCTTTTTATAAGGGCATTAATTCCATGCGTGAGGGCTCCACACTAATGATCTAATCACTTCCCAAAGGCTCCTAATACTATCACATTGGGAGTTAGGATTTCAACATATGGATTTTTGGGGACACAGACATTTAAGCCACAATAGTTTTGTATTCCCAGTACCTATCCTGGTGCCTGACCTATATAACAGGTATTTGTTTGTTTGTTTGAGATGAAGTTTCACTCTTGTTGCCCAGGCTGGAGTGCAATGGCACAATCTCAGCTCACTGCAACCTCTGCCTCCTGGGTTCAAGTGATTCTCCTGCCTCAGCCTTCCTAGTAGCTGGGATTACAGGCATGTGCCACCATACCTGGATAATTTTGTATTTTTAGTAGAGACAGCATTTCACCACTATGGCCAGGCTGGTCTTGAACTCCTGACCTCAGGTGATCCACCCACCTCAGCCTCCCAAAGTGCTAGGATTACAGGTGTGAGCCATTGCACCCAGCAAATATTCATTATACATTTGTTGAACAATTGATTACATTTCATCAGATTATCAGGAAAGTCTGGATTTCTTAAAATATTAAGGGTAATCTGAGGGTGATCAATTTTTCCAAAGCACCTGAAAGAGATTGGTTGCTGTGTTTTTCCTTTTCTGTTTTAAAAACAATCTGGTCTATGATTATTCCTGTTTATCTTCATAACTGGAAGGAGTAGGACATAACTGGGAGAGTGGAGAAATTCATTCCCTTGCCACCATGGAGAGACAACTGTGTCAGCCCTGTGATTAAAACACTCTTCAAGCAGCTAGAGGAGTTTGTCTTCTAGTGGGAAGACAGACACACACACACAGAGATAGTGTAATTCTCTATGATAGTGTGGTAAATGCTATGTAAGCTGCTTGGAGCAAGAGGAACTTCTTTGGGTTGCCTGGGAAAGCTCAGGGAATAAGAAATGATTCTCTACCTTGCAGGGGAGGAGATCTTTTGAGACAGAGAGAGGAGAGTGAGGGATCATCATGTATAAGAGTCATGGAGATGGAAATGTGCAAGGGGTGGTCATCGGAATGGCAGGATGTCCATGGAGTTAGAGCCCAGGGTGTGCTGGGGCCAAGAGAGATGTCTGGAGGTGAACCTGAAAAGAAAATTGGGGCCAGATTGTGAGGAGCTTCATATGTTATTATTTGGAGGCTAAGTTTTCATTCTTTGGCCTTGGAAATTTATGGATTTTTTTTTCTCAAAAGGTGGACTATTGTGATGCTTTGTAAAAATGGCTCTCATGGCTTAGGAGGGACATTTTAGTGTAGTCTTTAGGGTTAGGGTTTTGGAATCAGGAGGTGGGTACAAACTCTGTCTCCTTCATCTGCCAGCTGTGTTAGCCTGAATCAAGAGGTGGGTACAAACCCTGCCTCCTTCATCTGCCAGCTGTGTGATCCTGAACTATGCACTTACGCTCTCTGTGCCTGGGCTTGCTCATGTTCCCATTGGGATCATGATACCTATTTTTCAGGTATGTTGTGAGAATTAAATGAGACCCACATTACTTGGCATCAAGTAAACTTGAAATCAATAATGATAATATCTCTTTTCTGACTCTTGGACTTGAGGTCCTTCAGGATTTTTGAAACCACGTTAGTTGTAGTGACTTCTGTGGAGTCCTTTTGGAAACTATTAGAAGTTTCCTGGGGCCAGCTTGCTTGTGATACCCCCAACAGGACGTGTACATGGCTGAGGGCAGGGTGTATGTAAGGCTTTGTTCAACCCACTGCACTTTAGTCTTATAGTGACTTTATTGATGATATCCTGCAGTAATGCAAAAACACTTACTTTTTAGGAGTTTTTATTTAGGAGTTAGAAACGGAGTCAATATATCTTCAAAAGCACCTTGGGGCATGTTTAACTCAAGGTCTTGCAGAAGTGGCAAGAGTTCGCCCAGTGGATCCAATAGAATATTTAGCATTGTGGATTTACAAGTTTAAGGAAAATGTGACCATGGAACAACTGGTAAGTAGGAATCTCCTTCTAGAAAATTAGAAGAAAAAAAATTGGTCGAACTTGCCTGCTTTTTAAAAACTTTAATATTATTATTTTTCTGTTATAAAAATAATGTTTATTATACAAAAACTTGAACAACATGGAAAGTAGGAAGGAGAAAACAGTACCCAAAGAAGACTTCTATTTAGATTTTTAGGTAATTCCTTTCATGGGAAGTATTTTTTCTATAGATTTATAGATTTGTTTATGCATTTGTGATCATACACAATGTATAACTTTAATATTGTGCTCATTATTCAATATCTTCCCAAATTATTATATTGTTTCTAAAGGGATGGGCTATAATTTGCTTAACCCTTTCCCTAATTGTCTCTATAAATGCTTTCAAGATTGCTTTTACAAATTGCTTTCTCTCTAAGAAGTCATGTGCTGTTGTTTTTAAACAATGCTAGAGACAAAAGGAAATGGCCGAGCTGGAGCATGAAAGAGAATTAGCTCTGATGGAGCAGGAAATGATGGAGAGACTCAAAGCAGAGGAGCTCTTACTTCAGCAGGTGAGGCAAGTAGGATAGTTCAGAGGGGACTGGAATTAACGATGCCAACCTCAGCGTGGCACAGCCCAAATGTTGATAAACTTCTCATCTCCAGTTACTTAGATATGGCTTCCTAATATCTTCATCTTTATGGATGTGTGTGTCTTCTTTGCTGGAGAAGCAGCAGCCATGAGTTTTCCTGACTGCATTCTTGTATACATACATACACATTCCTTTCTACACTGCTGTTGCTGATACAAAAGATGCCATACCTCCAGGTAAGAGGAAAATGCAGAGAGTGTGCTGTCACAGAAGGCAGAGGGAACGAGTGTTTTGGTGAGATCTGAGTGGTCAACCATATCTATTGCTGAATGGAAAAGTGTTCATCAGAGGCCACCGTAATTTGGTGGGAATAGAATAGTGTGGATGGAGTGGTGGGGGTGGGTGGAGTTAGGCAGGGGAGATGGAAAATGTAGGCAGTGCTTTCAAGATTTTGAGAGCAAGGAGAGATGCTTTTGTGTTTAAGAGCACAGTAGTGGAGGAGTGAGTGGATGACATCAGGAAATAAAGTGGATGATTCGTAGGGTCAGCTTGCCATGGAGATGGGAGGAAATGGGCCCAGATCATAGGTTAGGCAGGCAGAAGGCACTTCTTTGCTTATAATCGACGGAAAGAGGAGAGAATGGTGTTGGTGGAAGCACCTTCTGTGTGCAACAGTTTCCGTCTTCTTTATGAAGTAGGCACCATGATCATCTGCTAAGAACAAGGGTGTAAGGTAGGAGGTATGGGCAGAGTGGTGAAGGTTAGAAATGGCAGCTTTGGAGGATGGAAGAGAAGAGTTGAGGGATATAATTTAGCATTACTTGGTAGCAGTTGGAGATCAATTGTGCCATTTGGTTTGGTTATGTGATTATGTGATTCTCTTCACTTGGGCCCAGATGTCTGCGTGAAGAAGTGGAGCAGGCGGACCTTTTAACTGAAGCAGGATTGGGGTAGCATGATTAGGGAGCTGAAGATATTGGTAAGGGAATTGTTGAAGGGATGAGTCATGGAGTACAAGCTGGAGAGAGGAAAGTTCCAGAGTGGCTTCTGGACTGATTTAATTTATAGAGAGCTTCTAAGCTAAATTTAAGCCACTTCTATAGTTCTACCAGATAATACTTAACTCCAGAGTCTTGACTCAAGTTTACATATTTAAAATGGGGAAAGAAGTCTATTATTTGGGTATGCAGATAAAAAGAAGAATATAGACCTGGCAAATAGCTTCTCTGACTGACTTCCTATCCCTGATATTGAGGTAGAAAACTGCAGGCCCCTTAGAAGGATAGGGCTGTTGAAAACTCTACTGCTTCTGAGTCTTCATTTTCAGTCATTGGCTTATTCTTGAGGGGAGGTTAAAAAATGTTGAATTGGGTGTCAAACTGTCATCCAAACAGGCCAGGTGCTTCCTGCAGCAGCCACGACTGTGGATTAGGAGCCATCTTTCCTCTTACAGCTTCTATAGCTGGTATCTGTCCCTTTCTATCAAAAATCAGAGAATTCCCAGTGGTTCTCCTTCCCCAAGGCAATTACATCATAAGTGGAAGATACTTAACTCTCTTTGGCTCACCTACTTTATCTTACTTGTGTATAATTTGGCAATGCTAGCAATAAAAAGTTTCTCTAGCCATATTATGTTGACCAGTATGAACTAATCCACTGTGTATTGAATCCTAAGTATTGTATTAGGGTGGAAGATAAAATAATATTATGCAGGAGATGTTATGGCCAGTTAATGGAGTGGATTGGTGTGCAGAAATAGATAGGAGAGATCAATCAACAGAGAAAGGCTTAAGAGAGAGTGTGGTTGAGATGAAGAAAAACAGAGAGGCCTCTGGATACCTTCTGAGTCATGTGAGCTGGAGGTTGGGAACTCTGGTTATTTCCTTGCTGGTTGCAAAAGCAGTTGTCCTCATAGTCAGTACTGCTGACTTGAAATTCCTTGACATTTTAGGCACTCTCCAGCAAGCCTAGTTTTTTGTGAACAGGGAAGTATTTTTATTGCCATTTTCTATGTAAGAACTTAATTTTGAAGTGGGAGCATTTTTGTTTTTTATTTGTTTTGAATGGCTTTGAGTGGTTTTGCTCATGTGTGAAGAAAGATTAGGTTTTGGAAGTTTCTTGAAAATGTCAAGAAACTGGTTATTTTGATCAATCTGATTGTTATTTAACAAGTACACTTTGCATTATTGCTGAGAGATTGGAGTTATTTAACTTCCTCTATCAGTGTCTGAAAGCTGATTGAAACTGTTTCTGCATTTCAGCTACCTACCCCATCACTTTTTTCTTAGTGGGGATAATATAGGAATACCAAGAATTACCTTTAAAAGCCTTTTGCAAATGAGATATTAATCACTTTATTATGTCTTTACTTGCAAAAAATTATTATTTTAGAATACATTGTCAGATAGTAGACATTTTTTTTTGTTTTTTAAGACGGAGTCTCGCTCTGTCGCCCAGGCTGGAGTGCAGTGGCCGGATCTCAGCTCACTGCAAGCTCCGCCTCCCGGATTCACGCCATTCTCCTGCCTCAGCCTCCCGAGTAGCTGGGACTACAGGCGCCTGCCACCTCGCCCGGCTAAGTTTTTGTATTTTTAGTAGAGACGGGGTTTCACTGTGTTAGCCAGAATGGTCTCGATCTCCTGACCTCGTGATCCGCCCGTCTCGGCCTCCCAAAGTGCTGGGATTACAGGCTTGAGCCACCGCGCCCGGCCCGATAGTAGACATTTTATGCTTTGCAGGCCAAGAGGCAAATTTGAGGATATTATGAAGGCATTACGGCATATTATGTAGGAATAGCAAGAGAGAAAATGAATTTTCGCAAATGTTTTATTGATGAATTCAAACAATCATTGAATATAAATTTTTTGTTAGACAGGTTTACTATTGAGAATTTAAAAAAATTTTTAAAAGATAACATCTCACTTGGTTGAAGTTCAGCGTTAGTGTGCTCTATCATCAAAATCTATTTAAAAATGTTTATCTGCTAATGCTGACCTGTAATGAGGTTTTATGTGTTTCATCCTTGAAAATGTCTTTTTACATACATAGTTACTGTCAACAATTGCTCTCAGTCTATGTGTGTATAATTTAAATTGAGCATGTTTATTCCTTAGAAGGTATTTCTAGAATTCTATTATATTTTTCTCTTGCTGTTTGCCTTTTAGCATGCATTACTTTGTAGAATAGCCACTTCCAACTGAAGGCTGATGGAAGTTTCTTAATTGCATAAATGGATTTTGAAATATGGAAATTTCCTTTGCACTTATATTGAGGCCTTACAAACACTCTGGAATTGTAGTTCGAGGTTGGAAAATACATCCACTGCCAATGTGTTTGGGAACGAAGATCTAATACCTTGTTCTAGTTTTAACAGCACTGGAAGTGTATAAAACAGCTTTATATTACTTGTGATTCAAACAACATGAGTTGTTGTTGAAGTGAGTTTACTGCAGTGTAAGTTTTACATATGAGTGATGTTTTGCAATGTAATTTTAGAATGAATTAAGAAACATTATCAAGTCTGCAGCCAAAGCTAATTTCCAAATCTATTGAATGTTTGATAACAGTGGTTGAGAGTATTTCTTCTCATTAAGAAAAATTTAAATCCTGTTTACCAATAACTTACTCGAAAAAGAAACCAAGAAAACAATCTTATTTATAATAGCTTCAAAAAGAATAATATACTTAGGAATAAATTTAACCAAGGAGGTGAAACATCTATACCTTGAAAACTGTAAAACACTAATGCAAAAAATTGAGGAAGACACAAATAAACGGAAAGATATCTTGTGTTCATATATCAGAAGAGTTAGTGTTGTTAAACTGTCTATACTCCCTAAAATAATCTGCAGATTCATCTCAATCCCTATCAAAATTCCAATGGCATTCTTCACAGAAATAGAAAAACCCAATTCTAAAATTTGTATGGAAGTACAAAAGACCCTGAATAGCCAAAGCAATCCTGAGAAAGAAAAACGAACTTGGAAGTATCAAATTACTTGATCCAGAATAATATTATAAAGCCATAGTAATTACAACGGTATGGTATTGGCATAAAAACAGACACACAGACCAGTGGAACAGAATAGAGAACCCCAGGAATAAGTCAAAGTATATACAGTCAACTAATTTTTGACAAGCCCCGCAATAAAACACAAAGGGAAAAGGATAGTCTCTTCAATAAATGGTGTTGGGACAACCGGATATCCACATGCAAAAGAATGAAACTGGATCCTTGTCTTCTACCATACACAAAAATCAGTTCAAAATAGATTAAAGACCTGAATGGAAGATCTGAAACTGTAAAACTCCCAGAAGAAAACATACTGTGGAAAAAGCTCCTTGACATTGGTCTTGGCAATGATTTTTTGGATATGACACCAAAAACACAGGCAATAAAAGCAAACCTAAACAAATGGGACTAGGTCGAACTAAAATGCTCTTGCACAGCAAACAATCAGCAAAACAAAAAGGCAGCCTATGGATTGGGAGAAAATTTTGTGAACCATATATCTGATAAGGAGTTAATCTCCAAAATATATAAGGAATGCAAATTCAATAGCAAAAAAAAAAAAAAAGTAACCCAATTAAAAAATGGGCAAAGGACCTAAATAGACATTTCTCCAAAGAAGATATAAAAATGGCCAACAGATATATTACTAAAAGTGACAGGTAATGTTCAACACCACTAGTCATCAGGGAAGTGCAAATCAAATCAAAACCACTATGAGATACCACCTCAACCCTATTAGGATGGCTGCTTTCTTTTTTTTTTTTTTTTGGAGACGAAGTCTTGCTCTTTCACCCAGGCTGGAGTGAAGTGGCATGATCTCAGCTCACTCCAAACCCTACTCCCTGGGTTCAAGCGATTCCCCTGCCTCAGCCTCCTGAGTAGCTGGGATTACAGGCACCCGCCACCACACCAGGTTAATTTTTTTTTTTGTATTTTTAGTAGAGACGGGGTTTCGCCATGTTGGCCAGGATGGTCTTGAACTCCTGACCGCAGGTGATCCACTCACCTCGGCCTCCCAGAGTGTTCGGATTTCAGGCATGAGCCACCGTGCCCGGCCTAGGATGACTGTTATCAGAAAGGGAAGAGACATGGCCGGGTACAGTGGCTCACGCCTGTAATCCGAGCACTTTGGGAGGTTGAGGCGGGTGGATCACAAGGTTAGGAGATCGAGACCATCCTTGCTAACATGGTGAAACCCCATCTCTACTAAAAATACAAAAAATTAGCCAGGCGTGGTGGCAGGCGCCTGTAGTCCCAGCTACTTAGGAGGCTGAGACAGAAGAATGGTGTGAACCCGGGAGGTGGAGCTTGCAGTGAGCCGAGATTTGTGCCACTGCACTCCAGCCTGGGTGAGTGCAAAAAAAAAAAAAAGGGAAGAGACACATATTGGTGAGGGTGTGGAGAAAAGTGAACTGTTATACACTGTTGATGGGAATACAAATTGGTGCAGCCATTATGCAAAATGGTATGGGTGTATTTCAAAAAACTAAAAGCTACCATATGACCCTGTAATTCCTCTTCTCAGTATATATTCAAAGGAAACGAAACCAGCACCTCATAGAGATTACCTGCACTCCCATGTCCATCACAGCATTATTTACAATAGCCAAGATTTGTAAACAACCTAAATGTCTGTCAGTGCATGACTGGGTAAAGAAATTGTGAGCTGGGCACAAAGGCTCACACCTGTAATCCCAGTACTTTAGGAGGCCGAGGCCTGAGGATCACTTGAGGTCAGGAGTTCGAGACCAGCCTGGACAACATAGGGAGACCTCATCTCTAGAAAAAATGTAAAAATTATCCAGGCATGATGATGATGGCATGCACCTGTGGTCCCAGCTCCTCAGGAAGCTGAGGTGGGAGGATTGCTTGAGCCCCAGAGGTTGAGGCGATACTCCCACCTGGGTGACAGAGCAAGACCCTGTCTCGAAAAAACATAAGATGTATTTCTCATGTATATCTTGTATATATATCTCACATATATGTATCACATATATGTATACATAAAGGAATATTATTCAGCTTTAAGAAAAAAGTAGATCCTGCCATTTGTGATGACATGGATGAAACTGAAGGACGTGATGTTAAGTGAAATAAACCAGACATCAAAAGAAAAATACCACATGCTTCTATGTGGAAATCTTAAAAAAAAAAAAATTTGAATACATAAAAACAGAGACTAGAACAGTGGTTACCAAGAGGTGGAGTGGGGGTAGGCCTGGAAGAAGAATGAGGAGATGTAGGTCAAAAGGTACAAAATTGCAATTATGCAGTATGAATAAATGTAGAGATCTAAAGTACATCATGAGGATGATAACCAATAAGATTGTATTGTGTACTGGAAATTTTTTTTTGAGACAGAGTCTCAGCCTGTCGCCCAGGCTGGAGTGCAGTGGCCGGATTCAGCTCACTGCAAGCTCTGCCTCCGGTTTACGCCTATATCTCTCCTGCCCTGCCCTCGAGTAGCTGGGACTACGGGCCACCGCTAGTTTTTGTACTTTTAGTAGAGAGACGGGTTTCACCATGTTAGCCAGGATGGTCTCGATCTCCTGACCTCGTGATCCGCCCGTCTCGGCCTCCCAGAGTGCTGGGATTACAGGCTTGAGCCACCGCGCCCAGCCTGGAAATTTTTTAAGAGTAGATTTTAGGTGCTCTTACCATACAAAAGTAACTGTCTAAGATGATGGATATTGAAATTGCTTACCTGTGGTAAGTATTCACTATGTATATCTATATCAAAACATTATATGCACCTTCAATTTACACAATAAAAAGTTAAATCTTGGCCCTGAGCTCAAAAATTCATAATATAACTGTTAAGCCATGGAATTGCTGTGTGGTAGGACATCAGGATATGTTCAGCTTCTGTTTCTGACAAAAATTCATGGAACTGATGGTCCAGTTTACAAGAGTGAATGAAGGTCACTGTTGACACCGCTGGCTCAATAACACATCATAGATTCAGATACTTTCACAGAGTAGCTGCTGTTGAGTAATATGCTGACCACTTACTATCTTTAAACACTCTATTTTCTCATGAGCTCTGTAAATTTGTTCAGCTCAGCCTTTTTCTATTCCACACGTATTTTTATCACTGTCAGCTGTAACACATCTTAGCAGATTTCACTGCAGGTTGTATTGAATTGGTGTTTCTGAACGACTTTGAAAATACTCTTGCCTGTAATTGTTCCATGAAGACTGTATTAGTCCATTTTCAAGCAGCTGATAAAGACATACCCAATACTGGGAAGAAAAAGAGGTTTAATTGGACTTAACAGTTCTATATTGCTGGGGAGGTCTCAGAATCATGGTGGGAGGCGAAAAGCACTTTTTACATGGTGGCAGCAAGAGAAAATGAGGAAGAAGCAAAAGTGGAAACCCCTGATAAACCCATCAGATCTCATGAGACTTATTCACTATCACAAGAATAGCACAGGGAAGACCAGCTCCCATGATTCCTTCTGGGTCCCTCCCACAACACTTGGGAATTCTGGGAGATAAAATTCAAGTTGAGATTTGAATGGGGACACAGCCAAACCATATCAAAGACTATTCATAGAGGTTTGGTTTTTCAGGCACTTCAAACTCAGTATTGATCCTTTCCATGAACAACTGAGCAGTGTCAGGAACATCTGTCTACTTATCAGGAGCCAAGGAAAGGCACTCAGAATCATGTGCCTTATTTTTAGTTGACTATTGATGTTGCTCCCAGTGTCAACTCTGAGCAGCTATTCTCACCAAAAGGCTAAAATCTTAGACAAGTTTGTTTTTTCCTGGACACGTTTTTCTGGCCACTGAAATAAAACATGTTTTAATTCACTCACCATTGGTAAATATGTTTCCTTGCTTGCATAACAAATGAGCTACTTGGAACCCTACTTTTGTTGCAGACTTATTTTCATTTATAAGTGTTGTAAAGAAATTCTGCTGTGGAATGGGAGAAAATTTTTGCAATCTACTCCATCCACAAAATAAATATCCAGAACCTACAAAGAACTCAAAACAAATTTACAAGAAAAAAACAAACAAACCCCATCAAAAAGTGGCAAAGGATATGAAGAGACATTTCTCAAAAGAAGACATTCTCATACAGCCACCGTATTACGAAAAATGCTCATCATCACTGGCCATCAGAGAAATGCAAATCAAAACCACAATGAGATACCATCTCACACCCAGTTAGAATGGCACCACAGCCAAAACAACAGGTGCTGGAGAGGATGTGGAGAAATAGGAACACTTTTACACTGTTGGTGGATTGAAACGAAGCCCAACCATTATGGAAAACAGTATGGCGATTCTCAAGGATCTAGAACTAGATGTACCCATATGACCCAGCCATCCCATTACTGTATATACCCAAAGATTATAAATCATGCTGCTATAAAGACACATGCACACGATGTTTATTGCAGCACTATTCACAATAGCAAAGACTTGGAACGTCCCAAATGTCCAACAGTGACAGACTGATTAAGAAATGTGGCACATATACACCATGGAATACTATGCAGCCATAAAAGGGATGAGTTTGTGTCCTTTGTAGGGACATGGATGCAGCTGGAACCATCATTCTTAGCAAACTATCACAAGAACAGAAAACAAACACCGCATGTTCTCACTCATAGGTGGGAACCGGAACAATGAGATCACTTGACTCAAAGGGGAACATCACACACCGGGGCCTATCATGGGAGGGGAGGGGAGGGATTGCATTGGGAGGTATACCTGATGTAAATGATTCCAGTTGATGGTGCTGACGAGTTGATGGTTGCAGTGCACACCAACATGGCACAAGTATACATATATGTAACAAACCTGCACATTATGCACATGTACCCAGGAACTCAAAGTATACACATGAATAAAAAAAGAAATTCTGCTGTGATAATTCTGTTTTTGTTTTTTTTTTAAGACAGAGTCTCGTTCTGTCACTCAAGCTGGAATGCAGTGGCGTGATCTCAGCTCACTGCAACCTCTGCCTCCTGGGTTCAAGTGATTCTCTTGCTTCAGCCTCCCAAGTGGCTGAGACTACAGACACCTGCCTGGCTAATTTTTTTTTGATTTTTTTTTTGCACTGAGTCTCTGTCACCCAGGCTGAGTGCAGTGGCCGGATCTCAGCTCACTGCAAGCCCGGCCCCTCGGTTTACCATTCTCCTGCCTCAGCCTCCGAGAAGTTGGGACTACAGGCGCCACCTCACCGCTAAGTTTTGTATTTTTAGTAGAGACGGGTTTCACTGTGTTAGCTAGAATGGTCTCGGGATCTCTCCTGACCTCGATCCCAGCCTGCCTCGCCTCCCAAAGTGCTGGGATTACAGGCTTGAGCCACCGTGGCCCGCCTTTTTTGATATTTTTAGTAGAGATGGGGTTTCACCATGTTGGCCAGGCTGATCTCGAACTCCTGACCTCAGGCCTCCCATGTGCTGGGATTACAGGTGTGAGCCACCATGCCCAGCCAATTCTGTTTTAAATTTTCTAATTTTTCTGACCTTTGTGCTCAGTGAGCTGGGACTATTGTGATGAGTGCTTAGTCTGGTAATGTTGATATTTATTATATTCTTTTAGCACAGTGGCACTATATAGCGGGAAACATATTTTGCCATTTAATTTGATGACAAAATAATACACACTCCAGTGTGCCTTAAAAGTGCGACATTCAAAGTTCACTTGTTTTCTTTTTTTATCTCAAAATTTTGTTTAGAGATGGGGGTCTCACTATGCTGCCCAGGCTGGTCTTGAACTCCTGGCTTCAAGTAATCCTCCTGCCTCACTCCTGAGTAGCTGGGATTACAGGATGAGACACCCATCCCTGGCTTTCTTGTTTTGACATAATGGATATAATTTTTTAAAATGTCACAGTATAGTGATACCATGGTACTCCAAACACTGCTGTTACAATAATGTTACTGTGGTTTGTAGGGTGCTGGGCAGCCAGGCAGTGGTGAGTGTACCACATGTGGTCTCTGTTACAACGACTACACTCTGCTGTGGCAGCACAAAAGCGCTCATAGACAATACATAAACAAATGGGCATGGCTGTGTTTCAATAAAGCTTTAGTTAAGGATGCTGAAATTTAAATTTCATAATCGCTTTCTAGAAGTCATGAATATTATTTCTTTTAAATTTTTCAGTTTAAAAATGTAAAAGCCATTCTTTGTAAGCTGTAAAAAATAGGAGTTGGATTGGCTTTGGCCCACAGGCTTTATTGCTGAACCCTATCCTAGTGTGACTGATATGCTGAGTTGGGAGCAAATATATTGTTGGTTAGTCATGATTTCAGATTATATTCTTTTTTCTTCTTTTCTTTTGTTTCTTTCCTTCCTTCCTTCTTTCTTTTCTTTTCTTTTCTTTTCTTTTTCTTTTCCTTTCTGAGGGAGTCTTACTCTGTTGCCTAGGCTGGAATGCAATGGCACAATCTTGGCTCACTGCAACCTCCACCTCCCAGGTTCAAGCTGCATTCTCCCCGCCCAGCCTCCCGAGTAGCTGAGATTACAGGCATCTGCCACCCTGTAATCTTTTTTTACAGCTAATTTTTGTGTTTTTAGTAGAGACAGGGTTTCACCATGTTGGCCAGGCTCTTCTCAAATTCCTGACCTCAAATGATCTGCCCACCTTGGCCTCCCAAAGTGCTGGGATTATAGGCATGAGCCATCAGATGATATTCTGAAGAGTTTCTCACTCACTCTTCTACAACCAATGTGTGGCTATTTGAAGACCCATCTATGCTTAAAGAAATTTATCTGGAAAGTTATTGCAATCTCATTTGTTACTTTAAGAAGAAAAGAGAAAATGATTTTGTACAAATTGTGCTTTCTATAATTTGCAATTAAGGAAGATTAAAATCTTTTTTAAAAATTTTATGCTTCAGGAAACTTTTGTAGAAACTAAAGTATTAGTTGGATGTGACCATTTATTGTAAGTTTCTGAAAGGAAGGTGGGTGTAAACTTAATTATCTTGCAATTAATCTAACTGTAATATGACATATTTCTGAATATTCAGCAACAGCTGGCATTGCAGCTGGAGTTGGAAATGCAAGAAAAAGAGAGGCAGAGAATAGAAGAACTACAGAGAGCTCAAGAACAATTAGACAAGGTAATTTGAAGTTTTATAAATGTCAGTTTTATTTAAAACTCTCTAGAATCTTCAAACTGTTTATTTCAGCTGTTGGCAGAAGGACCATGGGATTCGTAGTCTGAAGACATGCCACATATTAGCTGTGTAAGCTAAACAAGTCTCATGACCTTTTTCAGTCTCAGTTTACCTGTTTCAAAACTAGAGCTAGTAGTATAATACTATTAGCAATGTCTCACTGGATTCTTATACAAGTGTTTGTGAAAGTTCTCTGTGAGTAGTAGGGTTCTCTAATAGTGATACCCTCAACATTTCAGTCAAGAGCTAGCTGTTCCTAGTTATATTAGCTGATGTTGAATATTGAGGGTATTCCGATCTCAGAGGCAGTAGTCTATGTCTTTATGTTAGTGTATTAACAGCAAGAATTTACATTTTAAAATATGTTCATACATGGACTTGCATGCCTTTCATTTTTTTTTTTTTTTTTTGAGACAGAGTCTCACTCTGTCACCCAGGCTGGAGTGCAGTGGCGTGATCTCGGCTCACTGCAACCTCTATGTCCTGGGTTCAAGCAATTCTCGTGCCTCAGCCTCCTGAGTAGCTGGGATTACAGGCATGCACAACCATGCCTGGGTAATTTTTTGTATTTTTAGTAGAGACAGGGTTTCACCATATTCTCCAAGCTGATCTCGAACTCCTGAGCTCAGGCAATCTGCCCACCTTGTCCTCCCAAATTGCTAGGATTACAGATGTGGGCCACCGCACCCGGCCTAAAGTAACTTATTTCAAGAAAGCCCATCTTCATTGGTTGTGTCTGTATCATGTCAGGTCTCGAGTTTGACCCATATTTCCTGGATCCAAAAGCTATGAGTCATATAGACCAATATTCTAGATGACTGAATTTATAGCTACTATCTTTTAATCAAATGTCGCTCCCCCTTTTTATTCCATAATTAAAACTGAAAAAAGAAGCAGGTTTTATAGACAATGTTCATTATGTTTATTGATGCTTAGATGAGAGAATCATTTATTAAAGCAATATTTCAAAAGTATGAATGGTGAATTAAATCAAAAAGTGAGATTTTTTTAAAAGGATAAAAGCCCTATACATAGTTTAAAAAAATACAGATGCTGATGCTGTCTTAGTCTGAGCGTAGTGCGAGCACAGGGATATGCCTGTATGCACACATACACAAGCATCCCCTTTGTCTTTAAGATTCACAAAAGGGCCGGACACCGTGGCTTACGCCTGTAATCCCAGCACTTTGGGAGGCCAAGGTGGGCAGATCACGAGGTCAGGAGATCAAGACTATCCTGGCTAACATGGTGAAACCCCATCTCTACTAAAAATACAAAAAAATTAGCCGGGCGTGGTGGTGGCCACCTGTAATTCCAGCTACTCGGGAGGCTGAGGCAGGAGAATGGCGTGAACCCAGGAGGCAGGAGGCGGAGCTTGCAGTGAGCTGAGATCTCGCTACTGTACTCCAGCCTGGGCAACAGAGCGAGACTCCGTCTCAAAAAAAAAACAGATTCACAAAGACATGATGTTTAAGGTGATGGATATCTCAAATATCCTGATTTGATCATTACATATTGTATGCTTGTATCAAAATATCGCATGTACATTGTAAATATGTACAGCTATTATATGTCAGTAAAAATTAAAAATTAAATAATTTTTGAAAGAGATTCACGGATCTAAACTGAAAGAGAAAATACAGGAACATATCAAGAAGGCAGTGATCAAAATAAAGGAATTTAAAATACTTTTAAATCAAAGTGATCTGATAGCTACATTAAAGTGCTTAAAAGTCTATAGGAAGGATTGGTCTCTATTTTGTGGCTCCAGAGAGCCACACTCATGTTATTTTACTATCTCTAGGCATCAGCAGCTTGTGTGATCAGAGCCACAATAACTTTAGTAATTCCTATTTCTATAGGCTTATCATCCCTCACCATAGCATAGGTACTCCCTGGCAAAGTACCACTCCCTTGCACATTGCTAAGAAATGAGTCCACTCCTGTCCTTTCCCCTGGCTTTCTTATGGCTGCAGACTCGCAGTGTAAACTATCATGTGCAAAGGAAAATTTGCTGGAAGGATTCTGGGTTGAAGGAAGGGTTTAATAAACTGTGAAGGACTTGGTATCACTGGGCCTTTCAGACTTTGGGAGCAAGAGAATCAGATGCTACCAGGGCTCTCCCCTCTGCTGTTCCCCTGGTTGTTAGTTTCACTCTTTCACTATGGGCTGCTTTGCTACACATGGGTGGGGAACATGAGCCTTAATGGCTTCTGAGTCTTAGAATGTTGTGGCTTCTACCATCTAAGAGGAATGGATGCCTTGTTTTAATTTCAGTTAAGAAAAGAATCTCGGAGAAGGATTCTGACTGACTTAGTTTGTGTCAAATATCCATCTCTGTGGTGGGGGAACATGGTCCTATAAGAATATGGATGTTCCCAATATAGCCTTGTGGATGCTGGATAAGAAGTTACCAGGAAAATGGAGTGGTCTTGGGAAAACAGTGCTGTTTATGTTCCTATCATTAGGGTAACCATATGTATGATCAAGAAATCACTGGTGTTCTAGCAGCCAAAATCAATCAGCTCAGGGTCAGTTAGGCCACCGTGCTGCTTTAGAATGAAAAGGTAGATGGCATAGCAAGGTTTGGCTGGCTAGAAGAATATTTTCACATTCAGAAAGAGGTCTCCCATATTGGCAGTACATTCCTACTGCAGTGCTCAGAGTATTAAAGAGGGCATCGCTCAGGTCCCTCTGCATTGGGCCAGATTAGTTCCTGTAGAAGTGTTTACTTCTTTCTCATGATGTGCAAAACTCTACTTAAGTGTAGTTTCTCTTTAAAATCTCTTGTTCTAAGGTTCTATTATAATTTTTATTTTGTCAGTTTTTATATTGGCAGACAATTTGGCTTCAGTTTAAATGTTTCAGTCCATTTCACTTTTTAAAAAGTTTCATTAATTATATATAAAACATGGTTGCCTTCTATTAGTATAGAGTATAAGACTGTGATCTGCAGTTTTGTAATGTGTAATCAGATCATTCTCTTTCAGAGTGACAGCATTTTTGCTTTAAATTGATCATAGCATTGTGTAAAAATAAAAATGCCAAAAATGAAATATGAAATCAAAATGAAGTATATTCAAAGTATTTTCTTAATTTTTATATATTATAGGAGATGAGAATGAATATGGAAAATCTAGTTAGGAGTGAAGATACTCTATATTCAGAGGTGAGAAGAAAAAGTCATTCTATGTTATGTGAAATGAATTGAGTATCCTATAATTTAAGCTTAATTTTGATGCATAAGTAGCTAAATTTTTAGCAAGTATATTATAAAAACTGATAGTCCATATATATTTTCTGGTAATAACAAGTCACAAATAATGTGCTTTGAAGAAAAATCTCACAGTAGGTAAAAATTGGACATTCAGTTTGTGTTTGGATTTTAAAAAACTAGGCTCTCTTGAGATATTGAAGCTATTTACCACATAATTACTTACAATTATTTTAAATTTCTGCAGGTATTTAAAAAAAAGTTTTAGCATTTATTGCCGGAATTCTAGCTTTATATTCTAGGATACTCAATTCATTACCAGAATTCTCTTGTCATTAACAGAAATTGGTTAATTCCACTAATTAATAATGTTGAATTTTGATGTTATAAATCAGAAAATTTTTAATCAAAATTGAAAGAAAAGTAATGTATTAATTTTGAAATAATTTAAAAGTAAACATCAATTTTTTGATTGTAGGAAGCAACACTAGACTCAGGCAAAACACTAGCTGAAATCAGCGATCGTTATGGAGCACCTAACTTGAGCAGAGTGGAAGAACTTGATGAACCAATGTTTTCTGATGTCAGTATCAGCGTGTTTTTTAAAAAGCTCTTTTTTGTTTTTGTTTTTGATTTTTTCACTTAGGTAAAGCCTAGGGAAAATGAGGCTAGGGCAGGATTGGTTGGCAAACGGGCCTTTTGCTTCAGAGATAATCAGTTCCCTGGTTGCCGATTATATTCCTAATTGGCATTCTGCCCTTTTGTGAAGTGTGTCACTGGCTTATCTATATCTCTGTATCTGTGACCTCAAAACCTCTTCAAAATATGTTTTAAAATCATTTTGTGAAATACACGATCTTTAAATTTGGTGTAGGGGGCACGATTTTGGTCCTCAGTAACAAACCCTGGAACCAAATGAATGCCTTAATGAGAGTGCATGCTTCTCCAGTATGTAAGTACATTTGTTTATTTAACAAACATACCACATCTTCCATATGCCAGGCACTATGCCTGATGGTGTGGTGAATAAGGCAGATGGCTTTGATCTTGTGGAGTTTATTGTCAGGGAAGAAACAGACAATCAGATGAGCATTTAATAGTCATGGTTAGCGGGACCACGTAATTTATTGTCCAAACCAGTATGCTTTTGAGAATGAGAGCCGGCTCAGCAGATGTAAGCCAGGACTGTCCTGGAAGAAGGGTACATTTTGGTCACTTTAATTCATGTACACTAACAAGGAGGGACAGCCAGCATAGTTGAGGAACCTCAGTCAGGGAAGGAAGCTAATGATTTGCTACTCACTGGTGGCATGGGAGGCCGAGGGTAGTGCTCCAGGCAGACAGCACGGAAGGTGTGAAGACCCAGATAGGAGAGAGTGTAGAGGGAGTGAGGCAGGGAGGGGTGAGAGCTGAGGCCAGGAGAAAGTAGGGGCCAGACCATGAAAGCACTTGTCATTTCTGTTCAGAGGCTTAGATTTTATCCCAAAGGCAGTGGAGGCTCATATGATGAGAACTGCATTTTGCAAAGACCATCTGGCAACAGTGTGGGGAAGAAAATGGAGAAGTAGGTGTCAGGAGACGGCTTAGGAGGTAGTAATCTAGGGGACAAGATGTTGATGGCCTGAAGTAAATGTTATTTTCAAGAGCTGTTCAGAAAGTGGAGCTGCACAGACTCAGTGTTAATTGTTTAAAGTTTTATTAAATATCAGCTATGATTTGGCACTATGCAAGGAGCTAGAAAATGCCAATGAACAAAATGGATTGGGCTTCTGCCCTTGGGGGACATGGGTCAATGGGGAAGGTTCTTTGAGGGACAGAGTAGGGAGAGACTTGACCGGGGCTGGACAAGTCTTCCTGACGAGGTGAAGTTCAAGGAATTAGCCTGAGATGAGCCCAGAGGATAGAGACAGCAAGATGCTTTCAAGGGACTGAAGTCATCCAGTATTAATGGCTAAGGTACGTGGAGCTAGGAAAATGGTATGATTTTAAGCTGGAGAGGTGGATAAAGGCAGAGCACACTGGGTCGTGTATGTTGCCTTAGGGATTTTGGACTTAGGTGCGGTAGGAGTTACTGAAAGGACTTAAAGATTCAATCTGTGTTTTATAAGGTGGAGAGAGGATTGGTGTGGAACAGGAGTGGAAAAAGGGAGACCGCTTAGGAAGTTATTGCACTGATCCAGATGTAAGATGACTAGGGTTAGACAGCAGAGATGGAGGGAACTGAGTGGATTTAAGACAGGCTCACAGGATCAGTGCGGGGCAGGGTCAGGATGAAGCCTAAATGTCTTCCTTGGGCTACTGAGTTAAGAGTGTTACCATTTGATGAGTTGATGAACATAAGAAGAGGAAGCAGGTTTTTAAAAACTGATGGCTTCAGTTGCAGAGATGTTGACTCTCAGGTGGCTGTGAGATATGCAGGTGAAAATAGCCAAGAACAGTTGACGTTAGGAAGGAGCCCAGGCCAGAGATATAAATTCAGCAGTCATGGGCATATGTGCTGAATGAAGCAAGGGGAGTGAGTAAGGTACCTAGGAGAGTGTGCAGTGTGTGAAGGCCTGGGGGCTCAGGGAGTAACCATTAGCAATTCCAACACTGAAGGGATGGCCACAGGAAGAGGAGCCTACGAGAAGGATGAGAACACATAGTAAGAGAAGTAGAAGAAAGGATGGAACAATAACTACTTTGAGAACATAATTTATGGTTATATTCAATTTGCATATCATTTGAAATCCTCTGAAACTCCCAAAAATTTCATTCATGTAGTCACATAGAAGTTACCTAAGCTTTATTTCTTTGGCTTGTGCCTTTTCACAGTTCTAATTGTATTAAGGCATATTTACTTTTTGTTTTGCTTTTAGGTTGCATTAAACATTGATCAAGATCTGTAGGACCAACCCAAGAGCAATAAATGTTTTTGTTTGTTTCAAATTTCAAATCATGAGTTTCCCAATTTGTATTTTTTTGCCTTCAAACTTGAACTCTACTTTTTTTTTTCCTCTAAGGACAGCTTATGAATGGGCTTCAAGAGTAGCCTCAAAGTATTATTTTGGATCCTTCAGTTCAACTGGTTATTTATACATTTCCATTGGGAAAATAGGACAGTTTGCTGAAGCAACCAAAAGAGGCAAATGGGAGGTGAGCTGAACTAATATGTGTGTCTATGCAAGAGCAAGACTGCCTGAGAGGCAAGCTGCTGGCCAGGAGCGGTGGCTCACACCTGTAATCCCTCCCAGCACTTTGGGAGGCCGAGGCAGGTGGATCATTTGAGGTCAGGAGTTTGAGACCAGCCTAGCCAACATGGTGAAACCCCATCTCTACTAAAAATACGAAAGAAAATTAGCCGGGCGTGGTGGTGGGCATCTGTAATCCCAGCTACTTAGGAGGCTGAGGCAGGAGAAGGTTGCATGAGCTGAGATCATACAACTGCACTGCAGCCTGGGCAACAGAGTGAGACTCTGTCTCAAAAAAAAAAAAAAAAAAAGAAAAGAAAGTTGCTGGTCTGTGAGAAGTGAGTGAGGCTGCCATTGTGCAGGGCTCAGGAGGGTGTGCAACATACTCTAAATGTGGTATCTCCTCCTGGGTGTGAACTGCAGAACTCTCCCCAGTTTGCTGGGAGCTGATGCTTCATAGAACCACTTAAGCCACACTTACATGATGGTGTTGGGATTGGGGGAGGAGTGTTTCATCACTGTCCTGGTGGGGGAGTTTCCTCCAGCTTAGCTTGTTCCTCCACAGCCAAGAACAGATATGAGGACTTTCCCTTCCTCACCTCTCTGCCCAGCTGGGTGTCTAGATTCCTGTGTTCCTCTTTGGGGTTTAGAAAGTCTAGGGATATTGCAGGATGTGTTCACATAGAGTGAATTGAATGGGATGAAACAAAGTTCTGGGGTGCAAAGGAGTAGACTCTGTGGCGTCTAAGGATACTTACTTCCTTTACAAAATTCTTCAAAATCTATGATGTGAGTCCTTTCTGTTTCTATTCTATTCTTAAGGACATAGGTGTGAAAACACAAATGCCAAGAGAAACTCCTTTAAAAAATTCTATTTTGGCTTATAAAGTACTTTTCTTGAGGCAATGAGTACAGAATGGTCCATTTGCTTAAATGGTGCTATGGTTTGAATGTGTCCCCCTCTCTTCCCAAATACAACCGTGTTGAGAGGTGAGACCTTTAAGAGGTGAAGAGGTCGTGAGGGCTCTGCCCTTCTACATGGATGAATGCCATTGTCACGGAAGTGGGTTAGTTATGGTGAGAGTGGGCTTGTTATAAAAGTGAGTTCAGCCCCCTCTTGCTCTCTTGCACTCTCTTGTCCTTCCACCTTCAGCCATGGGATGACACAGCAAGAAGACCCTCACCAGCTGCAGGCCCCTTGACCTGGACTTCCCAACCTCCAAAACTGTAAGAAATAAATGTATTTTCTTGGTTACCATTCTGTAATATTCTGTTGTAGAAATACAAAATGGATTAAGACAAATAATAGTTTCATTAAAAATGTTTCATTAAAAATGTTATCCTGTCATACCAGTTCTGTACAATTTTGAGGAAAAACTGGAGAGACAGATGATTTCTGTGTGAATTCAGTTGCCAGGCACTGTGCCCCCAGCATGGATGACCTGCATTCACATCTACCCAGGCAAGAGTGTCCAAGGGAGACAAGGAGCAGAGTGTCCTTCCAGACCCTGGCTCAGCCCAAAGGGCACCATCATGGAGGCCTGTGGGTAAAAGACAGGCTCAAAGAGTTTTGGGCTCAGCACAGGCTGTGACAGTTTCCAGAGGGTGTGGCTTGGAGGCAGATTTGGCAGCAAAAGTCTCTGTGTGTCGGCTAGTCACAGCATGAAACACTGTGGTTCTGGGAAGGGTATAGTCTTATTAAGTACCCTTAGCCAGAGCTAGGCACCAGAGGGAGGAGGAAGTAAGAGAGGCTCCTGTCCTTGCAGGGAGATGACTCAAATAAAGCTGCTACCCTTCTTTAGTATAATAAGTGGCTTCATTGTTGTCCAAATGCTCCAATTTATAGTGTGGGAGTCATCCTTAACTCTTCTGTGGTTGCCATGCTTCTAGACCAATATAATGAGCCTAATACTCACTCCTCTTTCTCTCATGTTCTGAAGCTGCAAGTGATCGGTTTCTTAACTAGTCATTTTTCTGCTGTCACTGTCTTCAGTTCCTTGTCAAAATAGATCAGGTTAATACATTATTTAGAATCATGTGGGGCCTTCACAGCTACCTTCCACATGAAAGGCTTTAAAAGGGGTTATACCAATTGCAATCAATGGTCATCCACTCTTTATCTAGTTTTTCTCATTTTGACACATCTCTTTTAGTTGTCTCCCTTCTAAGGACTTAGCTAGATTCTAAGTGCACAAACTGGTGTGAGAGGTGGTCCCCTACCACTGAGACACGTGCATCCCGATGGTGAGCAAGGGCATAGGAAAGAAAATGAATAATGATGCAAGTGAATCAGCGGGTCAGTGGACCCCTTTGGTAGCTACTGTGATTAACTCTACATAGAGAGAAGTCATATTGAGCTTCATGGAAGTAAGAGGCTAAACCCAACAAAACCCAACAAAACACAAAGGCACATAATCGATTGTGGGTGGGCAGGAAGAAAAATGTGAGCAGAGAAATAAATAATGCTGGGAATGCCTGTAGGATGCTTGAAAGTTAGCTGATTTGTACAGGGATGTAGCAAGGGAGAAGTTCATAAAGTTGATCTGGACTAGTTTTGAAGCCTATTAAATTCCAAGCTAAGATATTTAGATGCCATCTGCTGACAATGGGAATAGAGATGGAAATTATACAGTGAAAACCCCTATGGGGAGTGGTGGATGAGAAAGTGGTGTTATGTTGCAGAGATGTTTTAAGATGCTTCATTGGTGGTACTTAGGATTTTTTAGGATCAGGATGCTGTTAAGATAGTCTAGGCTTAAGGTAATGAAGGTCGTACCTAGGTTGTAGCAGTGGAAATTAACTTAGTGAACACTTATTGTGTGCCTACTATGTATCAAGCATTGTACTGGGTTCTCATGGGGAGCATATGCGCAAAACATGGTCTCTGCTTGCACATCATGCACAATTTGTAGGAACTGTACAGGAAACAAGTGATGGGTTTGACACTTTTCATAGGTGGGCTTGGGAGTTGATTGAATCGGGGTGGAGGACAAGGAAGAACCTGAATCTTGAACAATGGTGGATCCTTGAGTGCTCAGGTCAGGCAGAGGTGCTGATCTGGCTGTGAGGGATACTTGGCTGGCTGGTGTCTAACATGGTATAAAAGAGACACTGAGAGCTTCTTCCATGGCTCTCACTGAGCCAGGGAGGGAAATGGCAGGGGTGCCACCTGTTTTGGGGACACTAGAATTAACATAATTGATACATATTTCAGGAGGCCATCAGCTGAGCCACAGAATTAATGTATACAAGATAATAACAACCTTACTCCAAAGTTTCATCCCCATTAAAAATATTCAGGAATAGGGCCAGGCACGGTGGCTCATGCCTGTAATCCCAGCACTTTGGGAGGCCGAGGCAGGCAGATCACGAGGTCAGGAGATTGAGACTATCCTGGCTAACATGGTGAAACCCTGTCTCTAGTGAAAATACAAAAAATTAGACAGGCGTGGTGGCTGGTGCCTGTAGTCCCAGCTACTCGGGGCGCTGAGGCAGGAGAATGGTGTGAACCCGGGAGGCGGAGCTTGCAGTGAGCTGAGACCACGCCACTGCACTCCAGCCTGAGTGACAGAGCAAGACTCCGTCTCAAAAAAAAAAACAAAAAAAAAAACAAAAAAACCAAAACCATATATATATATATTCAGGAATAGAACACTGAAAACAGCAAATAAATGCACAAGCTTTTGAAAATTGAATTAAATTTTTGTGAAAGTCAAATTAAACCAACTGTTCTGAGATCAATACTGCATTGAATCAAGCTTATTTATAATTGTATATTAAATTGTAACTATTTATGTTACCACTAGATGTCACAAAGATTCAATTTTAAAAGCCTTTTGAGGTAGTCATTTTGAAATATATTTTTCTTAAACAGAAATAGGGTTTTCTAGTATTTGCAAATATAAGGAATAACTTTTAAATTTTAAAATGTAGGCCGGGCGCGGTGGCTCAAGCCTGTAATCCCAGCACTTTGGGAGGCCGAGATGGGCGGATCACGAGGTCAGGAGATCGAGACCATCCTGGCTAACACGGTGAAACCCCGTCTCTACTAAGAAATACAAAAAATAGCCAGGCGAGGTGGCAGCGCTACTCGGGAGGCTGAGGCCGGAGAATGGCGTGAACCCGGGAGGCGGAGCTTGGAGTGAGCTGAGATCCGGCCACTGCACTCCAGCCTGGGCGACAGCGCGAGACTCCGTCTCAAAAAAAAAAAAAAAAAATTTTAAAATGTAAAATAGTCCAAATATGTAGAAGAGTACACAGAACAATATAAGCAATGTCTTTAACAAATATTACCATTTTACCATATATTGGCAGCTTTTTTAAAAAACAAAATCTTACTGTTGATGTTTTTGTATCCCTCCTTCATGCCTTTCCTCTTATTTCTGGCCCACATATAACCATTATCTTAAAATAAATGGCTGTAATTCCCAGTTATACATATTTGACGTCTTAATACAAATATATATTTATCCATAAATAAGACAGGTTTTCAAGTGTGATTTTAACTTAATGCTTTTTTCATTCAGCATATTTTCAAGATTTATTTCTGCTGATGCATGTATATCTACTTCGTTTAATACTGTGTAACATACCATTGTACCAGTTCTTCTATTGGTGGGTGTTTGGAGTGTTTTAAATGCTTTACTTTTATACATATACCTATGTATGTATCTCTGTGTATTTGAGGGAATCCCATTGTTTGCACATTTTCTCTTGACTCACAAGTGACACTGTACTAGTAAAGAAGGTCTGTCAGACTCTCCTTAAAAAATGTGTCAAGGACCAGATTCCTAGTACCCTTCTGACACAATCTCCTGTTGGAAGACAGGAGAACTAATGTGTGAAGTTTCTCTCTTGGTTCTGAAACTTTAGCGTGTATCTAAATCTGCTGGAAAGCTTCTTAAAAGGCACTCCTAGGTAAGTCTTTAAATCTGGGATAGGCTGGAGAATTTGCATTTCTAACAAGCACCCAGATGCTGCTGCTACTGCTGGTCAGCAATCTTACTTTAGGAAATGCTACTCTCGGGTGGGTATACAAGGCACACTTGGGCGATTCCCGGGGCACAGGTTGTGGCCATTCTCAAGCTACTAGATATTGCTAGATTGTGTTCCAAAGTGGTCATGTTAGTTTACACTCCTACCTGCAGAATAGAGTTCCTGTTATGTCGAATCCTTTCAGATACTTGGTAATCTTACACGTCAAAATTTTTTTACCCATGGCAGGAGTGCAATGTGGTAGCTTTTTTTGTTGTTTAATTAGCATTTTCTCTGATTATTCATGAGGTTAAATATCTTTTTATGTTTATTGGACAATGGATTTGCTCTTCTGGGAACTGCATGTTCATATTATTTGCTAATATTTGCTATTGATTTGTTTATCTTACTGAATTTCTTTGCTGGTTATATGTGTTGGGAAATCTCTCAGGTGGTTGGTTGTCTTTTAACTTGGTTTATGGTCTTTATTGTTTGGCAAAAGTAAGTTTTATTTAAATGTCTCTTTTTTAATGCTTTGTGCTTTTTGGTCTTTTGTTTAATAAATTAATGAACTATTATTCGTTTTGAAAAACTTATGTAGTTTAAAGATTATCTTTAAAAATTATTTCATGTATTTTAGTTTAGATTTTTCAATCCAATTGTCTTCAAGTAGAGTCAGTAATCTCATACCACGCTCAAGCAGAGAGTCAAGCACTCTCATACCAGTTTTATTGAATAATAAGCATTCTAGCTTATTGCATGTACACTGGTGTTATTGCTGAAATGAAATTTTAAGAGCTAAAAACGAGCCTGTCACAGTTTAAACATCTCAACTTACCTACACCCTTGCCGTTATTTTTGTTTCTTCAATTTGCTGATTAAACTCTTCAAGGAGAAAGGGAAGCAGCTTTTGAATCAGAGGACTCTGTAAGTTAGTAGAGGAGAATTTACCAGGTGGAGGGTGAGCAGTGAGTGACTTCCAGTGTAGCTAAGGCTGATGGTGGTTGGCAGATGTGATTTTATGACTCACAAGAAATGCTTACATGCCCCAGAGTCTCTCCCATGTGGCCACACTGGCTAGAGGGACACCAAGTAGATATTTATTTGTGTCAGTACTATTTTGAAATTCAGTTACCTCTGATGTTATGGTTCATTCATTAAAAGAAAGAGAACACCTACTATGTGCCAGTCCTGGTACACAAGATACTTTATTTCACCTTCTTATATAGGATAAATAATAGTTTAAATTTTTAGAGGCAAAAGTGGAAGTTCAGAGAGTTATTTAAGCTTCTGAGATTCTCACAGCTGATCGTTGAGCGAATGGAGATACAAACGCAAATTTTTCTGACTTTAAATCTTTCTTGTGATTTCTCAGTAACATTACATCAGAACCCACTGTGTTCGTAGGCACTTAGCTATTCATACTTTAGTGTAAAGTAGCCAAGCTATTTTACTAAACTATAAAACCAAGCTGAATTTGGATATACTAGGGGAATGGATGAGCAGGTGGGCTGGTGCCGAAGGGTTTGAATGTGGCCATAATACCTTCTGAGAGCCTGAAGAACCAGTAGCCAAGGATGGATGGTGTGACAATGAGAGAGGAGGGATTTCAGTTGCTCTGTCCTTTTTTATAGGGTATTGCTTCTCATGTTGTAATTTCTTATAAATTCCTGGGGCATTTTCTTAAAATGTAGATTCTAATTTCTGAGCCTAAGGTGGGGCCCCAGAGCCTGCATTCCTAACAAGCTCCCAGGTGATGCTGAGGCTGCTAGTTAAGGAACCACACTGAATAACAAGGGCCTGGGGTATACTCAGGAGAGGAGAGGAGAGGAAACATGTTTGATTGGCCCTGGGGTTGCTGGAGGAGGTTAGGGCAGAGCAGCAGTTCTAAGGAAGGTAGTAGAGGGCTGCTTTGGGTGGGGAGGTGGGTGGTGGCACAATGCCTCTGGCCCATGCTGCAGGTTCTGAGGCTTTATGATGTCTGATGATTCACTGGACTCAGTACTTCACTACAAGTGATTCTTGTGAGAGCAGATAATACTGAGTAGTGGAATTAGAGATGTGTGTTTGCTTCATTGTCCAAGGATCCTTTGGGTATAGCTTTGGAACAGTCAATGTTAAGCTTTTTGCAAATGAGGGTGTGAAAGGGTTTTTTCTAAGCTATGGCAGCAGAAGGCATTAGAGTAGCTGGCAGCAGATAAATAAGCAGCCACAATTTGTAGGTATTTATCTTGAATTGGTAAAAATTAAAATGGCTTTAGTAGGCAGTTCAGCATAGGAAAAGGGGACTACCTGGAGTCAGAAGGGCTGAGTTTAGGTGTTGTGCCACTTACCAGTTGTACAAGCCAAAATAAATCACCTAATGTCTTTGGGCCTCAGCTTCCTCCTCTGTTAAATGGGGTCACCACTCCCCACATCAGAGTCATTGTGACAGCTGAATGAGCTGACACCTGTAAGAATGCTTTGTAAACTGCAAGACTCTCCCTATTTATTAACATAGAAAACTGGTCTCAGGGAAAGAGTAGGGGTGGAGAGGTTGCCTTCCATATAAAGGTTTTTAAAATCTGCTCTCAAATCCCCAGATGAAATAATTAGGTAGACATTTGCGAACGTGAAACACTTGTGGTCAAGTTGTGTATATTTTCAGAATGAAAGCTTGTGTGAGAGGATCAGTTTGGCCTGTTATCTAAGTAATTACTTTAGTTTCTCCTTTCACTTAAAATACTCAGACTCAAACTGTACTAATCATTTATATCAAAATATTTTTTTAGAGCAAATAAGGGAAAGACAAAATATCAAGAGAAAACTAAAGCCAGAGTACTTCATGGCTGAATTTTCTTTCCCTACAATTTTCCCCTTAAATGCTCTAACTCCCTCTTTCATTGTTTGGGATAGGGATTTGTTTTGAGAAGACATTGTATTCCGGGAAAAAGGTGACTTGCTTCTGTCTCTCCCATGGCCTTTGGCTATATTGTGCAACCTTCAGTCAATGATTTAACCCCATGGAGGAAAGTGTGGACTGAGAGCCTGTAAATATCCCAGATTTACCACCCATGGTGTTGAGTTTAGGGTGAGTTGACTTAGCGGGAAGGAGGTGATATTTTAAATTTCTACACATTTAAAAATTTCAGATGACACAATCTCCAGTTTTTAAAAATAAAAGATTTACACTGACTTTATGGCCATTTTGTTTTTATTTCAAATGGAAGCTTTATGTGTACACGTAGGTGTTTCCAGATGCTGACAGATACCGAATAGAAATTTAAGTACATTATAGCAGTGTTCTATGTAAAGAGCTTTTAGTATTGAGACAAGGTGATAGCTAATTCTCTGAAATAATGTAGAAACTATATATCACATTTAATACATTAATACGTTGATTGTTATGAATTGACTCATGGATTTGGCTCAATATATTTTCTCTTTCTTTTCCTTTTTTTTTTTTTTTTTTTTTTTGAGATGGAGTCTTACTCTGTCGCCCATGCTGGAGTGCAGTGGCATGATCTCGGCTCACTACAACCTCTGCCTCCCGAGTTCAAGCAGCCCGGAGTAGCTGGGACTACAGGCGCACGCCACCATGCCCAGCTAAGTTTTGTATTTTTAGTAGAGATGGGGTTTCACCATATTGGTCAGGCTGGTCTCAAACTCCTGACCTCAGGTGATCCACCCACCTTGGCCTCCCAAAGTGTTGGGATTACAGGCGTGAGCCACGGCGCCCCGCCTGTTTTCTACTTTAAAAATATTAAAAGTCATTCTCCAGCAGAGCTATGATTAGCTGGGCAGAGAATTCCGGAGAGGCACGCATAATTCATAGACTCTACCTATCAACAACTGTGCTTGTATAATCCTCTTTCCTCCCCTCCCCAAAGTTACCCTTGATTGGGAGATGAACTGGCCAATCACACTCTGCTCTTCTATGCCACCCATTCCTGCTTTTTCCTCTGAAATTACTGACTAATTCTAAACACACCCATGCTGGTTCCATTTTTTCTTCAGCTGGATGTTTATCTTGGTGAATGTGTTTGCTTATGTAAAATGAGGACTGTTTACTTAATGATATCAACAACCTTCGGAATATTGCTTTTTAATATAGAATCATATGTTCTTAAAATTCCTTGTAGAAGTTGCTCTATTTATCAGAATTTGGGATTATTTTTATATTTTATATCTATAAAATTATGTTTGCTTGAAATTTTTTGTAGATTATTACCTGTTGAGCAAGTTGTTGACTTGGAAGAAGGCTGGGGAAATGCACATAGAAGGGAATACCAGTATTTACATGTTAGGGACCTAGACTAGGTCACTGAAGCACCCAAGTCCCTCTGGGGCACCAGTATTCTCCTCTGGCAATGCCTGATGCATACTGGGAACACACAGTGTTTGTGTTTATTGTCTTTGTTACTCTACTACTCATCCTGCATATTTACCCAGGTCAGAAGTCATTCCTGAATCCTCCCACTCCTTTGCTTCCTACATCCAGCGATGTATCCAATTCCGCTCCTCCTACTTTCTGACTCTGCCTACATCAATCTCCCTGCCTCTGGGACAGCCCTGTCTAGTCCAGTCTCCACACAATAACAGCTAGCAGAGTGGTTTCTGTACAAATCCATATCTGACTATATGCCCCATCTGTGCACATCTTTTGCTTGAAACTCTTTATTGGCTTTTCTTTGTCCGCAGGATAAAGTGTAAACTTGGAGGACCCACAGAACTGTTCATGATCTGCCCTCTGCCACCATCTCAGTAACCTCCCCTTCTGTTTGTCAGCCCATACTCTGTGCCCCAGCCTCACTGAACCACTTGAAATGTCATGAAGGTTTTATGCATTCTCTACCTCCTGAATCTTAGTCCGTGTCGTTCCTGTTGCCTGCAATATCGTTTCCCAGTGCCACCTGGCACACATGTATCCACCATCAGGTAGTTTTCTTGTGGTTGGCCTACCCTAGTGTGGCATATAGTATGTGTTTAATTTGTATTCCGAGAATGAATGAGTGGAATATAGGAAAGGGAGGATGGGTAGGTGCCTGGACCCCTGTGCAGCTGGAGTGGAGCCTGTCCTGGTACTGCTGCCCTTCTACCTGTCCTGCCTGCATAACCACTATTCATGCAGCACTCCAGTAGGGCATGATGCTTCCTCGCCACATTTTGTCCCCCAGCACAGACCAGACCTGGCATGCAGAGAGTCAACAGCCAGTCTGGCCCTCTGATACTAACTCTAGACTCAGTAATTGTCCCTGTTAGGGTTGGGAGGCTGGGCAGGCTTCTAGAAATTTCATTATTTGGTTCAAGAGCTGCCTTTTGCTCCTCTTTGAAAACCTGCTCCTTGATTTTCAATTGTCAGATTGTGTGATATTCAACCCAGACCTTTAATGTCTTGAGTCTTTATATAATGAAGATCCAAGAAAATAATTTTTAATTTTGAAAATAGTGACATTCCTTCTATGACTTAACAATCACTTAGTGTTCTTTGCTTCTTTTCCACGGGACTTAAGCGCCTTGATAGCAAGAACCATGTTGGGTTTTGTTTGCTGTTTGTATCTCTAGAGACTACAGCAGTATCTGGGACATAGCAGCTGTTTAGTAAATAATTAAAATCAATGAGTAAATGAATGCAAGGGTGAATGAGCCAAGATAAATATTTGATTTTTAAAACTTCAGGACAATTTTAGATTTACAGAATTATTGCAAGGATAGTATAGTTTCTGTATAACCTAAACCTAATTTATCGTATTAACATTTTATATTAGTATGATACATTTGTCAAAATTAATGAAGCACAATATTCATATATTATTATTGTCTATGGTTAATACTTTATTCAGATTTCTTCAGTTTTCCCCTAATGTCTTTTTTTCTGTTCCAGGATCCTACACTGAGAAGTTATGCCCCTTCAGGCTCCTCTTGGTTGTGACAATGTTTCAGATTTTTCTTGTTTTGATGAGTTTGATAGTTTTGGGGAGTATTAGTCAGATATTTTAAAGAATGTTTTTCAGTTGGGATTTGCCTGATTATTTCATCATGATTAAAGTGAGGTGATGTGTTTTGGGGAGGAAGGACACAAAAGTAAACTGCTGTTTTCATCACATCATATCAACAGTACAAACTATCATCAGGATGACTTATCACTGTTGATGTTGGTCACCTTGGTCACTTGGCAGAGGTAGTGTTTGTCAGTTTTCTGCCCTGTTAAGTTACTTTTTTTTCCTCCTTTCCCATGCTGTGCTTTTTGGAAGAAAGTTACTATGTGCAGCATAGACTTAAGGAGTGAGTTATACTCTACATTTTTTTTTTTTTTTTTTTGAGACTGAGTTTTGCTTTTGTCACCCAGGTTGGAGTGCAATGGTGCAGTCTGGGCTTACTGCAACCTCCGCCTCCCGGGTTCAAGTGATTCTCCTGCCTCAGCCTCTCAAGCAGTTGGAATTACAGGTACCCACCACAAAGCCCGGCTAATTTTTGTATTTTTAGTAAAGACAGGGTTTCACCATATTGGCCAGGCTGGTCTTGAACTCCTGACCTCAGGTGATCCACACACCTCGGCTTCCCAAAGTGCTGGGATTACAGGCGTGAGCCACCACACCCACCTATACTCTACTTTATTAAGGGTGAAATATCAAAATACCTGAAATTTTTCTGCATGGTAGATTGGTCTATTCATCCAGATTTATTTATGTATTAAATAACTTCTTTATATCAGGATGGATGTATGAATTTTTATTTTATATTTTAGGTCATAAATTCTACTTTATTACCCAAATTATTTCAGCTTTGGTCCCTGAGAGCTCTTTCAGCTGGTTCCTATATCCCTTTGATATACCTACATCTTTTTTTTTTTTTTTTAGTTTTTCTTTGCTTTCTTACACTATGAAGATTCTACAGATTCATCTTGTATATTTTCTACTCCAGTGCTAGGATCATCTATTTTTCCAAGAATTTCTTCTTTCTTTAATTGGAGAATGATTGTAGAAGCCAAGATTTGGTTGCTAGTTGCTACTGAGTTCTGCTGCTTTATTTAGGCCTTCTCAGCTGATATGTGTCTATACTAACCCATGTGTATATACATCTATAAATATTTCTCTATGAACCTGTGTCTATTTAAGCTAAGCATGAATTCGTACTGATGTCTCTCTGAACATTTAATTTTAAAAGTTATACTGAAAACAACAGACATAAATCCAGCCATATCAATAATTGCATTAAATATGAATGGGATAAAACACTTCAGCAGAGTTCATCAGACTGGATAAGAAACGGAAATGTAACTATACATTGTCTACAAGAGATGGAAAACTGATACCATGTAAATAAAGACAAAAATATTAAAATCAAAGAGTAACATAATAAACGTCATCAGGAAGATATATAATAATTGTCTATATGTGCTTAACAGAGTCCCAAAATGCATAAAGCAAAAAATGATCGAATTGAAAGGAGGAATATGCAATTCAACATTAATGGTTGAGAGACTCTAATACCTGACTCTTAGTAATTTACAGAGCAACTAGACATAAACTCAGCAAGGATATAGAACTTGAACAGCTCTGTCAACTCACTTGATCTGACATTTATAGACTACTCCACCCAACAATAGTAGTACGTATCAAATATTTTCAGGAAAGACCATTTATGCTAGGACATAAAACAAGTCTTAATAAATTTAAAAAAATTGAAATCAAACAAAATATGTTCTCCAACTACAGTTGAATTAATTAACACAGAAATAAATGTGGGACCTGAGCAGTGACCTCTCCTTTGGTTCACTTTATCAAGGGCTTTGGCATACTCTTTAGGATTAGTTCTATGCATGTACAACTTGATGGTGGTGCATTCCTGAGCAATTTCTTCTCTCATTTCTCAGATTTCCCCCCACCCTTTGGGTCTCCCCTTTCTTGGTGGGTTTTAGTTCCCCTACTCTACTGTGCACCTTCCATGACTCTGCCTGCATCTGAAGCCAAATGATGGTGAACACATGGACAAAAAATCAACAGAGGTTTGCTCTACTTACTTGGGGCCACAGCTGCTCCAGTCATAAAGTTTCTCCTCAGAGTTTCAGGTTCCTGCAGGCCTCCACTAATCATTTTGTTTTTGTGGAGTTATCCTGGGGCTGGAGCTTGGGAAAATAGAACAAAGAAAAGCAAATACAGGCAGTTTCCCCTTACTGTCTCAAAGAGAGGAATTCCCTTTCCTTCTTCTGAGTTAGTATTAGAGGACTTCTTCTGGAGTTTTCTATATGTGGGCCCTTGTGGCCGCTCCTGGGTTTTGTGCTTCCCTGGGTACAAATTGGAGATACAAAAGGGGGAAAAAATGGGAACCTTACTACCGTTTCAGAGGTACTTTGAATTCTAGTTTTCTTTCCCTATCTGCCTAGTACTATTTACTTACCAGAGTACTCAAGTAGCTGCTCCATGCAGTCTGTCCAGGTTTTACAGCTGCATTCAGTAGGAGAGACAGGGTGGAGTCTGCCTACGCCATCTTATCTGGAACTGTAACTCTATATGTTTGTTATTGATTGATTGATTGATTGAGATGGAGTCTCACTCTGTTGCCCAGGCTGGAGTGTAATGGTGCGATCTTGGCTCACTGCAACCTCTGCCTCCCAGGCTGGAATGATTCTCCTGCCTCAGCCTCCCAAGTAGCTGGGATTACAGGTGCCCGCAACCACACCCAGCTATTTTTTTGTATTTTTAGTAGAGATAGGATTTCACCACGTTGGCCAGGCTGCTCTCAAACTCCCAACCTCAGGTAATCTGCCCGCCTCAGCCTCCCAAAGTGCTCAGACTACAGGCGCGAGCCACTGTGCCTGGCTGTTTAAGTTTTAAATCTAAGTAGTACATACATATCTATACCTGTATAGATATGCGGATATGTTTCCTTCAAGAGGAAATACACTAATGTATTAATTATACTTATTTATGAGTGGAAAGATCACAGTATTTTTCTTTTTTGTATTTTCTAAATTGTCTCACAGTTACCATACATTATACTGAAATAAAACCGAATACATGTTATTTTTTTAAAAAAGAACTCTAATACAATGAAACAGTTTCAGTAATTGGAAGTCCACAGCACCATTTGGTACAAAAAGTATGAAACATTTGGTTTCTATTTCCATCTGAGAAACCAGACTTAAAAAGCCCAGAGGTGCTTGAGATGTTGTGTTGCTTTCTAGTTTTGGAAGATTACTTTTGACTCCGCAAACCGATTCACCTCTACTGGATAACGATCCTGAAGCATGCACCCTTCTTGTACCCTCTCTCCCTTTCTTTTTTCTGCTTCTCTTCCAGTGGATGAGGCGTCTAGGCAGCACTGTGGTTACAAAGTCAAACGCAGGCGGGGCGCCCTGGCTCACGCCTGTAATCCCAGCACTTCGGGAGGCCGATGTGGGCGGATCACGAGGTCAGGAGATCCAGACCATCCTTGCTAGCACAGTGAAACCCCGTCTCTACTAAAACAAAAAAAATTAGCTGGGTGTGGTGGCGGGCGCCTAAAGTCCCAGCTACTCGGGAGGCTGAGGCAGGAGAATGGCGTGAACCCGGGAGGCGGAGCTTGCAGTGAGCTGAGATCGTACCACTGCACTCCAGCCTGGACGACACAGTGAGACTCCATCTCAAAAAAAAGTCAAATGCAGCACAGTGTCATTTTTCATTTGGTTCCCAGCCTCCTTGGCTTCTTTGACGGTTACAGAGCCAAGTGATTTTTTTTTTTTTTTTTTGAGACGGAGTCTCGCTCTGTCGCCCAGGCTGGAGTGCAGTGGCCCGAACTCGACTCACTGCAACCTCCGCCTCCCAGGTTCAAGTGATTCTCCAGCCTCAGCCTCCTGAGCATCTGGGACTACAGGCGCTGCCACCACAGCCGGCTAATTTTTTGTATTTTTAGTAGCGACGAGTTTTCACTGAGTTAGCCAGGATGCTCTCAATCTCCTGACCTCATGATCCGCCCTCCTTAGCCTCCCAAAGTGCTGGGATTACAGGTGTGAGCCACCGTTCCCACCCCCAGGTGATTTTAAATAGTTTTGATTTGGACCTTAACTACATTAAAATTGATTAATCATTGATATAATTTGGATCAAAAATCTCATGTTGAGACGCAATACCTAGTGTTGGAGGTGGGGACCGGTGGGAAGTGTTTTGGTCATGGGGGCAGAACCCTCGTGACTTGGTGCTGTTATCACCATAGTGAGTGAAATCTCGCGAGAAAAGCGTGTACCACCTCCCCCACCTCTTGCTGCAGCTCTCACGTGCTGTGCCTGTCCAGGTGTGCCTGCCTCGGCTGTGCCTCTGCCATGAGTAAATAAGTGCCCCCTGAGGCCTCCCCAGAAGCCGAGTAGGTGCCAGTACTAAACTTCCTGTGCAGCTGCAGAACTGTGAGCCAATCAAACCTCTTTTCTTTATAAATTACCCAGGCTCGGGTATTTTTTATAGCAATACAAGGACGGCCTAACACAACTGTAATTCTTGTCTCATGATATGTGCTGTTCCTTAGTCCTTTCGTGACTCTCTTTGTTTATTTTTCCATCTGGAAAAATCTATAATAGTAATGTAATAAGCGCTAACTATGGAATAATGGTGATAGAATCTCATGTCCACCACCACCAACATAAATTGATTTTCGACAATAACCTGTATAGAAACATAGCCTCCTTCCTAACCCACCCACCAATGTGCTTCCACCCATGCCATCATCATCCTCGGTCCTGTGTTCATCAGTCTTTTCCTTTCCTTTTTTAAATTGAGGTAAAAATTACACACAAAAATAACCATTTTAAAGTGTATGTTTCAGAGTCATTTGGCACATTCATCACGTTGTGCAACCATTTATTATCTTTATTTATTTATTTATTTATTTATTTATTTATTATTACTATTATTGAGACAGAGTCTCCCTCTGTCACCCAGGCTGGAGTGCAATGGCGCAATTTCGGCTCACTGCAACGTCTGCCTCCCCAGTTTAAGCGATTCTTATGCCTCAGCCTCCCAAGTAGCTGGGATCGCAGGTGCACACCACGGTGCCTGGGCAATTTTTGTATTTTTAGTAGAGATGGGGTTTTCCCATGTTGGCCAGGCTGGTCTCAAACTCCTGGCTTCAAGTGATCAGCCCACCTCAGCCTTCCAAAGTACTGGAATTACAGACGTGAGAGCCATGGCACTGGGCCCATTACCTCTATATAATTCCATGATATTTTCATCACCCTTCCCCGCAAAGAACCCCTTATACATTAAGCAGTCACTCCCATGTCTCCGTCCTCCAACACCTGGCAACCATTAATCTGATTTTTGTCTCTATGGATTTTCCTATTCTAAATATTTCAAATAAATGGAATCATATAATGTATGATCTTTTGTGCCTGGTTACTTTTACTGTGCATGTTTTTGTGGTTCAAGCATGCTGTAGCATTTATCAATACTTACTTCTTTTTGTGATTGAGTAATATTCCATTGTATGGATATACCACATTTTAAAATTCATTCATTAGTTCATGGATATATGCGTTGTTTCTACCTTTTGGTCCTTGAGAATAGTGCTGCTATGAACATTCATGTGCAAAGTTTTGTTTGAATACATGTTTTCATTTGTCTTAGGCGTATGCATAGGAGTAAAATTGCTGGGTCATATGGTAATTCTATGTTTATCTTATTGAGGGACTACTAAATTATTTTCCACAGTGCTTGCACCATTTTATATTTCTTTTTTTTTTTGAGATGGAGTCTCGCTCTGTCACCCAGGCTGGAGTGCAGTGGCCGGATCTCAACTCACTGCAAGCTCCGCCTCCCGGGTTCAGGCCATTCTCCTGCCTCAGCCTCCCAAGTAGCTGGGACTACAGGCGGCCGCCACCTCGCCCGGTTAGTTTTTTGTATTTTTCTTAGTAGAAATGGGGTTTCACCGTGTTAGCCAGGATGGTCTCAATCTCCTGACCTCGTGATCCGCCCGTCTGGGCCTCCCAAAGTGCTGGGATTACAGGCTTGAGCCACCGCGCCCGGCCACCATTTTATATTTCTAGCAATGCATGAAGGTTCCAGTTTCTCCACATCCTTGCCAATCTTTTAATTTAAAAAAAAAAAATTTTTTTTATAGCCATCCTTGTGAGTGGGAAGTGATTCTCCTTGTGGTTTTGATTTGCATTTCCCTAATGACTAATGATGTTGAACATCTTTTCATGTGCTTGTATCTTCCTTGGAGAAAGTCCTATTCAAGCCCTCTGCCCATTCTTTTGTGTGTGTGTGTGTTGGGGGCAGGGGGGCCCTGTGTCTGTGTGCTTGTTTGTTGTTGAAGTATAAGAGAGTTTTTAAAAATATAATCTGGGTACTACATCCTTATCAGATAAATGATTTGAGAATATTTTTCTCCCATTCTGTAGGTTGTCTTTTCACTTTCTTGATCATGTCCTGGGACTCTCAGATGTTTTACATTTTGAAGAAGTCTAATTTATCCAGTTTTTTTTCTTTGATTTCTTATGATTTTGGTATTATATCTAAGACTTCATTGACAAATGCAAGGTCATAAAGATTTACCCCTATGTTTTCTTCTAAGAGTTTTAATAGTTTTAGCTCTTATATGGAGATCTTTGATTTAATTTTTGTATATGCTGTGAGGTAGGGTTGCAATTTCATTTGGATATCCAGTTGTCTCAGCATTGTTTGTGGAAGAGACTGTGCTTTCCCTATTGAATGTTCTTGGAACCCTTGTCAAAAAAATCATGTATGTATGAGTTTATTTCTGGGGTCTCAATACTATCCCATTGTGTGTGTATATGTGTGTGTATCCTTATGGCAATGCCATGCTATTTTGATTACCATAGCTTTGTAGTTAAGTTTTCAAATTGGAAAGTGTGAGTTCTGCAGCTTTTTCTTCTTCAAGATTTTCTTTGGTGATTTGGGGTCCCTTCAATTTCATGTGACTTTTAGGGATCAGCTTTTTCATTTCTGCAAAAGAGGCCACTGAGATTTTGCTAGAGATTGCATTGACTCTGTAGATTATTTTTAGAGTATTGACATGTTAACAGTATTAAGTCTTCCAATCCATAAGCACTGATGTTCTTCCATTTACTTAGCTTTTCTTTAATTTCATTTAGCAATATTTTTGTAGTTTTCAGTGTGTTACGTCTTGAACTCTTTGGTTAAATGTATTCCTAAATATTCTATCCTTTTTGATGCTATTATAAAGCACTTCTTAGAATTTTCTTCTCAGAAACACAACTTATTTTTGAGTGTTGATCTTGTGTACTGCAATTTGGCTGAATTAGTTTATTAGCTCTACTAAGTGTGTATGTGTGTATGTATATTCCTTGTAATTTTATATATACAAGATCATGTTATCTGCAAATGAAGATAGATTAACTTCTCCCTTTCATTTCTTTTATTCTGCATTTTCTATTATTTCTAGGTGTCTTTTACTTCCTTTTCTTTAATTGCTCTGGCTAGAACTTCTATTAAAATATTAAATGGAGTATGAAGGTAGACATCTTTATCCTAGGGGGAAAGCTTTTGGTCTTTCACCATTGAATATAATGTAAGTGGTAGGTTTTTCACAAAAGCCTTTCATCATGTTGAGGGATTTCACTTCTGTGCTTAGTTTGTTGCATATTTTTATGATGAATGCTGAATATTAGCAAATACTTTTTCTGTGTCAAAATGAGATGATCATGTGTTTTTTTCTTTCATTCTATTAATGCGTGACATATTGCATTGATTTTTTTTGTATGTTTAGCCATCCTTGCATTACTGCAAGGATAAGTCCCACTTGGTTATAATATATAATTTACTTTTTTTATTATTATACTTTAAGTTATAGGGTGCATGTGCACAATGTGTGGGTTTGTTACATATGTATACATGTGCCATGTTGGTTTGCTGCACCCATTAACTTGTCATTTACATTAGGTATTTCTCCTAATGCTATCCCTCCCCACCGCCCCCTCACAACAGGCCCTGGTGTGTGATGCTCTCCACTGTGTGTCCAAGTGTTTTCATTGTTCATTTCCCACCTATGAGTGAGAACATGCGGTGTTTGCTTTTCTGTCCTTGCAGTAGTTTGCTCAGAATGATGGTTTCCAGCTTCATCCATATTGCCTCAAAGGACATGAACTCATCCTTTTTTATGGCTGCATAGTATTCCATAGTGTATATGTGCCACATTTTCTTAATCCAGTCTATCACTGATGGACATTTGGGTTGGTTCCAAGTCTTTGCTATTGTGAATAGTGCTGCAATAAACATACATGTGCATGTGTCTTTATAGTAGCATGATTTATAATCCTTTGGGTATATACCCAGTAATGGGATGGCTAGGTCAAATGGTATTTCTAGTTCTAGATCCTTGAGGAATCACCACAATGTCTTCCACAATGGTTGAACTAGTTTACACTCCCACCAACAGTGTAAAAGCATTCCTATTTCTCCACATCCTCTCCAGCACCTGTTGTTTCCTGACTTTTTAATGATTGCCATTCTAACTGGTGTGAGATGGTATCTCATTGTGGTTTTGATTTGCATTTCTCTGATGACCAGTGATGATGAGCATTTTTTCATGTGTCTGTAGGCTGCGTAAATGTCTTCTTTTGAAAAGTGTCTGTTCATATCCCTTGCCCACTTTTTGATGGGGTTGTTTGATTTCTTCTTGTAAATTTGTTTAAGTTCTTTGTAGATTCTGGATATTAGCCCTTTGTCAGATGAGTAGATTGCGAAACTGTTTTCCCGTTCTGTAGGATGCCTGTTCACTCTGATGGTAGTTTCTTTGGCTGTGCAGAAGCTCTTTAGTTTAATTAGATCCCATTTGTCTATTTTGGCTTTTGTTGCCATTGCTTTTGGTGTTTTAGTCGTAAAGTCCTTGCCCATGCCTATGTCCTGAATGGTGTTGCCTAGGTTTTCTTCTAGGGCTTTTATGGTTTTAGGTCTAACATTTAAGTCTTTAATCTATCTTGAATTAATTTTTGTATAAGGCGTAAGGAAGGGATCCAGTTTCAGCTTTCTACTTATGGCTAGCCAGTTTTTCCCAGCACCATTTATTAAATAGGGAATCCTTTCCCCATTTCTTGTTTTTGTCAGATTTGTCAAAGATCAGATGATTGTAGATGTGTGGTGTTATTTCTGAGGCCTCTGTTCTGTTCCATTGGTCTGTATCTCTGTTTTGGTACCAGTACCATGCTATTTTGGTTACTGTAGGCTTGTAGTATAGTTTGAAGTCAGGTAGTATGATGCCTCCAGCTTTGTTCTTTTAGCTTAGGATTGTCTTGGCAATGCAGGCTCTTTTTTGGTTCCATATGAACTTTAAAGCAGTTTCTTCCAATTCTGTGAAGAAAGTCATTGGCAGCTTGATGGGGATGGCACTGAATCTATAAATTATCTTGGGCAGTATGGCCATTTTCACAATATTGATTCTTTCTATCCATGAGCATGGAATGTTCTTCCATTTGTTTGTGTCCTCTTTTATTTCATTGAGCAGTGGTTTGTAGTTCTCCTTGAAGAGGTCCTTTACATCCCTTGTAAGTTGGATTCCTAGGTATTTTATTCTCTTTGTAGTAATTGTGAATGGGAATTCACTCATGATTTGGCTCTCTGTTTGTCTGTTATTGGTGTATAAGAATACTTGTGATTTTTGCACATTGATTTTGTATCCTGAGACTTTGCTGAAGTTGCTTATCAGCTTAAGGAGATTTTGGGCTGAGATGATGGGGTTTTCTACATATACAATCATGTCATCTGCAAACAGGGACAATTTGACTTCTTCTTTTCCTAATTGAATACCCTTTATTTCTTTCTCCTGCCTGATTGCCCTGGTCAGAACTTCCAACACTATGTTGAATAGGAGTGGTGAGAGAGGGCATCCCTGTCTTGTGCCAGTTTTCAAAGAGAATGCTTCCAGTTTTTTGCCCATTCAGTATGATACTGGCTGTGGGTTTGTCATAAATAGCTCTTATTATTTTGAGATACATTCCATCAATACCTAGTTTATTGAGAGTTTTTAGCATGAAGGGGTGTTGAATTTTGTCAAAGGCCTTTTCTGCATCTATTGAGATAATCATGTGGTTTTTGTCTTTGGTTCTGTTTATGTGATGGATTACATTTACTGATATGCATATGTTGAACCAGCCTTGCATCCCAGGGATGAAGCCAACTTGATCTTGATGGATAAGCTTTTTGATGTGCTGCTGGATTCGTTTTGCCAGTATTTTATTGAGGATTTTCACATCAATGTTCATTAGGGATATTAGTCTAAAATTCTCTTGTTTTGTTTGTGTCTCTGCCAGGCTTTGGTCTCAGAATGATGCTGGCCTCACAAAATGAGTTAGGGAGGATTCCTTCTTTTTCTATTGATTGGAATACTTTCAGAAGGAATGGTACCAGCTCTTCTTTGTACCTCTGGTAGAATTCAGCTGTGAATCTGTCTGGTTCTGGACTTTTGTTGGTTGGTAGGCTATTAATTATTGCCTCAATTTCAGAGCCTGTTATTGGTCTGTTCAGACATTCAACTTCTTTCTGGTTTAGTCTTGGGAGGGTGTATGTGTCCAGGAATTTATCCATTTCTTCTAGATTTTCTAGTTTATTTGCATAAAGATGTTTATAGTATTCTCTGATGGTAGTTTGAATTTCTGTGGGATCGGTGGTGATATCCCCTTATTATTTTTTATTGAGTCTATTTGATTCTTGTCTCTTTTCTTCTTTATTAGTCTTGCTAGCAGTCTATCAATTTTGTTGATCTTTTCAAAAAACCAACTCCTGGATTCATTGATTTTTTGAAGGTTTTTTTTGTGTCTCTATCTCCTTTAGTTCTTCTCTGATCTTAGTTATTTCTTGCCTTCTGCTAGCTTTTGAATTTGATTGCTCTTGTTCTGTAGTTCTTTTAATTGTGATGTTAGGGTATTGATTTTAGATCTTTCCTGCTTTCTCTTGTGGGCATTTAGTGCTATAAATTGCCCTCTACACACTGCTTTAAATGTGTCCCAGAGATTCTGGTATGTTGTATCTTTGTTCTCATTGGTTTCAAAGAACATCTTTATTTCTGCCTTCATTTCATTATTTACCCAGTAGTCATTCAGGAGCAGGTTGTTCAGTTTCCATGTAGATGTGCGATTTTGAGTGAGTTTCTTAATCCTGAGTTCTAATTTGATTGCACTGTGGTCTGAGAGACAGTTTGTTGTGATTTCTGTTCTTTTACATTTGCTGGGGAGTGCTTTACTTCCAACTATGTGGTCAGTTTTGGAATAAGTGAGATGTGGTGCTGAGAAGAATGTATATTCTGTTGATTTGGGGTGGAGAGTTCTGTAGATGTCTATTAGGTCTGCTTGGTGCAGAGCTGAGTTCAAGTCCTGGATATCTTTGTTAATCTTCTGTCTCGTTGATCTGTCTAATGTTGACAGTGGGGTGTTAAAGTCTCCCATCATTATTGTGTGGGAGTCTAAGTCTCTTTGTAGGTCTCTAAGGACTTGCTTTATGAATCTTGGTGCTCCTGTATTGGGTGCATATATATTTAGGATAGTTAGCTCTTCTTGTTGAATTGATCCCTTTATCGTTATGTAATGGCCTTCTTTGTCTCTTTTGATCTTTGTTGGTTTAAAGTCTGTTTTATCAGAGACTGGGATTGCAACCCCTGCCTTTTTTTTTTTTTTTTTTTTTTCTTTTTTTTTGCTTAGCAGATCTTCCTCCATCCCTTTATTTTGAGCCTATGTGTGTCTCTGCATGTGAGATGGGTCTCCTGAATACAGCACACTGATGGGTCTTGACTCTTTATCCAATTTGCCTGTCTGTGTCTTTTAATTGGGGCATTTAGCCCATTTACATTTAAGGTTAATATTGTTATGTGTGAATTTGATCCTGTCATTATGATGTTAGCTGATTATTTTGCCCATTGTTTGATGCAGTTTCTTCCTAGCATCGATGGTCTTTACAATTTGGCATGTTTTTGCAGTGGCTGGTACTGGTTGTTCCTTTCCATTTTTAGTGCTTCCTTCAGGAGCTCTTATAAGTCAGGCCTGGTGGTGACAAAATCTCTCAGCATTTGCTTGTCTCTAAAGGATTTTATTTCTCCTTCACTTACGAAGCTTAGTTTGGCTGGATATGCAATTCTGGGTTGAAAATTCTTTTCTTTAAGAATGTTGAATACTGGCCCCCACTCTCTTCTGACTTGTAGAGTTTCTGCCGAGAGATCCGCTGTTAGTTGGTGGGCTTCCCTTTGTGGGTAACCCGACCTTTCTCTCTGACTGCCCTTAGCATTTTTCCCTTAATTTAACCTTGGTGAATCTGACAATTATGTGTCTTGGGGTTGCTTATCTTAAGGAGTATCTTTGTGGTGTTCTCTGTATTTCCTGAATTTGAATGTTGGCCTGCCTTGCTAGGTTGGGGGAGTTCTCCTGGATAATATCCTGAAGAATGTTTTCCAGCTAGGTTCCATTCTCCCCATCACTTTCAGGTACATCAATCAAACATAGATTTGGACTTTTCACATAGTCCCATATTTCTTGGAGGCTTTGTTCATTTCTTTTTACTCCTTTTTCTCTAAAATTCTCTTCTCACTTCATTTCATTAATTTGATCTTTAATCACTGATACTCCTTCTTCCACTTGATCAAATCGGCTCCTGAAGCTTGTGCATACATCACGTAGTTCTCGTGCCATGGTTTTCAGCTCCATCAGGTCACTTAAGGTCTTCTCTACACTGTTTATTCTTATTAGCCATTCATCTAATCTTTTTCAAGGTGTTTAGCTTCCTTGTGATGGGTTCGAACATCCTCCTTTAGCTCGAAGAAGTTTTTTATTACCGACTTTCTGAAGCCTAATTCTGTCAACTTGTCAAAGTCATTCTCCATCCTGCTTTGTTCCATTGCTGGCGAGGAGCTGTGATCCTTTGGAGGAGAAGGGGTGCTCTTGTTTTTAGAATTTTCAGCTCTTCTGCTCTGGTTTCTCCCCATCTTTGTGGTTTTGTCTACCTTTGGTCTTTGATGATGGTGATGTACAGATGGGGTTTTGGTGTGGATATCCTTTTTGTTGATGTTGATGCTATTCCTTTCTGTTTGTTAGTTTTCCTTCTAACAGTAGGTCCCTCAGCTGCAGGTCTGTTGGAGTTTGCTGGAGGTCCACTCCAAACCCTGTTTGCCTGGGTATCACCAGTGGAGGCTTCAGAACAGCAAATATTGCAGAATAGCAAATATTTCTGCCTGATCCTTCCTCTGGAAGCTTCATCTCAGAGAGGCATCTGGCTGTATGAGGTGTCAGTCGGCCCCTACTGGGAGATGTCTCCAAGTTAGGCTACATGGGGGTCCAGGACCCACTTGAGGAAGCAGTCTGTCCATTCTCAGAGCTCAAACACCATGCTGGGAGAACTACTGCTCTCTTCAGAGCTGTCAAACAGGGACATTTAAGTCTGCAGAAGTTTCTGCTGCCTTTTGTTCAACTATGCCCTGCCCCCAGAGGTGGAGTCTACAGAGGCAGGCGGGCCTGGTTGAGCTGCGGTGGGCTCCACCCAGTTCCAGCTTCCTGGCTGCTTTGTTTACCTACTCAAGCCTCAGCAATGGCGGACGCCCCTCCCCAAGGCAGGCTTGCCACCTTGCAGTTCAATCTCGGACTAGCAGTGAGCAAGGCTCCGTGGGCATGGGACCGGCTGAGCCAGGTGCGGGATATAATCTGATGTGCCCTTTGCTAAGGCTGTTGGAAAAGCGCAGTGTTTAGGTTGTAGTCTCCTGATTTTCCCGGTACAGTCTGTCACAGCTTCCCTTGGCTAGGAAAGGGAAATCCCCTGACCCCTTGCGCTTCCCCGAGTGAGGCAATGCCCCGTCCTCCTTTGGCTCACCCTGGATGGGCTGCACCCACTTTCCAACCAGTCCCAATAAGATGAACCAGGGACCTCAATTGGAAATGCAGAAATCACCCATCTTCTGTCTCGATCATACTGGGAGCTGCGGACCAGAGCTGTTCCTATTCGGCCATGTTGGAATGGACCTCCTACTTTTTTTTTTTTTGGGACAGGATCTCACCTTGTCACCCAGGCTGGAGTGCAGTAGTGCAGTCATGTCTCAGTGAGCCTGAATATCCTGGGCATAAGCGATCCTCTTGTATCAGCCCCTCAAGTAGCTGGGACCACATGTGTGTGCCACCATGCCTGGCTATTTTTAAAAATATTTTTTAGCTTGATCTTTTGCTAGCTTCCTAAGGTGTAAAGTTAAGTTATTGATTTGGATCTCTTTTCTTTATTTAATGGAAGCATTTATAGCTATACCTATCCATTTGAGTGCTGCTTTCTCTGCATCCCATAAGTTTTGCTATTTCTGTTTTCATTTTTATTCATCTCTTAAGTATTTTAAAATTTTACTTGTAATTTCTTCTTGACCCATTTGTTGTTTATGAGTGTGTAGCTTAATTTCCATATGTTTGTTTATTTCACATATTTTGCAACAGTGTTCCTCCTGTTAGTGATTTCTAGCCTTATTCCATTGTGGTAAGAGAAGATACTTTGTATGATTTCAGTCCTTTACAATTTACCCAGACTTGTTTTGTAGCCTATTGTATGGTGTGTCCTGGAGAATGTTCCGTGTGTACTTGTGTATTCTGCTGTTGGTAGGTAGAGTTTTCTATGTGTTGGTTAGGTTTAATTTATGTCATCTAAGACTTCTATTTCCTTAATATTATTTTGTGTAATTGTTCTATCCATTATTGAAAATGGGCTGTTGAAAATTCCAACTACAATTGTAGAACTCTATATTTCTCCCTTTAATCTTGTCAGTGTTTGCCTCATATAGTTTTGTGCTCTGTCATTGAGTGCATGTATGTTTATAATTGTTATAGCTTTGTGATGGATTTATCCTTTTACCAATATGTAATGTCCTTCTTTGTCTCTTGTAAAAAAAAGTGACATAAATTCTATTGTCTGATATTAGTTTTACCACCCCAACTGTCATTAGTTACTATTTGTATGAGATACCTTTTCCTGTCATTTCACTTTCAACCTATTTGTGTCTTTGAATCTAATGTCTCTTGTAGACAGTATATAACTATATTTTTTCAACCCATTCTGCCTTTTAATTAGAAAGTTTAACCTATCTAAATTTAAAGTAGTAACCGATGAGGAAGAACCTACTTCTGCCATTTCGCTGTTTGCTTTCTGTATGTTGTATGTTTTTATTTCTCTGTTTCTCCATTACTGCCTTTCTGTAATTGAGTTGTCCTACTGTACCATTTTGCTTCCCTTCTTATTTCTTTTTCTGTGTATTTTAAAGTTTTTCTCTTAGTGGTTATACTTCAGATTATAATTAACATCTAAATTCATAAAATCAAGTTTGAATTAATACTAATATAGTTTCAATAGTGTACAAAGAATGATACTCCTTTATTTTTATTTTATTTTATTTTAAGATGGGGTCTTACTCCGTAACTCAGGCTGTGGTGCAGTGATGTAATCATAGCTCACTGTAACCTTAAACTCGGGCTCAAGCAATCCTCCCACCTTAGCCTTCTGAGTAGCTGGTACTACAGTCACAGAGCACCACACCTGGCTAAATTTTTTCTTTTTAATTTTTAGTAGATATGAGGCCTTGCTCTTTTGCCCTTGCTGGTCTCAAACTCCTGGCCTCAAGTGATCCTCCTGCCTCAGCCTCCCAAAGTGGTGCAATTATAGGCATGAGGCACTGTCTGGCTAAAGATGATACTTCTTTAGAGCTTCATCTCCCTCTTTACTTTGTTATTGTTCCAAATTACATCTTTGTACATTATATAGTCATTAACATGGATTATTGTTTTATGCATTTGTCTTTTAAATAAAATGAGAAAGAGGGATTACAAATGAAAAATGCAGTGATACTATGTTTAAATTTACTTATGTATTTATATATGTACTGTGATCTTTTTTTTTTTTTTTTTGAGACAGAGTCTCGCTCTGTTCCCCAGGCTAGAATGCAGTGGTGCAGTCTTGGCTCACTGCAAGCTCCACCTCCCAGGTTCATGCCATTCTCCTGCCTTAGCCTCCCGAGTAGCTGGGACTACAGGCACCTGCCACCATGCCCAGCTAATTTTTTTGGATTTTTACTAGAGACAGGGTTTCACCGTGTTAGCCAGGATGGTCTTGATCTCCTGACCTCATGATCCACCCGCCTTGGCCTCTCAGAGTGCTGGGATTACAGGCGTGAGCCGTCACGCCCGGCCTCTTTTTTTAAAATTAAAAACCATTTGGATTTTATTTTTTTAAAAAACAAATTAAGTTTACACATAGCTGAATAGAGCATTTCAAAATCTAATGTTTTTTTTTTTTTGATGGATGAAATGCAGACTGCAAACATTCAAACATTCTTGTTACTCTGATACCATGATCTATGTGAAAAAATGTGCTACATTCATTTTTTAAACTGAGGCTAAGCATTTAAAGAGTTGAATTCACAATTAGTCTATGTCTTATCAGAGGGAAGTTATTTGCACTGTTCTGTGATATTTGTGAAGATTTCTTTATTGCTTTAATAGCAATATTTCTAAGACTATCTCATACTGTGTTTCTGTCTCATACTTTAATGTGGAACAATGATATTCTGGACACCGAACTCATACATGATTTATAACACTACTGTGAGTCAAACAAAAAGATCACCTTTATTTAGTTTTAAGATTTAGATTTTAGGTTTAGATTAAACATACATGTACTTTATCATATGTCATACATGTCAATGCTCTTCATCTTTCATGGGAGAGAGTTGATGTGTATAATGCCTACCTAATATAGAAGGGCCTTTCATAGGTTGGAGGTAGCAACAATTGACCACATGCTTTTACAAAAACAGTTGGAATGAAGAAATAAGAGTAATTTGAATTGAATTACTTTAATATTTTTTCATGTAATCTCAAATACTGTCATTATAAAAAAGTGTACATTGATGGAGAGGTATAATCATATTCAATGTCTTTACTTCTTTCAAACATATAATTACCTAATTATTTTGAGTTTAGATTATTCTCTGTAATAACCACTCTGATTTAGAGTAATGTCTCAAAGTGTTATTACTTTAGTTCTTTCTAGGGTGATTCTTCTGATTTTAATTTAGACTTTAATTTTTTATTAAATATGTTCCTACATTTATTGAGCCTGTAGTTTCTTCCTAGCATAAACTCTGATGTTTTCTAGGGTATATATTTTGGATAAAGGTCTTTTTCACATTTATTACATTTATATGGGTTCTCTGCTATGGGAACTCTCTGTCAAGTAAGATTTGTGCAACAGCTAAAGGCTTTGATAACTACTGTATATTTGTAAAAATGTTTTTTAACATAAATAATGTGGTGTTTTCTAAGGTATATATCTTGAGTAAATTTTTTTTCAAAATCATTACATGTATTAGATTTCTATCCAATATTGATTTTCTAACGTTGAGTAGGGTGTGAGTACCAGTTTTGGGCATTGGCACATTCTTTATACTTGTGGGGTTTTTATCTGGGGTGAATTATCTGATACTAAGTAAGGTTTGAGCACCTGTTAAAGGCCTTGACACATTCTTTGCATTTGAAAGGTTTCACTCCAGTATGGAGTCTCTAATGTTGAGTAAGTTATGACCCCAGTTTAAAGCTTTGCCACATTCTCTACATTTAAAAAGTCTCTCTCCAGTATGAATTCTCTGATGTTGTGTAAAGTGTGTGTATTGGTTAAAGGCTTTGTGCGTTCTTTACATTTGAAGGGTTTCTCTCCAGTATGGATTTTTTGATGTTGTCTAAGATGCGAGTCCCAGGTAAAAGTTTTGCCACATTCTTTATATTTCAATGATTTCTCTCCAGTGTCGATTAGCTTATGTCTATTTAGATGTGATGATTGCCTAAAGATTATTATACATTTACTACATCTTTGTGAGTTCTCTCCAATGTTAATTATTTGATGTTGAGAAAGTTTTAAGAACTGGCTAGAAGTTTTATTACCATATTCATTACAGTTGTCAGGCTTTTCTGGAATATGGATACTCTGATAAAAAATAAATTTTGAGGATCAATAAAATACTTTCTGACATTCATTACATTTATAATCATTTTCTAGAAAATAAGTACTCTGTTGCTTACTAATTTTTGAGTCATGGTTAAAGTTTTTCTGATTTTCATTACAGAAGATGGACTTCAAAAACTGATGTTGATATTTACTTACAGAAACACATGCTTCTGTAGAAGTAGCCAATATAAACTGAGCCTTCTTCTGTAATATTCTGTTTTTTATCTCCTTTCACAGTTAAAATTTTGTTATGAGTAGTTGTCTAATATTGGCTGTGTACATTATGACGTTCTTTTTGCCCTCCACCTTCACCCACACTTTCACAGTTTTTCCATAAGTGTTAATTTTTAAGGCCACAGCACCCGCATCTTCCCAGTGTTGCTTTTTTAGAATGAATCTTCTATGCCTTGCTCGGGTGAAAGTCCTTGGTTGTAGTAAGAATACATAGCCGGCCACGTGCAGTGGTGCACACCTGTAATCCCAGCACTTTGGGAGGCTGAGGCGGGTGGATCACCTGAGGTCAGGAGTTTGTGACCAACCTGACTAACATGATGAAACCCTATCTCTACTAAATACAAACAAATTTGCTGGGTGTGGTGGCACATGCCTGTAATCCAAGCTACTTGGGAGGCTGAGACAGGAGAATTGCTTGTACCTGGGAGGCAAAGGTTGCAGTGAGCTGAGATCGTGCCATTGCACCCTAGCCTGGGCAACAAGAGTGAAACTCTGTCTCAAAAAAAAAAAAAAAAAAAAGTACACAGCCAGGAAGGCCAGGTTTCTGTTGTTCTCTAACATCATATCCGTATACAAATTCCCTGGGCAGGGGCTAGGCATTTGCACTCTCTGGAGAGAATTCTACAGTCACATCTCTGAATATTGAGTCCCATGTCTCAGAATCAGGGATGTCCTGGAGTCTTAGCTATATATCTTCCGATCCCAGCAGGTCACAGAACAATGGAGGCTGTGGCAGAATCACCTAGGCCTCCCAGAACAGAGGACACATGGCATGAAGACCTAACCCCAAGCTCTGGCTGGAGCAAGAGGTGTGATCTTTTTAAAAATATGGCTTAAGTTATGGTATAGTGTCCTTTCATCCTGACGGCCTCTCTATTAACATTCCCTGTAGTACATGTCTACTAGTGAAAGACTTTCTCAGTTTTTATTTATCTGGGAATATCTTAATTTTTTCTTAATTTTGGGGCGATAGTTTTGCCAGATACAGAATTCATACTTGACTGTTTTTCCCCCACTGGACTTTAAATATTTTATCTTACTGCCTTCTAGCCTGCATGATTTCTGAAGAAAATTTGGCTGTTAATACTTTTGACTGTAATTGTCCTGTTCTTTGACTGTTACTACTGTTATATGTGATCAGATGCTTCTTTCTTTCTGCTTTCGAGATTTTCTCTTTTCTTTGGCTTTCAGCAATTTTATTATAGTGTGTCTTGATGTGTCTTAAAATTCATCCTTCTTAGAGTTTGTTGATATTCTTGTATGTAGAGATTTGTGTCTTTCATCAGATTTGGGAAGCTTTTGGCTATTCTTTCTTCAAAAATTCTTTCTGTCCTTTTCTCCCTCTCCTATCCCTCTTGGAATCTCATTATGCATATGTTGGTATAGTTGGTATTGTCCTACTGGCTCTGCATATCTTTTTCACTTTTTTTGTTTTTACTCCTCAGATGAAATAATCTTAATTTGCCTATCTTCAGATAATACTGATACTTTCTTCTGTCTGACCAAATCTGTTGGTGAACACCTCTAGTGAAATTGCCTTTCTGTTATACTTTTTATCTCCAAAATTTCTATTTGGTTCTTTTTAAAAAATAATTTTTAATCACTTTATTGATATTTGCTGTTTGATGAGACATTGTTCTCCTGATTTCCATGAGTTCTTTTTCTATGAGTTCTTTTAGCCTTTTAGCATATTTAAGATAGTTCATTTAAAGTATTTTTCTTTTTCTTTCTTTCTTTTTTTTTTTTTTTTTTTTTTGTGAGACAGGCCCTCCCTCAGTCACCCAGGCTGGAATGCAGTGGTGCCATCTCGACTTATCACAACTCTGCCTCCTGGGCTGAAGTGATGCTCCTGCCTCAGCCTCCTAAGTAGCTGGGACTACAAGCGTGAGCCACCATGCCTGGCTAATTAGGTCTTTTTCTGATATGTCCAATGCCTAGGCTTTCTCAGGGAGGCTTCTACTAGTTTATTTTTTCCCCGTGAATGGCCAAACTTTCTTCTTCTTTTTTTTTTGTTTTTGCATGTCTCATAACTTTTTGTTGTTAACTGGACATTTTGAACATTATAATGTAGTGACACTGGAAATAGATTCCTCCCACCCCAGTATTGCTGTTGCTTATTGTGGGTTATTGTTATTTGTTTTATTATTAGTTTTCTGAACTATTTTTATAAAGTCCATATTTTATATGTGGTCAATAAAATCTATGTTCCATTAGCTTAGTGGTCAGCTAGTGTTGGAGTTTCATTAAATGACTTAGGCCAATAAAAGAAAAAACAAGAAAAAGAAAGGACCACCATATCCTCCTAGTCTTTGCAGATTGCCTCTGGGTTAGGTTACTCTTTGATGCTTGACTGGGCCGTTTACAATTCTGCCTTAGCCTTGTGAAAGGAAAATAAATCTTGGGGCCCCCAAATCACTAAGCTAAATGGGAAAGTCAAGCTGGGAACTGCTTAGGGCAAATCTGCCTCCCATTGTGTTCAAAGTCACCCCTCTGCTCACCGAAATAAATGCATATCTGATTGCCTCATTTGGAGAAGCTAATCAGAAACTCAAAAGAATGCAACAATTTGTCCCTTATCTACCTATGCCCTGGAAGCCCCCTCACCGCTTTGAGTTGTCCCACCTTTCCTGACTGAACCAATATACATCCTACACATATGGATTGATGTCTCATGTCTCGCTAAAATGTAGAAAACCAAGCTGTGCCCCTACCGTCTTGGACACATGTCAGCAAGACCTCTTGAGGCTGTATCATGGGCACACGTCCTCAGCCTTGGGAAATTAACTTTCTAAATTAACTGAGACCTGTCTCAGATTTTCAGGGTTCACAGCCTTCACTTCCTATTTGCATAAAACCTGAAAACTCACCAGAGGTGAGAGCTTAAGGTCTTCTCAGGCCTTTTCAGAGCATGTGTCCAACCCTGGGCGTGTGCCTCTTCTCCTTGATCCCCCAGTATAGGTGGTAGCTTTTAAAATCCCTTATTCCCCCAGGCATCTCCTTTCCCAAGCCCTTCTTCCCTAGGTTTGGTCTGTTTATTGATTGTCCTGAGTGTCATTCATTGCCCTAGTCTGCTGCAGCCAACACTTTTGCCTTCAAATGCTTTCAGCAGGCCACTACTTGGGAAGTTGCTCCAGTCCCAGGAATGCTCTGAGTTGGGCAAAACAAAGGCAAGCCCTTGCACCAGTCCTTCAGGGAGCTACCAGACAGGCCGCTTGAAACCTACAACCACAGTTCTTTGAGAGTAAGGTTCATGTTTCTCCTTGTGGCATTAGCAATCTGAACTCAGGGTATGGGTTGCCATCTTCACAGTCATGTTGATCTGGAGAGTGGGATGTGGTAGGCAGGCAATTTAAATGCCATAGCACTCTCTTAAGGCAATTTAGCAGCTTATTTCTTTATTGAGCTTTTTGTAAGTAAGTTCTTGACTGGATTCCAGAGTTCTACAAAAGTTGATTTAGATAATTTTGCTTTATTCATGGATTTTGTGGAGAAATGGAGTCCTGGAATTCTCCACCATTTTCAGTGACATCACTTCTTTCTTTACCTTTTTGTATCCTTCATTGTATCTTTATATATTCCTAAAGTTTTAAAAATTGTTTTTATCTTTATCAGTAGGTTATTACATTGCATATTATTATTTGTCTTGTTTAAAAGCTGATTATTATATAGCTACAGGTCGTCCCTGTCTTTGTATGTGATACTGTGCTTCATGTTTTGCCTGATGAAGGATATTCTGGAATGGAAGTATTTTGGGGAGATTGATTTGGCCTTCACTATGTAAATATTGTTTGCATGCTTTAATTCAGGGTGAGTTAGCCTAAGGGATGCTCTTCTTTTTTTCTTTCTTTCTTTCTTTCTTTCTTTTTTTTTTTTTTTTTTTTTGAGATGGAGTCTACTCTGTTGCCCAGGCTGGAGTGCAGTGGTGCGATCTCGGCTTACCGCAACCTCCGCCTCCTTGGTTCAAGTGGTTCTCCTGCCTCAGCCTCCCGAGTAGTGGGGATTACAGGTGCCCGCCACCATGCCTGGCTAATTTTTGTATTTTTAGTGGAGACGAGGTTTTACCATGTTGGCCAGGCTGGTCTCGAACTCCTGACCTCAGGTGATCCACCTGCTTCGGCCTCCCAAAATGTTGGGATTACAGGTGTGAGCCACTGTGCCCAGCTGGGATGCTCATCTTTCTAGGTATGAATCAGCAGGTAGTTTTAAAACACCTGGTATGTGCAACATGGTGCCAACCCCCGAAGGGTATGTTGGTGTGGAAAGTTGGCCCCAGCTGATGCCTGTCTCAAATGTGAGATGATAAGGATGGGTGCAGAGGTAACTATCTGTGAACACAGAAATGGAGGGGAGAATTCCAACGCACTTTTGAAAGAGAATTAACAGACTGTGGAAACTTGGATATGATGATAGACAATCAGGAATTGAAACCACCTCCCAGGATTTTAAGCCTCAAAAGTAGGGGGAAGAAGTGATTCTACTAAGAAAAACAATAGTTTTGAAAAATGACAATGCACAGCTGGATTTGCATTATATTACATGAACATCTCAGGGTCTGTTCTTCGTTAGGTTATTCCTCAATCAAGGCAAGAGTCTTAACTCTTCTCTCTGATTTTGGAGTCTTCCTCCTCAAATCTAGCTTGCATTCTACACTGTCAGAATGAAACCCATTTCACTGCTTTTCTACAGGACTACTTACTGCTTGGAGTACCTGGCTTCCCAGCTGTTACCTCCCTGCCCAGTTATCTGCTCCCACCCTCCCCAGGTAGAGTCGGGGCAGTGTTCTTCTGCACTAACTTCACCAGCTATGGCTGGTGAAGTTTTCCTTTCCAGAGCCTCTCTGTCTCCCTGTTTCCTTTCTAAGTCCTGTAATTCCTTTGGGCCCTAGCTTGGGTCCTGCTTTTTCCATCAAGTCTTTCAACATTTCTATCTTCCTTTTCAGAACAGGAGTTGTATATGGGTGTGTAGGGGTGGAAAGATGTTATACCTTTCCTTACCCATCATAAGGTTCACAGCTGATGCTCTTATAACAAAAGATGGATTAACAAGGGAAAAGCATAACAAATTTATTTTATCAAAGTTCTTTTTGTTATTTTAGTATCTACTCTAAATGCTTTCATGTATTTGCTTCACTTGTCTATGCAGATATATTTTGCACATAAACAAAATTAAGATATTTCTGTAAAATTTGTTTTGTAACCTGTTTTTGCTTTCCTTTTTGTTTTTGTTTTTGTTTTATTTTTCAACTTTTAGATTCAGTGGGTACATGTGGAGATGTATTACTAAGATATATTGCAGTGATGTTGAGGTATGGGGTGTGAATCAACCAGGTTCAATCAAAGTTTCATGTGACACAGGAGCCTTCAGAAATGAAGATCCAGAGACCCAGGGAAAACTGTCTACTTTTATGCTTAGGTATGAAGAATGGATAGTCCTTGTAGGCATGTGATTGGACAATGGGTTTGACCTAATGGTAATAGACCTAGGTGAGGGATTAGGACCCAGCAAGGCCTGCCTGTTCAGATTCTTCTTGGCCTCTCTGTGCAGCATCCCTTCTTGCCAGGTATGAAGCAGGACCCTCTGGACTGAGGGTCTTCAAGGAAGAAGGGAAGAGTGGTCTTTCTACATCTTATAGCTTGCTCTTGGGGAGAGAAGTTTTAGTTTCTGCGACCTACCTTGGGGAGAGGAATTCTGGTTTCTATGACTTGCTTCAGGGAAGAAAGAGGGGTGGGAGACAGGAGGAGGGGAGAGAAGGTCAGAGCGACCTTGCTTCTGAAGCCCCTTCAGTCTCCTTCAGTTCAAAGTCCTTGGCATGCCAAGGTGACAGACTTTGCGATGTTGTTTTCTGAGCTCCAACAAGTGCTTATGTGGAATTTTACCCATCGAAGGTCATATATTGTTGAAATTACCAGAATTTCAAAAATGTACAATCTGAATCAATTTCATCTTTCTTTTGTAACTTATTCGTGCTCCAGAGTGGCATCTATAGGAAAAGTTTGTGCTTAAATTAATGAGGCAAAAGAAGTATATCCACTTGAAAATATTTCATTATTTAGCCATTTAAGTCAGAGGAGCTTCTAGCCAAAGTTTAGAAGTCTTTGCACTTAGACAACACCTGGACCCCCCACCTCTGCACCTAGGGTCCTCCCTGTGGCCTCCCCATCAGGCACGGCAGTGCAGAGCTAGCGAAGGGTACCATCTGGCAGGGCCTCTCCACCAGCCCTGCAGCCCTGTGGTGCTGCCTAGGGTCAGGTGCCCTCAAAGCTCCATCACTAAACTGCTCAGTGGGACTTATAGGCACTGCTTATTGGAAACAGTCTTCCACTGGATATTTTATATTCAGAGATTCATCAGGGGTAAATCTGACTGAAAGAGATATTTATTTTGAAAGCCAAGTTTCTCCAGAGGCTTGTCAGTGAAGCTTCAGAGTTCAAGGCTGCTGCATGTCAGTGAGATCAACTGTGTGCCTTTTGACACATTGGACTTAAGTAATCAGTCCACTGTGGAGTTTGGGGCTGGGAGTGGGCATTGGGACAATTCAAGCATAAGAGAGATGGGAACAGGCTGTGCGTAAGGGAGACTCAATTTGTGTTTATGATGGTAAATTAGGGCCAGAAAGTCCTTATGGGTTCAACTCTCAAAGTAATTACATCTTTGCTAAGATCTGCCAATTCTTTCTGAAGGGGGTAGATTGAAACTACAATTTTAACTCTTGATTGAATTGCTACTTCTTTTATCAGGTAAAATGCATTGCAAAAGTGAAGTCTTTTGGCTAGTTCTGCACTGCCAAAGCCTTCCATTATTATCTTTTTCAGAAACATGCTGATGAATAAGGACCTTCACTGCAGCATAATAGTGATGTGAAATAACTGGAGAAGTTGAAAATATTTAACCACTGGGGAATGAATGGTTTAATAATTTATGGTACATCCTTATTATGAGATACTATTCAAGTATTAAGAAAATAAGGCCTGCCTGGCATAGTGGCTCACACCTGTAATCCCAGCACTTTGGAAGACTGAGGTGGGCAGATCACAAGGTCAAGAGTTCAAGACCAGCCTGACCAACATGGTGAAACCCTGTCTCTACTAAAAATACAAAAATTAGCTGGGTGTGGTGGCACACACTTGTAATCCCAGCTACTTAGGAGGCTGAGGCAGGAGAATCACTTGAACCCAGGAGGCAGAGGTTGCAGTGAGCTGAGATCACGCCATTGCACTCCAGCCTGGGTGACAGAGTGAGACTTCATCTCAAAAAAAAAAAAAAAAAAAAAAAAATCTATCTGTATTTAGAGATGTGAACAGAGGGCCATGATATATTGTGGGGGGAAAGGAGCAAGATGCAAAATTATATATGTATATGTATGTATACACCTATATATACATATGTATACATACCATAATCTATTTTTGTTCAGAAGAAAATCATATATGTGTAAATGGACTGCTTAATAATATTAGCTAATATTTATTAAATTTGTATTGTGTGCTAACACTATGTCCAATACTTATCATACCTAAATGACCTCATTTAGTTCTCAAAATAACACTATGAGGTAGGTAATTATTTAACCTGCTTTACAGCAGAAGAAACAGATTGGAGAGGTCAGGAGGCCTTCTCCAGGCTGCATGGGAGGTTACAGGCAAAAGTTGGACTCTGGTCCAGAAGCCTGCACTTCCATCCACCATGCTGTGTGCACTGCTTATTAACATGTACTTGCTAGAATATAAGGCATCCTAGTATTTAGTTGGGGTCTTAAATGAAACTCATACTTGAGATGCGTTTTTAACGAGGTGCCTCTCAGATCCCTCCCTCACACCCTGAATTGGCATCCAGGCTGCCAAAGCCCCCTGCGCGCATATCTGTGTACAGGTCATCTCCCCACCCTGACGCCTTCCACCCCATGGTGCTGTTACTTATGGAATTCAGAAGGCAGCTACTGCTTTGTTTTCTGTCTTCCCGATAGCTCTAGGAACCTTGAAGAGTACCTACCTGCTACTTACACATCATCTTGTTCTTAAATCAAATGTGGAGCATAATTGTTATCATACAATTTTAACTGCTAGGGTCACCTAGTTCTACAGTTCAAATTAAACATTAGCTCATATTGCCTCTAGGTTTAAAACTAATGTACCCAGAAGAAATTTACTAAGGGCCAGCAATGTTGAAATAGCTTAAGTGCAAACAGAGGGGTCCTGTGTGCTGGCAATGACAAGGCGATGTTGTCTAAAGTCCCTGTTTGATTCCTCATTTGTCCATCCCTTCCCAGTGGACTTTTCCTCCCTGAACTTTCAAGTCTTGTGCCTAAGCACTTCAGTTCACTCCTTGTTAAATGCCGTTGATTGGCTATGCGTATGTAACATCCCTTGCTTCATTCCAGAAGAGGTCACTTCAGTACCGTTTTAATTCTCTGAAGGGATGATGTTTGACTGGTCATCAGTTAGCAGAACTCAAGCTTTGGAGCACCAGAATGTGTGCCAGAAAAATTTTTTTGAAATGCTTGTATAATGAACTCAGAGAGGGGTTTGGTCACCAGAATTGTTAGGTGGGGCTATTGCCTCCTAACTTTTGCTTCCCACAGTCCAAGCTTTGATGCACAAGGTTATGGTTGATTACTTTTTATTGCATTCTAGTGGGAACTGGTTTCTCCACCCATCCTCATTCTCTGTAGTCTCAATTCCCCATTGTTCCTTGGGTCTGAGGATGCAGCTGGATCTGAGAGTGTGAGACACTGTCATTTAGTACATGAACTAAAGATATAATCCTGTTTACTACTTTTTTTGGTCAAAGCAAAAATAATGCAAGAGTTATGTGAACACGATGTTTATTACATGTATAGAACTGAATATGTAGATGTTTATCATCTGGAAGCTTTGGGAAACTGGACTTTGATAATTTCCATGTAATGAATCCATTTCTCAAAAGCATTCTTTTCTAAAACACACACACACACACACACACACACACACACACACACACACACACACACACACACACACACACATTGTCCTCTGTAACCTCCCCAGGCAGATACTTTTTAAAGATCTTGCTTGTTAAAATGCCTGCCAGCCTTTTAGAGAAGTTGACAGTTTAGGTGGTTTCTGTTAGCAGAAACACGTGGACTCAAAGCTTTTCCTCTAAAATGAATCTGTTGTGTAACACCACAGCTGGCTCAGAATACAGGTGCATGCTCCTGCTCTCCCTGAGAAGGTAGAAGGGGAAGAGACCAATCCAGATGAGATGCAGGGGAGGAGGGGACACCCAACAGCAAAGGCACTGTTGCAATCTTAGCCTAAACCATATCTCTGAGACAGAGTTTCTTATTGCCTGCTTGTATCTCTGGGTGACCACAGACCCCCTGCTCTCCAAGGTGAGTTGTGAACTCTGGAGCACTACCGAGATTGGCTGAGAGCTGAAGGAGAGTCCCAAAGGAGCTTCAATTCTGCAGAACTATACAGCCTTCTTTACCTTACCTTGACCAGGTGCTTAGAGTTTGGAAAGTCAGGGGTAAGAATTGAAATTCCTCCAGGTAAGAAGACCCCCCTCTTAGGAAATGGACTCCTCCAATTTTCTCACATGATTATTCAGGCACTTTCGCTTTTCCATATATAGGAGTCGCTCAGGAGCAAGCTGTGGCAAGCTGGAGGGTGGGACACATCCTGAGTTCCATTCGCTCCCTCCCTTCTCAGCAGTCCTCGCCTGTTCTCACGTGCTCACAGGCAGTTAGGCAGAAGTGATCCCCGTGGCTCTGCCAAAGACAAGCCTGTTGAGTTGAAAGAAGAAGAAGAAGAAGAAGAGGAGGAAGAAGAAGAAAAAAACTCAGGCAAAGTCACAGCCTTAAAATTGTTCCCTGGAAGAAGCGTGAGTGGAGAAGTGTGAGAAGATGAATGGACCAGTGGATGGCTTGTGTGACCACTCTCTAAGTGAAGAAGGAGCCTTCATGTTCACGTCGGAGTCTGTGGGAGAGGGACACCCAGGTAAGTAGGCTGTCCTGGAATGACTGGAAAACTATCATTCCAAGCCTATACTGAGGGAGTCGCTTACAAATGGTTTTAATTGACACATAATAATTGTGCATATTTATGGGGTACAGTGTGTTGTTTTGATCCATGAATATAACATGTAATGATGAAATTAGGGTAATGGGCATGCCCATTGCCGCAGACATTGACTACTTCTTTGTGGTGAAAACATTCAAAATTCCCTCTTCTAGCCCTTCAGTCACCCTACTGCACAATGGAATGTCAGAGCTCATTCCTCCTATCTGACTGTAACTTCGTACCTGTAGGAGTCACTTTTCCTAGAACTCTTCAGAGCAATGTGTGTGAGTTACCAGAAGGGATCTCTAGAGAAACAGCATGGAGTAGTTTCATAAAACAGTCCCTCCTGATGAAGCCGTGCTGTGGCCCACCACCAGCATGCCAGCACAGTGGGGCCAAGACAGGGAGTAGCAGCTGGCTGGCTAAGAGTATGGCACATGCAAAATGTATGATCAGGTCTTAACTTTTTATATGTATTTTTTTTTTTGAGCAAAGCTTTAATCTGTTATCAATGACCAATTTAAGTCAACAGAGAATGTTCCTGAAACAAGACCATGGGTGACTAAGTTTTGCATGTAAAACATGTGCAACTTAGGCATGAAAGCCTGCACCCTGGTCGCTGCAGGGGTAGACCTCTAGGTGCTGGCGACTCAGTGACATTCTCTAAGAGCAGGATAGAAGACCTTCTAAACAGGAAGAAAATTTAGGCATTCGTTTTGGTGCCTGAAAAGTAGGTGGACTGTGATGTGGGGAAGTGAGAGAAGTTTCCTTGATGACGGTGAGAACTAGGACCAGAACATTCAGAGCCTCAAGTGTAGGACAGTGGCTCTCAAACTTCAGGGTGCTTCAGAATCCCCCAGAGGGCTTGTTAAGACACAGAGGGCTGCGCCCCACCCTCCAGAGTTTCCGATTCAGTAGGTCTTGGGAGAGGCTCCAGAATTTGCATTTTTGACAAGTTCCCAGGAGATGCTGATGCTCTGGGGTGAGAACCACACTGAGAACCACTGCTCTTGGAGACCCCTGGGGGATAGATGTGCAGACTTCTGTATTTAAGTACCTCTTCAAAATTCATTTGAGTGTTTGCTAACTTATTACGAAGTCTGCCCTTTTCTATCTTCCTTGCTCTTGTTCTTCCTCAAAGATATTTATCTTTCCTACCTTGTAACTTGGCTTTGGACACCTCAGTGCACTACTCCTTCCATATACTTTAGCCAGTAGTTTTTGACGGGTGGTAGTTTTGCCCCACACCCCCCAAGAGCATTTTGTACTGTCTGGAGACATTTGTGGTTGTCACAACTATAGGAGGTGGGGTAAAGTGCTATTTGCATCTGTTGCATCAGGCACACTGCTAAGCATCCTGCAGTGCACAGGACAGCCTCTCAACAAAGAATTATCTGGCCCAAAATGTTAATAGTGCAGCTGTTGAAAAACCTTGAATTGAATTGAGTTTTTTATGTGACTTAGCTCAGTTCAATGTAAATAGCCTCTTTCATTGTGCATAACTGTATAAAGTATCTAGGTGTACCGTATTTTCAATCTCAGATACATTCTGATCAGCTCCATGGCTGTGAACCTCATGTATAGCTTAGGAGAAAGATTGACTCCATGCGGAGGAAGTGGGTTTTTTGGCATGCAGTGGCCAGTGGTCCCAAGGATGGCCCACTGTGTGCAGCAGCCGTGCGCTCAGAGGACTGAGAATGAACATGCCAGCCAATCAGTTGATTGTTTTGTATACTTAATGACAGCCAATCAGTTTGTCTGACTGTCCCTTGTACTTGCCATTATAATTGTCCCGGTAAGTTTCCATAAAGGCTAGGTGACTTTGTGCTTGTCATTCCATTGCTGAATTCCTCTCTGCTAGAAAGATAAAGTTTTTCTTTTCCGGTTTTCGAAAAAAAAAAAAACAAAAAAAAAACCCAGCTATTGGCTATCTTAAGTCTACTAAGTGATATTGATAAAAATTTTGAAAGGCAAAACCGAAAACAACAATTCAGAGGCAACCTCCTTGGCTGTTGTCTTGGTGTGTGGTGCTATCTGGAAGTCCCTGCTGGACTCCAGCTTTGTTCCTCTTCATGTTGGATTTCCCTAGGCAGAGTGGGAGCCTGTGAGCTGTGTCTTTGCACAGGCAGAGACATCCACAATCAATGATCAGTCAACAAGCTTCTAGGAACCCTGATGGGTAGGCCTAAGGTGGCTAACATGTATTTAGTTTAGGATATTTTATCAGCGGGAGGCCTTCAGTGATAGAGGTGTGCAGAGGCGATGCGCTCAGACAAACCTAAAGGTGCTACCAGGGTCTGCCACTGGCAGGAGGCTAGATTTAAAAAAAAGAAAGAAAGAAACAAAACACAACCTCAAACGTATGTTTAGCAGTAGTTTCTAAAGGAAAGATTAGGGAGTTAGTGAATATCTTTAATTACAGAATGTAACATCTGCTTTTGAGAGCCTAATTGCTTGATTCTGGATCTGCATTCTTAACAAAAACATATTACTCTATTAAGAGGAGACTGTGGGTATTTTTAACACTGAATGAGCTAGAATATATGTAAGTAGATATCACTTTTATTTCTTAATTTGTAGACATTGACAGTTTGCATAACCCCAAAGCAAGAGTGGATTTTCCTACAAGCACCATTTAGTGCTTTACATTCTAGACGCTGCAGAGTCTTTAAGGCAAATAGTGGAGGAATAAAATCAAATTCCAGCTCATATTGAACCCTTGTCAGTCCCACCTTAATTGAAGAGGTCAAACTCAGTTCTAAGGACACCTGGCTTTCAGGAGGCTGAGTGACCATGTGGGAGGATCTGAGAGCTGCTTATGGAAGTATTCTGCAAACAGCAATGATGTATAGGGGATATCTTGTAGAATTCTTATGGGTGGAGTCATGTACTTGGGTGTGGTGTTTTATATACGGTGCATTGCATCTTGTGGAACCTGCCATGCAATGCAACTGTTTGAGCCATCTGACTTTACCTCTTGGCAAAGAGGTAAAATTGACTTCTTAACTATTTTTAAGTTCATTTCCAGGACTTTTCTAGATGTTAGAAGTAAAGGGAACATGATGAGGAATGAGAGACTTTTTATTTAGAAGAACGTGTATGTGTTTGTATATGTGTGAGTTGCTTGAGACTCCTAGAAGAGCTGATTTTGACTGGGTGCAGTGGCTAACACCTGTAATCCCAGCACTTTCAGAGGCTGAGGCAGGGGGATCACTTGAGGCCAGGAGTTCAAGACCAGCCTGGCCAACGTGGTGAAATGCCATCTCTACTGAAAATGCAAAACAAATTAGCCGGGCATGGTAGTGCATGCCTGTAATCCTAGCTACTTGGGAGGCTGAGGTGGGAGGATTGCTTGGAACCCGGGAGGTGGAGAGTGCAGTGAACCGAGATCGCACCACTGCACTCCAGCCTGGGTGATAGACCGAGACTCCATTTCAAAAAAAACAAATGTTGTTTCTTTTTTAGGGCATTCTGTGACTTTATATAATACATGTCATCCAAAATTAGGCAGGAATGGAAAGAAATAAAAATTTCAAAGTGTTTCTAATTTCTTATACTTTAAAAAAGTGTTTTCCCTCTGGTAGATAAGTTGATATGTAAACTGAAAAGATATCTAATTATTTTAACATTTCAATTTGTTATCCCTAATATATTTGTGATTCTGACCCATATTTGCTCTTGCCCAGATAAGATCTGTGACCAGATCAGTGACGCAGTGCTGGATGCCCACCTCAAGCAAGACCCCAATGCCAAGGTGGCCTGTGGTAAGAAACACCCGATCCCTTCCTGCTGGAGACCTAAGTGGCTAGACTGAGAAGTTAATCATGGGCATAAGACAAACGAGCCATACTCCTCAGTTCCAAAACCCATGTCCTCTGCTCTGCAGTAGATTTCTCAATTATGAGACCTCGCCTGTGTAATAACAGGGAGGAAAAACATTTCTAACCATGAAACAAATAGATAATTATTTTTAGCAAGAATCTGATGTTAGATGTCATAGCAACCATAAATTGCAGAGGGTTGGACCAGCACATGGCCTTTCTGATGCTTGATCTCATTGGGAACAAGGAGGTCTTTCAAAGTTCTTAGGTGAATCTTCCAGACGCGATGAAACAGCTGGAAACACAGGTAGCTGCCTAGATGGTTGTAAGCTGCGCCCTCATTCTAGGAGCCTCTGTTGGCTGCACAGATACCTGGCTTCTCTTGTTTTCTTTCCTAGTTTGTGGTATGATTTAGGTTTTAAAATAATTAGTGTCCCCCATTTAATAGCAACTGGAAGGCAGCATCTTCATCAATTGTTTTTCAATAAATCAATGGCTTTCCTAAGAGACATTAATGTTAAACTAAAGTACTGAAGCCCTGGCTCCCATCTGCATAATTTATTGTGTCTGAAGACTCATGTAGGCTGAAGATCTTCATCTTTATTTGTGGGATAAGTTGTTTGGTGAGAAAACTTGCCTGGCTTGAAGCCCATGGCACAGTGGCAGAGTCAGGGACTCTGGAGCCTGGAGGGCCCCCAGGGTGATCAGGTCCAGGCTGTTCATTTTAGAGACAGGATCACGGCGCCCTCTGCATCAGGGCCTGGCCAAGGCCATGGGGTAGAGTTCCCCAGTGTGAAGACCAGAGTCCTGCTCTCCTTACTGTCATTGTCATGTCCTGTCCACTGCACGGACCCATCCTTCTCTCTCTGGTTGCATCCTCGCCCCCGTATTGAATACTACAGGGATTCATCCCCCTCTGAGGGTAGATTCTACCCTTATATTTTTGTAAATATCTGGAGAAAAGGTTGACCTGCTTTGATTTTTTTGGTCTGGATCCCACTCCCTAAAGCCTGCAGTGGAGGTTTAGCAATGTCGGGGATGGGGGGTCACATGTGTGGACTACATTCTTTATGACAGCTACATACAACCATCATCTCCCTTTAATCCACACAGCAATCTTATAAATAGCTTTATTAAATAGATGAGGGAACAGAGACTTAGAGGGGTTAAATAAGTTGTCCAGGATCACCACTTACAACTGACTCTTTCCAAGACAGCACTGAAAGATGCTCAGTGCTTGGTGCTAGGATTTTTTCTTTTTATTGACATTTCTATTTTCCTTCTGGAATCCATTCCTCATAAGGCCCCTTGTGTGTCTTCTTTGTCCACGCTGTGAGAGGTCTGGGAATATGAGCTTCCCTTTGCTGGCACTTGGCTGCTAACTCTCCCCACTCCCTTTCAGAGACGGTGTGCAAGACCGGCATGGTGCTGCTGTGTGGCGAGATCACTTCAATGGCCATGGTGGATTACCAGCGAGTGGTGAGGGACACCATCAAGCACATCGGCTATGATGACTCGGCCAAGGGTGAGGGCAGGCCTCCGGGTCCGAAATCCCTGTTACTCTCTGCTAGTAGAGACCCCAATGCTGAGTCAAACCCGCGCCTTTCAGCCTGATGGGAGTATCAACACTACCAGGAGGAAAACACTCCTACACTCGTCTGTCAGGTTTCAGAGGTCAAAGGCTCTGGCATAAGGATGGCCAACAGGTGACTATGCCCAGCAGGCCCAGCACATGCCCATCTGTTGTTGACTGGGCTTGTTTTGGTCCTGCCTTCTTGGCACTGGCAAAGGCTTTGGAAGAGAAAGATGCACTGAATAAAGGGGGCTGCCCTTCTTTGGGAACATGCTCCCTGCCAGGCACTGGTGATAGTCTCTTGTGTTTTCCTAATCATTTATGTACTTATGCAGACGAGGAAATGGAGGGCTACAGGAGTAAACAGTCTGTGTGAGATCACAGGGTAAGCAGCCACTAGGCTCCGGACTCCTGTGCTTCCACTAAACATACTTCTAATCATAGACATGGAGCAAGATGACTCAGTCCAGAACTGGTGCTGACAGCAGACGAGGCTGGTCCAGGTTAGCACCTGTGCCACGTAGTATAGGGCCACCACCCAGGGAAGGGGCACAGGCCCTAGCAGAGCCTTGAAGCAGATTCCAACATCTGAGGCTGGGCAGGGCAGGCAGCGGTACAGCCTGGAGGGCAGCAAAGGACCCAGAGAGCGAGCACTAGGTGCGGAGGGCCTGTGTGCGATCACATTCTGCAGGAGTTTCAGGGACCCTTTGTCCACGCTGGCTTCCTGGGCAGGGCTCTGGTCCCAATTGTTAGAGTCTCCACATTGGTCTCTGGCATTAGATATTCAGGCAATTCCAATTTTTAAAGAAAACTCCATTTTGGCTCTCTGTTGGCTCGCTCCCTAATTCTCTGAAATCACTGTGAGAGATGTGGTGACCTCACACCAGGGTAAAAAGACCCACCAGGTCAACCTGCCTAGATAAACACCTGTAATCAAGAGGCACAGAGAGAAGCATGACTTTAAAGGTGTTCATTTCTGCCTGTGTCACATAATGGTTGCTTAGGGTGATGTGTGGCATCCTGTGGGTCAGGGTATGTAGAGATGCCAGACCCCCGCTTTGTAAGTGAGAGAGCCCACTCATGGTATGATGGTGCAGACTCACAGAGGTTCAGTCCAGCCACGGCCTGGCGCAGCCCAAAGCACTCATGAGCAATTACTGTTGGTTGAATAGATGACAGTGATTTTGAGACTCAGTGGGAAGAGAAGCAGTAAGAGCCAGTTAGTTCTCCTGGTCGGGACATGAGGGTATTCACAGAGGAAACACATTGTCCCAGAGCTGCAGCTTCCTGAGGCGTTACCACACGGAGCCTGTTCTACCAAGAAAAGCCAGTTTGTTTATGTACATTTAGACCTTATTCAAGTGCAAAACTTATTCTGCATTAGGTAGGAGGGAAATTTTCCAGGAGGCAATGTTCCCTAGGAAGGAGAAATGAGCGAGAGCCCAGCCATGGCTGAGTTGGGCTCAGCGGGCTGAGGTTCCCTGTGCCCAAGTTTGTCCATTTACTTGTGCTCGATGGACAGGAACAGCCTTAGGTCATGTGCAGTAACAGCTTTAGCAGGGTCTCAGGCCAGTGGCTCCTCATTGCTCCTGGCTGTGGTGTTGCTGGCCTCATTGTCCTTTCCAAGCCCTGTACCTCTCCTCTTGGTCCCCTAAGTTCTGTTTTTCCAAATTCCTTGGAGCCCTTGCTTGATTTTTGAGCCCTGGGGAGATTCGTTATTTAGACAGACAGTGATTAGGTAAACTGTGAAATGTTCAGTGCAGAACAGGACAGCCTTTGGCAGTTCTTTAAAGACTGTTCATTGATTTGTGCATTCAAAAACATTCATTAGGAAACAGGAAGGTGTAAAGGGCAAAGGTGACCTGATACTCCTAGGGTATATGATGCAACATGAGGTGCCCAGGGGTAAGTTCCTGGCATCATGTGTGATGAACTGCAGGCAGGTCCGGGGACATGCACTGAGGGTGGACATAGGATTTGGGCATGTGGGGTGGGAGCTGGAGGAAGAACGTTCTAGGCAGGGACCTAGTGGAGATGGAAAAGTATATCATGCTGACGGCTAAACCTGAGTTCATGTTGGCTCAAGGAGTCCTGGGAGCAAGGGCTGTGTCAGACGGAAAAGCTTCAGTTTTATTCCTTGGCAGTAGATCCCCACCTGAAGCTTGTACAGAAACAACAGCTTGGATCTGTGCGTTTTCTCTGTAAGTCCTTTCAGGCTGTGTGGGTAGGAGAATAGATGGGAAAGAACATGGCTGTGGGAGTTTGGAAAGTGAGTGTGTCACTATGCTTGACGTGGTGGGGGCATCCATGTGTTCAGCCCCTTATTCTCACAGTCCCTGTGGCTGAGCTACTGCTAGTCCAGCTGTGAGGAGGTGTGCACAGTCTTGGTGCATAGCAGTTTCCTCATGGGACTCCCAGGGCTGAGCTACTGCTAGTTCAGACTTTCCCAAATCAGTGCCCAGCGTGCCAGGGGTAGCAGGCCTATACCCCGTGCCTCAGCTTTGCAGATGGGAAAGGGCAGGTGGCTTTTCCATTTGCCCCAGACTCTGTTTACCTCTCAGGGTCAGAGGACCCTGGCTTGGGGAGTCTGTCTGTATAGTTCATGTACCCCGTATTTGTTCAGCATGTTTAATAGTTGTGTCAGGCACACAGCTGGGCTTCTGAGTGACAGTGTCAAAAGGGCTCTTGATTTTCTCCTAGTGCAGTGATAGCAAACTGGGTTCTGAGAGGCACCTGGGGGAGAGCCTAAGGGGCAGGGTATGAGTCAGCCACCGTTCTCAGCCAGAGGAGCCTTGGCATCACCTTGTTTTAATCTGCAGGTCTCTGTAGGGTGTGTGTGTGTGTATGTGTGTGTGTGTGTGTGTTAACCAAGTTCTAATTGAGCACAATAAAATACACCATGGAGAATTTTCATTGGCCAAAGAGTTCTACATGAAGGCGCAGGGCCTCTCCCATCCTGGGCCTCAGCTGTGGGCCTAGACAGACCCTGGTTAGTTAGGGACACCCCACCCTGACACCAAATGGCATGTCGGGAACTGAGCCATCCATCGGGAAGCTCATGGCCCCCTCCATCTGACCTGTGCCCCACTTAGGCTCACTTTGCTTCCACCTAGGCTTTGACTTCAAAACTTGCAACGTGCTGGTGGCTTTGGAGCAGCAATCCCCGGATATTGCCCAGTGCGTCCATCTGGACAGAAACGAGGAGGATGTCGGGGCAGGAGATCAGGTAGCTCGCCACTGCACGTGGGAGCTGTGTGTTGAGCTGGCTGGGAAAGTTCATGAGCAGTGAGTTAATCACACTGAGGGGTGGATAACACAGGAATCACTCTCATCCTAGCACAAGAGCCGGGAGTGAGTTGGGTACCTCAGCTTCACGGCCATGCTGTGGATGGCTGTGGTTGCTAACACTGGGTTTGGGCTTGTCTCCCCCTCCTAGAGTGTTGGGGGTCAGGGATGACATCCTTCCCCTGCACGTGCCGGTGGAAAGCTCCATGGAGGAGGCACCCAATCAACGTGGACACACCAGGCAGATTTCGGGCTTGGAGAGAGCCGCGGTCCTCTTGGTCTAGGGTGGGCGCCGCTCAGCCTGCTCTCTCACCACAGGGTTTGATGTTCGGCTACGCCACCGACGAGACAGAGGAGTGCATGCCCCTCACCATCATCCTTGCCCACAAGCTCAACGCCCGGATGGCGGACCTCAGGCGCTCCGGCCTCCTCCCCTGGCTGCGGCCTGACTCTAAGACTCAGGTGAGCAGCTGAATGACCCCGGGAGAGCCGTAGACAGAAGCTTTAACACCCCCAAATCCTTTTGATTCTGTCATTTTTAAGATCAAAATATTCAGTCTAGACACTCAAAGAATGGTCAGTTTTGAAAAGAACTATTTATGTGAAAAATCTTCAGCTAGAGATGCTTCTCACATTTTATTATAAAAAGTTTCAAAAATACAGAAAAATGGAAAGGATAGTTCTGGGTTTTTTTGTTTGTTTGCTCATTAGCAAACGTTGACTAATGAGTCCCCAAATCCTGCCACAAACATACTTCTTAACTGGCTTCCATATTTCCAGGCCTCTTTGTCCTGAACAGGCTGTCTGTGGTGTGTCTGTGCTGTGTCTGTGCCGTCTGTCTCATCATGGCCCTTTTTCTTATCTTTGTTTCTCATGAAAAGGCTTTACCTCTGTTGTTTCCAGCTCCAACCCCATGGGCCCTGACCTCTCTTCTCTCTGCAGTGTTGAAATCAACCGGAGGCCTATATTTGAAGGCTGGGGTGATGCAAGTGTTAGCAGAGACACAGGCCTCCTAGCACCTCACTCCTGTATCCCCTCCCTGCTTAACCCCAATGACCCCTCTTGTGATTCCCAAGTTCCCAGCACTTCGTCCTGCACAACCTCTCTCCCTGTGTCCATGCTCATGGACCCCATTCTCACCTTCACATACTCAGCTCCCACATCTCCCACCTGTGGGTTTCTCTGGTCACCCTCCAAGCAGATGGGCCCTGAGAGCCTGCTGTGTGCAGTACCCTGCCACCTCCTGCCTGCCCTTCCCCAATCCTGTTCAGTGCCATCTCTCTCCACCTACCCATGTCCCCAGTTTGCCCCAGTTTGCCCCATCAAGCACTCCTCTCACTCCAGTCCAGCCTTCCCCAGGGCTTCTATCATCCCAGCCAGGCCAGGATCAGTGCCCTACCCTCCCAAAGGTTCTCCCTGCTTGGAAATTCCAGTTAATTCCCTTTAGGCTTCATTTTTAACTTCCTAACATCTGTTCAGTGTTTTCTACAACTTTTGGCTTCCTACAAGGGGACAGGGGAAATCCACTTGTTATTCTGGCATTCAGAACCTTTTATGGTCTTCCAACTTTACCTGCCTCTGCCTGCCCCACCCCATCTTTGCTTCATTGACATCATTTCGCTCATGGTCCCCTTGTTTCTTAGGGCTTTGCTTTACCTGAGCTCCCTCTCTGGTCCTCACCTGTCCTTGAGTGGCCAGCAAAGTTCTACCTCCTCTGGGATGCCATCCCTGGCCACTAGCAGACAGCGCCTTCTCTTGTCCTGCACTTGGAATCTGGCAGCCATGGTGCTGTAGCTCAGCGTGCTGTGTGTGGTTCCATGTACAACTCCAGCTGTACAGAGATGGAGTTCCTTCTTGCGCAAGTGTCAGGCCATGCACAGGGTAGAGGTTGCATACTGGCTATACTCGGGCAGGGAAGCGTGCTTATGCCCAAAGGAAACCTTTCCTTGGGACTTCCTGTGTTGTCCACGTGACCCCCCCCAAGGGGGGATGGGAACCATCAGCATTCATTGGGTGTTCTTGGAGGTCGTGGGTTAGGAGAGCTAAAGCATGTAGATTGTGATGGCACCTAAAGAAAGGGGCCCATGATGTCAGCCTGCCTGTCCTGTCCTGAACTAGAATGGTGCTGCAACATAGAAGCAGGGTGAAGATTCACAGAAGGGGAAATCTTAGAACAGGGAGGGGAGGCAGCCAATGGCGCTGACTGTTTTTCTCTTCGTTGTGCAAGAGAGAAGAACAGAGGGACCACCTACTGCACCTGCTGAAGCAGGTTCATTGTGCTTAGATATGAAATAGAGGGTTTCTAGGTTTACGGGTCAGCAAGGAAGGGAGGGTAGGATGGGCTCTTTTAGGGCTTCCCTTCCTTTGAAGAATTGTCTTGAAAATGCCAATACGGATACCGGAGTCAGCCTCACTCCCCTGCCACAGGCAGGACCGCGGACCAGCTCCAGTTGCAGGGGGTGCGGGCTTGCTGTGGGGCTCCAGGAGGCCCCTCGCCTGCTGGCCTCCAAACAGCCTGGCTTGCTCGACTCACTCCCTCCATGAGAGAGGCCCTGGGCCAGGCACGGCTTGTCTAGGTCCCCTGCTCCGCACCCTGTTTGTGAAGCAGTGTCTTTATCCAGCCGGAGTGCTGGCTGTGAGCAGGATGGGTCCTTCCACCTGAACAAATCCCTGCTGCTGATAGTGAGGCCTGGGTGGCGGTGCAGATGGCTATTTTTGTACCTGATCAGAGCTGTGTTTTCCATGGTGTGTTTTTCCCCACATCTTGCTGACGTGATGAGATAAGCGCTGTGCTCAGGGCCCTTTGCTCTGCCACCCTGTTCTGCAGTTCTGCAAGGCCACTGCGTGGAGTCTACCGGGTGGGGGTGGAGTCACCCAGGGGAACAGTGGAGACGGCCTGAGCACCCTGCCCGGCTGTGCGCCTTTTCCTGAGGCTCCATGCAGCAGACCCAGTCCTAGAGTCTGTCACAGACAGTGCCTGTCTTTCTGGGAGTGTCCTACCCCAGATTCCAGCCCCTCTCCCAGGACCCTATGTGTGCACAGCCTGGCATCTGAGGGCTGCTCTCAGCTCACGAGATCTGTGTGCGTCGGGCCATCTCATGCAGATCTCACGTGGCCAGGGCTCTTTCTTCTGCTTCTTCTGGACCTTCCCTGTTGCTCCTTAGACCAGGCAGAACACAGAGTAGGTGTTTGTTACAGATCCAGGGTTTGATGGATACCTGAGTAGCCTTGGGGAGGTAGAGAGCTTGCTGCAGGCACAGTCCCAGGGAGCCACTGTTTGCTGCCCCATGGTTCTGTCCAGGCCCTGGGATGGGAGCAGTCCCATGCCCACTGGCCAGTGTTCCTCCCAGGGTCCTCTGGCAGAGCTGCACCCCTGCAGGCACCACATGTTCCTAAGATCCTCTGAGCCCTGCTCTTGTGGGTCCATGCTGCTTTCAGCAGTATTGGGCCTGTGGCCAGCACAGGGTCTTGAGCAGCAACCAACCTTCTTCTTGGAAGAGCCCTGTCTACCAGCCTGTGCAGCTCCAGGTCAGGTCCCAACTCTTCCAGCTGTGTGATCTTGACCAAGACATTTACATTTTGGATCCTTGGCTTTCTTATCTGCATCATTGGCAGAAGGAGAGATACCTCCTGGGCTATAGAGGGTCAAGAAAGGGCTTTGGCCATGGGGACATTTGCTGGCACCTGGAAACGTCTGAGACAGAAGAGGGGTCATAAGTTGAGAGGAAACTCAAGTCTCCAAGCAGTGCTAATTGTGGTCCCATGTGGGAATAACTGGGCCTTACACCCAGTCCCCCCACAGCACCAGGCAATTTTTTGAATGTAAGAATGTGTCGGATTAACTCCCCCAACACCCTTTGAAGACAGGAGGCCCCACTTGGCTTCTGGGAGCCCTGCCCACCTCCTCCTGGGTGTCTGTGCCTGGCCACCATGTGCCATTCGCTCAGTCTCAGCCTCACAGTGTCTCCCCCACCCTTCTGATGGACAGGTGACAGTTCAGTACATGCAGGACAATGGCGCAGTCATCCCCGTGCGCATCCACACCATCGTCATCTCCGTGCAGCACAACGAAGACGTCACGCTGGAGGAGATGCGCAGGGCCCTGAAGGAGCAGGTCATCAGGGCCGTAGTGCCGGCCAAGTACCTGGACAAAGACACCATCTACCACCTGCAGCCCAGTGGGCGGTTTGTCATTGGAGGTCCCCAGGTGCATCCTTGTCTCTGAACGAAGCCCTGGTTTGTCTTTGTTACTGGGGTTGCTTATGTCTCAGAGCAGGAAAACCGCAAGTTAGCTTGGAGTGGGTCAGCTGGCTCTGACCATGGACTAAATGTAAAGTTGGTGAATTTTAGCCTCTGTACATTTAGTGCGGTCTCTGGGGAGGTCTGCTATGTGTCTGACAGTGTGTGGGAAATTGGGGACATATCCCTAGGATTCCTCCACTTAGCACTGCCGGGCCCTCCCACTCCTGCCATCTCAAGTGACCACGACCTTACCCATGGCCGCTGCACCTCGCCCTGCTCTGGTGCACATTCCCTGCTGCAGCATTTGCACATGGCCAGCTGTTCCCAGGTGGCTGTTTCCAGATCTTCACCACAGGCTGCCTCTGGCTGTTGTGGGCGCCCGGGTGTGGCAGGGTGTTTTAGACAGGGCGCCACTGGCCCCTCTTCTGTATTGCAAGTGTGAGGAGTGGAGGTTGCAGAGCACCGCTGCCAGGCTGCTGCCCACTGCCTGGGCCCTCAGCTTGCGTGCTTTGCCACAGAGCTGAGCCCCATCCTGGGTTCCAGGAGCAAGTGGAATGTAGAAATACAGGGTAGAAGAGGTAACACTTAATTGTTTTTTCTTGCAGGACTTCTCAAAGCCTAGACATACTAGTGTGAACTGTGGATCTCTAAAAGCGGGGGTAGAGTAGGCAGACTTCCCCAAATCATATAACATAGAACTCCCACCCTTTTAAAGACATGACTATTGACTGATGTTGCCCAGAGCACACTTGGGAAGTGGACAACATGGCATTTGCTAGGTGGCACCAGCCAGGGTTGTATTTTTGACAGTGCAATTCCTGCCTGCAGTTGGATCTCTGCATTGTGATGGACTCAGTAACAAAGGCATTAGGGAGTGGCTGTGACCCCAGAGAACCCCTGGCCCACCTTCTGCCCTTTCTAATGAAGCTTTGGCAGGTTACCTGATTTCAGTATGTGGGCAGTGACTGAGCTGGGAGTGGGGTCCAGAGTTTTGGGCAAAGGAGTCTTACGAAAATGTCTGTGGGCAGCCCCAGGACATCGTTCCTGAGTTGCAGTTCAGCTGCCATCAGAGTTCTTCAGCCCCCTCTAGCATCTAGGGGCTGGCTCTGCTTCTTATCTTGATTTCTCTCCCTCCGCAGGGGGATGCGGGTGTCACTGGCCGTAAGATTATTGTGGACACCTATGGTGGCTGGGGGGCTCACGGTGGTGGGGCCTTCTCTGGGAAGGACTACACCAAGGTGGACCGCTCAGCTGCATATGCTGCCCGCTGGGTGGCCAAGTCTCTGGTGAAGGCAGGGCTCTGCCGGAGAGTGCTCGTCCAGGTAAGCCCCACCACCCACCACCGTCCTTTTGCAGCAGAAGACCCCTGCCCAGCTCTGCCCTGAGTAAGGGGATGTTGGCCCGGTGGGAAAGCCGCACGCTTTGCCCAACGTTGTGATTGTGTGATTGTGTTGGGCACTGTGGCCAGGGCTCTGAAAACCTGGGGGAGGGAAAACTAACATCTTCAGGGAGAGGGGCACGTAGAATAACTGTCCTCGGTGAAGGTAGCAGGAAAATTGCAGGGGAGCATGCTGGGCAAGAGACGTGTGGTCCCCGCTGGTCCCTTCAGAAGAAGGGCAAAGCTGCTGAGAGGGGCAGGGCCCACACAGAGGCTTCAGTCCCTGACGCTGCGCCTTGCTGGAAGGTTTCCTATGCCATTGGTGTGGCCGAGCCGCTGTCCATTTCCATCTTCACCTACGGAACCTCTCAGAAGACAGAGCAAGAGCTACTGGATGTGGTGCGTAAGAACTTCGACCTCCGGCCGGGTGTCATTGTCAGGTAAAGTGCCATGCTCTGCTATTACACAGGACCTTGCTCCCTCCTTGCCCAGTTGCTCACCTCACCTGAAAGGGAGGCAGAAAGGAGGATGTTTCTGCCTCTCAGAAGTGGGAGGGTCTGTGAGCTCCTGGTACAGCACACTGCATCCTCAGGGCAGAAAGCCTGGCTGTCAGGTTGAAGGAGGCCGCCCCAGGTTCCTGCTGGCCCAGTCAACACCAACTCCGGTGGGGCCATCTCTGAGCAGCTGGGAGGCAGGCGGGGATCTTAGGAAAATAATTATTAATATAAGGCCAAATGGCTCAAATGGCTGGGGATCGAGTCAGCAAGTCTATTCCCTGTTTCCAGAGCTTGGTGGTGTCAACACTGGCCTGGGCCAGGTAAGTGGAGTGGGAGGAGAAAGGCATCCGAAGGCTGGAGTTAGGTCCTGGTCCGTGAACCTCTGAGCATCCGTGGGGCTATAAAACGAGACCGTGGTACGGCACAGATAGGATGTGTGTGTGCAACTGCTGGGGGGAGGTGTAGTGCCATGTGAGGAGGGCTGTGCTACAGTTCGTTGCTCCCTCCTGTCCTTGAAATGGAGAAAGAAACCCTGCTCCTGTTCCGTCTTCCAATGCCCTTCCCTTCTGCTGGACATGCAGGGATTTGGACTTGAAGAAGCCCATCTACCAGAAGACAGCCTGCTACGGCCATTTCGGAAGAAGCGAGTTCCCATGGGAGGTTCCCAAGAAGCTTGTGTTTTAGAGCCAGGGGAGCTGGGCCTGGTCTCACCCTGGAGGCGCCTGGTGGCCATGCTCCTCTTCTCCAGAGCCCTGGCTGCTGATCGCCTTCCCCACCCACCAACCCTCGGGACAAAGCCAGGTTCCTCTCATTAGGCTGTTCTGTCATCATCATGGCCGGCTGGAGGCAGGGGCTTCCTGGTGCTGGAGGCTGGCTCTTGATGTGAGGATGGGCATGGTGTTCTGCCGCTCCGTCAGACTGGGGCAATGTTAATTTAGTGGAAAAGGCACCCCGTCAAGAGTGAATTCCCTCACTCGTCTCCCCCAACAGCTGGACCCTGACCAGCTCCCCCTCTCTCCCCTTGTCTGTGCCAGGTGAGGTCAGCACATCTCACAGACCTCAGGGCTCCTTGTGGACCTGGGCTCCTGGGCCTCCCTTTCACAGGCAGCCAGCGCCCTGAGCCAGGGTCTCCAGAAAGCCCCTTCCAGGCCAGGCATGTGGCAGGGGTTAGAGCAGTACTAATGTCTCCTAAGCACCTGTAGTGTGCGAGGGACCCAGCTAATGACTGGGTCATTTTTTCTTCACTGCAACATGATGAGGTAGCACCTTTTATTATCCCATTTATAGATGGGGGAAAGCAAAACACAGAGAGGCTGGATAACTTCCACAGGGTCCCATAGCCACGTGTTTAGGCCTAGATGTGTAACTAGGAGCTTTGACTCAGGAGCCTGTAACACACCCCCTACCCCATCGTTGTCACATGCCAGTAACAGGCTTGAACAATGACAAAGCAGATTCAGAAATGAGGCCATGGACTCTGTCCTGAAGGCCCAAGGTTACTGGAAATGAGGGGATTAACCCACCAGCTCTTGTTCAGCCCTGGGCAATTGTCTGAAAAATGAAGACGGAACCATAGGGCTATTTTGTTTGCTTCATGTGTCCCAGAAGATGGCTGAGGGTAAGCTGGATACCTGGACCATCAGCATGGGCTGGAGTTTGGGATTAACCAGCAGCTCTAGAATCCCAGCCCCCTGACCTCTCAGAGACATGCAGAGATTGGGTTTTTGGACTTCTGGGGTAAGTGGTCTGAGTCCAGTCCAGTCTTATCTGGGCTTCCTGTAGCAGAAGCAGCAACTTGTCCTAGCACAGATGGCCAGCCCCTTATACAGAGGCCCTCAGGTCTTTCTTTTTCCCTGGTCCCTTGTATCCTCTGCAGGCTGAGTGCATTTGGAGGGAGGGAGGGGCCCTTCGGATGCCCCATCCAGGGAGGCTGGTCCTAAGGCCTCACGTTAAATAGGCGGGGCTTGCCTTCTGGTGTTGGACAAGCTTCTGAGATGTCATGAGGAGATTCTGCCTTTGCCAGGTGACTCTCTGGGGAGCAGGTCTGCTCCCAAGGGGCCTGAGCAGTCCTTGGCCCGCTAGGGTCTTGGAACTCACCTGCCTTTCCATCCATGGCCAGCAGTACCTGCCCCACCTGCCCCACTTGTCCTTAGCCTGGACCTCTGATAGCAGCATCTCTACCTTCTCCCCAGCTCCCAGGACCACAGGCTCAGGCAGGGGCTTCCATGGGCCCCAGGGGAACAGTGGGGACTCGGCCTCTCTCTAGGGTGCATGGTGCTGGTTCAGGCTGGGAGAGGCAGCCCAGGAAGTCTCATCTGGGGAGCAGGCAGCCTGCATCTGGGCCTTGGCTTGGAGCACAAAGACCCTGGCTTTCATTTTCTCTCAGATGAACGGAAATTAAGGCAACAAAAGAAGCCCGGCTCCTGGTCACCTAGGAAGCCTCAAATTCCTTCCCGTGGAGGGAGGGAGAGGTTTGCAGGTGACCGAGTTCCTCTAACTTGGATCATACTCGACATGAAAATTCAGAATTTTATACTTTCCCTGCCCTCTAGAGAAATAAGATATTTTTTGTCAATTTGTTTGTTTGAAACTAAAGCCTTTATTTGTTAATAGTTCCTGCTAAAACAGTGAATAAAAACTCAAGGAGCAACTACCCTATGTTTAGTTTTTCTCTGCAAAACCCCAGAGACATGACACCTGCTCTGTGTAGCATTCCCTGGTTGCCCGTCCCCACCAACAGAGGGAGTTAGTATCCTCCCCTCGGGGTCACCCCATCCTGTCCACATGGAGCAGATGTCTCATGGACTAGGTTTTTCTTGTTACTAGCAGCTGTGTTAAGCCACACCACTGCCGTGTTCATTCCTCACCACATCTCACCAGGGTTGATATTCTTAGGAAGCCCATTTTTATATGCAGGGCCCTGAGGCCCAAAAAGGGTTAAGACCAAGGGCAGTGGCCACCTCTGGCTCCCCCTGAATTCTGTGTGCTCTCCTTACGCATTGCTGCCCTTAGGCTGCCTATGCCTTATCCTGTGCCCTTCCTGCATGGTGTCTCTGTGAGGCTGGCTTGAAGGCATGCTCAGGCCATGTCTGGAGTGTGGATAAGTGACTGAACTTGAACAAAGTGAGGGAGTGGAGGGGCTTCTGCAGAGAGAAGAGCCAAACTTTTAAGTGGGTGCACATCTCCCTTCACTCATGTTCAGTTGTGAAGAGAACAAGCAAATGGGTCTTTTTCATTAGAAGATCATCCCTGCCATGGCCCCTGGTGATATGGTTCTTGGGGTTTGATCAGAGCAGGAGGAAGATGGGTCCTGCATGGTTTCCGGCAAGCAGGCTGTGTGGACAGGACTCAGCTCTGAGGAATGTCCTGGTGCAGCCTGAGGCAAAGCCTGTGTGGCTCCCCTGTCTCACGTGCGGACAAGGCTGATCTGGGGTGCCAGGAAGACCCAGAACATGGCAGGGAGGGGAGAGGAAGATGAGGCCAAAGGGCCTCATAGTCCTGTTTGAGACAGAACCTATACCCCGAGAAGACACTAGGTGGGCAGTACAATGAAACATGACACATTACAGAGAAAAGCACGTTTCTCAAGTGCATACAAACAGACACACTTACGAAACACACTGGAATACTTGCCTGGGGTAGGGGGAGGACTCTAGGTATAACATGCAAAATAATTAGTGAAAGCAAGAAAGAACCAACTTTTGAGCCACAAAGCCAAGTGTCACAGTGTTAGGGAAATGTGGAAGGAGCAAAGGAGGTTGGCAGGGAGCGGCCAGTGGAGTTTGAGGAAACTCAGGAGGGCAGGGTCCCTGGAAGTCAGGTGAACACTGTTTCTAGAGCAGGGGAGCCACCAACTATGCAAAATGGTTTTGATGGGTTGCATGATGGGAGGCCCAGGACTGTCCAGTGAATTCAGCCTCATGGAGGTTGATGATGTGGGAAATATGTAAATATGACTCCGTCTCTCACCCCAGTCATCCTCCCCGGGCCATCTTGTGACATTCAGAGTGCGTGCTGGGCTGCACTGACCTACATGTCTACGCAGTGCCCGCCCCTGCCCTCATCCTGGACTCTGCTCCCCCGCCACACACATTCCGGACTCCCTGGCTCTTTAGCTTCCCCTGACAGGCCAAGCTCGTTCCTGCTCAGGGTCTTTGCACCTGTCATTCGTCATGGGTGTGGGTGTCGTTCTGTCATGGGTGTCGTTCTGCCATGGGTGTGGGGTGTGCTGCAGGCTTCAGATGAAATTTCTGTGTTTCCAAAAAGCCCCTTCCTTGATAGCCTCTCTTTCTACTCCATTCCATTTTTAGTTTCTTGTTCAGTGTTTAACATGATGTTCCTTGGAGCCTTTCACTTGAATCCTTCCACACCCATTCACTCTCCCTTCCACACCCATTCACTCTCCCTCCCACACCCATTCACTCTCCCTCCCACACCCATTCACTCTCCGCTCCCACAGCCTCCATTCACGATGCTCCCAGTCTCCCAGGAAGATGCTCCCAAGCACCATCCATAAATCACACCCAACGCCGTCTCCATCTGGTACCGGGCTATCAAAGGTTGTAGTTCTTTAAATGACTAAATATTTTCATTAATTATTAATAATGGTATTATGGCAATAATTCTATTGCTCACACTCTGAAGATGATGTATCAACCCAAGTAAGAAAACTTCTTTCCCCAGCTTCATTAAGGTATAATTGACAAATTAAAATTGTATGTATTCAAGGTATACAATGTGATTTGCTATATGTATATACTGTGTAATAATTTCCACAATCAAAATTATAAACACATCCATCATCACACACAGTTACCCTGAAAGGTTGAAATTCTTTATCGATGTCGGTGCTTGTTTTTTTATATCTCTTGCCCCCATAGGACTTGGGGCTTCCAAGGTCATCTGGCCTTGTCTGCTGTCTCATACCTGCCTTCAATGCAGGGCTTGGCACAGAGTAGGTGCTTGGTGTAGCATGGGTCATATCAGAGAATGAACTTAAGGTATGTCCATCTGTTCTACCTCCTGAGCTCCTCTTAGCAAAGATAATTCTGCAAGATACAAGGATCCTGCTTGCGCTTTGGTAGGTCTTGCCAGGCTCAGCTGCTCAGAGATGTAAATGTCAATCATTCCACAGAGCTGTTTTTTTTTTTTTTAAAGCACCTGTTAAGAGCATAGCACTGTGACTATAAGGATTTATACTGTTGCAGGTCACAGAGGACTAGAGAGACCAGTATGGGTGAATACAGGAGGGTATTTATTTTAAGGTGCACACCAGCTCAGTGGATTCACATCCAAAAAGCTGAGCCTTGAACAAAGACTGAGCAGGGTTTTTATAAGCAAACTTACAGAAGCAAAACAAAGGCAGTTAATCATATACTGACAGGTCATGTAATCTATAGCATAACTGATGACTTGGCATAACTTGTGGCCTTGCATAGCTGGTGGCCTTCTAGCTGCATTGAAAGAAAAAACAAGAACTGGCTAAATATTTGTCCTTTTTTTTTTTTTTTTTTCCTTTTCCTTCATCCTTGCTCCTGAGGTGGGGTGTCTGGAGCCTATTCCATTGGTTTCAACTTCTCGAACAGCGTTATCTTATAACTGTCCTTGAAGTGAGCTTGCTAGGCAGAGGAAAACTTGTTTGTCTTTTCTTTTTAACCCTTGCCTTGCCACACTCTGGGCCTTGGCTTTTACTTTTCTTGGAGTGAATGAATGCAGTACTTATTATTATTTTTAAATGTCTGCCTCCGTACAATTGATCACTCTCCATTTTAGTTGCTTCAGCCCTAGAAGTAACCATGGCATGCCAATGAGGGAGACACCTCGTGTCAGAGGTCCCAGAGAAAGGCAACATCCAATGAGGGGCAGACACACAGGAGGGATGAAGGGGCTCAGGAGGTGGGAACTTGGTCTGAAAAGTATAGGAGGTGCTTTGGAGTTGGAAGTGGATGGAGGAATGGGGGATGAGAGGAGAGTCGGGGAAAAGAATTAGCTCAGCAGGGGTTTGGTTGGGATGAAAGGCATGGGGTGGGAACTTTAGAATAACTTCATGCCTGTGGCAAATTCCCTAGAGTAAGTATGACTCAGGCACAGTGTAAGAGGCAATGTGACAGACACCTGGTCCCTGGCCTATGAGGTCTTCTTCCTTCCTACCATAATGCCTCCATGAGGAACGTTTGGAGAAAGAAGGAACAAGGACTGTGTTCTGAGTTTGGTTCACTTCGGCTCAAATGTGGAACAGTGTGGGTAAATTAATAATTCAATGGGAAGAAGAAATCAACCCAAGGGAACAGGAGAGTTTACAACCTCAACAGCGGAGTCCCTATGATATGGGAGGTTTGTCAGACCCTTATCATGTGACTCTCATGGGACGGGATGAAAAGCAGAAGCCAAATAATTTGCTGTCTTAGTCTTTTCAGGCTGCTATGACAAAATAACATAAACGGAGTGGCCTACAAATTAGAGAAATTTGTTTCTCACAGTTCTGTAACTGGATTTTGAGAGCTGGGTGCCAGCATGGTTGGTTCTAGGTTGCCTGGGGTACAAATAAGCCTTCTCCTGCATCCCCTCACATGGCAGAAAGGGTGAAGGAAATTTGGGGTGCATGTGATAGGGGCACCAATCCCATTTATGAGGGCCCTGCCTCTGAAAGGCCCCATCTCCTAATATCACATTGGAGGTTAGGAGTTCAACATCTAGATTTAAGGAGGACTAAAACTACTGACTCCTGCTTACTTGCGAATCTGATTTCTTAAAAATGAAATTCTTGTGCATTAGGAAAAAGCCACAAGTAAGGGTAAAAGATAAGTGACAGAGTAGAAAATATTTGCAATCTGAATGGAATGAACCACAGCTCAATAAGAAAGCCATACGAGCCCCAGTAGGAAATGGAAAAAACTAGATGGATAGGGGGCCGGGCGCGGTGGCTCAAGCCTGCTCAATCCCAGCAGCACTTTGGGAGGCCGAGGTGGAAGTGAGATCAGTCAGGAGATGAGACCATCCCACAAGCTAACACAGTGGAAACCCCGTCTCTATTAAAATCCTAAAAAAAAACTAGCGGTAGGTAGGCGAGCCTGTAGTCCCAGCCTGGGAGGCTGGGAGACAGAAGAATACGTGAACCAGGAGAGGAGCAGGTGAGCTAGAGATCCGCCCTGCACTCCAGCCTGGTAGGCAGAACTCAAATCTCAAAAAAAAAAAAAAAAAAAAACTAGATGGATAGGAATAAGTAAATGTAATCAAAGAAATGGAAAGTCAGGAGAAAGGTTGCTCAATTGTACATGTTTCAAAAAATAAACACTTTAAAAAATGCAACATTGTATTTTGGCAAACAGATGGCAAGAGAGAAAGGAAAGAAAAGAAATAAATAAAAAGTTTTTTAAATCCAGGACTGGCAAAGATATAAGGAAATAGACATCTAACACCCAGTTGTGGGTATAACAATTACAAACTTTCTGGGTGAAAATGTGGTTCTTCTTGAAATGTAAATGTCATGTTTGCCTAGTTTGACCTTGGAGTCAGAGGTGGCATCAAGACAGAGACAAACACTCTGCTCCCAGGCCTAGGGGATAGGACCCCGGGAGGGCAAGGTCAGTGTGTGCTGAATGGACTGGGGGATGGGGTGGGTGGATCTTAGGAAAGCATCCATTCTGGGCCACCAAAGCAGGAGGAAAGCATCCATTCTGGGCCACCAAAGCAGGGCTTCTCTCCTGCCCCAGGGTTGAGGTGTCTGCCTCTAGGGTGTTTTCAGGAGTGCCCACAGAAAGGCCCTGGGACACAGGGTCTGGCTGGGAGGAGCCCCCTCCTTCACAGGCCAAGGCTGCAACTGCGGAGCCGATCACAGCAGCCTGAGAGGACAGGAATTCCCTTCCTCGGAGTCTGTCAGAATCCCAAGTTACCAGGAGGAAACTGAGGCTCTGGCAGGGGAAAACACTTTGGAGGACCACCCACTCAGAGAGCAGGTTGTGTCTGTGGGCAGGATGGGAGCTAAGAGTGGGAGCCAGCTGGATCTCCCTCCACTTCCTCGAGATCTGCTCAGGACACTGCCTGGTTCCCGCTGCTCTGGAGGGACTGTTCCTGAGCTGTGAAGTCCTGGGATCCTGGGCTGTGAAGTTCTGCGATTCCTTTAGTTCTGAACTGCATGTATTCTCCAGCAGGAGGGGCAGTCCTGGACTCCCGGGCTCTGCCCAGGCTTCCCAGGAGCCTCTCTGGGAAGAGTGGGGGCCACTGCCTTTCCACTTCCCATGGCAGTCCCTGGCCCTGGCCTCCTCCAGGGCTCTGCAACCCTCTCCAGGCCCCCTGGCATGGTACCCATGCCCTCCTAGGGAGAGTAGGTGGGGTGGGGTGGGGTGGAGGGCTCGACCTGTATAGATGACCCAGGGCTGTTCCATCTTCACCCTTGGGCTAAAAGTAACCCAGCAGCAGCTTCAGGGACCCACCTCCCAACCCCCACCAGGCCAACCCCACTCCCACTTCCTGGGCTTGCCCGGCCCCTCCCAGCAGGCACCTCCAGCTCTCTCCACCTCCAGCACTGAGCTCTACAAAGCAGCTCTGAACTTAGTTCTCTTCTATGTCTTTGGTTTTCTGTTTGTTTTCATCTTTAATTGTATATTTCTGCTCCTCTTTTAAAAGAAAGGAAAGAAGCCATTTTTAAAATTGTGTTTGGATTTTTGCATCAAAGCCTTCACAGTTTGAGATATTTTAATTCGTTTTGATCTCATTTCTATTTCTCTGCTTTCCTTGTGTTTCTTTTCCATTTTTAACTTTCTGAGCTGCATGTTGGTTTTGGTGGCTTCTGGATCCAAAATGGCTTATGGGGGAGTCATAAAATGCCTATGTGGTTGCTTTTCCTCAATTTTTCACTCATTTCTAGTTTCATTGACAGGTTATTAATAGAAAATAATCTCTATTATTTGTACTTTTCAAAAACATTTTTGAGATTTTCATTGTAGTCCAAAATGGTGAATTTTAGTGTTATATGATCACCTGATGTTATCAGATTTGCATTTATTTCAATTTGTTAAATATTTAAAATTATATAATATATACATGTATATTTTTAATTATATATTTCAGGTATTTTGTGAACAGGGATTTTTAACTTTCCTTAGGGAAGCAACTGACAAGAGAGAACAAGAAGTGTGAATTCTGAGGAAGGGCAAGGGATGGTTTTGGGCCTCATCACTCACTCACTCACTCACTCAGCTCTTCCTTCCTTGCGCGGCCTTCCTTCCTTCCTTCCACCGAGCGCCAAGTCCCACCCCGGGCCCGTGGGGCCTGGTAAGGAGCGCAGTTATTTTGTGTGGATATAAGTGTGCTCCACGCCAGCAGCCAGAGGAAACCTTCCGGGCAGAGACACCAGGGTGCTCTCAGGATGGGGAGGGTGCTCTGGGCCCACAGGAGTGGGTTCAGCAGAGGGCAGGGTGGAGGGTGTGACTCTATTGTCGCTGTGCCCCCACGCCTCTCCAGTGATAGTCTGCCCTGTTGCCAGGCACAGAAGTGGTTCTGGGCGCACCCTGGTCAGTGGTCTCAGTGTTTTGGCCCAGCTGGCCATGGTGGCTGCAAGAGGCTCTGCAGCAGCCTGGGAAACGGGGGAGGAGCTTCAGCCTCGCATGAGTTGCTTTATTGGTGAACCCGGCGGACTCCATGGAGCTTGTGGCAGAAGCAGGTGAGCACAAGTTTCATTCAGCCTGGATCACCCTTGGAGGTGGTGAGGGTGTCATGGTAATTGTGTGGTGACAGTTCTCTTGTTTTTGACAGACTTGTTTAACCAGGAGATGAAAGACATTCTGTGCAGAGATCAGGGACGTGTCACTGCAGTCCAGCACTGGTTCAGTGGAATGTAAAACCCTCACCCAGCTTCACCTTGGGACAGAGGAGGTCAAAGCCCAGGAGTGCCTGCTGCCCTGGACGGGTCCAGCTTGTGATCTGGAGCTACAGAAGGTGACTTGAGGCTCTTGAAGAAAAGCTGGAGGGAACTGCTTCTTCTTCTCAAAGCCACATTCTGTGCCTTGAATGGAAACTCATGATCATTGGTGGAGAGCATGGGAGGCTGAAAGAAACCTCATCATCTCCAGACAAGAGGCACAGTCCTGAGGCAAGGAAAACGGACACAGTGATTCCCCGAGTTTCTGGACGTGGATCCTCAAGCAGCTGATAACCCAGATGGAGCGTGATTGGGGGCATTTGCCCTCTGACCTCCAGGCATGGACACAGCCTCCTCTGTCACTCCCCTCCCTTCATACCCCACCTCAGCTACCAGCCTTTCCCCTGCCCTCTTCTTCTCCATTCCCAGAGCCTATGTTTCCAGTGAACTCAAATGTGGAGTTTGTGGGAAGGAGACGTCCTCTTCTGTCCCCTTCTCCAGGAATCCTGGGTGAACTCCTGAGCCAGCTTCCATGAGGGGCTGCTATCCTCCTTATCCCCACTCAGGGGCTGGAGCCCCCACCCAGAAAGTGGAAAGGAGTTGCTTTGTGGCTTCTCATTGAGCCACCATATGACCCTGCTAGTCCAAATGCCCCATTACCACCAGGCCTTACATGATTTCTCACGTTTTCCCAAATGTGTGTTTGAATTATTTATGAGGGGGCTTCAAAATTCATGGAAAATGTATATTATGAAAAAACTGTGCATGGACTTCACATTTTTTTGTACCAAAATAAACTCACACCAACTTGTTATAATATTTCTGAATAGGGTCTAGTTTGAGGCACTGGGAAGGATCAGACATTGGCTTGACAAGAGCGCCTATCAGAGCAACATGAATTCTGTGAAAATTGAAGTAAAAACAAACATTAAATTCATGGTGAAGCTTGGGTGGAAGAATGGTGAAGTCATGGATGCTTTACCAAAAGTTTATGGGGACAACATCCCCCCCCGCAAAAAAAATCAGCAGTTCATAAATGAATAACACATTTTAAGAAAGGAAGAGATTCAAGACCAGCCTGGCCAACATAGTGAAACCCCATCTCTTTTAAAAATACAAAAATTAGCTGGGTGTGGTGGCATGCACCTGTAATCCCAGCTACTTGGGAGGCTGAGGTAGGAGAATCACTTGAACCCAGGAGGCAGAGGTTGCAGTGAGCTGAGGTCACGCCAGTGTACTCCAGTCTGGGAGACAGAATGAGACTCTATCTTTAAAAAAACAAAAAAAAACAAAAAAAAACAAACAAAAAAAACCAAGATGATGTGGAAGATGAAGCCCACAACAGCAGAATATCCATATCAATTTGTGAGGGAAAATATTCATCTTGTTCATGCCCTAATTGAAGAGGACCAATGATGAGCAGCAGAAAAAGACCCAACACCATGGACAGATCAGCTGCAGACAGGAGGGGAGATTTAGATGAAAATTTTAAACAAGTGGGATTAAGATCCTGAAGCATTTCTTCAAAGAATTGTAACAGGAGATGGAACTTGGCTTTCCCAGTACAATGCTGAAGACAAAGCACAATCAGAGCAATGGCTACCAAGAAGCAGAGGTGGCCTAGTCACAGCAAAAGCAGACAGGTGAAGAGCAAAGGTCAGGACAACAGTTTTCAGTGATGCTCAAGGCATTTTGCTTGTTGACTTTCTGGAAGGCCAAAGAACGGTGACATATGCTTATTATGAGTGTTTCAAGAGAGCCACAGCTTTAGGAGAAAAATGCCTAAGAAAGCTTCACCAGAGAGTTCTCTATCATGACAATGTTCCTGCTCATTCCTCTCATCAAACAAGGTCAATTTTGCAAGTTTCAATGGGAAATCACTAGGTATCCACCTTACTGTCCTGATTTGGCTCCTTATGACTTCTTTTTGTTTCCTAATCTTAAGAAATTATTTAAAGGGGACCAGTGTTTCTCCATTTAATAATGTAAGAAAGACTGCCTTGACATCAATTCCCAGGATCCTCATTTCTTTGGAGATGGACAAAATGGATGATATCATCACTTAAACAAAAGTGTTTTGACCTTGATAGAACTTGAGAGAAATAAAGTTTATATTTTTTATTCTTGTCTTTTAATTTCATTTTCCCACAAACTTTTAAAAGTCCCCTTGTATTTGTTTTTAATTTAAAAACCTCTTTTATACGTGTTTTACTTTTCCTCAAATGATAGATCAATAGTATTATGCATAGATGAATAAAATTTGGTAAATAATGGTTATTTAAATTATTCTCATTAAAAGTTCTAGAAAACAGAAGAAGTTAATTTTAATTTTATGATGTAGTCCATTATTTCCAAAACTATGCTATTATCTGGGAGTATTTCAACCACCAGAAACATTTGAAATATGAGAACACTTCCTCTCTGCCAATGCTCCTGTGTTGCTCAGTGATAAGAGAACAGTGGAGGCTAGTTGTCAGTCTCCATAAATGTAAAAGAATGGCTTGGCTGTGCTGACATTCTGAAGGGTAGGTGGCTCCTGGTCTGGGCCCAGCAGGGCTGCTGCCCCCTGGCTGTCGAGGTCCTGGCCAGAGCTGGACTGAGCTTAACTGTTCAAGGCGGTGAGAGATTGGTACAGGCTGGGAGTCCTCCTCACCAGGGCATCTGGCTTGCTGGACCCTCAGACTCTTCATCTGGGGTAAAAAGCCTGCCCCAGTGTCATCACCATCTGTACAATGCATGTGCTAAAGGCCTCAGGGCAGCCTGGGCAAAGCGCTGCGGTGTCTGCAACTTGAGGACTAGGGGTTGGGATGCCGTGCTGAGCCAGGATCAAGCATGCCCAGGGATAGATATACACACCTTATAGGTAAAGAACAAGGCTGGAGCCTCAGGGTGATACAGTGAGCAATCCTAGGACCTCAGGTTCAGACCAGGTCCACCTTGCAGTGTGAAAGGCCAAGTGAACCTCACCAGGCAGGGCCTGATGCATAGCTATGGTCACTGTGGACAGAGCATGCTCTGGCATCTTCAGGGAAACCTGAACGGAGGCTCTGGGGTCAGGGGGAACAAGGTTTGAAGCAGGCTCTAGAATCTTCAGGCCATGCAACCTCTGAAAATCTGTGGAACCTCACTGAGAACAGTGAGTTTCCCTAGCTGTTACAAGGGAATGAAGATGGACCCTGCCTTGCAGTGAGCTTGGGAGGGATATGGTAGACAGAAAGAGTCTAGCTAGTGCCTAGGACCTAGCAAATGCTCAGCAATGGATAGTGCTTCACATCATCCTTCTTCAGGGACACAGAACTGAGCTGGCCTCTGTGGACAAATAAGGATGAGACAGCCAGAAGAGCCATGAAAAAAGATGAAGACTCTGTTCCTATCAGACTAGGCCATTGGGAAGCAGGGGAAGTACGGGAGAATTCATGCAGATACAGCCTTGGAGACACCGAGAATTAAAATTATGCCTCCCGTCCTATCTTGGCACCTGATACAAAGCAGCTCTCCGTGGATGAGGAATCAATGAACAGGGAGAGTGATGTGTGACATTTATTTGCACATCCTTCAATTGGCTGCAGTTTTAAATTCAGCCAGTAGAGGGCAGAGGTGGCTCACGCATTCTCTGTGGACTGATGAGCGGGTTCTGGGGAGTTCTGTGTGTTCCCATGGGGGGATAATAAGCTTCAGGGCTCAGGGAACCCCATCCCTCACCATCCCTCACCAGGAGGCCTTTCAGAACCCCCGAGAGATCAAGACTCTCCCCAGCTTTCCATCTCTCTGAACAGGGCAGGCCAGTTGAGACAGACACTCCTCTATCAGTCTGACCAGGTTTCCGAGGGCGTTGGTGTGCCTGCGCCCCATCTTGTCCCAGGGACTGTTCTGCCTTTCTCCTTTGTTCAGGGTTGGGTAACCTTTTTTTTTTTTTTTTTTTTTGAAACGGAGTCTTGCTCTGTCGCTAAGGCTGGAGTTGAGTGACACAATCTCGGTTCACTGCAACCTCTGCCTACCGGGTTCAAGCAAGTCTCCTGTCTCAGTAGCTGGGATTACAGGCATGCCCTGCCACCTCACCTGGCTAATTTTTGTATTGTTAGTAGAGATTGGGTTTCGCCATGTTGTCCAGGCTGATTTCGAACTCCTGACCTCGGGTGATCCGCCCACCTCGGCCTCCCAAAGTGCTGGGATTACAGGCATGAGCCACTGCGCCCGGCCGTTTGGGGAGTACTTTTCTTAGGAGGAAAGGATAATGCACATGAGTGCTTATCCCATACCGTTCCTGCAACCGGTGTCTGTCAGCTGGCAACTAGCTGTTTATGCCTGTTTTACAGACGTAAGAACTGAGGCCCATTGCAGGGTCACCGTTATCAATAAGGAGCAGAGCCTCATTAAGCATGGAGTGACATTTGATGTGAATATACATTCTTTGTATTTCCCCTGCCCTTTGGCTTGGATGCTAATGGCTGGTTACCTCGATGAAGGAAGAAAAAGGGTGGCTGGCTCCTCCTCCTGTGGTAGAGAAAGGGATGGCTGGCATCAGGCTCCATTGACCCAGAAACAATTTTTTGGGGGGGGGGGCCAAAATGCTCCTCTTTTTGGGAGAGGGTTGTGGGATTGGATGCCAACCTTCGCATGGGACCTTGAAGAGCCTTTCTGCTGGAGGACACTAGCCCACGTCCCCCCTGTGGCAGAGACTCCCACCTCCCAGGGTGCTATAATGCTCTGTTTAGGACTGACCTGTCTACCTTGACTACAGTGGATCTGTAGGTGGGTGCAGGCCTCATGACAGGTGCAGCAATGCCACATCTAAGTGTAGGTCGGCTCTCTGCTGGCCTCTTGCTTCCCTCCAGCTGGTTTCTGGGTTAGTGCACTGCTCCCTTCTCTGGTTCTTTTTTTTTTTTTTTTTTTTTTTTTGAGATGGGGTCTTTCTCTGTCACCCAGGCTGGAATGCAGTGACGCAATCTCGGCTCACTGCAACCTCCGCCTCCTGGATTCAAGCGATTCTCCTGCCTCAGCCTCCTGAGTAGCTGAGATTACAGGCACACGCTACCACGCCCGGCTAATTTTTGTATTTTTAGTAGAGACAGGATTTTGCCATGTTGGCCAGGCTGGTCTCGAATCCCGACCTCAGGTGATCTGCCTGCCTCAGTCTCCTAGAATGCTAGGATTATAGGTGTGAGCCACCGTGCCTGGCCCCCAGGTTCATATTTATCCCTAACATGTGTCCTTGAGTAGCTGTGTGCTACCGGGCCCTATAGGGAAGGGCCAACTGGTCATATAAGCTGGAGTCCTTAGTCCTTCTCCTTCTGTGCTCCTGCTGTTCCTAGGACCAGGATGGATGCCGATATGGATTTCATACAGATTCCTTGTTTGTCCTGTGGATGTCTGCAGGGCCATGAGCAGACAGAGCCAGGGCAGTGGGCACAGCCCCAGGAAGAGTGATGCTGGGTTATCTGGATGAGGCTTTGTGGTGGGAGCAGAGATGGCTAGTGGCCAGTGTCTCTGCCATGGTCACTTGCCATCGTTGCACTCCAGCAGGCCCAAAGGTCCTTTGTGAAGGTCCCTCCAGGCGTGGCTCCTATCTCATGGCCTGGAGTAGTCACAGCCCAGTCCATGACCCTTGGGAATATCCATCCCAAGGGTATATGTATAACACAAAAGATGGCAGCAATAAGCCCAAATATTTCTGTTATCCTTATCAATGTGAACTGGCTAAACTCACAAATTAGAAGTAGAAACGGGGTTTCACCATGTTGGCCAGGCTGGTCTCAAACTCCTGACCTCAGGTGATCCACCTGTCTTGGCTTCTCAAAGTTCTGGGATTACAGGCGTGAGTCACCACACCTGGCAAATTTTATTCTTTCAGTTTTCAGATGATCGGCCAGGTGTCTGAACACCCTGCATTGAGATGCTTCCTTTGTCCCATTCTCTGTTTCTGTATGGATTTCTGTCTACATCTGGACTTGCTCTTCTATTACATTTATCTGTCTGTCCATACATACACATTTACTACACTGTTTTAATAAATGAAGCTTCATAACTGAATTGCCTTTAATAAATGGTACCAGCTCCAATACCAATTGCAGCAGAAGACATGTCCCCTGTATTAGGTATTTGAGGGCAAGATGGATGTTCTGGGTGCTCGAGCTGAGTTTGTTTCTCTATGCCAGGCCTCCTCTTTACTCTTAGAGAAAGGTACCTCATTTTATAGATATAGAAAGTGAGGTGGGGTCAAGGAAGATCAGTCCCCAACTGTGCCAGTTCTGAATTTTGCAGGGTTAGGAGCACCCAGCCTCATGTGCCCATTTGTGAATGAGAAAACTTGCTCCCGGTGGAGATAGAGACATGTAGAGAAGACAGATCTGATGACGCATTATCACTCAACCACTCACTCATTCACCACTTCACCCCAGCACGGACTGACCATGTGCTCAGGCCAAGCCTTGCACTGGGGCAGAGAAGGGGCTGCTCCGTCCCCTGGGATCTCACGGTGGGCTGGAGGGAAAGGTGAGGAAGCACCAAGGGACAGGAGGATGTGACTGTGGTGGGAATGAATAGAGGGAGGAATGGGGCTGTGGGCAACCAACATGGGGCCTCTTGGTTTTAGCCCAGGCCCCCCTTCCAATGCTGAAAGTAGGATGTGTGCCCAGGACTTTGCAGCAGGAGGATTATTTAGAAAAGTGAATCCAGGGAGCAGAGTGAGGGTCTGAGAAAGTAAAGGAGGAGACAAAAGCTAAGGGTATACTGTAGAGATGACTACATTGAAGGCAACTGAGGCTTAACCCAGTGTGATCTCTAGGATAGCATCTAGAAACTGCATCACGGCAGGTGCAGTGGCTCACGCCTATAATTCCAGCACCTTGGGAGGCTGAGGCAGGCAGATCACCCGAGGTCAGGAGTCTGAGACCAGCCTGAACAATATGGTGAAACCCTGTCTCTACTAAAAATACAAAAATTAGCCCGGCGTGGTAGTGGGTGCCTGTAATCCCAGCTAGTCGGGAATCTGAGGTGAGAGAATTGCTTGAACCCAGGAGACAGACGTGGCACTGAGCCGAGATCGCGCCACTGCACTCCAGCCTGGGCGACAGGGCGAGACACTGTCTTCAGAAAAAAAAAAAAAGAAAGAAAGAAAAAGAAAGAAGGAAGGAAAGTGCATCAGATTGTGCATGCCTCTCTCTCAGTGAAAAAGGGAGAAACATTTAACTCCACGTTCCTGTCTCCATTGGTTGAGGGCTGTCCTATGGGAACAGGCAGAAATCCACCAGGGATGCGTGGATCTGGTGACGGCCAGCACGCGTGGACTGTTTGCCAGACCTGTGGCTGGAATCTGGAGCCAGGTGAGACCACATGAGACTGGACAAGGGCTCTCGGCCTGATTCCCAGGTATGGGACTTGATGGCCACCTAGCTGGCCAGGATGGGAAATGCAGCAGGGACCACGGCAGCGAAGGAGGCTGCTCCGGGTTCCCCACCCCACAGAGGAGGCAAACCTGAGACAGGGCAGCCCTTTCCCCTGGAAGTCCCTCCTTCAGGGACAGACCCAGAGGCTCCACAGAGCAACCCAGCCACAAGGGAGGCCTGCGTGTCCCCATGTGATGGGCTTTCATTGCACTGGGCCCCAAGGAGGTCACGGCCTTGGAGTGCAAGAATTCCTCCCGCCTCCTGAGTCCCAGGACTACCTGCCTCTTCTGTCCCCTCACCTGGGCCATCTGCCCCCCTCCACCTCCTGCAGGCTCACCCCTTTGTTCCCTGCTTTCTCTTTCTCTGCTTCTCTCTGCCTGCCTCTTTGTCCTCCTTTCTCTTTCTGTGACCCTGTCCTCAACAACTCTTTCCCTTCCTCTATTGTGCTGTTTCTCTGTGATTCTCTCCAGCCCCCTCTCCCTGTCTCAGTCCTCTCCATCTCTCTTGCTTCCTGTCTCCATTCCTCTCTTCTCTTTTTTTCTCTGCCTTTCCCTCGGTGTGTGGATGACTGGCCAGCTCTCTGGACATCTCCCTCCCTCCAGCTCCCTTGGTTCTCACTGTGGGTCCTTCTGTCTTTGTCTCTTCCATTCCTCTTCTCCCCCTGGGCCCAAATCAACTTCTCTCCATGACTCCATCCTCCCATCTCCATCCCTCTCTCTCTCCCCTCACCCCCCACCTCCTCTCTCCCTTCTCTCTCTCTCACTGTTTCAACCCCTCTTTCTATCCTCCTTGTCTTTCTCCTTTTCTCTGCTGTTCCCCTCCCTCTCTCATCCCTTCTCTCGTCTCTCTGCCTGTCCCGTCCTCTGACTGACCTCACCCCTGCATTCTCTACTCCTCTCCAGTCCTGCTCAGTGAGCCTCTCACCACCAACCTCTGCCCATCACACAATTTAAAAATTACAGGAAGATGGTGGGGGGCACAGGACTTATGGAGAAATGTCTACACCCAACTCAACTTCCCTTAGAGCCGCCTGGAGTTGGTGCTCCCGGGGGCAGCTGGCTCAGTGGGGAATGGGCTCTGACAAACCCTGAGTCTCGGCGAGGCTCCTCAGGGGCTTCACAGCTGCTGCTGGGCCCCCTTCTATTCCCTGTCAGGAGAAGTTGGCCACCTCATGGGGATGGATTCCTGTCCATCTGCTCACAAGGCACCACGGGCAGTCACTAGGAACACAGTGACTATTTCTAGAATGAATGAGCACAACCTCCACCCATGGCTGGATACAGGATATTCCCCCATCCCAGAAGGCCCCCTCGGGCCCTTCCCAGTCAACACTAACCCAAAGGGTAACCCTGCTTCTGTGGCCAGCAAGGCAGTATCTGCCGGAGTTTGAACAGTGTATGAGGAGTCACACCTGGTATACCTTGGGGTGTGAACTGGTCCTCCAGGAAGCGGACACCCAGAAAGATAGGACTGCAAATGTTTATTAAGGGAAACACTATGGAAATGAGAGAGAGAGGAGGGAGCACGGGGCATGGGGCATCAAATATGGTGGAGACTTTTCCAAGGTATCGTGGCCAAGGAGACTCTTCAAATTTCAAAATTGTCCTGTAAGGTAAAAAGATTTCGGTTTATTTCCAGGTGACCTTCTTTTGACCAATGTACATTTTGTCTTCTCTGAAATATCTGTGCGCCTGCTGAATACGTCTGTGTGTGGCCGCATCTGTGTCTGTATGTCATGGAGAATAATTATCCACAGATCGCAGATGTAAATCTCAGAGTTTAACTGTGTATGCATTTTTAGAATGTCTTCATCTCATAAGGATCTGAATTCTAATCTTGGAGACAGGGGCTTTCCCTTATCTTTTGAAAGAGAAACTGGAAATCCCAGAGCCTGAGCTATTACACCCTAAGGTTTATTAAATGAACTTCAATGAACATCTTTTGCTGATCTTCTGACTGGGAATATTTTCATTTAACCAGCGGGAGGGGTGAGGCTCTACCACCTACCAGCTGTTTTGCAAGATACTTTCCTTATGAGCTTGGTCTCCCTGCCCTCACCATGGCCTCACAATCACATCATTCCCAGCTCATTTCTGAGAAAGCTGGGGCTCTGAGCCCTACTGAGAGTTGGTGTCTGGGCCTAGGCAGCAAAGACACAGGGAAGGGGAAACACTTTGCAGGCCAAGGTTGGGAGATGCAAAGCTGAGAGTCGTGGGTGGGAAGGAGAGGGTGCTGGAGATCAGAGGAGGCCAGAGCAGCTCAGGATTGGCCTTGAGTTTCCGGCCAGAGTCAGCCTCATTCTGAAGGCCAAGGCCGCAGCTCCACTGAACCAGACCCATCCTCATTGCTAGTCTCCTTGGGCCATAAAAACTCAGGGACACAGGTTCCCCTGACAGAACCAAGCTAAATTTTTCCCCTGACAGAACCAATGCCTAGACCTCTAGGCATTCATTTACCCTGATCCAGAGCCTTCACACACCCAGGGAAAGAATCATCTTTCTGCCGATAATGGACTAAAGGCTGTAGGGCAACAAGGAAGTGCTGTGGGGGTAATTCCCTGTGCACACTGTGCTATCTGAGCTCCCACGGTGGCTCTGTGTGGGCCTCACGCAGCCTCCACGCTCCTGCTCACACTGCTTGCCTGGCTAGGAGGAGCCTTCCAGCTCCATCTGAGTTCAACAAACCCCCATGTGACACCTCCCTGCTTCATCTTTCTCTTCCACAGCCCCCTGTTTACTCCCAGGAGATTCTGTCTCCTCCTTCTGCACCCTGCGTCCCTTCACCTGTGCTTCCACTGGGTGGTCAGAAGCTCTGTGCCCTTCAGTGTGGGTCTCTCTGCTGCAGGACACAGGATGCCCTGCCAGTCAGGGACGGGTCTCATCCCTCACAGAGCTGGCCATATGGCCCAGGTTCCATACACGCCTGTAAAACTGCTTTTTCTAGCTTCTATAAACAATCTCTGGCTGGGCGCAGTGGCTCACACTTGTAATCTCGGCACTTTGCGAGGCCGAAGTGGGCAGACGGCATGGCTCCAGGAGCTTGAGACCAGCCTGAGCAACGTGGTGAAACATGGTCTCTACAAAAGGTAGAAAAAAAAATAGCCAAGCATGGTGTTGCACACAGGTAGTCCCAGCCACTCTGGAGGCTGAGGTGGAAGGATCACCGGAGCCCTGGAGGTGGAGGTTGCAGTGAGCCAGAAGTGCACCCCTGCACTCCAGCCTGGGTGACAGAGTGAGACTCTGCCCCAACCCTCCAAAATGAAAGAAACTCTTTCCTCATCTACAGAAGATACCTGCTGCCAAGGTCATAATGAGGACATAATGCAAATGACTTGTAGTCTCAGAAACTTGAGCAAAGTGACCACATCCTCAGCCAGCGCTACCCTTGTATTGCAAAGCCCTGCAGTACAATCTGTGACATTTCTATTCATTCAAGAAAGAAAAGATGAATCCATTTTGCAACTCAGTTCATACTGTTCAGATAAACACACCAAATGGTACATGTGGAGGTGGTGGTCGAGGCCACAATGGGTAGGGAAGCTGGTTGAGGTCCTGGAGGAGTTGGTTCAGATAGCTGAGGCCAGCCAAGAGGAGAAGATGGCAGATGTACTACAGGAGACCCTGGTGGAGGAGGTGGCTGAAGTCCCAGGGCCCACGAGTGGAGATTATTGAAGCAGCTGAGGAGATTCATGTGAAGGTGGTTACTGAGGGGCCAGACGCCACCCAGAAGGGGTGGCTGAGGATCCAGAGGTTACTAAGTGGAGATGTAGTCAGAAGTCCCAGAGGCCTTACAGAACAAAAAGGTGAATGATGTCCCAGAAGAAGGCAGCTACAAAAGATGGATGAGGTCCTGGAGGGAGGACACATGCTGGACGTGGATGAGGTCTGGGAGGACCAAGAGCTGCAGGAGGTGGATGAGTTCCTGGAAGATAGACACATGTAGCATGTTGATGAGGTCCCAGAAGACTTACAAGTCCAGGAGGTACATGAGGTCCTGGAGGACCAACAGCTGCAGGAGGTGGATAAGATCCCAGAAGACCTACAGCTGCGGGAGGTGGATGAGGTCTGAGATGACCACCAGCTGCAGGAGGTGGGTGAGGTCCCAGAAGACCTACAGCTGCAGGGAGCGGATGAGGTCCCAGAGGACTGACAGCTGCAGGCGGTGGATTAAGTCCCGAAGGACAGACGCATGCCACGGGTCAATGAGGTCCCAGAGGACCAACAGGTGCAGCAGGTGGGTGATTGAGGTCCCGGAGGATTGACAGCCGCAGGTGGTGGATGAGATCCGGAAAGACAGGCAACTGCAGCAGGTGGATGAGGTCCTGGAGGACTGACAGCTGCAGGAGCTGGATGAGGGCCCGGAGAACACTCGAGGGGAGGAGGAGGTTGAGTTTTCAGGGGACTCTCTAGTGCAGGATGTGGTTGAGTTCCCAGAGGACAGTCGAGTGGAGGTGGTTGAGTTCCCAGAGGACACTCCAGTGGAGAAGTTTGTTGAGGTCCCAGAAAACCTCCAGATGGAGGGAGTGGTTGAGTTCCCAGATGACATCCAGGTGGAGGAGGCGGCTGGCAGCCCATCAGTGATCCTGAAGGGCCAGCCATGAGATCGGGCAACTAGGGCCATTCTGAGAAAGGATGAGGAGAATTGACCTGCAAGTCAGGAGGAGAAAATGTTTTGAAATATATGAATATGATGGACAAAAACACCAAAACCAACACAAGCTGCACCCTATGCCGCAGGTGATAGTCCCTTGTACCTTTCCCTCCTCCAGGTTTCAAAATGGCAGCATCAATGTCCCCCCCCAAAACAAACCTCCCTTCAACTGAGTCCTGCCGATGGCAGGGGAGTGAAGAAAAGTCATGGGGACAAACTGTTATCCCCACACACCACTCTGTCTGCAAATGTAGGCAGGCTGGGGGCCTGTCCCTGGGAAGACAAAGTCATAACCCAGTAACAAAGAAGCATGTTTCTGACACAGGGGTGTCTATGTCTATCCTCATTCCTCCCTCACCACCATCACCAGAGCATGTTCCTTGCATCAGATAAACAGAGAGAAAGAGAAGCATGAAAAGCCCATTGTCCACACATGAGTCGCGGCTACTCTTAAGAGAATGGCCTCCAGGCTTTTCATGTGCTGTCTCTGATTCTCAGAAATCTGCAAGGTCAGTGTGACCACCCTGCTGCAAATCTAAGAAAACAGAGGCTCCCAGAGGAAGGAGAAATTTCATCCAGCATCACACAGCTGGCAAGAAGCAGAGTGGAAGTCCATTCCAGCTCTGCCTGCAAGACCCTCTCGTCCCCCTTCTGCTTCCCTTCTTGACAAAGGGTCTTCCGCACTTTGGAGGTGCCATCTGTGGGCACAAAGAGCTCTGGGGAGATGGGGATTCCTGAAGAGCTTCAGGGGAACTGGGAGAGGGTTTTCTGATAGAATAATCCTACATACAGATATCAGTTTGGCACGGCTATCATATTTCTTTAACTTCTAGGTAATACCAAATTTTAAGTGCACTATGACATAAAGGATAATTTTGTCCATGGAAAAATGAGGTGGGAATTCTCAACAACAGAAGCAGTTTAAAACTGTGTTTGATTTCAAGTGTGTAAGTCCCATGATGTGTGATCAGAGGATTCAGCAGCTGTCGGAGACACAGAAGCCACACGAGAACCAGCTGGGCTGAGCATCAGTTAAGGCCTTCATTGGGAATTGTGCCTGTAGGCAATGAGTGACGTCCACTCTCCATCACCTCACAGCCGGGGCACATTTTCTATTAAAATATGGAACCTCTGACACTTAGAATATTAGATCAAGGGCAACACTGGGTGAGGGTGGGGCCGTTTTTGCTCAACACAGTTAAGAACAGACGGGACTGTGATGAACTATGGAATTGACTTTGCCAAAGAACATTCAAAATTGCACAAAGCACATATTAACGTTGGATCAATGAGTTTTCACTTCTGGGATTACGGCGGATATTCTGAAGGTTAATTACCTACCTTATTGCAGAAAAGAAAATCCCAGCAACAAAAAGAAACCCTGCATATTTTGGGAAGGGGACTCCACACCATCGTGAGTAAAAGGGATCGGCAGGGTCTACTGGGCCGTAAGACCGACTGCAGTGGAGCTCAACGGCATCCTCTCGTTATTTCTGGAAACAGAACAGTGACAGCCCTGCAGCCCTCAGCCCTTAAGCCTTTATGGCTTCCTGACTCATGTGTCTCTCTGGAACTCCTTGCTTTTCCATCATTTCCCATCTTGAAGATAGAGAAAAAGAATTGACCTGAAGAATTAAAACACCATGTTTTTTACTAGACACTCAAAAGTTCATCTTAAAACAAAAACATCCTTAAAATTTGTCCATCACAGTTACCTACCTGTGCTGCTTGCAGGCAGCCTTCCTCTCTGCCGTCTCCCTCTGCAAGGCTTGGGCACAGAGCTGTGGGGAGAAAAATACATACATGTCCTGACTTGGCCCAAAAGCAAGGAGGGGGAAAAAAAAAACTTACCCAGTTGTTGAGGGCCTTTCTTGCAGCAGAAGGGGCGATCTGAAAAAGCCAACACCTGAGAAAGTGTGTGTTGAGAGAGTCTAGGGGCTGTGGCACCATCTTCATGAGCGCTTAAGGATCCTGCAACTGCAGAGAGGAAAGCTCCTTACCTCGCATCTGTAGGAGTCCTCTACCCACCGCCGCAGCTCTTGTCTGTCTTGAATCGTTTTCCTATGATTTAGAATCACTTTCATCAGACAAAGCATCATCTTCAGCATGATTTTAAATAATCTGCCATGTTCCTGATGTCCTCACAACTGACCCCTTCCACAATCTATCTGTACATAGAAAACGTATTTCACATGGTTATAAAAGTACAGTATGATCAAAACTGTGGCTGTAATGCTTCCTCCTCTTTTACTTAATGCCTGCTGGGTTGTGAGTTGACAATTTCCCTACCCATTTTCAGTATGTCCCTAATTCGTCCTTCATTGGGCATCTTTTGTCATGAAGCTCCATTCTCCTGGAATTAATATCCTTGCCATATTTCACAGGGCAGACACAGCTGAGCTGATGAACAGGCACAGTCCTTTTGAAGGATGCGTTGATCCTACAACAACACGCTTTCCTAAGGATGATGACAACTCACACCACCCCTAGAACGGCTGGTATGAACCGAGTTTCCACACAGTCTGGCCGGCATTGCAGTCAGGAGATACTTAGGTACTTCACGTGTTTTGATCACTGGTAAATCTTAAGGTACTTTGTGTTCTCTTGTGTGAATTCTCTCTCTCTGGATCTCTTCTGACCATTTGTTTCCATTTCTGTGTTAACTGGGTCTAAACATTGTACAAAGATTTAAAACAAAACACCCCAGCGGGGCTTTCCCAAGAGGCTGGTGTGGGTTTCTGAACTCACTTGCAGATGGGTATTTTTTCTAGAGCCAATTTCCTGGTTTCTTCCACCTCTGACAGCTGCCTCTCCCTTTCTGCTCACTCACATTCTTTCATTCTCAGTTTCCTTAGTTGAGAAGGGAGACAGATGCACGCACATGATCCGCTGGCCTGTGTGGAATTCCTTCTTCCCTTCCGGCATCTGAAGGCCGTGATTCAAAGGTCCCCTGACAACCTTCCCATAAATGAGCCAAGTGATTGTCACAACTGGAGGGAGAATTAACACCTTCCATGGAGGGACAAAGGAAAAGCACACTCTGGCCTGCTGGTAAGTCACCTGTCATTTCCAGCTCATCTTCATCGCTCTGTATTCCTACTCTTTAGTAAATATGAACTATTAAAAGCTTCTATGAGATGCACTATGTGTGCTTCTAGGATCTGCCTTGTGCTTGACATAGCGAAAGCTCATTTTAGTTCAGTGTGGAAAACCAGACCTCATCAGCTCATCATAACTAAACCTGTAAGGACGGAGCAGGGGATCGCTCCTCGTCTGACTCCTCCCATAGGGAGACCTGATTCTCCATCAGAAGCTGATGCCAGAACCCAGACAATCAGCCTCAGAGAGATCCTTCCAGGACATGCTGTCCTTAGCCCTGCGGTTCACTGCTGCACATGTCCATGATTCAGGACTGGAACTCTTCTCATCGACTTTAAAGATCCTAGTTGAGAGAAAAGGCCAATCTGAGTGCTGGGTGCATCTACTGAATTGGAAATGATCGAATGACTCTTTAGTCAGGGTGTCCTGAAAATAGGTGACAACTGCAAACCATCCTCTGGTGCTGAGTGACTTTAACAAGGTTTGGTTCACAGAGAGTGAGGGCAGAAAAAGGAAATGGCTGAAAAGGTAGGTTTGCTGTGTTGCCCTCACACTACTTGATTCATGGTTCTGATTTTAAAAATCTCACTTGATACTTGATTTCATATGAAGGAGTGTAAACTGCCAAGAACTCTAGGAAACGGGGGCAAAAACACTTCAAAGAGAAAGTTCATGCACCTGTTTCTGAGCGCCCAGGGCACCCTTCAGCACATGCTGTCTGGAGAGGCCTGAAGCAAGGATGTGTTGTAAGGTGCAGAGGATGCAATGGGAGCAGGATCCCGTCCCCACCCTAAAGGGGTTCACAGTTTAATGCAAATGAGAAGCCAGTGAGGACATCACTACTCCTGCTGTGCACTTGGGAACTGGAAACACAATACCTGAGTCTGGAGGGAAGCTAAGGAAGCATTCTATTCCGGAGCAGACATGAGTGCGTGTGAAGCTTCTGATCTCCCATGAGAACAATGGGGACGTGGAGCAGAATCTAAAACCCATGACTAAAAGCATCAAATTGCTAACATGGCAGTAAAGAGACGTGAGGCCAAGATGGAGAAGAAGGAAACCTAGGACGAAGGTCAACCTCACATTTGGGGCTCATTTCTCTGAGTTTCATCACTGAATTCCAGAAGGGACTAACTGAGATGCAAAGAAGCAAAGCAGCTTTTGCACCATGTGGAGGATTGAAAAAAAGCAGATTGAGGCTCTGTCAGTGAAGGTGAGCCCTACTGAAGTCCACTGGTTCTGGATGGGACCCGGAAGAGTCACATGCCAGGAAAAGAGGTGGACAGGAAATACCCTGACCTTTGCAGGGACTGAACCTGCACTGATAACCTCAATTGCTGACGGTATAGAGGGTGTGTAGGTGTGCTAGGACCCCTGACCACCCCCAGAAATAGACACCCATCTTTTCTGCAGCAAGATAACATGCTAGTAGGCCTCAATTCATTGCTAAATATTTTTTAACCAGTGACTGACATTCAGCAAAAAAGACTAGTCATGTGGCAGAAAAAATGCAATGTCATATGACCAAAAGCCAAAAGGCTGTGAAAATGAATCCAGAGGTGACGGAAGCATTGAATTTAACAATGCCAGTACTTGGACCACCTCCTCCCACTGAAACATTACAATCAAGTATGTAGGAAGGGAAAGGAAACATGAAGATTAATCAAGCAGGAAGGACAAGCTCAATTTTGCACCCACTGAATTTGCCACAAATATTGTGGAAAATATTCTCAAGGCCATTGCAGTTGTCTACTTTGGTTGGCACATGGTTCATACAACAGTATTTGTGTCAGTGAACATCTTACTCTTCCTCGACAGTCTTTCTTTGCCCAAAGATTTCACAATGACTGTTGACCTTCATCGTCACCTCTTGGACTTCAGCTTGCACTTTAGCTTCCGTAGATCTCCATGACATGGAAAAGTACGGTTAGTGTGTAGAGAGGAGAAGGGGAGAAACCTGAGGGCCAGAAGCTGTTCTTTGCCTTAACAGGGCAAATTTATGTCCACACTATGGGGACTCCCACAGACAGCATACCTTCCTGGCTACGGCTGTTGGACCTCCAGGCTTTCCCCTGTCAATCCATGGATCTGTCATTGACATTTCGTGACTTTAAGACAGACTTGAGAAAAGACATCTAGGAAACAATAATGGAACAAGGATGTGAATATACTTCACACAACCGAACTGTACATTTCAACAAGGTTAAGATGGTAATTATCATGTTATACATATTTTACCACAAGTTAAAATGTTTCACAATTTGAAAAGAAAGCAACTACCTTCCCTTCAGTTCTCTGAGTTCTAGAATTCCTAACATTTCACTCCCTGCTCCTTCCTGATCTTCTGCAGAGCATCTACTCAGAGTCCCTGCTCTGCTCAGAGTCCACTTTCCCTCCCTGACACCAGCTTCACTGAGGCTGGTTGGAACCTAACGCAAAACATTCTCAGTAATGCCTCAATTCCCACAAAGAATTCCATATAGACAGCGTATGAGTTGAATCTTCTAAGACATGAAATATTTTTTCTCTTCTTGGCTAATATGCAACGCAAATCCTGTTGCAGATGTGCGTCATATACCTCTGAAATTCCTGATGTATTCAATGAAATAACATCTTTAAAGTTCTTTATAGAATGTTTTTTCTGATTTCTTCATATAGGATAGAAAAAAAAGAACATGTACTAGGAGTTCGATAGAAGCAAAGAGTGATCTACAAAGATGAAAGAGCAGCGACCGCGTGCGCCCCACAGCTACTGCTGGATTTTATGGGGAAAGCAGCTGGCCCAGTTTGGAGCTAGGAGACATGTCAAACACATGAAGAAATGAGAAGCAAAGAAACACTGTGAGGCATGAACGTTTCATGGCACCCACGATGTCCCTGCTTGTGAGATAATGAGACAGAGGAGTAGATAACCAGGAGAAAGATGAGAAGGTGCAAAGTGGTTCAAGTCAAACAGCTCAGCTGAACTTTCCTTAATGAAATATTTAAAAAGTGGTACATTAAAAAATTTCCCCAATTCACATCAAAAAAATTCTCTTCAGGACTAACTTGGGTAGAGACTGTTCAATGTGCCTAGTTATCTTCATAACTCATATATTTTCTGTTTTCTGCATATCTTGAAGGGCAGTGCCAAACGATGTGTAATTATCTAGGTTGTAAAAATAAAACATACTTCCTCTTGCCTTGAGGATAAAAAGGCATTGTGGTATTAGCACTTTTTTCTTGGATCATTGTTCAGAAGATGTTTAAGCCCCTAGACACCCACACTTTTACTGTCATGAACAGCAAGAGAAAACGTAGAGCTCAATTTACTCAATGGACAAAAATGCTCAAAAGCCAAATTATGGCACAATTTAGCAGCCACATTCTTACCCAGTACAGACTTTTGACATACTGATCCCTCTGCAGTGGCGACCGGGAACATGGACTTTGAACGATGCCATTCGAAATGACCACTCATTACCCTGCCCAGACACACTTTTCACTGATTCTTCAGAGGGCAGTTCCAAGAGATTCTCTGGGGCTTTCTCTGCATCATGAGAGGCAGTGCAGTTCTGCCCTTCTGGAGTTTGTCGCCTCTTCCTCATGATCTCAGAGGAACTTTGTCTCAGGCCAACTGTTTGTTCCTTGGGCTCTTTCATTTCCCCTGAAAATCATTTGCAGCCCTGCCTACATCTCCATCTCCCTTTTCTCTGAGAAGAGGGTGCTCTTTAAGCATCAATCATCTGGCCCTTCTTGCCGTCTCATTTTTTGACTGGCTTCCATGTTTATGCCTGTTAATGAGGTTCCATGTTTTCCTTCTCCTGTTAAGCTGTCTGTTGTTAGTACTTTGCTGCAGTGAACCGTTAGAGAGGAGAGTGGAAGCTTTCCTTCCACCCGCACAATAGAACTATAAAGCAGAAAAGTTTAGAAAGAATTTCCTATTTAAGTGCTGAAACTTTTTAAAAATTTTTTTAAAAATCTGCCATAATTTAAATAGCAGATTTTTCATAATTCTTATGCTAATAAATCATTTTCCTGATTTTTAAAATAAAGCCCAATATTCCTAATGAAGTCCGGAACCACAAATTGTTTTAAATAATTTCTTATTTGTGATTATAAGCCCACCTCTAGGGGAAGTTAGTGTACGCACACCAAGGCTAGTTCTCCTGAAGAAAATGGCAAGTGTAGAAATTCCCAGGGACACAACAATAATAATAAGCATCCAAGGAATTCCAAAAAAGTCGAGCCCAGGAAGAAAATGCCCAGGCAGAAAATTGATGGCATGGAATAATACTAGTTGACATAATGATGAGGCTCAATGACATTTACAATATTTCAATTACAAGGAACCAGCCTTAGAAACCCTCAACCTCCTCCAAGAGTTAATCACACCCCTCAGATATCCCCAGGCAATTCCACTGCTTCAGGAAAGATTGGAAGTTTCCAGTCTCATGTTCCTTGCATGGCTGGTTGTGTTTTTAGGCATGCAAATGTGGGGTGTCTGTTTTCTTGGTCTGAAGCAGGGCTGTCCAATCTTTTGGCTTCTCTAGGCTATATTAAAAGAATGAGAATTGTTTTGTGCCACACATAAAATACACTAACAATAGCTGATGAGCTAACAAAAAAAAAATCACAAAAAAAATCTCAGAATGTTTTAAGAAAGCTTACTAATTTGTGTTGGGCTGCATTCAAAGCTGTCCTGGGTTGAATGCACTCTGTCACCCATGGGTTGGACAAGCTAGGTATAAAGTAATTATATTTTCTTTAAAGTCATTTACTTATTTTTTTAATTGACATATAATATTGAATGTATTTATCATGTATCACATGATAAAAGAATCTCTCTGGATCCCACTTCTCTCTTGAATTACAAGAATCTTTGCAATTTAAAGAACATAAGTAAAAAAAAAATACAATTAAGAGATGACTTCATTCAGAAATAAGTATCAAATTTTAGTGCTTAAAAATAACCAAGGTGGAGGGTGGGTGCGGTGGCTCATGCCTGTAATCTCAACACTTGGGGAGGCCGAGGTGGGTGGATCACCTGAGGTCAAGAGTTTGTGACCAGCCTGGCCAACATGGAGAAACCCCATCTCTACTAAAACATACAGAAATTCTCTGGGCATGGTGGCAGGTGCCTGTAATCCCAGCTAATTGGGAGGCTGAGGCAGAAGAATCACCTGAACCCAGGAGGCACAGGTTGTGGTGAGCCGAGAGGACACCACTGCACTTCAGCCTGGGCAACAAGAGGAAACTCCATCTCAAAACAACAAATAAATAAATAAATATTTAGAAATTTGTGTTACATTGGCAGGGCACGGTGGCTCATGCCTGTAATCCCAGCACTTTGGGAGGCTGAGGCGGGCGGATCACGAGGTCAGAAGATCGAGACCATCCTGGCTAACTTGGTGAAACCCCATCTCTACTAAAAATACAAAAAATTAGCTGAGGCCAGGCGCAGTGGCTTCGCCTGTGATCCCAGCACTTTGGGAGGCCGAGGCGCGCAGATCACGAGGTCAGGAGATCGAGACCATCCTGGCTAACATGGTGAAACCCCGTCTCTACTAAACATATAAAAAAAATTAGCAGGGCGTGGTGGCGGGCGCCTGTAGTCCCAGCTACTCGGGAGGCTGAGATAGGAGAATGGCGTGAACCCGGGAGGCAGAGCTTGTAGTGAGCCGAGATTGCGCCACTGCACTCCAGCCTGGGCGATGAGCAAGACTCCATCTCAAAAAAAAAAAAAAAAAAAAAAGCTGGGCATGATGGCGGGCGCCTGTAGTCCCAGCTACTTGGGAGGCTGAGGCAGGACAATGGCATGAACTCGGGAGGCGGAGCTTGCAGTGAGCTGAGATCTCACCACTGCACTCCAGCCTGGGCAATAGAGTGAGACTCTGTCTCAAAAAAAAAAGAAAAAAAGAAAAAAGAAATTTGTGTTACATTATTTGTAATATATCAAAAAATATGTCCACATTGTATGGTGGAAGAATGAGAAAAATATAAGATAAAAGTCTTAAAGTTATAGGTGGCAGTCTTACACTGCTGGGGTCATCAGAAAGGAACTGCAAGGAAAATAGAAGGGAACCGCCAAGCAGATATTGAAGTCAAAAGAGCGGCAAGGCAGGACCCTCCATTAGAAATGCTTATAGAAGGACCCCTAGTATGGGGTAATCCTCTACAGGAAACCAAGCCCCCAGTACTCAGAAGAATAAATAGAATGGGGAACCTCACGAGGACATAGTTTCTCCCCTCAGGATGGCTAGACATGGAAGAAGGAAAAATACTTTTGCCTGCAGCTAACCAATGGAAATTACTTAAAATCCTTCACCAAACCTTTCACTTAGGCATTGCAAGCACCCATCAGATGGCCAAATTATTATTTTCTGGACCAGGCCTTTTCAAAACTATCAAGCAGATAGTCAGGGCCTATAGTGTGCCAAAGAAATAAGCCCCTGCACTGCAGGCCATACATTTCAATCCCTGTATCTTTAACCCCCTTGTTAAGTTTGTCTCTTCCAGAATCAAAGCTGTAATACTACAAATTGTTCTTCAGATGAAGCCCAGATGCAGTCCATGACTAAGATCTACCGCAGACCCCTGGACCGGCCTGCTAGCCCGTGCTCCGATGTTAATGACATCGAAGGCACCCCTCCCAAGGAAATCTCAACTGCAGAGCTCCTACTACACCCTAATTCAGCAGGAAGCAGTTAGAGCGGTTGTTGGCCAACCTCTCCAACAGCACTTGGGTTTCCCTGTTGAGAGGGGGGACTGAGAGACAGGACTAGCTGGATTTCCTAGGCCGACTAAGAATCCCTAAGCCTAGCTGAGAAGGTGACCGCATCCACCTTTAAACATGGGGCTTGCAACTTAGCTCACACCTGACCAATCAGAGCGCTCACTAAACTGCTAATTAGGCAAAAACAGGAGGTAAAGAAATAGACAATCATCTATTGCCTAAGAGCACAGTGGGAGGGACAAAGATCGGGATATAAATCCAGGCATTCAAGCCGGCAACGGCAACCCCCTTTGGGTCCCCTCCCTTTGTATGGGAGCTCTGTTTTCACTCTATTTCACTCTATTAATCTTGCAACTGCAAAAAAAAAAAAAAGAAAGAAAGAAAGAAAAAAAGAAAAGAAAAGAAAATATGACATAAAGATATGCTTACATCTACACAAAACTGAGAGTGGACTGCTGCTATAATAATACCTGGGTTATATTCCAACAAAAATAATCACAGATTGTTGTTTAGCCCAAGTTTCTAAAAACATTAACTTTTGAAAGTCAGTGTTCACTTTGCTGCTGACACAGTGCACGTCACGTCAGATTTTCAAAGCCAAAAAGAATTTGCATAGCAAAGTCTTTTAGGAATCATTATTAAAAATGTGAGAATTGAATTTAATTAAAAATACAACACAGGCCGGGCGCGGTGGCTCACGCCTGTAATCCCAGCACTTTGGAGGCCGAGGCGGGCGGATCACGAGGTCAAGTGATCGAGACTATCCTGGCCAACATGGTGAAACCCCGTCTCTACTAAAAATCCAAAAATTAGCTGGGCATGATGGTGTGCACCTGTAGCCCCAGCTACTAGGGAGGCTGAGGCAGGAGAATCACCGGAACCCGGGAGGTGGAAGTTGCAATGAGCTGAGATCACACCACTGCACTCCAGCCTGGCGACAGAGCAAGACTGTCTCAAACAAAACAAAACAAAACAAAACAAAAAACACGAAGTAACCAATAACAAGAGTTCACCTTCATATTTTAGAGCATTGCACCTAAAGCAATCAGTAGCAACCTTGGAAATCTACCTGGAAAACAATATAAATGTTCTGGAATGTATGGCCACCACCACAAAAGGCACACATACTATTTTACAAGTACTAGATTTACAAGTATTGGGGGAGAAAGTAAATTCAAAATGTAACTAATCCACACACCAAGACTCAGTTTTGTGCAAATAAAACCTCTCTGGAAAGCAGCCTTTGACTTCTGTAGCACTTTTGTCTCCAGCCTCACAGTGGAGGTGAGTACAGCCTGGGCTCCTGGGAGGGATGCGCTGTCCCTGAGGAGCCCCCGTCCGAATTGGAGTAGGAGCTCTGCGCACAGTGGTTAAAGATGTGGATCAAATGCACAACAAGGATAAAGGCCATCTTGTCATTGACCAGGAATTCATCCCTTCTTGGGCACTCTTGTCACACCTGACAACTATCTGGTTGCAGGTTATCAGTAGTGGGCTCCTACCTAGATTAGGTCCATTGGGGCCAGTAAGAGCTTAGGTTCTGACAGTCCATGGCCATGAGCAAGGCTGAAAGTAGAAAATGCAATGAGGAAAATGTATCCAGGCCTTCAAAGGTGAAGTAGGGAAAGAGTGTTTAACTGATCTAAGAAAATGCAGCCAGGTAAATGGGAAAAAATTCCAACAAAGATTCTCAACACATTTCCTCCTTCATAGCCTCAAAAGAAACAATAGATTCTTTCATTGGAGGCATTCATGTGGGGTGATTCTGCCTGATGCAGTGGTTGCTACCCATCACTAGACTTCCAAATCTCTCGCTAAGAATCTGGTGCATGCCAGTCAGAACAAGTATTCTCGTCTCCATAAAGCGTCCTCTCCTGAGTGTAGTGGAGAGGTTTTATAATGCCAGGGTGAAAGCTTTCAAAGTAGAAACCTGTCATTTCTTTGTATTTGGACAATCATAAGCACTTTAAGACCCTTTCTGGTTTGGGTAAATCAAAGGTCTACACAAGACACATTTTACAAAACAAAGGACAATACAGTCCTCATTCACATCCTGGTCTTGTCACTCCTAGTGACTCCTGCATTGCAAACATCCCAGCAGGGTGCAGCCCTTTATTCTCTCATCTGGGGGGCTTCTTGGGCTCCCACACTCTGATTGGACACAGACTCCCTGGAGGCTGCTCCCAAGAGCAGAAGACACGGATGACTCAGAAGTTCCTAAAAAGTCACCAAACCAGATGACATAAAACTCAGATTACATTTCACTTTTGTTTTGTTTTGTTTGAGACAAAGGTCTCACTGTCACCCAGGCTGGAGTGCAGTAGGGCGATCTTGGCCCATTGCAATCTCCACCTCCTGGGCCCAAGCTATCTCCACCTCCGCCTCTCCACTAGCTGGGACTACAGGCAGCGCCACCCGGTCCGCCGAATTTTTTTTTTTTTTTTGGAATTTCTGGTAGAGACGGGGTTTCTCTATGATGCCCAGGCTGGTCTCAAACTCCCAGACTCAAGCAATCTACCCTCAGTCTAAAATGTTGAAAGAATTGCATGGGTGAGCTGTAATTTCATGCAGTGACACAGCAAAGGGAAAGGGAAAACCTGTAAGGTCAACGTCATGGCTGGATTGGTGGTTGGGAAGCAGCAGGAGCAAGAGCAGTCACCATAAAGATCCTCAGAGCCAGGGCGGCCAGGACAGAGGTGGGGCGGCTTATGGTTGGGGGAGGGACAGGGAAGGGGATGGGGCGGGATCAAAGTTGGGGGTGGGAGCAGGGGGAGGAGGGAGGGAAGAGGGGAGAAGGGGAAGGGCTGGTGCTGGAGGAAGATCAGTTCGGCAATCCGACGTTGGTGGGAGGCTCAGCTACAGGTCAGGGGGAAAGTCGATCAGCGGAGCAGCAGGAGGCGCGGGGCAGAGAGCAGGAGGCTCAGGAGCAGCTGGAGGGAGACCAGGGCTCTGGCTTCCGCCATCCCTTCTCCTGTCTGGGCGCTGCCTAAGCAATCCTGGGGCTTTATATTCCCTCTCCACCAATCCCCTGCCTTGGTACGTGGTGCCTCACAGTGGACATTTCAGGTGTCGGCGTGTTCTTCCAACGCCCCCTTCCCCACCTGAGCCTCACAACCGGCATCCCAAGGACAGGTCCTCTCTGGAATCTTTGCAGACCTTCTGATTTCTGGTCTTCCCCAACCCAGCTTCCTGTCCCTGCTTCTAGGCAGCTCTTTCCTTCCTGAACTCTCAGGGTTCCTCATGGGCAATCCTGGCTGCAAAACATGAAAAACAATGATGGCAGGAAGGCAGGAAGAACCTCATAGACAAGCAGCAGTGGGAGGCTCCACAGCCCCCTCTCAGCAATGCATGTACCAAGCAACAAAACACCAGTAGGATGTAGAAGGTCCGAATAGTAAACCATTTCCATCACATCCATGTAACCATCCATCCCTGTATATTGGGAATGAATGTTGGAGATACATTCATTTACATACATGGTACATTTACAAAAATTAACCCTACTTACTTTGTTCATCAAGCAAATCTCAATCTATTTCAGAGAAATCAAATCACATAGCATGTTTCTGATCATATAATTGTGCTGGAAGTGAATGATAAAAAGCTAACCACAAATTCTCACATGCCTTGGAAATTCAAAGTGTCCTTAAAAGTAAAAGGTGAAGCCAGCTAGACTTCCTGGGTGAGTGGGGACTTGGAGAGCTTCTGTGTCCAGCTAGAGGATTGTAAATGCACCAATCAGTACTCTGTAAAAATGCACCAATCAGTGCTGTGTGTCTAGCTAAAGGATTATAAATGCACCAATCAGTACTCTGTAAAAATGCACCAATCAGTGCTCTGTGTCTGGCCAGAGGATTGTAAATGCACCAATCAACACTCTGTAAAATGGACCAATCAGCACTCGATAAAATGGACCAATCAGAGCTTTGCAAAATGGACCAATCAGCAGGAAGTGGGCAGGGACAAATAAGGGAATAAAAGCTGGCTAGCCCCCCCAGCCAGCAGCTGCAATACCCTTCCACCGTATGGAAGCCTTGTTCTTTTGCTTTTCACAATAAATCTTGCTGCTGCTCACTCTTTGGGTCCACACCACCTTTATGAGCTATAACTCTCACCACGAAGGTCTGCAGCTTCATTCCTGAAGTCAGTGAGACCAGGAACCCACTGGGTGGAGCAAGCAACTCCGGACACACCACCGTTAAGAGCTGTAACACTCGCTGTGAAGGTGTGCGGCTTCACTCCTGAAGTCAGCAAGACCACGAACCCACCGGAAGGAAGAAACTCCAGACACATCTGAGCATCTGAAGGAACAAACTCCAGACACGCCATCCGAAATTCCCAGTTCTACTTAGTGGCACAAGGTTGTGTGGTCTTAAATCATCCCTAATCTACCTAGGCATTTTAACATCTGAAACGGGGTAATGATGTCACTTATCTATGTCATCTTACTGTCTGTGAGCGTGGACTTTAATTTTTAAACCCTAATGTGGGGAAGAAAACAAGATGACTCTCATGATTGACCTCCCGGGGATGTCCAAGGAATCTGCGTATTTCAAGAGACAAAGTTCATCAGCTTCTCTCCTGGGGGATTTGGCCACAACACCCAGAGGGCTTGGCAGCACCAGGAGTGATGGGTGGGGAGTGTCAAGCAGGTGGGCAGGACCCAGGAGCCTGGTGACCAGGAGAGACACCCCGACTGGCCATCAGCTTTCCTGGCCTTGTCCTCAGCTAAACTTCCTAAAGGCCTTCTTCTGCCTAATCACACAGAGTGTGACCAAACTCACTCAGGCCTCTGGCAGCCTAAAACCACTGCTCTAAATCCCTTCACCATTTATGATGACACGAAGTTATTGTAAACAGGAAATATTATATCACCATTGTAAATGGAAAGCCAGTGCCTTTACCATAAATAAACAGAAACACTAAGAAACAAGCAAAACAAAACAAAAACAGGGACAGCAAAACAATGGAATTAAATTCTATTTGTGTGCTGTCACCTGCATAAACAGCCCCGGATTTGAGTTGTCTCAGTTGTAAAAGGAAAGACCAAGTAAGGGGAGTTGAAGTCAGATTAGCCCAAAAGTGAAGGGGAGACCCGTGATGTCCATGAAGTGTTGCGGGATCACCTTGATTATAGCCCAAGCAGAAAGAGGGAAGGGAAGGAGAAGTGAACGGTTTGGACCTTCAGACAAGGAGAAGCCATTCATGTAGCTCAGGAAACACCTCCTCAAAGCCAAAGTCAACCTCCCTTGCCGGTGGGCCCTTCTTGGTCCCTTGGAGACTTGACCAGGAGCCCTTGGCAGGACGAGACACCTTGGTTGTGAGACCAGCTGTGCTGGTGACCAGCTGTGCAACTTTGGGCTGGCTTCCTTCTGTACAACTGGAGAGCTAATGGCTGTGTGCAAAGACTATCAGAAGACAGCAGGAAGTGGTTGAGCAATTGTGTACCTGAGCATTGTAACCTCCCAGGGGCATCTTTCTTCCCAGAACTGGCACCCTGGCAGGTCCTTGGCCACTAAAGGCAGTGATGATGATAACCACAGCCCCTCTTGTCACCACTGTGCTAAACACAGTACTTCGCAGGTGTCATCTCCTGAGATCCTGAAGTACCATCACTGTCCCCTTGCACAGATGGGGATCTAGGTTCAGAGTGGTTGGGGGAGGGGGTGTATCCAGGCAGAGAAACAGATCTGGGGGAACTTGATTCTCGGAGGGGACATTAAGAGAAGGGGAAGCTGGGGCTGGAGACTCCCCAGGAAGATGGGGCCACAGAGATGCTTTGCCCAGGACCCAGCGTTGCCCTGGTCAGCCCTGCTCAGATGAGGCCCAAGCAGGTGGCTGTGTTCCCAGCCCAGTGCCTCCACCTGTGAGTGAGCGTCAGTCATTGCGGTGATGATGGCGATATAGAATGTTCCTCATAGCATTACTGTGAGGCAGAGAGCACCAGCCCACTCAGGCACAGGACATGGTCCTGGGGGCACATCTGTCTGTCTCTCTTGACCTCTAGATCTACTAAGCACCATGCAACACCCCCACTCTAAGCATACCCAGACAGGGTCCCCAGCCCAACCTTGTGCCCCTGTTCCCAGAGTCACCCAACCCTGGCCTCTCTCTGGCATCTTAGGACCCAGGCACAGCCCTTCTGTAGGCCCTGGAGGGGGCACATCCCCAGCCTGAGTTTGAAACCTGGAAAATATCTTCTTCCAAGAGAGCTCAGAAGGGCCAGGTCATGCCTGGGTCTGTTCTCTCCACTGGCCCCAGGAGTGCCCTCCGGAGTGCCACCTCTGAGATTTACTGTGTGGGCTGCCCGGGGTCTGGGAGTGTGTGCATGTTTGGGTGTGTAAATCTGCATGTAAGCGTCTGTGCGTCTGAGTGCCTGTGTCTGTGATTATGTCTCTGTGTAGCTGTCTCTGGATAGCTCTGTGTTTTTTTCTATCTTTGTATGCATTTGGGTGTCCTTTTTTCTTGAGTATGTGTTGGTTGTGCAAATCTGTGTTTGTGTTTCTGATTGTGTAATGTGTGTGTCTCTGGCGTGTGTGCCCCCTGTGGGAGTGTCGGTGTATGTCTGGCTTCTGTGTCTTTATGTGTTGAGGTGTGTGCATGTGAATTTGCTTCTCCTTTGGGTGCCCTTGATTGTGTCTGTGTGTGTTTATTTTTCTCATAGTGTCTGTGTTCTAAGTCTGATTCTCTGCCTGTAGGTCTGTGCCAGTCTGTGTGTGCGTGTGTATGTGCACATGTGCATGTGGGTGTCCATTGTGTGTAGAGTCAGCCCTGTGGGGCTGTGTCTCATGGTCCTGTGTGTGTATCTGTGTCCTCCTGGTGTGTGTGTGTGCCTGTCCATGGGCCATACTCCTGAGTGCCCAGGTGAAGCTGGGGCGGTTCTGTGCCTCTGTGCTTGTGGTATCTGTTTATTTCCCTGTGAGTTCCTGGTTCGTGCACCTCGGAAGTTGGCAGTCACAGAGAGGCCTCTCCAATGCTGACCTCCAGAGGTGGGTGAGAAGTGGACAGTATGTGCTTCTCTCATCCCCAGGCTGGGCCTTCTCTGCCCCCTGCTTTTCTGAGCCTCTGGTGGCCCCCTGGTGGTCCCCCTTAGGTCCCAAGGAGGGATGGCATGAAAGAGTCAGGTCACAGGACTGTGACCAGGGGTGTGAGGACTCTGGGTCCCCAGAGAGGGTTATGTTGAAAGAAGGAAGATTGTCTGTGGTGGGGGATTCTGGGTTGGAGGGAGCCTGGGCCCTGGGAGGGTGAATGAGTGGGGTCCTCTAGGAAGGACTCAGGGACAGAGCTCCTGGGTCACCGGGAAGTTCTGATGTGTAGGTGCCTACAGGGGATAGCTAGGGGCAGGGCTCCTAGGCCCCAGGCAGGGCTAGAGGAGTGCTGGGTGCCCAGAGGCTGGGGCCCTCACTCACACATGCCAGGTTTAGGCTGGGGCACATGTGCACATGGGCATTATTGGGGGACACAAAGGACCATTGGGTGGGGGAGGCCGAGGTGGTTTGGCAGGCAAGTATAGTCCCCAGGCCAAGGCTGACCACCCTGGACATCTGGCTGCCCCGGCCTTGACGCTAGGGGGCCTGCGGCTCATATGGCACAAGCAGGTGCCTGGAGCCACACAGGGGCGCACCTCCTGGACCCCTGTGTCCCGGCCATTGAAGGGTGCTTAGGGCTACCCTGAGAAGCTGGTGCCAGGAGGGAGAGTCTGGTCCCAAGATATTTCAGGTTGTGGATTAGGGAGAATTACAGGGGGAAGGCATTTAACACAGGTTCATTCCCAGAATAAATGCTCCACACAGGGTATTGTCGAAATTAGTATTTTATTACCTGCAACTCCAATCTGAGTACTCACCTGGGAAATTCTAAAGACACAGAGAGGACTTGGAGGAAGCAGAATAACTGAATGTAATTTAAAAGAACAAAAACAGGCCGGATGCGGTGGCTCACTCCTGAAATCCCAGCATTTTGGAAGGCTGAGGCGGGTGGATCACCTGAGGCCAGGAGTTCAAGACCAGTCGGGCCAACATGGTGAAACTCTATTTCTACTAAAAATACAACAATTAGCTGGGCTTGGTGATGGGCACCTGTAGTCCCAGCTACTCAGGAGGCTGAGATGGGAGAAGGGCTTGAACCCAAGAGGGAGGGGTTGCAGTGAGCCAAGAGTGTGCCACTGCACTCTAGGCTGGGTAACAAGAATGAAACTCTATCTCAAAAAAAAAAAAAAAAAAAAAAGAAAGAAAAGAAAAGAAAAAGAAAAGAAAAGAAAAGAAAAAGAAAAACATTGGAAATGTGGCACTCCTGATACTTTTCCAAATCAACCCTCTCAATGTCCCATCATCACCCCGCCCTAGTGGGGAGACTGAAGTGGCCAGGGATTTGCCCAAGGTGCACAGTGGGTTCCAAGTTCACTGCTGATTACATCTGACCGAGCTCCTTTTCCGAATTTCACTTTGTTTAATCTTTCCAGTGACGGTTTTCAGCAGCTCCGGGACAAACTCCACCTGGTTAAGTATAAGGGAAATCCACAGTGACTTAGTCCTGTTGTCATATCCTACCAATTCCCCACCCTCCTCCTCTGCCCCTCTACAGTCTCCCACACAGGCTGACACCATATGGTGGCCTTAATGGAAGCCACCGAGTGTGTCAGGTTCTCCCCTTGGCCCTCTGAAGGTGGATGTAGCCATGTGCTGTGACTCAGGAGCTGTGAGTGGAAGTGAAGCGTGTCACCTCAAGACAGAAGAGTTGGGAACCATTGAGACTGGCCACCCTCTCCTCCATCTCTTAGAGCAGCTGACAGGTTCTGCATGGAGGCTGCTCCTTTATCCTGTTGGTGGATGAGGGGATGTGAAGCACAAGGCCCAGCAGAGCTATGGTGGACGTGCAGCATGAGCAGGATAAGAACCTTCAGTGTTGTAAATTTCCATCGTCTGGGGCTGTTTGTTACTTACAGTGATATCTAGCCCATTGTAGCAGGCATGCACCATCTATTTCATGGTCTGTGAAGCAGACTAGCCTATCCTCCAAACATGACTGCTTGTCAGACACACGTAGGTTTCAGTTTCAGCTCTTCCTCTTATTGACTGCAACCTTGGGCATTTGACTTTGAGTCTCTGAGCCTCAGTTTTGTTTTTGTAAAATGGTTTGCTATGCTATCTCAGGTTGAGGAGAAGATTTAATGAAATAAAAATGCATGTAAAGCATTGAGCCCAGGGCCTGGCACACACAGTGAGTACTCAATCAGTGTTAGCCATGTAGTTTCACAATGTGTACTCACTGTCAGTACTCAGACAACGTAGTAAAGTATTACAAAGAAGTAAGTGTTCACTTTTTGGCATATGTATCTCTTTGCACTTTATTGTCAAACAGATAATGCCACGTATGCTTTTTCAAAGTATAATTTTTTTCTCTTAATATGTGTTGAGATGTATGTTAAATATAAAAAAATCTGAATCATTTTAAATTGCAGGATTATATTCAATTTTATGAAAACTTTATTTCTCTATTGTTTGACTTTTTGTAGGTTGCACAAGGCATTGAATTAAAATAAACATATCAGAATGAATTGCATTTATAAAGATAAATATCATTCTATTAATTTTTGTTTGTTATATGTATGTATATATATTTTCAGTTGCAAAACAGAACATATTTCTTCCCATGAATCGTGTTAGAAAAAGTTTGGAAGCTGATTTGGATTTCTTTTTTAATTTTTACAGGATTGTAAATAACCTTTTAAAAAATATCCTTGGGCACTTGACTGATTTTTGCCTTTAGGTTAATATGCCAGCAATGATTCCTTTTGGGTTTCTGACACAAGATAGCAGTTTCCATCCAAATAAATCAACTATGCCATCCCATCCCTAAGCCAAACTTCTTCTTCTACAGAAGAAAAACCCAGTACTGTGACTGCCTAAGCTTCCCCCTGCACGGCCACCCTATGAGACATGGGGCAGGAGCACTGGGAGCTGTTCAGGGGCACCAGACCCCTTCCATCTGCCCTCACTCACCTTCCTTGGGGACTTGCATGAGACTGTCACTGACTTTACATGTTGCTGCAACTCCTTGGTCAGCTGGTCCTTATCACGGGACAGAAACTGTGGTGTCAGGACAATAAACACCTTTACCACCTGCAGAACGAGGGCAAAGGCTTACAGTGAGCGTCAATCTATTACATAGCTTAAAAAGTCAATATTGGTCGGGTGCAGTGGCTCACACCTGTAATCCCAGCACTTTGGGAGGCTGAGGCAGGCAGATCACTGGAAGTCAGGAGTTCGAGACCAGCTTGGCTAATATGATAAAACCCCATCTCTATCCAAACTACAAAAATTGACTGGGTGTGGTGGTGCACACCTGTAGTCCCAGTTACTTGGGAGGCTAAGGTGGGAGAATTGCTTGAGCCCAGGAGGCAGAGGTTGCATGAGCTGAGATTGTACCATTGTACTCCATCCTGGGCTACAAGAGTGAAACTCTGTCTCAAAAAAATAAAATAAAATAACAAGAAAATATAGAGAATTTCACCAAATACCTGGAATTTATTTTTTAAGGATTAAAAAGATGTATAGAATTGAGAAAAATAACAGAAATTAAAAATCCAGTAGGTGGATACAAGAGCAAATTAGACAAAACAGAAGAGAGGATTAGAGAAGTGGAAGTTAGGTTAGTGGAAAACACTGAAATTGAAGGTTAGAGAGAGAGAAAAAGATGGGAAACACAGGAAAGTTAACAAGAGACATGGAACATATCAGACAGGTCTAACTTGTGAGGAATTAGAGTGCCAGAACCAGGAAAGGAAGTGGAACAGTACCTCTATTTAAAGAGAAAATGGGGTTGGGTGCAGTGGCTCACCCCTGTAATCCCAGCACTTTGGGAGGCCAAGGCGGGCAGATCACTTGAGGTCAGGAGTTTGAGACCAGACTGGACCAGACTGAGACCAGTCTCTATCTTCTCCATAACAAGAGGTAGAGAGCGCTTCTACTAAAAATACAAAAATTATCCGGGCATGGTGGTGGGCCCCTGTAGTCCCAGCTACTCTGGAGGCTGAGGCAGGAGAATTGCTTGAACCTGGGAGGGGACGGTTGCAGGGAGCCAAGATCGCACCACTGCACTCCAGCCTGGACCACAGAGTGAGACTGTCTCAAAAAACATAAATGAATAGTTCGGGCACTGTGGCTCAGGCCTGTAATCCCAGCACTTTGGGAGGCCAAGGCGGGTGGATCACGAGGTCAGGAGATCAAGACCATCCTGGCTAACATGGTGAAACCCCGTCTCTACTAAAAATACAAAAAATTAGCTGGGCATGGTTGTGGGCACCTGTAGTCCCAACTACTAGGGAGGCTGAAGCAGGAGAACAGCGTGAACCCGGAAGGCAGAGCTTGCAGTGAGCCGATATCAGGCCACTGCACTCCAACCTGGGTGACAGAGCAAGACTCCGTCTTTGAAAAATAAATAAACACACGGTGCGGTGGCTCACACCTGTAATCCCAGCACTTTGGGAGGCCAGCGGGTGGATCACAAGGTCAGGAGATCCAGACCATCCTGGCTAACACGGTGAAACCTGGTCTCCACTAAAAATGCAAAAAATTTGCCGAGTGTGGTGGCGGACGCCTCTAGTCCCAGCTACTTGGGAGGCTGAGGCAGGAGAATGGCGTGAATCCGGAAGGCAGAGCTTGCAGTGAGCCGAGATCACACCACCGCACTCCAGCCTGGGGGACAGAGTGAGACTCCTTCTCAAAAAAAATAAAATAGGCCGGACGCGGTGGCTCACGCCTGTAATCCCAGCACTTTGGGAGGCCCAGGCAGGCGGATCACGAAGTCAAGAGATAGAGACCATCCTAGCCAACATAGTGAAACCCCGTCTCTACTAAAAATACAAAAAATTAGCTGGGCGTGGTGGCGGGCACCTATAGTCCCAGCTCCTTGGGAGGCTGAGGCAGGAGAATGGCATGAACCCGAGAGGCGGAGCTTGCAGTGAGCCGAGATGGCGCCACTGCACTCCAGCCTGGGAGACAGAGCGAGACTCCGCCTCAGAAAATAAATAAATAAATAAAATAAAATAAAATAAATAAGTAAATTTTAAAAAAGAGAAAATGGTCCCCCACAAATCTCAAAGCAAATAAAAGACATTAATTTACAGAGAGGAATCTCTACAAATCCTAAGCAGGCAAATAGAAAAAAAACATGATTCAAAAGATAAAAGGAAACATTCAAAAGCAACCAGAGGAGAAAAAAAGACATATTACTTTCAAAGAAACAACAATAAGTGGGAGAAGGACTTTTCATCAGAGACTACAGAAGACAGAACCCCATGGAATGACATTTTTCATGTTGAAATGAAAAAAATCTGCCAACATCGAATTCTACCTACTGAAATATACTTCAAAAATAAAAGTGTAGGGTTCTAGAAAATGGCAGCAATGGCGATGGTGTCGCTTTTAAATCTCACCTCATCATCACATACCAACGGAGCAACTAGGCAACAAAACCAAGACCACCTGCAGGAAGGAGCATTCTGCATTGACCCCAGGAGGATAAAAAATGTAATATACCTGAAACAGAAAGGGCAGATGAAACGAATGTAAATTTCTAAAGAAGGAACACAAAAAAACCAACAATCCAAGCATTCCAGCTTGGGAAACAGCAAAGAGAATTGTGCCAGTTGTTGAAATGGACAAGGAAGATTAGCCAGAAAAGGGTCATGCCTTGAATCCCAGCACTTGGTATTCCCAGGGGACCACCGCTGAGCTTAGAGTTTGAGACCTTGGCACATGGTGAAAGCCCATCTCAAAATTCTTTTTAAAAAAAAAGAATGGGGCCGGGCGCTGGTGGCTCAAGCCTGTAATTCCAGCATCTCGAGGTCGAGATGGGCGATCACGAGGTCAGGAGATCGAGACCATCCCGGGCGTAATCGCGGAAACCCCATCTCTACTAAAAAATACATGTAAAAACTAGCCGGGCGAGGTGCATGGCGCCTGTAGTCCCAGAAGCTACTCAGGAGGCCGAGGCAGGAGAATGGCGGAACCCGGAGGCGGAGCCTGCGAGCCGAGATCCGCCACTGCACTCCGCAGCCCGGCGACAGAGCCAGACTGCCCTCAAAAAAAAAAAAAAAAAGAATGGGTAAGAATATTCAGCAAGAATGTGGGATACAAAATATAAAAATCATTCTCATTTCTAGCAGCCACAAACAGAAAAGACAAATTTTGAAAAGATACCATTTATGGTTGCAATAAAGGATACAAAATGCCTAAAAATAAATTTAACAAAAGATGTGTAAGTGGAAAAAATTATATATCTTTATGAAAGTTATTAAAGAGGCCAGGCATGGTGACTCACACCTATAATCCCAGCACTTAGGGAGGCCGAGGCAAGTAGATCACCTGAGGTCAGGAATTCGAGTCCAGCGTGGCCAACTTGGGGAAACCCTGTATCCACTAAAAATACAAAATTAGCTGGGCATGGTGGCATGTGCCTGTAATCTCAGCTACTGGAGAGGCTGAGGCAGGAGAATCTCTTAGAACCTGGGAGGCGGAGGTTGCAGTGAGCCAAGGTCGTGCCACTGCACTTTAGCCTAGGCGACAGAATGAGACTCTGTCTCAAAAACAAAACAAAAACCAAAACGACAAGAAAAAGAGAAAAACATTAAAGAAGTCTTAGGCAAAAGGGACACAGGCCATATTCTAGCTTTTATTTGAAGTTCAGGAGTACATGTGCAGGCTTACTATATAGGAAAACTCGTGTCATGGGAGTTTGTTGTACAGATTATTTCATCACCCAGGTATTAATCCCAGTACCCACTGGTTATTTTTTCTGCTCCTTTCCCTCCTCCCACCCTCCATCTTCCCATAGGCCCCAGTGTCTGTTGTCCCCTCTGTGCATCCATGTGTGCTCATTATTTATCTCCCACTTCTACATGAGGACATGCAGTATTTGGTTTTCTGTTCCTGCATTAGTTTGAAAAGGATAGGGCCATATTCATAGATTGGGATATTCAGTCCATTGAAGATGTCAGTCTCCCAACTGATTTATAGCTATAATGTGTACTATAATTCAAACAAATACTAACGGTTTGTTTTTTGTTTTTGTTTTTGTTTTGTTTTGTTTTTTGAGATGGAATCTGGCTCTGTCACCCAGGCTGTAGTGCAAAGGCGCGATCTCAGCTCACTGCAACCTCCGCCTTCCAGGTTCAAGTGATTCTCCTGTTTCTTACCTCAGTCTCCCTAGTAGCTGGGATTACAGGCTCATGCCACCACGCCTGGCCAATTTTTGTATTTTTAGTAGAGACAGGGTTTCCCCCTGTTGGCCAGGCTGCTCTCAAACTCCTGACCTCAGGTGATCCACCCGCCTTGGCCTCCCAAAGTGCTGGGATTAGCGGAGTAAGCCTGTAATGAAATTTGATAATCTATTTTAAATCTTATTTGAAAGAGCCAAAAGCCAAGATACTCTTGAAGAACAAGATGGGTAAGTTACTTTAGCAGACATCTAGCAGATAACTAGAAAGCTATAGTAATTAAGACAGACTGGTTTACACAATTACACCGTGATAGACAAATTAAATAATGACACAGAATAAAGAGGCCAGAAACCAACTCTCCTTTACATGGAAATTGGATTCATGACTGAATTGTAACCGCAGATCTGTGAAGAAATGATGGGCTCTTCAATAAGTAGTACAGGAAAAATTGTTATCCTTATGGGGGAAAAAGGAAGTCAGAGCTCTACCTCATACCATAGAAAAAATTTGATTTTGAATACTTAAATGTGAAAAAATAAAACTGTAAAAATTTTTAGAAGAAAATATCAATCACGAGAATGATTTTTTTTTTGAGACAGAGTCTCCCTCTGTCACCCAAGCTGGGGTGCAGTGGTGCGATCTCGGCTCACTGCAACCTCTGCCTCCTGGGTTTAAGTGATTTTCCTGCCTAGGCCTCCCAAGTAACTGGGATTACAGGCACACACCACCACACCTGGCCAATTTTTGTATTTTTAGTGGAGATGGGGTTTCACCATGTTGTCCATGCTGGTCTTGAATTCCTGACCTCAAGTGATCCACCCATCAGCCTCCCAAAGTGGTGGGATTACAGGCGTGAGCCACCATGCCTGGCCTTCCAAGAATGATTTTTTAAGCTCAGAAGGTGAAATAAATACAGAAAAATGCTGATGAATATAACTACTGCATTTGTTTGCTATTGCTGCATAACCAATCCTAATTTAGCTGCTTAAAGTCATCTGTTAGCTTGTGGATCTGTAGGCCAGAGGCCCAGGCGTGGTGTGGTTGGGCTTTCCACTTGGGGTCTTGCCAGCTTCAATCAAGGTGCCGGCAGGGCTGTGTTCTCACCTGAAGCCCTGAGTCCTCTTTCATGCTCACATGCTCATGGCAGGTTCATCTCCCTGAAGTTGTGGGATGGGGTCCTTGTCAGCTATCAGGCAGGACCTGCTCTTAGTTCCTGGAGGGCATCTGCACGTAACCTCCTCCATCTTCAAAGTCAGCCTTGGCCAGGCACAGTGACTCACTCACAGCCTGTAATCTCAGCACTTTGGGAGGCAAAGGCATGCGGATCACTTGAGGTCAGGAGTTCGAGACCAGCCTAGCCAACATGGTGAAACCCTGTCTCTACAAAAAAAAACACAAAACAAAAATTAGCTGGGCTTGGTGGTATGCGCCTGTAGTCCCAGCTACTCAGGAGGCTGAGGCATGAGAATCACTTGAACCTGGGAGGCAGAGGTTGCAGACAGTGGAGATTGCACTAGTGCACTCCAACCTGGGCCACAGAGTTAGACCCTGTCTCAAAAAAACAAAACAAAACAAAACAAACACACACACACACACACACACACACACACACCAGCCAGATTTGCTTGCCAAGTTTTCCTGCAATTTGAAACTCTCTGAAGTTTTCTGTCTCTGGTCCCTAGACGCCAGATTGAAGGGATCATGTGATGAGTTTGGGCCCACCTAGATAATCTCCCTCTTGATTAACTCATATGCAACCAATTAGTAATCCTAGTTACACCTGCAAAATTTCTTTTGCCATATATGCAGCATGATTACGGAAGTGACATCCTGCTATAATCACAGGTTTTGTCTACTCTTCAGGGGGGCATCATAAAAGGGGGAGGGATAGTGAGAATTCTGCCTACCACAGTTACATTATAATTAAAAACTTCTATTCTTCAAATGACACAATAAGGAAGTAAAAGGGCAAGCTACAGAATGGGATGTAAGATTTACAAAACACATAACTGATAAGGGAGTTGTTTCTACAATACACATTTAATTTACTTATTTAGAGAGGATGTCTGCCTCTGTCACCCATGCTGGACTGCAGTCGTGCAATCATAGCTCACTGCGATTTTCACCTCCTAGGCTCAAGTGATCCTCCAACCTCAGCCTCCCAAAGTAGCTGGGACTACAGGCTCATGACACCATGCGCAGTTAATTTTTATGTTTTTAGTAGAGACGTGGGTCCCACTATGTTGCCCAGGCTAGTCTCGGACTCTTGGGTTCAAATAATCCTCTTGCCTCAGCCTTGCAAAGTGCTGGGATTTCAGGTATGAGCCACTGCATCTGGCAAAGAATATATATTTTAAATCTTACATATTAATAAGAAAAAAGACAACAATAGAAAAAGAGACAAATGAAATAAACATATTTTCACAGAAAAAAACTTAAAATATCAATAAATGTATGAAGACATGTGTATTTTTTCTTTATTTTCTTTCTTTATTTTTTTGAGATGGAATCTTGCTCTGTGGCCCAGGCTGGAGAGTGCAGTGGCATGATCTCGACTCACTGCAACCTCTGCTTCCTGGGTTCAAGCAACTCTCTTGCCTCAGCCTCCCAAGTAGCCAAGATTACAGGCGTGCGCTACCACACCCAGCTAATTTTTGTATTTTTAGTAGAGCAGGGTTTCACTATATTGGAAGGCTGGTCTCGAACTCCTGACCTCAGGTGATCCGGCCATCTTGGCCTCCCAAAGTGTTGGGATTACGGGCATGAGCCACCACACCCAGCCATGTGTATTTTTAATTGTGGAAAAATTGGGTGTCCAGTGCTTGGTCTTCCCTGCTCTGGGAGGCTCAGGTGACTCTGCCTCAGCCTGTGTTACTCTGTGACCTGCAGGTACTGGGGGATCCACAGGGAAGACACTGGGACATCCTAGAAGCTGGGAAATCAAAAGAAGAGTGAAGAATGCAACCACACATGGATGGATGGTCTTTTCCATAACACAGTGCCTGCCTCTCAGGCTCCAATTCCAAAGAGAATCATTTACAAGTTAATTTCTGTCTCCCGGGTTGATCATTGTCCCTAATCATCACTTGCTGCCCCTCAAAGGAATTGTCTACATTCCCTATCTCCTCCTTACCCTGTGAAAAAGGGTATGTCAGCTTCTGTAGCCCATTGGGAGGTTGGGAAATCACTGACTCTCCCCTGCCCCAGACATTAATACATCTGTATGCCTTTTCTTCTATTAAAAATAAGTGAAAACTGGCTCACGCCTGTAATCCCAGCACTTTGGGAGGCTGAGGCGGGCGGAGCACGAGGTCAGGAGATCGAGACCATCCTTGCGAACATGGTGAAACCCCGTCTCTACTAAAAATACAAAAAAATTAGCCGGGCGTGGTGGCGGGCGCCTGTAGTCCCAGCTGCTCGGGAGGCTGAGGCAGGAGAATGGCGTGAGCCTGGGAGGTAGAGCTTGCAGTGAGCCGAGATCGCGCCACTGCACTCCAGCCTGGGCGACAGAGCGAGACTCTGTCTCAAAAATAAATAAATAAATAAATAAATAAGCAAAAACTCAGTAAGACACCATTTTACCCCACTGTATTAGCAAACCTTTAAAAATCTGACAATTTCAAGCCTTTCTAGTGAATCATAGTGTTACTGGTGGTGAATCCATAGGGGGCTGCAGTAACCTCAATTCTTTTTTTTTTTTTTTTTTTTTTTTCAGATGGAGTTTCGCTCTTTTTGCCCAGGCTGGAGTGCAATGGAGGGATCTTGGCTCACTGCAACCTCCGCCTCCTGGGTTCAAGCGATTCTCCTGCCTCAGCCTCCCACATGGCTGGGATTACAGACATGCACCACCACGCCCGGCTAATTTTGCATTTTTTTTTAGTAGAGACGGGGTTTCTCCATGTTAAGGCTGGTCTCAAACTCCTGAACTCAGGTGATCCGCCTGCCTCGGCCTCCCAAAGTGCTGGGATTACAGGCGTGAGCCACCGAGCCCGGCCAGCAACCTCAATTCTTGCCTCCTCAGCAGAAAGAATTTGACCAAGGGCATAATAAGGCAGAGTGAGAGCCCGAGGCCAGTTTTACAGCAGGAGTGAAAGTTTATTAAAAAACTAGTCCAGGCTCAGTGGCACATGCCTATAATCCTAGCACTTTGGGAGGCCGAGGTGGGCGGATCACTTGAGGTCAGGAGTTTGAGACCAATCTGGCCAAAATGGTGAAACCCCGTCAAACTAAAAATACAACAACAACAAAAATTAGCTGGGTGTGGCGGCGGGTGTCGGTAATCCCAGCTACTCATGAGGCTGAGGCAGGAGAATCACTTCAACACGGGAGGCGGAGGTTGCAGTGAGCTGAGATCGCAGGGCTGCACTCCAGCCTGGGCGACAGAGCAAGACTCCCTATCAAAACAACAACAACAACAATAACAAACTTTGGATCGGGACCAAAATGAAGTAAAGTACACTTGGAAGAGGGCCAGGGGGCGACTTGAGAGATCAGGTGCACTGTTTGACCTTTGACTTGGGGTTTTATCTGTTTATCTGTATCTGTTGACACAGTTCCAGGGTTTTACATCCCTTCTCCCCTGATTCTTTCCTCGGGGTGGGCTGTCCACATGTGCAGTGGTCTGCTAGCAGTTGGGCGGTGAGCATGCAGTGTGTTTACTGGAGTTGTGCGCATGCTCACTTGAGGCATTCTTCCCCTACCAGGTGAATGTCCCCAGAAGTTAAACTCCACCGTTTTGCCTCTTAGTGTGCATGCTTGAGCCCACTCTCCCAACTCCTGAGATCTTACTGGGAAGCTGCTGATCACCAGTTTCAAGTTTTTTCTATTAGGAGACTGCCTTTCCCTGGTGCAGGCTGTGACCCATTATTAGAGACAGTTTAACAATTGCCTGATAGTTGGTGACATTACTGGTGGGGGTGGGGTGGGGGTCGAGCCCTCTCCTGCCCCTGCTCATGCCTGACTAGTTACCTGTAACAATAGGAACTCACGTACTTGTGACACAAATTTAAATTAGTGCAACCTCTTTGGATAACAAATTGTGATGATCTATAAAGTTGGAAATGTACACCCTCTACAATCCAAGAGTTTCATCCCTGGGTATGTAATTGACAGAAATGCATGCATGGCTGGTTACAGTGGTTCATGCCTGTAATCTCAGAACTTTAGGAGGCTGAGGCGGGAGGATTGCTTGATCCCAGGAATTCGAAACCAGCCTGGGCAACATGGCAAAATCTCCCCTCTACAAAAAAATACAAAAATTAGTCAGGCATGGTGGTGCATGCCTGTAGTCTCAGCTGCTCAAGAGGCTGAGTGGGGAGGAGCAATTGAACCCAGAAGGTCAAGGTTGCAAGGAGCTGTGATCATGCCACTGCACCCTTGCCTGGGTGACAGAGTAAGACCCTGTCTCAAAAAAAAAAAAAAAAAAAAGAAGAATAAGAAGAAATGCATGCACATGGATGTCCAAGCCAGAAAAACAAACCTGGAGACAATGGGAAATAATTTAAATGTCCATCAACAGTAGAATGTTGTAAATAAATTATGTAATAATATGTAAATAAATTATAGAATACTTTAAAGGTAATCACATGGTTCTATTTCCTAAAGTTGGTGGATCCCACAACACAGGTGTTTGTTTCACTCTTCCTTCAAGAAGTCTTTCCAACTCGTCTGTCCCTTCCCTTGACCAGAAGTCAGAGGTGGACAAGCGCTTAAAGATCAGGAACTCACCCCTCGGCTTCATAAACAAGGGGATGAGGTAAGGAGACACATGTCAGGGCTTCCCTTGACACCCTCCTCTTTGTCTGCATAGGATGCCCTCCTCTTTTCCTTCTCAGTACCCATCTGTCAACATCCTCTTCATCTTCTAAGGCCCTTCCTCTGAATCCTTAGAGATCACCCTGGTCAATTTACCTTTTGAGAAACCCAAGTTCAGAGAGGTTGAAGGATGAGCTTAAGGCATGCAGTCACTGAGAGGCAGCCTTGGCTCTCTGGAATCTGTGCTCTCTTTATCAGCAACATCCAGAGCTAATTTATGTCTGTAGCCATAGCACACTTGAAGACAGTTACTTATAAACAGGAGGTGCTCAGTAAATGCCACCTCCTCCCTCCGGGTCTTTACTGAGTTTAAACAAGAGCTTTATAAAACTATGGCTACTTTGATGCTGCTAACATAGAAAATGACCGGCAGATGGCAGCATTTAGCTTTCCCAGCTCTCAACTTTGCAATTGCCAGTTTAAGGCGAGAAAAGTTGGTTTTTCTTTTCCGTTCTCCAGACTCCGCTTGTTGTAAGTACAATGCCCACTGCTCCCATTGGAGGCTTCATCCTACTACCCACTTGCTGAAAAAGCATCTTGAGCATCTGCAGAAGCTCTGGTTTGAGACCTGGTGACAGGAGGGGATACATGGACATGCAATGAGAACATGAATGCGGTTTTTTTTTTTTTTTGAGATGGAGTCTCACTCTGTCACCCACACTGCAGTAGAGTGGTGCAATCTCAGCTCACTGCAACCTACGCCTTGTGAGTTCAAGCGATTCTTCTGCCTCAGCCTCCTGCGTAGCTGAGATTACAGGTGCCCAACACCATGCCTGGCTAATTTTTTGTATTTTTAGTAGAGATGAGGTTTCACCATGTTGGTCAGACTGGTCTTGAACTCCTGACCCTCAGGTGATCCGCCTACCTTGGCCTCCCAAAGTGCTGGGATTACAGGCGTGAGCGACCGTGCCTGGCCAAACATGAAAGTTTTTCCTCTCCATAGAGCCCAGTGAAATGCTGATTCCCACTACAGCCCTGGGATACCATGGGCTGCAAAGGCATCTTAGGGCTCTGCTTTTCAGCTGGGGAAACAGACTCCAAAAGGCAAGGTGATGAGCTCCAATTCACAGCAAGTTCAGATTTTCTGACTGGCAACCCTGTGCACTTTCCTGTGTTAGTTTTCGAAGGTGAAATCTACCCTGAAGGCATGTTCCACCTATAATATGCGCAGAAAGGAGGCCAGAAAGTGTTTTAAAAACCAAATGCTTCATCATAAATAATAAAGGAAAAGCAGAGAAAAGAGTGTTGGGGCTCAGAGAAGCAGACTGCACAATTTTCAGGGCTGGGGTGTGTGAGAAATTACGGAGTCAGAAAAGAACTGTTGAAAACAGGGGAGCTCTCACCCTTAAAAACAGTCAAGATATGCACAAGAAAAGGAGCAATGGTGGAAATTCTAGATCAGGATGGCAAATGTATGGCTTGGGGCTGCTACTCGCTTTCACCTTCCCCTGTCGCCTGGCCCCCATGCCCATGACAGACATCAGTAATCAATCATGGGATTCTCTTCCCTTGAGCTCAGGGCCTGACCAGGATCCACTGTGCACAGTGCTCCTACCAACTCGTAGGAGATGGCACCAGAGGAAGTCTGTTGCTCCTCCTCACTCTGCCCTATTGCCTCCCTGGTGGCCACAATTTATTGTGCACTTACTGTGTGCCAGGAGTTGTGCTGAGCTCCTTACACATACTTTCCATTTAATTCACTTACCACATTCTCAGGAGTTAGGCATCCTTCTGGTTTTACACGTAAGGAAAATGGGGCACAGAGGTGTTAAAAGCTTCATAATGGCAGTGTCAAGATTCAAATCCAAGCCCACCTGTCTCCAAAGCCCAGCCTGGGAAACTGCTAGATAGGTGGGATAAGCCAGTATGGACGAAGACCTGTGGTTTGGGCCTTGTTTAGACCTGAAGATCAAGACTAACTAGACCGCAGTGGAGCCTGAGGTCCAGAGAACGGAGGACACTAAAGATGCTTTTGTTTGTTCATTCATTCCTCAACACAGGTTTATTAAGTCCCTGCTACATGCCAGACACCTTGTAGATCCTGGGGGATAGTGGTCAAACAAGAGAGACAGAACACCGCATCCTCAATCGGGGGAGACTAACAAGCCAGTCAAATGTGTGATATGTCAGGTGATGTATGTGCTAAGGGGAAAAATGCAGGCTGGGGAGTGGTGGAGAGAGTCACATAGAGCTATATGCGGACTCAGGCCTAGGAGATAAGGGAAGGGATGACTCAGGGGCCTGAGCTTCTTGGAGTGACTGATGTATATCGAGATAAAGGCCCTAAGGAGATGGGTCCTGATGCTCTCAGGGAAAATAATGATGGTGGGTGGTGGGGGAGGAAGGAGGGATTGCCAGGAACAGTTGGAGTTCCAGGGGTCTTCTTCACTGTGACAATGACAATGTGGCCGAGGGAGAGGGAGTCTTACCCAGAATACCCCCAGCTGCTGGGCTCTCTCCTTGCTCTGGCAGATGTGGGATGGAGGCAGAAAGTCCCACTCATGCGTCATGCATTTTTTGAGCATCTAATGAAATAAATTTCCCCAGGTGCAGTGACTCAAGCCTGTAATCCCAGCACTTTGGGAGGCTGAGGCAGGTGGGTCACCTGAGGTCAGGAGTTTGAGGCCAACCTGGCCAACATGGTGAAACCCCATCTCTACTAAAAATACAAAAATTAGCTGGGCGTGGTGGCATGAGCCTGTAGTCCTAGTTACTCGGGAGCCTGAGGCAGGAGAATTGCTTGACTCTGGGAGGTGGAGGTTTCAGTAAGCCGAGATCACTCCACTTCACTCCAGCCTGGGCAACAGAGTGAGACTCGGTCCTAAAATAAAATAAAATAAAATAAAAAGACTGGGCATGGTGGCTCATGCCTGTAATCCTAGCACTTTGGAAGGCCGAGCCGGGTGGATCACCTGAGGTCAGGAGTTCGAGACCAGCCTGACCTACATGGTGAAACCTCATCTCTACTAAAAATACAAAAATTAGCTGGGTGTGGTGGCGGACACCTGTAATCCCAGCTACTCAGGAGGCTGAGGCAAGAGAATTGCTTGAACCCAGGAGGCGGAGGTTGCAGTGAGCTGAGATGGTGCCATTGTACTTCAGCCTGGGCGACAAGAGTGAAACTCCATCTCAAAAATAAATTTAAAAAATAAATAAATAAATAAATTTCATTCCTCTGCCCACTGCCAGTATCCAGCCCCACTGATGAGGTTGGGGTGAGGTGGGACGTAACTTTTCAGCACCTGGGCCCTTATGTCCAGCAGGACCATGAACAGGGACTTTCTGTGCCAGGAACAATAGAAAATATGGCAACTGGTGTTTGCCACTATCAACGAGGAACTTGGAGTTTCGCTGAAGGAGGAAGACTGTAACCGCCCAAGGGGTTTACCTTGCCCGCTGCCTCGACAGAGCCGATTGATCAAGACAGGGAATTGCAGTAGAAAAAGAGTAATTCACACAGAGCCGGCTGTGGGGGAGACTAGAGTCTTATTATCACTCAAATCAGTCTCCTTGAGAATTCGGGAAGCCGAATTTTTAAGCATAACTTGGTTGGGGGAAGCCAGTGAGCCAGGGGTGTTGATTGGTCAGGGATGAAATCATAGGGAGTCGAAGCTGTCTTCTTGCACTGAGTCAGCTCCTGGGTAGGGGCCGCAAGATCAGACGAGCCAGTTTCTCCATCTGGGTGGTACCAGCTGATCCATCAAGTGCAGGGTCTGCAAAATGTCTCAAACAGTGATCTCAGGAGCAGTTGAGGGAGGGTCAGAATCTTGCAGCCTCCAGCTGCGTGACTCCTAAACCATAATTTCTAATCCTGTGCCTAATGTTAGTCTAGTCCCCAGACAAGAAGCAGGTCTGCTTTGGGAAAGGGCTGTTACCATCTTTATTTAAACTATAACTACAAACTAAGTTTCTCCCAGAGTTAGTTCAGCCTATGCCCAGCAATGAACAAAGACAGCTTGGAGGTTAGAAGCAAGATGGAGTCGGTTAAGTTAGCTTTCTTTCACGGTCTCAGTCCTAATTTTGCAAAGGTGAAGGCGGTTTCAAAATAACTATCCATGAGTTTGTAAAATAATCCAGGATGCCTGTTGTTCATAGCACATAGCCTACTGTGTGTCTAAGCTGATAATCAGCTAGACTTTGGAGAGAGAAAAATGCCAAAAGAAAATGGCCGAGGATTGCTGCTGGAGGTGTCACGGACGTTAATACTGCTTTGCAAGAAGTGCTGAAGACCACCCTCAGCCACGATGGCCTAGCATGTGGAATTCACGAAGCTTCCAAGGCCTTAGACAAGTGCCAAGCCCACCTTTGTGTGCTTGTATCCAACTGTGATAAGCCTATGTATGTCAAGTTAGTGGAGGCCCTTTGTGCTGAACACCAAATCAACCTAATCAAGGGTGACGACAACAAGAAACTAGGGGAATGGGAAGGCCCCTGTACAACTGACAGAGAGGGGAAATCCTGTAAAGTGGTTGGTTGCAGTTGTGTACTAGTTAAGGACTACGGAAGGAGTCTCAGGCCAAGGATGTCATCGAAGAGTACTTCAAATGCAAGAAATGAAGAAATAAATCTTTGCCTCACACATGGAAAGAAAAGAAAAAAGGAAGGAAGGAAGGAAGGAAAGAAGGAAGGAAGGAAGGAAGGAAAGAAGGAAGGAAGGAAGGAAGGAAGGAAGGAAAGAAGGAAGGAAAGAAGAAAGGAAGGAAGGAAGGAAGGAAGGAAGGAAGGAAGGAAGGAAGGAAGGAAGGAAGGAAGGAAGGAAGGAAGGGAAAATGTTTCTGAAGAGGCCAACCCATATCCCCTCCAAAGTGCGTCAAGGGAGTCCCTGCAGGCAGAGTCAAGATTCTCTTCAGGAGGAAATCTGAGAGTTCCCTAACAAGGCAATGAATGGGTAACTGATTCCCCACAATTCCACATCATAAAATGCAATGGCAATACAAATTAGCCCAGAAAAAATGTAAAGCAGGCATGTAACCGTATATCCTGTTTGGCTACACATCCACATATGCGTGTGCACACACACACACACACACCTGCGGCACATCTAATTTTGAGCAATAAACCCTGTTAAAACTGGTTGTGAAATGTACACCCAAAGTAACTAAATAAGATGATTTATTGTTTATTATTATTTCCTATAAATCTCCCTAAAGTTGGAGGATTTCCATTAAAATGATTATTTCAGATCCAGATGTGGTAGCCCTTGTTTCTGGAGGTCATTAGATAGCAGTATTCATTGTCTACTAAAACTACTCCTAGTCCATGATACCCACATCAGGTTATTTGCATTCAAGAGAATGCTTGGCCTTCTGTGCTCCATTCCAGAGCAGGGTGGCAGGGCTCTACCATATGCAACAACCTGCAGGGCACAGACACTGACCCTTTGGAGCTGATGCTGGTCAGTGGCCTGCACTGTGCCTAACAGTTGTGTGGGTCAGTAGGAAAGCAAACTAATGGGCTATCTCAGTGTGGTTTCAAGTTAAAAATAAAAGAATAGAGGACACATCTTTGTTTTACCCAATTGGAAATTACAAGCAGGAGAGTTCATATTTTTGCTTATATATTGTGTCAAAGGCTAGAAGAGGATCAACAAAAGTCACAAACCATTTAATATGATTTTTGGCAGGTGGTGTCACAAGATCATACAAATTATAGCAGATGACTGTGTTCCCAGCCTGTGAGCTATGAATATAGGTCAGGCTTGCAAATTATTAAGCAAAGCCATGCAAATAGATATTACCTGCACATGCTAGAATAGGACTAACTAGTTCTGGTTTGGCAGAGATTTTTCTTATTTTAGTACTTGTCTTAATCTATTAAGTGTTGCTATAGAAGAATACCTGAGGCTGGGGAATTTATAAAGAAAAGAGGTTTATTTGGCTCACAGTTCTGCAGGCTGGGAAGTTCAAAAAGTATGGTGTCAGCATCTGCTCAGATTCTGATGGGGGCTTTTTGTGCTATGTCATAACATGGTGGAAAAGTTCAATCATGAGTGCGATGTGGGAAGAGACAAAACCCGAAGGGCATTCTGGCTTTACAACAACCCATTCCTTCAGGAACATTGCCATGAGAACTAAATCCAGTCTCATGAGAGAGCTGGAGTTCAACAAGTCATTCATGAGGGATCTGCCCCCATGACCCAAACACCTCCCACCAGGCACACCTCCCGACACTGCTACATTGGGGATCAAAGTTCAACAGGAATTTTGGTGGGGACAAACTCAAACCATAGTAGTACTGACTGTCCCATGTCCTGTGAAATGCCTTGGTCCCTGGCAAGTTAGGAAGGTTGATCACCCTTGCTGGAGGCCTTCCTCCCAGGTGGTGACCCCTACCTGTGTATTCACATTTGGGGATGAGGCACAAAACACTGACTGCAATCTCTGCAGGGGAGCGGGGCTTGTTGACTGATGGAGCTCGCCACAGAGTGTCTGAACATCCGGTCAGCTCCTCATTGAGGAAACCAGCACACATCAGCCACTGGAGGCCCTTTGTCTGGGATGCTCCTTTTCTCCACAAATGAATCCTCCGGACCCTGGCCTGTAGATTGTAAGTTAGGTTGCTCACTCTCTGGGGACTGCGGTCCCATCATTCAATATGTAGATGGTGGCTTAATCCTTGTGTTTAAACTTGACCTTACCTCCTTCTCCCAAATCTGTGTGGCTCAGACCTCCCATTCTGCAGTTTCTTCAGTTCAATTTATATGACAAATAACTCTCCTTTCTCCCCTGGGTGGAGGGGACCCCTGGCCGAAGAGGGTAGAGAAAGTGGCCTAGGGTTTCCACTTATGCCCCTGTTTTCCTGTTTACAGACTCACCCTGTACCTCACCTCTTAAGTGTGGATCCTTTCTGGGACTCTGGGGGTGAATTAGGGAGAATCCGTTGGCTTCTTCTTATTTTCTCCCTCTGGGGCATCCAAATTAGAACATGCACCATTCTGCCAAATTACCACTCCTTTGTATACTATCTCCAAAATACGTGTTGAAATTCTTGGTTGCTGTTTTCTCCTCTCTTATCCCTATTGTTCTTGAAAGATTTTACCTGTGCTCTTCCTCTACTGTCATTTTATTAGGATTTGGGGAAGGAGAGGAGATAAACTTGTGTTGCAAACCAGCCATGTTTCACTGGACATCCATTTCTCTAGCAGTCTCTCTTTTGGTAACACCCATTGGGTGGATGTTGGCACTTCTGGAACTATCTTCCATGTCTATTATCTTCTCTTTTCTTTTCTACTTTCCATTTATTTATCCCAGTCTGCTGTTTTCAGGGAGGATTCAAATCTTTCAATTCACTAATTAGCTCTTCAGCTGCATACATTGCACTACATAGCTCATCCACTCAGGTGGTTTTATTTGTTTAAACTATGAATATATTTTTTGTTTTTTATTCCCATGATCAGTAATATAAAATGAACACATTGTTCATCTCTAACATCCCTAATTGATTCTTTTCCATCCTTTCTTACTTAAGAATATTCATTATACTTACTTCAAAGCACATTACTGGTTGTCTATTTGTTTGGTTTAATCTTCAGATCTGGAGCCAGACAGCTGAGGTTAATCTGTGGCTTCTCATGTTAAGCTATGTGACTTTGGACGAAGTTACTTAATCACTTTCACTTGACACTTTAGTGTCACATAAAATCGTCCCACTTTATGTTTGCCATAGTGCCTGACACATAAATGCTCAGCAAATATTGGCTACGGTTATTATGTTTCTTCATGGTGGTGCTTCTCAAATGATATTTTTTGACAGTGAACTCATCTTTACACATGAGATTTTCTGCAAGAAATCTGCTGGCCTAGCTTGCTGTGAGGGAGGGCTGGAAATCACTGGATGAGCTTGTGCTCCATGTTGCTTTCAAGGAGAGTGCAGAACAGTCAGAGGCACCATCAGGTGGATTAGCTGTGCTCTCACAGCTGGTCTTTGGGGTGTGGCTGCTACTTAACTCTTCCTTGGCTTTGCCAGCCTATGGGGCCCTGATCTGTCTTTCATTCCCTTACACAGCTCATACCAGGAGACAGTCACTGCTGTCGTGGTCATCTTGTCCGCTGGGGTGGGGTTGAGGGAGATATTCAGCGTCAATTCATCTAGCTCCTTCCATGGGCGTACTTGTCTAACCCTCTTGTTCCCGTCTTGTTGCAAGCATTCACCACCTCTGGGCATGGAATGCCTTGTTGCTGCTCCCATTATTGTAGTATACACTGTTAGTACACACTGTAGTACATACACGCAAGGATACCTACAGTATGTCCTTGGCCGCTGCTCATGAGCTGGGTTGCAGTATCAAATCACATCCTGTCCGCATCTGGCTTCTCAGACACGTGTCAGTGCTTCTGATTTTCTGAACGTTTTCTGTTATCTTTTTGAGAATACTAATTTTTTTCCTTCCCTGTCATTTCTGGAGGACGGGCCTGGGTGGAGAGACGGCAGCATGTGCTCAGTCCACTATCGTGAAAAGGGAAGTCAGAGAATGCATAGAAAAGATAAGAATTAAGCAGAATCTTGGAGAATGAGTAGGAGCAGCCAAAGTGAAAAGAGGAGAAAATGCCATTGTAGGCTGGGGAGATGGCCTGAGCGAAGGTATGCAGACAGGAGACCACAGGGTAGGGCGAGGGGACACAAGCAATGCGATGTTTCAAGAGAGGTAAGACTTGTAAGGGAGAAGCAGGGCATGATAGTCTTATGTATCAGGGCTTAACTTTGTTCTGGAGAGCCTCTGATGGTTTAAGAAAGTGACATAGGCTGGGTGCAGCGGCTCATGCCTATAATCTCAGCACTTCGGGAGGCTGAGGTGGGAGAATCGCTTGAGCCCAGGAGTTCAAGACCAGCCTGGGCAAAATACTGAGACTCCATCTCTTAAAAAAAAAAAAAAAAAAAAAAAAAAAGAAAGAAAGAAGGTGACAAAGTGTCAGATATGCATCTTGTCCACTGTGGAAGTTAGATTTGAGGGGCGTGAGACTAGAGCCAAGAAGACCAGTTAGAAAGCTCCTGCAGGCCGGGCACAGTGGCTCACACCTATAATCCCAGCACTTTGGGAGGCTGAGGCGGGCGGATTAGGAGGTCAGGAGATCGAGACCATCTTGGCTAACACAGTGAAACCCCATCTCTACTAAAAAAAAATACAAAAAATTGGCCAGGCATAGTGGCGGGCGCCTGTAGTCCCAGCTACTCGGGAGGCTGAGGCAGAAGAATGGCGTGAACCCGGGAGGCGGAGCTTGCAGTGAGCCGAGATCATGACACTGAATTCCAACCTGGGCACAGAGTGAGACTGTCTAAAAAAAAACAAAAACAAAAACAAAACTCCTGCAGAATTCCAGACTAGAAACTACAAGGGCCTGAAAATTACCACAGCAGTATGTAAAGTATGTAAGGGATGGAGACAAGGAGTCAGATTCAACAAATATTCAGGAAGCAAAATCTATAGATAACGAGGATTTTCTAATACTGTTTTCTTTAGCTATCATAGAAAGACACTTCAACCTTCTTCCACTGTGACCATAGGGTTTTTTTCTTTTCTTTTTAATTGCATTTTCTGCTTAAGTCGGCCATATGCTTTTTAAAAATTTGCAGAAGTGGCTGGGCTTGGTGGCTCATGCCTGTAATCCCAGTACTTTGGGAGGCCAAGGTGGGCGGATCACGAGGTCGAGAGTTCAAGACCAGCCTGACCAACACAGTGAAACCCCATCTCTACTAAAAATACAAAAATTAGCTGGGCGTAGTGGCGTGTGCCTGTAATCCCATCCACTTGGGAGGCTGGGGCAGGAGAATCACTTGAACCCAGGAGGCGGAGGTTGCAGTGAGCCGAGATTGCACCACTGCATTTCAGCCTGGGCAACAGGGTGAGACTCCGTCTCAAAAAAGGAAAAGAAAAAAAAAATTTTGCAGAAGTCAGTTATTATAACTGCAGATAGTGAATCCCATTGGTACTAGCATGTACATTTTTATGACTATAGTTAAAGTTGAAAATACTTCTATCAAGTTTCATATATGAGCTATAAGATTACCGGGCATTTTGAGTTTTCTGTGCAGTGTCTAATCTTAATACTTCTCGAATTGATAGAAGCATTATCCAGTTTATCATGGACGGTCTTGTTGTAATAGTGGATTGAGTTTTATGTTGTCTTTTAGATGTTAGTATTTCATACCAAGTTATAAAATTTAATCTCAGAAAAGGTCCTAGAGGGTCTCCCTGTGACAAGCATTGACCCTTTTTTGCCAGATCAGAAGAAAGTCAGGGGTAGAGGCACTGTGGGGTCTCGGGTGAGCAGCTATTTACCAAGCAGCATGGAAGAATTCCAGTTTGTAATAATTTATAGCATTTTACTGACGTGTTCTAGATGAATATCCATTTCAAGGGCATATGTATAACACAAACGATAAGCCCAAATATTTCTGCTATTCTTATCAATGTGAACTGGTTAAACTCACAAATTAGAAACAGAAACTCAGATGAACTTTTTAAATCTTGTAAAAAAAAAAATGTCATTTCCAAGAGATAAACCTAAGTAACAATACAGAAAGAGTAAAAAAGGAGAAATAAAATATATACTAGAAAAATGCAATCTCAGGATAACAATATTAATACAAAAAGTAATAAAATTGAATAAGTCAAAAAGGATAAAACAATGTTAATTTGTATGAGCCTAATAATTTGCTCTCAAAATTGTATGGCTGGCCGGGTGAGGTGGTACATGCCTGTAATCCCAGTCACCTAGGAGGCTGAGGCAGGAGGATGGCTTGAGGTCAGGAGTTTGAGGCTGCAGTTATAATCACACCTGTGAAGAGCCACTGCATTCCAGCCTGAGAAACATGGTGAGACACTGCCTCTTAAACAAAAATCAAAAAACCACACACACAAAAAAAGTAGAAAGCAAAATCAGACTAAATTAGAGGGAGAAATTGACAAACTACAATAAAAGTGGGAAATGTTAAATCCACTCTTTCAGAAATCAATGGATTGAACAGGAGAGAAAAAAGAAAACACAAAAAAACCCCAGGAGATAAAAGATCTAAATAACCTGATTAGCAAGCTAGACGGAGAGCTATAGAGAGAGAGAGAGAGAAAAAAAACACATTAAAAAGTGAAGACACATTCACAAAAATTGGGACAGCCAAAAAAACCTGTATATGAGGCCACAAATAAAGCATTAACAAATTCTAAAAGAACACATTTCCTCATGTCCAAGCAGTAAAGTTAGAGATCAACAATGAAATGATTGGTTTACTTTTATTTAAATTTTATTTATTTATTTATTTTTTGTAGAGACGTCTCTCACTGTGTTGCCCAGGCTGGTCTTAAACTCTTGGTCTCAAGCGATCTTCCCACCTTGGCCTCCCAAAGTGCTGGGATTACATGCCTGAGCCACTGGGCCCCTCCCCAAATGATTATTATTATTTTTTAAAAAACTGAAGTTTGAAAACAAAAAAAGAATGGAAAATATACTTCTAAATAGTCCATGAATTAAGTGTACAATACTAACATAAAAAACAAAATATTGGCCAGGCACAGTGGCTGACACCTGTAATCCCAACACTTTGGAAGGCTGAGGCGGGTGGATCACCTGAGGTCAGGAGTTGGAGACCAGGCTGGCCAAAATGGTAAAACCCCATCTCTACTAAAAATATAAAAATTAGCTGAGTGTGGTGGTGCGCACCTGTAACCACAGCTACTCAGCAGGCTGAGGCAGGAAAATCTCTTGAACCCCGGAGGTGGAGGTTGCAGTGAGCCGAGATCGTGTCACTACAGTCCAGCCTGGAGGACAGCGCAAGACTCTGTCTCAACAACAACAATAAATATAAATCCAAATATTTATAACTAAGAGATAACAAAAGCATAGCATATTAAAACTTGTGGGCCGGGCGCGGTGGCTCAAGCCTGTAATCCCAGCACTTTGGGAGGCCGAGACGGGCGGATCACGAGGTCAGGAGATCGGGATCACGAGGTCAGGAGATCGAGACCATCCTGGCTAACCCGGTGAAACCCTGTCTCTACTAAAAAAAATACAAAAAAACTAGCCGGGCGAGGTGGCAGGCGCCTATAGTCCCAGCTACTCGGGAGGCTGAGGCAGGAGAATGGCGTAAACCCAGGAGGCGGAGCTTGCAGTGAGCTGAGATCCGGCCACTGCACTCCAGCCTGGGCGACAGAGCGAGACTCCGTCTCAAAAAAAAAAAAAAAAACTTGTGATATTCAGCTAAAGCAGACTTTTGAGGGAAATGATAGTCATATATACTCATTAGAAAACAACAAAAGAGGCCGGACGCGGTGACTCACATAAAATAAAAATTTTTTAAAAAACGAAGCTTTATACACCATACTACTCAGAGCTATATAGCAAGTCACCATTTTTTACCAGGCACTCACCTTCCCTTACCTCGTGTGATGTTTCTATGAGCCCTGGGAAACAATGAAGCAGGGTGATTTTACGGATTTTTATAGGTCACGTTGAAGATTTTATAGGTGAGAAAGCCGAGGCTCGGAGGATGCACGACTTGCAAGTGTCAGAATCACAACTAGAATAGATCCCACACATTTGAACGCCGAGTTTGGTGTCTTTTCCTTCACAGCGCGTTCTCTGGGGGTGCCTGGGCAGTGACCCCTGCCATTGGCTTTGAGGATTAGGACCTCAGCTCGGGTCCTCTGCAGAGGCTCCTCAGTCCCTAGTAGCTTGCTGGCACCTAGCTGGGGCTAAACGCAGGTTAGTTGAAAATTATAAAAGGGTAAGCCCAGGGGTAGCTATTCACCATTCTGGGTTTGAAGAGCTCTGACGCAGAAAGGTGTATACATCCAGCAGGAATTCCACCCTACGTGATTTATTATCAACTTGGTATTCTAGGTATTCGCTCAGCCACGGAGAAAAATGGGCCATTCAAAGACGCTGGCCTTCGCGGTCGCTGTGGGGCTGCAGAGCTGGCGCAGGCGTCCATGCAGGGGGGCTGGGTCGGCGCCAGGAGTCCTTCCCGGACCAATCCCCGGGCCCAGAGAGAGCGCCTGGAGACATTACCACTCCAAGGAACTTCACCCAGTTTCTTGGAGGCTTCACACCCGCGCCCTCAGTCCTGCCATCTCCTACGCCGCAGCGGGCGCCGCCACCAGGGTAGTAACCCACTCTGAGAGTCTTTCTGGTGGTGCCTCTGACCCTCTGCTCTTCAGTTCCAGGCGACGTTTTCTCCGAGCCGCTCTGGAGACTTTGGCCTGAATTTCACCCTCACTCGCGGACTCATGTCCAAAAAATGTGGTCCAGCCCCGAAAGAGAGCCGCGCCTGCCTGTTGGTGGGGGTCGGGGGTGTTGGAGCGGCCACGGAATATGACTGAGCGCTCAGGGCGGGTTGTGAGGCCAGGGCCAGGATGCCCCAAGGCAAGGCGCTGTTCCTGCCCGGCACCAGCACACCTGCCCAGACAGGGAGAAGGTCAGAGCCTCCCCTCCAGCCCTTCCCGCTTTTATTGTTCGGAGCGACTTTAAAACGCAAATCGGGCCGGACGCAGTGGCTCACGCCTGTAATCCCAGCACTTTGGGAGGCCGAGGCGGGCGGATCATTTGAGCCCAGGAGTTCGAGATCCGTGTGGCCAACATAGTGAAACCCCGTCTCTACTAAAAATATGAAAATTAGCCGGGCGTGGTGGTGAGCATCTGTAGACCCAGCAACTCGGGAGGCCGAGGAAGGAGAATTGCTTGAACCCGGGAGGCGGAAGTTGCAGTGAGCCGAGATCGTACCACTGCACTCCAACCTGGGCGACAGAGGGAGACTCCATCTCAAAAAAAAAAAAAAAAAAAAAGGAAAATCGCACCAGCAGCTTGTTTGTAACAGTCGAACATAGGCAACAACCTAAATGTCCTTCAGTAAGGAGCTAGGTAGTGAAGAATGGTGAAGTGCACGATGGCGCGCAGTGTGCAGCCGATGGGAAGAACTAGGTCTGTTCGGGAGCGCTTCTATGGAAAGACCCTCCAAGATATAGTGAGTAAAAACACATGTTGCAGAAAAGTACTGCAATATTGTTTTGTAAACAATATGTTTATGTAAACACACACACACACACACACACACACACACAGTATTGAAGAGAGATATTTTGGAAGGACACGCCTAAGAGTGGGCTGGGGGAGTGGAGAGAAGAGTGAATCTCAATTTTTATTCATTTTTTGAATTTTTTATTTTCGGTTTTTTAGAGACTGGGTCTCACTATGTTGCCCAGGCTAGTCTGGAAGCCCTGTCTTCAAGCCATCCTCCTCTCTTGGCCTTCCAAAGTGCTGTGAGATTACAGGTGTCAGCCACCACACATTTAAAAAAAAAAAAAAAATTGCATACCTACCATATATGCATATATTACCTGTGTGACCTTTTAAAAATAAGCTTTTTTTTTTTTTTTTAGAACGTCTTTAGATTTACAGAAAAAGTGTGAATACAGGGAGTTCTCATAAACCCGAGTTTTTCCTATTACTAACATCTTATATTGGTGTGGCGCTTTTGCCACAATGAATAAACCAAAACTGACGCACTAAAGTCCATATTTTATTCAGTTGTCCTTAGTTTCTACCTACTATCTGTCCAGGATCCCGTTCAGGATACCACTTTACATGTCATTTTTATATCTCCGTGGGTTCCTCTTGGCTGTGACAGTGTCTTACACTTTCCTTGTTTTTGATGACCTTGCTAGTTTTCAGGAGTACTGGTCATGTATATGGCAAGGGCCTCAATTGATTTGTGATGTTTTTCTCATGATTACAGTGGGATTAGGTGTTCTTGGGAGGAAGACCACAAGCGGTGCATGCAATCAGTATGATTTACCCCTGTCGAGGTCACCTTGACGGCTGGGTGGTTGGTCAGGTTTCCCATGATAGTCACTGACCGCTCCCTTCCTCACATACTGTGCGTGACCTTCCCCCCTCCACCACCACTGAGTGTTGATATGAAAGAAATGTGTTTGACCTTTTCAGTGTAAAAAGTTTTCTTTACCTTAAAGAGAGTCACTAACGACGCACACGGGGCTGGAGAGGATTTAGGAAATGCCCACCCCTGCAGGAGGGCGAATGCGGCTCTGCGCTGCACCGGGCGCTGCAGGGGGTTAGGGGCGACAGAGGGACCTCCAGAGCCGGAGACGTCCTGGAGCAGCTGCGCAGCCGGAAGGGCGCTGCTGCTCGCGGGCCCGCCCTGCCCAAGCCTCATCTCGGGGCGGGGCCGCGCTCAGGCCTCGCCCCTTCCCTGCCCTTCCCCCGGCGCCTGGGGCAACCGCGCCCGCGGAGTTTTCCGCCCGGCAGGCTCCTCCTCCCGCCCCGCCCTGAAGGCTGCGGCGCCCGCGACTCCCCAGTGCCCCGAGTGCCCCGCGAGCGGGAGTGGGACACAGCGCCAGGCAGAACCCAGGCACGGCGTCCGGGACGCCCGCGGAGAGAGCCACTCCCGCCCAAGTCCCATTTCGCCCCTCGCGTCCCGAGTCCCCGTGGCCAGGTGAGTGAGGGTCCCGGGCCGGCCGGGGGCCTGGGACCAGGCGGCGGCAGTGCACCGCGGCACCGCAGGTGAGGCCCGGGGCTGCCCCGCGCCCAGCCCAGCGCGACCCTGCTGCTTCCTGGTTGCATTACAGGCGTGGAGGTGGGGGACAGAGGAGGCGTCGGCGGGTCCAGGGCTGGCCGTGTCGGCTTGGCAGCCCCCTCAATAAGCTTCGGCGTCGGGGGCTGCCCCCTCCTGTGCGGTCGGGGTGCACTCGCCGGCCCCCCGCGGGCTCAGGGGTCAGGGTCTCAGTCTGGGCTTGGGTAAGGCCGGGGGCCGTGACCCTGGGCGGAGGAGGCAACGGGTGGCTGGAGGGATGCCGGAGGCCGAGCCCCGCAGCCCCGCGGGGGCCTTCCGGGGTGTGCGCGCTCTTTCAGGCAAGGCTGGGGGAGAGCAAGCAGACAAGGCTATCTTCAGGAACTTTCCTCCGTAACTGGGAGCACGCACATTCATGGGAGCTGCTACCATTGCAGTTTATTTGTAAGGAACTCTCCCCAATGTTTGAGAGAATGCGGGAGCCATCCCCGATGTTGTGCCTCCCTTCGCCCCTTCCCCAACTTTGATCCCCAGTTTCAGGAAGGGATTCCTGGACTTGTATCTCCCCATGGGTGCAGGCCAGGCCCTTAAGACTTAGAAAGGTAAAACGGTCTGTTGGTTTAAAGGAGACACGCGAAATTTGTCACCTAGAGACTTTGGAGGGGAAAAGTTAAGGCAGCCAGTGCTAGCCCAAGCTGGAAACAGTCGGCCCGGGGCATTTCTGTCTCTGCCCTCCAATCAGTGACCTCTCTGTAGAGATAGGGCGTTTGTGGTGGTTCTCCCATCTGTTCTCTGCCTTAGGCATGGAGTGGAGCTGTGAGGCGGAGCCCCTGCCCTGCCCACGCAACAGGGACTAAAGGTTTGCAGGGCATGCTCACCCTTCACTGGCTCTCTCATTGCTTTCCTCATTCCTTTTATGCGGCAGTCAACTGTTGGGGATTCCAGGAGGATTAACAGGCCCCCTTTCCTAAACGCATTCTTTGTGCTGCAAGGTGTTCCCTGACAAGAGAGGCCAGGTGAGGTGCCAGGGCAGTTTGTTGCCCTGGCATTGGGTGCCCACTACTTCAGGCTCCTGCATACCTTGCTATCTTGTCTCTGACTATTGTCTGTGCTTTGGTTTCCTCATCTGTAAAATGGGGGTAATACTAATCCCTGCCTCACAGGTTTGTTGTGAGATTCAGTGCATTCATTCATTTAATAACCATACAGCGCTCAGGTACGGACCAGTCAGAACAGGTGGTGACTGCTGCACCACACTTGTGTGTCCCAGATGGGTGTCACCCAGATTAGCCATAAAGTGTGTGAGGCAGGCCTGGGTCATAAATAATCAGGTGTAAGGGTCAGTAAATAGTAGCAGTGGAAGGTTCAGCTAAAGTTGAAATGCGCTTCTCCTGAACCATCTTTCTGGCTTAGCTCATGCTAAGCTCATGCTGTCTGTCTTCCTGGAATGCCCTCCCTCCCCGTCTGGCCCAGGATTCTCCACCCTCCTGGGAGCCATCCCGGTGCCTGCTGCCCAGCAGGAGGGATGGGATATGCTCTGAGCTCACTCAGCCCCTCCAGCACTGACTCAGTTCTCATCTCTCGCCTTGTGCGTAGTATTTGTGTGGCCATGTGGCTTATCTCTGCCCTATCTTCTGACTCTGGAGGGTGGAGGCTGTTTCTGACTTACCTCTTGGTGGTAGCACTCAGGATGGGCCTTGCCTAATGTGGGTGCTTAGAAAATTAGTTGTCGTTAGTTGAACAACAGAGGCAGCACAGGGAAGTAGTTTCCCTGTGGTTAAAGTATAGGACCTTGAAGGCTGGATTTGGATAGGCAGAGAAATGTGGGGAGGGTGAGATGGAGATGAATTGGGACTAAGAGATGGGAGTGGAAGCCCCATCTGATGCCTTTATGCATGATATTATAGAAAGGGCCCACCCTGGGTGGACGTGTCTAGAAGGCCAGGATTGATTAGTGATGCCTAGTTCACTTGATTGGGGAGGTGATGTGTGACTTGGGATGACAGGAGTGGGAGTTGAGACAGAATAGGTTAGTGTGGGTTCTTCTTGGGAACTGTAGAATAGAGAAAAGAAACTGATGTGGGCAGGAGGTGAATGTGGAACCAAAATGCATGCTGAATGCTGGAACATCAGAGGTTTCAGGACCTTTCTGGTGCACCCCCTCCTTCCTCCTGGATTCACCCCTCTTCTTCCTCTGTCTTTTTTGTTGTTGTTGTTGAGACAGATCTCATTCTGTCGCCCAGGCTGGAGTGCAGTGGTGCAGTCTTGGCTCACTGCAACCTCTGCTCCCGGGGTTTAAATGATTCTCCTCCCTCGGCCTCCTGAGTAGCTGGGATTACAGGCATGCGCTACCATGCCCGGCTAATTTTTGTATTTTTAGTAGAGACGGGGCTTCACCATGTTGGCCAGGCTGGTCCTGAACTCCTGACCTCAGATGATCTGCCCGCCTTAGCCTTCCAAAGTGCTGGGATTACAGGAGTGAGTCACCGTGCCCGGCCTCCTCTCTCTTCTTTGCCACCGTCTTCCCCCATAAGCCTGAAGCAGTTCCTGGCACTGGGTCCCATGGGGAAGCGTGTGTGCAAGGGTGTGCTTCACCAGCACTGCCAAGGAAACAGACTTTTCACTTTCTGTGGATTTTTCTCTGCAGCACTCTCTGATCCCATTACTCCCGGAATAGTGGGAATTTTGAGTGATACCTAGATAGGAAAGCTCTTAGGATTCATGAAGAAACTGAGGTTTTCTTGGTGGGCGTTTGTGCTTTTAAAGGGAATTGTTGCAATTCAGTGGAACTCTCTGATAACCGCTGAAACTGTTACACATTAGGCCTACTGATCCTGTCTCCTATAACCCATGAAATAAAGACCTGATAGTCACATAGTTGTTTGTTATTTGGGAGGATCCTAAAAGTACAGCCTGAACAGTGACCCAGACCACAGCTGGCCTTGCCCATGCTGAAGTGAGGAAGGAATGGGTGGGGGCAACCAAGAAATTGGGGGACAGAGTTCTCTGTGCTGGGTATCCTGGGACAAACCACCCAGCCACACTGAGCCTCCCACACACAGAACAGTTCTGGATGATAAAATTCCTGCCTGGAATGGAGAATCAGATGAGAAGATGTTTGCAAAGGGGTTTGAGATCAGTTAGGGGGTGGTAATGACAATGTTGATATAGTGGGTGTGTGACTGCCAGGAGCTGTGAAGCAGGGGGTGGAGCATGCGGTGGTCAAAGCTTGGTTCTGAGATCTCTAGTTTTCCAGGGGCTTAGGCTCCGCCTTAGCAGAAAAGAAGGAAAGGAAATTGAGAGGGAAGTCAGATGTCCCCTGCCCCTCACACCTGGGGGTGGCTGACTTGGAGGACTTGAGATGGGGGGAAATCTGAGTGAGGGCAGAGAGGAGAAATGTGGAGGCTACCCACGGGGAGGCTGGAGAGCATATGGCACATCCAGCCTGGGGAGTGGCACCGCTGGGGGAAAGGGTGCATGTGTCAGTGGGGAAGGAGTGGTGATAGCAGATGTGAGCTTGCTGTGTCCACTAAAAAGGTCACGGCTATTTTTAGGAAGTAGGTGACAAGGCATGTTCCGGTAGAACTGCTCATTACTGAGAACCCACTGTTGGCCTCACCCTGCATGGTGTGCTTAAAAGGAGAGACCGCCCCCACTCACCCTAGAGTCATCCCCCTGGTGTCCCTGAGACATGGGACACTGGATGAGGACCAGGTTTGGAGGATGAAGAAGATCATGTATTTGGTTTTGGACATACTGTGTTTGAGGTATCTTTGAGATACCAAATAAGCTGGTGGGTCTGGGGCTCAGGAGGAGTCTTGGCTAGACAGACATTTGTCTAGGTTGTGTTTGTGTTTGAAGTCATGGGCACAGCGAGATGGAAGAACTCACCTTGAACAGCTGAGTAAAGGAAGATGAGCCTATAAAGGACCCAGAAAAAGAGCTGCCTGAGAGGGGCCCAGAAAGCCAGCACAGAGTTGTATCCCAGGAGCCAGGGTGAGTCTGCTTCGTGGGATGGAGTAGTCAGCTTGGCATCGCGGCTGTGGTGAGTGACATGGAGAAGATGCAGCTGCCTTCGCTGCTTTGGTGGGATGATGGGAGCAGAAGCGAGGTTGGAATGAATGGGTGAGGAGTAGCAGGACATGAGGATCTGATGATAGTAAGTTTAGACAGGCTCTGAAATGGTGGCTTTGAAGGCGAGGAGGACGTGTTTGACCCTGTTGCCTCGATTTACCCTCCTGCTCCCTTTCTAATCCCAGAAGGGAACATGTGGATGGCCTGCCACCGACATCCCTCCCCATGGCACTCCGTGCTCAGGCAGACCTAGGTGCCTGCAAGGGTTTGCTCCTTTCACAAAATGGATTCATTTTCATGAATGAGTGAATGAGTGAATGAAGCATGTTGCCCAGGCTGGTCTCAAAACCCTGGCCTCAAGCAGTCCCCCCACCCCGCCTCAGCCTCCCAAAGTGCTGGGATTACAGGAGCCACTGCACCTGGCTGGTATTAAATTTTCTTTGTGGCCAACTGCATGATAAATATTAACATGTTTCATGGGCGTGAAAAGAGAAAATAGGTACTCTGCGGGACACTGATTTTAGATAGATCTCCTAACTTCAGTTGCCCTTATATCCCTGCTTGCCTGGCTGTCAGATTCTGAGAGGTATAACAAAAACTCTCACTGTAGTTTTTTAAAGTCCAGCTCTATTTATATTTGTGGGAGTTCTAGCCTTTTTAATTTGGCTTTTGTATTTTGTGTATACATGCTAAACAAGCTGATCTTCCTACCTTGTGTCATTTGCTGGTTATTTAATGCCTTTGGTCTTTGGCCTTAAATTCCATATTGTCTATGTTTTAGGAGAATACGTGGCCAAGGATCTGGAAGAATCTCTTTTCTTTATAGTCTTAAAATTAATAAATAAGTGCATTTTATAAGATAATAAGTGAAAGGCTCAGAAATTTTAACGCAGGCATCAGAGGACATTCAAGCCATGCCCCTTTAGTTTCTGTTCAGGCTCACACGGAGCAGTTAGTAATCAGGTCTCACTGATGATCATGAGCTCCCTGTCCTTGGCTGTCCTCATGGTCCCCATGATAGCCAGATTTTTAGGAGGGGTGGATAAAGTGAGATTTGCTTGCAAACTCCTGGGACGTTGCCTGGGAGCCTCTTCTCTTACTTTGCAATTCTTGCCCGCTTCCTGTAGGTCCAAGGAGCGGACTGCTGTGCCTCTTATTTACGCATTTCCTTCCTCATTCGAGGCAGCAAAATGAGCTTTTGACAGAGTAGCCAGTACAAACACTTCCCAGGGCAGAGGTCAGAAAGACGTGGGCCCCAAGTTGTAAGCTCGTCTCTGTGCTTGTGTTTTAAGCCACATAAACTTTCTCAGCGGGCTGGACTAGCCTACGCCTTGTTGTACCCTGAGATCCTAGTGAGTAGTTCTCCAAGTCCTGTGTTTACAGATAGAGGCAAATGCCAGAGAGAAATGGCTGGAAAACCCCTTGGCCTGCTAAGGCAGGATTATTGAAAAGTCTTCCACGTATGTACTTTTGAATTTTACATATTTTTTCATTTTTATTTATTTTGAGACCAGACTAAGTTTTGTATTTTTGGTAGAGATGGGGTTTTGCCTAGGCTGGTCTCAAACTCCTGGGCTCAAGTAATCTGCCCACCTCAGCTTCCCAAAGTTCTGGGATTACAGACATGAGCCACTGCACCTGGCCAACCACTGTGCCCAGCCTATTTTTAATATTAATATTTCCACCTCTGGTTTTTCTTTGCATTTATTTGGTATGTCTTTGCCCAACCGTTAGTTTTAAATATCTCTTTCTCACTTAAAAAAGTTTATCTAGGCTGGGCGCTGTGGCTCACGCCTGTAATCCCAGCACTTTGGGAGGCCAAGGTGGGCGGAACACGAGATCAGGAGATCAAGACCATCCTGGCTAACGCGGTGAAACCTCATCTCTACTAAAAATATAAAAAATTAGCTGGGCGTGCTGGCGGGTGCCCGTAGTCCCAGCTACTTGGGAGGCTGAGGCAGGAGAATGGCATGAACCCGGGAGGTGGGGCTTGCAGTGAGCCGAGATCGCACCACTGCACTCCAGCCTGGACGACAGAGCGAGACTCGGTCTCAAAAAAAAAAAAAAAGAAAGAAGTTTATCTTGAAAATGGAATCTTCATAAATAAAATTTGTTTCTCTTATAATCAGCACATGGTTGAGGGTGGATGGAGGTTGACAGAAGGCAATGATAACAACAACAAACCTAATTGCGTGGTTTCTGTCTTTGGTAGAGGAATTCTGACTGTTCACATGCCAGATATACTTGATTTTATTCTTTACATCTTGCTTATTATTTATTATACTTGCATGTTATTCCTTTCCTGATTTTTGCTGTTTGGGTTAAGTTTCTCATCATCATCTTCCCCACGCCCCCTGTATTACGTTTCAGATTTGGCTGTGAATGAAGAGAGGATCCTCTCTCTCTCTCTCTCTCTCTCTGTCTCTCTCACTCTCTCACTCTTTCTTGAAAAATCAGTCGAAGTTAAGTGAGTGTTCTATGAGGTTGTCTAGGCACCAGGCTCCTTACAGACTGTTGTCCCTAGCATTCTTGAGGGCTGTGGTTTTCAAACTTGAGCATGTATAAGAACAATCTGGAAGGCTTGTTAAAGCATAGATTCTTGGACTGCACCCTGAATCATTCTGATTTGGGAGGTCTGTGATGTGACCTGAGCATTTTAATTGCTTACAGGCTCTCAGATTGTGTAATGCCGCCAGTCTCCGGGCCACATGTTGGGTAGCACCATCAGGTGCTTCCCTTACCTGCATGGCCCAAGACAGCTCACTTTCACATCCTCATGGCAGGCCCTCCTAGCTGCTAGGGGTCTGGGAAACAGTCCTTAGTTGGGGCTGCTGTGTGCCAGGCTATGGTGAGTGTTCTGTTACTAAAGCAATAGAGAACAGATGGTTGAGGAGGACAACCAGAAGTTTCTGGAACACCACCCACTGCTCTCCTGAATTTGAAACTACTACTGTGCTTATCAGTCTTGCTATTGGCTAAGCGTGTGTTCCTCAGGTTAGGAAGTGGGAATGGTTTCTCATGACAGTGGCAAGCCCGCAGGCAGTGCAAGAAAGGCAGCTTCTGTTCCTGTGGGCTGGTGCACAGACTGGCAAGCTGCTGTGGCTTTGCCGATGCCCCGAGAGTCGTCTGCTGCTCCCAACCATCAGGTCTGGCATCCACATGCTCCATCGCTGCAGCCACCACCAGATCTTCCAGACCCCATGGGATCCAGGGGCCCCCTCCAAGACCCAGTGGGATAGGGGTTATTTTTTTGTGCTACCTCCTCCCAACTTGCCTTCTTCAACCCCAAATGTGACACCTATGTGACTGTTTCTAGGAGAGTTTGAGGGCAGAGGCCCTTTGAACCCTCAACTGAGGTGGGGCTGATGTTCGGTCTCCATGGCTGGAAATATCCTTGAGAGATCAGAGCAGTGGTTGCCAACCCCCATTCTCTGTTGTCATAGGGAGGTGTTCTGGAGAGAAACAGGGTCATAAGACTCCTGTGGAGCGGCTGATTCTTTTCTGTGTGGCTTGATTATATGGGACATTATTTGGGAGGCAGCAGTTACTTTCTTCTCTCTTTCCGGGGTTTAACTTTTGTAATTCTCAAGTCCATTCTCCAGCCTGAGAAGGTGGGATGGAGCTCAGAAATACGCTGAGTGGTGGGGGACCCGCCTGGTTCGTAATGCACTGGCCTGGAAATCCAGAGATGTGGTTCTAGTCATTGTCCTGCCCCCAGCCAGCTCTGAGACCTCAGGCAGAGTCCTTCTGCTCTCTGGGCCTCAGCTCCCACCTCAAATAAAATAAACTGGTTGAATGAAGTGATTCATGAAGGCCCCTTCCAGCTCCAATATTTTAGGATTCTTATGTAATCCAAATGCTAGTGCACTGGGGATTGACTTTATCTTGAAGAAGTGTCTTTCAGAACCTACTTGCTTAAGTTCAGCCCCTTGGTGAGGCTCCAGACGCTGCCGTTGCCACTCTCCCAGCCTGTCTTGCCTGGAGTTTCTCCAGGCTGAGCTGCCCCAGGTGCCAGCCCTCAGAGGGAAGGTCTGAGGCGCAGCCTGGCTAATGATTAACATAGGCTGCAGCTATTTTAGTTCTTGGTATGTGGGTGGGGAGTTGAATGCTTAACAGCACCTGTGTAGATTTTTTGTTTCATGCCTGGGAAAATACGGTCAGGATTGGTGGAGTGCTGCCCTGAGGCTAGCTGGCTGGCTTCGGTGACTTAATGGCACCTGTGACCAGCAAGGGCAGGACACTGGGGCTCTGGAATGCCCGCCCAGGGCCCCCACCCCCTTCTCAGTAGAGCTGGGGATGTTCATACACCCACTTACATCATTTAAGGTCCTGCCTTGGGGTGGGGGAGAGAGGGGAATGTCCTAGATGTGTCCTCCCTGCCCCCAGAATTCCTGGGGCCTATGTAATAGAGACACCAAATAGGTGCCACCCAGAGAGTGGAAGAAATGAGTCAGGGTCCACCGGGGTTCCTGCCAGTATTCAGTATGTGTCAGGGGCCTCACAGTGCAAGCCCTGTGGCAGGTGGTGGTGGGGGACAGGAAGAGAGGCCTGTCCTACAGCCTGTAGCACGGATGCTCTCATGGGGAGGCCTGGGAAAAGAGTGTCTGGCTCTGGCACTTGGGTGTGTGACCTTTGCATGTCAAGAGTCAGCTCAGCCTTGGTTCCCTTGCTTATAAAATGAGGATGATAATACCTATCCAATAGGGGCATTGTGGCAGTTAATGAGCTAATATATAGGGAGGTAATATGTGTATCTATCCTAGAAGTTAGAAAAAGGGGAGCTTATTAGAACACTAGAGAAGATGGAAAACATTTTAGGACAAGTGCTGGGAGAGTTCCAGGAAGAGTGAGCATTGTGGCTGGGAGATCAGGGTGGGTTTCCTGAGAGAGATATGATATGGTTTGGCTGTGTCCCCACCCAAATCTCAAATTCCCACGGGTTGTGGAAGGGACTTGGTGGGAGGTAACTGAACCATGGGGGCAGGTCTTTCCCATGCTGTTCTCATGATAGTGAATGAGTCTCACAAGATCTGATACTTTTATAAAGGGGACTTTCCCTGCACAAGCTCTCTTCTTGTCTGCTGCCATATGAGATGTGCCTTTCACCTTCCGCCATGATTGTGAGGCCTCCCCAGTCACGTGGAACTGAGTCCATTAAACCTCTTTCTTTTGTAAATTGCCCAGTCTCGGTTATATCTTATCAGCAGTGTGAAAATGAACTAATACAAGGTGGAACTTCATCTGGACTCAGGGAAGGCCAGGAGACAGGAGGTCAGACCAGCTAGAGGGACCACCTAAGCAGAGGTGTCCTGAAAAGGGAAAGTGCTGAGCTGGACTGGGCTAAGGACATGCATTTTCTGTGCTTCTCTCCATCATGCATGTCCCTGAGGTACCTTCTGTTTTCTTGCTGTTCCTCAGTGGCCCAGTGTGAATGACTCTTGGCTCCAGACTGCTTGACACAGCTTAGGATGCCAGCTGCAGAAGGGTCAGCCCATTCCCAAGTGAAGGTGTTCTCTCCTCCAGAGTGAGCTGCAGGTCCCTCAACTTCCTGCTGCATGTGGCTGACTGGGGAGCTTGTCACCATCTGAAGAGCAGCCCTTGATAAGGGATATTTGGAAAGGTTTCCTGAGGCTTCTAAGCAGAGCAGGGGTGCTCAGCCATTTGGAGCTGGAATATACACTCTGTTAAGTCTCCCAGGCTTGAAGGGGCTGAGCTTCCAGAGTGGTTTGAACAGGCCCGGAGGACTGGCTGATGGGCATCAGGGCCTCTCCAGGAGAGGCCAGGGGATACCCTGCTGCCATCACACTCTTCAGTCTTCTTCACTTCTCTTCCTCAGCCTGTGGTGAGAGAAGGGCCTGTGCTGGCCATTCATAAGGAGATGAGATGGCTCATCACAACTGGAAGAGCCCTGGTAAACCTCTACTCCTGTGATCACAAATGCAGATTCCTGCAAGGACAGCCCCGGCAGCTGAAGGAGAGAGGGAGGGAGGTGCGCAGTTGTTGCCAGCCCTAGCCGAGTGTCACCATGCAGAAATGTGGGACCCTTGTTGCCAGAGTTCCCGTTTTAATATTTTTGAAAGATTTAAGCCAGAGTCTCCCTTTTGCAGCCCTTTCCTCCCTCCAATGAAATAATGCTATTGAGCTCCAAAACCTTCAGGAGCCCCAGGTTCTGAGAGGCAGCATGCAGACCCCTGAGGCCCTGCAGGCGCACTCACTGAAAATAGGTGAGGTAGACGAGGCCGGGAGGGCTTAGGTTTGCCAAGGCCCCTCAGAGTGAGGCCAGTTTCTCAGACGCCCCTATGCTCCACTCCCAGGGAACACATTTTCTGAATTCTTTGTCTTCCCCCGCACTCTTCCTGGGAGTGGCTCTTAAATATTGTAGTGTGTGTTTCCTGGAAGTGCGCTATTGTGTTTATCTCCCCATGTAGTTGGAAAGCATGATGCAGGCCAGGACTTTATTTTTTTCTTCCCTATCCCGGGGAGTCTAGCCCAGCCCCTGGTGCCTCCATAAACCCAGGTGGGATTGCTGTGAAGCTAATGAAACGGAAGCTTCAGGCCCCTGGACTTGAAGCACCCTAGTGAGGGGCCGTGGGAGGGGCACTAGCAGTGAGTTCACAGAGTCCTATGATTTGTAACATTCGCAGAAAACTAAGATGTTTTGTATTCTTTGTCCTGAAGAGGGCTGCTAACATTGTGTAAGCTTACGGCCCCACAAAACCTGGACCTACTGCAGATGCTGGTACCAGTCTCACAGATTGGCTGCTAGTGTTTGATTTTAACTTTCCCCTAAAAAATATGTGCCTGTTTTTTCAGAAAGCAGTTGTAGAATGTAGTTCACCAGGCTGGTCAACATGGCGAAACCCCATCTCTACTAAAATTACAGAAATTAGCTGGGAGTATAGGCATGCGTCTCCGCACCAGACTAATTTCTGTATTTTTAGTAGAGACGGGGTTTTGCCATGTTGGCCAGGCTGATCTCGAACTCCTGACCTCAAGTGATCTGCCCGCCTTGGCCTCCCAAAGTGCTGCGATTACACTGCGCCTGGCAGAAGTAATATTCTCTTTCTAAAGTTAGATAATAAAGGATGCTTATTTTATTATGCTTTATAATTCATCTATATGTTGTATTTATTGCTATATTATAAACATTTTATAATAAAAAATGAAGAAAGCCAAATATGTTGATCCAAAAGGCTTATAATGAAGCCAGCAGTCCCGACACATCCTTCCTCTTTCCCTCTTTCTCCAGAGTTAACCATTTTTAACTCTTTATTTTTAATGAATAGGCTTATATGACTGTTTCTTAATTTATCAGTTTTGAAATATGTTGACTTCCTGCTTGATAGATTAGGAACCAATATATACATCAATATTTAATGTCTGCATTATTGTGACCATAAATTGTATTGTTCGATGCTGTGCCAGTATTGTGCTGTGGTCACACATTAGGAGTACAATCCTTCCTGTCCCATTATTCCTCAAGTGGATGCTGTCCCTGCTTGGGGGCCTGATTTTCTGTGTATCTATTGTTCCAAACTGGCCTAGTTGCTCCCCAGGCCTGCTGCTCAGCTGTTGTCCAGGGACATCTTTTTACAGTCTTCTGTGTTAGATTTTCCTGTTCCTAGATCCTATATATTTTATTTTCTTTATTTTCCTTATGTATGTTCTCATTTTGCTGAAATCATCCAGAAGTTCCTAAGAAAAGTGCATGGAAGGTAGATTTTGTTTCGTTTTGTTTTGTTTTGTTTTTGTTTTTGAAGCTTGTGTGCCTGCAAATATCTCTGTCCCTCCCTAATGGATAGAAATATCCATTCCAAATATCTCTATACAGTAGTGGTTAATTTAGCTGGCTATACAATTATAAACTGAAAATAATTTCCTTCCCAAACACTGAACACATTATTCTGTTATCTTCTAGTTTCCAGTCTGGCTGTTGAAGTCCAGTGTCCTTCCAGTTCCCCTAAAAAGGACCCTTGTTCTTTCTTTTCTAAAGTTTTAGTATCTTTCTTTTGCCTCTTGTGTTCTCAAATTTCACAATGATTGCTTTGCTGACCTTTTTGCTTTGTGGATATAATATTTTCTCTTCCGTCACTGAGGATATTATTGATTATATTTTTGTCCTCTGCTTCTCATCATTGTCTGTTTCTTTGATTCCTTTTCTTCTGTTTTGGTCTCTCCCTTTCTTGGTATAGACTTTCTCAGATGTCCTGTGACCCTTTGCTGTCTGTATGAAGAGGGAGACCATAAAAATCTGATTAAAGTACATAGGTGAAATGTACAGGAGGGGCAGGATTTTATCACATCTCTTCCTCCTTCAGTGTGTTTCCTGGAAGGCAGTCATTCCCCAATATTGCAAAATTAATCTCTCCTCAGCCCTGGTCTTCCCACTGTACCTGCTGTTGCCTCGGGCAGGAAGCAGCAACCCAGGCTTGAACTCTCACGGGCTGCCCGCCTGATGGAACAAAAAGAATCATCCTAAAGAACTGGGCCTGAGTCTGCCAGCGGCTCTGAGGACAGGAAGCCTCTCCACCCACCCACCCTGCCCTGGGAACGACGAGCTCTAGCCTGGGAGTGGGGATTGGGCATCAGCCCTCTTAGGCTCCTGCTGTATCACCTTCGCATGCCACATGCCAGTTTTCCCGTTTGTGAAATGGGGTGAGGTGGGGTTGGTGGGAGTGAACTGAGTCGTCTCTGAGGTGCTGAACTGGCCTCTGGCATCCCGGTTGCGAGGTCTTGGCCGATGGGGTGTGATGGCCCTGCCTGTGCAAATCTGACTGGGCAAATGCTGACTGGCAAATGCTGACTGGGCCTGCGTAGACTGGCCACACGGAAGCCACTGAGGGCCCAAGTCCCCTGGTGACTCATGTTGACTGGTAATTCAAGTTAACACACCTGTAACGAGCCTGTTCCCGACACGTGGGAGAGGCAAGCACCTGGTTCCTGCTTCATTGTTGGAAAGGGTTTTTTTGTAGTGTTGGTGGTTTAATACTTCCCTTGTTGAAGAAAGCTGGCTGAGTTAGGTAGACGTGTTCACAGAGCTTTCATGCAAAGAGAAGAGAGGCCCTTGGAAAGAAAATGCCATAGAAGGATCTGGAAGGGAAGAGAGAAGGAATGGTCACTGTATATATTAGTTTTCTTTAAAGTTTTTGTTGTTGTTGTTTGTTTGTTTTTGTTTTTTGAGACAGAGTCTTGCTCTGTCACCCAGGCTGGAGTGCAGTGGCACAATCTTGGCTCACTGCAACCTGTGCCTCCTGGGTTTAAGCAATTCCTGAGTAGCTGGGACTACAGGCATGTGCCAGCACGCCTGGCTAATTTTTGTATTTTTGTTTTTATTTTATTTTATTTTGAGACGGAGGTTTGCTCTTTTTGCCCAGGCTGGAATGCAATGGCATGATCTCGGCTCACTGCAACCTCCGCCTCTCAGGTTCAAGTAATTCTCCTGCCTCAGCCTCCCGAGTAGCTGGGATTACAGGTGCATACCACCATGCCCAGCTAATTTTGTATTTTTAGTAGAGATGGGGTTTCACTATGTTGGCCAGGCTGGTCTTGAGCTCCTGACCTCAGGTGATCCACCTGCCTCGGCCTCCCAAAGTGCTGGGATTACAGGCATGAATCACTGTGCCCGGCCAATTTTTGTATTTTTAGTAGAGACATGGTCTCACTATGTTGCCCAGGCTGGTCTCAAACTCCTGGCCTCTTGCAATCCACCCACCTCGGCCTCCCAAAGTGCTAGGGCACGCGTGAGCCACCGTGCCTGGCCAGTAGTTTTCTTTAGAAATTTTTTTTTATTATAAATTAACATTTATAATATGTCAATTTATGGTGTACAAAGTGATGTTATAATCTACGAATACAATATGAAATAATTAAAGCAAACTAGTTAATATATCCATCACCTCAAATAGTTTTCAACAATTAGTTTTCCATTACTGCTGTAACAAATTACTACAAACATGTGGCTTAAAACCATGCAACTCTTTTTGTGGTAAAAATATACACAACATAAAACTTACCATTTTACCCACTGTTAGGTGTGCAGCTCAATGGTGTTAAATACATTCACTTTGTTGTGCAACAGTCATTACCGTGCATCTCCAGAAGGTTCTCATTTCCCAAACTGACTCTGTACTTATGAAATGTAAACTCCCCATTCCCTCTTACCCAAGCCCTGGCCAACAGCAGTCTACTTTCTGTCCTTATGAATTTGACTACTTTGGAGACCTCATATAGGTGGAATCAGAAGTATTTGTTCTTTTGTGTCTGGTTTGTTTCATTTAGCATAATGTGTTGAAGTTTTATCCACGTTGTAGCATATGTTAGCTTTCTTCCGTACTGAGGCTGAATGATACTCTCTTTTTATGTGGAGATCTCGTTTTGTTTATCCATTCATCCATCGATGGCGCTTGGGTTGTTTCCAGCTTTTGACTACTGTGAATTAGGCTGCTGTGAACATGGGTGTACAAATGTCTGTGGGAGTCCCTGCTTTATTTCCTTTGGGTATATAGGTTGAGTATCCCAAATCTGAACTATTCCAAAGTCCGAAACTTTTTGAGCTCTAACATGATGCTCAAAGGAAGTACTCATTGAAGCATTTTGGATGTTGGATTTTTGCATTTTGGATGCACAATGGTAAGTATGATGCCAGTATTCCAAAATCTGAAATCATCTGGTCTGAAGACCAGCATGTCTGAAACATTGCTGGTCCCACATATTTTGAGTGAGAGGTACACGGCCTGTATGCTCAGGAGTGAGATTGCTGGATCATACGTATGGTAGTTCTATGTTTAATTTTTTGAGGAATCTCCATACTGTTTTCCATAGTGGCTGCACTATTTTACCACATGGCTTTTTTATCTTAACAGTTTTATCTAATGGTCTCTTGGATGTCATGGTGCTAAAATCAAGGTGTTGGCAGGGTTGTGTCTTTGTCTGGTGGCCCTGGAGGTGAATGCTTCCTTGTCCTTTCCAGCTTTAGAGGCCATCTGAGTTCCGTGGCACTTGGTCCCTTTCCTCCATGGGTGGAATCCCTCTCATGCCTGGACTCTTTCCTGCTTATTCTTCCTTTTCATCCTTAACCCAGAAACAAAGGCTCTCTGCTTTGAAAGACCCTTTTCATTGGATTGGGCCCACCTGGATAATCTAGGCTAGTCTCCCCATTTCATGGCGGATAACCTTAATCATGTCAGGACGGTACGTTTTACCATGTAAAGTAACGCATTCACAGGTACCGGGGATGTCTTTGAGGGACCTAATCAGGGAAGCTGATGGTAGCTGAGTTTCAGGCTCTGAAAAGCCCTCCCTCTACCCCTTCCCTTACTAGCATTTTCCTGAGACCCCGGGACCCTAAGGGTTGGCTGGACACTACCCTTACTGTGTGGGCTGGGCTGGTCCCCTGGCGGAAGCCTGACACCAGATGAGGTTAGTGTGTGCCCAGCATCTGTGACCCTTTTCTCCCTCTCCAAATGTCAAAGCCTGGCCTCTTTGGCCACTTGGGAGAGATCAACACTAGGTATGTTAGTCACAAAGTGAAGATAACTATGTCCTGCTTTACAAAGCGCGTTCCTGTTCTTTTTACTTTTAGTCCTCATAGTAATCCAAGGTGTACCCCACCAAGGTGGGGTACATCAGATCTTTGCAGACAGAATGGAGGTTCAGAGAGGTTAAGTTGCCCAGGGAGGGTCACACATTAAGCAGTTGCTTTAGGAACCAGACCTTGTCTCCAGGCTAATGCCTCCTAGGGACTGAGTTAAAATTAACTGAGCACCTGCTGTATGCTAATACCTGTTGTAGAGCTATATATATATGAATACTATATTCTCACAGCTGTGTAATGAGATGGATGCATTTTTCCTCTTTTTACAGGTGAGGAGGAAGGCTCAGAGAGGTCAATCTTTATGTCCAGGGTCACACAGCTAACAAGAGGTAGAGCTAGAATGGAATCATTGTCATTGGACTCTGAACCCTGTGTGCCATCCCGGTAGCCCAACAGCAGTGTTAGAAGATGATATCAGAGCTGTGTGGGCTGTGGTAAAACTCATGCAGCAGAATTGAGAAGTCCAGTGTGACTGTCCTGTGATGTTTGGGGCTCTTGACGGGGGAGTGTGGGCTGTGAAAAGATGGGGGAGCTGGTTTAGAGTGTGTGAGAGAGAGTAATTGGGGTGGTAGAAGGGCCTACCGAGAATCTAGGGGTAGACATTGTGAAGCCAGTGTCAGTGAGACTCAGGCCCTGTGTCTTGGGTAACCTGCTGAGCTTCCCTTTACCTCACACCGCAAGATGAGGGAGGGGTTTAGAGAAGTTTTTGCTTCCTTCCGGCAGAGTTGCTGGAAGGGTTGTCTTGTAGACAGTAACTGCTGCAGGGCTTGGAGTGTGGCACGTCCCTGTGGGCCCAGGAGCTCTGGGAGGAGCTGGGTTGGACTTTGCAGTGATTGGAGTGACCTGACAGCTAAGAGGGGTGGGATTGACAGGGAAGCCTCAGCCACCCTGGGACTTGTGCCTGATTGACATCAGCCCACTACCATTGTTTTGTTCGTCCCTCCTAGGCGGGCCCTGGGAGAAGCTCCCTCTGCTCAGGTGGTGTAACTGGCAGTGGCTTCCCCATGCGGAAGTGGGCAAACAAAGACAGAGACCTGCGTCCCCTCCCCGCCCCTGCCACCTGCACTTACAAACACAACCCACTGTTTCCCTTTTTGGGAGTAAGTGTGTGAGTGTGTGCGTGTGCATCCATAGGTTCCGTCTAAATCCGTTCAGGCTGCTGTAATAAAATATCATAGACCGGGTGGTTTATAAACAACAGAAGTACATTGCTCACAGTTGTGGAGGCTGGAAGTTGAAGGTGAAGGTGCCAGCTGACTCAGTGTCTGGTGAGGGCCCACTTTTTGGTTCACAAATAGGATAGTACCTTCTCCCTGTGTCCCCACATGGTGGAAAGGGTTGGGCCCTCTGGGCTGTCTTTTATAAGGGTGTGAATCCCATTCATGACAGCTCCAACCTCATAACCTTCCAGAGGCCCCACCTCCAGATGTCATCACATTGGGAGTTGGGATTTCAATAAATTGAATTTTGGGGAGACAGAAGCATTCAAACTATAGCAGGTCTTGGCCACACTTTGGAGTCAGAGCTTGGGTGGGGGGCTTTTTCTGTCACTGCCACTATGTCTGTTACAAGAACCTCAGCGTCCTCCAGGACCTGAGTGCCCATCATATGCTGGCCTGCGTGGCAGCCAGATACTAACACTGTGTCTCTGTCACCTTCTTCCTCTGCTGCCTACTTTCCACTCCTCAGAAATTCTGAATCGGACTCAGCATTTGACGGAGCATTGGCTCTTGTGTGAGCCCATTTGGTGTGAGTTACAGATGACTCTGCCCACAAAGAGGAGTGGCCCAGCTTGCAGGGAAGCCTGCTCTGGAGGAGCGTGACAGAGAGAACTGCGTGTGATGCTGTGTGCTCTCGGCCTGCCTCATATGGAGAGTGAGTTCCTCCTCACTTGCCCCCACCCCCCTTCTCAGCACCTGGTCTGAAAAGGCAGGCAGTAGGAGAGAAGATGGCCCCGTCCGTGCCACGCCTCAGTGAAGGTTCTGAGGACAGGCTCCAGTGCCTGCAGGGTTGGAGCTTCTTGCAGGCCAAGGCCCTGCCTCTGTGGATCCCTCTCCCAGGCAGGTTTCCTCTCCAAGGGTCTTTCAGATCTCCCTGCCCTGTGGCCTCCCTCCACCATCAGTCTTGCCTCCACTGCCCTCTCTACTACTGGAGTGGAGCAGGCCCCCAGACACCCAGGCACGTGGAGGGGATGGAAAGAAAACAGTGCCAATTTCCTGTTGGTGCTTTCTCTATTGGGAGGCTGGAAAATCTAACACAGCCATGCCAGTGTGCTCCCCACTCCCATCCTCCACCTGTCACGCTGCCCTGACCCTTCCCAATTCCGTGTTTCTCTCCCACCCTTTCCCTTCCCCCTTCAGTCCCCACAGTTCTCATCCTGGGCATTATCAAATGGCCCGGGCTCCTCTCTTTCTTATTTTGTTTTGGAGAAACAGGATGTCATGATATGTTACATGATATAATGGGAAAAAAACTTGGTATTAAACTGTTACTATCCCCATTTTACAGATGGGGAAAACTGAGGTGCAGAATGGTCATGTAAACCGTTAAGATCGCATAACTGGTGGGGAGCAGGACTGGGATGTGAACCTGGGTAGTCTGGCTTCAGAGTCCATGTTCTTCTCACCATCCTCCACTGCCTTCAATGAAGTACCTGGGGTCATACAGTGAAACCAGACTTAGAAGCCAGGTATCCTGATTCTGAATTCCATGCTGTTTCATCATACCAGTATTTCTAAAGCTCTATTCTTAAAATACTAGTTCCTGGGGCCAGTGGGCACTGTGAGGAAGTATAACGTAGTGGTAAAGTCCTGGGCTTTGGAAGCCGACTGCCTGGCTCAGCCATTCAGTAGCTATAACCTTGAGCAAGTTACACAGCCTCTTTGTCCCTCAGTCTTCATTTCTGATATGAGAAGGATAATTTTAGTATTTGTCTCATAGGGTTGTTGTAAAGTTCAGTTCCACGTGAAGCACTTAACACAGTGCCTGGCACATAATAAGCATTCAATAAATGATGACTATTACTATGGCCTAATTAGTTTGGGAAATTTGAGGATAGAGTTAAGCAGGCACCTTTGTTCCAGGATTTATCAGAGCTTTTATTACGCTATTGCAAATTGGCAGTTTCTTGGACAGGGGATGTGTAGTTATAGTACATAACTATACGTAGTAAGCATTTTCTAAACTTTTCGAGCAACTAATCTCTTGCTCTTGTCTGCCTGTCTCGCTCCTTAAACTGCGTGCCTTCTAACTTCACAACTTGCAAGATATGAAGCTGGCATCAGAGAACACATTCAGGGCAGCACTGAGCTGCCCATCACACTGCTTGCTTCTAGGTGAGGCTGAGCTGGGCCTGGGCATCCCAGTTAGATCTGAGCAAGACTTTTGGGGGCAGTAGATGGTAGGTGTTCAGAAGCAAACAGACTTATAGTGAAAATGAACAGACCTGATGCCTAGAGGAAATGTCTGGAGCGTGTATGTTCTGGATACTTGGAGCTGTTCAGCTGTCATCAGTTGACTGTCACGCACTAGGAGGGTCCTGCTCTACAGAAGACCAAAATGCATATTATGGGAGTGTGATGTTCTTGCTGAGAGCCTTGGATTTATAAGTGTTTATTTTGCTCTTCCTTGCCCTGCAGGCCAAATACATCCTATTTGATACTTAAATAGTCTTAGGAGCCAATGAAGGAAGAGGTTATAAAGGAGAAAACTGACTAACTGGCAAAGCAGAAGCCAGTCCCCAGAACTCCATCTATTCTTCCACTCAAGCTGCATTGATGAGGTGCACATTCAGCCAGATGCTTGGGTAACAGTGGGGAACAAGGCTGTGGGACTGCATTTTCAATCTGGAAAACAACATTTGCAGATGATTGGCAGCATCACCACTAGGTAGAGCTCAGTGGTCCTGGAAGAGTCCTAGGGAGGTTGGTTTCCTGGCCCTCTTGTATTGACAGGCGCCCCCTCAAGCATTCCAAGCTCGTACTCTTCCTAAGGTGAATCAGCACCTGAGTCCTTTGCTGGTGTAGAAGCCTGATCTTAACTTAGAGTCCCAGCTGTATTAGTTATATAAACTCTCTCTGTCTGTCTCACACACACACACACACACACACGGTCCCTGATTCAAGATGGTTAAACTTACAGTTTTTCAATTTTATGATGGGGTTACATCACTTTAAGAAGAGCTTATCGGGATGTAACAAGCTCCTCCACTTATGATGGGATTACAATGAGGCTACGATTTTGATTGAGTGCATGTCACTCTTGCACCATCATAAAGTTGAAAAATTGTAAGTCGAACCATCATAAGTTGAGGACTGCTGTGTTGCCAGCATTAAATGCATTTTCAACTAATGATGGGTTTATTGAGACGTAACCCCATCATAAGTCAAGGAGCATCTGTATGTCTTTTGTAAAGACAACGTCTCATTATGTTTCCCAGGCTGGTCTCAAACTCCTGAGCTCAAATGATCTGCCTGCGTCAGCCTCCCAAAGTGCTGGGATTATAGGCATGAGCCACTGTGCCTGGCCTCTTCTTTTCATTTTAAAGAATATATCAGCCGGGATTATTGGACCTGCATGGTTTAAACTAGTGTCTTAGTTCATTTTGTGCTTCTCTAACAAGATATCACAGACTGAGTAATATATAAGCAACAGTAGCTTATTTGGCTCACAGTTCTGGAGACCGAGAAGATCGTGAGGCTGCATCTGGCAAGGGCCTTCTTGCTGCTTCATAACATAGCAGAAGATATCATGTGGGTGAGAGAGAGCAAGAGTGAAAGAGAGAGCATGTTATACTTTTGTAACAAACACACCGGTGTGAGGAGCCCACTTCCTCGGTGACACCTTAATCCATTCATGAGGGTGGAGCCTCTTAAAGGTCCTGCCTCTCAGAACCGTTGTACTGACCATTGAGTTCGCAGCACATGAACTCTGGGGGATACATTTAAATAATAGCAACGATATATTTACATTTTATGGATGCAGCCTTATGGGGAAAGTACTTTAAAAAATAAATTTGTGTGTGTGTGTGTGTGAAAACAGGTTAAGGATCTAATGTTTGAAAAAAAAAAAAAGAAAAAAAACTAATACACAAATGAATATTCCAGCCACCAGGCTGGGGAAGGCCAGTGGAAAATCATTCCACGAAAGCATCCATTTTAGTCCAGGCCTGCTTGGTTTGCTGCTAGGCCCTGAGGGGCAGGGGGTGTCACTGCTGTGTGGCTTCTGGCCCAAGATGATGTTTCTAGGCCCTTGCCTCTCAGCATTAACCTGGTGTAGGCTCTGTTCCCAAATGAGCCCGGTGCTGTCCCTCTGGGGAGGACAGTCCAGAGTCCCAGTCATGGCACTGACACCATCCACCCCTCCTTTCCCTTCCGTGTCCCTGAAGTCAGGCAGGACACCAGCAAATGTGCATGGCCTAGCCTTGCTGGTGGCTGGAGCCCTTATCTCCACCTCCCATTGTTGGGTAGAGACACAGCAAGGCTTCCCTTTTGGTAGGGGGATGACTGAGTGGGGGAGTGAGGCTCTTCTTGCTCTGGCAGTTGCTTCCTGTCCCAGTGTAGCATTTCTAGATTCCTGTGTTAGGGGACTCCGGCTAGTACCCTTTTAGAGCCTGTGGAATTGAATGGTACACTTACGTACACAAAACACGGCTTTAGGGAACAGGCCCTTTTGCAACCCCTGAGAACCACCCTCAGATAGCTGCTCTATGCTTTTGGCATTCACCGAACGCTTTGAGGCTGGCTTCTGATGCAGTGCTGTCATGCCAGACTCCTGTCGACTTTAGTAGGGGTGGCACCATGTTTGAGAGGCCGAAGAAGAGACCCCAGCGCCAGCGAACAAGGCATAGGGCTTATTGAGGGGACTTATATATGGGGCGGTCCAGTGGTGGTAGGCTGGATGGGAGGACCACTACTGGTTGTAAAAAGCATGCAGTTTGGGCCGGGCGCGGTGGCTCAAGCCTGTAATCCCAGCACTTTGGGAGGCCGAGGCGGGCGGATCACGAGGTCAGGAGATCGAGACCATCCTGGCTAACATGGTGAAACCCCGTCTCTACTAAAAATACAAAAAACTAGCCGGGCGTGGTGGCGGGCGCCTGTAGTCCCAGCTACTCGGAGGCTGAGGCAGGAGAATGGCCTGAACCTGGGAGGCGGAGCTTGCAGTGAGCCGAGATCGCGCCACTGCACTCCAGCCTGGGTGACACAGCGCGAGACTCCGTCTCAAAAAAAAAAAAAAAAAAAAAAGCATGCAGTTTGTATGGCAATTTTTTTTTAATGGAGTCTCGCTCTGTTGCCCAGGCTGGAGTGCAATGGCACGGTCTCGGTTTATTGCAACCTCCACCTCCCGGGTTCATGCCATTCTCGTGCCTCAGCTTCCCGAGTAGGTGGGACTACAGGCGCCCGCCACCACGCCCGGCTAATTTTTTGTATTTTTAGTAGAGACATAGCATTTTAATTTAGCATCCTCCTTCCTAACCACCACCACCTGGCAACCTTCATTTAAAGTAGAACAAAGGGCCTTGATCTCCTGTATGGCCTGCATCCCATGGAATGGCTTACGGGTTCTGATGTTCCTTATAGATAAGGAATGGATCTCGAGGTTGGCCACAGTTCCTTAGCTCAGAACTCTGAACACACGTTCTTCTTAGACTGTAGGGTCGTTCTGGGTATGCTTAAGTTAAGTGATTGCTGTCAGGCGCATCTGCCATACAACTGTGGGGGTGCCTAGGTCTAGTGCCTGTCCCTAGAGCTTGCTATTGTGAAGAAGAGTGTGTTAGTCCGTTCTCACACAACTATAAAGAAATATCTGAAACTGGATAATTTGTAAAGAAAAGAGGTTTAATTGGCTCATAGTTCTGCAGGCTGGGCCTTTCCCAGGTTGAAGGGCCCAGAATATGGGAGCCAAGGGACCGGCATTTTTAGCAAGCTCTCCAGGTGAGGGAAAGCATGATGCTGGCATCTACTTGGGGAGGCCTCAGGAAACTTACAATCATGTGGCAGGCAGATCTTAACCTGGCTGGAGCAGGAGGAAGAGAGGTGTGGGGAGGAGGCGCTACACACCTTTAAACAACCAGATCTCACCAGAACTCTGTCCTGAGAGCAGCACCAAAGGGGGAAATCTGCCCCCATGATCCAGTTAACTCCCACCTGGCCCCACCTCCAATGCTGGGAATTATAATTTGATTGTATTGTAATTACAAATTACAATTTGGGCAGGGACACAAATCCAAACCATATCAATGAGTGAGATCAGATAAGCTAGAGAGTGTCCAGTACCTTAAAGGAAAGGGTGTTTCCTAGAGTGTGGACCGCAGAACCAGTTACATCAGAATTACTGGGGACTAGGGGGTATGTGTGCTTGTTTACACTTCAGATTCCTGGGCCTATCCCTGGTTAAAAGGCCCAGAATGGGCCAGGGCAGTAGAGTGTTTAGCGAGCTCTCCAGGTGATTGTCATGCATGATGAAGCAGTGTGGCCTGCAGGCAGGCAGCATCAGCATCACCTGGGAGCCATTGGAAATGCAACTTCTTGGGCCCTGCCCCAGAGACACTGATTTAGAGACTCTGGAGGTGGGGCCCAGCAATCTGGGTTTTAACAAGCCCTATAGGCGACTGTTTTTCAGAAGCACCGATTTAACTGGAGAGGGCCCCAGCTGGATGAAATCAGGTGCACAGCTGCAGGTGGATGGTCGCAGTGCGGAAGGAAGGGCAGTATTTGTGCTGCAGCCTGCCCTGAGAGGCAGGACCAGAGGCCAAAAGTTCCCCAGAGACAGGTTTCTAAGAATTGGACCAATCCCTAAGGAGGCCGGCTGCCTGCTGTGTGCAGGAGGCGCTCTCCATTGAGTCCCCGTGTCAAAGGGCTGTGATCAGAAGCAGGCATAGAGCAGGGGACATGCCCCAGCCATCAGAATTGCACCAGCAGTGTGAAGCATGTCCCTTGCCCCATGCAAGGAAAGAAGGAGGAGAGAGGCGTTGGTCAGGGTGGAAGGTATGATTCTCATGGATGCCAGAGAGAGAGCGAGCAGATCTGCTGGATTATAGCTCACTGTGTTGCCTCTCTCCTAGAGAATGGGGGTTGAACAGGCTAGGGAGGGGGACATGAGGGCCTTAGAAGTCCTGCCGAGCCCAGATTTGGCAGCCCTGGGGTGCCAGGAATGACTCCTCCAAGGACAGTCCCTTGTGGTGGCCTCTTTTGAAAAAATGCAGAGGTCAAAGTTACCAGAAGACCGGACCGTGAGCAGATTTCTTAATTTTCAAAGAAAAGGAGAAGAATGCTGCTTCTGTGAGTCAGAGAGAGTGTGCTGATCCTGCAGCCTCTAGCTTCCTGGAACATGGATAGCTGGGGGGAAGATTGGTGGGCACTGGGAGCCTGTGTCCACCTGAAGATCACCCCTGGCTATTGGGCTGCGTTTACTTTTCTTCTGGGGGTAATTAGGCAGATAAACAGGCTCTCTTCAGAGTAGATGTGCTAGAACCCTCACTTGGGCACGTGGAGAAATGTGTACTGGGTGGTGGCAGTGAGTTGGGGGAGAGCTGGTTAAATGCCTGCACCCACATGATGCCTGGTGTTTGGTGTTGAACTGGGGAGTTCTGAGTATGACAGTTCTGTAGTGTCCCTCGTTGGTCCTTTCATCATGGTTACTTGGCAGAACACAAATGCCATGTCTGTTGCGTCCGTGGATGTAAAACAAAGCTGAGAGAGAGGGGGAAGATGTTTGATGTTGAGCAGAATCCCAGCAGGTCTCAGCAGACTGGAGCAATGGGCAGAATCCAAGGGAGAAATTTCACAGGAGCCCACAGAAGGTCTCTGTGGCCTGGAAAACCCACATGTACCAGTCCAGGGAGGTAGGGAGTAGCATCCACTGGAGGGAGAGGAAGGTCCTGCCCTGCACTCTTCAGACCATACCTGGGGCCTTTGGTTCTGAAAAGAGAAAGATAAGAGTGGGGTCAGGCCAGGCATGGTGACTCACACCTGTAATCTCAGAACTTTGGGAGGCCGAGGCGGGCGGATCATCTGAGGTTAGGGGTTCAAGACCAGCCTGGCCAACATGGTGAAACCCTGTCTCTACTAAAAATACAAAAATCAGCCTGGCCTGGCATGGTGGCAGGTACCTGTAGTCCCAGCTACTTGGGAGGCTGCGGCAGGAGAATTGCTTGAACCCAGGAGGTGGAGGTCACAGTGAGCTGAGATCGTGCCGCTGCACTGCAGCCTGGGTGACACAGTGAGACTCTGTCTCAAAAAAAAAAAAAAAAAAAAAAAAAAAAGAGTGGGGAGCAGACTTGAAACTATTTCAGGCAGAGAATGGTAGAGGGAAAAATGAGGCTATTCTTTCTAAGAAGGGAGGACTAGAGGTGTATCTTCGGGAGAGGGGAAGACCTAGGGTTTCAGGACCACAGCTCACAGTGGGGTCGACCTGCCCTGTGGAGCTGTGCAGGGCAGAGCTCCTAGCCAGGAGGCAGATTTTGACTCCTGCTGGGAAATCCCTTAAAAGCCACCCCAGGAATGAACTCCACGAGTGCCATCAAGGCTGGCCTGCAGGCCCTCCAGGGTTACCAAGGCTGCCTGGAACTGAATGGACCCTGTGTGTGTTCTTTTAGTCTGGGAAGACCAGCCAGGACTTTGGGGGCCAAAAGGCTAGCCTCAAGTGAGCTCAGAAATCCGCACCTGAATTGGGCCTTTTTAGAAGTTTTTTAATGGGCAATACATGTGTGTGGCAGAAAGGCACAGGAAACAGATCTAAACCGGAAGCCTCATTTTCTAGCCCCAGCTTTCCTCTCGAGAGGCAGCTCGTGTTAGCTCGTTTCTTGTGTGTCATTCCAAGGAGGTCCGTGCACGTATGCACACAGGAACCATTTAGTTTGCATGTTTCTGGGTTTTTTATTAGCTTAGTACATTACAGTACTGCACCTTGATTAATAATGGTGATCATTTCATCTTTCCATGTACAGAGCTGGCTAATTCCAGAAATAGCTACAGAGTATCCATTGTTGGATCTCTTGTGGTTTATTTAACCAGCCTCATTGGTGGAGGTTTAGGAGTTGTTGCAGATAGGCTGTAGTAAAATTCATGTCTGTATGACATTTCACACAGGTGTGTGTCTAGGAAAGACACAGAAGTAGAGTTGCTGAGTCAAAGGTGTGTCATTTTAAATTTAAAATTTTGACATCTCTGTATTTTATTTATTTATTTATTTTGGAGACAGAGTCTCACTCTGTCGCCCAGGCTGGAGTGCAGTGGCGCAATCTTGGCTCACTGCAACCTCCGCCTCCCAGGGTCCAGCCATTCTGCTGCCTCAGCCTCCCGAGTAACTGGTATTACAGGCACCTGCCACCACGCCCGGCTAATTTTTATATTTTTAGTAGAGACAGGGTTTCACCATGGCCAGGCTGGTCTCAAACTCCAGACCTCAGGTGATCTACCCACCTCAGCCTCCCAAAGTGCTGGGATTACAGGCGTGAGCCACTGTGCCCGGCTGACATCTGTGTATTTTTAATTGGTGATTTCCTCAGCGCATTGGTGAAGGTAAACGTCTTCAGCTCCTTTTCTGTAACTGCCAGATCTGTTCACATCATTTGACAGTTTCTCTAATGGTTGTTGATCTTTTTCTTATTATATTAATAAAACTTTTTCCCTAAGTTTTTTTCTCATCTTTTTTTTTTTTTTTTTTTTTTTTTAGTTTGTCTCTTATGCTGAAATTTTATTTTCTGCCTTTGGTTCTTGGGGCTACTTCTTTCATTGCATTCTTTGGTCTGGCTGGAATTTACTTGGTGTAAGGAACAGGGTGGTATCCATCTTTTGTTTCTCGGGTTTTTTCCCTGGCCTGGCTGTGTATGGAGCTTTTGGCTTCATTTCTCTGAGAGGAGGCTAGGAGTGGAGAGTGTCTTTGGTGCTCAAAGGTCCTGCCTAGTGGTGTCTCCAGAGAGGAAGGTGACAGAGACACCATCCCGGCTCTTCCTGCTCACCTGTGGGGCAGTTCCTCCTAATAGAAGGTTCCTGGCCCACTGGTCGTTTACATCCCCCAGGTTACCTCCTCACCAGTGAAGTCAGAGGGTTTGGCAGAGTCTGGGCAAGAAGGATCAAGTTGGGGCCGGGACGGGGAGGGCTTTGTACTGACAGCCCACCCAGCCTTAGGGACATGAGTCACACCCTCTCTGAAAGTGATGCCACCGGGGACCTCATCCACCACGTGCTTAGGGGCTCAGAGAGACCGAAAGCTGTGCAAGGAGTAGGTCCTTGGTCCACCCTACAGGAAGCCAGTTCCAGCTCTCTCCAAAGCCGTAGGGCTTTGCCTACAGTCACCCCTGGACCCACTGACCCAAACAAATGACTACACCCATAGGGCTGAAAACCAGATCCACCCTATGGGGACTGGTGGTACCTTAAGGAAGTTCTTAGCTTCCTTAAAAACAGCATGTAGGCCAGGCACGGTGGCTCATGCCTGTAATCCCAGCCCTCTGGGAGGCCGAGGCAGGCAGATCACTTGAGGCCAGGAGTTCAGACCAGCCTGGCCAACATGGCAAAACTCCATCTCTACTAAAAATACAAAAATTAGCCAGGATAGTTGCGCCCTCCTGTTGGAGGCTGAGGCACAAGAATCCCTTGATCCCAGGAGGCGGAGGTTACAGTGAGCTGAGATCGCACCACTGCAGTCCAGCCTGGGTGATAGAGTGAGACCCTGTCTAAAAAATAAAAACAGGCCAGGCGTGGTGGCTCATGCCTATAATCTTAATACTTTGGGAAGCCAAGGCGGGCAGATCACCTGAGGTCAGGAGTTCGAGACCAGCCTGGCCAACATGGTGAAACCCTGTCTCTACTAAAAATACAATTAGCCAGGCGTGGTGGCGGACACCTGTAATCCCAGCTGCTTGGGAGGCTGAGGCAGGGGAATCACTTGAACCCAGGAGGCAGAGGTTGCAGTGAGCCGAGATCATACCATTGCACTCAGCCTGGGTTATAGAGTGAGACCCTGTCTCAAAAAAAATAAATAATAAAAACTTAAAAAGAGCAGCATAGGCTGGGCACAGTGGCTCACACCTGTAATCCCAGCACTTTGGGAGGCCGAGGCCGGTGGATCACAAGGTCAGGAGATCAAGACCATCCTGGCTAACACAGTGAAACCCCATCTCTACTAAATACAAAAAATTAGCCGGGCATGGTGGTGGGCGCCTATAGTCCCAGCTACTCAGGAGGCTGAGGCCGGAGAGTGGTGTGAACCCAGGAGGCAGAGCTTGCAGTGAGCCGAGATCGCGCCACTGCAGTCCAGCCTGGGTGACAGAGCAAGACTCCGCCTCAAAAAAAAAAAAAAAAAATAATAATAATAAAATTAAAATACTCAAAAAATAATAAAATAAAAAGAATAGCATATACCAGCCTGGGCAACATAGTAAGACTCTCAAAAAAAAAAAAAAAATTAGCTGGGTATGGTGGCACATGTCTTTAGGAGGCTGAGGTGGGAGGATTACCTGAGCCCAGGAGGTCAAGGCTGCAGTGAGCCATGATTGTGCCAGTGCACTCCAGCCTGGGTGACAGAGAAAGACCCTGTCTCAAACAAACAAAACCCAACATGCCCAGTTCTTCAAGATAGATATGAAGGGCAACTAGACTCTTATAGTTGGATAGCATGACCAGAACAGTGGTCTTCAAAGTGGGTTCCCTGGACCAGTAACATCATCTGGGAACTTGTTCAAAATGCAAAAACTGGTTCTACTGTCTCAAACTCTTGGTGGAGCCCAGCAATGTGGTTTAACAATCCCATCAGGTGATTCTGATATGCATTGCAGCGTGAGACCCAGTGTGTAAAAAGAAACCACATACCCGAGACGAGCAGGTGTGATTGTTGAGGGAGGCTGCAGGTTTCCTCACATGCCTGCCTGCCATTGGGTGTCTCGGCAAACTGCAGCAGCAGCTGCTATTAGCAAGAGCAGGTAGGTTGCACAATGTAGCTGGTGTCCCTCCTTGCAATTTAACTGGTAGGACATTGCCAAGGGATCCATGTTCAGAGGGACTTCATGAGAGCAGGTGTCTCACCTCGCACCTGTCCAGGCCTCTCTTCTTCCCTTACTGACAGATCTGCAAATCACTTATTTCTCTTAGCAGCCTCTGCTGCAGAAACAGGGTGGTGCTGCCTCATTTGCCCTGGTTCGTCACCCTGCATCAGATGAACCTCCTGAGGGCCCTTTTTGCTTCTAGGAATGATGATTCCATACCTTACCAGGTCCCCTTGCCTGATAAACCAGAGGTTGGAGAATGAAGAGAGACAGGGGCCTCTGACTTCCCCTGTTGCTGAAGGGATGGCAATAAGGACACAGGAAGACAAATAGACAGACTTGGAGCCCTGAGAATGAGGCAGTGCGTCTCTAGCTCTGAGGTGGGAGAACAGACCCAGAGGCACACTGCACCCTTGCCAGCAGAGGCAGGAGCAAAGCTTCAGTGAGAGGGACTTTCAAGGGAACAGCCTGGTGGGCAGTGAATCCTGTTACTGTGGGTGGGGCCAGGGGTGTGGCCGCATGCTGGTGGGTACTGTTTCTAGCTGGAGGCGCCAGCAGGGGGCAGTGAACGGGGCAGTGAACTGGGCTGCGACAAGCAGGGCAGATGCAGCAGCTTCTCCTGCAGGGTCCCAGTTGTGGGGGTGGCTGCCCTCTTGAGAAGCTGGCTCTCACAGGCCAGCAGGGGCTCCCAGGCAGAGCCTGAATGTGCTTTCCTCTTCTCTTCCAGATCTAACCATGAGCTACCCTGGCTATCCCCCACCCCCAGGCGGCTACCCACCAGCTGCACCAGGTAAGAGGGTCTGGGGTAGGGAGGAGAGTGAATACTGCCTCTGTACAGTGGCTGGGAGTGGAGAGGGGAGAACAGTAGTTTCCTCCCTCCCCTCCTCCCCTCACAGCACAGCCCAGCAGGGAAGGAGAGGACAACAGGAGCAGAGAGACAGCCAGCGGGGGCAGGGGCTGGAGAAGAGCATTGAGGCTGAGGCCATGGGAGGCTTGGGTTTGAAACTGGCTCCAGAAAGCGCTGGCCCAGGCCCAGGGCTGGGTGTCTTGCCTTACTCTCTAGTAACAGTAGGCAACTGCTGTCACTTTGAGACTCAGTTTTCTTCTCTGCAAAATTGCTTCAAGGATTTCTCCCTCATTAGGTGGTCCTGGATACTGATGAGATAGGCAGGCAGAGCCTCTGACGTGGTGCCCTCCAAAGCATTGCTAGGTGATGGTTGCCCCTTGCCACCTCTCCTACCCTCTGCTCAAGGTGTATGGGTTTGCAGCAACAAGATCCCCCTTGCCAAGAGAGGAAGTGGAGGCAGATGCTAAGGGTCAAAGGTCACTCATTCCCTGTTTTCTGCAGGAGCTGTGGGTAGTCACATGGAGAAGTCGTCTTCTCTGGCCCTGGCCCCTTTTGGTCCTCAAATGAGATTTGGTCCCCATTGTGGGAAAGGAAATATGAGGGCTTATGGGACCAAGGGGAGAAAAGGGCCATTCCAAGGCTGGTCATCCTGAGGGTGCCTGAGCCGCTGCCCCTCGCCCCAGGGGCCCCCCAGGCATCATTCATTTCTCTGGAGCTGAGGTCCTGTGGTTTGAGCACCACTGATCTGCAGGCCATTTACCTTCCCTCCCGTTCAACAGGTGAAGAACAAACTCAGACCGAGAGGTGGCTCAGCTGCTGTCCCAGAGCACATTAGGGGCTGAACTGGGCCACTGCCCTCTGAACAAGCCCACCCCAGGTTGGCTGGCACTGGCCTCAGTTCCCTCTCTGTAGTAGAAATCCTGCCACTGCCACCTTTGCTAGCACAGCTGAACAGCCTCTGAGTAGCAACAGAGAAGGAGGCAGGAGATTTAGGGAAGGTTCTTCCTGGAGGGTCTGGAGCCCTGGAGATGAAGAGCTGATCCGAAGCTGCCATGGACAGGAAAGCATCTAACAGGCCAGAGATGTCGAATGCCCATCGGGCACCCAGCTGAGCCCTGCAGGCGTTAACTCAGTCTTCGTCACAGCAGTCTAGGCATACACTCACTATGAGCCCATTTGTCAGCTGAGGAAACAAGCCTAAGGAGGGTGAAAGCCTTGCCCCAGGGCACATACCAGTCCTGCTGGTTTCAGAGTGGGCTTTTCACCTCTGTTTCTTCCTGTCCTCTTATGGACTAGTATCTGTGTTCACCATGACCCAGCCCCGTCTCCCTCCAGCCTCTTATCCTGCTTCTCCCTGCCTTTTACAGACTTGTAATAACCAACAGCCAAAGCCCCTCCCGCCAATGCCTTCGCATTACTGAAATCTCAGAGCTCCCTATGGTCACCTCTGACATGGGCTCAGCGTGGTGTCCCACAACAGTCTGTCTTTGTCTGTCCTCCCGCTCCATGATGGTGAACTCGGAAGGGCAGAGCCTGCCTGGGCTTTCCCAACCTCCTTAATACCCCACAGAGGGTCTTGGGAGTGATTGGGGAACTCCACCTTCCTCCCTGGGAAGAGGGGAAGGTGTCCCCTCCTCTGCCAGTGGGCTAGGGGGAGACTTTCCCCCTGGTGTTTTCATGTGGTCTGTGGGGTCCCGAGGCTCGAGGCTCTACTGGGCCTCCCTTCCTGACCACCTGGGAGCTTGCATCTCTGCCTTTCCCCGTGTGGTTGGGGGACTGGTAGGGGCCAAATGGCTTGATGTTGCTTTCAGGTGGTGGTCCCTGGGGAGGTGCTGCCTACCCTCCTCCGCCCAGCATGCCTCCCATTGGGCTGGATAATGTGGCCAGCTATGCGGGACAGTTCAACCAGGACTACCTCTCGGGAATGGTGAGTCCAGCCTTCCTGCTGAGGCAGCCCTGGGGCCACACCTGCGTGGCCAGAGGAATCAAAGCTGCTGGCCTCTGGGGCTCCAGAATTGTCTGTGTGTGTGTTGCTGTGGTATGTAGTGTGTTGAGCTGTACCTCAGAACAGGGTTTTCATCAGGCTTCTGCCACCCGCTCTCTGCCCCTGTCTGGGTCTCACTTTTCCCATCTGTAAAATGGGGGGGGGGGAACCAGATGATCTCACAGGTCCGTTTTAGCCCTGCGGGGTTAGGGTCGGGAGGGTGGTGAGGGTGTGTGCATGAGTGTGCATGCACGTGCTATATATGAGTATCCACATTCATGTACCTGCGTGTGTGTGTGTGTACATATGGAGGGCTCTTGTGGTTAGGCCTGGGTGGGTGTGTGGCAGGTGTCTTGGGCAGACATGCTACTTTTAAAATTTGTTGTTTTGCTTTTAAAATAATACATTTTATGATTTGAAAACAAACGTATGCTTAGAGGAAATTATGCAACCAGTACACACCCTAATTTGTGCCAGGCCCAGTTCTAGGCACTGGGGATATGTGAATAAAATAAACAAAAATCTGGACCATGCTGCATTTATCATCTATGGGGAAAAGACAAGCAGTAACTTAAGTCAACGATGTGATGTTATTGAAAGTGTAGGTGCCATGGGAACAAGATGAGCAGGGTAAAGGGGTCAGGAGTGGGGGTGGGGTGATGGAGGGATGATGATTTTAAGTTGGCAGTAAGGTGGGTCTGGCTGAAAAGAGGATGTGTGAGCAAAGACCTGCAGCAGGGGAAGGAAGTGCTGTATGGATGTCTAGGGAATGCCAGTGCCCTGAGGTGCCAGGGGGCCTGAGGTGCTTGGGGACATGGAGGAGAGGCCAGTGTGGCTAAAGTGGAAAGGCGAGGGGATGAGATGAGAAATGAAGTCTGGGGGTCCAGCTCTTGCAGGGTGTAAGAGGCTATTCATCCTAAGGATTTAGGCTTTTATTCCTGGTGAGTGCAGATTCACCTGAACATGCCTGCCAGAGGTGTCTGTGGGTAGCAGGCTGATGTGATGGCGGTGCCCCCAACCCTGAGTATGGGACCCACATGCCTTCTTGGGCAGTGAGCTCTTAACCTTCACCCAGGTGGTCTGGGATGGGAGGAGCAGCCATGTGGAGAGGGAAGGCATTTCCCCTGCAGAAGGGGGTGAGGATCTCTGGTTTGCATCCAGCCGCACTGTTTACTGGCTGTGTAGCTTTGAGCAAGTAAACTCATTCTGTGGTCTGTGAAATAGGTATAACGGTACTTCATGTTCCACAAGCGGAGACGCTGTGAGGACTGACTTGGCTTAGATATGAAAAAGCGTGGAGGGACAGAGTGCAATGGGGCCTGTTGGCCTCATTCTCTGCTTTGTGTCCTTGCAGGCGGCCAACATGTCTGGGACGTTTGGAGGAGCCAACATGCCCAACCTGTACCCTGGGGCCCCTGGGGCTGGCTACCCACCAGTGCCTCCTGGGGGGTTCGGGCAGCCCCCCTCTGCCCAGCAGCCTGTTCCTCCCTATGGGATGTATCCACCCCCAGGAGGAAACCCATCCTCCGGGATGCCCTCATATCCGCCATACCCAGGGGCCCCTGTGCCGGGCCAGCCCATGCCACCCCCCGGACAGCAGCCCCCAGGGGCCTACCCTGGGCAGCCACCAGTGACCTACCCCGGTCAGCCTCCAGTGCCACTCCCTGGGCAGCAGCAGCAGCCAGTGCCGAGCTACCCAGGATACCCAGGGTCTGGGACCGTCACCCCCGCTGTGCCTCCAACCCAGGTGAGTGTCAGCCCACTGCCTCCCTCGGCCCAGGCCTGGGCCCCAAAGACTGGAGACACATGGTCCAGTAGATGGGGAGACAGGGAAAGGCGCAGGCCTCCAGCTGCAACTTCTTGTTTTAACAAAGAGTGTCGGCCAGGTACAGTGGCTCGTGCCTGTAATCCCAGCACTTTGGGAAGCTGAGGTGGGCAGATCGCTTGAGCCCAGGAGTTCAAGACCAATCTGGGCAAAATGGTGAAACCCTGTCTCTACTAAAAATAGAAAAAAAATAGCTAGGCATGGTGGTGTGCGCCTGTAGGCCCAGCTACTCAGGAGGCTGAGGTGGGAGGATCATCTGAGCCCAGGAGACAGAGATTGCAGTGAGCCGGGATCATGCCACTGCACTCCAGCCTAGGCAACAGAGTAAGACCCTGTCTTTAAAACAAACAAACAAACAACAACAACAACAACGAGAAACAGAAAAACAAAGAGCGGCACCTTCTTGCAGACTCCCCACCTCTGGGTTGTGTTGCTTAAGGCCCAAGGGAGCTGCCCTGTTTCTCCCAGTGTGATGAGACACTCCACATGCGAGTTGGGTCAGAACGCTCCTGGCGAGGACTCCTTATTCCTCTGTGTCATTCACTGCCTGGGCTGTGTGTTTTGTAAGAACTGCCCAGGCCACCTGTCTTAAGCCTTTGTGCCCAACAGCATCTCCAGTCCTCTTGATATGCGCCCCCCACAGATGGGTTTTTGAGGATTCTTAAAATTCCCTTTGGGTAGGGAAAATGTTGGCAGTTCCTCCAGGGTTGATCTTGGCTCATTTTGGAGAACAGTTCATGTTTGCAGAGCCTAGAATTCGTTGTCATGGTTATATGGCCCAACCAGCCAGCACAGGGATATGGTATGTGCTTGATGACTATTTTTAGACAGAGGGTCTCCTTTCCTCCTTCCCTTTCATACCCACACGTTCCCCCACCCCTGTGCCATCCTCCAGCCTCCCTCCCTTATCTTTTCCCTGAGCTGCCCCCATAATTGTGTTATAACCAGTTTGTACCAGCTCCTAGGAAGACAATCCACTGGGAGACAGTATAACCTGGAAAGTTCAAATTTGCTGGGTTGTGCAGCTGTCAGGGTCTGGAGGAAGTCTGGCAGGTTTTAGTCTAGAGAACAGTGCCAGGGAACCAGTGCTAGATCAAGAGGTCGTCAGGCTGCCATGCACAGTTGTGGAGTCTGAATACCTGGATCTGCTAGAGGGTTCACATGGGCTAGCCAGCCCAGTTAGGAGTACCCACGTGTGCTCACGTGCTGTGGAGACCAGTCATCTATGAGAGAGGCCACAGCCCCTGCTCCTGAGGCTTGCCCTTCATCGGGAGCCTGAGCCCCAGCCCTGGAGGACCTGGGCACTGGGCAGATTTACAGCGTCAGGTTTCAGCTATAGGTGGGCTCCCAGCCACTGGAGCCAGGAAAAAGCTTCCGTACTAGAACACAAGGCCAGATAACAGTCAAGTTAGGCAGACTTGGCGTAGAGTCCTCTGCGTTGTTGACTGTGGGTTCCTTTAGATACTCCAACTCTTAGAGAAAGGGCTGTTCCCAGAGTCTAGGGGTGGAGCAGTCTTGAATCTGGGGAAGGTGGCATACGTATCATCTTACCTGTGACTGTTTGTCCGAGTAGTTTGGAAGCCGAGGCACCATCGCTGATGCTCCTGGCTTTGACCCCCTGCGAGATGCCGAGGTCCTGCGGAAGGCCATGAAAGGCTTTGGTAAGAGACCCTGGGTGGCTCAAATCCTACCCCCTGCCCCCTATTCCCCAGGCAGTTTCACAGTGGCTCTGTGGGCTAGGGTAGCTGGGGGACGAAGACCTGGCCCCAGTGGTAATAAAAGAGAAGATGGATGTGGGATTGCGGCTGGCATGCCCAGAACAGTTGAGGCACCCAGGCCAGGGAAGTCTCAGCTGCAGAGCATCTCATAACCCCTGCCCGACCCACCCCTGCTGCCTCTTCCTCCAGGGACGGATGAGCAGGCCATCATTGACTGCCTGGGGAGTCGCTCCAACAAGCAGCGGCAGCAGATCCTCCTTTCCTTCAAGACGGCTTACGGCAAGGCAAGCTGCGGGGTGGGGGCGCGGGACAGCGAGGCGTGTCCTGAGCTCAGCACAGCCCTGCTAACCCCTGCTTTTTCTTGGGTGGGCCCGGGTCTCCCGGATGGACAGTAAGGAGCAGGAGGGCATTTCCTTCTGCCCACCCAGCGGGTGACATCGTTGGGAGGTGAAGGATGCCACAGGGTGCCAAGGTTGGCTGAGAGGCTCCAGACATCTAGCCCTGGGTTCTAGCCCTTGCTCTGCCACATCTCACTAAGGTTGTGGCCACATCATTTTCCTTCCCCTGCCCTCTTCATGACCACCCTGGGGGGTTTAGCTGATGTAAGAACTTTGCAGGGAAAGGCTGTGAGCACTGCCCAAGTACGAGGGGCATGTATGAGCGCATTTTGAACTTCTGGGGTTTTGAATCTTAGAAAGGTAAACATTGGGTAAATATTGATTAGATTCATGTTCTAGCTAGCCCAGTGCTTCTCACACTTCAATGTGTCACCGATCCCCTGGGCATCTTGTGGTCTCTGATTCGGGAGGTTTGGGGCAGGCCTGAGAGCAGGCTTTTCTCTCGGGCCCCTGGGGGATGTCCGTGCCGCTGCTCCTTGAATCTGGGATATGGCTCTTAGTAGTCACCTCCTGTGGATTTTTAAAATAGACTTTTTTTGTTTGTTTGTTTGTTTGTTTGAATATCCAATCAGGATTTGATCAAAGATCTGAAATCTGAACTGTCAGGAAACTTTGAGAAGACAATCTTGGCTCTGATGAAGACCCCAGTCCTCTTTGATGTATATGAGATAAAGGAAGCCATCAAGGTGTGTACGTGTGTGTGTGTGTGTGTGTGTGTGTTCATGCATTCATGCATGTGGACACACAGCCCAGAAGGAGGCCTGGACAGTGTGCTGTGTTCTAGCCCACTCGTTAGTTGCTGTTATCAGTATGGCTCCCAGGCCTTCCTGGGTTAGAGTCCACGTGCTGTAGAAAAGGGAATTCCCTGTGATTTCCCCAAGAGGCGAGTGATGCACCCGTCATCATCAGGGAGCCTTAAGTCTCTCTCCATCTGGTCTCTCTCCATCTTAAAGAAATGGTGGAGCTAGGGTTTGAAGGTGGCAAGTCTGTGGTAAGCAGAGGGGTAGGAGGCCATGGTTGGTATCGTTCCCATTCTTTAGGACTCTGCTACTAGCAAATGACAGAAACACAGTTCAGTTTAAGAAGAACAAAGGTGGAGAATCAGTTATGTGGGTAAAGCCAAGATGCCTGGCATGGAGAGGGCCAGGCCAGATGTCTCTCTAGTCTCTGCCTCTCCTGAGCGCCTGCTCTTCTGTCAGTTTCTGTGCTTCTCCTGCCATGGCTGCTTCATGCGGGGTTGGGGAGGGGTGCCTGTTGACCTCTCTCCGAGTACCTATGAAACCCAGCTCCAGAAGAATCCAGCAGGGTCTCCAAACAGGGGCAGGTTCTGACGGGCCCAACTTGGGCTCACTGTTTCCTCCAGTCCTGTGGGTTTTGACTGAGGGGCGGATCCTGTCCATTCTGTGCAGTCCCACAGCTCTGTGTGCACCCCGCGGGCAAGGGCAGGCAGCACAGTCCCCCAGCTCTGTGTGCACCCCGCGGGCGAGGGCAGGCAGCGCAGTCCCGAAGCTCTGTGTGCACCCCACGGGCAAGGACAAGCAGCACAGTCCCACAGCTCTGTGTGCACCCCGCGGGCGAGGGCAGGCAGCGCAGTCCCGAAGCTCTGTGTGCACCCCACGGGCAAGGGCAGGCAGCACAGTCCCGCAGCTCTGTGTGCACCCGAGACAGGGGCAGGCAGCGCGGTCGAAGCTCTGTGTGCACCGCGGGCAGGACAAGCAGCACAGTCCCACAGCTCTGTGTGTGCACCCAGCAGGCGAGGGCAGGCAGCGCAGTCGATGCTCTGTGTTACCGAGGCTGAGGCAGGCAGCAGTCCGGAGGCGCGGCGCACCCAGGTGCAGGGCAGGTAGCAGTCCGTGGCCGAACAGGAGCGAGCAGCGCTGGCTCTGTGTGTGTGCACCCAGCCAGGCGGGCAGGCAGCACAGTCCGCCAGCTCTGGCTGTGCACCCAGCGGGCCGGGCAGGCAGCACAGTCCCGCAGCTCTGTGTGCACCCGGGCGGGGCAGGCAGCTGGTGCCAGCTCTGTGTGCGCGCCCAGCGGTGGTGGGCAGCACAGTCGCGGCTCTGTGTGTGTGCACCTGTGGCGCTGGGGCGAGCAGTACAGTCCGCGGGCTTTCGTGTAACCCAACCATTTGCAATGGCCTTGGACCAGCCAGTACCCCTCTCTGATGCTCAATTTTCTGATACATGGGCGTGCCCTTTGTGTGAACCCTATTCATCACCGCTGCCACTGTCAGTGTGCTTGCCTGGGCTGTGGAGAGGAGGTGACTCCCTTAAGCCTGGGAGTAGCCAGAGGGTATGTCTGTGTGTCAGGGGCCTCTGTTGCTGGGGTTTGGCCCTGGGGTCCGGGCAGCAGCATGGCCCCCACTCTTCTTCCCGGGTGCTGGTGAGGCTGCTGGAACAAGCGCATGGTTGGTTGTATTCTCTGCCCCTGCAGGGGGTTGGCACTGATGAAGCCTGCCTGATTGAGATCCTCGCTTCCCGCAGCAATGAGCACATCCGAGAATTAAACAGAGCCTACAAAGCAGGTGACACCACTCCCTCTGCCCTCTTCCCTCTGCCCTCTGCAGATCTCTGTGCTCTTGGGGCTATGGCCACACTCTCTCCTAGGGCCTCTTACTCCTTCCTGGCCTTCTTATCAACCTATCTTCTGCCATCCCCAACACACGGGGCTTTGACCCAAGACCCAGCCCTTCCTTCTGTGTATACATGGTGCAAATGACTAAAGTAAGGGAGCACCAGGGGAAACCTGGATGTGGTTTGGGCCGAGGCTGACTAGAGCCCAGGTCAGCGTGGAGGTCGCAGGCTTGTATATCCCTGGAGGGCCATGTGGGCTGTTTGCTCTCTCGAGCCCGAGCCGAGACCTCCAGCCTTATTCTCCCCACTACAGTGTTTTGCAATGGGCAGCTCCATAAACAGAGCTACAGGGTGGACCTTCCTTGCTTCTCCCTTTCAGAATTCAAAAAGACCCTGGAAGAGGCCATTCGAAGCGACACATCAGGGCACTTCCAGCGGCTCCTCATCTCTCTCTCTCAGGTACTTTTCCCATGACAGGGCTCGGGGCCCCCAAGCCATGGAAGTCAAAGAGATGGGATCCCAGCAATGAGGAAAGGGAAAAGAAATGGGGAAGGAGTGGGCTTGACCATACACCTGCTTCCTTTCAGGGAAACCGTGATGAAAGCACAAATGTGGACATGTCCCTCGCCCAGAGAGATGCCCAGGTGAGTGTGATGGCCAAGCCCCTGGACTTCCTAAAGCAGGGTGTACCTCGCTTTCTTGCTTCCTGAGAGAGGTGCCCTAGCGTGGAAAGAACAATAGATAAGCAGTGGGTTGCAGATGCCACGAGTTTCAGACGTGCTGAACTGCTCAACTGTATGACCTAGAGCAGGTCGTCTGACCTCCTGGGCTTCACCTTCCCCACCTACGGGAAGGAACATGTGAGATAATTAGTATTTCAGCAGTTGATAGATCACGGTTTTGGATGTGGGATTTCGTGCGACTGCGTACTTTCCCCATGTTTAGTTGCACATACCATTGTTTGCAAAGGGGCAGAATTTGCACTTGCCTGTTAGTTTTTTGAGGGTTTGAGCCTAGAAACCAGCTGCCACATTAGTTGAGCAGCCTTAGAATTCTGTTGTCCACCTTGTGAGTTGCAGACAAAAGGGGAAAAGTCCAAGCAAAGTCCAGGCATCGGAGCTACTCTCTCGAAAAGTTTGGGTTTCCCACTAATGAATTTCAACTGTAGTGTTATGGCAGGGCAGAGCCATGACTTCCTGATGGGGCAGAGTTAGCCATACCTCTCTGTCCCCCTTCACTGCCCTTGTCATCCATGGCAGGGCATTCACCCGGAGCTGCCAGTGGTCTAATTATCTCTACCATCTGCGGGTTTGGAATGAGACCCCAAGGAGTGCCCCCTTGTTAGGACTGGAGGAGAGCTACTCTTCTGGACTGGTCCTTTTGCTTTCCAGATGAGGAAACTGAGGCTCAAAAAAGTTGAGCACTGTTCCTAACTGAAAGCTAGAGGCAGAGCCCGGACAAGGGCCTATACCCCTGGCTCGGTCCTCCGTGCCCAGTTAGCACCTGCCTCTGCCCTGGTCTCTGCCCTGCTGCTCCTGCAGGGGTCTGCCTTATTCAGTGTCTCTCTGGCTGGTGACATCCATTCCCATTCTGGGAGTCAGAGCTGGACACCCCTGGGGCTCAGGGCTCTGGCTTTTGCTCCAGCGAGAGTTTTGCGTGCCAGTTTTAGCGGGGCAGAAATTGTCTCGTGCTCTGCCTTCTCAGTCCAGACCTGCTTTGGCGTCATCTTGACCTGTGGGATCTCAGCCCCTGATTGCTGCTTTCTGCTCTTTTTCAGGGCTGCTACCTGAGGCCTAGCAGGCACGTTAGAGGCCATCTAGTTCAGAGGTTGCAAATTGGCAAATACTTTAGGCTCAAACCTTCAGAAGTTTACCAGGCTCTCCTGGGTGACCTGGGCCTGGGGTCTGGGTGTGGCCTGTGCCGCATGTACATCTTCCTCTCTCTCCAGGAACTGTATGCGGCCGGGGAGAACCGCCTGGGAACAGACGAGTCCAAGTTCAATGCAGTTCTGTGCTCCCGGAGCCGGGCCCACCTGGTGGCAGGTAAGTCAGGCCAGGGTCCCCCTGAGGCCAGTTAGTTGAGGGCAGTCGGGATGGTGGGGAAACAAAGCTATGGGAACACTTGGCAGTTCCTCCCTGCATGGGGCTTTCGCCTCCTCAAAAAAGCCCCCTGGTGGGGATTTAAAAGACACTGTCAGAGGGTTTCCTGAGTTCTGCAAACATCCAGTTCTGGAGGTTCCACCGGTGTAGAAACTTGGTATCTTCGTATGTGGGAATGTGGAATGTCAGAGTTGGGAGAGTCCTTCGGGAGCACCCAATCCAGTGTTTTCCAAAGCCTGGCATAAGAAGCAGTGACAGCAATAATACTGGGTGCCATTCATTTACTCATTCATTCAACAGATGTAAATCTCACTTCCCTATGGGTCAGTCCATCAGGTGGTGGAGCAGGTGTGGGGCCACGGTGGGGGGCAGGGCACTGCAGAGTCTGTGTTCCATGGGCTGCACCTTCTCATTTGGGGAGACAGACAGTAAACAGCAATGAAATCAAATCTGTATCAGATAGTAACTTCTGTAGAAGAAAACAGCTGGAAACAGGTAGGGAGTGATGGTAGGGTCCACCGGGAGGTGCTTGGGCCAGTCCCCACTGAGGTCAGGACATTTGATTTAAAAACCTAAAGGAGATGCAGGGGCAGAGGCCTGCCTGGGGCTCCCAGCACGACTGAGAACAGTGAAGGGGGACCATGTGGAGCAGTGGAGTGAGCGAGAGGAGTGGAAGATGAGGGCAGAGAGGGGAGAGGGCCCTGCTGATGACTTCCCGGAGTTGGGTATTTATCCTGAGCAAAATAGGAAGCCAATGGAGGGCTCTGAGCAGAGGAGGCTATGCAGAATCCCTGGCTGTGGTGCGGAGAATGGAGTGAAGGGTGCAAGGCCAAGCAGCGAAGCCTATCGGGAGGCTGCTGCAGGGACCCAGGGAAGGAATGGTAGTGGTAGGGGCTTGTGGTGAGGAGGTGTCAGGTTCTGGCCATGTTAGCTGATGAATTGGACACGTGGCGTGTGGGGGAGAGAGGGGTTGAGGATTACACAGGGTTTCTTTAGGGCAAGCAGTGGGAGAATGGCCCTCAACTGAGACAGGGGAGCTGTAGGTGGAGCTGGCTTTAGGTGCCTGCAGGGTGGAGCTGCAGGGAGGCTGCTGGGTTGCTGAGTGTGGAGGTCAGAAGAGGTCTGGCCTGGACGTGAAAGGTAAGGGAACTGTGAGTAATCGAAGGTATCCGAGGCTCTGGGACTGCAGGAGGTCCCCTCGGGAGGGAGACTGGGGAGCCCACCTGTGTGAGGAGACTAAGAAGGAGCCGCTAGGGAGGTAGGAGGACCCAGAGGAAGGGGGTCCTAGAGGCCAGTGTGAGGTGGCAGGCAAGGACAGAGGATGGTGACCACACTGAGCAACTGGTGGGCTGTGGCCAGGGCTGCTCCAATGGGCAGTGAGGATGAAAACCCAGCAACCGCTCTGTGCTGCACACAACAGGCACTGTAGCTGTCCCCATTTGCAGCTGTGGAAGCAGGCACAAGGTGGTAGGGAAGTGGGGGTGCACAGCTAGTAACAGCTGAGCTGGGATTTGAACCCAGGCCACCCGACCCCAGAGCACACTTTTTAACCTCTGCACTATCTTGTAATGGAGCCTGAGTGAATGCATTTTCATCTTAATCATTATTTCTTTTAATGAGTACGGAACATGTAAGTAGTGCATCAAGCCCATGGCTTCACAAACATTACTTAGGAGAAAAGAGGAGCTGATTTGAAGAAGATATTGAGATAGATGCAGATAGAGCAGAAATCACGACTTTAATATGCAAATGGAAGCTGAGACTCAGGCTGGGGAAGGAGAGTTTTATGTCCTGGGTCAGAGCTGGAGTCAGGACCCAGGTTTCCATCATGCTGCCTGCCTCTCTAGGAGCCAGCCGTCCACTCCCATGGGTGCTTTGCGTGTCCTAGATCGAGCTGGGCTGGCAGGGGTGGGCAGAAAAAGCCAGATTGGCTGGGGCAGGCTGGGCCTCAGCTCCCAGGCAGGCTGAGGAAGACAGATGGATGCATGAATAAAGCCAAGGAATGGCAGAGACTGCAGGTGTGGGGGATTTGAGAAGAGGGGACACTATGTTGGGATGCGTGGGAGTGGGCCCTGGAGGGGTATTAAGGTGCGATTTGCTTAAGTAGATTGGCAGTCCTGAGAAAAGGACCACACAGAGAGGGACATCAGGTGGTGTGTGTGACTTGTGACGAAATCTCTGGCTTCCTTGAGTGCTAGGCAGGCCTGGGGACGTGCAGGGTGTGGGAGCAGAGTGGGAGGCGGGGGATTTGGGGGCAGAGGCCACCTCACGTGAGTCCTCTGTTAGTCTGCTCATGCTGCCATGACAAAATACCACAAACTGGGTGGCTTAAGCAACAGACGTTCATTTTGTTGCAGTTCTGAAGGCCGGATGTCCTAGAGTGGGGTGCCGGTTTCTCCGTGGCCTCTTCGTGGCAATCAGTGTGCTCACAGGGTCTTCCCTCTGCATGTGCACATCCCTGAGGTCTCTGTGTGTCCTAATCTCTTCTTCTAAGGAGACCAGGCGGATTGGATTAGGGTACACCCTAGCAGCATGTTTTAACTTAATTACCTCTTTAAAAATCTTATCTCCAACTACGGTTGTATTCTGAAGTCCTGGGAGTTGGGACTTCCACATATGAACTTTGAGGAGACACATTTCAGTTCATAAAATAAGCCTCTGTCATCGCCCTAGTTTTCAATGAGTACCAGAGAATGACAGGCCGGGACATTGAGAAGAGCATCTGCCGCGAGATGTCCGGGGATCTGGAGCAGGGCATGCTGGCTGTGGGTAAGTGTCTCAGGTTTGCCTGCCCACCGTCCAGGGGCTAACGTGTCGTAAGTGTTCAGGCTGCTCGCCTGTCCTCCAGCTGATGGGTGACATCGTGAAAGGACCACAGGATCCAAGATCAGTCAACCCAGAGTGTCCAGATGCTGGGAAGTCATGCCGCTTCCCGGGTCCCTGTGCAGTTGAACCCCTAGCTGTCCTGGAGGTGTCTTGTGTGTGTTTGTGGTGCAGCTCTGGAGAAGGGAACTGCAGTGTGGGTATTAGTGGGAGGGCATCCAGCTGCTCTCCCGGAGAAGTATGACTCATATGCTGCCAAGTTTCCTCTAAAAATACATCCCTGCAGGCAGTTGTCAGATGTTTGTGATGGAAACGCGTGGAAAGATTTTTACTTGCAACAGCGAAACAGGCCCATGCTGAGGAAAGCTGGCTTGGCTCCGGGATGATAGTGTGCCTCTTACATTGCCCATGTCCTCTAGCAGGGCCCGGTGGGCTCCAGGTCCCTCCCACTGTGCAGAGTTGGGTCCCCGCCCTGAGGCCCTCACAACCCCTCTTTCTACTCACCTGGGAAAATCAGTCTGCCCCTTTTTTCATTATGCTTTTTTTTAGAGTTTTCTGGATGGGAGAGATGGAAAATCCTCATTTCCCTGCCTGCCCCCCACAGTAGGTCTCGTGACCTGGGAAGCCTAGGGAGATGCGCATTCCACTCGGCCACAGTTTCTCCATGAGGGTCATGGCCTCTCCAGTCTGCCCCTCCTGCCTGAGCAGCAGCGCACTTCCTCGTCACCATCTGCAGCTCCTCGCCCCACTAAGACCCCCGCCCCTCTGACTCTTGGTCCTTTCATCACGGTGGTTGCCAGGAAAGAGGGTGGGTTGGTGTCCAGACTCTGCGTGTTTCTGTTCCAAAGAGCTGGAGCCAAGATCATGGGATAGTTGAGCCTGGAACAGAAGGAAGAGGAGAAAAGATGGATGCAGTGATGGATTTGGCATCTGGGCCTCTAAGAGGACACTTGTAGACTCCATGCCCTGCTTGGGCTGAGAATTTTCTGCAGATCTGGTTATGCTGAGTTTCTCTCTTCTAGTGAAATGTCTCAAGAACACCCCAGCCTTCTTTGCGGAGAGGCTCAACAAAGCCATGAGGGTATGTAACTTCCATGTGCAGGTTGCGATACCTTAGCCCTGCTTGTGCCTAGGTCCAAGGGCTGAGGGTAGAAGGCCTGGGGAGAGCCAAATCTCAGCCGAGAGTTCTGAGGACTTGGGTAGGGAGGGGACTGGAAGGCCCAGGGCGGGTGGGCAGGTGAGGAGGCCTGGTGCTCATGCTCTTGGGGGGACTCTCTTTAGGGGGCAGGAACAAAGGACCGGACCCTGATTCGCATCATGGTGTCTCGCAGTGAGACTGACCTCCTGGACATCAGATCGGAGTATAAGCGGATGTACGGCAAGTCGCTGTACCACGACATCTCGGTATGGCCCTGCTGCAGGCAGACTGGGCTCCCTTTTGGCATCCCAGTCACCTGTGGAACCTCCCTCCTTAGAGTGGCCGTATGCTTGGCCTCTGTGCTGTGTGTGGGCATCTTGTTTATGGACCTCAGACTTGCTCATCCCGTTGCCACTAAACTTCTGAGGGCAGGTGGGTCATGACCTTGCTGTCGTCCCCACCTTGCATCCCCCAGCAGCATCAGAGAACACTCGGGACCTCCTCAACCTTGACCACGACCTTCAGCGTCCCAACCACCCTGTGATTCCTTGAGCTGTCAGTGAGAACTCATGTCCCAAAGGCTCTGTGGAGCTCTGCTCTCACTTGCTGACAAAGCACTTCTTGCACTCAGCTTTATGGCATAGGCCACATAGTAAGGCTGTTCAGAGCGAAGGCCGTGGGGGTCACGCCACTTGGAGTCCAGCTTTTCTACTTGCTAACTGTGTGACCTTGAACAGCTTCCTTAAACCTCCCTGAACCCCAGCTCCATTGTCTTTAAGATGAGAAAATAATTGTTCCTTCCCAGGAATGTTGTGAGTATTGAGTGAGGCGGTGCAGGTCAAGTGTCTATTAAACACTAGCCACTCTTGTATCGCTGTGCGGCAGAGCCAGTCTGACAAAATACATTCTCAGCTACGTGGTCTAACACTCAAATTCTGATCTCATGTGAGCCTTGAAATTGCACTATGGGGACCACATCCTCCCACCTTAGACTCAGTAGCATTTAATGATGGTGGGCATGTCATCACAGGAAGCTTACTTTGTTTCCTTGGCTGTATGAATGAAGCCGTTGCTAGAGAATTAGTAATTCTAGGCTGGGCACAGTGGCTCACGCCTGTAATCCCAGCACTTTGGGAGGCTGAGGCAGGTGGATCACTTGAGGTCAGGAGTTCGAGACCAGCCTGGCCAACATGGTAAAACCCTGTCTCTACTAAAAATACAAAATTAGTTGGGCGTGATGACGTGTGCCTGTAATCCCAGCTACTCAGGAGGCTGTGGCAGGAGAGTTGTTTGAACCCGGGAGGCAGAGGTTGCAGTGAGCTGGGATCAGGCCATTCCACTCCAGCCTTGGCGACAGAGTGAGACTTCATCTCAGAAAAAAAAAAAAAAAAAAAAAAGGTTAATAATTCTTTACAGAGTATCTCCTGCATGCCAGCAGGCTGTGGACATCTGGAAGAAGCCACATACCTTGCCCTCAAGTTGCTTAGGGTGGAAGGAAATGATTAGAAATGAGCCAAGCCAAGCCTGCACTCTTGGAGTAAGCGTAGTGACCTCAGACAGAGGAGATCCCTGGGACTGGGAGGTCCGAGCCTTCCACTGGACAGTCATGTGTGAGGAGATTGCGTTTCCTAAGCAGGACACTGTGTTGCGTTACATTGGTAACCCCAATTTAAGGCAGCATAAATGCACTGGGAAAAGAGCAGTATTGGTTAGCCCTGGGAAGTGGTTTTTAGGGTGATTATATATATTTTTTGTGGATATTCATTTGACTTGGATAGTTGTGGTGAGTGCTGCTTTCCGTCTTCTGATGGGGGCCTGGGGAAGGCTAAATTCCATTTTTTAAGGTCTGTGCCACCTGCTGCATGACCTGCAGCAGGGGAAAATTCCCCAGGATGGGGCTTCCTCCCTATAAGGGTGCTCAGGGCTGAAAATCAGGAGCCAGAAGGCTGAAAGTGACCGTACCTCCCTTAACGGATGTCTTCCTTGTTTCTGTGGCCAGGGAGATACTTCAGGGGATTACCGGAAGATTCTGCTGAAGATCTGTGGTGGCAATGACTGAACAGTGACTGGTGGCTCACTTCTGCCCACCTGCGGGCAACAGTGGTGCCAGGAAAAGGCCAAAAGAATGTCTGTTTCTAACAAATCCACAAATAGCCCCGAGATGCACCGTCCTAGAGCCTAGGCCTGTCCTCCACCCCTCCTGACCTGTATATTGTGCCACAGGACCTGGGTCAGTCTAGAACTCTCTCAGGATGCCTTTTCTACCCCAGCCCTCACAGCCTCTTGCTGCTGAAGTAGATGTTTCATTTTTCTGACTCATGCAATCATTCCCCTTTGCCTGTGGCTAAGACTTGGCTTCATTTCGTCATTTAATTGTGTATTTTTATTTGGAGGCATATTTTCTTTTCTTACGATCATTGCCAGACAGATGCATACAAGTCTGTTTGCTGCGTACACATTTCTGTTGAGGGCAACTGGTTGGGTGAAGTGCCGTGTGCTCGCTGAGGAGAGAAAGGGAAGCATGCCTGGGAGGGTAGCCTGTGCATCTGGTGAGTGTGTCACAAGCTTTGTTACTGCCAAACTCACTCCTTTTTAGAAAAAAAAAAAAAAAAAAAAGGGCCAGAAAGTCATTCGTTCCATCTTCCTTGCAGAAACCATGAGAACAAAGCCAGTTCCCTGTCAGTGACGGGGCTTCTTGTAATTTGTGGAATGTGCCTTAAACCTGAATGTCTGTAGCCAAAACTTGTTTCCACATTAAAAGCCAGCCAGCTCTGGAATGTTCTGGAAGTGTCTTCCTGGTACCAACTTGTTTTCTTCTGCTTGATTATGCCCTGTGGCTCAGAGTTCTCGCCTTATCAGCCAGTGAAAATTCATGTAACCTTAGATAGAGATTTGTGTGCAGGAAACCCTGAGCATACAATAGTTTGCGGGGACTCATTGTAAGGACATGGGAAGGGAGGTTCCCGAAATCCATGCAGGGCACCCAGACACCTGAAAGGCAAAGGGATCTTGGTTGGTTGCAGGTGCAGTGAAGTCCACTGAAGGTGTGGTAGGAAAAATGTAGTCCTTAACCCAGGTCCCAGGCGGGAAGAAGGGTGTGTGCTAATTCCTGGTGCCCCTCGACGGGGGCCAGAGAAGGATGGAGACAACCCAGAGAGTCACAAGACCAGCGCCTCCCCTCAGGGTGCCTCCAGGCTGAAAGGGGGTCCTGGCTCTGGTCTCTGGGGACCCTGTGCCCCTTGGTTGGTGGTGTGGGGGAGAGAATCCATAAGAGAGTTTCTGAGAATTACAGTGTCATGTCCAGAAGCTAGAGCTTGCCTTGCATCAGGGGTCTCTACTCACTGCTTTTCCAACCTCCTGTGTTGAGGTTTAGAAAAGAGAGAATCGACTAGGCACTGTGGCTCATGCCTGTAATACAAGGACTTTGGGAAGCTGAGGTGAGAGGATTACTTGAGCTCAGGAGTTCAAGACTCGCCTGGCCAACATAGCGAGACCCCTGTCTCTAGTAAAAAATTTGGCCAGGCATGGTGGCTCACGCCTGTAATCCCAGCACTTTGGGAGGCTGAGGTGGGCAGATCACCTGAGGTCAGGAGTTTGAGACCCAGCCTGGCCAACATTGTGAAACCCCGTCTCTATTAAAAATACAAAAATTAGCCAGGCATGGTAGCACATGGTGGCTGTAATCCCAGCTATTCAGGAGGCTGAGGCAGGAGAATCACTTGAACCCAGGAGGCAGAGGTGGTAGTGAGCTGAGATCACACCACTGCACTTTAGCCTGGGTGGACAGAGTGAGATTCCGTCTCAAAAAAAAAAAAAAAAAAAAGTACCTGTCATTGTAGTGCATTCCCTGTAGTCAGCTACTCTGGAGGCTGAGGCAGGAAGATCCCTAGAGCCCAAGAAATGGAGGCTGTAGTGAGCTGTGATTACACCACTGTACTCCAGCCTGGACAACAGAGTGAGACCCTGTCTCAAATGAGAAAAAAACAAAAAGAAATGACAGAATCCAGAGAAACTAGGCTAGATCAAGCCTGCTGGGTCCTGGCAGGAGCCCCAGGGAGTAGCTCATCTGCAGACCTTTGCTTTAGTACTGTCCCTTAAACATAGAGGAAGAATGACATCCAAAGGATGTGGAGCAGCCATGAGCTGAGAACTAGCCTGGTCTACCTGGGATTGATGGCAGGTCCTGGTCAACACGTCAGATCTGCATCACAGTCCATGCCTGAAGCCCGAGCTGAAGCCCCATCCCTGCTGCTCTCCCAAGAACTCCTCTGCTAGGGCAGGCCCCTTGCCCTTGGGTGCCAGGTGGGACTTGCCTGATGGGATGGGGTGCTTGCCATATACAACTTGCCATGAACTCAAGGTGACCCAGGTGGCCTTCTGAGTTGTGATGGGGCCTAGAACCAATGTGCTCTGATGTGACCATATTCTGTGATGTTGCCTTGCCCTGTTTACTCCAAAGTTCCCAGCCTGGTGCCCAGCAGGCAATTTTGCACTTACAGACACATTTACTTTGGCTTGCAAAGTGTTTTTAGACATTTGAATTTGTTGCCAACATTTAAACATTGAGAGATTTCATATTTTTAAAAATCTGGAATTCTGGCTTCTCTTGAAAACTCAGAAATTCTGGCACCACGGGGCTTGCATTCCTACATGGCTAGAGCTGAGTTGCAGCTGCCGCTTTAGGCCTGTACCCCTTATTTACCATAGGCTCCCTCTTGTGTTACACTGAGCCCATGTTACCCATTTGGCTCCTGCAGGCCTTCGGGTTTGAGACCCTGGTCTACACACTTGGGGACCACCTGTTGTAAGGTACGTGGATGTGCTTTGGTCAAGAAATAAGACCAAGGTGGACATCCAGGCCAGAGTGACTCAACGAGTTTTGGTCAAAGGCGTGTACTCCACTTGTTATGTAACCTGTTTGTGTAAGTTCACACTTGGTTCAAAGCCACTATTGTTTGGAAAAGGTATAACTGCCCTGCTGACGCTGTACAGACGTTCTTGGGCTTGGATGGGCATGGCTGCACATGGCATGCACTGGCACCCAGAGAGTGAAGCTACTGACCACTGTAAGGGAGAGCGACCATCTGGCAGATAGACAGAGGGGAGCCAGGACACGGCTTGGCTTGTGCCCAGATGGGGAGTTAAGCCGCTGACCCTGTAGCTGGCCTTGCAGGCCAGGGAGTGCACCTGCAAGCATGGCGGCTGCAGGAGCCGCAGAGCTGGCTGCTGAGAGGAGCCGCAGATCTGGAGAAGACAGCCAAGGTAAAGGTGGACAGTGTGAGAGCTGCTGGTGAGATAGCTGCTGAATAAAACTAACATTTTACCTGCGTACGGCCCGCCAAGTTTTCTTTCAGCTATCGCCTATCCACCCACTCCCCTCGAACCTCAGCATGGGCTGGAACCTGACCCTGGGTGTGACATTTGGCATACTGACACCTCTGTCTGTCCCAGTCCTGGTTCTCCCTGCCTTCCTGTTCCTCTCCCTGCCCTCATGGTCATTCCCAAGGGGTCCAACCCATGTTGAGTATGGGCTAGAGGACTTCATGAATGCCTCCTGATCTTCCCAGAGGCAAAGGCACCTCCTGCCTTCCAAGGTCAGTGGGAGGCTGGGATCGACACTGTTTATTATGCTTACGACAAAAAAGATAGGGAGAAAGACATGCAGCCTTACAGGTCATCTTTCTGGGATAGAACACAATGGGTTTTTTCCTGCCTCCTGAATATGTTAGTCAAGGCCAGTCCATGCTACACATCTAATCTGACTTCTAAAATAGCAAGTGGAGGGTGAAGCACCAGATGAATTCAGCCCTGAGAGAATTTTCAGCAGCCGTGGGGGCACTGGAAGAAACACTATTAACTAGTTTTGTACCTGAGACAAATGGCCTCGCTCGCCTCACCCTAGTCCTGGTGGCATTTGTCTCAGATGCAAAATTTAAGAAAGAAACTTTGGAGTGCTCACCCTGTGGCTGGGTAGATGATCCTGAAATGGTGGTTTTCAAGCCTGAGTGTGTATCGCGATCATCAGAGGAGCTTGCTAAAGAGCAGTTCCTGGGGTCAGACCCTCACACATTTTGAGCAGGTGTGGGGGCTGGGAAACTGCGTCTGTAACCCTCTGTAATCTAATGTTTATCTAAATACTACTGTGCTCACACAGAGAACTCCCCAAAAGTCGAGGTGTTCCTCCAGAGGGCAGATGAGCAGATGGCAGACTCTGGAATTCAGTCAGGTGATGAGAGATGAGATGAGGCACTCCTAGGTTTGGGAAGAGGGAGCTGAAAGATGAACCTTTGCAGGTGCCCATGGTCAAAGTGGTGGTTTAATGCCATGCCATGCCCATCTTCTGTTGGCCTTGGCAGGGAATTACAGTCCTAGCTTAGGACCTGGCCCCTTATTTCTGCTGTAGGCTCTTTCCTGCCCTGGCTGAGATGGAGTGGAATGAGACCTAGAAACAGATCAAGCTAAATGTCCTCAGACAGATAAAGGTTTACATTTTCACCCCCATCCAATCGGAAAGCTCTCTGCCTGTGTTTTTCTAAGGGACAGGGACATCATTACTCAGTCCCCAACCTGGCCTCATATAGGGTCCCCTGTCAGTAAAGGAGTCAGTTAAGCCCACCAGGTATACCAAGGACTCTTACCTTCAGCCCCTGCTCCTTGGAAAGCTGCCTAATATTGGTGTTTAGCCTGAGCCTGACTCCTTCTCAACACTAAGAGCTGATGAAGTCCTGAAGCAGAAAGAGCTCTGACCTGAGAGTCAGGCATCCTTATTCTGATCTCAGCTCAGCTACTGATTTGCTGTGACCCTGGAAAAGTCACTTCCCATCTTTCTGACCCTATAAAATGAAGGGTAGACTAGAGGAGAGCTTCTACAACTTTAATGTGGTCAACGAAATGGAATAGAAAATTCTACAAGTCTGTCCTTCCACAAAAGCAGCAAATAAGGTGGCAAAAACTCAAACAAATGTATGGGAATTCTGGAAACGAATTGAAAGTTTACAGCAATCAGGTGAATACCTAAGAATAAAAGCTGGATTTAGTAAGAGAGCTTTGTTGTGTTTTAGCTTACATTGGCCCCAACCCCCACTCCCCAGCATGGCAGCAACATCAAAAACAATATCTCTCATTCCCTGTATAGGTTCCTGTCACTGGAGGTAGCAGATTAGACCTTATTCTCAAGAAGTGTGTTTATTTTGATTTGTCAGGTTGCTCCCTGAAGGACTGGTTCAAATGCCTTGCTTTTATTTTGCCTAATTTGGAACTCTCCCAAAGTGAAGATGGCAGCCTGGAAAGACATTTCAAGGTCAATGTATTAGTGGCTCATGCCCAGGGAAAGGAATAACATTTGGAGCAAACAGGAGACAAATTGAAAAGTTTCAGGAGGAAAGTCTAGGAAATAAGATTGTTTGAGGGAGAATAAGGACTTTAAAGAGCTTCCACATATTCCTGGGAATCTAGAAGGCCATACACATGCCTAAGGCTGGGCATGTGCTTGAAAAGACTTGAGAGGGCCCTATGCTCTCACCTCTGCCTGACCTTCAGGCTCTGTGCACGCAGGAAGTGAAGGCTAAGGCATAGTTATAAACTGCATGGGTGAAAGTTGAAACGTGTGTCCCGACACAGAACACATCTGCAAATACTAGGAGGCTTTTTGTTGTTCAAAAGAAATCTTTTGAATCACTAGCTGACCACTAAGCTAACCAGAGACTTAGTGGTCACACCTGACAAAGAATACAAACGAAAAAACTGAAAACATAGTTCAAGAAAATAATAGGTTGGGCATAGTGGCTCACATCGGTAATCCCAGCACTTTGGGAGACTGAGGCAGGTGGATCACTTGAACCCAGGACTTCGAGACCAGCCTGGGCAACATGGCAAAACCCCATCTCTACAAAAACTACTAAAAATTAGCAGGGCCTGGTGGCACACACCTATAGTCCCAGCTGCCCAGGAGGCTGAGGTGGGAGGATCACCTGAACCTGAGAGGTCCAGGCTGTAGTGAGCCATAATCCTGCCATTGCACTCCAGCCTAGGTGACACAGTGGAGGAGTAATTTTATTTCCAAACTTGCTACGTTATAAATAATATTCAAAATGTCCAGTTTTCAACAAAAATTACGAGGTATGCAAAGAAAGTGTGGCTCATACATAGAAAAAAAATCTGCTAATAGAAACTGAGGAAAGCTCAGACATTGGACTTAACAGGCAAGACTTTAAGTCAATTATTTTCAAAAAGGTCAAAGGGCTAAAGGAAACCAGGAGAATGATATCTCACCAATATTGATAAAGAGACTGGAATTATAAAAAGGAACCAAATAGAAGTTCTGGAATTGAGAAGTACACAAATGAAAAATTCACTGGAAGGGTTCCAAAGCAGACTTAAAAAGGCAGAAGAAAAAAATCAGCAAACTTCAAGATAGGTCAATTGAGATTACCTATTCTGAGGTGCAGAAAGAAAACAACAACCACAACAACAGAGTTAACTGAGCCTAAGACACCTGCAGGATACCATCAAGTGTACCAACATACACCTAATAAGAATCACAGAAGAGTGAATGTAGAAGAAATTTTTAAAGAAACAATGGCTGAAAACATACTGAAAGACATTAATCTATGCATACAAAGAGCTCAATGAATTACAATAGGGTCAACTCAAAGAGACACTCAGTGTGACATTGAGACACGTTACAATCATACTGTCCAAAGACAAAGCAAATCCTGAAAGCAGAAAGAGCCACTTGACACGTACAAGAAATCTTCAATAAGATTAATAGCCAATTTCTCATCCAACATTATGGAGGTGAGAAGGTAATGAGGTGACATATTCAGTGTGCTGAAAGGAAAATCTTGGGTGGGCTTGATATTTGTAGATATTCATCTGTGTCTGAGCATTGAAGAGTTAGGTATTTATCGTAGTCTTCACAGTCTGTGCTTGTTTGTATCTGTCCTTCTTGGGAAGGCTTTCCAGATATTTGAATGGCTTGGGTGTTGTGATCTAAGCTGTATCTGCTTAAGGATTCACCGCAAGCCCAATAACACTTTGGTTTTTTTTAGCCTCATAGAGGTACTGCCTTGATGGTCTTGAACAAGATTCAGGATTCTCTGGATTACCATACAGAGACTCTTGTTCTATTCCCTTACTGTCTCCCAAACAAAGGGAGTCCCTCTCTCTGTTCTAAGCCACCTGAAGCTGCGGGTGAAAGGACATAAGCACCCCTGTGGCCACCACCACTAGGACTGCACTGGGTCAGACCTGAAAGCCAGCACAGCGCTGGATCTCACCCAAGGCCTTCTATTACCACTCCCTGGCTACTGCCTATGTCTGCTCAAGGCCCTGGGGCTCTACAATTGGCTGGTGGCAGAGCCAGCCAGGCTTGTGTCCTTCCCTTCAGAACAGCAAGTTCCTCCAGGCCCCAGGTGGGTCCAGAGGTGCCATCTGGAAGCCAGCAACTAGAGTAAAAAGTCTTAGAAGTCTACCTAGTGTTCTATTATACTGCAGATGAGCTGGCACTGAATCCACAAGATGCAGTCCTTCCCTCTCTTCCTTCCCCTTTCCCAAGACAGAGGTGCCTCACTCCACGGCCACCCGCCACCACAGGCCACAGGGAGTGCTGTCAGACTGCTGCTGATGTTCCCTTAAGGCCCAGGGATTCTTCAACCAGCTTGTGGTGAATGCTGCCTGGCATGGGACTCACCCTCCAGGGCAGTGGGCTCCCCTCTGGCCCAGGGTAGGTCCATAAATGCTATCCAAGTCCTGGAATTGGCAGTCCGAAGAACCATGTGGTGCTTTACTCCCCTGTGGCTGAGCTAGTACCTAAGGTGTAAGACAAAGCCCACTTTACTTTTCCTTTCACTTTTCTCTAGCAGGAATCTCGCCTTTTAACCACCACAGCTGGGAATGTGCTGGCTGAATCTGAACCTGAAACCAGCAAGACTCAGAGTCTCACCCAAGGCCCTCAACATAGTACCCGGGTATCTCTGCTGGTTATTCAGGGACCAAGGGCTCCTCAGTTAACAGGCAATAAATGCAGCCAAGACTGGGTCCTTTCCTTCGAGGCAGTGGGTTCCCTTCCAGCCCAGGGTGTGTCTAGAAATGTTGTCCAGGAACAAAAATCCTGAACAACATGCTAGCAGACTAAATCCAGCAGCATATTAAAAGCATTATACATCATGACCAAGTGAAATTTATCCCAGGAATGCAAGGGTCGTTTAATATATGAAAATCAGGCTGAGTGCAATGGCTCACTCACGCCTGTAATTCCAGCACTTTGGGAGGCCGAGGTGGGCAGATCACCTGAGGTCAGAAGTTCAAGACCAGCCTGGCCAACATGGCAAAACCCTGTCTCTACTAAAAATACAAAACTTAGCCGGGCATGGTGGTGGGTACCTGTAATCCCAGTTACTCGGGAGGCTGATGAGGCAGGAGAATTGCTGGCACCTGGAAGGCAGAAGTTGCAGTGAGCTGAGATCGTGCCACTGCACTCCAGCCTGAACAACAGAGCAAGACTCCATCTCAGAAAAACAAACAAACAACAAAGATGTAATGCATGTAATTAATAAAATGAAAGGGAAAAATCACACATGATCATCTCAACTGATGCAGAAAAAGCATTTGAAAAAACCCAACATCCTTTCGTGATTGAAAAAACACTCAACGAAGTAAGACTAGAAGGAAAATATCTCAACCTGCCAGAATGCATCTATGAATAAGCCACAGCTAATATTGCAGGTGGGAATGTAAAATAGTACAGCTGCAATACAAAAGAGTTTGGTGGTTCTTCAAAAAGTTAAACATAACAGTTACCATGTGACTCAGCCATTTCATGCCTACATATAGACCCAAAACAAATTAAAAAACAAATATTCACACAAAAACTCATATATGGATGTTCATAGCAACATTATTCATAATAGCCAAAAAATGCAAACAACCCAAATGTCCATCAATTGATGAATAAATGAATAAAATGTGGGCCGGGTGCAGTGGCTCATGCCTGTAATCCCAGCACTTTGGGAGGCCGAGGCAGGTGGATCACCTGAGGTCAGGAGTTTGAGACCAGCCTGACCAACATGGTGAAACCCCGTCTCTACTAAAAATACAAGAATTAGCCAGCCGTGGTGGTGTGCACCTATAATTCCAGCTACTCGGGAGGCTGAGGCAGGAAATCGCCTGGACCTGGGAGGCAGAGGTTGCAGTGAGCTGAGATCATGCCACTGCACTACAGCATGGGTGACAGAGTGAGACTCTGTCTAAAAAAGAAAAAAAAAGAATAAAATGTGGTATATTCATATAATAAAACATTATTCATCCATAAGGAATGAAGTACAGATACATGCTACAATACAGATGGCCCTTGAAAACATTATGCTCAGAGAAAGAAGCCAGATACAGCTAGGCTACATATTGTATGATTCTATTTACAGTAGTACCCCCTTACCTTCAGGGGATGAATTCAATACCCCTAGTGGATGCCTGAAACCACAATAGTCTCTAATCCTGTTATACTATGTTTTTTCCTATGCATGCATACCTATGAAGTTTAATTTATAAATGAGGCACTATAAGAGATTAGCAACAATAGCTAAGAATAAAATAGAACAAGTAGTACAATATGCCAGCTTCTGTGAAGGGAGAGTTGCATAAAACACAACAACCATATGCCAGCGGCTCTGCTCTTCCACTTTGGGTCTTGATTAAGAAAAAGAAGAGTTCCTGGAACAAAAGCACTATGATACTGTGGCCGTTGATCTGATAACTGAGAAGGCTGCTAAGTGACTAACAGGCAGGAAGTGTAGACAGCGTGGACCATGCTGGACAAAGGGAGCATTCATGTCCAGAGTGGGATGAGGTGGGATGGCGAGAGATTTCATCAGGCCACTTAGAATGATGTGCAATTGAAAACTCATATATCGTTTATTTCTGGAGTTTAATGTTTTAGGACCATGGTTGACTGCAGGTAACTGAAACCACGGAAGGTGAAACCACAGATAAAGCGGGACTACTGTATTTAAAAAGTCCAGAATAGGCAAGTTCATGAAGACAGAGACCAGTGGTTTCCAGGGTACTGGGAGAGCAGGAATGGGATGTGACTGCTTAAGAGATACAGAGTTTCTTTCTAGAGGGAGAACAACGTTCTGGAACTGGTGGTGATGACTGCACAACTTCTGAATGTACTGGAAACCACTGCATTTGTGCAATTTATTTATTTTTAATTTTTTTTTTTTTTTTTGAGACAAGGTCTCTGTCACCCAGGCTGGAGTGCAGTGGCATGATCATGGCTCACTGCAACCTTGACCTACAGGGCTCAGGTGATCCTCCCACCTCAGCCTCCTAAGTAGCTAGGACTACAGGCACGCGCCACCATGCCCGGCTAATTTTTGTAATTTTTGTAGGGATGGGGTTTCACCATGTTGCCCAGGCTGGTCTCAAACTTCTGGGCTCAAGTGATCCTCCTACCTTGGCCTCCTAAAGTGCTAGGATTATAGGCGTAAGCCACCACCTCCAGCCTTGTACAATTTAAAATAGTTAAAATGATGAATTTTACATTGAATTTCACTTCATAGGAAATTTTTAAAAAAACAATAACAAACCACTTTAACGGACACATAAATGCCCTGGGGGTCTCATTGTAATGCAGATTTGGGAGTCTGGGTGGGTCCTGAGACCCTGATCCCCTTGCTTCTCACCTATGGCCACATTTTGAGAAGCAAGGCCACTCGAAGGGCCCCCACCTGTGTGAGTCAACCCCTGCTCCATCTGCCTCTGTAAATAAGGAGGGCTAAAGCACAGATGGCGGGTGTGGGCGTGTCCCCAACTCTGAGCCTGAAGGGGGTTGCAGGCCTCCTCCAGGCATGGAAGTGGAGGGAGAGGGGGCTATAGTTAAACGGGTTACTCTGTCAGCAGACACAGAGGAGACCAAAAGAATAGTTTTTATTTCACATGAAGCTGAGGAAGGACGGCGAGAGGACAGGGCTGGCTCTGTGGGTGCTGCCTGGCAGGTGCACCACCTCCAGCTGCTGGGCTCCAGCTCCGGGGGCTCAGAAGCCATCTGAAAGAAAGCAGAGGCCTCCAGTGAGCAAGCTGGGGCGCTGCAGGGTACCCGCCCCCGGGGTGTCCAGCAGTTCTTTCCCTTCCCTCCCTAGCCCCCGGGAACTCCTGTGCATGAGACACAGGGATCAAGGAGACAGCAGAGTGCAACCCCATCCCTGCCTGATCAGTAGGGGTTACCCGTCTTCCCTGAGAGGGTTTTGGGGTGGAACAGGAGTGGCTCCTCAGGGGGAAATGAAAGGAGTTAAGGAACTCCAGTCGTGAGAAGGCCAATGAAGGAGGCAGTTTCTCCGCGCCGGGGTTGTGCTGAGATGGCATCTAGGGCTGGCTCTTCCAGAACCTCATTTGACACTGGGCGGCAGCGACCGGGTGGCGGGGGGCGCGGGGTGGGGAGCAGGGATGATGCCGTCCCTCTTCCGTCCCCAGGGAGCGCTGGGGCCCTCCCTGCCTGCCAGGCCACACCTGTGCAGTGGAGCAGCCGTCCCCGTCTCGCCTGCCCAGCCCCAGATGACAGCAGCCCAGAGGCGGTCCTCTGCCACCTGCACTGCTCACCTTCTCCGAGGAGGTCGGGAGTGGGGCTGAAGGGTCCCGGGGGCAGGTTCCAGGCCAGCTCCTCCAGCAGGCCCAGCAGGCCTTTTACCTCTGTCCCCAGGTGATCCACGGTCTTCTCTACCATCTAGAGTGGGAAAGGGGGTAAAGTCGAGGACAGGAGTGGTTCCACGTTCTGCTTCATCAGCCAGGTCCTAAGAGCAGCTGGCGATCCAGTGCGGTGCAATGAGAAAGGACTAGGCGCTGCGGGACCTGGGTTTCCTTCACTCAGGCTCCTCCCCTACCTGCCTCAGTTTCCCCAGATGACAATACCCTGGGGGGCTCGCTCTCTAAGGTTCCTTCCTTTTTGGCACTCAGTCACAGGTTTGGATGAAGCGCCTGTGGAATACTCTCCCTTTTTGCCTTTGCAGACTGGAGCTCACATTCCTTTTGTTGTTCTGCCCCCTGGTGGTGTCTCTGCCAAATGACAAGTTTAGGATTCTGAAATTTACTCAGGGTTCTTAATGATTTTTCCCTGTGTGTGCCATGGATACCACTGGCAGTGTGGTGAAGCCTACAGACCTCTTCTCAGAATAATGCCTTAAATGCGAAAAATAAAACATATAGAATTACCAAGGGCACCAATTGCATTAAAATATTCAAGTATTAGGCCGGGCGTGGTGTCTCATGCCTGTAATCCCAGCACTTTCGGAGGCCGAGGCAGGCAGATCACTGGAGGTCAGGAGTTCGAGATTAGCCTAGTCAACATGGTGAAACCCTGCCTCTACTAAAAATACAAAAAGAAGCCAGGTGTGGTAGTGCCCGTCTGTAGTCCCAGCTACTCGGGAGGCTGAGGCAAGAGAATCACTTGAACCGGGAGGTGGAGGTTGCAGTGAGCTGAGACCACACCATTGCACTCCAGCCTGGGTGACAGAGTGAGACTCTACCACAAAAAAAAAAAAAAAAAAAGAAAAAGAAAAAAGAAAAAAAAATTCAAGGATTTAAAATTAAACTTTTTGGCACAGCATGGTGGCTCCCGCCTGTAATCCCAGCACTTTGGGAGGCTGAGGTGAGATCTCTTGAGGTCAGGAGTTTGAGACCAGCCTGGCCAACATGGTGAAACCCCATCTCTACCAAAAGTACAAAAAATTAGCTGGGCATGGTAAGTACAAAAAATTAGCTGGGCATAGTGGTGCATGCCTGTAGTCCCAGCTACTTGGGAGGTTGAGGCACAAGAATCACTGGAACCTGGGAGGCAGAGGATGCAGTGAGCCAAGACTGTACCATGCACTCCAGGCTGGGTGACAGAGACTCTGTCAAAAAAAAAATTAATTTTTTGAGTAATATATGTATTGGCCGGGCAAAGTGACTCATGCCTGTAATCCCAGCACCTTGGGGGGCCGAGGTGGGTGAATGGCTTGAGCTCAGGAGTTCAAGACCAGCCTGGGCAGCATAGCAAAACCTTGCCTCTACAAAAAAATACAAAAATTAGTCAGGCATGGTGGCACATGTGCCGGTAGTCCCAGCTACTTGGAAGACTGAGGTGGGAGGATCGCTTGAGCCTGGGAAATGGAAGTTGCAGAGAACCGAGACTGCACTACGGCACTCCAGCCTGCTAGACAGAGAGAGACCCTTCCTCAAAAAAAAAAAGAAAAATGTATTTATTAACTCACTAAATCACATGATTTAACATCAGGCCTGCCCACAACTGAAATTTTGACACAAGGGTAAAAATGATATGTTGAGATATTCACAACTAGAGGCAGATGAAATTATCTGGATTTCTATTGATGACAAAGTTATAGTACTGTTAATACCACAGCTTGCTGTCTGTATTTATGATGAATGGGACACTCAATTTCAGTTAAAGTCTTGTGACAATAAAGATGTAAACGTTTCCCCACACAAGTTAGGAATCATGACTATATAACAAAACAGTGACTGAATTTCCACCTTCCCATCCAGTAACGATGTTGAAATATCCGGCGGGGGGGGGGGGGGCGGATAAGCAAGGCCTTAGGAGAGGCAGAGTCCACTGGGGGCTGGGCAGCCTGGCAACCCAGATGCGAGGATGATGTTGGACAAGGTGGTCACAGGGCAGGATTGGCCTGGATGTCCTCACATTCCAAAGCAAGCCTGCATCTGCCCATAAAAACACCATTCTAGGTCCTGAACCCGCATGCCCTTCCAAATCACCCTGTTACCTCCTCCATGACATCTAGACGGCGTTGCACAGCCATATGTCTGTCACACACTGTGCTCTGAGCTGAATCTCCTCGTGGAGGGCTGAAGGGTTCTGCAGCTGTGGAAAAACGAGTCTTTTCACTGTGGGACCCTTAGTTTTCCATAATGCCAGAGACTCCTGTAAACACTGGGCTCAAGTGGGGTCAGTCCTCAAGGCAAACGCAAGAGCAAGCAATGGAAGGCCCAGGTGGGGGTCAGTGTACGAGTGTCAGCCATCTCAATCCCACCAGTCTCTACAGTCACAGCCACCTACAGACCCAGATGAACTTCCTCAAGGAGGTGAAGCCCAGGGAGGAAGGGAGTACGGGCTTCAGCCAGGGAGCTGCAATGATGGAGGGGTCTGAAAGAGCATGGCTCACTGTGTAAACCCTGCAGGGAGCCTGCAGTGGCTGGAGATACAGGATGGGCGGGAGAGAGACTGGAGAGGGAAGTCTTGGAAATGAAGCCAAGGGGGTAGAGTTTTAACCCAGGGGCTTTAATAAACCAGTTCTGATGCTTGTTTTGTTTGTTTGCTTGTTTGTTTGTTCTGAGACAGAGTCTCGCTCTGTCGTCCAGGCTGAAGTGCAATGGTGCAATCTTGGCTCACTCCAACCTCCGCCTCCTGGGTTCAAGCGATTCTCCTGCCTCAGCCTCCCAAGTAGCTGGGATTACAAGTCCTGCCACCACGCCCTGCTAATTTTTGTATTTTTAGTAGAGACAGGGTTTCACCATGTAGGTCAGGCTGATCTCAAACTCCTGACCTCAGGTGATCCGCCCGCCTCGGCCTTCCAAAATGCTGGGATTACAGGTGTGAGCCACCATGCCAGGCCAAGGGAGTTTATTTTAACAGAAAAGTAGCAGGGTCAAACATGAATTTTTAAAATAGAGGGAATAGATTGGAGGGAGATGCCTTTGAAGGCAGGAGGTTACTGCAGCAATCAGGATAAGAGGGGTGAGGGAGAAGTGATAAGCAGAAGCAGGAGCTGTAGGAATAGTGAGGAAGGAAATGAGAGGAGATATTTTAGTAGCAGCATTGACGCTGGAAACCCATTAGTAACAGTTGGCATGTGATGAGCGCTTACCATGCACCATGTAGGGTGCTAACTTAACCTCTCCAACAACCTGTTGTTATGCCCAATCTACACATAGGAAAACTGATGCACAGAAGGGTGAAAGGATGTGTCCAAAGTCACTACTCATAAGCAGAGGATCTGCCATTCAACTCGCTCAACTCCTGATTCACCATTGTTCTTCTTGAGTTAGCTCTTCCAGGCACCATCAACCCTCATAGCAGAAGTCTGAGAGCCCTGATTCCAAGTTCGGGTTTCAGAGTTGGTAACCCTGAGATGCCTGTGGGGCATCAGGGTGGCTGGAACCTTGGAGAACGCTGACACTCAGGAAGGAGGGTGCTGCCCCAGAAGTCAAGAGAAGCCAGGAGCTTTGTAGATTCTACAGAGGATGAAAAGGGTCAGCATGACCAAAAGCAGCGGGGAGGTGTAGCAAGTTAAGGACTGGAAAGAGAGCACAGAAAGGCCCTGCTAAATTTTACCCCAGCACTTTTAGGAGTGGTGGAAAAGCAGAGTTTGGATTACTGGGAGATGAGAAGGGAAGGTGAGGTTGGGGGTAGAAACTTGGAATCTGGAAAATTCCATGAAGCTTGGCTGTGAAGGAAGGGAGATTGGATCGCAAGGTCTAGAGAAGTATTTATGGTTGTCATTTTTTTTTTTTTAAGTATTGGAAAACACAACCATGCTTACAGCCTGAGGGACAGGAGGAAGACAGGAGAACCCAAGGAATGCACTTCCTGAACTGATGGGAGGCCCTGGATCCAGAGCAGGGGGGACCACATCTGGAAGGAAGACAGAGGAAATGCAGCAAAAACAGGCAAAGGCAAACCATTTAACTAGGGGCCAAAAAGTGGAGTGAGCTCCCACCTGATGGCCTCTGTTTACTCTGTGCAATAAGATGGAGATCACGTAGGGAGGAGAGCTAGATGTTACAATGACAAGAATTCTTTGAGTAGGTTGCTAAACACAGACATTAAAATAGTGACCATGGTGTCTGGAAATGGCAGCTCGTGCCTGTAATCCTAGCACTTTGGGAGGCCAAGTGGGAGGATCGCTTGAGGCCAGGAGTTCGAGACCAGCCTGGTCAACATAGTGAGACCCCATCTCTAAAAAGAAAAAATTTTTTAAGTTAAAAAAAATGGTGGCCATGATGGGAACATTTACACCACTGAAATCAATGACCCACACCCCTTTTTTTTTGAGAGCCAGTCTATCAGTGCACCACTAGGTAAGGGACTTGAATAAAGAGAGGGCTTCGAAAGAGGATGTGCAGAATGAGGGATGCAGTGTGGGAGGACCATGCAGAATGAGTTGGCATCAACAAGGAATCCTGGAAGCACGAGTCCTCCCCCAGCAATGCTCCATAGTCTGGGCGTAGAGCAGCAAAGACAGATGGCTGGATGGAGCTGAAACCTAGGAGTCTGCAGGATGGATGTGGTGGAGGCAAGGGGCCAAGGAACTGAGATTTGGCCAGTCAGGGGTTTAGGACAGGAGCCCTGGAATCCAGCTGGAATAAGGAAGGAAATGAGGCCAAGAAGGGGGCCAATAAATTGGGAGAGACGGGGGCTGAAGAGACGGAGGTCTTAGGAATCACACAAGGAACAAGAGGTAAAGAATATTGCAATTTTAGCTTTTAGAGGTAGAGCAGCTTCAGATAGTGACAATATTAAGGCTGTGGCCATGGATGTGAGCATCCAAAGCTCAATGGGGGGAGACAGTTATGGAACTTGATCTCTCTACGTGCAATGCTTGTAGCTGTAAGGCCTTGGTGTTGGAAGGGTTGGCCAAGGGGCCACCTGCAGTTGTCTAGAAGTGGGGCAGGTCTTGAGGTAAGACAGAGCTGGTGATGGATGTGTAACTCTGAGAGGCCGAGTGATTTGCCCAAGATCACACCATCTGCAAATGCCTGGACCTCAGGCACCCTGACCTCCCGGCCTCATCTCAGCAAGGTGGAGCCCCCTACCCTGTGAGTTTCTGATTCCAACTCTATCTAGCTCTCAGCTCTTCCACTCAGGGATAAGAACAAGACCACGGACAAAATGTCCTTCCACTCTGAGCATCTTTTGTGGAGAACAATCTGTTTTTCAAATTATCCTTTCCATTATTTCCCTCCACTGAACTTAGAAAAGACTTTTCAAAAGATAATGGTGTTATTGTTGAATCTGGGGAGGGAGGAGGACATCATAATGGTGCTTTGGTTATTTTTTTAAGGAGAGTCCTTTAAAGACGTATACTGAAATATTTACAGATGAAAGGCTGTGCTGTCTTGGATTTACTTCCAAAGTAAATAATTCAGGCCTTGGTGGGGATGGGGGAGAGGCATGCGTGGATGTTTAGAGCCAACAGGATGGGCTGAGAGTTGCTAATTGTTGAAGCTGGGTGATGAGCACATGGGGTCGCATTCAGCGATTCTGTCTACTGTTGTGTGCACAGTTTGAAATGTTCCATAACACAAGTCTGATGGGGTTGTCAGCAGAAAGCAGCAGCCATCGTGGGCTGCAGGCATCCATGTAAAATATTCAGAGACAGAGAGGCCCCTGGAGGCTATGCTCTATCCTGGCCCCACATCCTGAGAAGGCCCTTGAGAGGCAGGAGCAAGTCTAGAGGAGGCTATGGGAAGGGACTCCTTTTTTTTTTTTTTTTCAGACAGAGTCTCACTCTGTCACCCAGGCTGAAATGCAGTGGCACGGTCATGGCTCACTACAACCTCTTCTTCCCGGGTTCAAGCAATTCTCCCACCTCAGCCTCCAGAGTGGCTGGAACTACAGGCACACACCACCATGCCTGGCTACGTTTTGTAATTTTTGTAGGGATGGGGTTTCACTGTGTTGCCCAGGCTAAGCTCAAACCCCTGGGCTTAAGTGATCCACCTGCCTCGGCCTCCCAAAGTGCTGGGATTATAGGTGTGAACCACCACACCCAGTCTGGGACTCCAAATTTTAACTCCATTGTCTCAGCTAAAACTGGGCTGCTCAGCTTGGAGAGGAAAAGCTCTGAGGGGGCCGGAAGAGCTGTTCCCCACAGACAGAGTGGCTGTCCTGGGGGAAGGCCTGTCGTCATAAGTCTGTGGATACCCATACCTCCTGCTGGCTCTGTCCAGAGGCCTTTGGCCAAGCCTTTCCCCTGAGGCTCACCTGCCCTCTCCCAGACCCTAGCCACTCTCCCCTCACATACTTCCTCCAGGCTTAGGCCAGAGGAATGCGGTGTGACCCTGCCAGCCAAGTGGGAGTCTGGCGGCTTTAGAAGTCAGGAACAACCAGAGCCTGCTTCTCTCCACTGGCCTAAAACACCCTGTTCTCTACATGTCTGTGATGAGGTCTAACTTGGCTCCAAAACCCCTCCAGGGAAAAGGCTGGGCTGAGGTCACTCCCAACATGGCTCAGCACTAATCCTTCACATCTGGACAAAACTGTGCTCTGTGCACCCCGGAGCAACTGTCCATGAGCTCATCGGGGCCTCCACGGAGTGCATCTGAGAGAGCAAGCTTGGAGCAGGGCCTGACATTGTACTGCCTGCTCCCTCCACACCAGCGTCCTCACCACAGCGCTGACTTGAACGCATCATGGTAGAAAACAAGCTGGAGACCCCTGTTCTCAGCCTGGTTCAGCCACTAATGATTGTGGGATTGTGAGAAAGTTTCTTCTCCTCCCTGAGCCTCTGCTGCCTCCTCCATAAAATGGGGTAGGGTAGGCCCGAGGCCCTGACTCCCCTGTGTAGTGCATCCTTAATTCTTCTCTGTCTTTTGGAGGCTGCAGAGAGGCCTCAAGAGGCCTACAAGAGCTGGGCTCAGTGGTTCACACCTGTAATCCCAGAGCTTTAGGAGGCTGAGGCAGGAGGATCACTTGAAGCCAGAAGTTTGAGGCCACCCTGGGCAACACAGTGAGATTCTGTTTCTACAAAATAAATAAATAAATAAATAAATAAATAAATAAATAAATAAATAAATAAAAATAAAAAAATTAGCCTAGATTGGTGGCATATACTTGTAGTCTCAGTTATTTGGAAAACTGAGGTGGGAGAACTGCTTGAGCCCAGGAGTTTGAGACTACAGTCAGCTACGATTGCACCACTGCACTGCAGCCTGGGTGACAGTGAAAAACCCTGTCTTGTAAAAAAAAATAAATAAATAAAAATAAAATAGTAGACACGCATATGCACCCACAGGGCTGTCAGTGGCTCAGACAAGGGGAGTGGAAAAGGCTGAAGGATTATGATAATTAACCCTGAACAGCCAAGGCTGTGGCTCCGCAGGGCTCCCTTCCTTCCTTTCCTCCTGCTCTCCCAGGCCCTGCCAGTTGGGAAATGGACCTCCTTGGATGCTGCGTTGTTTTCTCTGGCCCGGCTCCTGCTTGGGGCCTGATGTGCACCCTGGATGGTGGCCACGGGCGGGGCATCCTGTGCTGGTGAGAACAGGCTGCTGTGGGGCCTGGAGGCCCCACGGGAGGGCTGGGCTGGGCTGGCTGCCCCAGTTGAAGAGACGTGGCCGCTGGGTCCCATCCTCTGAGGCGGAAGTACCGCTCCTTCTACTTACAGGCCTTACAGGGAGACCTTTTTTATCTGGACCCAAACAGTAAGAAAGTGCCACAGCGCAGATGATTTCTGCATGTTGGGTGATGAGAAATGTTTTCTCAGTGGCATCTCTGAAAGGTGCTGCTGTATCTTCTGAATTGTCAAAGTCACACTCTGCTTTGAAAAGCAACCCTGGCCACTTGGTGGTTAATTATATTTGACCACATTCAATATAATAGAATAATAAATTTACCACATCCAATATTTGTATTAAAATGTATGATTCATTCAAAATCATCCATGGGTTTTGATGATTTTTGAAAGCTGCAGAACACTATTCTTCAAGTGATTCTATAAAAAACTCCAAAATATTCTTCAAGTGATTCTATAAAAAACTCCAAAATACAGGCCGGGCGTGGTGGCTCATGGTCTAAAAAGCTATCAGGGATAAAGTTTTCTCTGAGTGCTGTTAAAAGAAACCAAGACTGCGGCCCAGCGTGGTGGCTCATGCCTGTAATCCCAGCACTTTGGGAGGCTGAGGAAGGCTGATCACTTGATGTCAGGAGTTCGAGACCAGCCTGGCCAACATGGTGAAACCCACCCCCGCCGTCCCCGTCTCTACTAAAAAATGCAAAAATTAGCCTGGCGTGGTGGTGCGCATCTGTAATCCCAGCTACTCAGGAGGCTGAGGCACGGGAATTGCTTGAACCTGGGAGGCAGAGGTTGTGATGAGCCAAGATCACACCAGTGCACTCCACCCGGGATGACAAAACAAGACTCTGTCTCAAAAAAAAAAAAAAAAAAAAAAGAAAGAAAGAAAAGAAAAGAAAGAAAGAAACCAAGGTTGGAAGTCGGACATGCTAGAGATAGCTCTCCATTTATAGAAAATATAAGGGGTGGAGGTATTTAAATGACATCAAAGGGATGCAATTAGCAAAATCTAAAAGTGGAAAACTTTACAGGACAAACTTAGTTTCTTCAACAACAACAAAAATTTAAGTAAAAAAAAGGGGAGAGAAAACTTACATATTTAAAGAGATCTAATAGACATATTGACCAAATGCAGTGTATGTAACCTTATTTGGATTAAACAAATGAATTGCAAAAAGATATGACACAATCAATCAAGGACATTTGAACAGTGATTGAATATTTAATGATATTCAGTCACGGCTTTTGGAGTGTGATCATGGCATTGCAGTTGTGTTTATTAAAAGAGTGTTTATAGATGAAAATACATGATGCCAGGCCAGGCGCTGTGGCTCACATCTATAATCCCAACACTTTGGGAGGCCGAGGCGGGGGGATCATCTGAGTTTGGGAGTTCGAGACCAGTCTGGCCAACATGGTGAAATCCTGTGTGTACTAAAAATACCAAAAGTAGTCAGGTATGATGGTGCTTGCCTGTAGTCCCAGCTACTTGGGAGGCTGAGGCAGGATAATCAGTTGAACCCAGGAGGCGGAGGTTGCAGTGAGCTGAGATTGCACCACTGCATTCTAGCATGGGTGACAGAATGAGACACTGTCTCAAAAAAAAAAAAGAAGGAAGAAAAGAAAAGAAAATACACAATGCCTGGATTTCCTTTAAAATAATCCAGGGAGGGGAGAGAGGGTGGAAACTATAGATGAGATAAAACTGCCTATGAACTGATACTTGTTGAAGTAGGGGTGATAAGTACCTTATATGATTCTTTCATATACTATTATTTTGTGTCTTTTTGTATCCAAAAGTTTTCTTAATCAAAAGTTAAGATATGTCATCTAAAATCTGAAAGATTATGCACAAAAATGTATGAAATCAGTGTGAAATTACACTAATACATGAATACTTTCTTCCTTTTCTTCTTCTTCTTCTTTTTTTTGAGACAGAATCTTGGTCTGTCACCCAAGCTGGATTGCCGTGGCTTCATCTCGGCTCACTGCAACCTCCACCTCCCAGGTTCAAGTGATTCTCCTGCCTCAGCCTCCTGAGTAGCTGGGACTACAGGTATGTGCCACCACGCCCGGCTAATTATTGTATTTTTAACAGAGACAGGGTTTCACCGTGTTAGCCAAGCTGGTCTTGATCTCCTGACCTCGTGATCCCCCCGCCTGAGAGGGAGGTGGGGGGAAGAAAGTGAACAGTGAAAGGCAAGGAACCCAGCTAATGAAGTACCCAGACAGCCTCTCCCTTCGGCACAGCTCTCTACCTCCACCCGGTCCCCGATCTCCACCCATAACAGCTCAGTTCCCCAGAGAAGCTCCCTGGAAACTGGGAGGTGACTTCTTCATCAACCGCAGAACCACCTGAGGCCACCTGGCAGGTGAATAGGTGGCCTTTCTCCTGGGCCCCCCGCCTGGTTCTTTAAGGCTGTGCTGGGCTAGCCTGGGTCAGTCACCCTTTGGAGTCTGGCTTGTTATGCAATGTCCTATAAAGCCAGGCCTGAGCCTCCACTGGCCCTCTGAGAGGGAGCTGGCCTCCTGGGCTGCCTCACTCAGCAGCTGTGACCTCCCACTCCAGATCCTGGCTCCTTTTCTCTTGCCAGCTCTACTCCGGGCATCAAGCTTCTCTCTCTCTCCTTTTTGGTCTCTCTCAAATCTTTCTCTTTTCTTCAATATCCTCTCTCCCTCCACCCCTTGCCATTTCAATCACTCTTTCTCTTTCCTTCTTCTTCTGTCTCTCAAACTCCTTTTTCTTTCTATCCTAGTTCATATTTGTTCAGGGAAACCCTCTTTCTGTCTCGGCCTCTCCTTTTCCTTTTCACTGTTTATTCTTTCCTCTCTCCTTTATCCCTCCGTTGCTCTACTTCTCTGCCTTTTTCTGAGTCTGTTTCCTCTCAATCTTTCTCTCCATCCCTCCCTCCCTCCCTGCATCTGCCTCTCTCTCCATCTCGCTGCTGTGTCCAGCTCTCTCTCTGTGTCGCTCTCTTGCTCATTCCTTCCTCGCCATCTGCGGGTCTCCCCGGCTCCAGGTCCCCTGTCGCGCCCCGTGCCCCACTCACCGGCCAAAGAGCCCGCGGCGCGGAGCAGGGCCAGCCCGGCCAGCGCGCAGAGCAGGGGCCGCATGGTGCCGGCCCGGCAGAGCGCAGCGCCGCGTCTGCCCGCAGCCGCCCTTCCCGGATCGCGCCCGGCCGGCCCGGGAGGAAATGCTCTCAGTTCGAGCCAAAATTCCTGGGCGGCTCCGGGCTTTCTGGCTTGAGAGAACCCGCCCCCTCCAGAGGCCCCTCTGCATCCCATGGGCAGCGCGGAGCCCAGAGACCCCAGGAGCTGAGGCACCGACGTGCCACCTGGGCGCCTCCCGAGGAAGGGGCCGCCCCCTCCCCGAGTCCCCGCGCCTCCTGAGGGCCCGGGGGGTGAGGGGGATTGGGTGAGGTCTTGGACTCAAGGCGACCGAGCCTGGGGTCAGGGGTTTGTTGTGAGCCCGTTTCACAGGCGGGCAGACTAAGATTCGGAGAGAAGTGTGTACCTTGGCATCACTCTCAGCCACGGCACAGGATCTGAACCCCTGTCTCCCGGGAGTGTGGAAGCTTTTCTCTGTCCACCTACGAGCAACAAATTAATTCTAATTACATGGAACAGTGTCTGCCCCTAAGAAGGAGACCCAGAAACTCACTGCTCTGGTAAGGGAGTGATAGCAATGTGAAAAGGTACTTTTCAAAAAAAAAAAGGTAAAATCGTGACTCTTGTAAAGACATGAAATTAGCATATACTAAAGATTTTATTTAATTCATTATTAATGAGGGGACAAGTAAGATGGTACAAGCAGCCCAAAGTTTAGAACACAGTACTGGAAACTTCCCCTGTGGGACATGACCATCCAACAAGTGCAGCAACAAATTGAGTTTTAGTGAAAGCACAAAAGCAAAAAAGCTGCAGCTCTAACTTCTCTGCTGCAGAGCCCTGAGCGCCTTGCCTGGCTGTCAGTGGAACGCTTTCATCACCAAGCCTGGGAGAATGCCTTTGTCCATCCAGGGTCCCCATTGGGGTTGCCTGGAGCCCTTGCAGATCAAGGCTGCCTCTCTGCCTTCTGTGTTCGTGGCTGTGGCTACGCAATTGTCCAAAACAGTCACCACGCTAACCAGTGATCCAGTTCTCACTCCCTCCTCCAGAGCAAGATAATAGCCTCAGACAGAGAAATTTTGGTTCTGAACCCGAGAATGTGAGACAGACTCAGATCTCAATCTTTTAAAAGCCTTCGAGGAGATTATGATGCCCACATGAGCTGGCTCAGAAGAAGAATTTATTTCAGAAATGCCAAGAATTTCTCACGCTTGGTGGTAGGACATTCCTTGATAGTTTAGCCAGGTGGGAAGTTGTCAAAGAACTGCCAAACCCATAAGGATTCTTGTAGCTCAGAGCCAGTGGACTACCTTATATTTTGAATGTAAGATTAAGAAAACACATACACACACACACACACACACAAAACATATACAATACATTATTGTTGTAGTAGAGCATAAAGTAACTGAGTATACAGAGTAAAACATGAAAGTCTTTTCTGTTTTGATTTAATTTAATGTAACTTAATTTAGGAGAGCTAAATAATTAAACATGAGGCCAAAGTACGTAAGAAAGTGGCAGTCTTTTATTGCAAATATGCACACACTCTGGGGCCAGGTTCTCTGGTCCTCAGGTGTGGGGGGCCAGGGAAGTCGCCCCAGAGGCTCTGGGGTGATGTTCTCTGGTCCACAAATGCCAGGGCGAAGAAGTCACCCTGGCTCCTGCCGGTGGCAGACTTTTATGCATTGGTACTGGAAGGGGGAGGGCAGTGGGCGGGATAAGGGTGTGATAGGAGCGTCTCTGTAGGCCTGGCCGGGTAAGTTTCGATCTCTTCGGATTGACATCACCTGGCGCATGCTCGGTTGATCTGCATCTTCCCGGGGCGGGCTGCATTTTCCCCCGCGAGGGAAACTTGGTGAGGAAGAACCCGGAAGCAACATGGATTATGCCTTCTTGTTCACCTTCCTCCATCTTGTCCTTTCTCCTTCACCCATTTTCTTTTTTTTTTTTTTTTTTTTTTTTGAGACGGAGTCTCGCTGTGTCGCCCAGGCTGGAGTGCAGCGGCCGGATCTCAGCTCACTGCAAGCTCTGCCTCTCGGGTTTACGCCATTCTCCTGCCTCAGCCTCCCCAGTAGCTGGGACTGCAGGCGCCCGCCACCTCGCCCGGCTAGTTTTTTTGTATTTTTTAGTAGAGACGGGGTTTCACCGTGTTAACCAGGATGCTCTCGATCTCCTGACCTTGTGATCCGCCGGTCTCGGCCTCCCAAAGTGCTGGGATTACAGGCTTGAGCCACTGCGCCCGGCCGAAAGTCTTTTCTTTTAAGAATTCCCTCTGTCCAACCATTCAGGTCCAGTTCCTTTGACTTGGTAGGCTCTGCCTGTTCCCAGTCTATGCATTCCCCATCTATCTAATGTATAATCAGACACAAACGTATATACATGAGATCAAGTCATAGATATTTTGAAGATTTGCTTTCATTCATGTTTATCTCAGTCATAACGTTAAATCTTGGCTGGGTGCAGTGGCTCACGCCTGTAATCCCAGCACTTTGGTAGACCGAGGTGGGTGGACCACCTGAGGTCAGGAATTTGAGATGAGCCTGGCCAACATGGTGAAACTCGGTCTCTGCTAAAAATACAAAAAAATTAGCAGGGCATGGTTGGGGGCCTGTAGTCCCAGCTACTCAGGAGGCTGAGGCAGGAGAATCAGAATCCAGAAGGTGGAAGTGGCAGTGAGCCAAGATTGCACCAGTGCATTCCAGCCTGGGTAACAGAGCAAGACTCCGTCTTAAAAAAAAAAAAATAATAATAATATTGGAGATCAATCTATGTGAGTACAGATAAATCCACTTCATTCCTTTTAAGAGTTACAAAATATCCCATGAATGGATACAAGCAGCATTATTTATCCAAACAGTCCCCTATTGACGGACATGTAGATTGCTTCCTTTTTCTCTCCAATATAAAATAAGCTTTAATAAACATACTTTTGCATATATCTTTATGTACAAAGTACATATTCATGTATTTCTGAAAGGCTGGAAGAGAAATCATTGCATCAAAGGACTTTTTACATTTTGCCAGGTAGGCCGAAAACTGTTCCCCAAATTGTCACAAAGCCCACAGGAGGGACAGGGGTCTTCCAGCGCTGTTCCAAGGTGCACCTGAGCATATGTTAGTCTAGGTAGGAATTGGGCTGCAGGGGGCGCCATTTACATAAAATACTTCTGGATTGGCGATACCTGAAGTGTAAACCTAGCGATCACCTACATTCTCCAACACTGGATATTTATTATTTAAAATTTTGACAGCTTGATGACGGAAAATGTTACCTTGTTATTATTTTTATTTACATGCTATTTATTATGAGTGAGGTTAAGCTTTATTTGCCTCTTTGATCTTTTTTCTATTTTCCTCCCTTTCCTTGATATGCTCTGATTAATGCAGTGCCTGTTACATATGTTGGCAATGTCTTCTTCCAGCCTTCCATTATCTTTAAGTGTCTTGGTGGTGTCTTTCAGCATTCAGAAGTTTTGAATATTAGATAGCCAAATCTCTCAATGTTTTCTTTTATGGCTTATAGAGTTTACAACTTACTTATGATTCCTCGAATCAAGGCTGTGAAGATATTTCTCTATGTTTCCTTCAAATCGTTTTAAGGTTTTCTCAAGGTCTAATGTCTAATCCATCTAGAATTTTTATGTGGTTGCAAGGAAGGAATCAAACTTAAATTTCTCCCTAAATGAGTATCCAAATGTCCTAATGCTCTTTATCGCCTAGTCCATCCTTTTACCACTACTTTGAACATAAAGTAGTTTGCTAGCTACTCACTTCCAAGGGGAGTTCTGGGAAAATCTCTCTGCATCATGTCTGTCACAAGGTCAAGGAAACAAAAATGCAAAATAGACATAATTTCAATAAATCCTGAAACCATATTTGATTAAATTAAACAGGCCTCCCTAACTTAAAAACAGTAATAACAACAAACTTAGGATAAAAATAAAGGAAATAATGGGACATTTCCTTAACAAGATAACTCTTTTTAATTTTTATATTTATAGCTTTTCAAATTAAAAAAAAATAAAAATAGAGATGAGGGGTCTTGCTGTGTTGCCCAGGCTGGTCTCAAACACCTGGGCTCAAGTGATCCTCGCCTCAGCTTCCCAAAGTGCTGGGATTACAAGAATGAGCCACCATGCCCGGCCAATGACTTTTATCTTAAATAGTTCATATGTACATACCAGAGAAAGGAGAAATGTATTCTTTATTAAATCAGGAATGAGGTAAAGATGCCATTATTGGCCAGTCATGGTGGCTCATGCCTATAATCCCAGCACTTTGGGAGGCCAAGGTTGGAGGATCACTTGAGCCCAGGAGTTCGAAACCAGCCTTGGCAACACAGCATGACTCCACCTCTACTAAAAATTAAAAAAAACCCCACACATTAGCCGGGCGTTGTGGCACGTACCTATTACTGGGGAGGCTGAAGCAGGAAGATCGCTTAAGCCTAGTAGTTTAAGGCTGCAGTGAGCTATGATCACACCACTGCACCCCAGCCTGGGTGACAGAGTGAGACACTGTTCTAAAAAATAATAATAATTAAAAAATTTAAATTAAATTTAAAAATAAAAAAAATAAAAAAAGATGCCATTATCAACAAGTGTTTGGCTGGGCATGGTGGCTCACGCTTGTAATCCCAGCACTTTGGGAGACAGAGGCAGGTGGATCACTTAAGGTCAGGAGTTCAAGACCAGCCTGGTCAACATGGAACCCTGTCTCCACTAAAAATACAAAAATTAGCCCGGCGTGGTAGCACATGCCTATAATCCCAGCTACTAGGGAGGCTCAGGCAGAATTGCTTGAACCCAGGAGGCAGAGGTTTCAGTGAGCTGAGATCGTGCCATTGCACTCCAGCCTGGGCGACAGAGTAAGACTTTGTCTCAAAATAAATAAATAAATAAAATTTAAGATAAGTGTTTGGAAATCAATTTATTTCCGTATACCAACAGAAACCAGCCCAAACATGTAAAAGAAAACTCCTGGGCAAAATGATACTATGGAGCCAGTGGACCCAGTTAACAAACCTCCTCCTTCTAATATTCTCGAAAGTGACCAGTGAAATTAAAGATAGGGGAGACTGGCATCAGTGGCAGGAACTAGAGAAATATGCCAACCATATGCCAGGCCTCAAAGCAAGGTGGTTAGCCAGTTGGATCTAATCATACCTCTTATTATTTATTATTATTCTATTATTTGCTAAACTTCTCTGAATCTGGTATTGTGCTAAGGCTGTATATGCATTATCCTATTTAATCCTTGCATCAGTAAACCTATCAAGTAGATATCCTTATCCCCATTAAAAAGAATAAGATCTATTAAATATATCTGATTCAAGGGTAGAGGGTGGCTGATCCCAGTTTGGAAGCTAGGTAGATCTGATTCCAAAATTCATGGTCCTCAGCATGATCAGGCCTCTTGACTCTCAAGTCCCAGGAAAGGCACTAAATAGAGAATCTGAAGAAGAGTGGAGGTAAGAAAGGGACAAATGGGATACGGGGGGTGTAGAGTGGCAAGCCCCGTGCAGTTAGGGGAGAACGCTCATAACCACCTGCATGAATAAAGTGCCCTAATGTGCAGACGTTTCTTTTTCACTTAATTCTTCCATGACCCTGGCAGGTAGCCTCACAAACCACGCAGATTGTGACGGTACCTGCCAGGGCCATGGGAGCATACAGAATGTGAGGCTTGGAGAAGTTAGGAGGTGGCCCAGGGCACACAGAGACTAGTTAGGGATTTGGGGATTTGCCTCCCAGGCGCCTGTGCTGCCTCCACAGGCAATGCTACAGGATGTGCTCAGGTCCTCCCAGCCTGACTGGGCCGGGGCACAAGTGGTGGGAAATCTGGCAGGGGCTTTCTCTCCCAACCCATACGCAAAGGGAATGGGCCAAAGGAAACAGGAAATAGGGGCTGGTCATCTCTCTGGGGAGAAAGATGGGGTGAGAGCACAGCCCAATTAAAAGAGCCTCAGTGGCTGAGAGGGCCTGAGCTGCACAAAGCCTTCTTGTCTTCTCCCTTGGGCACAAGAGAGGATTTCCAGAGGTACCAGGAAGACCCATGCCAGGAGAGCTCTCAGTGGGCACAGGGCAAGGCTAGCCCACTCTCTGCACAGATGGAGAGGGGCTACTATACCAAGGCACAGAAGTTATAGCCAGAGAAACTGAGCCAGTGAAGTGTGGATGTCTCTCTTGGGGGAAGGAAAAGGAGGGGGCGACTCGACGGGTTGAGATTTAAATTTTTGGGGGGTTGGATGCAGTGGCTCACTCCTGTAATCCTAGCACTTTAGGAGGCTGAGGCGGGAGGATGACTTGAGTTCAGGAGTTCAAGATCAGCCTGGACAACACAACCATACTCTGTCTCTACAAAAAAATTTAAAAATTAGCCGGGTGTGGTGGCACACACCTGTAGTCCCAGCTATTCTGGAGGCTGATATGGAAGGATGGCAGGAGCTTGGGAAGTCGAGGCTGTAGTAAACTATGATTACTGCATGTCAGCCTGGGCGGCAGAGTGAGATCCATCTCAAAAAAAAGAAAAAAATAAGATTTTTGTTTCTTTTTCTTTCTTTCTTTTTTTTTTTTGGTTCCCAAGTTTTATTCAAGAATTCATACAAAATATTCCAGATAAATGAAATTTAATCCTTGTCTTCCTCCTCTTTCTCGTCCTGGTTAATTTGGAAGTAACGTGATTCATAACTCTCTTTGCTGTTAGCAGCTATGCAAACCAATCATGTAGATTATTCTTCTTCAAATATTTTTATGCAAACCAATCACGTAGATTACTCTTCTTCAAATATTTTTTGGTGTGATATTTCAAATACCTTTGGAAAAAGGCACCTCAGATGTCACGGTGATCTTTCTCTTGCTCCTTTTGAAGGTCACCACCCCTCTGCCAAGTTTCCCAGCTTTTCAGTTCACTTTGATCCTCTCTTGCAGAAACTGCTCCAAATTGGCAGCGTCCATGATTCCATCTTCTACGGGGTGGGTGCAATCAAGAATGAACTTCAGAACCTGCTTCTTTTTTTTTGCCCCCCTTTACCACAAGCTTTTTCACAGGTGCCATGGCAGCAGTGGAGGCAGAAAGAGACCTGTTTCTTTTTAAATTGTTATTAATTTTATAAAATTTCAGTAGCTTTGGGGGTACAAGTTATATTTGGTTACATGAATGAATTGTATAATGGTGAATTCTGAGATTTTAGTGCATGCACCACCCAAGTAGTGTTCATCATACCCAATATGTAGTATTTCATCCAACACTCCCCACCCATCCTCTCCCTTCTGAGTTTCCAGAGTCCATTATATCCCTCTGTATGTCTCTGTGTCCTCATAGCTTAGCTCTCACTTATAAGTGAGAACATGTGGTATTTGGTTTTCCATTCCTGAGTTACTTCACTTAAAATAATGGTCTCCAACTCCATCCAAGTTGCTTCAAAAGACATTATTTCGTTCCTTGTTATGGCTGAGTAGTAGTCCATGGTGTATATATACCACATTTTCTTTAGCCACTCATTGGTCAGTGGGCACTTAAGGTGGTTCTGTACCTTGGGAATTATGAATTGTGCTGCAGTAAGCATACCCCCTTTAATCTGCCCCCTTTCTCACATGTGGCCCTGAATCCTCCCAGGTAGGAGATGTGGGAAGATGGGAAGATCTGCTTGGTACAGGGAGAAGCCAAGTATAGAGTGAGGGTGGAGGTTTAATATTAACAGTTATGGCTGGGCATGGTGGCTCATGCCTATAATCCCAGCACTTCCGGAGGCCAAGGTGGTCGGATCACCTGAAATCAGGAGTTTGAAACCAGCCTGGCCAACATGGCGAAACCCTGTCTGTACTAAAAAAAAAAAGAAAGAAAGAAAAAAAAATACAAAAGTTAGCCAGGTGTGGTGGCACATGCCTGTAATCCCAGCTACTCGGGAGGCTGAGGCATGAGAATTGCTTAAACCCGGGAAGCGGAGGTTGCAGTGAGCTGAGATTGCACCACGGCACTCCAGCCTGCGTGACAGAGCAAGACTGTCTCAAAAAAAAAAAAAAAAAAAAAAAAGATATTGGCCGGGCACGGTGGTTCATCTTGTAATCCCCGCACTTTAGGAGGCCAAGGAAGGGGGATCACTCCAGGTCAGGAGTTCGAGACCAGCCTGGTCAACATGGTGAAACCCCGTCTCTATCAAAAATATTCTAAAAAAATTAGCTGGATGTGGTGGTGCGCACCTGTAATCCCAGCTACAGGAAGACTGAGGCAGGAGAATCGCTTGAACATGGGAGCAGAGGTTGCAGTGAGCCGAGATCGTGCCACTGCACTCCAGTCTGGGTGCAGAGCCAGTCTCTATCTCAAAAATAATAAGAAGAATATTAACAGTTATAATATCAATAGTTATAATCCTGATAGCCAACATTCATGATTTTGACTTCATGTCCAAGCTGGTGTGAAGTACTACATGGTCTGGTTTTTTTAATTTGTAAAAATTTTGTTATAGATTTATTTTCTTCTGATTGAAATATTTTTAATTTTTATGAGTACATAGTAGATATATATTTATGGAGCACATGAGATGTTCTGATGCAGGCATACAATGTGTAATAATTACCTCAGGGTAAATGGGGTATCTATCACCTCAACATTTATTATTTCTTTGTGTTGCAAACATTTCCAATTGTACTCTTTTAGTTACTTTTAAATGTACAGAGAAAAGGTACAGTAAAAATAAAAAGGAAAAACACAAAAATGTACAATAAATTATTGTTGACTATAATCACCTTGTTTTGCCATCAAATAGTAGATCTTATTCATTTTAACTATATATATTTCAACGGTTTTTGGAACAGGTGGTTTTTGGTTACATTGATAAGTTTTTTTTTTTTTTTGACACAAGTTCTCACTCTGTCACCCAGACTGGAGTGCAGTGGCACCATCTCGGCTCACTGCAACCTCTGCCTCCCAGGCTCAAGTGATTCTTCTGCCTCAGCCTTCAGAGTAGGTGGGATTACAGGCACACACTACTACCACCCAGCTAATTTTTGTATTTTTAGTAGAGACAGAGTTTCACCATGTTGGCCAGGCTGGTCTTGAACTCCTGACCTCAAATGATCCACCCACCTTGGCCTCCCAAAGTGCTGGGATTACAGGCGTGAGCCACTGCGCCTGGCCAACATAGATAAGTTATTTAGTGGCAATTTCTGAGATTTTGGTGCACCCATCACCTGAGCAGTATACACTGTATTCAGTGTGTAGTCTTCCATCCCTCACACCCTCCTACACTCTCTTCCCCAAGTCCCCAAGTCTATTGTATCATTCTTATGCATTGCGTCTTCATAGCTTAGCTCCCACTTACAAGTGAGAACATATGCTCTTTGGTTTTTCATTCCTGGGTTACTTCACTTAGAATAATGGTCTCTACCTCCATCCAGGCTGCTGCAAATGCCGTTATTTTATTCCTTTTTATGGCTGAGTAGTATTCCATGGCTACATAGTCTATTTTTCAGTTAATCTTGGCTGCTACCCTATGTGATGAGTTCTGTGATTATCCCTTAGCAATAATAGTTTTCCAACCAGGGTCTTTTGAAGTGATAAATCCACATTTAGAAGAGAAGAAAAGTGGCCTAAATTGAGGGTCCAGCAAAAGAACTCAGCCACCCATAGTGCCTGGTATCCACTTACTTGGTTTTGAGATGTTTTTGCAGTGGATTCACATTGCTAAGTGTCAATTCAGCTCATTGTGAAATCCATGACTATTTCCTGAGAATCCTATGATTCCTGAATTCCCTGTGGGCTTGGTGGGTAGGAGTGGTTTGGCATTTCCCTCAAGCTCTTTGAGAATTTTCTCTGCAATGCTCTCTAGGGAGATGATCTTATTTTGGCTCCTTGAGGTGAGAGTTGAAGTAAAATATAAACCGTCTGAAGACATTGCTTGGCTGACTGTTCAGAGCATTTCTGAATTAGTGTCTCTTAGTAAGGGAGGCAGAGGAACTGAGTTCAAATCCTGACTTTGTCCTTATTGGTAGTGTAGCTTCAGGCAGTTCACCTCCTCGCCCTGAGCCTCACCAACAAAGAGGGAGTAATAATAACATCTATTGTCACAGCAGAATATAAATTCTCTTGCTCACCTGCCTCTAACCTGCTTTCCTGGGCCTGTCCCTATGCTTTCTTTGCTGTATGGACTTGTAGGTTATAAGTCTCCTGAGGGCAGAAAGGGTTGTGAGTAATGCCAGCTAGGCCTGCAGTGGCCCTGGAGGAGGATCAAGGTTTCCAGGAGAGATGACTGGTGACCAAGGAGGAGCTGGCAGCTAACTCTGCTTCCTGAAGGAGGTGTAAAGTAAAGGCCTCACAAAGCGGTCTTTGAACATGAGTAGGAGTTTTCTAAGCAGCGCATCCTGCATGCCATGGAGATTAACAAAGGTGGGTGGGTGACAGGAGAGTGGGCAGTAAATCTGGAGGAAGTTGTGGTCAGATTATGGAGAGCCTCAAATGCCATCTCAGAAAAGTAACCCTTCATGCTGTAGCCAGAAGTGCCAGCAGGGTTTTTGGCTGAAGAATGACACGATCCCATCCGATTCCCTCTTTCTTTTTCTTTTTAAGTCTTTTTCCTTGGAAATAATTTTGAGTTACAAAAAGAGTACAGCAAATTCTTGTACAACCTTCACCAGCCTCCCCAAATATTAACATCTTACATAGCTACAGAATTATCAAAGTCAGGAAATGAACATTAATGCAATACTGTCTGTGAATCTATAAGCCTTATTCAGTGTTGCCATTGGCCCCACTGAGGTCGTTTTTCTGGTCCAGAATGCAATCCAGGACTGCACGTGGCATTCCGCTGCCGTGTCTCAGTAGGATCCTTCCATGCAGAACAACTCCTCAGTCTTTCTCCTCCTCTCATAATTTTGACAGTTTTGAAGTGTCCAGGCTAGTTATTTTTGTCTTTCGTAACCTTGACACTCTTGAAGAGTACTGGCCAATTATTTTGTAGAATGTCCTCCAACTTGAGTTTGGCTAATGCTTTCTCAAAATGAGAATGAGGTTATATGTTTTTGGTGAGAACACTACAGAAGTGAGGCTATACCCTTCCCCATGCATTATATCAGGAGGCACATGTAATATTGTGGCATCCCATTACTGGAAATGTTAACTTTGAGAGATGATGTGGCAAAGATTTCTCCATTGCAAAATCCTATTTTTCCTTTTTTTTTTTTTGAGACGGAGTCTCGCTCTGTCGCCCAGGCTGGAGTGCAGTGGCCGGATCTCAGCTCACTGCAAGCTCCGCTTCCCGGGTCTACGCCATTCTCCTGCCTCAGCCTCCCGAGTAGCTGGGACTACAGGCGCCCGCCACCTCGCCTGGCTAGTTTTTTGTATTTTTTAGTAGAGACGGGGTTTCACCAGGTTAGCCAGGATGGTCTCAATCTCCTGACCTCGTGATCCGCCCGTCTCGGCCTCCCAAAGTGCTGGGATTGCCTACCCATTTGTAAGGGACAATACAACATTTAAAAATAGGCCCGGTGCAATGGTTCACTCCTGTAATCCCAGCACTTTGGGAAGCTGAGGCAGACAGATCACCTGAGGTCAGGAGTTTGAGACCGCCTGGCCAACATGGTGAAACCCCGTCTCTACTAAAAATACAAAAAATCAGCTGGGCGTGGTGGCAGGCACCTGTAATCCCAGCCATTCGCGAGGCTGAGGCAGGAGAATCACTTGAACCCGGGAGGCTAAGGTTGCAGTGAGCAGAGATCAAATCACTGCACTCCAGTCTGAGCAACAAGAGTGAAACTCTGTCTCCAAAAAAAAAATTAATTAATTAATTAATTAAAATAAAGATAGAAAATAACATGATTGTAAAGAACTTTAGCTCTCTCCTAAATAACAAATCTTGTTTCTTTAAATAACCAAGGTCATAATAAAATCAACATGAAAATCAAAAAATTATTCTGTAAAACACCGAATCTTTGCTATCTAGGTAGATTTACATAGAAAAAAAGAATAACCCTTCATAGTATAGGTGAAGACAACCAACAGTAAACTAGGGAAACAAGGCCATGAATATTAAACAAATTTTTCTAAGATTGTTAGTAAATTTCATAGTGTTAAAAAGCATATGATGTGTTTTATGTGCATTATATGTTACAAAATACTATATATTATATATTTTATATGATAAACTGTATGGTGTTATAAAAGCAAACTTATAAAATCTTAATCACATTTCATGTGATTATATATACACACACACACCTATATATATAAAATATATATACGTGTTTATATATAAAATGTAAAAAATACAGGTATATATATAAAATGTGGTTTTATATATACGTGTGTGTGTATATATATACACACAGACATATATATATTTAATTGAGACAGGGTCTCACTCTGTTACCACAAGCTGGAGTGCAGTGGTGCGATCTCTGTTCACTGCAACCTCCGCCTCTTGGGCTCAGGTGGTCCTTCCACCTAAGCCTCCCGAATAGTTTGGCACTACAGGCACTCACCACCACACCTGGCTACTTTCTGTATTTTTTAGTCGGTTTTCTCATGTTGGCCAGGCTGGACTTGGAACTCCTGGGCGCTCAAGTGATCCACCAGCCTTGGCCTCCCAAAATGCTGGGATTACAGGTGTAACCCAAACTCAGGTATTATAAATCAAAGCAAATAAAATTCACTTCAAGCCAGGCACAGTGGCTCATGCCTGTAATCCCAGCATTTTGGGAGGCCAAGGTGGGTGGATCATGTGAGATAAGGAGTTCAAGACCAGCCTGGCCAACATGACGAAACCCCTGTCTCTACTAAAAATACAAAAATTAGCTAGGCATGGTGGTGCATGCCTGTATTCCCAGCTACTCAGCGGGCTGGAGGAAGGAGAATTGTTTGAACACGGGAGGCAGAGGTTGCAGTGAGCTGAGATCGTGCCACTGTACTCCAGCCGGGGCAAGAGAGCTAGACACCATCTCAAAAAAAAAAAAAAAAAAAATCATGTCAGCATGCTCTTTTGCATTCTACAGTAAACTCACCCTTTACTTTAGGACCGACCTCAAGGGGCCCATGAGGTCAGAAGAAATTTCATAATACTGCTGAGGTGTATTTATTGTTTCATTCATTGTTGCTATTTTTAAATTAATCATTAAATAAGCCTTCCTAAAAGTTATGTTTTATAGCAGCAGGGCATGGTGGCTCACGCCTGTAATCCCAGCACTTTGGGAGGCTGAAGTGAATGGATTACCTGAGGTCAGGAGTTCAAGATCAGTCTGGCCAACATGGTGAAACTCCGTCTCTACTAAAAATACAAAAATCAGGCGGGTGTGGCAGCAGGTACCTGTAGTTCCAGCTATTCAGGAGGCTGAGGCACGAGAATCACTTGAACCTGGGAGATCTCGGGTTCAGTGAGCCAAGATCAAGCCACTGCATTCCAGCCTGGGCAACAGAGCGAGTTTCCATCTAAAAAAAAAAAAAAAAAATTATATTTTATAGGTCTGTGCTGAGAGGAATGAAAAAATATTTTTTAGAAAGTTATGTTTAAATGTTTAACAGTAAATACTAATAGCTATAATCCACAAAAAAAGCTTTTTGGTGTCCTCAATGTGTTGGAGGTGTATAAAGAGGTTTCACCAAACGAACCAACCACAAATAAACTCCCAAACCCCCTCCCCAAACCAAATGTGGTACTTTAAGACAAAACTGCTGCTTTAAGACGAAACTACAGTTCTTTATTTTCCTTAAAAAACAGAAGCTGGGTGCAGTGGCTCATGCCTGCGATCCCAGCACTTTGGGAGGCTGAGGCCAGCAGATCACCTGAGGTCAGGAGTTCAAGACCAGCCTGGTCAACATGGCGAAACCCCATCTCTACTAAAAATACAAAAATTAGCCAGGCGTGGTGGCGGGCACTTGTAATCCCAGCTACTTGGGAGGCTGGGGCAGGAGGATTGCTTGAACCTGGGAGGTGGAGGTTGCAGTGAGCCAAGATCATGCCATTGCACTCCAGCCTGGTCAACCAAGAGTGAAACTTTGTCTCAAAAAATATATATAAATAAATAAGGCCGGGTGTGGTGGCTCATGCCTGTAATCCCAACTCTCAGGGAGCCAGAAGCAGGAGGATAGCTTGAGCCCAGGAGTTCAAGACCTGGCTGGGCAATATAGTGAAACCCCGATATCCACAAAAAGAAAAAAAAAGACAAAAAACAAAAACAAAAAAACAACAACCACAAGTGTAAAATAAATAAATAAATAAAAATAATAAGTAAATTAAAATGAAGCAAAAGTATATACACTTAAATTATGCTTCATAATACATGTTTTAGTCTTTCATTTTTCCTAGAAATTATTTACGTACCCAGCAACTATCCATCAATTAAATGAGTACAAGGTTTTGAGTTACCTAAAGATCTTTGAAATTATTCTAAAGTAGACATACCATGAAAGATAACTTTTTTTTTTTTTTTGGAGACGGAGTTTTGCTCTGTCGCCCAGGCTGGAGGGCAGTGGTGCAATCTTGGCTCACTGCAACCTCTGCCGCCTGGGTTCAAGCGATTCTCCTGTCTCAGCCTCCCGAGTAGCTGGGACTACAGGCACACACCACCACACCCAGCTAATTTTTCTATTTTTAGTAAAGACAGGGTCTCAACATATTGGTCATGCTAGTCTCAAACTCCTGACCTCAGGTGATCCGCCTGCCTCGGCTTCCCACAGTGCTGGGATTACAGGTGTGAGTCACCAGCCAAAATATAACTTTTGAAATAAAATTCATTAGTGCAATAATTCAATTTTGTTAAACACAGATTGAAATTTACATATTTAAACATTATGTAAAAGCAATGCTAGCTTATTTTGTCAGTAAATATGTATAAGTTTAGGAAAAAACATATACAAGCCAAATACAAATGTATGCTTGCATTATACAATAATATGGGTGTACGTTTCCTGTACATTTCCAGAGTTCTTTTATTCATACACTGTATAAAAAGATACATGTGTGTATGTTAGCATACTTATACACATTTGTCTCCGCTTACATCTTAGAGGTCTTTCCTATCAGTATATGAAAGAACTTTCTCATTCTTTTTTTTACAGGTGCAGAAAAATCCTATTATATAATATGACAATTTTGCAATGAAAAATCTTGTCCAGGCCGGGCATGGTGGCTCACACCTGTAATCCCAGTACTTTGGGAGGCTGAGGAGGGCGGATCACGAGGTCAGGAGATCAAGACCATCCTGGCTAACACGGTGAAACCCCGTCTCTACTAAAAATACAAAAAAATAGCTGGGTGTAGTGGCCGGTGCCTGTAGTCCCAGCTACTTGGGAGGTTGAGGCAGGAGAATGACGTGAACCCAGGGGAGCGGAGCTTACAGTGAGCCAAGATCGCACCACTGCACTCCAGACTGGGAGAGAGAGCGAGAAGCTGTCTCAAAAAAAAAAAGAAAAAGCTTGTCCATACATTTTTTGCATGAATCAGAATATATCTGTATTCCTGAGTCAAAGGGTTTGTGCATTTGTGATTTTGATTGATAATGCCAAATTGCCTTACAGAAGTGACTTTAATATACACTGTCATCCTCCGTGTGTATAAATGCCTTTTTCCTCACACAGTTCCAACAAGCATATCATAAAACTTTTTTTTTTTTTTTTTTTGGAGACAGGGTTTCACTCTTGTCACCCAGGCTGGAGTGCAATGGTGAGATCTCGGCTCACTGCAACCTCCGCCTCCCAGGTTCAAGTGATTCTTCTGCCTCAGCCACCTGAGTAGCTGGGATTACAGGGGCCCGCCACCATGCCCAGCTAATTTTTGTATTTTTAGTAGAGACGAGGTTTCACCATGTTGGCCAGGCTGGCCTTGAACTTCTGACCTCAGGCAATCCACCCGCCTCAGCCTCCCAAAGTGATGGGATTACAGGAGTGACCCACCACGACCAGCACATAAAACTCTTTTTTTTTTTTTGAGACAGAGTTTCATTGCCCAAGCTGGAGTGCAATGGTGCAATCTCAGCTCACTGCAACCTCCGCCTCCTGGATTCAAGTGATTCTTCTGTCTCAGCCTTACAAGTAGCTGAGGTAACAGGCATGCGCCACCCCACCTGGCCAATTTTGTATTTTAGTAGAGTCGGGGTGTCTCCATGTTAGTCAGGATGGTCTCGAACTCCCGACCACAGGTGATCTGCCCGCCTCAGTCTCCCAAAGTGCTGGGATTACAGGCGTGAGCCACCGCACCCGGCCATAAAACTCTTAAATACATTCCTCAAGATGATGGAAAATAGTTCTTTTAGTTCAGTCATTTTTGCTTTTTGTTTGTTTGTTAGGTTTTTGTTGTTGTTGTCTTGAGACGGAGTCTCACTGTCTACCAAGCTGGAGTGCAGTGGCCATGATCTCAGCTCACTGCAACCTCCACTTCCCAGGTTCAAGCGATTCTCCTGCCTCAGCCTCCCAAGTAGCTGGGACTACAGGTGCACGCCACCACGCCCAGCTAATTTTTGTATTGTTAGTAGAGTCGGAGTTTCACCATGTTGGCCAGGATGGTCTTGATCTCTTGACCTCGTGATCTGCCTGCCTCAGCCTCCCAAAGTGCTGTGATTACAGGTGTGAGCCATCGTGCCTGGCAATTTTTTGTTTTAATTAAAAAAATAAGGCCAGGCTTGGGGTCTGGCCAGGCACAGTGGCTGGCCAGGCACAGTGGCTCATGCCTGTAATCTCAGCAATTTGGGAGGCCGAGGTGGGTGGATCACCTGAGGTCAGGAGTTCGAGACCAGCCTGACCAACATGGAGAAATCTCGTTTCTACTAAAAATACAAAATTAGCCCGGTGTGGTGGAACATGCCTGTAATCCCAGCTACTTGGGAGGCTGAGGCAGGAGAATCGCTTGAACCTGCGAGGTGAACGTTGTGGTGAGCCGAGATCACACCACTGCACTCTAGCCTGGGCAACAAGAGTGAAACTCCATGTCAAAAAAAAAAAAAAAAAGGAAATAAAATAAAATAATATAAAAATAAAATGTCCAGAACTATTTGTATTTCCTTTTCTGTGATCTAGATGTTTATATCCTTTACCTCTTCTTATTCTTTTTGTGTTGGTAGGCTCTATCCTATTGAATAGTTGAAGTTCTTTACGTATTAGGCAAGTTCACCTCTGCCTGTGCTATAAGTTGCACATATTTCTCCCAGTTTCAGGATTATTTTCTCAGTTTGCTTACAATAGTTTTAACACAGAACTTTTCATATTTCTATATAGTAAGATTTGCCAGTATTTCCATTAGTATCCCTTTATGACTTTTGTGGAGAACAGAGCTTTGGGCCCCAGCTGAGTGGCAGAGGACACAGTTCCTTAGTGTGGAGGACCCACTGGAGGTGACCTTGATGCCAAGGAGGGAGGGATGAAGTTGATGACAATCTCCAACTACACTTGCGGGTGAAGGGAGACATGAGAGTGACGGGATGAGAACGGAGTGGCCCAGAAAACCACTCATTTCTCCTTTCAGCAAACATTGTTTGTGAGGTTGCCACGGTCTTTGCCTCTGTTTTACAAATGTGATTGAGAACAGATGAAAGATCTGCCCAAGGTCACACTGGATTCTAAAGCCTGTTCCTAACTGTGTCATCCTCCAGAACGTGAAAGTGCATCTTACACTGAGGTTGATCCCCAAACCAATGTGTGATCTGAAAGTACATATTGCCCATTAAAAACAAAAAAGAGGCTGGGCGCGGTGGCTCAAGCCTGTAATCCCAGCACTTTGGGAGGCCCAGATGGGCGGATCACGAGGTCAGGGAATCGAGACCATCCTGGCTAACACGGTGAAACCCCATCTCTACTAAAAAATACAAAAAACTAGCTGGGAGAGGTGGTGGGCGCCTGTAGTCCCAGCTACTCGGGAGGCTGAGGCAGGAGAATGGCGTAGACCCGGGAAGCGGAGCTTGCAGTGAGCTGAGATCCGGCCACTGCACTCCAGCCTGGGCAACAGAGCGAGACTCTGTCTCAAAAAAAAAAAAAAAAAGAGGCCGGGTGCAGTGGCTCACACATGTAATCCTGACACTTTGAGAGGCCGAGGTGGGTGGGTCACTTGAGGTCAGGAGTTTGAGACCAGCCTGGCCAACATGGTGAAACTCTGTCTCTACTAAAAATACAATAATTAGCCTAGCATGGTGGCATGCACCTGTAGTCCCAGCTACTCTGGAAGCTGAGGCGGGAGAATTGCTTGAACCTGGGAGACGGAGGTTGCAGTGAGTCAAGATGGCACCACTGCACTCCAGCTTTGGCAACAGCATGAGACTCCGTCTCCAAAAAAAGAAAAAAGAAAAAAGAAAAAAGAAAAAAAGCTTATGTGGGAGTCGGGTGTGGGGTTTCTTGTTTCTGACTGAGGTATAAATTCATTTGCAATGCAGTGTTGAAATGATTGCTTCTCCTAAAAGCAGATCTTGAGGAAAAAAAAAGAAGAAGAAAGAAATAATTGTTGAACTGTCAGTGCTGTTTGATCCTGAGAGTTCCCAGCAGGCCAGATAAGCAGAGAGGACTGCGGAGGGAATTCTTGGCTGGGTGACAGCTGGGGCAAAGGTTAATATGCAATTGCGGGGGTCAATGTTAGTGAGGAAACTTGCCTCAAAGGAGCACAAGTGTGGATTCAGGACCAACAAGAGATAAATATCTTATTGTACAGGGGTGAGGTTAGATTAGAATTTTTAGAATATAACAGGCAGAGAGTTTCATTTTGAATAATTGCTGCTGTTATGAATCTCCAATTTGCTGTAGTTGGTGCATTGGCCTTGATTAGAAAATATGTATATTCATGTTAGGAGCGGTAGCTCACGCACAAAGTCCCAGCACTTTGGGAGGCTGAGGCGGGCAGATCACCTGAGGTCGGGAGTTCGAGACCAGCCTGACCAACATGGAGAAACCCTGTCTCTACTAAAACTACAAAATTAGCCAGGTGTGGTGACACATGCCCGTAATCCCAGCTGCTTGGGAGGCTGAGGCAGGAAAATCGCTTGAAACGGGGAGGTGGCGGTTGCAGTGAGCTGAGATCACGCCATTGCACTCCAGCCTGGGCAACAAGAGCAAAACTCTGTCTCAAAAGAAAAAAACAAAAACAAAAACAAAAAAAGAAAATATGTATATTCAGAACAGAAAACCGAGGGACTGTCACATGCAAGCGATTGCAGTAATGTGATTGAGATAAAAACAAAACAGGACATCAAGCACTGTCCTGGAAGTAAGGACTCCAGGCAGATGTTTCCCAACTGTGCCACTCGTTTGTTCTGTGGCCTTGGGTAGGTAGCTTGGCGTTTCTGGGTGTTAGTTTCGCCTTCTGTAAAATAAGGCTGCTGGTGAAGGGCTCACAGCATTTGCGGGTCCAAGCAGCAGTAGGCAGCTTTCTGCTGCAGGCCGTGGGAAAGCAGCTTTGTTGGCAAGCCTGCTGTCTGCATTCCAGGCTCAATTCCCTGACTCAGAGGGAGACGGGTAGGAGGCAGGCAGGTCACCTTGCACCCAGATCCCAGGCCAGTGGGAAGACATGCCCACCCCAGAGCCCCAAGGCTGCTGACAGAATTGGGTGGTGATTAGGACTTGGTGGGGGCCACAGCAACCTGATTTCCAATTTCCATCTCTCTCTAGCTGTGAGATCTCTGGTTAGTGCTGCCTCTGATCAGACTATCCTCTGTACAATGGGGATAGTATCCACCCCCTCTTGTAATTACTGAAAGGATCAAATAAATGAGACGTGTGTAAATGCTTAGAACAGTGCTGTGCACATATTACATACTCAATGCTATTTTTTATTATTGACTTAATTACTCAAATCAAATATTAGCCTCCTACCTAATGTAGGAATTCTGTCTACAGTGTATCAGATAACTGACTATTCTCACTCTGCTTGAATGCTTCCAGAGACAGGGGACTCACTACTTCTCCCAGATAGTGCTTCTGGAGTTTTATGGAATTTTAAAACTGAGAGGAATCTTATAAATCAAGTGTAACTGCCTCACAAGAAAACCCAAGTTCAAGAGGTGAAATGAGGCCAGGCATGGTGGCTTATGCCTATAATACCAGCACGTTGGGAGGCCGAAGCGGGTGATCACCTGAAGTCAGGAGTTTGAGAGCAGCCTGGACAACATGGTGAAACCCCATGTCTCCTAAAAATACAAAAGTTAGCCGGGCATGGTGGTGCATGCCTGTAATCCCAGCTACTCGGAGGCTGAGGCATGAGAATCACTTGGACTTGGGAGGCAGAGGTTGCAGTGAGCTGAGATAGTGCCACTGCTCTCCAGCCTGGGTGATAGAGACTTTGTCTCAAAATGAAAAAGAGGTGAAATAATGTGTTCAAGGTTGAGTAGCTAGTGAAGTGCCACATCTTCTGCCTTCTAATCTTGCTCTCTAAGTCCTTACTTTTTTCCATTTGAGAGCCTTGGCGCTGCATCCACAAATCCCCGCCCATGAAGAACAATTCCTGGCAAGGCTGTTTGTTTGCTGGGCCTGTTTGGATCCCAGACAATATTAAAGGTTTACTGATGGTTGGCCATCGTGGCTCACACATGTAGTCCCAGCACTTTGGGAGGTTGAGGCATGTGGATCACCTGAGGTCAGGAGTTCGAGACCAGCCTGGCCAGCATAGTGAAATCCCTCCCATCTGCACTAAAAATACAAAAATTAGCCAGGCATGGTGGTGGGTGTTGGGGTGATTGGACCCAACACCAGGCTGTGGGGGCTACAAAGTCCAGCAGAGTCAAAGGAATGAGAAAAGACAAGTTGAGAGAGAAAGTGGGACCAGGGGGCCAATGCTAGTATGGAGGCTGTGAAGACCCTGAGCTCTGGGAGCCCACACTATTTATTGGTGATCAAACAAAGAAACAGGTGGTGAGGATATGGGTGTTGAAAGAAAGCAGTGTGTCAAGCCAGTGAGATACAGCTGTGATGGTTTAGCATTTTCTTTGAAACATATGGCTACTTGAGATAATGGGAATGCTAGAAGCAAGGAGCCAGCAAGTCTGGACACATTCCAAAGGCCACGAGGGGTTTTACCCTGGACCCTGGACATGTTCCAAGCCCTGCCTCAGCTTCTCTCCCAACACTCAGCTTCTCTCCCAACACTCAGCTTTTCTCCCAACAGGTGGGTGCCTGCAATCCCAGCTACTTGGGAGGCTGAGGCAGGAAAATAGCTTAAACCCAGGAGGCAGAGGTTGCAGTGAGCCGAGATCGTGCCTCTGCACTCCAGCCTGGGTGACAGAGCAAGACTCCGTCTCAAATTAAAAAAAAAAAAAAAGTTTACTGACTCACCTGTGGACCCCAGGAAAAGACCCTTTGTTCAGAACTTCTAAATGATGAAGGCCAAGTTCACCCTGCTACATTCTGCAATACAATCCTGCCCCTACCCCTGCAATATCATAGGGGTGATTCAGCTCTGCCCTGCACCTGGGCATACTTCTTGGATTACCCAGCCCTCTCTAATCCCACCTGCTTGAAGATGCCTGGTCTCTGGTTCACAGCCCCAGAAGGCCAGTATCCATTTACTGATCTGCTCCACTTAGTCTGTACGTAACTTGATACTAGAAGTGGTACCCTGTGGGCAGTTATAGCTGATCTTTTTGGGGCCATTTCCCCCATAGTGACCATGGGAGAATGGCATGTGTACCTGCTCAGGGGAGGGGCCTGGCCACACCTCTCCCAGAAGCCCTCAGGGCCACTGACATGAACTTGGATTGACACCTGGTGGCCATGTCAACCCTCCCTACCCAGCCCTATACCCTTGAGCTGCCCCCTCCTCCTCTTTTTATTTTATTTTATTTTACTTTATTTTATTTTTGAGACATAGTCTTGCTCTGTCATCCAGGCTGGAGTGTAGTGGTGCAATCTTGGCTCACTGCAAACTCCACCTCCCGGGTTCAAGTGATTCTCCTGCCTCAGCCTCCTGAGTAGCTAGGATTACAGGCACCTGCCACCATGCCCAGCTAATTTTTTTATTTCTAGTAGAGACAGGCTTTCACCATGTTGGCCAGGCTGGTCTCGAACTCCTGACCTCAGGTAATCCACTCATTTTGGGCTTCCAAAGTACTGAGATTACAGGCGTGAGCCACCACACCCAGCCTCCTCCTCCTCTTAAATTAACTCCTTATGATGAGAAAGGAGGAGAATCATGAGGTAGAAATGTAATAATTTCCACATAAGGAATGAAATGGTAGAGTCCATTTTAAATATGTCTTTTACAGGTGTCTGTTTTCTGTTGCTATGACTGAATACCTGAGACTGGGTACTTTATAAATAAATAAATAAAAAAATTATTTTTTACAGTTCTTGAGTCTGGGAAGTCCGAGGTTGAAGGGTCACATCTAGTGAGGGCCTTCTTGCCGGTGGGGCCTCTGCAGAGTCCCAAGGCAATACAGGGCATCACATGGCAAGGAGGCTCAGGAGAGATGGCCAAACAGGCTTTTCTTTTCTCTTTCTCTCTCTTTTTTTTTTTTCTGTACTTTAATGGGGGCAAACAAATTGGCTTTTATAACAGACTCACTTTTGTGGTAACTAACATATTCCCTTATTAGTCCATTAGTCCATTAATCCATGAATGAATGAATCCATTCATGAAGGACCCTATCACCTCCCAATGGCCCACTTCTCAACACTGATGCATTGGGAACAAAGTTCCCAACACATGAACTTTTCGGGAACACATTCAGACCATAGCAACAGGAAAACCTATTTCACTGTGAATATATTAATACTGGGGAGCGATTTTATGCTACAGTCACCTCTGCCATGTACAATAGTTAGGCTGTGAACACATGATATAAATGCAGGCCTTGAAATCTAGGTTTGATTCCTGGTTCCTACCACTCACTAGATTTTCTTTTTGTTTTTGTTTTTACACTCACTAGTTATGACTATAAACAAGGGACTCAATTCATTTGGCCCCAGTTTTCTTTTCTTTTTTTTTTTTTTTTTTTTTTTTGAGACGGAATCTTACTCTGTCCCCTAGGCTGGAGTGCAGTGGAGCGATCTTGGCTCACTACAACCTCCACCTCCCAGATTCAAGCGATTTTCCTGCCTCAGTCTCTCAAGTAGCTGGGGCTGCAGGCATGCACCACGATGCCCAGCTAATTTTTGTATTTTTAGTAGAGACAGTCTTGAACTCCTGACCTCAGGTGATCCGCCTGCCTTGGCCTCCCTAAGTGTTGAGATTACAGGTGTGAGCCACCACACCTGGCCGGCCCCCGTTTTCTAACTGGGAAAAACGGGTTAGCAGCACCTACTTCCTAGGGTTTAAAGTGATAATTAAATGAAAGAATGCAAGCAAGGCTCTTAGCATAACACCTGGCTCATAGTGAGTTTTTAATTCATGTTTGATCTTCCTGTTATTGACACAGAAGGAATTCTGTGGACTCCTGCAGATTGAAAGGATATAATGAGATTTCATAAGGCATCCCTTCCTGGTCAAAGTGTGTTTTGCAGCAGACATGACAGGACGCCAGAACAACACCAGTGACACATTGAAAATTGAAATTTCATAATGTATTTATTTTCAGTTTCCTAGGAAATACTCTGATATGCAGAACATAAGCCAGCAAGCTCTTTGGCTGTGCAGATGTTAAAGCTTCAGAAATGCTGTAAATACTGCCATTCTGTGTACATGTGCAACATATTAGTGCTGCACCTTTAGCCAATGGCAAGAAAACCCTTGGGTCAGCAGAGTGTTTACAATATTTGCACATTGCTATGGATACAGTATCAAAGGCAGATGCCAGTAACATGAACAGGATGTGGGGGTTTAAGGCAGTTAACAATCATAGAAACTACTCTCATTCTTAATACATCATTCTTGGATAATATTTGTAATTTATTTGGGAGGTAAGGCATGCTGTTGAGAACATTACTTTGGATGTTTCATCCAACACCGCTGACAGGCAGCTTGGTGAAATATCGAGGTGTCAGGGACCCAGGTCTGCCATCAAATTAGCTAGCTGGGTGGCGTTCGTGGTTGTCTTCCTTCACATGCCCTAGTTCCCTCCGTGGCGGGAGTTGGGGGAGGAGATTTCTACCATCCCTTCCAGCATTCTGATTACAAGTGGAGCTCAAACATGATTTCATCTCTTATCCTGTGTTGTTTAATGCAATTCCAGCTAAGTTGAGCAACATTAAGAGATTTTTGGAGGCATCGAAGATGAGCTATGCTAAGTGGCCAGCCTGGACTTTCTTTTTCTATTGTTACCCGTCTTGTTCACACACCATGCAGATCCAGTTGGCTCTCACGCTCTCTTGAAGACAGATTTCTCCCCTCCAAGAGAGCAGCGTGGAATGTAGACAACTTAGCTCTTGTTGGAAAATTGTCAAGAAGTAAAGGAAAAATATTTTTTTCCAAATAGAAACAATTATACATAATTCTATTTTTATTCTTATGGTAGTTGCATTGAATTCTTCATTTCATGTTTATTTATTTCAGTTGCTTTCTTACATTTATTAGCATCTATATTGCCCTTAATAATGCAGCCAGTACAGGCCAGGCATGGCCGCTCACGCCTATAATTCCAGCACTTTGAGAGGCTGAGGCGGGAGGATCGCTTGAAGTCAGGAGTTCGGGACAAGCCTGGCCAACGTGGTGAAACCCCATCTCTAAAAATATAAAAATTAGCCAGGAGTGGTAATATGTGCCTGTAATCTCAGCTACCTGGGAAGCTGAGGCAGGAGAATTGCTGGAACCCGGGAGGCGGAGGCTGCGGTGAGCTGAGATTGTGCCACTGCACTCCAGCCTGGGAGATAGAGTGAGACTCTGTCTCAAATAATAAATAAATAAATAAATAAATAAATAAATAAATGCAGCTAGTTCAGCGTTACTTTCCTGCCCAGTTAATTTATCCCCTACCACCCCAACACACACACACATACACACATACATGTGCCACCATGGAAGTTATATAGAACAAATACAGTTTTAAACCAGGGTTGTTTTGAAAACATTATTAACTTTGTATTTTTCTTTGATGACTCTCTCCTCTCTTCTTCCCCTATGCCTCCTGCAGAATTACCTGAGTTTTTTTCCTTTTATTTTTTGAGATCTTCTTCTGAAAGTGTTTTTAATGTGGGTCTGGGTGTGGCAAGTGCTCTGAGTCCTTGAATGCAGGTGATTCTTCCCATCACTCTCTCCCATTTGTATGATAATTTGGCTGAATATAAAATTCTACCTTCAAAACTGGGTGTGGTGGCTCATGCCTGTAATCCTAGCACTTTGGGAGGCCAAGGCGGTTGGTCATCTGAGGTCGGGGGTTCGAGACCAGCCTGGCCAATATGGTGAAACCCCGTCTCTACTAAAAATACAAAAATTAGCTGAGAATGGTGGCAGGCGCCTGTAATCCCAGCTATTCAGGAGGCTGAGGAAGGAGAATCACTTGAACTCGAGAGGTGGAGGTTTCAGTGAGCTGGGATTTCACTACTGCACTCCAGCCTGGGCGACAGAGGGGAACTCTGTCTCAAAAAAATAAAAAGTAAAAATAAAATTCTACCCTCAAAATTACTGTCTCCTAATAATTTAATAACTACTACGTAGTTACAGTTAACCATTATACTACACTGTCTCCCAGCATCTCATGTAGTTATTTGATGTCTATCTCATTGTCATGCCTTTGGAGGTGATCTGCTCTCTCTCTGGAAGCTTTTAGAACTTTCTCCTTGTTTTTATTACTATTATATTTGAGAGAGGGTTTCACTCTGTGGCCCAGGCTGGAGTGCAGTGGTGCGTGATCACAGCTCACTGCAGCCTTGACCTCCTGGGCTAAAGTGATCCTCCTGCCTCAGCCTCTGGAGTAGCTAGGACTACAGGCAAGTGCCACCATAACTAGCTAATTTTTTTTTTTTTTTTTTTTGAGACAGAGTCTCGCTCTGTCTCCCAGGCTGGAATGCAGTGGTGTGATCTTGGCTCACTGCAACCTCCCCCTCCCGGGTTCAAGCGATTCTCCTGCCTCAGCTTCCTGAGTAGCTGAGACCACAGGCGTGTGCCACCATGCCCGGCTAATTTTTTGTGTTTTTAGTAGAGACGAAGTTTCACCGTGTGGGCCAGGATGGTCTCGATCTCCTGACTTTGTGATCCGCCTGCCTCGGCCTCCCAAAGTGCTGGGTTACAGGCGTGAGTCACCACTCCTGGCCTCATTTTTTTGTAGAGATAGATAAGGTCTCAAAATGTTATTCAGGTTTGTCTTGAACTCCTGGCCTCAAGTGATCCTCCTGCCTTGGCCTCCCAAAGTGTTGGTATTAGAGGCATAAGCCACTGTGCCCAGTCTCTTTATTATTATTATTATTTTACTTATTATTTTTAAATTTTATAGTTGCACCTAGGAATTGATTTTTCCTTATCTTTTGTTGGCTTTTCGTAAGTCCTTTCAAATAAGGTCATTTTTTGGAAATGTAGCTCCATTACTTGTTCAAGTATTTCCTCCACTTTATTTGTATTTCATACTCCAGCTGGAACAATTGCTCAGGTGTTTGCACTTTTATGTTTATCATCTACATTTCCAAGCTTTTCTTTTCTATTTCATATGTTTTAGTCTTATTGTGAGACTGCCACAATCATGTGTTCACATATTATTTCTTCAACTATATCCATTCTATTTCATTTGTGTTATTTCCATTTATCAAATTCTTTGTTTTAACTATTTTATTTTTCCTACCTAACATTTTCACTTAGTTTTTTTTTTTTTAGGATGTCTTGCTCTTGGTAAGACATGTTACTGACATTTTCTCTTACCTCCTATTTAAGGAGCATTTTTAGATTTTGGGTCCTTCTGCTTCAACATGTGTGATCAGATGACACATGTTGCTTGTGTAGACTTGTCCTCCCCAGCTGTCCGGTTATTTGGCTGTGGGCTTGTTTTCCCTTGGGAAAACGTACTGGGAGGGGCCAAGGCCAGCCTCATCTGTGTTGGTCCCTGCAATGTAAGGATCCAGGGACCACCAATCCACCAGTGGCTCCTTTGACTGGAGTTTTCACTTTTAAACCCTTAGGAGAAAGTAAGATAATCCACAGTCCTGGCGATTTGGTTGGAAGCACGGTGCGGGGAAACCACCTGAGGGCTGTCAGCCTCTATTTTTGTGAACTCTCTCCCATACCCCCGCAGAGTTTGTGTTGCTGATATGGGAGAACACTGCTCCGGCCACTGTTAACTGTCATGCTGAAGGAGTCAGGCTGATGACTGTCTCTCTCAAGGCAACTTGAGGGAACAAAAGCACAATGTAAAGGCTGCCCAACCAGTTCTTCATGATGCCCAGGCTACAGCCATTAGCCCTCCCCACCCCCACACCAATTTCAGTAGTCTTCAGTCTCAGAGGCCGGGAGTGAGGTATTCCCTAATTTCCTCCGCCTAGTGTTAGGAATTCATGTGTCTCTCTCTTGTCCTTCCACTATTTGTTTAGGATTGATTTTGAGGATCTTGGCAGGGATTCTCTGCCATATAGTATCTTATTATTATTTTTTTTTGGAGATGGAGTCTCGCTGTGTCGCCCAGGCTGGAGTGCAGTGGTGTGATCTCGGCTCACTGCAAGCTCCGTCCCCCCGACGTTCATGCCATTCTCCTGCCTCAGCCTCCCGAAGTAGCTGGGACTTCAGGCGCCTGCCACCAAGCCCGGCTAATTTTTTGTATTTTTAGTAGAGATGGGGTTTCACCGTGTTAGCCAGGATGGTCTCCATCTCTTGACCTTGTGATCCGCCCGCCTCGGCCTCCCAAAGTGCTGGGATTACAGGCCTGAGCCACCGCATCAGGCCGCCATATAGTATCTTATTTATATGTATTTATTTAGAACGAATAAATGAGGTGGGGTGTTATTGTCTTTTTCTCCCCCCTCTTTTTTTGAGACAGGATCTCACTCTGTGGCCCAGGCTGGAGAGCAGTGGCGTGATCACGGCTCGCTGCAGCCTCGACCTCCCTGGGCTCAGATGATCCCCGCACTTCAGCCACCCCAGTAGCGGGCACCACAGGCATGCACTGCCACGCCTGGCTAATTTTTTTACGGAGACTGGGTCTGGCCATGTTGCCTCAGGCTTTTCTTGAACTCCTGGGCTCAAGCGATCCTCCTGCCTCACCTTCCTGAAGTGCTGGGATTCCAGGTGTGAGTCACGGCTCCCTGCCAGTATCTTCATCTATAGTATTTTGTAGTATCTTCAACTATGAAGTGGGGATAATGGTTACCTCAAAGAGCAGTTGTGCATTTTGGATATTTAATATCAGTGTCTAGAACAAAATAAATATTTGAAACGTATTGAGTTATTTTTACTTTCAAAAGACCCAATCCCTAATTTTTCTTCTCCAGGAGGGAGGAGTATGCAGATAGGTCAGTTGGCTAATTCCATCAGCATTTTCAGCCCTGGAACAACGCTCTTTGCCAGATTGTGTTATGACTCCAAATACTATTTGCATTAACTACTAAGCTCCCAGGAACAGTGCCTAGCAGTTTTTCTTATTGACAGTGTTGGTACATACAGAAATTAACCCTAAGACTCAGAAATCAAGGCCGAACCATGTGATTTCTAGTTTTAAATTTTCTCTATTTTGCTACTCAAAGTGCTCCACAGGTCAGCAGCATTAACATCACCAGGGAGCCTGCTAGTGAGAGGTGAAGCTGGCTGAGCTTCTGGGTCAGGTGGGGACTGGGAGAACTTTTCTGTCTAGCTAAAGGATTGTAAATGCACTAATCACTGCTCTGGTCTAGCTAAAGGTTTGCAAACGCACCAGTCAGCACTCTGTCAAAACGGACCACTCAGCATGCTGTAATACAAATGGACCAATCAGCACTATGTAAAACGGACCAATCAGCAGGATATGGGTGGGGCCAAATAAGGGAATAAACGCAGGCCACCTGAGCCAGCAATGGTAACCTGCTCGGGGTGCCTTGCTCGCTGTGCAAGTTTTGTTCTTTCGCTCTTGGTAATAAATCTTGCTGCTTCTCACTCTTTGGGTCTCTACTATCTTTATGACCTATAACACTCACTGCGAAGGTCTGCAGCTTCACTCCTGAAGTCAGAGAGACCACTTGCCCATCAGAAGGAAGAAACTCTGGACACAACTGAACATCTGAAGGAACAAACTCCACACACCATCTTTTTTTTTTTTTTTTGAGACAGAGTCTCTCTCTCGCCCAGGCTGGAGTGCAGTGGCCAGATCTCAGCTCACTGCAAGCTCCGCCTCCTGGGTTTACGCCATTCTCCTGCCTCAGCCTCCCGAGTAGCTGGGACTGCAGGCGCCGGCCACCTCGCCCGGCTAGTTTTTTGTATTTTTTAGTAGAGACAGGGTTTCACCGTGTTAGCCAGGATGGTCTGGATCTCCTGACCTCGTGATCCGCCCCTCTCGGCCTCCCCAGACACACCATCTTTAAGAACTGTAACACTCACCGGAAGGGTCTGCGGCTTAATTCTTGAAGTCAGCGAGACCAAGAACCCACAGGAAGGAACCAATTCCTGACACACTGGCATGCAGAATCTCCTACTGGCTCCGTGTTTTATCAGAACTCCCCTTTTCACAAGATCCCTTGTGATCCATCCGTGTGGTCAAGTTTGAGGAGCACAGGCTGCATAGTGGGCAATCCCAAACTTTCCAGGAAAACTACTCCTGCTTTACACATTACAGTTTACGAAGTTTCCCGCCCGCCCGCCCTCCCTCCCTTCCTTCCTTCCTTCCCTCGCTCCCTCCCTCCGCTCTTTCTCTTTCCTTCTTTTTCTTTTTCTTTCTCTTTTTCTTTCTTCTATCTTTCCTTTCTTCTCTCTTTTTCTTTCTCTCTCTCCACCTCTTGGGTTCAAGCGATTCTCCTGTCTCAGCCTCCCGAGTAGCTGGGATTACAAGTGGGCGCTACCATGCCTGGCTAATTTTTGTATTTTTAGTAGAGATGGGGTTTCACCATATTGGCCAGGTTGGTCTCGAACTCCTGACCTCAAGTGATCCACCTGCCTGGGCCTCCCAAAGTGCCATATAAATATTAGGATTTTTTTTTTTTAATTTCTGAGAAAAAATATTGTTGGAATTATGATGGGGATGGCACTGAATCTGTAGATTGCTTTGAGTGGTATGGATATTTAAACAATATTAAATGTTTCAATACATGAACATGGCATGTCTTTCCATTTATTTGTGTTTTCACTTCCTTTTGTCAATGTTTTGTAGTTTTCAATGTAGAAACCTTTCACTTCCTTGGTTAAATGTATTCCTAGGTATTTAACTTCTTTTTAACTACTGTAAATGGGATTGCTTTCTTTCTTTCTTTTTGTGGATAGCTTGTTGTTAGTGTATGAAAATGCTACTGATTTTTGTATTTTGACTTTGTATCTTGCAACTTTATTGAATTTGTCTATAAGTTCTAACAGGTATTGGGTGGCATTTCAATTCTTTTATTATTATTATTATTATACTTTAAGTTCTGGGGTACATGTGCAGAACGTGCAGTTTTGTTACATAGGTATACATGTGCCGTGGTGGTTTGCTGCACCCATCAACCCGTCACCTACATTAGGTATTTCTCCTAATGTTATCCCTCCCCTAGCCCCCCACCCTCCGACAGGCCCCAGTGTGTGATGTTCCCCTCCCTATGTCCATGTGTTCTTATTGTTCAGCTCCCACTTATGAGTGAGAACATGCGGTATTTGGTTTTCTGTTCTTGTGATAGTTTGTTGAGAATGATGGTTTCCAGCTTCATTCATGTCCCTGCAAAGGATATGAACTCATCCTTTTTATGGCTGCATAGTATTCAATGGTATATATGTGCCATATTTTCTTTATCCAGTCTATTATTATTATTATTTTTTTTTTTTTGAGACAGAGTCTCGCTCTGTCGCCCAGGCTGGAGTGCAGTGGCGCGATCTCGGCTCACTGCAAGCTCCGCCTCCCGGGTTCACGCCATTCTCCTGCCTCAGCCTCCCGAGTAGCTGGGACTACAGGCGCCCACAACCGCGCCCGGCTAATTTTTTGTATTTTTAGTAGAGACGGGGTTTCACCGTGGTCTCGATCTCCTGACCTTGTGATCCGCCCGCCTCGGCCTCCCAAAGTGCTGGGATTACAGGCGTGAGCCACCGCGCCCGGCCTATCCAGTCTATTATTGATGGACATTTGGTTTGGTTCCAAGTCTTTGCTATTGTGAATAGTGCCGCAATAAACATACGTGTGTGTGTGTCTTTATAGTAGAATGACTTATAATCCTTTGGGTATATGCCAAGTAATGGGATTGCTGGGTCAAATGCTACTTCTAGTTCTAGATCCTTCAGGAATTGCCACACTGTTTTCCACAATTGTTGAACTAATTTACTCTCCCACTAACAGTGTAAAAGCATTCCTATTTGTCCACATTCTCTCCAGCATCTGTTGCTTCCTGACTTTATAATGATCGCCATTCTAACTGGTGTGAGATGGCATCTCATTGCAGTTTTGATTTGCATTTCTCTAATGACCAATGATGATGAGCATTTATTCATATGTCTGTTGGCTGCATAAATGTCTTCTTTTGAGAAGTGTTTGTTCATATCCTTTGCCTACTTTTTGATGGAGTTGTTTTTTTCTTGCAAATTTGTTTAATTTCTTTGTAGATTCTGAATATTAGCCCTTTGTCTGATGGCTAGATTGCAAAATTTTTCTCCCATTCTGTAGGTTTTCTGTTCACTCTGATGATAGTTTCTTTTGCTGTGCAGAAGCTCTTTAGTTTAATTAGATCCCATTTGTCAATGTTGGCTTTTGTTGATAGACTGCTAGCCAGACTAATAAAGAAGAAAACAGAGAAAAATCAAATAGATGCTATAAAAAATGATATAGGGAATATCACCACTGATCCCACAGGAATAAAAACTACCATCAGAGAATACTATAAACACTTCTACATGAATAAACTAGAAAATCTAGAAGAAATGGATAAATTCCTGGACACATACACCCTCCCAAGTTTAAACCAGGAAGTCAAATGCCTGAATAAACCAATAGCAAGTTCTGAAATTGAGGCAGTAATTAATAGCCTACCAAGCAAAAAAAGTCCAGGACCAGACGGATTTACACCTGAATTCTACCAGAGGTACAAAGAGGAGCTGGTACCATTCCTTCTGAAACTATTCCAAACAATAGAAAAAGAGCGAATCCTCCCTAACTTATTTTATGAGGACAGCATCATCCTGATACCAAAACCTGGCAGAGACACAATAAAAAAAGAAAATTTCAGGCCAATATCCCTGATGAACATCAGTGTGAAAATCCTCAATAAAATACTGGCAAACTGAATCCAGCAGCACATCAAAAACGTATCCACCATGATCAAGTCGGCTTTATACCTGGGATGCAAGGCTGGTTCAACATACGCAAATCAATAAACGTAATCCATCACATAAACAGAACGAATGACAAAAACCATGTGATTATCTCAATAGATGCAGAAAAGGCCTTCGACAAAATTCAATAGCCTTCATGCTAAAAACTCTCAATAAACTAGGTGTCGATGGAACATATCTCAAAATAATAAGAGCTATTTATGACAAACCCACAGTCAATATACTGAATGGGAAAAAACTGGAAGCATTCCCTTTGAAAACCGGCACAAGATAAGGATGCCCTCTCTCACCACTTGTATTCAACACAATATTGGAAGTTCTGGCCAGGGCAATCAGGCAAGAGAAAGAAATAAAGGTATTTAAACAGGAAAAGAGGAAGTCAGATTGTCTGTTTGCAGATGACATGACTGTATAATTTAGAAAACCCCATTGTCTCAGCCCAAAATCTTCTTAAGCTGATAAACAACTTCAACAAAGTCTTGGGATACAAAATCAATGTGCAAAAATCACAAGCATTCCTATACACTAATAACAGACAAACAGAGAGCCAAATAATGACTGAACTCCCATTCACAATTGCTATGAAGAAAATAAAATACCTAGGAATACACCTTACAAGGGATGTGAAGGACCTCTGCAAGGAGAACTACAAACCACTGCTCAAGGAAATAAGAGAGGACACAAACAAATGGAAAAACATTCCATGTTCATGGATAGGAAGAATCAATATCATGAAAATGGCCATACTGCCCAAAGTAATTTATAGATTCAATGCTATCCCCATCAAGCTACCACTGACTTCCTTTACAGTATTGGGAAAAACTACTTTAAACTTCATATGGAACCAAAAAAGACCCGCACAGCCAAGAAAATCCTGGGCAAGAATAACAAAGCTGGAGGCATCATGCTACCTGACTTCAAACTATACTACAAGGCTACAGTAACCAAAACAGCATGGTACTGGTACCAAAACAGATATATAGACCAATGGAAGAGAACAGAGGCCTCAGAAATAACACCACACATCTACAACACCACACATCTGATCGTTGACAAACCTGACACAAACAAGCAATGGGGAAAAGATTCCCTATTTAATAAATGTTGGGAAAACTGGCTAGCCATATGCAAAAAACTGAAACTGGACCCCTTCCTTACACCTTATACAAAAATCAACTCAAGATGGATCAAAGACGTAAACGTAAGACCTAGGACTATTAAAATCCTAGAAGAAAACCTGGGCAATACCATTCAGGACATAGGCATGGGCAAAGGCTTCATGTCTAAAACATCAATTCTTTTAATGATGAAACTGAGATCCAGAAAGGTGACAAACTTGTCTAAAATCCTGTGGCTAGAGCCAGGTTAAACCCCATGCTTCAATCTCAACTAGTAGGGCAACACTTTCTGATTTTTAAGTGTGTCAAATACATCACTAGTACGCACGGTATTTTAGGTAATAATTATCCTTTCTTCTCATATGCATTAGAAAAAATATAATGAAGAAACCAAGCCTGGGACTTCATAGTTAATCTTGTGTAGGAAATTTTTTTTTTAAGTGAATTTCTGGCCAGGTGCAGTGGCTCACGCCTGTAACCCCAGCACTTTGGGAGGCCAAGGCCAGCAGATCATTTGAGGTCAGGAGTTTGAGACCAGCCTGGCCAACATGGTGAAACCCCATCACTACTAAAAATACAAAAATTAGCCGGGTGTGGTGACGGGCACCTGTAATCCCAGTTACTTGGGAGGCTGAGGCAGGAGAATCACTTGAACCTGGGAGGCAGAGATTGCAGTGAGCCGAGATCACGCCACTCAACTCCAGCCTGGACAATAGAGCGAAACTCAGTCTAAAGAAAAAAAAAAAGTGAATTGCTTTAAATAATAAATTTAGATGGAGTGTAGACATGATTAAAGTTGTGGAGGTGGCCTCTATGTGCTTGAGAGTTAGGGAACTCTTCCCTACCTTATATTATAGATGCCATTTCTCTCATTTATAACAATGTTAAGATTTCATCAATTTCATCCTGTGCAATGTATTAATATAAGGAAAAAGTAAGTAAAAGTTCTCTCATGAATACTTCCCTCAACAGCATTTCTTTTTTACTTTTAAATATTACTTTTCCATTTCCTCCAACACCGGTGTAACTGAACAGTATTCGTTGTATACCAAAAGTATTTCTCTTAATCCAGCATTATGACTTACTACAAATAGAAATGAGATAATTGGTGTACTTAATCCTTTGTAAAAGCTTAGAGGCCATCTTAAAATGCTTCACAGAAATTGGAAATACAGTATTTTGAGTAGATTTTTCAAATGTTTACTGTGGAATTAGAGCACAAATCTCTTCAAGAAGAGAACTGTGAACATTAAAGACTCTTATTGTCCAGTGTGGATGAAAATGGAAATATAATTCACAATTTGTTGTGGACAAAGAGCCTGGCAGAGAGAATGTGTCCATGGTCTTAAAGTGTATTACCCAGCTACCCCACCAGCATTTTTTTCACTGTGCTGACAAGAAAGGGAAGGAAGAATATTCACAACCCAGGTTGCTAAACTAAGAGCTTTAATTAATGAGACTCCAGAAAGGGCCCTAGCAAGATAAAAATGTGATTGCAGTGTGCTCTCTGACCTCAAGTGCAGGTTATCTGACTTCTCTTTTGTGTTCTTAGACCTTCAGTGTAAAGATATAAGGACTCTCTGAGATAGCAAGTTGTTTTTCTAAAAAGCCTCTTTACACATCTGGAATATAACTCTGAAACCTAACCCAGGCTTATGTTAACACTGTGGCTTATAAACCATGCTTAGACTGCATGGAGTCATAAACATGTTGAATGTAGGAAACACCGTTAGTTTATAAATTGGGCCTGCTATTAATTTCTGAGGTCATTAATTTGAGGGTTTTTTTTTTTTTTTGTCCTTTCTTATTTTTCCAAACTATATGTGCTTTGGAAATCTAAGGGGTGGGTAAGAAAAGTTTAGTCTTTTTTTTTTTCCATGTTTGCTTCCACCAAGATGCCTCTGGCCTTTTCTCATCCAAAATCAACATAAAGCTGCTTCTCCCATATCACCACCATGACTACCACACAAAGCCAGTATGTCTCCATTTTTAATTTTTTTTTTTGCTTCACAGACTTACTTTTACTCAGAGGTGATGGGGAAGGTGGGCAACACAAGGCCCAGAATCATACCTCTCTGTGTGATATTGAGCAAGTTACTTCACCTCGCTGAGATGTTTATGGGTCTATGAAAGGAATGATCTGCACCATTTGCTCACTAGATCCCGCTTTGCATCTCAGCCATGATAATACCCCAAATAAGATGATAGGATTTTATACAGGCGTGCCTGCATACTGATGTTTTGATCAATGACAGACAGCACACATGATGCTGGTTCCATAGGATTAGAACAAAACATTTTTATAGTATCTTTTCTATGTTTAGCTATTGTTTTTCGTTTTGCTTTTTGAGATGGAGTCTCACTCTATTGCCCAGGCTGGAGTGAAATGCTGCAATCTCGGCTCACTACAACCTCCGCCTCCCGGGTTCAAGCAATTCTCCTGCCTCAGCCTCCCGACTAGCTGGGATTACAGGCACCCGCCACTACGCCTGGCTAATTTTTGTATTTTTAGTAGAGACGGGGATATATTTAATCCCATCCTAAAGAAAAGCTAGGTACACAAATGCTTACCACTGTGTTACAGTTACCTTCAGTATTCAGTACTACTCTACATGCCATGCAGGTTTGTAGCTAGGGGCAACAGACTGTAACATAGAGCCTAGGTGTGTACTCGGCTCTACCATTTGGTTTGTGAGTACACCCTATGACATCTGCACAACGATGCACTCACCTAATAGTGCATTTCTCAGCATGCATCCCCATTGTTAAATGACGCATACTGGACTTCGTGCATTTAAAAAAATGCCAGAACACTCCTTACTTAGTGCATAGACTTAATCAAATGTTGAATAAAAACAGAAACAAAAAGGAGACAATCCTACAATGAAAAGGAGACACTCATGTCTACCCTAGTGATTCCTTGTATGTGGAGGAGGTAAGTGGGGCATGGACAGTTCTAAAATATAATACGTATATACCCAACCACCACTGTGTTTTGCATTTCTTTATCAGTGAAAAACAAACATATCTGAAGTGTATAAACAGTTCCCTAGTACAGTGTATTTCAGAAGAAGAATCAAATATGTCAAAACTGACAAATACAAGAAAAGCATTCAGCTGGAGATAATTCACAGCATTTTATTCAAGTTAATCCATGTCATTCAATAATCTGCCGTATTGTTCCCAGCACCACTATTACTGTTATTATTTCTCTTTGAGGAAGATCAGGTATTAAGAAATCTGGTTTGAATTTCCATGATGCCTAACTCTATGGTCAAAAATCCTTTTCCTTACCGAAAAGCAACTTCTTAATCACCAGAAAAACACAGGGAAAGACTGAGATATATCTGCAAAAATTTATCTCCATTAGAGACAATTCATAGTTCATAATCTTTCAGGCTTGTGCTTTACTTGGGGGTTCCATTTTGGGGAGGAGGTTGTTTCTCATAAATGTTTGTTTAATACAAATAACTTGCCCCATTGTACCACAGAAGGGAAATGAGGGCTAGTCCCCAGAGAGCACGCAGGCAGTCCTCCAGGGAAGAAGCCCTAACGGCTCCTAGTGGTGACAGAGTCATTCTGCCTCCCCAACCTGTGAGCAGTAATAAAGTATAACTAAGTGAACAGGAGAGGTAGTAACTAGCCAGATAACCCATAGGCTAGAATCTCTAAACAGGAATGCTTGTGTATTTTTGAATAAATCAGAGCTGGAAAGAGACACTTTTGGAGAAGTGATTGATAATAGAAAGGTATGAAAAAGATACAGGTTTCTCACCAAGGAACCCACAAAAAAGGTGGTATGAGTCAAAGGTAGACTTGGACTTTTCTTTTGGGATGAGGGTACCCCAAATGGGTTGTGCTATTTTCACATAAAAATTGGAATGATAATGAACAGGTGAAAGTGAAATCAGTTTCCCTCCTTTGTTCAATAAACATGGTTAGAGCACCTGTGTGCAAGGTAGTGGGACAGGTGCTGAGGGGAAAGGTGAAGCTGTTTAAGCCGTGGCCCTGAGCTGAAGGAGCAATCTAGCAGTGCCATCAGACCCTGCACACTACGAAGCACAGTGTCCCAGGGGCCAGGTGGAGGGAAGGATCACTTCTGGCTGCAGCATCAGGGAAGGCACTCTGCAGTCTCCCCTCCAGGTTCTCAGCGTGCCTCTATGCCTGTGTGACCGCTCAGCCTGCCCCATTCCAGGCACTTGCTCATCTTCCTTATCTTTCTCTGTAGCGTGAGAAATGGAAGTTTGAGAGGATAGGATCCTACCTCACAGGTATCTAATAAATGTGTGTGGAATTGACATATAGTGGAAGTATCACTTTATCTTAGTGCAGCAAGGCGGAAAGAGCTTTGGGAAAGGAGAGGAAAGATGGTGGTTGTGAGGGTAAGGTGTTTTCATCAGAAGGCGGGAACAAGGGTATACAAATCAAAAAGTCAATTTAGTATGTGACTTAGCTCAGAGCACACAAGGGCGCCAACACAGCTAAAGACCTTAGGAAGGTAGCTGAAGTCCTCTGCCAAATAGGACTGAAAAGCTAAAATCTTTCTCTGTTTCTTAAGTTACAACTGGTCTATTCAAGCTCAACAAGAGCATATAGGAGAAAAAAATGACTAATGAGGGGGTCTTAAATAGCTCCAAAGGACAGACAGTTTCTAGAAAGTAGAAAGATCACTGAGAAACTACTGCACCTCCCCTAGCCCACAAAAAAAAAAAAAAAAAAAGGTGAGAATGAATGTAAAAGTGTAGAACAAACTTTCAGACATCTTCAAGTTTACTTTTGGCGCTTCTGTTTGTAAGCAATCAAGATGGTGAGAGACGCTATCCCAAAGAAGAAAGTCTGTAGGAACCAGAGTAGCTGAGCCTGACCACTTGTGATGCCTTTATGCCTAAAAAAGAAAAAACAAAATTTAAACACCAGATGTTAATCTTACAGTTTCATGGGAGTTATTGTCTTCTATATAGTTTTTTTTTGTTGTTGTTTTTGTTTTTTTTGAGGCGGAGTCTTGCTCCGTCTCCCAGGCTGGAGTGCAGTGGCCGGATCTCAGCTCACTGCAAGCTCCGCTTCCCGGGTCTACGCCATTCTCCTGCCTCAGCCTCCCGAGTAGCTGGGACTACAGGCGCCCACCACCTCGCCCGGCTAGTTTTTTGTATTTTTTTAGTAGAGACGGGGTTTCACCATGTTAGTCAGGCTGGTCTCGATCTCCTGACCTCGTGATCCGCCCGTCTCGGCCTCCCAAAGTGCTGGGATTACAGGCTTGAGCCACCGCGCGCGGCCTTTTCTATATAGTTTTTTAAAAAATTATACCTTCCACTACTTTCACTGGATTTATTTTGCTGCTTTTCTCTGGCTTCTTATCTTGGATTGTTTATTTTTCTTCTTTCTTGTTTTCTAATAAATGTATTTTGGACGGTACACTATTCCCTGAGAACTAGTCTGGCTACTGTCTAGGGCACAGTATTATAAGACTGTTTCTCACGTGATTCTGATGAGTGGATGGAGTAAAAAGCACTGGTATGGCTTCAGATCAAATGTTTTGAAGATAGACCAGATTTAAATCCTAGCGTGGCTACCCACCAGCTGTGACCTGGGCAAATCACTCAGTATCTCTCAAAATCAGTTTTCTCATCTGAAAAACAGGAACGGCAGTAGCTATCTCACTGAGTGTTGAGATAATTTATAGGATAATACATACAAAGTGCTCAGGAAGGAGCCTCGTCCACACTCATGATAAACACCTGCTTATATCGTCATTCAAATTCAACTGCCTAAAACGAAGTGTAAAAAAAAGAAGACCCAATGGAAGTGAATGGCTTGCTACAGTCTCATCTGTATATAAATAAGTCTCATTTGGATGACTTTTATTTAAAACAAACTTTAAAAACAATATATGTAAAAATGATATAATTTTCTATAGTAACAGATTAAAAGGGAAAGATCATACGAATATCTTAATAAATACAGAAGTGGCATTTCACAAATTTCAACATCCGTTCCTTTTCCACCGCCCCCCCTCCCCCCCCACAGAGATGGGGGTCTCACTCTGTCCCCTATAGTGGAGTGTACAATTATAGCTCACCGCAGCTTCAAACTCCTGGCTAAACTTATCCTCCCACCTCAGCCTCCCAAGTAGCTGGGATCGTCACAGGCATGCACCACCATGCCTGGCTAGTTTCTTTGTTTGTTTGTTTGTTTTTGTAGAGACAGTGTCTTGTTTTGTTGCCCAGGCTGGTCTTGAACTCTTGGCTTCAACCGATTCTCCCGCCTCAGCCTCCCAAAGTGCTGGGATTACAGGTGTGGGCCACCTCTGTCCACATCCAACATCCATTTTTAATAAAAGTTCTCAGCAAAGTTAGAAATACAGTGGAACTTCCTAATTTTGATAGAGGAGATCTACAAAACTCTAGAATAAACACGATGCAAAATGTTGAAAGTTCTCCTTTGAGGTCAAGAATAGGGCACACTTCTAGTCAGCACTGGTGGAAGTTCTAGCCAGTAGAATAAGGGAAGAAACATAAATAAAAGGCATTCACAATTGAAAGAAAGAAAACTGTATTTCTGGACAGTTTTACACCTGAAAAACTGAAAATAATCTATAAACTATTAGAATTAATAAATTTATTTAGCAAGGTTGCTGGGTATAAGGTCAATATAAAAAATTGACTGTATTCATAAAAACTACCACCAAACAGTTAGAAAATGAAAAAAAGTGAGCCAAGATCATGCCACTGAACTCCAGCCTGGGCGACAGAGCTAGACTCCATCTCAAAAAACAAAAACAACAACAACAAAAGTTGACCAGGTGTGGTGGCTCCGGCCTATAATTCCAGCACTTTGGGAGACCGGCACAGGCGGATCGCTTGAGCCCAGGAGTTTGACATCAGCCTAGGCAACACAGTGAGACCCCATCTTTTGTTTTGTTTTGTTTTGAGACGGAGTCTCGCTCTGTCGCCCAGGCTGGAGTGCAGTGGCACGATCTTGGCTCTCTGCAAGCTCTGGGGCCTCCCGGGTTCACGCCATTCTCCTGCCTCAGCCTCTGGGAGACCCCATCTTTTTTTTTTTTTTAAAGGCACTTATAATAACATCTCAAAGTAGAAGTAGCTGGAAATTAATGTAACAAACAATGTGCAAAACCTCTTAAAATTATATATATATTAAAGGAGATCTAAATAAATGGAAACAGACCATTTCATCATTTAGAAGACTCAATCATAGAAATATTTGATGCTTTCCTGACCTTAAAGAAAAAAAAAGAAAAAAAAAATAATGGAAATATGCCAATGTTCTCCAAATTCGTTCACATGGTCAATCCAATGAAAATCTCAACATCTTTACTTTTTGTTTTTGTAGCACAAGACAATGCATAGAATATGGAAAGGTGTAGGAAAAGGCAATTCTATTGCACAAGATAAGAGGACAAGATTTATCAGATAGCAATGATTGTAAAGCTGCTGCTATTAAGACAGTCTTGTGTTAGCCCAAGGACAAACAGGCCAATGGAACAGAATAGTGTTCAGGAACAGATCTATACATATAAGTAAAGTAGGGCACATCAGTGAAGACTGAATGTCTCAATAAATAGCTCTGGGATAATTGGGCATCCAGATGGAAAAGGTAAAGTTGGAAACCTCTCTCTTACAAAAAATAAGCTCTAGGTAGACTGAAAATTTTAATGTGAAAGAAAAAAATTCTAAAACTGTTAGAAGATGCTGTAAACGAATATAACTTTAATATAAATAATAAAATTCACTACATTGATAAACTTCTGTTTATCAAAAGACCCAACAGAACAAAAAGACCGTGAGAAAGGATATTTGCAAGATACCTAAAGGACAAAGTACTCAAGATCAGAAAAAACAAGGAGTGCCTATAAACAGGTAAGAAAAGCCAGCCCATTTGAAGAGTATTGGTGAGATTGTGGGGAAATGGGCACTATCATTTACTTATGTTAGAAGCATAAATTAGTCCCATAGTTTTGAAGGCAATATGGCAGTACATATCATAATTTAAAGTATTCAGGCCGGGCGCGGTGGCTCAAGCCTGTAATCCCAGCACTTTGGGAGGCCGAGACGGGCGGATCACGAGGTCAGGAGATCGAGACCATCCTGGCTAACACGGTGAAACCCCGTCTCTACTAAAAAATACAAAAAACTAGCCGGACAAGGTGGCGGGCGCCTGTAGTCCCAGCTACTTGGGAGGCTGAGGCAGGAGAATGGCGTGAACCCGGGAGGCGGAGCTTGTAGTGAGCTGAGATCTGGCCACTGCACTCCAGCCTGGGCGACAGAGGGAAACTCCGTCTCAAAAAAAAAAAAAAAAATACAAAAAACTAGCCGGGCGAGGTGGCGGGCGCCTGTAGTCCCAGCTACTCGGGAGGCTGAGGCAGGAGAATGGCGTAAACCCGGGAGGCGGAGCTTGCAGTGAGCTGAGATCCGGCCACTGCATTCCAGCCTGGGTGACAGAGCGAGACTCCGTCTCAAAAAAAAATAAAAAAATAAAAAAAAATAAAGTATTCATTCATTTGTTTTATTTTTAGGCAGAGTCTTGCTCTGTCGCCCAGGCCAGAGTGCAGTCATGTGTTCTCGGCTCACTGCAACCTCTGCCTCCCAGATTCAAGTGATTCTCTTGCCTTAGCCTCCTGAATAGCTGGGATTACACCTGCTACCATGCCCTGCTAATTTTTTTTTTTTTTGCATTTTTAGTGGAGACAGGGTTTCACCATGATGGCCAGGCTGGTCTCACACTCCTAATCTCAGGTGATTCACCAGCCTCAGCCTCCCAAAGTGCTGGAATTACAGGCATGAGTCACCACGCCCAGCCAAAAGTATTCATTCTTTAATCTTCAAATTCCAGATCTTGGAATTTTTTCTAAGAGAACAAATACCAAAGTGGGACAAATGCATGCAATTCATGTTCATTGCTGTATTGCTTATAATAGTAAAAAAGTAGAGACTTAAAAGCCCATCAGAAGGGGGATTTTTAAAATACGTTAAGGTACATCTGTATAATAGAATGCTATGCACTATTATTAATGGATGGGTAGGTTTATATGTATAGACATAGACAAATAGGGATATGTTAGCCCAGTGCAGTGGCACACCTATAGTCCCAGCTACTTGGGAGGCTGAGGCACGAGGATCACTTGAGCACAGGTGCTCAAGGTCAGCCTGGGCAACACAGTAAGACCCATCTCTAAAAAAATAAAATAAAATTTAAAATAGGCACAGATGACCATGGAAACCAATTATAAAAGAGATGATAACTATATGTATATATATAATTGGATTACAGGCGTCAGCTACCACGCCCAGCAACTTTCATTTTTTTTGTTTTTTTTTTTTGAGATGGAGTCTCACTCTGTCGACCAGGCTGGAGTGCAGTGGCGCAATCTCGGCTCACTGCAACCTCCGCCTCCCAGGTTCAAGTGATTCTTCTGCCTCAGCCTCCCGAGTAGCTGAGACTACAGGCTCCCACCACCACGCCTGGCTAATTTTTGTATTTTAGTAGAGATAGGGTTTCACCACATTGGCCAGGCTGGTCTCAAACTCCTTACCTCATGATCCACCTGCCTCGGCCTTCCAAAGCGCTGGGATTACAGGCGTGAGCCACCGCACCTGGCCAACTTTCAATTTTATTAGCTGAGTTTTTAGCACAACATTATTAACTTTTAAAAACAAACATGTTTGTTTTGAAATAGGCAAAACAACAAAAATATTTTGTTGTGGAATGTAAATTTATATGATCCTGTAAATGTGTAAGATACTTAGGAAAGAAAAATAAAGATGAGTTGCCATCTTGGAAGAGCAGGCTCACTGAACAGTAGTGCTTGTTTCCCCCTCCTTCAGAGGGGTCACAGTTGGTGGCTAGGTAACCCGGAGAAGGGTTTTCCTGGGGTCTTCATAACTTGTTCTCATTCACACACCTTTATCTGTATTCTTAGCTCATTTTGCCTATTTAAAAGACAAAAGCCTTTTAAGAGTTTTCTTAATTTAATTCACATGTCCCTTAACGATTCCACCAAGACCCAGGCACATGTAAAAATATCTTTGTGAGTACATTTTTCCTGCCTTAGGAAAAAATGTTACCTCTGATACTTGAAAAATTTCACAATTTATCTGTTTTGGTCACTTGAGGCTGCCCTGTCACAGAGTACTTCCACTTTTGAGGCTGCCCTGTCACAGAGTACTTCCACTTGTCAAGAACTTCTGTTTCTTCATTGTAATAAAATCCACTGTACATATAAATTTTTGCAAAACCTGAAAAACCTCTCTAAGGGCTGCAGAGCCAACAGAGGTATGCAAGCAGCAAGAACCTAATTTCTGAACTAAGAGAATAAGTTATATATTCTGAATGGAAAACTACAGACTGTAAAACGGTAACAATGAACATGAATGTTGGCCTCAAAGAGATACTAATTTATTTATCCCTAAGGAAAAACGGTTCTATTTTTCTTGTTAAAATATTATTATGTAACAAGAACTACAAGCACCTTTCAAAGAAGAGTTGAACCTCACTTTGTAATCAAATAAATACAAGTTAAAATGGCTAGATACCCTTTTTAATCTACCAAAATAGCAAAGGGTTTTTGCCCCCCACCCCTCCACCAAAAATGGCACTTTCTTTTTCTTTTTTTTGTTTTGAGACAGAGTCTCACTTTGTCGCCCAGACTAAAGTGCAGTGGTGTGATCTCGGCTCACTGCAACCTCTGCCTCCCAGGTTCAAGCGATTCTCCTGCCTCAGCCTCCTGAGTAGCTGGGATAACAGGCATGTGCCACCACGCCCAGCTAATTTTTTTGTTTGTTTGTTTTTTTAGTAGAGACGGGGTTTCAATCATGTTGGCCAGGCTGGTCTCAAACTCCTGACCTCAGGTGATCCACCTGCCTCAGCCTCCCAGAGTGCTGAGATTACAGGTGGGAGTCACCACGCCCAGTCATCATCTCATAGTTCAAAAGGAGTATTTATTCTGATTTCTAGTGACTAATGATACATTCTAACATGTTAGACTACAAAGAAATGATTTCAAGAACATAATAATAGTGACCTAAGCTCTATGCCTGTTCTCCCTCTGCCCTTCAAAAAAATTGTGTATTAAATTTGAGGGCCAGGCACGGTGGCTCACATCTGTAATCCTAGCACTTTGGGAGGCGGAGGTGGGCAGATCACAAGGTCAAGAGATCAAGACCATCCTGGCCAACATGGCAAAACCCCGTCTCTACTAAAAATACAAAAATTAGTTAGGCTTGGTGGCAGGCACCTGTAATCTCAGCTAGTCGGGAGGCTGAGGCAGGAGAATCGCTTGAACTTGGGAGGTGGAGGTTGCAGTGAGTCGAGATCGCGCTACCGCACTCCAGCCTGGCGACAGAGTGAGACTCTGTCTCAAAAAAGAAAAAAATAAATAAACAAATAAAAATAAAAATTTGAGTATTTTGGTTTTCATCAGATACTCCAAATGCTAACAACAAAATAGGTGTCAGGCACTCCTACATTCCAAGTTGAGGGGCTGGACCGGACACTTCCAATCTCAGATTCCACTGGGACGCTGCAGAGGCCATTGGAAAGAGGTCCTAGTGGACTGTGGCATTTCCCACAAGTCAAGCCCAGAGAACGGCTTCAACAGAATCATTTGTAGAGCTTGACATGAGTCCTCTGGAATTTGGGGAAGGGTTTAATCTCTGATTCCAAAGAGTAAACACTGTTTGGCCTGCTTGCTGGGAGAGAAGGAAGCACTGCCACACTAAGAACTGCATGCACTTGCAGATTATCCCACTGGAGGGATATGGCAGTTGTTTACTGTGAGCCATACAGATCCTAAAGAAGGCACTGGACACGAGTAGTTTTAAAAGGGACCCTGTACCACAGGCCCACCTGAAAGATGGAAGTGATCTCAAAAAAAGGGTAATTCTTCCCAGCAAACACACTCTGAGGGTGAAACTGCAAGTGGCACTCTGGAGGAGGTATCTAAACGAATCATCAAGGAAACTGCAGAAGGGAGATCCAGGTGAGGAACAGTGTCTCAAAAATCTACCACATCCCCTCTAGAGAGAAAGAGCCAATACTGGATATGCAATACACACAGCACCCAGCTGCCTGATCACAAGGCGGCAGCTGTTATTTTTTTAATTTTTATTTTTTTTGAGACAGGGTCTTGCTCTGTCACCCAGGCTGGAGTGCAGTGGCACGATCTTGGCTCACTGCAGCCTCTGCCTCCCGGCTTCAAGCGATTCTCGTGCCTCAGCCTCTTGAGGAGCTGGGACTGCAGGCACACACCACCATGCCTGGCTTTTAAAATATTTTTTGTATTTTTAGTAGAGATGGGGTTTTGTCATGTTGGCCAGGATGGTTTCAAACTCCTGGCCTCAAATGATCTGCCCGCCTCGGTCTCCTAAAGTGCTGGGATTATAGGTGTGAGCCACTGCGCCCAGCCAGCAGCAGCTATTTAAGGCTGAGCCTCCTTCTCCCTAACTATTCCCACTATCCCAAGCGACTACAAACAGCGATTATTAGTGAATAGAGGAGAAGGTGAAGTGCAAGAGAAGGTATCAACTGCACCCTTCTCCCCATTGCAGGCTCCTGAGCCCCAGTTGGATGAGAACAGACATTTTGAATTAGAAAAAAGTTTATAGTTTTAACAAATAGACTGAGCTAGAATGGATAGTATCAGATGGTGACTGGAAATCCTATGATCTGCTTGAAATTCCATCCAAAGATACAGTGGAAGGTGGGGAACAATCTACAAAACGAATTTACTTGGAGAGGGGTGAGAAAGAAATAATAAAGTTACTTTCTGCCCCTCTTCATAGAAAGTCTAGCTTGTGGCTGGGCACAATGGCTCATGCCTATAAGCCCAGCACTTTGGGAGGCCGAGGCACGCGGATTACCTGAGAGGTCAGAGTTCAGGACTAGCATGGCCAACATGGTGAAACGCTGTCTCTACTAAAAATACAAAAATTAGCCGGGCATGGTGGTGGGCTTCTGTAATCCTAGCTACTGGGGAAGCTGAGGCAGGAGAATCGCTTGAACCCAGGACTCAGAGATTGCAGTGAGCCAAGATTGTGCCCCTGCACTCCAGCCTGGGTGACAAAGCAAGATTCTGTCTCAAAAAAAAAAAAAAAAGTCTAGCCTCTTTGTTTAATAAACAAGAAAACAGAGTAAGATAATTCTATTTAACATACTTAGCAGTCTCTGACATAGTAGTGCCCAATCAATATTGATTTTTTTATGACTGAAACATAGTAATAGTAATAGAGTATCTTATTTTTTTTTTTTTTTTTTTGTTTTTTTTGAGACAGAGTCTCGCTTAGTCGCCCAGGCTGGAGTGCAGTGGCGCGATCTCGGCTCACTGCAAGCTCCGCCTCCCGGGTTCACGCCATTCTCCTGCCTCAGCCTCCCGAGTAGCTGGGACTACAGGCGCCCGCCGCCTCGCCCGGCTAATTTTTTGCATTTTTAGTAGAGACGGGGTTTCACCGTGTTAGCCAGGATGGTCTCGATCTCCTGACCTCGTGATCCGCCCGCCTCGGCCTCCCAAAGTGCTGGGATTACAGGCGTGAGCCACCGCGCCCGGCCCGTAATAGAGTATCTTATTTTCCACTTTTAGAATAGAAAAATAATAGAGGAGATAGTATATCTTGACCAGAAATTAATTCAATTAATATCTTGACCAGAAATTAATTGGAAAGCAATTTGGCATTTCTATAATCGTGTTTTTTCATTGTACCATACTTTCTGTATATACTTTAGTACAAATATAAAGATAATTTTTTCTAGTATTCTCATACAGTATTAAGCTACACTAGCATCTGCCGAGTGGGGTCTGGTTTGGGGGCTTTTAACTAGCACTGCATCCTAGAATTATCTGTGGAGCTTTTAAAAAGAACACATTCCTATCTCTGAGGCAAGACTTACCCAATCAGAATCTCTGGGTCTGGAAACCAGATGTGTGTATTTTGAAAAAGCTCCTCAGGTGGCTCAATTGTAAAACGAGGACTGTGAGTCATCGGCCTAGGTCAGTCACTTAGCTCTTCTATAAACTGGAAGCCAGGCTCCTAGTCTTTTGGTCTAGTTGGGGCTACCCAGAAAATTTGTTAAAAAATAACAAAAGTTGGCCGGGCGTGGTGGCTCACGCCTGTAATCCCAGCACTTTGGGAGGCCGAGGTGGGTGGATCACGAGGTCAGGAGATCGAGACCATCCTGGCTAACACGGTGAAACCCTGTCTCTACCAAAAATACAAAAAATTAGCCGGGCGTGGTGGCGGGCGCCTGTAGTCCCGGCTACTCGGGAGGCTGAGGCAGGAGAATGGCGTGAACCCGGGAGGCGGAGCTTGCAGTGAGCCGAGATCACGCCACTGCACTCCAGTCTGGGAGACACAGCGAGACTCCGTATCAAATAAAATAAAATAACAAAAGTCATCTGAATTAGATAACTAAGTAATTGGTTAACCAATATAAAATGAATGCATTCATCAAACATTTACTGGGTACTCCCTCTGCACCAGGCTCAGTATCGGGCGTGGGGATTCTGCTCCACCCTGAGAATGTTCTCAGCCTACAAGTGTGTGAATTATTTAAATGTGGCTACTCTCAATTTATATTAGCTACTAAGAGAAAGGCAAGAAGCAGATACTTCAAAGACTTACTTGCACAATACTAAGGCATACAAGGACTCTCCCACATGAATCAGCCAGGCAAGCCAATAACTGAAACCAAAAAAAAAGTGAATATTTTTTAAGGTGATAGTTATCTGCTGATGAAATCTAACACAGCAATCTCAAAAAGAAAAGTACCTTAATGTGAACTAACACTACTCTTAGATACCAAAAGGCAGCTGCAGGCCTACCAGGTCTCCCGTGAGACCAGAGCTCCAGTGTCAACAATCCATTTGTGCAGCTCTCCTTACCCATTGCGCAGGAGGGTGTGATGGTGGTCCACCAAGTACTGAGTGAAGGGGCCCAGGGGCCCAAGGCTCTGATAAGGGATACTCTGAGGCCAGAAGACAACCCACTGAAAGAGAACCAGAGACACAGAATACCTATTAGGCCACTTAAAACCTGTTTGTTTTTTTGAGAAAGGCTGTGAAACGATACAAAAGTAACTACAGACCAAAGAAACTCTCAACAGTCATTTGGGCCTCCATTCTTGACTTCTATTTTCTTTCTTTTTCTTCTCTTTTCTTTTCTTTTTGACAGGGTCTCATGCCGCTGCTGGGGCTGGAGTGCAGTGGCATGATCATGACTCACTGCAGCCTCCACCATCTGGGCTCAATCCATCCTCCCACCTCAGCCTCCCAAGTAGTTGGGACTACACATGGGTGCCACCATACCTAGCTACTTTTAAAAATTGTATATAGAGATGGGGTCTCACTGTGTTGCTCAGGATGGTCTCCAACTCCAGGGCTCAAGCAATTCTCCCACCTTACAGGCATGACCCACTGTGCCAGGATGACTTCTATTTTCTAAAAGCAACTCTACTGGGAGATTTATACTGAGGCAAGTATGTGGTTATCAGACTCAGTGCTCATGGTGGATGACTCCTAGTCTTTTATTCTTCCTTTTCTTCTTTTGTTTTCTTTGTAGAGAAGGGATCTCGCTTTGTCAACCAGGCTGGAGTGTAGTGGCACGATCACGGCTCACTGCAGCCTCAACTTACCGGGCTCAAGTGATCCTCCCAACTCAGCTCCCCCAAGTAGCTGGGAATACAGGCATGGGCTACCACGACTGACTAATTTTTATTTATTTATTTATTTTTTAGACGGAGTTTCACTCTGTCGCTCAGGCTGGAGTGCAGTGGCACGATCTTGGCTCTCTGCAACCTCTGCCTCCCGGGTTCATGTGATTCTCCTGCTTCAGCCTCCAGAGTAGCTGGGACTACAGGTGCATGCCACCACGCCTGGCTAATTTTTGTATTTTTAGTACAGACGGAGTTTCACCATGTTGGCCAGGCTGGTCTCCAACTCCCGACGTCAGGTATCTGCCCTCCTCAGCTTCCCAAAGTGCTGGGATTACAGGCGTGAACCACCGCCCACGGCTAATTTTTTTTTTTTGTAGAGATGAGGTTTTGCCATGTTGCCCAGGTTGGTCTCGAACTCCTGGACTCCTGGGCTCATGCAATCTGCCCACCTTGGCCTCCCGAAGTGCTGGGATTACAGAACCACCATGCCTGGCTGACTCCTATTAATACATTCCACCAAAACCATTATTTTATAAAAGATATTAGCAAAGTTTGAGTTTATGTGCTTTGGCTAATGTCTTTACTGCAGAAACTGGCTCCAGCCAAACCTCTGTTTAATTTAGAATTCCTTTCTTGGCTTTCCCTTTTTGTACCTCTAAAACTGAGAATGATCCACTGCACTGAGATGGAAAATAAGTGAGATAAGGTTTATCTCACTTATTTATTAATAGCAACTGCTTAATTACATAAATTTTTCGTAATCTTAACTTTTTCTCAGCCTCTATATTGTAACTTCTGCCAGCTTAGACTTTTCTGAGAATGACTGCCAACAGTTTCAAAATGTATTGTCCCATTCAAATCTTTGTAAAGAGCAGTACTATCTCTTTCACGATGTTGTTTCACATCTGAAATTTAAATAATGCACAAATATCACTGCATCCTCCCAAACCAAGGGGAAGGGGAGCATCTGTCAGCTCCACAAGATCCCAATTTGAAGTCCCCAAAGCTTTCCTCCAACTATATTCTAACTAGTCACAGACACAAAATCGTAGAATAGAAATGCACCTTTGAAAACTTTCAATTCAACGCCTCCATTGTACACATGATGAAATCAGGACAGAGTCGGTCAGATTTGACACCAACAAGCAACACCGTGGACATAATCTCCCATTCCCAATCTCCAGGATCTACTGGTATATCCAAATAGCTTCGCCTTCCTTCAAAATTTTACCGCCTTATCACTTGAGGTTAGAAGTTCGAGACTAGCCTGACCAACGTGGTGAAACCCCGTCTCCATTAAAAATACAAAAAATTAGCCGGGCGTGGTGTAATCCCAGCTACAGGTTGAGGCATGAGAATCACTTAAACCTGGGAGGCAGAGGTTGCAGCGAGCCGAGATCGCGCCACTGCACTTCAGCCTGGGTGACAGACCCAGCCTCCGTCTCAAACAAAAAGACAAAATTACCACCTTAGCCCCCAACCTACTTTTCCACGCATCTTTCTCGTTATCCTTTAAACAGATTATTTCTCAGCCAAACAAATGTCGCTCTTTTTCTAGGTACAGCTTTCTTCTTGCTTCCACACCTATGTCACAACAGTGATATCCTCTTTATACCCCCTTAACACTTAAATCCTACCCATCTTTTAGGTTTATCCTCGTTTTCCAAACAATTCCTATTGGCTCAAACATTCTGCTTCGGAAGCCCTATTCTGACTTGGCAGGCCTATGGCAGTCGGTCAACTTGACTTCCCGCTTCGTGAGAGGCTTAAGCTCGGAAAACCCGTTAGTAACCGTGCAGAGGTGAGGCCCCAAAGACAGGAACACCGCAAAGCAGAAACCATCCTAACAGCCCACCAAACTTCCGCTTACATGAGTAACCTAGACAACCGTCAGAGGCGCGTGCGCACAGGCCTCGTTCCCACAGCGCCCCTCGCCCTACGAGGGCCCGGTGGGCCAAAACAGACGCCCGCCCCGCCCTACGCCTCACCGCGAAGTACCCCAGCCCCAGGACTGTGATCAGAGAGGGCAAGGGTCTGGCTGGACGGAAATAGGCGGTAGCGGCATTGCTAGCCTCCGACTTCGCCATCCTCTTGAAAAACCCAGACACAGAGTTAACCGGGAACTCTCCAGCCGTCCCCGCCCCCATATAAGAAAAGCCTGACTAGCCGGTTTCTCAGGGCGCTGGGCGCCGGCCCAAGACCCTGGCGGACCGATATGCCTGCGTCTCATTCCGGAGTCTGGCGTTCCGAGCGCGCGGGAGTAGGGATTGTGCTTGCACGACTTCCCCCGGCTCCTCGCCTGTGGGCCTAGGTCCTGGGGTGAACCGAGCGCTTGCTCCCTCGCCAGACCGTAGCCCTCCAGCGGCTGCCCTTACTGTGTAGTAGCCAAAGCTGAGGGTGATGACTGTGAACCAGAACAGACTTCCTCGCTGAAAGTAGGCCGCCGCGCCGGCTGCCGGCGCCATGGCTGCGACACCTCCCCGGGAGCGCGCGTCTGGACTCCGTCCAGCGCGAGAGAGGAGGCAGGGCCGGGGCGGGCCCGCGCTCCTCCCGCCATCCCCGCAGGGAGAAGGTGGTGCGGTTTCGGAACTCTCTTGAGAGCGAGTCTCTCTGTCTGGCCCCAGTACGGGGGCCTTGGAATCCCACCTGGGCTCAGGTCTGGAGGGCTGGTCATCATCTTGTAGGGGAGACTCTCCTCTGTCACTTTTCTGGGTTTGAGATAAAGATATTGGGGCCGGCGCGGTGATATGTCCCTGTAATCTCAGCACGTTGGGAGGCTGAGGCGGAAGGATCGCTTGAGCCCCGGAGTTTGAGACCAGCCTGGGCACCACAGCGAGATTCTGTCTCGAATGAATGAATGAATGAGGTGTTGGAATAAATTCCAGCAATGAATGAATGAATGATATGTTGGAATAAATTCCAGCACTTTGGGAGGCCGAGGCTGGTGGATCACTTTAGGTCAGGAGTTTGAGACCGGCGTGGCCAACATGGTGAAATCCCGTCTCTACTAAAAACACAAAAAATTAGGTGGTAGCGGTGCCGTGCACCAATAGTCCCAGCCACTCCAGAGGCTGCACCTCCTCTTGAACCTGGGAGGTGAAGGTTGCAGTGGGCCGAGATCACGTCACTGCACTCCAGCCTGAGCAACAGAGCAAGACCCTGTCTCAAAAAAAAAAAAAAAAAAAAAGAATAGATAGTGTTTTACTGAGAGTCTAAGTTTTGAGGTTTTCTGTGCTGTGCACGTTGAGAAACAATGCTGTCCTCATTAGTTAAGATGTTTGGAACTATACAGCACCATGGTTATGAGCAGGGACTGTGAAACAGGCTGCCTAGATTTAAGTCCTGGCTCTGTCTTGGCTTTTTGTGTAAGCTTAGTTTAATTAGCCCGGCTGTGTCTTAGTTTCTGTATCTGTAAAATGAGGATATGCTAGTTTCTGGAACCTCGGGGTTTTTAGGGTGGGTGAAATGAGTTGATATCTGTAAAGAAAGCACAGCAGTGTCTGGCCCACAGTGCTTTGTAAGTGTGGGTCAATATCAATACTGCTGAGCCTTTAGGGTGTGTGCCAGGCCCTGTGCGAACTGTTGTATCATCAATGAACTGTGGGAGGCATATGGAGCTGAAGTGTCTGATGAAACGTGAGAGAAAGACTGTTTCACCTGGGCCTTAAAAATGGGTTACTGGCCGAGCGCGGTGGCTCACGCCTATAATCCTGGCACTTTTGGAGGCCAAGATGGGTGGATCGCTCAGAAGTTTGAGACCACCCTGGGGAATATAGTGAAACCCCATCTCTACTAAAATACAAAAAATTAGCCGGGGGTGGTGGCGCGTGCCTGTAGTCCCAACTACTTGGGAGGCTGAGGCACGAGAATTGCTTGAGCCCTGGAGGCAGAGGTTGCAATGAGCCAAGATCCGTCACTGCACTTCGGCTTGGGCTATAGAGTGAGACTCTCTTAAAAAAAAAAAAAAGTTACTATACCATAGCGGGTATTTATTGAACACCTACTATGTTCAAGGCATTGTTCTAAGTACTATACAAGAATTAATTCATTTAATTCTTAAAACAATCCTAGGCAGTAAACTATTGTCCTTATTTCAAAGAAGAAGAAACAGCACAGGGTCCCGTCATGCCCAAGTAGGTGAGGAATACTGGAAACCAAGTGGCAGCTGAGCGTTCCAGTTCCAGAGAGGGCACTCCGAAACCAGCCAAGGTTCTCTTTCCTCATTTTTTACCTAAGTATCTTGGGATATAAAGTCTTAAAGAATGAATTTCAGAATATGTGAGGAAATCCGTTTCCCAGGTAGACCACAGTGCCCTTGAATATAAAGATTAACAGTAACAATTGCTGTTTTCTTAGTCCTTATCGTCCTTGATCACACTACCCTCTTTATTCTTCTCCTCCCTCTGAATAACTCCTTGTTTTCTCAGCTTTTCTTTTATTTCTTCTCTCCTAGAATAAGTTTTGTTTATTATCTTCTTTGTGTTTTCAGTACCTTTCAGATTCAATTTTCACCTTCAGATGACTAAAACAATCTCTTCAGCCCTTACCTCTTCCCAGTTGGTCACCTTTACCAAGGATTACACCTCAAAGACAAGAAGTCCATTATTATCCACAGAGTCCATCCTCACCAAGGCTACCCTATGTTTTTTGTTTTTTTTTTTTTTGAGACGGAGTTTTGCTCTTGTTGCCCAGGCTGGAGTGCAGTGTTGTGATCTTGGGTCACTGCAACCTCCGTCTCCCGGGTTCAAGTGATTTGCCTGCCTCAGCCTCCTGAGTAGCTTGGATTACAGGCGTGTGCCACCTTGCCTGGATTGTAGAGACGGGGTTTCACCATGTTGGCCAGGCTGGTCTTGAACTCCTGACCTGAGGTGATCTGCCCACCTTGGCCTCCCAAAGTGCTGGGATTACAGGCATGAGCCAACTCTCCTGGCCTACCCTGTCTATGTTAACAGCACTTTCCTTCTACCTTGTACCCAGATTCCTTGCTTTGACTTCCCCCATATCATACAAAGATTGCAGACTAATCAGCTGTCAAGAGTTCTACTGATTGGGTAATACAATATCTAATCCTTCTAGATTGAATCATGGTTTAATCCTCACTGTCTCAATGAGTCAGTCACTCCTTCCTATTTCCTGCCACTTCAGCCCACATGCAGTCCCTTTATTGAATCTGTCTGACAAATGACAGGATCTTTTTCAAGTACAGTTCTGATCAAGCCTTTACCATACCAAATTTTTTTTTTTTTTTGAGACGGAGTCTCACTCTATTGCTCAGATTGTAGTGCAGTGGTGCAATCTCAGCTCACTGCAACCTTGGCCTTCTGGGTTCAAGTGATTCTCCTGCCACACCCTCTCTAGTAGCTGGGACTACAGACGAGCACCACCACACCTGTCTAATTTTTTGTATTTTTAATAGAGATGGGGTTTAACCATGTTGACCAGGCTGGTCTCAAACTCCTGAGCTCAGGTTATCCGCCTGCCTTGGCTTCCCCAGGTGCTGGGATTACAGGTGTGAGCCACCATGCCCAGCCTACCCTACCAAAACTTTTCAAGAACTTCCTTAATTTTAGGCTACTGTTTTTCATTATTTCTATTTAGGTATTAAATCTGCAATGAGGGAGATACTGGAGAAATAATTCATGCTACAATAAATGTTGGGAGAGGCAAAATGGCTTGGGTCAGCAGACTACATGGAGCCAGGTTTTAGTTTCATGTCTTCTACAACCCTGCTTGAAGCCTAGCTTGTTACTTAGTGTCCTGTGTCTTCCAACTCCACACTATTTTTTTTTTTTTAAATAGAGACGGGGTTTCACTATGTTGCCCAGGCAGATCTCAAACTCCCAGGCTTAAGTAATCCTTCCACCTCAGCCTCCCAAAGTGCTGGGATTATAGTTAGAGGCCGTACCTGGCCACCAACAGCACTAAACATCTACTGTTAGCGCCTCACGCACAGATAAGGAATCCAGAAGACAGTACCAGAAGATCTTTAATCAGATGTGAGTAGTTTATGTCAATTCATGAAGAACCCACAGTCCACTGGATGTTCAGAAGGGATTCCTTTCTTCATTAAAGTCACCCTTCACACATGGCAGGGGTGACTGAATTCTCTAATGTCCAGGCACCCTCCACTGCCATCCCATCTGAATCAGCAGAGAAATATCCCTGGACATTTTTTTCCCCTCTCTAGATGGATTAATGACCTACATATGAAAAACAATGAAGAAAGTCTGGGAGAATAGTTTTACAGCTTTTGAGAGAGGGGAAAGTAACCTTTTAGCATGTTATTAAAATTAAAAGCCATAGAAAGAAAGATTGAAAATTTAACTGCATCCAAACAAAAAGCTTCATTCATATGAATGACACCGTAAATAAAGTTGAAAGACCTGGAAGAAGGAATTCTCCAATATATGTAATCGACAAATGATTAAAGGATATGAATTGGGCATCTTCAGAAGAGAAAACTTGAGGCCAAGAAAAATGAAAGGATGGTTCAATTTTAATGGCCCTATGGGATACGTAAAATAAAGCAAAAATAACATTGTTTTTCCCCATAAGATTGACCTACTAGATATCCAGACACATTGTAAAGAGCTGTAATAATTTTAAAAATTTGGCATTTGACATGCAGAAATCAACAAATGGATCAATGAAAAAATAATGCAGACTCCAGACATGGATCTGGTATATACATATCCAAGCGTTTATTTGATAATAAAGGTAACATTTCATATTAAGGAAGGAATAATGGATTATTCAGCAAATTACTTTGTGGCAATTAGTTATCTATTCCAGAAAAAATATTTAAAATAATATTCCCCACTCCCAAACACAAATACACAAGTAATGCAGTATTGGGAGATGCAGAGGTATTAATAAGTAGTCCTCCTTGGGGAGTTATGATGAGATGGCTATAGGATGGACATGTGCTGAGATACAGCAAAAACTCCCACACCTTCCCAGGATTATAGGATGGGGGAAGGGCAACCTAAACAAATTTACAGAAATATGAATAGAATATTGTGTGTCCAGGGAATTAGGAGAAGATTTTTGTTGCTAGAAAAAAACAACGTGAAGAAATTGAGTGAAGGAAGTTGAGGCTGCAAAGACGGAGTCCTGATCATGAATGGCATTTGTTATCAAACTGAGGGGTTTTGATTTGATCCCTTAGCCAAGGTGAGTCAGCGAAATTGTTTATTTAATTAATGTATTATTTGTAGACATGGGGTCTCTCTATGTTGCCCAGCTGGTCTTGAACTCCTGGACTCAAGTGATCCTCCTGCCTCAGCCTCACAAACTACTGGGACTACAGGTCAGGCTTGGGCCACCGTGCTGAGCTAACTATTATTATTATTAATAGAGATGGAGTCTCACTATGTAGCCCATGCTGGTTTTGAACTCCTGGGCTCAAGCTATCTTCCCACCTTGGCCTCCCAAAATGCTGGGATTACAGGCATGAGCCACCACGCCTGGTCTGTTTATTTTAATCAGTGGAGTGAAAATATCTTGTGTACATTGAATGGAGGTAAAATTGGAAGCAAGGAAGGAGAAGAGGAAACATCATTGAAACAGTATAATAAGAATGGAGAAGGAAAATTCTACATTTTTTAGGTAGGGAAACCAAGGAATCATTCACTCAAATAGTCAAGAAATATTTCTGAAGACCGGCCGGGTGCAGTGGCTCACTCCTGTAATCCCAGGACTTTGGGAGGCTGAGGTGGGCGAATCATGAAGTCAAGAGATCGAGACCATCCTGGCCAAAATTGTGAAACCCTGTCTTTACCAAAAATACAAAAATTAGCACACCCGGCATAATTTTTATATTTTCTGTAGAGATGGGGTTTTGCCATGTTGCTCAGGCTGTACTCAAGCAATCCTCCTGCCTCAGTCTCCCAAACTGCTGGGATTACAGGCGTGAGCCACTGCCCCTGGCCGGGAGAAGTGTTTTTGTAAGCAAATTTACCTATCTAGGTTCTTCAAAATTTGGATTGTAATTTTATTACAGTATAGTTATTTGGATAAGTTCAGTAAGTCTTTTGAAACAGAACAATTGAAGACACTCATTTTCTTACCAAGACTTTAACTAAAGTAGCTTTTTTTTTTTGAGACAGAGTCTTGCTCTGTCACCTGGGCTGGAGTGCAGTGGTGCAATCTCAGCTCAGCAACCACAACCTCTGCCTCCCGGATTCGAGCGATTCTCCTGCCTCAGCCTCCTGAGTAGCTGAGCTTACAGGTGTGCGCCACCATGCCCGAATAATTTTTGTATTTTTAGCAGAGACGGGGTTTTACCATATTGGCCAGGCTGGTCTCGAACTCCTGACCTCGCGATCCACCCACCTTGGCCTCCCAAAGTGCTGGGATTACAGGTGTGAAACAGTGTGCCCAAAGTAGCATATTTTTAAATAAATTTCCATCAAAGCGAACTTAAAAGGAGCCTATATGGCCAATCAATTGTTGCTGCATTTTATGCAAATAATCAGGCTAGTATAGGAAGCCTAAAACTTACTTTGCACACAAATTTGGTTGTACTATAAATTCTTAATAGAAAAAAGAGGCTGGATAAATTGTTTCAAAGGAAAAGTGTAACAGTTAATACTAGATTTCAGGCCTAACGCCTTGCTTTTTTGAGTTCAGACTGAATTATTATTTATTGGCTACAATAATCCTCTAGAGAATACCAGATGATAATTTTTCTTCATATTTTTAGCTGGTGTCCTAATGGAGTAAGTTTCTTTTTCTGTTCTAACACACAAATACTCTTTTGATTGTGAAACTGTCTCACGCATCCGTGTGAAGAGACCACCAAACAGGCTCTGTGTGAGCAACATGGCTGTTTATTTCACCTGGGTGCAGGCGGGCTGAGTCTGAAAAGAGTCAGCAAAGGATGGTGGGGTTATCATTAGTTCTTATAGGTTTCGGGATAGGCGGTGGAGTTAGGAGCAGTGTTTTTGCAGGCAGGGGGTGGATCTCACAAAGTACATTCTCAAGGGTGGGGAGAATTACAAAGAACCTTTTTTTTTTTTTTTTTTTTTTTTTCTGAGACGGAGTCTCACTCTGTCGCCCAGGCTGGAGTGCAGTGGCCGGATCTCAGCTCACTGCAAGCTCCGCCTCCCGGGTTTACGCCATTCTCCTGCCTCAGCCTCCCGAGTAGCTGGGACTACAGGCGCCCGCCACCTCGCCCAGCTAGTTTTTTTTTGTATTTTGTAGTAGAGACAGGGTTTCACCGTGTTAGCCAGGATGGTCTCGATCTCCTGACCTCGTGATCCGCCCGTCTCGGCCTCCCAAAGTGCTGGGATTACAGGCTTGAGCCACCGCACCTGGCCCAAAGAATCTTCTTAAGGGTGGGGGAGCTTACAAAGTACATTGATCAGTTAGGGTGGGGCAGAAACAAATCACAATGGTGGAATGTCATTAGTTAAGGCTATTTTCACTTCTTTTGTGGATCTTCAATTGCTTCAGGCCATCTGGATGTATCTGTACAGGTCACAGGGGATATGATGGCTTAGCTTGGGCTCAGAGGCCTGACAGAAACTATAAGCGTTATTTATTTCTCCTTGTTTTATTTCCAAGGAAACCAAAATCATGGTATTCTGAAAACCAGAGGTGTGAATCTCCCTCATTTGGCATCTCACTGGTCCCCAGTGTGTTTTTCACTGCAAATGCCCTGCTGCTAAAACTGTACAAGCACCCTCCCTCTAGGCCCAGGGTTGTGGAAGAGTTGGGCACATGAGACTGTAAGAGCCGGTTTTGAGGGCTAAAATTAGGTCAAGGTCAAACCCTCCAAATCAAGGAGGGGTACAAAGATGCCTAAACAGCTGGTAAAACAAGGAACTTTGCCTTCTAAACTAGTATGTGTCACTGTTGCATCCACCCCAACCACAAATAATTTTGGTTTGTTTGTTTTGAGACAGAGTCTTGCACTGTCACCTGGGCTGGAGTGCAATGGCGTGATCTTGGCTCAGCCTCCTAAGTAGCTGGGATTACAGGCATGCACCACCTCACCCGGCTAATTTTGTATTTTTAGTAGAGATGGGGTTTCACCATGTTGGTCAGGCTGGTCTCAAACTCCTGACCTCAGATGATCCACCCACCTTGGCCTCCCAAAGTTTTGGGATTACAGGCATGAGCCACCGCACCTGGCCAAGAATTTTTTGCTTCTTGTAAAATTAAAGGAAAATATTTACTAACAGGATAAAGATACCTTATAACAAAGCCTCCTGGGTATAATTATTCCACTTATGAGTTGAGAACATAAATCTCTCTGTCTCTCATATATACATACACACACACACACACACATTTAAAATATTTCTTTCAGAACAATGCCAATGTTATATATGGCTAATTGCTATAAGTATATAAAACCAAGCTTACAGTAGCTCAACATATAGAAGTTGAAATAAGTCAGTGTTGTAACTTTGCCTTTTGGTTTTTTGTTTGTTGGCGTTTTACTTAAAATAATAATTTAAGAGGTGATGAATGCCTGTCCACATCCTTCCTATCTGGCCTAGAACAATTAATTGGCTATAAGTCTTTTGACCTTTTTTTTTTTTTTGAGACAGAGTTTCACTCTTGTTGCCCAGGCTGGAATGCAATGGCACAATCTCGGTCCACCGCAACCTCTGCCTCCTGAGTTCAAGCGATTTTCTTGCCTCAGCGTCCCAAGTAGTTGGGATTACAGGGATGCACCACCACGCCCAGCTTATTTTGTATGTCAAGTAGAGATGGGGTTTCTCCATGTTGGTCAGGCTGGTGTTGAATTCCCGACCTCAGGTGATTTGCCCACCTCATCCTTCCAAAGTGCTGGGATTACAGGTGTGAGCCACCGCGCTTGTGTAGTCTTTTGACTCTTAAGGCCCTCAGCCATAGGAAGTCCCACCAAGGGACAGGATGGATGGGGGGCAGGCAGCCATGCCACCCTGGCAATGCTATGAGACAAAACAAAGATTTGATGGCAGCCGGCGCAGTGGCTCACGCCTGTAATCCCAGCACTTTGGGAGGCCGAGGCAAGCAGATCACCTGAGGTTGGGAGTTCAAGATCAGCCTGACCAACATGGAGAAACCCCGTCTCTACTAAAAATACAAAATTAGCCGGGTGTGGTGGCACATGCCTGTAATCCCAGCTGCTAGGGAGGCTGAGGCAGGAGAATTGCTGGAACCCAGCAGATGGAAGTTGTGGTGAGCCAGAGATCTGCCACTGCACTCCAGCCTGGGCAACAAGAGCGAAACTCCGTTTCAAAAAAAAAAAAAAAAAAAAAAAGGTCTGATGGCCTTTGATGTTTCCCCTGGTAAATATTGGCCAGAAGGGGGAGACTGTAAACCAAAAATAAAATTCTAAGGCCCTCCAACCATCTGAATGTACTTCCTCCTCAGCCATGGCTCTTTTGAAATTTAACCTGAGAGACTGTTTCAGACCATGATGGGAAGTGGCAGTGAGACATGCCTCACTGTACATCTCTGCCATTAACATCAACACAGACTTTAAGTCTGATAAAAAACATTTTACAACCTATTCTCTCCGAAACCTACTACCTAAGGCTTCCTCTGTAAATAAGAATGTGGGTCTCCACAATCCTTTGTCTTAACCTAGGCATTCCTTTCTGTTGATCCCAGGTTTTTAGATAAACTCAACCAATTGTTAACCAGGAAAATTTTAAATCTACCTATAAGCTGGAAGTGACCACCTACCCTCTCCCCCCCACCACCTGCAGCTTCGAATTGTCTCACCTTTCTAGACCAAACCAATGTATTTTCTTCTTTTTCTTTTTGCTTTTTTCTTATCTTTTTTTTTTTTTTTTTTTGAGCAGAATCTTGCTCTGTCACCCAGGTTGGAGTGCAGTGGCGCAATCTTGGCTCATTGCAACCTCCGCCTCCTGGGTTCAATCAATTCTCGTGCCTCAGCCTCCTGAGTAGCTGGGATCACAGACGCATGCCACCATGCCCAGCTAATTTTTGTATTTTTAGGAGAGACAGAGTTTTACCATGTTGGCCAGGCTGGTCTTGAACTCCTGGTCTTAAGCAAATCTTGGCCTCCCCAAAGTGCCAAGATTACAGACATATGGCACAGCGCCTGGCCATATTTATTAAATATACTTGATTGAAGTATCATGTCTCCCTAAAATGTATAAAACTAAGCTGCACCCCGACCACCTTGGGCATAAGTTCTCAGGACCTCCTCAGGGCTGTGTCACAGGCCATGATCACTCATATTTGGCTCAGAATAAATCTCTTCAAATGTTTTACAGAGTTTGACTCTTTTTGTCAACACAACTGTGAACAAGACAAATTCAGGTTGAGCATACTGTAGTTCATATGACAGACAACGGAATAATCAATAAGGATTTACTAGAGGCAGCATAATAATGTTTTAATACAGGTTTCTATTTTGCACTTATGAGATTCTGTGTTCAAAGATTGCAAACAGAAATGTTCTCAGGGCATTGAATTAATGAATGAGGGGGCAGGGATAATCCACCAGGGTGTTGTGGTAGAAGGGAGGAGTCTAGGGTGTGTTTGCTCTTCCTAAAAATCTTAAAATAATGATAGTGATGATAATTAGGTTTTGTGCAGAAATCTGACCTATATGACACTTTAAAAAAATATATTTATATGTTTGGAAAGCGGTTAGCTTATTTACTGTTTTTAAGACAGAGTCTCATTCTGTTGCCCAGGCTGGAGTGGGAGTGGCATGATCTCAGCTCACTGCAACTTCTGTCTCCCAGGCTCAAGTGATTCTCGTGCCTCAATCTCCCAAATAGCTGGAATTACTGGCATGTGCCACTATGCCAGGCTAATTTTTGTATTTTGGGTAGATATGGGGTTTTGCCATGTTGGCCAGGCTGGTCTCAAACTCCTGGCCTCAAGTGATCTGCCTGTCTCAGCCTCCCAAAGTGCTGGGATTACAGGTGAGCCACCGGGCCTGGCTAGTGGTTAACTTAAAAATGGTGCAAAGTAAAAATGTAATAAATGTTAGTTATTCTTACTTTCATAAGAATTTAGTGAAATAAGTTTTGTGATATGAAAGAGGCAGACGAGTAGCTGAAATTTAGTTTGAGAAAATATAAGTTCATTGAATAGGCAATTGACATAAAATCATCAACAAAACAGCGTGTTGAAAGCCAATTTGCTGAATCACTGGTTTGCTAAATTCACTGGTTGTGTCATGCCTTAATAGTAATGTTAAAGGGCTTTATCAAACATGTTCACTTTTGGTCCTGAAGAAGGCGAATGCTGCATTTTTGAAATAAGGAAACCAAGGACTAAACATGCTTTTGGACATTTAAGTTAAATGAACTTTTAACATTCCAAAAGCAACAGGGGAAATAAATAATAAATTCATTATATCCAAAAATGGAGAAAATGTCCCCCAAATCTGGGAATTTCCTGCCCCCAACCCTGAAAAAAAAAAAAAAACACTTAAGAAAACAAAATCATTTTATAGAACACTAGAATCTTAAACTCACCTGTTGTTAATGATGTCTTTTTCATTTTAACCAGATAACCATTTAAATCAAATTGCCATGTTGATAATTTTCTTTTGGTCAAAGTGTTTTTCTTCCAGAGTCATTTGGAACTCTTCTGCGGCACCTGAAGTAGATAGATGAAGCCAGGAGGGCTGAGAGTATCTCAGAACCTGGAGATGGACAAGGCTGGTTAGAACATTTAGAACAAAGATTTCGCAGGTGGTGAGAGTCTCAAAGGCGAAGCTGAATGGTAGTATAATGTTTAAAAAATTTTTTTTTAAAAATATTTTTTGGGGGGAACAGAGTCTTGCTCTGTCACCCAGGCTGGAGTGCAGTGGCACTATCTCGGCTCCCTGCAACCTCCACTTCCCAGGTTCAAGTGATTATCATGCCTCAGCCTCCCGAGTAGCTGGGATTACAGGCACGTGCCACCATGCCTGGCTAATTTTTGTATTTTTAGTAGAGACAGGGTTTCACGTTGACCAGGTTGGTCTCGAACTCTTGACCTGAAGTGATCCACCTGTCTTGGCCTCCCAAAGTTCTGGGATTACATGTGTGAGCCACCACTCCCGGCCTGAATGGTCACGAAACTCCCTGCCAGTCATTCTAATAAGTTCTGACTTTTCTTTGCAAGTGATAATTGGGAGTTATGTGTTTTTTGTTTTATTGTTGTTGTTGTTGTTTTAGACAGAGTCTTGCTCTTGTGGCCCCAGCTGGAGTACAATGGTGCAACGGCCCCCTCCCAGATTCAAGCGATTCTCCTGCCTCAGCCTCCCAAGTAGCTGGGATTACAGGCACCCACCACCACCCCTGGCTAATTTTTGCATTTTTAGTAGAGAAGGGGTTTCACCGTGTTGGCCAGGATGGTCTCGAACTCCTGACCTCGTGATCTGCCCGCTTCGGCCTCCCAAAATGCTGGGATTACAGGCATAAGCCACCGTGCCTGGTCTGGGAGTTACGTATTTTTAAAAGTTCACCAGAATGTTGATTTTCGGAGACTCCATTTGTGCTATTCACAGCTGCATTGCAGGTCTCAATACACAGCACTCAGTACAAACTGGGCCCTTACTGTTATGAGGTATTTTGAAAAAGGATGAAGGACTCAGCGGGCATCCACTGAAACCGAATTTAATAAAGAATCTGGGGCCGGGCGCGGTGGCTCAAGCCTGTAATCCCAGCACTTTGGGAGGCCGAGACGGGCGGATCACGAGGTCAGGAGATCGAGACCATCCTGGCTAACACGGTGAAACCCCGTCTCTACTAAAAAACACAAAAAACTAGCCGGGAGAGGTGGCGGGCGCCTATAGTCCCAGCTGCTTGGGAGGCTGAGGCAGGAGAATGGCTTAAACCCAGGAGGCGAAGGTTTCAGTGAGCCAAGGTCGCGCCATTGCACTCCAGCCTGGGAGAAAAGAGCGAAATTCCATTTCAAAAAAAGAAAAAAGATAAACCTAAGCACTTAAAATTTTAGGAGTTTGATTCAAGAATCAGGCAGTGCCAGACGGCGGGTGGTTTGGAGCCCAAGGGGAAAGCTTGTATAAGGTGCACACCGAAGCAAGGCAAAGAAAGCATTTGAGGCCGGGCGCGGTGGCTCAAGCCTGTAATCCCAGCACTTTGGGAGGCCGAGACGGGCGGATCACGAGGTCAGGAGATCGAGACCATCCTGGCTAACACGGTGAAACCCCGTCTCTACTAAAAAAATACAAAAAACTAGCCGGGCGTGGTGGCGGACGCCTGTAGTCCCAGCTACTTCGGAGGCTGGGGCAGGAGAATGGCGTGAAACCGGGAGGCGGAGCTTGCAGTGAGCTGAGATCTGGCCACTGCACTCCACCCTGGGCGACAGAGCGAGACTCCGTCTCAAAAAAAAAAAAAAAAAAGAATCTGGGCCAGGCACTGTGGCTCACGCCTGTAATCCCAGCACTTTGGGAGGCTGAGGCGGGCGCATCACCTGAGGTCAGGAGTTTGAGACCAGCCTGGCCAACATGGTGAAGCCCTGTCTCTACTAAAAAGGCAAAAATTAGTTGGGTGTGGTGGCAGATGCCTGTAATCCCAGCTACTCGTGAGGCTGAGGTAGGAGAATCCCTTGAACCCGGAAGGAGGAGGTTGCAGTGAGCCGAGATGACGCCATTGCACTCCAGCCTGGACAACAGAGCAAGACTCCGTCTCAAAAGAAAAAACAAAATCTGAAGTAGGGGAGTTTTCAAGGAAAACAAAGATTGGCCAACAGTGTTCAATGAGGTAGGGAGGAAGATTAACCGTAAGATCGGGCAAGTTAGGAGTTGGCTTGTTAATTTTTACCAGTGATGTCTAAACAATGCAGTGAGAACAGAGAGATTGGAGTTGAGAAAAGAATGAAAAGCAAGAAAGTGAAGGTCCCTTGTAAAAATGTTTTTCGGAAGCAGCTTGATAAGTGACGGGGAGGGGGAAGGTCGCCACCTAGTGTGAGTTCAAGGTACTGAGAGTAAAATAAAGCGTGGGCCGGGCTTGGTGGCTCAGGCCTGTAATCCCAGCGCTTGGGAAGCCAAGGCGGGCGAATCACCTGAGCTCAGGAGTTTGAGACCAGCCTCCGCAAAGTGGCGAAACCCGGTCTTTAAAAAAAAAATACAAAAATTAGCCGGGTGAGGTAGCGCATGCTTGTAATCCCAGCGACTCAGGAGGCTGAAGCAGGAGAATCGCTTGAGCCTGGGAGGCGGAGGTAGCAGTTTGCTGAGATCTCTCCACTGCACTCCAGCCTGGGCGACAGAACGAGACTCGGCCTCAAAAAATAAACAACAACAAATCAACCACAAAGCGGGCACGAATTACTAGGAAGACAAAAAAGCCAAAGAAATCAGCATAGGCCCAATCCAATTTTGGTTTGCTCTGCTCTCTCAGTCGTTGATATTCTCCAAGACTTCCAGCTACCGAAATATTCCTTCAACTACCCCAAAGCATCTGGCACTGCTCCAAAGGACCTGTTGAAGTCCCAGGATGAAAGGAGATTATGTTAACCACGGAAACGAAGAAAACCATGAGTTGTTCCTCTTGCTTTTTCTTATTTTTCATTGCAGAGGCACGACCCACCCTGGAATGAACTGAGAAACTGAAATCATTTGGGACTCTTTCCTTCCTGCAAGTCTGCCATTACCTTGCCCAATTAAAACTTTATTTTCATCTGCTTTGATTCCTGCTAGTTATTTTCCTCTTCTTAGTTTGACCTCAGGTAAATTAGCTAATCTCTTTGTGCTTCCGTAGTCATCTTTCTAATAATATATATCCTCGTAAGGCACTGTAAGATTTAGGTAAGAGAATGTCTGAAAAATTTGTTCTTTGGGCCGGCCATGTAATGAGTCCTCATAAATTGTAGCAATTCGTTTAAGTAGAACGAAGAATATATGTATCACTCTGAATTAAGAGGGATTAATATAAAACAGTTGTCGAGCATGAGCTGCATTTTCCAAACCTAGAGGACAAAAAACCCTTCAAGTGTTATTACCTTACCCCACACATTTGGGAACGTACAATGTCCTAGAGTTGTGAAAAAAACAGAAAAGCCCACAGTTTCCTTGTCTGTAATATGGAGGTTTTGGCTATTTCATAGGGTGGTTTTTAGAATAGGATGAATTAGCAAATGGTCTAATGTTCATAAAACATTCATTTTATATCTTTTAATGTCCTTATTCAGTGTTAATCTATGGTCACTCCTGCCTCCAATCTCAGTATTCTGTAAGCAATGATATATCAGGTGATTTGGACCTTCTGTGAGCCTGACCAGACTTCCATCCTCACAGAACGTGCAGTCTATAAACATGAAAGTGATGGCCACAGGCACGAGGTTCAAGGTCAGACTGCCTGGGTCAGAGGCTCACTCTGTGGTCTAAACCTCTCTGCCCCTGCTGTTGTCAAGTCTAAGTAGGATTAAAATAGTATGTGTCATGCGTGTCCATGTGAAGAGACCACCAAACAGGCTTTGTGTGAGCAATAAAGCTTTTTAATCACCTGGGTGCAGGCAGGCTGAGTCCGAAAAGAGAGTCAGCCAAGGGAGATAAGGGTGGAGCCGTTTTATAGGATTTGGGTAGGTAAAGGAAAATTACAGTCAAAGAGGGGTTGTTCTCTGGTGGGAAGGAGTGGGAGTCACAAGGTGCTCAGTGGGGGAACTTTTTGAGCCAGAATGAACCCAGAAAAGGACTTTCACTAGGTAATGTTATTACTTAAGGCAAGGACTGGCCATTTTCACTTCTTTTGTGGTGAAATGTCATCAGTTAAGGCGGAGCGGCGCATTTTCACTTCTTTTGTGATTCTTCAGTTACTTCAGGCCATCTGGGCGTAAACGTGCAAGTCACAGGGGATGCCATGGCTTGGCTTGGGCTCAGAGATCTGACAGTATGCACTTTATAAGGGTGTTGTAGGGATTAAATAAGCAAATTGTTTTCACTGGGCGCTCATTGAGTGAATGGGATTTGAAAAGTTAGGTAAAGCCATCAGGAGGTGTGCCTGGGGCGGGGCTGTGCCTAGGGGGGGCTGTGTCTGGGGCAGGGCTGTGTCTAGGGTATGTGTAGGGAGGGCGTCTCAGGGTTATGTTTGATGATTGCTGCTGCAGAGTTAATCACTCTATCTTTCAGAACTTGGACTAGAGATTCATCTTAACTTCCAATGGTGAGTTTCTTTGGTGGAGACCAAAGCGTGTTTCTTTTGCAAGAGGCTCCTTAGCTGATGCATTAGTGTTTTGTATTAATAGATGTTTGGACTTTTTTTTTTTTTTTTTTTTGAGACAGCGTCTTACTCTGTCACCCAGGCTGGGGTTGGGGAATCTTGGCTCACTGCAACCTCTGTCTCCTGGACTCAAAGCTATATTCTCCAGCCTCAACCTCCCAAGTAGCTGGGACCACAGGCGTGCGCCATCACACCTGGCTAATTTTTGTATTTTTTGTAGAGACAGGGTTTTGCTATGTTGCCCAGGCTGGTCTCAAACTCCTGAACTCAAAGCAATCTGCTCACCTCGGCCTTGCAAAGTGCTGGGATTACAAGCATGAGCCACTGTGCTTGGCCTTTCATCTTTTAAAAGTGCTAGCTTATAGAGTGGGAACAGCTCATGTCATCAAAGTAATTGTGTGTGGTTGCTGTACGGTAGAATTGGGGATAGGACTTTACTAGAGGCTCAGGTATTTAAATCTTAACCCATGATGGCATTAAAAGAGACTTTATATTTTAGAGATACATATGGACGTGTATTTTTGGGTGAATGACATATCTGAGATTCACTTCAAAATATTGAGGGTGAGGTGTCAAGGGGATAAAATTGGCCATGTATTGCTATATATTACATTTCAGTGATAAGATCATCAGGCTAATTATACGCTTCCCTCTACTTTCCTGTATGGTTAAACGTTAACAGTATAAATACTGAAGACAAAAACGTCCTCAAAGCAAAAGAGCTATACTGGAAGAATTGTAGAAATGGCCCTGGGCATTTTTTTCCCTTTAGTTCACAGATTTGATATTCCATGAAATTCAGAAATAATTTGGAGCTTTTCAAACCTGGAATATGGAAAAGTGACACTCCTGTTTTCTGGGAAGGTGCGCTTGCAAAGTATGGGGATTCTGGCTTTATTTTTCTAGATGAACCCTAGTTGAGAGAAGGCTCCGGTTAGTTCTACTGGTGCCTTGTACCTTAATACATTGTGTTTTATGAGTAATAACCGAAGTCAAAGCTGCCCCAAGTATATACAGTGGGCCCCAAAGTCCACTGGGCCCATCACTACGTTACAGAGGTGAGAATCTGCATCAAAGAGCCCTGGAAGCAATCATGGTTCAGCTGTGATGCCTTTAGAACATGAAGTCCTCCAAGAAGATGCCATAGGAATGGCCTCCATCCCAGGGCCTGGAGAGCAGCCGGAGACAAGGAGAGTGGCCCAGGAGGGCCAGCCAGTGACAGTCAGTGCTACACTGGCCTGTCAGCCTCAGAGCCAGGATTTAAACACAGGTAGAGGGCCGGGCACGGTGGGTCACGCCTGTAATCCCAGCACTTTGGGAGGCCGAGGCGGGTGGATCACAAGGTCAGGAGATCAAGACCATCCTGGCTAACACGGTGAAAGCTTGTCTCTACTAAAAAATACAAAGAAAAAAGTTAGCTGGGCATGGTGGCGGGCACCTGTAGTCCCAGCTACTCGGGAGGCTGAGGCAGGAGAATGAAGTGAACCCGGGGAGGCAGAGCTTGCAGTGAGCCAAGATCCTGCCACTGCACTCCAGCCTGGACGACAGAGGGAGACATCATCTCAAAAAACAAAACAAAACAAAAAAACCCAACAATACAGGTAGGCAGGCTCCAGAGGCTATGAGTGTTAGATGTGCACATTTGCTTTTGAGAAATGTTGGGAACATTTTATATTGAGTCATGGCTATTGGAAACAATATGCTGCTACGAACACAGGTGTATAAATCGCTGTTCAAATCCATGCTTTCAATTATTGTGGGTATTTACCCAAAAGTGGAATTGCTCAATCATATAATAACATTTAATTGTTTGAGAAACCATCAGACTGTTTTTCTTTTCTTTTTTTTTTTTTAGACAGAGTCTCACTCTGTCACCCAGGTTGGAATGCCGTGGCGTATTTTTAGTAGAGACGGGATTTCGCCATGTTGGCCAGGCTGGTCCTGAACTCCTGACCTCAGGTGTTTTGCCCACCTCGGCCTCCCGAAGTGCTGGGATTACAATACAAGCATGAGCCACTGTGCCTTATATGGCCACACCATTTTACATTTCCAGGGTTCAGGGACTCCAATTTCTTTACATCCTTGAGAACACTTACTGGTTTTGTGTGTGTGTGTGTTTTCTCTTTTTTTTTTTTTTTGACATGAGCCATCCTATGCTAATGGGGTGAGATGATGTATCACTGTGGATTTGACTTTTTTTTTTTCATTTCCCTAATGATTAGTGATGACGAACATTTTTTATGTGCTTAATGGCCATTCATATACCTTCTTTGGTGAGGAATATCTGTTTGAGTCCTTTGCCCATTTTAAAATCAGGTTTTTTTTGTTTGTTGTTGGGTTGTAGTTTCTTGATATGTCTTTATATTAACCCCTTGTGAGACATGATTTGCAAATATTTACTTCCATTCCACAGACTGCCTTTTCACTCTGTTCATTGCATCCTTTGCACAGAAGTTTTCAATTTTGGTGCAGTCCTATTCTCTTGTTATCTGCGTTTTTGGTGTCATATCCAAGAACTCATGCCAAATCCAAAGTCAGGTTGCTTTTCCCTTCTGCTTTCTTTTAGAATTTTATACTTTTAGCTCTTGCGTTTAGGTCTTTGAGCCATTTTGAGTTAACTTTTGTGTATGGTGTAAGGTTAGGGTACAACCTGATTATATTGCATGTAGATACCCAGTTTCCCCAGCACTGTTTGTTGAAAAGAATGTCCTTTCCCCAGTGAATGGTCTTGACACCCTTGTGAATCATTTGACCATGTTTGTGAGGATTTATTTCTGAGCTGTCTAGTCTATCCCACTGTTCTACATGCCTGCCTTTGTGCTAGTACCAAACAGTAATTGCAATGGTAACCTCAAGAAAATATCTACAGAATATATATACACTTGTACTTCCACTAGTACCACATTGTTTCACTGTAGCTTTGTAGTAAGCTTTGGAATCAGGAGGTGTGAGACCTTCAACTGTGTTCTCCTTTTTAAAGATTGTTTTGTCTATTTAGGATACCTTGAGATTCCATATACCTTTTGGGATTAAATTTTCTATTCTGCAAAACATGTCTTTGGGATTTTAAAAATAGGAATTGCATTAAAGCTGTAGATCACTTTGGGTAGTATAGACACCTTAACAATATTAGTTCTTCTAATCTAGGAACACAGGATAACTTTGTATCTTAATTTAAAAAAAATTTTTTTTTTTGAGACAGGGTCTCACTCTGTCACCCAGGCTGGATGGAGTGCAGTGGTGTGATCATGGCTCACTGCAGCCTTGACCTCCTGGGCTTGCTCAAATGATCCTCCCATCTCAGCCTCCCAAGCAGCTAGGTTAACAGGTATGTGCCACCATGCCCAGCTAACTTTTAAAATTTTTTATTTTAACTATTTTTTTTTTTTTGACAGGGCCTTGCTCTGATGCCCAGGCTGGAGTACAGTGGCACAATCATGACTCACTGCAGTCTTGAACTTCTGGGCTCAAACAATCCTTTCGCCTCTTAGCCTACCAAGTAGCTGGGATTGCAGGCATGCACCACTATGCCTGGCTAAGTTTTTATTTTTTAGAGATGGGGTCTTGCTATCTTGCCTAAGCTGATCTTGAACTCCTGGCCTCAAACAATCCTTCCATCTCAGCCTCCTGAGTCAAGGAGATTACAGGCTTGAGCCACTACACTTGGCTAATCTCATTAGTAATTTTATTGTTATGTACGGGTATGAGATTGGGCTCCACTTTTAAAAAGTTTTATGAAATAGCCAATGACTGACCTTTTTTTTCCCGCACTCTGGACACTACTAGTATTCTCCAATGCGTTTCTCTTTCTGTTTATACATTTTTCAGGATCTCCCATTGACAGTCATAATGAAGGAAGAACAAGAAGACGGGGAAGAGGAAGTGTAAAACCATGGCATAAATTTACCAAGGATAAGCTGAGTGTGCTTCAGCAGTCATTTGCACAGAATCCTTATCCTAATTTTACAACCAGGGAAAAACTGGCTGGACAATCTCTTGTCCCGTGTTTGTAATTGATGTAAGTAAAATATTAAAAGCTTTGCATGAGTATATCTTTTTATAGTTAATATGGAAAATGTAAAGAAGCATGAAAAAGTTTAATAGCATTTTATCACGTAGCACAAAGTGATTTTTTTAGGCAGGGTGCAGTGGCTCACGCCTGTAATCCCAGCATGTTGGGAGGCTGAGGCAGGCAGATCACTTGAGGCCAGGAGTTCAAGACCAGCCTGGCCAACATGGCAAAACCCCGTCTCTACCAAAAATACAAAAATTAGCCAGGCATGTTGGCATGTGCCGGTAATCCCAGCTACTTGGGAGGCAGAGGCAGGAGAATCCCTTGAACCTCGGAGGCAGAGGTTGCAGTGGGCCATCGCACCACTGTACTCCAGCCTGGGCCACAGAGTGAGATTCTCAAAAAAAAAAAAAAAAGAGCTTTTTTTTGTTGTTGTTGTTTTTCATCTCAGTGTGGGTGTGAATATATTATGTATGCATTTTATGGAAAAATAGACTATTGTGAGGCAAATTTGGGACGAGTGTCCAGTTAAGCTATTGTAGGCTGGCTGTGGTGGCTCACACCTATAATCCCAGCACCTTGGGAGGCCACAGTGAGTGGATCACCTGAGGTCAGGAGTTCCAGACCAGCCTGGCCAACATGGTGAAACCCTGTCTCTACCAAAAATATAAAAATTAGCCGGGTGTGATGGCACGTGCCTGTAATCCCAGCTACCTGGGAGGCCGAGGTAGAGGAGGTGGAGGTTGCAATGAGTCAACATCAGGCCACTGCACTCCAGCCTGGACAACAGAGCGATACTCTGTTTCAAAAAAAAGAAAAAGCTATTATTGTAATTCTCCAGGATAGAGACAGTGATGGTTTTGACAAGGGTGCTGGCTGTGGAATTAGAGAACTGGGAAGACCTTTAATTTTTAAAGGTGGAGCTGCTTATAGTTTGCCGAGCTATTGGGGATGCAGTGAGCAGGCCAGAGGTAAGGATAGCTCCAAAGTTTTAGCTTGAGGAAATGGAAGATTGGAGATGCCTTTAACTAACAGGGGAGCTTGGGAGAAGAGCAGTTTTGTGTCAGACATTTGGAGTTTTACTTTGGACATGTTAAGTTTGGTGTGCCAATTAAACCTCCAAGAGGTTTACTTACTTCAAAGAGTAAGTAAAAAGTTCGGCATGCAAGTCTGAAGTGCAGGAGGAATAAATTGGCTTGATAGTGTCGCGGGACTTGGCATAGAACCCCACAGCATCAGCAGTTGCTTCATACACATTTATTGCATGAACCAGTATTTTGTTTGGGGATTTTCTGGTATGATTGTTGTAAATTGTTAAAGCACAACATCTTATTGTATTTGAATTTATATTATTTACACACACAATCTTTTCTCTAATCCCCTGATAGATTATATATACACATTTAAGGAGACTTTCATATTTCTCTTCTGTGATTATCCATTGACTATTGAATATATTAGTTGCTTGACAGATGGACAAAATTGTGTTAGTGAAAACAAAGAATATAAGCAGCTTTGGAGAATAAAATAAAAGTGTAGGCAAATATTGCATAATGAAATTTCTATAAAAATTTTGTGAAGTAGGCCAGGCATGGTGGCTCACGCCTGTAATCCCAGCACTTTGGGAGGCCAAGGTGGGTGGATCACCTGAGGTTAGGAGTTCGAGACCAGCCTGGCCAACATGGTGAAACCCCATCTCTACAAAAATACAAAAATTAGCTAGAAGTGGTGGCAGACACCTGTAATCCCAGTTATTCAGGAAGCTGAGGCAGGAGAATCGCTTGAGCCTGGGAGGCAGAGGTTGCAGTGAGCTGAGATGGTGCCACTGCACTTCAGCCTGGGTGACAGAGTGAGACTCCATCTCACTCTGTTTCGTGAACTGAAAACATTTCAAGGGAAATACAGACCAATGCTTTCCTGCAAATAAGTAGAAAATCCAAATAAATAACCAGGATAGAAATGGAAGGACTGGTTGATTTTTTTTTTTTTTTTTTTTTTTAAGAGACAGGGTCTCACTCTTGCCCAGGCTGGAGTGCAGTGGTGCAATCATGGCTCATTGCAGCATCGACTCCCTGGGCTTAAGTGATGCCACTTCAGCCTCCTGAGTGGTTGGGACCACAGGCCATGATGCCTGGCTATTTTTTTTTTTTGTAAATGTAGAAATGGGGTTTTGCCATATGGACTAGCCTGGGTTCAAACTCCTGGTTTCAAGGAATCCTCCCGCCTCAGCCTCCCAAAGTGCTGGGATTACAGCATAAGCCATTTCTCCTGGGCTTGGTCAAACATTTAAGTAAACGTTCTTATACTGTTCATTTATTTACATTTCTAACTTCGTGACAATTGGGTTGCTCATGGTCAAAACTGCTTTTTAATTATTTTTTATCCTTCCTACTTGTCAAACGGATAGATTCCTAAAAGGAAGTTCATAGATAATGGCTGGTCAAATTACACGGAATTGAACTGACCTGCATGTGCTTAAGGAAAGTGCCTATGACGTAATCAGGAAGCAAGCCTGGTTGAGGGGAGGGCCACAGGAGGCTCTGTCATGAGACAGTGAGCTCTTGTCTTTTGGTTGGGTCCTCATGAGATCTACCTCCTAATGGCTGTATAACGTCTGACTTCTAGAGGCGCAAGTTGACTTGTACCTTATCTTTCCGTAAAATATGTATAATTATGTTGTGATGGTGTTGTGAGAAGAAAATGAGTATGTTTGGAGGTGCCAGGTTTATTGTGCATGGTCGCAATTTTATTTATTTCTTATTTATTTATTTTGAGGTGGAGTCTCACTCTGTTGCCCAGGCTGGAGTGCAGCGGCACAATCTCAGCTCACTGCAGCTTCTGCCTCCCGGGTTCAAGGGATTCTCCTCCCCCACCTCCTGAATAGCTGAGATTACAGGTGTGTGCCATGATGCCCAGCTAATTTTTGTATTTTTAGTAGAGATGGGGTTTCCCCATGTTGGCCAGGCTGGTCTCAAACTCCTGACCTCAGGTGATCTGCCCGCCTCAGCCTCCCAAAGTGCTGGGATTACAGGCATGAGCCACCACGCCTGGCACACAACTTTGTTTTAAGCAGTCATTATAGGTTTGGATCAGAGATCTTTCTAACTTTAAGTGCTATTAACCTAAAGCAATTCTGAACTTGCAGACAGAGGGGTTCCAGGAGGGATCAAATATTAAAAGACCCCCATGCATCCTTACCTGTATGGTAGGGCTCTAGGCACCCTACCACAACCAGAGCTTATTAGGATGGAGAGTCTAAAACAATGTTGATCATTTCTCCCTTCCCCAAACCCCTAGGGATTAGGGTTGGCATGTATAATTATCCTCTCTTTATGGGGAAGGGAAAAGAATGAAGACTAGAGGTGTCAAATGGAATGCTTAGAGTCACATATAAAATGCCTTGTCCAAGTTATTACAAACTCTTGCTTGTTCTTTTTTTTTGAGACAGAGTCTTGCTCTGCCACCCATGCCAGAGTGCAGTGGCACAATCTCGGCTCACTGCAACCTCTGCTTCCTGGGTTCAAGCAAGTCTCCTGCCTCAGCCTCCCGAGTAGCTGGGATTACAGGCACACGCCACTATGCCCAGCTACTTTTTATATTTTTTTTAGTGGAGACGGGGTCTCACCATGTTGGCCAGGCTGGTCTTGAACTCCTGATCTTGTGATCCACCCACCTCCGCCTCCCAAAGAGCTGGGATTACAGGCGTGAGCCACTGTGCCTGGCCAACTCTTGCTTGTTCTATGTATAGCATTTGAATACAGTGAATTTAAGAGTATAATTTAGAGGATATTGAATCGTAAGTTTATCCTGGTAGGTCAGCTTGAGTAAAATAAGTAAGTTAGGGAAAGGCTGGAAGTCTGTTCTTTCCAAATGCGGAGGATTGCAAACAGGTTGCTGGGAGATTTTGAAAGGTCCGGGTTTGCATGTACAAAAGGGCCACTGCAACTATGAGGCAGTTGAGATTTTGGAATTGTGCACAATTTATAACCCCCATAATGTGTGGCCCCACAAAGGATTGCTTTCATTATTTGTGTCTTATTCAAGTCAGGAAACAAGCCAGTGATCATCCTGAGACTAAGCTTAACTGTAAAATTCTCCTACATTGTGGAAATGCATTGTACGACATAACTTAACAAACAGATTGAATTAACAAACTATTCTTTCTCTTCAGAACTGGTTTCAAAATAAAAGAGCCAGACTACCACCTAGAGAGAGACATACAATGTTTGCTGCCGGGAAACTGCATGATTCCTTTGCCAAAGGCCACCCATTTACAAGAATCCAGGGAAACCAGGTGGAATCTCCCAATGATGACCCTGAGCAGAACTTCTTGTGCCCAGGAAGTTCTACTGGTGGAACTGGCCACTCTTCCGTGGAGACACAGGGGATTCCCAATTAACATGATGGCGCAAATAACTCTGTAGCCTTATGAATTAAAAGGAAACTAAGCTGTGATTTAGAGTATCCAGGTGACACAGATAATGGCCCTTCTCAATGTAGATCGGCATTATTTCCTCATCCTTCTGCATCTCCTCCTCAGTATTCTGAAATGGACAAGCCTGAGATGGGGAAAAGCCAGCATGCAAGGCCTTCCCCTTTGCACTGTGTTTGTGGTATATGCAGGGATACACGCAGCTTAAAAAGAAAGAAAAGGCTTGATCTGTGTAATTGTGTGAGTGTTCTGGGACATACTGTTTATAAAAAATCAAGTTATTGAATAGTTTGATAATACGATAATCATGAAAATAAAGGATAAAGCAGCAAGTAATGATTATTCTTCCATATATATATCCAGTCACATATGGAAAAAATACAAAAACATGAACAGGGTTTACATTCACTAAATTACTAAGAGTTACTTTTGGATAATGAAGAAAAATTTTTTTCTTTAATGTTATGAAACATACCTTGTAAATGTGAATAAAAATTCTAGAACTTTGATTTGTCAGGTTTCATATATACCTAATTACCTCAGCTACCAAAGATGGCAGTATTTCTATACAATCCTATTCCTTCATCTTTTTTACTTTACTGCATTAGCTGAAAACTGCCAGTAACACTCTATATGGAATCAGAACAATGAGAGATGGCGTCATTGTCTGAATTTCCTAAATTCGACGTGATCTTTAGCTTATATTAATAAATTTCTGCCAGAAGAGCCCCTTTGGTTCCTAGTGCAGCTTTGTATCTCCCCTTTGTATAGGTTTTGAGTTAAGTGCTTTTTTCAGTGATTGCTAGAATCATGACTTTTTTCCTGTCATGTGATTTCAGTGGATTTTTTTCTATTAAAGAATATAAGGCCAGGCCTGGTGGCTCACTCCTGTATTCCCAGCATTTTGAGAGGCCAAGGGGGGTGAATCACTTGAGGTCAGGAGTTTGAGACCAGCCTGGCCAACATGGTGAAACCTCATCTCTACTAAAAATAATACAAAAATTAGCTGGGCATGGTGGTGGGCACCTGTAGTCCCAGCTACTCGGGCGGTTGAGGCAGGAGAATGGCGTGAACCTAAGAACATAAGACTCCATCTCAAAAAAAGAATATAAGAAAAATCCACTGAAATCACATGACCTGAAAAAATTCTTGGAAAAACCCACTGTAACATGATATATCCTTCTAATGTATTGCTGGGTTAGGGTTGCTCATATTTTGATTAAAATTTTTATATCTGTGTTTCTGAATGAGATTTTGCACATACTGTCTTTAGGGGTTTGGGCCATGTTAGCTTTATTTTACTTATTTATTTATTTATTTTGAGACAGAGTCTTGCTCTGTTGCCCAGGCTGGAGTGCAGTGGTGCAATCTCGGCTCACGGCAACCTCCAGCTCCTGTATTCAAGCGATTCTCATGCCTCAGCCTCCCGAGTAGCTGGGATTACAGGCTCCCGCCACCAGGCCTGGCTAACTTTTGTATTTTTAGCAGAGATGGGGTTTCGCCATGTTGGCCAGGCTGATCTTGAACTCCTGGCCTCAGGTGATCCACCTGCCTTGGCCTCCCAAACTGTTGGGATTAGAGGCATGAACCAGCACGCCCGGCCCCATGTTAGCTTTAGTATGAATCAGTTATGGTACCCTCTCTTTATTTACCCTGTCTATACACTATACTTTAGAGAATACTAATTTTTAAAATCTTGTGGAAAATGACATTTATTCCTTTATTAAACATTTGGTTGAATTTTCCAGGCTGGTCTGACATTTTCTTGATGGGAAGATTTTTGAGTACTGATTCCATAGTTTAAATGATTATAAATCACAATAGTTTATTTTTGCACGAGTCGTTTTGGGAAGTTAAATTTTAACAAGAATATGCCTATTTCATGAAGATTTTCAAATTTACTGCCATAAAGCCGTTTGAAATATCCTCATAATACTCATTCCTAGAGTACATGTAGTAGTGTACTATTTTAATGTTTTTATTTGCACCTTTTGCTTTATTCTTTGTTAGATTGCTAGAGGTTTCTCTTTTCAGAGAATCAGTGTTTGAAATTGATGCTCAGGTAGTATGGAGGTCATAACATTTCTTCATGGGCAGTCACTCTGCAGGCCAAACAATGGTGCTGACAGCAGGGCTTCTGCTGGGGTGGGGTCCCAGGTAGGGGCACCCAGAGGAGGCTTGTGGCTCAGTCTTGAGCAGTAGATCTTGCCCCATCCTGGTAGGGCTCTGTCAAGTGATATCTGCATACTCCCGGGAAGCCCTGGATGCTGTGCAACTCACTCCTCTCCTCTCTCTGCCTCAACCTGCAACAAGAAGCATCCAAGCAAAACTGGAGGCGGTTTGGCAGCCAGAGTGCGATTGAGGGGATGGAGTCTAGGGGTTTTGGAGACTCTCTGCAATGACATCTATGCCCAAGGGGAAGGATCCCAGGGACCTGAGAACTGGGGACCAGAAGTGTCCAGGACTGGATCACAGTTCTACATCACGTCCAGACATAGAACTGGACCCTATAGTTATCAGGCACATGGAGGAAGCCTTAGGAGAAAGAAGTGTAATTAACCCATGGGGTCTTCCTGCCCATGGCTCAGACAAAATCAATTCACTGAGATCACAGCATTGCGGTAAAGAGTTGAATTTTGTGAACCTAGCCACACCGCACAGGAGATAAGACTATTACTCAAATCAATCTCTCCAAAGGGTCAAAGGTTAGGGGTTTTTCAAAGATAGTTTGGTGGGCAGGGGGCTAGGGGTATGGGTGCTGCTGATTAGGGATGGAATCATAGGAGTGTGGGAAAATGGTCCTCCTGGGCTGAGTCTGCTTCTGGGTAGGGGCCACAGGACTGGATGTGTTACGGGTCCAGGTAGGCCCATTCAATTGTTAGAAATGCAAAAGCCTGAAAAAACATCTCAAAAAGCCAATTTTTTTTTTTTTTTTTTTTTTTTTTTAAGATGGAGTTTCACTCTTGTTGCCCAGGCTGGATTACAGTAGCACAGTCTTGGCTCACTGCAACCTCCATCTCCCGGGTTCAAGCAATTCTCCTGCCTCAGCCTCCCGAGTAGCTGGGGTTACAGGCATGTACCACCATGCCCGGCTGATTTTGTACTTTTAGAAGAGATGGGGTTTCTCCATGTTGCTCAGGCTGGTCTGGAACTCCTGACCTCAGGTGATCTGCCTGCCTCGGCCTCCCAAAGTGCTGGGATTACAGGTGTGAGCCACTGTGCCTGGACAAACACTCGGCCTGTTTTAAAAAGGCCAATTTTAAAAAACAACTATAGGTCCGGGCACAGTGGCTCAAGCCTGTAATCCCAGCACTTTCGAAGGCCGAGGTGGGTGGATCACGAAGTCAGGAGTTCGAGACCAGCCTGGCCAATATGGTGAATCCCTGTCTCTACTAAAAATACAAAAAATAGCCAGACGTGGTGGCACGTGCCTATAGTCCCAGCAACTCGGGAGGCTGAGGAAGGAGAATTGCTTGAACCTGGGAGGTGGAGGTTGCAGTGAGCTGAGTGCACTGCACTCTGGTCTGGGCGACAGAGCGAAACTCCATCTCAAAATAACAATAATAATAAAATAATCAAATCAAAAAACCCATAAACTACATTTCTTCCAAAGTCAGCAGCTTGGTCTATATCCAGGAATGACCAGGGATAGCTTGGAGGTTAAAAACAAGATGGAGTCAATTATGTCGGACTAAAATTACTGTTATAATTTTGCAAAGGTGGTTTCAGAAGATGGCACTGTCTTTGGAGCCAATAATGGGGAGGTAGTGCCTAGAGGCAGAATTGGGATTGGCTTGTCATTACTTGAGATTGTATTTTAGCTCTGGAGAGAAAGGTCTGAGCCTGGTTCTGGTGGGAATGTTGGGCTTCATTCCCTGGCAGGGGCAATTGGGACTTTGTGCAAGTTGGGAGTGTGAAATGAAGCTCTAAAGACGACCCCAAGCTCTCCAGAGGAGATGCACCTCTTGTGGCTGGAAGAGACACACAGATTAAGATGATGGGAGCCAAGTGGCCATGGTGGGGCGAGGGAAGAGCAGTCATGCATTCCTCTTTCCAGGAGAGGGCAGCTCCAGACAAACACAACGTTTGCACCTCTGAGCTAAGATGGCTCCTGAAACCAGAGCCGAGACACATGGCTGGAAATCTCCTGCCAGCTGCCTGAAAGGGGCACCCTACAGAGACCACTGGCTTTGGGCTTAGAAACTACCCAACTGAGATGCAGTTATTTTCAACCAGTCGGGTCTGAACCAGTTTCAATCTTTCATTTGCATGTACAGACCATGTTGAGGTCTAGGGCAGGACCTTTCCCTAATGAAGCCAGGACCTCTTTTTGTCATTTGGAGCTCAATTTTTGTCTTACACTGGAGCCTGTGTCTCCCCGATCCATAGATTTTTTATTTATTTATTTTTATAGAAAATAAGGCCTTTAGGCCGGGCACAGTGGGTCATGCCTGTAATCCCAGCACTTTGGAAGGCTAAGGCAGGCAGATCACTTGAGCTAGATAATTCGAGACCAGTCTGGACAACATGGCAAAACCCCATTTCTACAAAAAATATAAAAATTAGCCTGGTTCGGTGGTCCATGCCTATAATCTCAGCTGCTCAGGAGGCTGAGGCTGGAGAATTGCTTGAGCTCAGGAGCAGAGGTTGCAGTGAACCAAGAACGTGCTGCTGCACTCCAGCCTAGATGACAGTGTGAGACCTGGTCTCAAAAAAAGGAAAAAAAAAAAAAAAACCTTTTTCTTTTTCTTTCACAGACCTCATGGTCTCCTGCTAAGAGGAGTGGATAATTTGTGTTTGGTCTCAAACAAAGGCCTTTGTACCCCACACAGAGTATTGAGGGCTCACAGTGTAGTCCCTCCACTCTCCAACCAGCTCCGGCTGCAAACCAAGGTTGGAGAGAAATAGGAGGGTGGCAGGTGGCAGTCCAGGCACAGTGGGGAGCCTGCTGTGGGGATTTAGATAGTTTGGATAGTCCCTGGTCATCTCATGGTGTCTCCTTAAAGGAACTAGCCTGCCCCTCTGCAGCCTCCCCTGTCCACGTGGAGTCCAGGTATGCAGAGCTTTCAGGTGAATAAAATATTCACTTTCTTGAAAAGCGGGTTATAGTTCTTAGCTCAGATATGATGTGGCCAAAAGAAATTCCTATAGGAAATTTCACTGGTGTTTCTATCAACTTACAGTGTTCCATCTGGATCTTAGCTCTTCTGTCACTTCATGCCCTTGGTAACCCATCACAATAGTTGAAATGTCAGCTGTAGATGTGTTGATGTCCTCAAGAACAGGAGAAGCCACTTTGGGAGGCCGAATGGGCGAATCATTTGAGGTCAGGAGTTTGAGACCAGCCTGACCAACATGGTGAAACCCCGTCTCTACTAAAAATACCAAAAAAATTAGCTGGACGTGGTGGCTTGTGCCTGTAATCCCAGCTACTTGGTAGGCTGAAGCAGGAGGATTGCTTGAACCTGGGAAGTGTAGGTTGCAGTGAGCCGAGGTCATGCCACTGCACTCCAGCCTGGGCAACAGAGCAAGACTCAGTCTCAAAAAAAAAAAAAAAGAATAGGAGAGGCTGAGTCTCATGGAGGAATATCTGCCTATTTGCATGTCCATTCTATAATTTTTTAAAAAGTTGAGTTGAGTTTTATAAATACCTAGACTCATAGGGGGAAGAAAAAGAAACAATTATGGTTTCTACAAAAGTTTATTTCTTTGTGCATTATATCCCATAGTCAAAATCTAATTGCAAAATCAAACACTTTACTCTCTGAAAAGATTAAGTACAATTGTGAAATTCTTACCGAGGTGTAATTGACAAAAATGGTGCTGTGATTTGTTTGTCCTCTCTGAAATCCATGCTGAAACTTAATCTGCAAAGTAACAGTATTAAGAGGTGGGTCCTTTAAGAGATAATTGGATCATGAAGTCTCTGCCTTCATGATTGTATTAATCCATTCCTAAATGAGTGAGTTAACGGCTGAGTAGGAATAATAGGGAGTGAATTATCACGAGACTGGTACTGTTATAAAAGCCTGGTTGGCTCTCTCTCCTGCAAACCTCTCCTCTCTCCTTGTGATGCTGTCCACCATGTTATGATGCAGGATGAGGCCCTTACCAGAAGCCAACCAGCTGCAGCCCGTGGACTGTGGACTTCCCAGCCTCCAGCACTGTAAGAAATAAATTTCATTACATGGATGTATTACATGATAAAAAAAAAAAAAGGTCGGTTGCAGTGGCTCATGCCTATAATTACTGCAGCCCTGACTCTCAGCCTTACGTGGTCTTCTCACTTCAGCCTCCTGAGTAGCTGGGACTACAGGTGCCCACCACCACACCAGCTAGTTGTTCTATTTTTTGTAGAGATGGGGTCTTGCTGTGTTGCCAAGGCTGGTCTCGAACTCCTGGGCTCAAAGGATCCTCCCTCCTCAACTTCCCAAAGTGCTGGGATTATAGGTATGAGACACCATGCCCCAACAGATAAACTTTAAGTAGTGATTTGGCATATAATAGGGACATTCCCCTTGATTCTTTTTTTTTTTTTTGAGATGGAGTCTTGCTCTGTTGCCCAGGCTGGAGTGCAGTGGTACAATCTCTGCTCATTGCAAGCTCTGCCTTCTGGGTTCATGCCATTCTCCTGCCTCAGCCTCCCGAGTAGCTGGGACTACAGGCACCCGCCACCATGCCGGGCTATTTTTTTTTGTATTTTTAGTAGAGATGAGATTTCACTTCTATACTACATTTATATATATTTATATAAAAATGTGTATATATTTTTCTGAGATGTAGTCTTGCTCTGTCTCCCAGGTTAGAGTGCAGTGGTACGATTTTGGCTCACTGCAACCTCCACCTCCTGGGTTCCAGCAATTCTCCTGCCTCAGCCTCCCGAGTAGCTGGGATTACATTTTATATATATATCTACACACACACACATATACCATAATATATAATATATACATATATATAGTATATATATAACATATATATTATATAGTATATAGTATATGTAGAACTCCTAGGTTCACCCAATCTGCTGCCTTGGCCTGCTAAAGTCTTGGGATCACAGGCATGAGCTACTGCGCCCAGCCTGTGACTTTATTTAGTTCAATTGTGTCTCCCTCTGTTTCTGCACATCATGTGAGCACCTGAGCAAACATCTCCCCATGATCTTGGATGTTATAATGAATCGTGTCTTACTGGTGTACCTCTTTAGGCTTTGAGCCTGAGAGAATGACAAGCGTCTTAGAATATTTCATTTAAAAAATAAATTTTGTGCTCTTCTAATGTTCCAGGAATTTTACTTCTGTTGAAAAAAGGGCCATAAGATGCAATTATAATAAATGTATTTCTGGGAATGTAGAGAAATACTTTAAAAGCCTCAGTTCCAGATCCGGCGCATCGTTGATGTCATCGTTGCCGGACCACTTTCTAGGAGACTGGAGTCGAAGGCCGTGAATCAGCCATAATGGCAGCTGAAGAAATTAATGAGGACTATCCAGTAGAAATTCACGAATATTTGTCAGCGTTTGGGAATTCCATTGATGCTGTGGATGAGATGCTGGAGAACATGATGTCTGTTTCTAGAAATGAGTTGTTGCAGAAGTTGGACCCACTTGAACAAGCAAAAGTGGATTTGGTTTCTGCATACACATTAAATTCAATGTTTTGGGTTTATCTGGCAACTCAAGGAGTGAATCCTAAGGAACATCCAGTAAAGCAGGAATTGGAAAGAATCAGAGTATATATGAACAGAGTCAAGGAAATGACAGACAAGAAAAAGGCAGGCAAGCTGGACAGAGGTGCAGCTTCAAGATTTGTAAAAAATGCCCTCTGGGAACCAAAACCGAAAAATGCATCAAAAGTTGCCAATAAAGGAAAAAGTAAAAGTTAACTTTTTGTTTTTTATGTACACATATTCAAAAAGTACATCTTTTTTTTTTTCCCACAAAATGATTCTGTGGTAGTGCAAGGTTTAAATGTAGTCCTTATTGAATTAATATGTAAATTTACAGCAAATTTGTAAAGCTAAATACTTTCCTCTCCAAAGGGTGTTATCTTTATTGATTTGCACTGTGAGGGTTTTAACATTGTGATATATTTTATATTTACAATTTACCATGTCTTTTGATGAGACTCTTATTTCTTTATATAGGTCAGTCTTGCAAGTACCATTTTCTAAGCAACTGTGAAATTTAAGTGAAATGTTCTTTGTAAATATTTGTACTATTTTAAATGAAATAACACACTTATACCATCCACAGACACATATAAAATACTCAATAAAGGCCAATTAATGTAGTTGATTGCACGTAGCTCCAGATACAGTTATTCCCCAATTCATTGTCTATTTCTTCTTTCTCTTAATTATTTTGAGCTTATCAGTTGTAGCAAAAGCACACACTATTTTTCCTCTGTAGTAGTGTAGACAACATAAATCATCTCTTGGTAGAGGTTTTAATCCAGTCATTGCTTTATTTTATTTTGTTTTTTTATTTTAGATTCAGAGTTTCATGTGCAGGTTAGTTACATGGATATATTGTGTGGTGCTGAGGTTTGGGCTTTTATTGATCTTGTCACTCAAAAGTGAACCTAGTATCCTATAGATAGTTTTTCAACCCTTCCCCGCTCCCTTCTTCCTCCTCTTTTGGAGTCCCCAGTGTCTTTTGTTCTCATCTTTATGTCTGTGTGTACCCATTGTTTAACTCTGAGTTATAAGTGAAAACGTGCAATACTTGGTTTCTTTTTTTGCATTAATTTGCTTAGAATAATGGTTTCTAGCTGCATCCATGTTGCTGCAAAGTCTATGATTTCATTCCTTTTATGGCTGTGTAGTATTCCATGGTGTATATATACCACATTTTCTTTGTCCGGTACACCACTGATGGGTACCTAGGTTGGTTTCATGTCTTTACTATTGTGAATAGTGCTGTGATAAGCATTCAAATGCAGGTGTCTTTTTGGTAGAATGATTTATTTTCCTTTGGACATATATCTAGTAGTGGGATTGTTGGGTTAAATGGTAATTCTATTTTTAGTTTTCTCGTTTGTTTGAGACCGAGTTTCGCTCTTGTTGCCCAGGCTGGAGTGCAATGGCGCCATCTTGGCTCACTGCAACCTCTGCCTCCTGGGTTCAAGCAATTCTCCTGCTTCAGCCTCCTGAGTAGCTGGGATTACAGGCGTGCACCACCACGCCCAGCAAATTTTGTATTTTTAGTAGAGATGGGGTTTCTCCATGTTGGTCAGGCTGGTGTCGAACTCCTGACCTCAGGTGATCTGCCCACCTCAGCCTCCCAAAGTGCTGGGATTGCAGGAATGAGCCCCCACGCCTGGCTGGAGCAGCCTCTTTCATCACAGGCTTACTGCGTCCCAGGTGGAAGTGCTCCTGCCTCATCTGCAACACTGCAGTGAGGAGGGGAGGGGAGAGGCAAGAGATGACACCCTCTCCACGTCCATTCCCAGGCTCTTATTGTGACTCCTTCAGTGAGTAGTGCTGCGGCCATGTTTCTTTTCTTCCAAAGGGGGCTTTGGTGGGCTGCACTCCCCCAACCTTGAGTGGACTGCACTGAGGGTTATGACACCAAGGGATCCGCAACTCCCCAGTGACCTCTCTCTGGTCCCCTGTGCTTGCTGGAGTCAAGTGGGTTGTGGGGTATGTCTGCGGGCAGTTAGGCAATGCAGTGGCACCAGTGGTGTACAACTGTTATGGTACCTGTGGCCTAGGGTTTTCGGTCCTGCAGGTGGCCATGAGGCCTGCCCAGCTCATGCTCTCCTGACCTGGTGCGTCTCTTCTGGCATCCACACTGGCAGCAGGCCCAACTGTCTAGGCTTGCTTTAAGCTGTCTGCATCCAGGTTGCTGAGCCATTCCAGGTATTCTCAGCCTTGAGACCCCATGGGGGAGAAGCCTTGGCTATCAGGCCCTGCCCTTCCTGGTCCAGTCTTGCAAAGGGGGGGGCACTCAGCTCCCATGCTGGCACATGGACCTGCACAGCACTCTTCTCTGTGCAGTGCAGTGGAGGTGTGCTGTGGGCATCCTTCTGTGAGACTGGCCAGGTGGGCAGTCTTGGGAGGTGCTGGGAGGCAGTGGGAGTGAGGTGGTAGGGGGAGTGTGGTTCAGATGCACCTCGGTCCCATGCTCAGTGCAAGACAAAGCGTCTTCGGAAATCAGCGTTTATGGTTGTGTTTTGCTACCATGGCACAGCACAGCGAAGCCTGGGCTTTGCCCAGATTCAAGCTGTGCCTCTGCTTGTTCTCCAGGGGGCTCTCCCTGGAAGTCCAAGTGTTTATGGGGATCGTGGGAGCTCCTGTAGCTAGGATCACAGGGGTCCATGCAGGGAACGTGATGCCTGAAGTTCTTTCATCACCAGCTCCTTAGATCTGGTCCAGGTCCAGGAACTGTTCCTGGCACCCAGCAACTCCGAGTAGGCTGTGAGCTTCCTTCCTCTAAAACCATGGTGTTTGCGTGGCCTCTCCATTGACCCTTGGTGTTTTCTCAAGAGATGTTTGAAATGTGAAGGCTTCCTCAATACTTTGGTTCCTCTTCGCGGAAGAAGCACCCTCCAGTGGCTTGTAGTTGTCCGTGTTGCCTCTTTTTGCTTTAAACCAATGGTGTGATGGCCATAACCCGGGTTTGAGTATATATATATATATGGTTGTTGTTAGGATGTGGGTCTCTAATTTTTTTTTTTTAATTTCCTTATTTAAAATGAGAAAAAAATATCTGTAGGTTTACCTTACCTTTCTGTTCCATTTCCTTCGCCCTCTTAAGCAAAGTATTTCTTTCTGAACTCATTTCTTTCTTCATATACCCTATGTATAATATGTACCCTATGTACAGTACCAGCTAAGAGCAGGTGAGTCATGATAGTGATATTCTGCTTTCATTATTTTCCTCACTTCTGCCTTCCAGGTATTCACAACTGACATAGATTTACCAAAAATTTACAGTGGCATAAGATTGTCTGCCATCTTTCTTTTTTATTTTCTTTTATTTTTTTGGTTGAGACGGAGTCTCTGTTGTCCAGCCTGGAGTGCAGTGGTTCTACCTTGGCTCACTGCGACCTCTACCTCCCAGGTTCAAGTGATTCTCTGCCTCAGCCTCCTGAGTAGTCGGAACTACAGGCATGTGCCACCACACCAGGCTAATTTTTGTATTTTTAGTAGAGATGGGTTTTGTCATGTTGGCTAGGCTGGTCTCAAACTCCTGATCTCAAGTGATTCACCCACCTCGGCCTCCCAAACTGTTGGAATTACAGGCATGAGCCACCGTGCCCAGCCCGTCTGCCATCTTTCTAGGATTCTAGGACACAGGCCATGTATCACCCATGGCCTATCTCCAGGGACAAATCTACCCATATAAGGTTTCGTATTATGTCATTTTACCAAAATAAGCAATGGGATGATTATATCTGTCATGCGAGTCCGTGTGAAGAGACCACCAAACAGGCTTTGTGTGAGCAATAAAGCTTTTTAATCACCTGGGTGCAGGCAGGCTGAGTCCAAAAAGAGAGTCAGCGAAGGGAGATAAGGGTGGGGCCGTTTTATAGGATTTGGGTAGGTAAAGGAAAATTATAGTCAAAGGGGGGTTGTTCTCTGGTGGGCAGGAGTGGGAGTCACAAGGTGCTCGGTGGGGGAGCTTTTTGAGCCAGGATGAGCCAGGAAAAGGACTTTCACAAGGTAATGTCATCGCTTAAGGCAAGGACCGGCCATTTTCACTTCTTCTGTGGTGGAGTGTCATCAGTTAAGGCCGAGCAGGGCATTTTCACTTCTTTTGTGATTCGTCAGTTACTTCAGGCCATCTGAGCATATCCGTGCAAGTCACAGGGGATTCAGTGGCTTAGCTTGGGCTCAGAGGCCTGACAGTATCCATCAGCGTATCAACCAAGAAAAAGAACTAGTATATATTTAGAGATGTGTTGCAAGGAACTGGCTTATGTGATTGTGGACGATCACTTGAGAAAGTCCAAAGTCCATAGGAAAGGTTGGGCGAGAGCTGATGCTGTTGTTCACAGGCAGAATTTTTTTTATGGAAGACTCAGTTCTGCTTTGAAGGCCTTTTTTCCAACTGATTATTTCAATAAAGTTTATTAGAAACCCAGAATCAATTCAGAAAACTCATCTATAATATTCTTTGTTATACAGCCACTAACAGTACCAATATCTGTCAGTCAAAATTCGACCAGAGAAACAGAATCAGTTTTCAAGGAAATTGACTTACACAATTGTGGGGACTGACTAGGCAGGAAGGAAATTTGTAGGGAAAGGTGAGCTGACACTCTCAGGCAGGAGCTAAAGTTGTTCTCCAGTCCCACCCACATTATATTGAATAATCTGGTTTTTTTTTTTTTTTTTGAGAGGGAGTCTGGATCTGTTGCCCAGGCTGGAGTGCAGTGGCGCGATCTCGGCTCACTGCAAGCTCCGCCTCCTGGGTTCACGCCATTCTCCTGCCTCAGCCTCCTGAGTAACTGGGACTACAGGCGCCCGCCACCGCACCCGGCTAATTTTTTTTTGTATTTTTAGTAGAGACGGGGTTTCACCGTGGTCTCGATCTCCTGACCTTGTGATCCGCCCGCCTCGGCCTCCCAAAGTGCTGGGATTACAGGCGTGAGCCACCGCGCCCGGCCGAATAATCTGTTTTAGGTAAAGCCAATTGATTTTATATATTAATCACACGTGCAAAATGCATTTATAGCAACACCTGCATTCATGTTTGATTGATAAACAGCAGAGCTTAGACTAGCTAACTTCACACATGGCCAGACCACCACATTGATGATGGAATAAAATATATTTCAGGAAAAGCTGAGGCAAACGTGAAAAGTACAAAGTAAGGCAAGACTCTCCTTTTTTTTTTTTTTTTTTTTTTTGAGAAAGTGTCTCGCTTGCTCTGCCGCCCAGGCTGGAGTGCAGTGGCGCGATCTCAGCTCACTGCAAGCTCCGCCTCCCGGGTTCACGCCATTATCCTGCCTCAGCCTCCCCAGCAGCTGGGATTACAAGCACACGCCGCCACGCCCGGCTAATTTTTGTATTTTTAGTAGAGACGGGGTTTCACTGTGTTAGCCAGGATGATCCACCCGCTTTGGCCTCCCAAAGTGCTGGAATTACAGGCGTGAGCCACCGTGCCCGACTTCCTTTTGCTAAATAACATGGCCAAGCCAAAATAATTAAGAGATAAAAGAACCTGAACACAGAGAAGAAAATGCTTAAATATGTATAAACTAGAGAGTACAGAACCAAAGTCATATTTGGAAAAGTATCATGATAGATGCAAAATTACCTAGTAGAATCTGTACTTCTACTTAAAATTCAACTTACCCTTAATCTAATTACTTCAAAATCCTTTTATAATGGTGTTAAATATTCAATGACGGGATTAAGTAGAAAGGTATTTAACAAATGGGTGTGCCCAGGTTCAGAGGCTCATGCCTGTAATCCCAGCACTTTGGGTGGCCAGGTAGGCGGATCACCTGAGGTCAGGAGTTGGAGAGATGGGTGGGCCATCCTGAGTTTTTGTTGTATCTTGTGTCCCTGGCAGTTTTTCAGTGAAGCCACTAGACTCTGTAATCCAGGCCACCCTTCCCAGTATGGATTTGGCCAAAAGTTCAAATGGTAAGTTCCTATCAGCCTGCTCACTGTTCTCTGTGTTGATTCCAAAGGCCTTGTTTGTTTTCCAGAGTTTATGAAAGTTTAAATCATGGCTCAGCACAGTGGCTCATGCCTGTAATCCCATCACTTTGGGAGGCCGAGGTGGGAGGATCACCTGAGGTCAGGAGTTCGAGACCAGCTTGGCCAACATGGTGAAACCTCGTCTCCACTAAAAATACAAAAATTAGCTGGGCGTGATGACAGGCACCTGTAATCCCAGTTACTTGGTAGGTTGAGGCAGGAGAGTTGCTTGAACCCAGGAGGTGGAGGTTGCAGTGAGTCGAGATGGCGCCATTGCACTCCAGCCTGGTGATAGAGCGAGACTCTGTCTCAAAAAAAAAAAAGTTGAAATCAAAACCATGATTAGAAGGATATGCCTTTTAGTTTTTTACATGATATTTGCTTGTTTTATTAATTTTATGTATTTTTCTAATTCTGTTGCTTCCTATTTTCTTGCATGTACTGTTGTGGAATTTCTGTAAGCTTTTGCTCTGTATACTTAGATCATTGCCTATCATATTTCCTAAAATACGAATTTACACCTATATGTATCCTTACTAGCATGACTTAAGATATGTTGCTAAAGTAAAAACATAGTCATCATTGGATATATTGGTTTTCCATCTGAACTAAACATAATGTGCTCATGCCAGTAATTTTAATCTAGAAGCACATTCTTCATATTCTTGTATTCCTTTTCGTCTTTGCTAGGCTCACTAGAAAGAGAGGCCCGGCGAAAGAGGATTGTTTTGAACCAGCATCAAAAAGATACCCTCCAGGCGTGGTTTGAAAAGAATCCCTATCCTGGTATAGCTGCCAGGGATCAACTGGCCAAAGAAATTGGCATTCCAGAGCCTAGAATTCAGGTAGGCATTTGGTTTCTATTTATTTTCTTTCAAATTTAGGTAGAGAGAAAAGCTAGGCTAAGCACTTTCAAGCAATTCTCTTAGTTCTCGTATTTTGCCAAGAAGTTTATTCCTGTTATGTAATGAAAAAAATAAAACAAAAGCAATAACTCTGTGTATCTTTTTTTTTTTTTTTTTGTGACAGGATGTCACTCTGTCACTCAGACTGGAGTGTAATGACTCAGTCACAGCTCACTGCAGCCTCAACTTCCTGGGCTCAATCAATCCTTCCATCTCACCCTTCCAAGTAGCTGGGACTACAGGCACATGCCACCATGACTGGCTAATTTTTTCTTTTTTTTCTTTTTTTTTTTTTGAGACTGAGTCTCACTCTGTTGTCCAGGCTGGAATGCAATGGCACAATCTCGGCTCACTGCAGCCTCCACCTCCTGGGTTCAAACGATTCTGCTGCCTCAGCCTCCCGAGTAGTTGGGACTACAGGCATGTGCCCCACTACACCTGGCTAATTTTAGTATTTTTAGTAGAGACAGGGCTTCGCCATGTTGGCCAGGCTGTTCTGGAACTCCTGACCTCAGGTAATCTGCCTGCCTCAGCCTCCCAAAGTGTTGGGATTACAGGCGTGAGCCACTGCACCCCATCCCAGCTAATTTAAAAAAGTTTTTGTATAGATATGGTCTTGCCATCTTGCCCAGGCTGGTCTGAAACTCCTGGGCTCAAGCAATCTTCCCACCTGTTCCCCAAAGTGCTGAGATTATAGGTGTGAGCCACCACATCTGGCCCCAATTTTTTTTAAGCTAATGTCCCTAATTTGATTCATACACAAGAAATTCTATATTGAATTATTTTAAATAAAATTATTGATGCAATAATTAAACTAAGATAATTTTTCAACTTATTAAAGAGATAAAGTATATAATTGTCCCAAGTGAGATGGTATTTAAACCAATGAAGACAAGTGAATATGTCTTTTTAGGGGTAAAAATTGAGTTCGGGTTTTAGCATCTAATATATAATCTCTGATTAATTGGTTATAATGACCTCAATTTTTGAAAATGCTCAAGAGAATAAAATGTTCTTATGTTTTTAGTTGCCTGATGGGTTCTTCCTGCCTGCTGTGCAGATGAAACCAAGTCACTGAGACCAGGGCATTGCAATAAATAAGTTAATTGACATGAGGTTGGCCACACCACGTGCAGATGTAGTTATTACTTAAATCAACCTCCCTGAAAATTCAGAGGCTAGGATTTTTCAAGGATAGTTTGGCAGGTAAGGGAATGGATGTACTTGATTAGTTGGAATGTAATCATAGGGGTGTGGAATATGGTCCTCCGGTGCGGAGTCTGCATCTGGGTGGGCCCACAGGGTGGTCGGTGGCCTTGGTGGAGCTATCAGTTGTCAGAAGGTCAAAAACCTGTAAAGACATCTCAAAAGGCCAATCTTTTCTACAATAGTGATGTTATCTGGAGGAGTAATTGGGGAAGTTGTGACCTGTGGAATAATGGCTGGTAATCCTTTAGGTCTACACGTCAGTAGAATTCAGGCTCCTCTTATCCTCCTATCCTAGTGCTCTTTCATTAGCTTTACAAAGGCGGTTTTGGGGAAGGGCTATTATCATTTAAACTATAAATTAAATGTCTCCCAAAGTTAGCTTCGCCCAAGCCCAGGAATGCCTAGGGATGGTTTGGAGGCTAAAGGCAAACTGGGCTGGGTGTGGTGGCATGCATCTGTAGTCTCAGATACTTGGGAGGTTGAGGCAGGAGAATAGCCTGAGCCTGGGAGGTGGAGATTGCAGTGAACCAATATTGCACCATTGCACTCTACACTGGGCCAAAAAGCAAGATCCTGTCTCAAAAGTAGATAAATTAATTAATAAAAGCAAGGTGGGTGCTGGTTAGGTCAGATTTCTTTCACTGTCATAATTTTCTCACTGTTACAATTTTTGCAAAGGCAATTTCATGTTTAGATGATCTATTCTGGGTATGGGAGATAGGGCTTACTCAAATTCCGGTAATAAAATTGCTGCATGTGAGAACAACTGGTGATTGGCTGCCTGAGAGGCTCTGAGCTCGTTGGAACCTATGGTGAGAAGGAAAGGCCAGGAAACAACGTAAGGTGCTGTTAGCTCTCATACGGTATTTACAAAGGTATTCATTAGTTTAGATTCCAGCTGTGTGTAAGACTTTTTATCTAAAAATATTTTGATTAATTAATTTAGAGAACAGATATAGGCTTTGAGCACAATGCTTGGGAATTAAGAGCAGATCAATAGTGCCTACGAAAATAGTCAAACTATAAAAATTTTGTATTTTTTTGTTTTTTTTAACTTTTTGGGTTTTTTTGTTCTTTTTTCTTTTTCTCTTTCTCTTTTCTTTTTGTTTTTTCTTTTTTTTGAGAAGGAGTTTTTGCTCTGTTGCTCAGGCTGGAGTGCAGTGGTGCGATCTTGGCTCACTGCAACCTCTGCCTCCTGGATTCAAGTAATTCTCTTGCCTCAGCCTCCCGAGTAGCTGGAATTATGGGTGCCCGCCACCAGGCCCGGCTAAGTTTTGTATTTTTAGTGCAGACGGGGTTTCACCATGTTGGCCAGGCTGGTCTCGAATTCTTGACCTCAGGTAATCCAGCCGCCTTGGTCCTCCCAAAGTGCTAGGATTACATGCGTGAGCGACTGCACCCGGCCTTTTTTAACTTTTAGTTTTTTTAACTTCTGCATAACATCCGTAAGACATTTAAAGAAATGCACTGAGCCAGATATGAGTGATCCTGGCCCATGATGCAGCCCTCAAGAGGTCCTAAGAACATGTGCCCCAGGTAGTCGGGATGCAGCTTGGTTTTATACATTCTAGGGAGACATGAGACTTCAATTATACACTTTTAAGAAATACAGGCCGGGCCGGGTGCGGTGGCTCACGCCTGTAATCCTAGCACTTTGGGAGGCCGAGGCGGGCAGATTGCCTGAGCTCAGGAGTTCGAGACCAGCCTCGACAGAGCGAGACTTCGTCTCAAAAAAAAAGAAAAAGAAATATAGGCTGGTCACATTGAGTCACACCTGTAACCTCAGGCCTTTAGGAGTCCAAGATGGGTGGATCACCTGAGTTCAGGAGTTCAGACTGGCCTGGGCAACATGGTGGAACCCCATGTGCAGTGTCATGCTCCTGCAGTCCCAGCTACTAAGGAGGCTGAGGTAGGAGAACTGCTTGAGCCTGGGAGGCAGAGGTTGCAGTGAGCCGAGATCATGCCATTGCACTCCAACCTGGACAATAGAGCAAGATCTTGTTTCAAAAAAAAAACCCCACAAAAACCCACAACATTGATCTGTCTGGAAAGGCCGGACAACTCGAAGAGGGTGGGCTGCTTCCAGTTCACAGGTAGGTTTAAAAATTTTATGGTTGACGGTTGGTTGAGTTTATCTAAATACCTGAGATCAATCGAAAGGAAATGTTCTGGACCAGGCGCGGTGGCTCATGCCTGTAATCCCAGCATTTCAGGAGGATCAAGGCAGCTGGATTACCTGAGGTCAAGAGTTCAAGACCAGCCTGGCCAACATGGTGAAACCCTGTCTCTACTAAAACTACAAAAATTAGCCAGGCCTGGTGGCAGGCGCCTGTAATCCCAGCTACTCGGGAGGCTGAGGCAGGAGAATTGCTTAAATCCAGGAGGTGGAGGTTACAGTGAGCTGAGATGGTGCCATAGCACCCTAGCCTGGGTGACCAGAGTGAAACTCCATTTCAAAAAAGAAAGAAAGAAAGAAAGGAAAAGTGTGGGCGGCAATAAGATGTCGTTGTGGAGATGATTGTTTTGTTATGCAGATGAAGCCTCGGGGTAGCAGGCTTCAGAGAGGATAGATTGTAAATGCTTTTTATTGACTTAAGGTCTGTGTTGTTGTTAATGCAGGGGAGGTATAATGAGGCCCATTGGACCCAGCTTGCTATCTTGGCCTGAACCAGTCTCTCGGGTTAAACTTTAAGAGTGCCCTGACAGAGAAGGGGCTTGGGGGGCCTTAGGATTTTGTATCTGGTTTACAATAGATACTGGTCATCATTAAGTTACAGATCTTATAATGGAATGACATTAGGCCGATTGACTAACAGTGTTACCAGAAAGAGGTCCCCATCCAGACCCCAAGAGAGGCTTCTTAGATCTCCAAAAGACAGAATTGGAGGGGAATCCATAAAGTGAAAGCAAGTTTATTAAGAAAGTAAAGGAATAAAGAATGGCTACTCCATAGGCAGAGCAGCAAAATGGGCTGCTCGACTAATTATAGTTATTTCTTCATTATATGCTAAACTAGGGGTGCATTATTGATGAGTTTTCTGGGAAAGGGGTGGAGATTTTCCAGAACCGAGGATCTCTCCCCTTTTTTGACATATAGGGTAACTTCCTGACATTGCCATGGGACTTGTAAACTGTTATGGTGCTGGTGGGAGTGTCTTTTGGGATGCTAATGTATTTTAATTAGACCTGGGGCAGTGGCTCAGGCCTGTAATCTCAGCACTTTGGGAGGCTGAGGCAGGCAGATTGCTTGAGCTTGGGAGTTGGAGACCAGCCTGGGCAACATGACGAAGCCCCGTCTCTACTAAAAATACAAAAAAATTAGCCGAGTGTTGTGGTGCCCACCTGTAATCCCAGCTACTCGGGAGGCTGAGGCATGAGAATTGCTTGAACCCAGGAGGCGGAGGTTGCAGTGAACCTAGAGGGCACCATTGCACTCCAGCCTAGGCGAGAGAGCGGGACTTCGTCTAAAAAAACCCGATAATAATAATAAAATAAAATAAAGATAAAAAATAAAATAATACATTTTAATTAGCATGTAATGAGCAGTGAGGATGACCAGAGATCACTTTAGTGACCATCTTGGTTTTGGTTGGCTTCTTTACTGCAAGCTGTTCTATCAGCAAGGTATTTGTGACCCGCATCTTGTGCAGAATTCCATCTCTCATCCTGTGACTAAGAATGCCTGACTACCTGGGAATGCAGCCCCGTAGGTCTCAGCCTCATTTTAACCAGCCCCTATTCCAGATGGAGTCACACTGGTTCAAACACCTCAGACAACAGGAGAAACGATATACAGATTGATTTAACGTGTGAACAGGACCCTTCAGAATGAAGACCCAACTTCCCAAAGAGTTACAGAAACTTATATACCATCCTGAGGACACTAAAGAATATAGACTTGGAGCATGGCCCGAAACAAGTAAATCAGGTTTGGTGGCAAGACAGGTTAAGAGAGAGAAAGGAGGCTGGGCGCAGTGGCTCAAGCCTGTAATCCCAGCACTTTGGGAGGCCAAGGTGGGCGGATCACGAGGTCAGGAGATCGAGACCATCCTGGCTAACACGGTGAAACCCCGTCTCTACTAAAAATACAAGAAAATTAGGTGTGGTGGCGGGCGCCTGTAGTTCCAGCTACTTAGCAGGCTGAGGCAGGAGAATGGTGTGAACCCGGGGGGCGGAGCTTGCAGTGAGCCGAGATCGCGCCACTACACTCCAGCCTGGGGCACAGAGCAAGACTCCATCTCAAAAAAAAAAAAAGAGAGAGAAAGGAAGAAGCTGGGCTAGCAAAGTTGGCCTTGTTATATGGATGATGCCTCCCTCAAAGAGAATAAATGGTAAACGGTTGTTTTTTTGTTTTGTTTTGAGACAAGACCGCCATCTGTCGCCCAGGCTGGAGTGCAGTGATGTGATCCTTGCTTACTGCAGCCTTGACCTCCCAGATTCAATCAATATGCCCACCTCAGCCTCCTGAGTAGCTGGGACTACAGACGCATGCCACCACACCTGGCCAACTTTTCTATTTTTTTTTTAATTTGTAGAGATGACGTTTTGCCATATTACCCAGACTGGTCTCAAACTCCTGAGCTCAAGTGATCAGCCTGCTTTGGCCTCCCAAAGTGCTAGCATTATAGGCATGAGCCACCGCACCCAGCAATAAATGTTTCTTTTCAGACTTTTAAAGGTGTCAGACTGGGTTGGGCACAGTGGCCCATGCCTGTAGCACTTTGGGAGGCAGAGGCAGCCGGATTACCTGAGGTCAGGTGTTCGAGACCAGCCTGACCAACATGGAGAAACCCCCGTCTCTACTAAAAATACAAAATTAGCCAGGCATGGTGGCCCATGCCTGTAATCCCAGCTACTCGGGAGGCTGAGGCAGGAGAATCGCTTGAACCCGGGAGGCGGAGGTTGCAGTGAGCTGAGATCAAGCCATTGCACTCCAGCCTGGGCAACAAGAGTGAAACTCTGTCTCAAAAAAATAAAATAAAATAAAATAAAAAATAAAGGTGTCAGACTCATTCTCCTAGATCTGGGAAAGGCATAGAAAGGGAAGGGGGAACAATTGCATTAATGGACACTCTTTACAGATGAAAATTTTCACCACAGCTTTTCAAGACCTCTTCTGCCTGCTGGCCAAATGGCAGCCATTTAAAAATATGTCAAATAAATATATTTTGGGGTAAAATGGCCACAGAAAACAGTTGGACTAACATACCTTCATACTTATATCTTATTTCATTCCAGGGCCAGATATATATGTGGATATATATGTGGAAATATCTATATGGAATTAATCTTTGAAATATACGTATATATACATATATTATGAAATATTATTTCTTATGAAGAGATGACGGGGCCAACAAAAGACATTGAATACCTATTTGACAAAGGAGAGAGAGAGAAAACTGTCTTTTTTTTCTTTTTTTGAGACAGGATCTGCCTATAGGGTTCAAATGATTCTTGTGCCTCAGCCTCCCTAGTAGCTGGGATTACAGGTGCCCACCACCACACCTGGCTAATTTTTATATTTTTAGTAGAGACAGGATTTTCACCATGTTGGCCAGGCTGGTCTCAAACTCCTGACCTCAGGTGATCCACCTGTCTTGGTCTCCCAAAGTGCTGAGATTACAGGTGTGAGCCACCGTGCCCGGCTGAAAACAGTGTCTTAAATCAAGAAAATTTACTTCACTGGAGAGACCATTAGAGTACCTGCTAATTTGAGCTCAAACTGATGCTGTCCTGAATTTCATGCTAATAATTTAAGGCAATAGCATCATTGTTAGAATAATACATTGCTTTTTGCTCATGAATATTACCCCAAGGGCAGATGCCAAATCAGTTTTGTTTGACTGGATTGTTGTTTGGAGTGATCTGAGTTACGTCTTCTCTCCCCACATCTTCTTGGGCCACTTAGGTTTGGTTTCAGAACCACAGATCGAGACAGAGACGACTGGGGTTAAAATGCTGCTTTGAGGAATATCAAACCCAGGGACAGACCAATCCTCAGTTTGGGACTCAAGGTAAGAACCCACCAGTCCAAATAAAATTCCTCAGGGGATCTCCTTGAGTGTATAAACAACTATGCATGTTGTGCCCACATTTTCTGCAAAGAATGCTTAGACTAGGGACCAAATAATAGTCCTGGGCATCCTAGTGTCAGAGATATAGACATCATCTCACTATTTCGAGTGGGAGTATTACTGGTTGCCTGGGAGAGGTCCTCAAATGCATGTGGGACCTTGACCCCAGTTGGTGTCCAGGCTCTTGACACCATTGCATGAAGGAATTCAAGGATGAGTCAGAAAATAGTAAATGTAGGGAGATTCACTGCAAAGTGAAAGGTATTGTAACTGCCCAGTGGATTCACCTTGCCCACTGGCTAGACAGCCAATTTATCCAGACAGGGGAATTGCAATAGAGAAAGAGTTATTCTCATAGAGCCAGCTGTGTGGGAGACCAGAGTTTTATTATTATTCAAATCAGTCTGCCTCAGTCTTCAGGGATCAGAGTTTTTAAGAATAATTTGGTGGGTTGGGGGACTGAATCGGGAATGCTGATTAGTCAGGTCAGTGATGAAATCAGGGAATTGAAGGTGTCCTTTTCTGCTGAGTCAGTTCCTGGGTGGGGGCCACAAGATCAGATAAGTCAGTTTATTGATCTGGGTGGTGCCAACTGATTCATCAAGTGCAGGGTCAGCAAAGTATCTCAAACACTGATCTTAGGTTTCACAATAGTGATGCTATTCCCAGGAGGAATTTGGGGAGGGTCAGAGCCTTGTAGTTTCTAGCTGCTTACCTCCTAAATCATAATTTCTAATCTTGTGGCTAATTTGGCAAGAAGGTTTGTTTTGGAAAAGTGCTGTTATCATCTTTGTTTTAAACTATAGACTAAGCTCCTTCCAAAGTTAGTTTGGCCTACACCCAGGAATGAACAAGGGCAGCTTGGATTTAGAAGCAAGATAGAGTTGGTGGCCGGGCGCGGTGGCTCAAGCCTGTAATCCCAGCACTTTGGGAGGCCGAGGCGGGTGGATCACGAGGTCAGGAGATCGAGACCATCCTGGCTAACATGGTGAAACCCCGTCTCTACTAAAAATACAAAAAACTAGCCGGGCGTGGTGGCGGGCGCCTGTAGTCCCAGCTACTCGGAGGCTGAGGCAGGAGAATGGCGTGAATCTGGGAGGCGGAGCTTGCAGTGAGCCGAGATCGCGCCACTGCACCCCAGCCTGAGTGACACAGCGCGAGACTCCGTCTCAAAAAAAAAGATAGAGTTGGTTAGGGCAGGTCTCTTTCACTTTGTCAGTTATAATTCTCCAATGGCAGTTTTGTGACTGGAAGGAAGGTCTTGAGTGTTCGATTAAACAAAACGCACGAACAAAGCAACCAGAGAATAAAACAGCAAAAGCAGAGATTTATTGTAACCAGAGTACACTCTACAGGGTGGGAGTGGGCCCCACTGGTTGTAAGAGCCGCAGTTGTGAAGTTTTCTGGGGTTTAAGTACCCTTTAGAAGTTTCTTTTTCTTTTTTTTTGTTGAGACGGAGTCTCGCTCTGTCGCCCAGGCTGGAGTGCAGTGGCCGGATTTCAGCTCACTGCAAGCTCCGTCTCCCGGGTTTATACCATTCTCCTGCCTCAGCCTCCCAAGTAGCTCGGACTACAGGCGCCTGCCACCTCGCCCGGCTAGTTTTTTTTTTTGTATTTTTTTAGTAGAGACGGGGTTTCACCGTGTTAGCCAGGATGGTCTCGATCTCCTGACCTCGTGATCCGCCCGACTCGGCCTCCCAAAGTGCTGGGATTACAGGCTTGAGCCACCGTGCCCGGCCAGAAGTTTCGTATTGGTTATCCACTATGTGAATGAAGGATTTGGCCTCTGGCCAATTAGAGGCAGAAGTGAATTGACCAGAGACTGTCAGAGTTGGCACACTATGCAAACTAAGGAGCAGCCCTTGACCAGTCAGAGGATTGAGTGAATTGGCGCCTTATGCAAATAAGAGTGACCCACAGCTAATCAGAGGCATTTCTGTTTGTGAGGTAGTGGAGTGGAGAGGTGGGGTATGTCGGGGAAGTGGCTTCTGGTGCCCTGTTACTTGGGCATGGAGGTGGGGTTTCCCCTCCGATCTAGTTCCGGGCAGTTGACACAAACTGGTCTTTGGTTTCCTGTCTCCAGACCCTATTCTCTTGCCTCAGTTTCAGTATACACTCAAGAAAGGGGAGTGTGGGTGTACTCAAGAGTTGTGTGCAAGGGGTTTAGGCTGCTACCTTTATGGGTTTCTTTAACCAAGGGGTGGAATATTCATGAAGATTCCTGGAAAAAGGTGGAGATTTCTTAGAACTATGGTGTCACCCCTTTTTACACTAAATATGGGTGTTTCCAGAACTATCATGATGCTGGTGGGTGTGTAATTTAGTATATTAATGAGCATATAAGGAGGTCCTAGGAGAAACCCAGCTCAAATCCAGCACCATGTTGGGTCCAGTCAGTCTCAGACAGTTTTGTCCATGTCTGTTTTTTTTTTTTTAATTTATTGTATTTTTGTATATTTTTTTGTATATTTTTTGTATTTTTTTGTAGAGATGGTGTTTCCCCATGTTGTCCAGGCTGATCTTGAACTCCTGTGCTTACATGATCCACCCACCTTGGGCTCCCAAAGTGCTGGGATTACAGGCATGAGCCACTGTGCCCGGCCACAGATCTGGCTTATTTATTTATTTATTTATTTTTCTGAGACAGAGTCTCGTTCTGTCTCCCAGGCTGGAGTGCAGTGGCACCATCTTGGCTCACTGTAACCTCTGCCTCCTGGGTTCAAGCAATTCTGCCTCAGCCTCCTGAGTAGCTGGGATTATAGCCGCGTGCCACCACACCCAGCTAATTTTTGTATTTTTAGTAGAGATGGGGTTTTACCATATTGGCCAGGCAGGTCTTGAACACCTGACCTCATAATCCACCCGCCTTGGCCTCCCAGAGTGTTGGGATTACAGGCGTGAGCCACCGCGCCCGGCCCCTGGGTTTTATTTTATTTTTATTTTTTGAGCTAGGGTCACACTTTGTCATTCAGGCTGGAGTGTACTGGCGTGATTATGGCTCACTGCCTTCTTGAACTCCTGGGTTCAAGCAATTCTCCCACCTCAGCCTCCCCCCAAGTAGCTGGGACTACAGGCACATGCCACCACATCTGGTTAATTTTTTTTTGTAGAGACGAGGTTTTGTCATGTTGCTCCGGCTGATCTCGAACTTATGTGCATATTTTGCAGTGTTTCATGAGAGAAAATGGCCTTAATTGCCCCTTATTCTCCCTCCGCGTTGTAAATAAACATGTGTTTAATATAGGTTAAAGTTATATATAAAAACTCAGAACTTGAATCCTGTTAGCTTAAACTTGTGTAGGGAATTTTTAGTTTTTAAAATGTGAAGGTATTTGGATCTATGTTGAAAGTCGTATATTTTTTTCTGTGTGGGGAAAAGGAAGAGAGATCAGCCTGTTACTGTGTCTATATAGAAAGAAGTAGACATAAGAGACTCCATTTTGTTCTGTATTTGAGATGCTGTTAATCTGTGACCCTACCCCCAACCTTGTCCTTGCAAGAGACATGTGTTGCGGTGACTCAAGGTTTAATGGATTTTGGGCTGTGCAGGATGTGTCTTTGTTAAACAAATGCCTGAAGGTAGCTTGCTGGTTAAAAGTTATCACCATTCTCTTAATCTCAACTACCCAGAGACACGTACACGGCCAAAGGTCGCAGGGACCTCTGCCTAGGAAAGCTAGGTATTGTCCAAGGTTTATCCCCATGTGATAGGATGAAACAATGTTGCTAAAAGGTTTATCTCAAGGCACAGGATTTTCCTTTGAATTTATTCATATCACAGAGGTTTTTGTTCTTATGTCTTACTGCTAATTTCCTCCCTAAAAATGATCCTATTGTCCTGCCACTCCCCTGTCTTTAAGATGGTAAAGATAATTATCAATAAATACTAAGGGAACTCAGAGGCCGGTGCCGGCGTGGGTCCTCTGTAAGCTGAGCGCCGGTCCCCTGGGCCCCCGCTTTTCTTTATACTTTGTCTCTGTGTCTTATTTCTTTTCTCAAGTCTCTCGTTCCACCTTACGAGAAACACCCACAGGTGTGGAGGGGCAGGCCACCCCTTCATTTCTGTGCAATGCTGAGTGCAGGCCACCAGCTCCTAAACAGAGGTTCCCTATATACGCATTTTACATGGTTGAATAAACACAACTGTCTCCACTCAAAAAAAAAAAAAAAAAAAAAAAAAAGAGGGATCCTCAGCCGAGTGTTGTGGCTCATGCCTATAATTCCAGCACTTTGGGAGGCCAAGGCGGGCGGATCACCTGAGGTTGGGAGTTTGAGACCAGCCTGACCCACATGGAGAAACCCAACCTCTACTAAAAATACAATTAGCCAGGCATGGTGGCACATGCCTGTAATCCCAGCTACTCGGGAGGCTGAGGCAGGAGAATCGCTTGAATCTGGGAGGTGGAGGTTGTGGTGAGCTGCGATGGCGCCACTGCACTCCAGCCTGGGCAATAAGAGCGAAACTCTGTCTCAAAGAAAAAAAAAAAAAGGAAAAATATTTATCCTCCTGCCTCGGTCTCCCAAAATGTTGGGATTATAGATGTGAGCCACCGTGCCTGGCCAATACCCAGTTTTTCAGGGTCTTATCAGCCTATAGCCTCTACTCATGTGTAACTGCTGCCTGGAATTTTTTATTCTCCTGTGACCACCCTGTATTATGCTTGTCTCAGGGGAAAGATAGTTTCTTACCGAGAAGGGTTTTGGGCCAGGTGCTGTGGCTCACGCCTGTAATCCAGCACTCTGGGAGGCCGAGGCGGGCAGATCTCCTGAGGTCAGGAGTTCGAGACCAGCCTGGCCAATATGCTGAAAACCCTGTCTCTACTAAAAATACAAAAATTAGCTGGGTGTGGTGGCACATGCCTGTAATCCTAGCTACTTGGGAGGCTGAGGCAGGAGAGTTGCTTGAACCCGGGAGGCGGATTGCAGTGAGCCAAGATCTGCGCCATTGCACTCCAGCCTGAGCAAAACTCCATTTCAAAACAAACAAACAAACAAAAAAAACAAAAAAAAGAGAGAAGGGTTTGAACCTCCCATTTCTGCTGCTGTTAAGCAGTGCCGTGTCCTGCTCTCCTGTCACCTCTGGGATTCTATCCCAGGGACAGGACTGGCTGCTGATCTCCACAGCGAGTGTACAGAGAAAGTAAAGGTTGTCAGAATGGTATTCAAAAATTTGATTTTCAGGTTTGAATATGAAAACTGGCCTAAAAATCCTATTTTGTGCCCATGTTCTATTTAGCGAAAGAAGCTGGACGAATTCGAACATCTATCACAAGATCTCAAGTTAGTATCCTAGTTCAAGCCTTTGAGAAGAATCAGTTCCCTGGAATTGCTACCAGGGAAGAACTGGCTAAACAAACCGGCCTTCCAGAATCCAGAATTCAGGTAAGTTTTATGTTTTTGGCACCAAATTTGACCCGTCTAGAATTGGTATTGCTTCCTGAGATGTTACTGGATATATTTGAGCTATTTGGGGTTATCTAGGGCAAAGGCATGGGATAGTAAACATGTGGGATTGCAAGTTAAAGTCTGGTGAAGGGATGTATTTTCTAATCACATTGCATACATCGAGAAACAATAGCAGGACAAAAGTGGGAAAATGTGAAAGTTGACATAGTTTGAGAACAGTCTATGTCAGGGTTGCTAACCCTGGTAATGTTGATTCAGCCTGAGTTATTAGGGCTTTGTCCTGTGTGTGGTGGGATATTCATCAGCATCCAGGGTCTACAGAATGCCAGTAGAGACTTTGACCTCACCCCACCCCCTATTGTAATAACCTAAAAAGTCTAGGAATATTTCCAATGACCTGCCATCAGGGTAAGCATAATATTGCCCCAGTTAAGAATCCCTGTGGTTTGCAAATTATGGGGTGGTCGTGAAGTGTACATTAAATGTTCATAATTTCTGAAGCACATTTATAGGGTAATCTAGACAGAAACTTTCAAAAGCTTCATATGTATTTTTTTTTGTTTTTTGAGACAGAGTCTTGCTCTGTTGCCCAGGCTGGAGTACAATGGCGTGACCTCAGCTCACTGCAACCTCCGCCTCCCAGGTTCAAGCGATTCTCATGCCTCAGCCTCCCAAGTAGCTGGGACTACAGGCTTGCAAGACAATGCCTGGCTAATTTTTGTATTTTTAGTAGAGATGGGGTTTCACCATGTTGGCCAAGCTGGTCTCGAACTCCTGACCTCAGGTGATCGGCCCGCCTTGGTCTCCCAAAGTGTTAGGATTACAGGCGTGAGCTACCACGCCTGGCCTGTATTTTTGAATATCTATGATCATACTTATACCTGTTCAGATGTGTTCTTATGTGCTCACTGGTGGAGAAGAGAGATCTTATGCCTTTTCAGCCAGAGTATTACTTCATCTACAACTCATGGCTGCATGTGTCATGACTTCCATCCTTGATCGAAGTGTTGGTGTATGTATCAACTGCACATACGGCCCAGATTTATTATTTTGACTTTAAACTTAGAAAGGGGGCAGACATGGTGGCCCACACCTGTAATCCCAGCACTTTGGGAGGCCGAGGCGAGTGGATCACCTGAAGTCAGGAGTTCGAGACCAGTCTGGCCAACATGGTGAAACCACGTCTCGACTAAAAATACAAAATTAGCCGTGGTGACACATGCCTGTAATCCCAGCTACTCAAGAGGCTGAGGCAGGAGAATCACTTGAACCCGAGAGATGGAGGTTCCAGTGAGCCGAGAGATTGCCCCATTGCACTCCAACCTGGGCGACAAGAGCAAAACTCTGTCTCAAAAATAAATAAATAAGTAAATAAGTTAAAAAATCAGTAAGGAACATCTCGACTAGAAGAGATGGATTTGGATTACAGGAATTATCTGTTTTGTTTGTTTGTTGAGACAGAGTCTTGCTCTGTTGCCCAGGCTGGAGTGCAGTGGTGGGATATCGGCTCACTGCAACCTCCGCCTCCCGGGTTCAAGTGATTCTCTGCCTTAGCCTCCAGAGTAGCTGGGACTATAGGCACCCACTACCACGCCTGGCTAATGATTTGCTTTTTTTTTTTTTTTTTTTTTAGTAGAGATGGGGTTTCACTGTGTTAGCCAGGATGGTCTTGATCTCCTGACCTCGTGATCCACCCGCCTCGGCCTCCCAAAGTGCTGGGATTACAGGTGTGAGTCACCGTGCCCAGCAGATTACAGGAATTATCAAGAGGGAAAAAATTTTGAGAAATGAATGTTTGTGTAAATTCATGCAGATTTCTGTGGTCAGGGTGAAGAATTTACAAGTATATGTTCTACAAGAGTGGTCAGGGACCATTTTGTGGAAGACAACTTTTTCTTTTTCTTTTCTTTTTTTTTTTTGAGATGGAGTTTCGCTCTGTTGCCCAGACTGGAGTGCAGTGCAGTGGCACCATGTCGGCTCGCTGCAACCTCTGCCTCCTGGATTCAAGTGATTCTTGTGCCTCAGCCTCTCGAGTAGCTGGGACTACAGGTGTGCACCACCATGCCCACCTAATTTTTGTATTTTTAGTAGAGATGGGGTTTCACCATGTTGTCCAGGCTGGTCTTGAACTCCTGACCTGAGGTGATTTGCCCGCCTTAGCCTCCCAAAGTGCTAGGATTACAGGCATGAGCCACCATGCCCAGCATGGAAGACAATTTTTCAATGGATGGGGTTGGGGGGAAATAGTTTCAGGATGAAACTGTTCCACCTCAGATCATCAGGCATTAGTTAGATTATCATAAGGGGCATACAACCTAGATCCTTCAGATGCACAGTTCACAGTAGGGTTCACACTCCTTTGAGAATCTAATGCTGCTGCTGATCTGACAGGAGGCAGAGTTCAGGTGGTAATACTTGCTCGCCTACTGCTCACTTCCTACTCTGCAGCCATGGACCGGTATGCGCTCACGGCCTGGGAGTTGGGAACCCCCATTCCACAACACAAAATGAGGGCAATATAAAATTACATCATTCTAGTAATATAAAGGGAAAAGAATTCATGGATAAAGTTTCACAATTTTGGGATTTCAGAAAATCAGTGTAGAATACATCCCAAAGCAGAAGTAAACTGGCTGGGTGGAGTGCCTCATGCCTGTAATCCCAGCACTTTGGGAGGCCAAGACCAGTGGATCACCTGAGGTCAGGAATTCGAGACCAGCCTGGTCATCATGGTGAATCCCTGTCTCTATTAAAAATACAAATATTTGCTGGGCGTGGTGGTAGGCACCTGTAATCTCAGTTACTTGGGTGGTTAAGGCAGGAGAATCTCTTGAACCCGGGAGGCTGCGGGTTGCAGTGAGTTGAGATCATGCCACTGCACTCCAGCCTGGGTGACAGAGCAAGAGTCAGTCTCAAAAAAAAAAAAAAAAAAAAAAGAAAGAAAAAAAAAAGAAGTAAACAGTGGCCCTTAATTGGGGCATATTTTAAAGAACAATTTACATATCTCAGATAATCCTGAGATTAGGCCTTATGTTGATAGTCTCCTTGCTTAACAGATTTTGAGAAGCAGCTGGAATCTTACGTCTGCTGATGTCTAGGTATCCCTTTTTCTTTCTTTCTTTCTTTTTTTTTAAAATTATACTTTAAGTTCTAGGGTACCTGTGCACAACGTGCAGGTTTGTTACATATGCGTACATGTGCCATGTTGGTGTGCTGCACCCATTAACTCATCATTTACATTAGGTATATCTCCTAATGCTATCCCTCTTCCCTCCCCCCGCCCCACAACAGACCCCAATGTGTGATGTTCCCCTTCCTGTGTCCAAGTGATCTCATTGTTCAATTCCCACCTATGACTGAGAACATATGGTGTTTGCTTTTCTGTTCTTGTGATAGTTTGCTGAGAATGATGGTTTCCAGCTACATCCATGTCCCTACAAAGGACACAAACTCATCCTTTTTTATGGCTGCATAGTATTCCATGGTGTATATGTGCCACATTTTCTTAATCCAGTCTGTTACTGATGGACATTTGGGTTGATTCCAAGTCTTTGCTATTGTGAATAGTGCCACAATAAACATACATGTGCATGTATCTTTATAGCAGCATGACTTATAATCCTTTGGGTATATACTCAGCAATGGGATGGCTGGGTCAAATGGTATTTCTAGTTCTAGATCCTTGAGGAATCGCCACACTGTTTTCCACAATGGTTGAACTAGTTTACAGTCCCCCCAACAGTGTAGAAGTGTTCCTATTTCTCCACATCCTCTCCAGCACCGGTTGTTTCCTGATTTTTTAATGATTGCCATTTTAACTGGTGTGAGATGGTATCTCATTGTGGTTTTGATTTGCATTTCTCTGATGGTGAGTGATGATGAGCATTTTTTCATGTGTCTGTTGGCTGTATGAATGTCTTCTTTTGAGAAGTGTCTGTTCATATCCTTTGCCCACTTTTTGATGGGGTTGTTTTTTTTCTTGTAAATTTGATTGAGTTCTTTATAGGTTCTGGATATTAGCCCTTTGTCAGATGAGTAGATTGCAAAACTTTTCTCCCATTCTGCAGGTTGCCTGTTCATTCTGATGGTAGTTTCTTTTGCTATGCAGAAGCTCTTTTGTTTAATTAGATCCCATTTGTCGATTTTGGCTTTTGTTGCTGTTGCTTTTGGTGTTTTAGACATGAAGTCCTTGCCCATGCCTATGTCCTGAATGGTATTCCCTAGGTTTTCTTCTAGGGTTTTTATGGTTTTAGGTCTAACATTTAAGTCTCTAATCCATCTTGAATTAATTTTCGTATAAGGAGTGAGGAAAGGATCCAGTTTCAGCTTTCTACTTATGGCTAGCCAATTTTCCCAGTACCATTTATTAAACAGTGAATCCTTTCCCCATTTCTTGTTTTTGTCAGGTTTGTCAAAGATCAGATGGCTGTAGATGTGTGGTATTATTTCTGAGGGCTCTGTTCTGTTCCATTTTTCTGTCTTAGATATGGTTTCAGAACCGAAGAGCTCGGCACCCTGACTGGAGCAGAGGTGGACCCGTGAATTCCCTGGCAGCAGGCCCAAGCCGGAGACCTCACATGACTGTGCAGCTGGAGCAAAGCCTCCTGTGCGCTGCCCCACGCAGCTCTGCTCCCGTTCCTCCTTCCAAGTTTTTCAGCAGCAAACAGTCCTTTGTACTGGCTTTTCTCCCATTCTACATGTCCTTGATTCCTTGGGATCCCTCTGGGGGCTGCATGAGCCAGGAACCAGGGGTTATGATGCTTCAGCCTACCCAGGCTGTGCAGGGAGAGAGCTCTCACTCTCCTTTGACACTTAGAAGTCCTGTGTCAGTAGTACCAATTCTATGAGTGCAGCTGTCACATATGCAGACTCCTTTCTGACCCCCATACCAAGGAAGATGCCAAGGTGACAAGGGGAACAAGCACACTGGCCTGGTAGTGCTGCCCTTTAAGAATCCAGCTCAGCCTCAGCCTGGTGACCCTAAATAGCAATGGCAGGGTCTGGGTCAGCAAGACACAGCTCTCTCTATGCAATGCTGGAATGAGTGTCTCCAGTCTCTTATTGCTGATGGGAACCTTGTAAAAGGACCTGCATATCCTGGACAAACTGAGACACCGATGGTAGCGCAGGCCCTACCCCTTGAAAAGCCATCACACTACTTGACTGACCATGCCAGCACTATGGATAAACTTGAAGCTTTTTAGATTAACTCCTGTCTGCCACAGATTCTCAGGAAAAGATATCATTTGTCTAAGCAGATGACAGTCCATGACCTGAATAACTTCTTAGTGAAGATTTTCAGATTCTGCTCCACATGCTGGGAAGCTCACCAAGGCTTCAGATTTAGGAGGAGGATTATTGTTTTTTTTTATGACCTCGATCCAGGCCTCCTTTCCTTGGATGCAAAATTAGTGTCATAGAAAGGAAAATGAACAGCAAGCACATTGTGGTATTAGTGAAAGAAGCGCCTGCCATTTGGAAGCCCAAAGGGGGGTGTTTACTTTTTTATTTTTAATTGTAAAAATAAAATATTAAATTTACGATCTTGACAATTACTAAGTGTACAGTTCGGTAATGTTAATTATATTCACATTGTTGTGCAATAGATAGCTGTAAGTGTTTTCTTTTCTTTTTTTTTTTTTAGACAGAGTCTCGCTGTCACCCAGGCTGGAGTGCAGTGGTACGATCTCGGCTAGCTGCAATCTCTGCCTCCTGGGTTCAAGCGATTCTCCTGCCTCCTCCCAAGTAGCTGGGACAACAGGCATGCACCACCACGCCTGGCTAATTTTTTGTATTTTTAGTAGAGACAGGGTTTTGCCATGTCAGCCAGGCTGGTCTCGAACTCCTGACCTCAGGTGATCTGTCCATCTCCGCCTCCCAAAGTGCTGGGATTACAGGTGTGAGCCACTGCGCCCGGCCAGTTTTAGCTTCATTTAATCATAGTTACTTCTTTAAAGGTCTTATCTGCAAATACAATCCTGTTGAGGTTGTGACTTCAACACGTGAATTTGGGAGGGACACAATTTGGTCTGTAACGCTCTTATTTATAACTCCTGATTTCCCCTTTTCCTATCCCCTGCCAACCACCATTCTACTTTCTGTTTCGATGAGTTTGATTGCTTTACATACCTCACATAAGTGGAATCATACAGCATTTACTTTATGTAACTGGCTTATTTCACTTAGTATAATATCCTCAAGGTTCTACGTTGTGGCCTGTGGTGGGATTTCCTTTGTTGAAGGCTGAATAATATTCCATTTAATGTATATGCCACATTTTGTTTATCCATTCATGTATCAATGGACATTTGGGTTGCATCTCTTGGCTATCATGAATAATGCTGCAATGAACATGGATGTAAAAATACGTCTTTGAGATCCTACTTTTAATTCTATTGGCATATACCCAGAAGTGGGATTGCTGGACCTGGTATTTCTATTTTTCATTGTTTAAGGAAGCTTCTTACCGTTTTTCATAGCAGCTGTACTATTTTTACATTCCTACAAACAGTGTACAAGAATTCTCATTTATCTACATCCTCATCAACACGTGTCATTTTTTGTTGCTTTCATAGTGGCTTTCATAGTGGCTGTCCTCATGGGTGTCAGGTGATCTCACTGTGCTTTTGATTTGCAATTCTCTAATGATTAGTGATGTTGAGCATCATTTCATGTGTATGCCTTTTTTGGATAAATGTCTATTTAAGTTCTTTGTTCATTGTTCAATCAAGTTTTTTGTTGTTGAGTTATAGGAATTCTTATATATTTTGTTACTTATATTATTTTTTGAGACAGGGTCTCACTCTGTGCCCAGGCTGTAGTGATGTAGTGCGATCTCGGCTCACTGCAGCCTCAACCTCTTTGAGCTCAGGTGACCCTCCCACCTCAGCCTCCCAAGTAGCTGGGACTACAGGTGTGTGTCACCATGCCCGGCTAATTTTTGTATTTTTCACAGAGACAGGGTTTTGTCATGTTGGCCAGGCTGATCTAGAACTCCTGGGCTCAAGTGATCTCCCCACTTCGGCCTCTCAAAGTGCTGGGACTACAGGTGTGAGCCACAGTGCCCAGCTGGAATTCTTTATATATTCTTGATATTAACCCCTTATCAGATAGAATTGGCAAACACTTTCTCCCATCCCATAGCTTGCCTTTCACTTTGTGTTCTTTGATCCACATAGGTTTTAACATTGGATATAGTCCTATTTGTCTATTTTTGCTTTTGTTGCCTGAGCTTTTAGTGTCAATCCAAGAAATCATGGACGGTTTAACCTTATGAAGCTTTTCCCTTATGATTTTTATTTATTTATTTATTTATTTATTTTTATTTATAAAGGTGAGGTCTCCCTGTGTTGCTCAGGCTGGTCTTGAACTCCTGGGCTTGAGCGATCCTCCAGCCTCGGCCTCCCAAAATGTTGAGATTATTGCTGTGAGCCACCATGCCTGGCCTCCCTTATGATTTCTTTTTTCCCCTTTACAAGTGAGGATAAGCTACCCTCCCTTATGATTTCTTATAGGAGTTTTATACTTTTAGGTCTAACTCGAAATGAATGGAAGATTTAAATGTAAGACTTCAAAGTATAACATGAGGCCGGGCATGGTGGCTCACGCCTGTAATCCCAGCACTTTGGGAGGCTGAAGCCGGAGGATCACCTGAGGTGGGGAGTTTGAGACTAGCCAGTTCGAGACCAAAATTAGCTGGGTGTGGTGTCACATGCCTTTAATCCCAGCTACTTGGGCGGCTGAGGCAGGAGAATCACTTGAACCTGGGAGGTGGAGGTTGCGGTGAGACGAGACTGCGACATTGCACTCCAGCCTGGGCAACAAGAGGAACACTCCGTCAAAAAAAAAAAAAAGTGTAATATGAAACTTGTAATATGAAAATTAGCTCAAAATAAATGGAATATTTAAATGTAAATTTTCATACATGATGTAAGGTAAGGATCCAACTTCATTATTTTGCATGTAGGTATTCAATTTTCCCAACTCTATATCTTGAAGACACTGTCCTTTCTGCATTGTCTGATCTTGGTCCCCTTGTTGAAGACCATTCGACCACATACTCCTGAGTTTATTTCTGATCTCTGTATTCTGTTTTATTGGTTTATATGTTTGTCTTTAGGCCAGTACCATACTGTGTTGGTTACTATCGATTTATGATTAGTTTTGAAATCAGAAATTGTGAGATCTCCAACTTTGTCCTTCTTTTTCAAGATTGTTTTGGCTATTTCGCTTTTCTCTGAGATTCCACAGAAATTTTGTTTTCGTTTTTTTGAGACAGTCTCACTCAACTCACAGTTGCCCAGGCTGCAGTGCACTGGCGCCTTCTTGATTCACTGCAACCTCTGCCTCCCAGGTTCAAGTGATTCCCCTGCCTCAGCCTCCCAAGTAGCTGGGATTACAGGCATGCACTACCATACCCAGCTAATTTTTACATTTTTAGCAGAGGTGGAGTTTCACCACACTGGCCAAGCTGGTTTCGAATTCCTGACCTCAAGTGATCCACCCGCCTCGGCCTCCCAAAGTGCTGGGATTACAGGTGTGAGCCACTGCACCAGGCCCCAATTCCATAGGAATTTTAAGATAGTTTTTCCTATTTCTATAAAAAATGCTATTGAAATTTTGATGGGGATTGCATTTAATCTGTAGGTTTTAAATAGTATGAGAATCTTGGCAGTATTAAATCTTGAAAATCATGAACACAAGATTGTTTTCATTTATTTGTGTTTTGTTAAATTCTGCTCAATGTTTTGAAATTTCGAGTATACAAGCCTTTTGCCTCCTTGGTTAAATTTATTCTTAAATATTTTATTTCTTCTAATGCTTTTTTAAAAAAATATATAGGTGGCCGGGCGCGGTGGCTCAAGCCTGTAATCCCAGCACTTTGGGAGGCTTGAACGAGGCGGATCAAGGTCAGGAGATCAGAGACCATCCTGGCGGTCTGGTGAAGCCCGTCTCTACTAAAAAATACAAAAACTTCCAGGCATGCAGTCCCAGCTACTGGGAGGCTGAGGCAGGAGAATGGCGTAAACCTGAGGCGAGGAGCTTGCAGAGCTGGGTCGGCCCTGCACGCCTCAACCAGGCTGACAGGCGGGGGCCTCGTCTCAAAAAATATATATACCATATATATATATATATATATATATATATATGTAAGCCCAGCTGTGATCTTTTGATGCTCTGTGGGATCATTTTCTTCTTCAGATTTTTTTATTTTTTATTTTTGAGACAGAGTCTCACTCTGTCACCCAGGCTGAAGTGCAACGGCACCATCTTGGCTCACCACAACCTCTGCCTCCCAGGTTCAAACAATTCTCCTGCCTTAGCCTCTTGAATAGCTGGGATTACAGGCACGTGCCACCATGCTTGGCTAATTTTTGTAATTTTAGTAGAGACGGGGTTTCACCATGTTGGTCAGGCTGGTCTCGAACTCCTGACCTCGTGATCTGTTGCCTTGGCCTCCCAAAGTGCTGGAATTACAGGCGTGAGTCACTGTGCCTGGCTACTCAGACTGTTAATTGTTAATGTATAGAAAGACATTTGATTTTTGTATGCTGATTTTTTAAAAATCCTGTAACTTTGATGAATTTGTTCATTATTTCTAATAACTTTGTTTAGGTTTTCCTATTTATGAGACCACATCATTCATAAACAGATAATTTTACTTCTTCCTTTCCAATTTGGATGCCTTTTTTCTTTTTCTTGTCTAATTGCTCTGGCTAGGGCTTCCAGTCTATCTTGAATAGAAGCAGCAAGAGTGGACATCCTCACCTTTTCCTTACCTGAGAGGAAAAGCTTTTAGTTTTTCACTGTTGAGTATGATGTGGATTTTTTTTTTTTTTTTTTTTTTTTTTTTTTTTTGAGGCAGAGTCTTGCTCTGTTGCCCAGGATGGAGTTGCAGTGGTGCAATCTCAGCTCACCACAACCTCCTCCCATGTTCAAGTGATTCTCCTGCCTCAGCCTCCTGAATAACGGGGACTACAGGCACACGCCACCATGCCCGGCTAATTTTTTTTTGCATTTTTAGTAGAGACAGGGTTTCACTGTGTTGTCCAGGCTGTTCTCGAACTCCTGACCTTGTGATCCACCCGCCTCAGTCTCCCAAAGTTTTGGGATTAGAGGTGTGAGCCACCGCTCCCGGCCTAGCTGTGGATTTTTCGTATACAATCTTATGCTGAGATAGTTATTTCCATACTTAGCCATAAAACAGCCTATTTTATTACAGATAAATTATATATAACCTTAAAATCTCTTCAATAATCATCCCTCTTTTCAGTCTTCTACCTTCTTTTGATGTAATAACATGTGAAAATACATCATAGTGTAACAAAGCATATGTGGCTTTAGTTTTATACAATAAAAATATCTTTGAAAAAATTATTATCCCTTTCCTGTGTTACTTTATCAAATTGCATTATGTCCCCATTATACAAGTTTTCAGTAATTTTCCTTCTTCTTCATTGGCACTTGAAATGTTGGAATGAGGTAAGTGCACAACATAGATCCAGTTCATAGCTTATGTCTACAAACATACCAGTTTTGTACTTCTTACAAGTATGTAGTGGACTTTTTTTTTTTTGGAGATGGAGTTTCACTCTTGTCACTCAGTCTGGAGTTCAGTGGTGCCATCTTGGCTCATTGCAACCTCCACCTCCTGGGTTCAAGTGATTCTCATGTCTCAGCCTTCTAATGCCTCAGCCTCCCAAGTAGCTGGGATTACAGGTGCCCGCCACCACGACTGGCTAATTTTTGTATTTTTAGTAGAGATGGAGTTTCACCATGTTGACCAGGCTGGTCTTAAACTCCTGATCTCAGGTGATCCACCCACCTTGGCCTCCCAAAGTGCTGGGATTGCAGGTGTGAGCCACCGCACCCGGCCATGTAGTAGACATTTTTAATGTTGTATCTGGGTACATGTGTGTAAGAGTTTACACACAGGAGCACAAGTGCCAGCATATTCTAAACTCTCTTCATTACCAGAGTACACTCATCAGAAGCTATTGCTCCTAACATGAACTGTACATTCATTAACCACCTAGGGGATTAATATACATGCGTGTGTGCACGCATGCCCACACAGATATTTATGGCACAGAACTATCTGAAGAGAGTCTGATGTAATGATTTTTTAGTTTTAAGTTGTTTTCTGAGATCATTCTGTTCCCGCAAGTGGTTCTCAAGTTTATCCAGAGATGAGAACTCCAAGTATCACTAGTCACATTCCAATACTTGCAACACAAATGTGGAAAGAGTTCTCCAAGTTATGAAAACAAATCCAATGTTTGTCTGTTGACATATATTCATTTATATTTGTACAGGTTGAGAATCACTTATGTAAAATGGTTGGGGCCAAAAGTGTTTCAGATTTTGATTTTTTTTTTTCTTCCAGATTTTGGAGTATTTGCATTGTAGTGGTTGAGCACCCCAAATCTGAAAATCCAAAATCTAAAATGCTCCAATGAGCATTTTCTTTGAGCATTATGTCAGTGTCCAAAAAGTTTGAAATTTTGGAGCATTTCAGATTTGGGATGTTCAACCTGTATCTATATGTACCTCTCTCTGTATAAATATATATTCTTTTTATGTATAGTTCTATGTAAATTACACCTGTATCTATATCTATGTTGTATCTACATCTCCCCTGCCTACCTCCTCTCTATTCCTAACCTTCTCTACAAATCTACTTATATCCTCTGAAGGGAGTTATCCAGGTTTGCATTTTCTGGACAAAAAAGGTGAATGTCAGCTTTTGAAACAAGAGGTAAGGACTAAGTTACTGGCGATTACAGGTGAGGATTAGTGTCCAGCCAGGGGAGAGAATAATCCAGATATATCTGGCATCTTATGTAAATTAGATGTCCCTTTTACACATTGAGTCAACCAGATATCCTGTTCTTCAGGTAGTTTTAGGAAATCGTTGCATATACAGCTTGAGTTTATTTATTTATTTATTTACTTATTTATTTATTTATGACAGAGTCTTACTCTGCCTCCCAGCCTGGAGTGCACTGGTGCAATCTCAGCTCACTGCAACCTCTGCCTCCTGGGTTCAAGCAATTCTTTTTTTTTTTTTTTTTTTTTTAGACACGGAGTCTCGTTCTGTCGCTCAGGCTGGAGTGCAGTGGCGCAATCTCGGCTCACTGAAAGCTCCCCCTCCCGGGTTCATGCCATTCTTCTGCCTCAGCCTCCCAAGTAACTGGGACTACAGGCGCCTGCCACCACGCCCAGCTAATGTTTTGTATTTTTAGTGGAGACGGGGTTTCACCGTGTTAGCCAGGATGGTCTCGATCTCCTGACCTTGTGATCCGCCCGCCTCAGCCTCCCAAAGTGCTGGGATTACAGGCATGAGCCACCGCGCCTGGCTGGTTCAAGCAATTCTCCCGCCTCAGTTTCCTGAGTAGCGGAAACTACAGGTGCGTGCCACTACGCCCGGCTAATTTTCTGTATTTTTAGTAGCGACGGGGTTTCACCATGTTAACCAGATGGTCTTGATCTCCTAATCTCATGATCCACCCGCCTCGGCCTCCCAAAGTGTTGGGATTACAGACGTGAGCCACTGCACCCGGCCTTTATTTATTTATTTTTTTTGAGACAGAGTTTTGCTCGTGTTGCTCAGGCTGGAGTGTAGTGGTGCTATCTCGGCTCACTGCAACCTCTGCCTCCCAGGTTCAAGCGATTCTCCTGCCTCAGCCTCCCAAGTTGCTGGGATTACAGGTGTGCGCCACCATGCCTGGCTAATTTTTGTATTTTAATAGAGACGGGGTTTCCTCACGTTGGCCAGGCTGGTCACAAACTCCCAGTCTCAGGTGATCTGCCTACCTCCGCCTCTCAAAGTGCTGGGATTACAGGCATGAGCCACGGTGCCCGGCCAGCATTGAGCACCTTTAAATCTTGTTACGTGGATGGTAGAATGTGAGTGAGAAGGTGGGTGAAGTCCTGGGCCCTGTTGGATTTTTGTTCAAGGCCAAAGATACTTAAAGAGGCTCTGTACCCAGACCTGGAGGTTCAAGGCATTTGTACTGTCCTGGGAGGCCCTGGCAAATCAGTAAGCCATTCCGCTGCTCCAGGATTCATCCTGCACTGAGTGGTTTGGAGCAGGAGCGGAAGGGTATCCCACAGTGATCACATGGTGGAGGTCAATGTTCTTTCTGAGGCTTGGGATCTCCAGTGTTCTGCATCCCTTCCAGAAAGACCTCTGTACCCTCTCGGAAGACCCCCAGGCCCCATCAAGCCTTCCCCATCTTTCTCTGAACTTGGGCCTGAGAAACATGAAAGGAAGAGTCAAGGAGAAGTTTGCCCTTCTTGCCGACCACTCCTGGTCCAGTTTTTGTCAGTTTTGAAGAAGCACATGGTGACCATGTGGGGACTTTGCCTCTGGAGCTGAAATCACTGTTTAGCCTCTGGAGGGGGAATTGTGGATTCAGTAAGTAGTGGCACAGTCAATTGTTTAAAAATTGATATATAATTCGTATACTATAAAATTTGCCATTTTAAATGCTATATATTTAAACTACTATACAATGCAGCATCTTTAAGTATATTCTAAAGGTTGTACAATCATTACCACTCGCTAAACTCAGCACATATTCTTTACTCCAAAAATAAATCCTGTACCTATTAGCAGCCACTCCACATCCACACTCCTCTCCTTCCCTGGCAACAGCACTCAAGCCATCCTCCCTGGCTTTCTTTAATGTTCTGTAGAGACGAGGTCTCGCTATGTTGCCCAGACTGATCTAGAATTCCTGGAATCAAGATATCCCTCTGCCTTGACCTCCCAAAGTGTTGGGATTACAGGCATGGGCTACTGTACCCGGCCTTGGACATTTCATATAAATGGAATAACACAGTATGTGGCCTTTTGTTTCTGGCTTCATTCACTTAGCTTGATATTTTCAAAGGTCATCCATATTGTATTTTACTTTATTCCTTTTTAAAATTTTTAAATTACACTTTAAGTTCTGGGATACGTGTGCAGAGCGTACAAGTTTGTTACATAGGCATACATGTGCCATGGTGGTTTGCTGCACCCATCAACCCATCATCTACATTAGGTATTTCTCCTAATGCTATTCCTTTCCGTGTCCCCCACCCCCAATGTACCTTATTCCTTTTAATGTTCTTTTTGTTCATCCATTCATCAGTTGATGAATATTTGGGTTATTTTCACCTTTTGGCTTTTATGAATAATGTTACTATGAAGACTAGTGTACAAGCTTTTGTGTCATCACAGGTTTGCAGTTTTCTTTTTTTTTTTTTTGAGACAGAGTCTCACTCTCTCTGGTCCAGGCTGGAGTACAGTGGTGTGATCTCGGCTCATTGCAGCCTCTGCCTCCGGGGTTCAAGCGATTCTCTGCCTCAGCCTCCTGAGTAACTGGGATTACAGGTGCCCGGCACAACACCTGGCTAATTTTGTATTTTTAGTAGAGATGGGATTTCACCGTGGTGGCCAGGCTGGTCTCGAACTCCTGACCTCAGGTGATCTGCCCGCCTCAGCCTCCGAAAGTGCTGGGATTACAAGCGTGAACCACCACGCCCAGCTTGTTTAGTTTTCTTAGGTAGAGGAAGTGCTGGGTTATATGGTAACTTTATACTTAACCCTTTTGAGGAACTGCCAAATTGTTTTTCACCTTCAGCTTCACCATTCTACATTCTCACTAGAGACGTATAAGCGTTTCAGTTTCTTTACATCCTTGCCAACACGTTGTTTTTAAAAAAACTTATAGTCATTCTAGTGAGAGGTGCCATGGTATCATTTGTGGGTTTTTGTTTTGTGTTTTTTGTTTTTTTTGAGATGAGGTCTTGCTATGTTAGCCAGGTTAGCCTTGAACAACTGACCCCAAGCAATCCTCCTGCCTCGGCCTCCTAAAGTGCTAGGAATACAAGTGTGAGCCACTGTGCCAGGCCTCATTTTGTGGTTTTGATGTGCATTTTCTTAGTGTTTAATGATGTTGACTATCGTTTAATGTGCTTATTGGCCTTTGTGTTTCTTATTTCCAGAAAAATATTTTCCTTTTGACCATTTTAATTAAATTAATTAATTAATTAATTTAGAGACAGAGTCTCGCTCTATTGCCCAGGCTGTAGTGCAGTGGCACAAACTTGGCTCATTGCAACCTCCACCTCCTGGTTCAAATGATTCTCATGCCTGGGCCTCCCAAAGAGCTGGGATTACAGGCATGTGCCACCATGCCCAGCTAATTTTGTATTTTTTTTTAGTAGAGAGAGGGTTTCACCATGTTGGCCAGGCTGGTCTCAAACTCCTGACCTCAAGTGATCCACCCACCGTAGCCTCCCAAAGTGCTGGAATTACAGGCATGTCTGGCCTGTCATTTTGCCCATTTTTAAATTGGGCTGTTCGTGTTTTCATTGTTGAGTTTTAACCATTCTTTGTATATTCTGCATATCAAATCCATAACAGATAAATGATTTGTCAATATTTTCTCCCATACCATGTGATGACTTTTAACTTTCTTGACAGTGTTCTTTGATGCACAATAGTTTTTAATTCTGGTGAAGCCAATTTATCTAGTTTTTGTTTGGTTACTTGTGCTTTAGGTATCATATCTAAGAAACTGTTGCCTAATCTAAGGTCAGGTAAGCTTACTTCTGGTAGTTTCATAGTTTTGACTTGCATGCTTAGGCCTTTCTTCCCTTTTGAATTAATTTTTATATGTAACTTGAGATGGATATCCAACTGCATTCTTTTCCTTGTGGATAGCCAGTTGTTCTAATACCTTTTGTTGTAAAGACTATACTTTTCCCATTGAATTTGTCTTGGCATTCGTGTTGAACTCAATGGATCATAGATGTATGGGTTTATTTCTGGACTCTAAACTCTATTCAGCTGATTTATAAATTTTGTTTTACGTCAGTACCACACTTTCTTTCTTTCTTTTTTTTTTTTTTTTTTTTGAGACGGAGTCTCACTGTGTCACCCAGGCTGGAGTGTAGTGGTGCGATCTTGGCTCACTGCAACCTCCACCTCCTGGGTTCACACCATTCTCCTGCCTCAGCCTCCTGCGTAGCTGGGACTACAGGTGCCCGCCACCACGCCTGGCTAATTTTTTGTATTATTATTATTTTTCATAGTAGAGATGGGGTTTCACTGTGTTAGCCAGGATGGTCTCGATGTCCTGACCTTGTGATCCACCTGCCTCAGCCTCCCAAAGTGCTGGGATTACAAGCGTGAGCCACTGCGCCTGGCCCACACTTTCTTGATTATTATATCTTTGTAGTAAGTTTTGAATTTGGGAAGTGTAAGTCCTCCAATATTGTACTTCTTTTTCAAGATTAATTTGACTATTCTGGGTCCATTGCATTTCTAAATGAACCTTAGGGTCAGCTTGTAAATTTCTGCAAAAAGGCTGTTGGAATTTTGATAGGAAGCGAATTGAATCTGTTGATCTCTTTTGGGAGTATTGCCCTCTTAACAATATTAAATCTTCCAATCCGTAAACATGGGCTATTTCTCCATTTATTTAGATCTTTTATATTTTCTTTTAATGATATTTTGAAGTTTTCAGTGTGCACATCTTGAATCTTTTTGTTAAATATATTTCTAAGTATTTTATTCTTTTTGATGATATTGTGTATAGTTTTACTTTCTTATTTTACAGTTTTGAATTGTTCATTTCCAGTACGCAGAAATACAACTGATTGTTTATTTCTTTTTTTAAAATAGAGACAGGGTTTCACCATGTTGCCAAGGCTGATCTCGACCTCCTGGATTCAAGCAATCTGCCCACCTGGGCCTCCCAAAATGCTGGGATTACAGGTGCGAGCTGCCATGCCTGGCCTGATTTTTAAAGTTTTTGATCTTGCATTCTACAACCTCATTTACCTGCTATAATAGTTTTTAGATTCCTTTGGATTTTCTCTATGTTAGGTCATGTCATCTGAAAATTTTCACATTTTCCTTTTCAATATAACGCCTTTACTTTCATATTGTTGCCCAGTTGCAGTTAGCAATTTTGCTTCTCTTAAATCAGTTAGGTTCTGGTAAAATCCCTGTTGGGAAGGCTCTGGTGAAATCGATTCTTTCAAGGGCATCCCTTAAGAAGAAGAGAATGCTCTGAGCATATTTCATAATGTCTACTTTTCCTCTCATCCTACATAAAGCACAAGGAGAATTTTCTCTGATCTTTACTTCAAGAACCTGGTAGGACTCTTGGGAGTAAAACCAACAAAGGCTGGACTATCCTGGCATTTTAAACTCTCAAGCCTAGCCATACGGTGCTTCCAGCAACTCTTGATTACAGTGTAGGTTTTCCTATTCTACCAATGGTTTCTGCTAGCCAATTTCTGCCCCTTGTTTTGATTCTCTGCATCTTCCTGTCTCTCTTCAATGTAAGGGGCAGCAGTTTGCCCTGTGACCTCACTTCTCTCACAGATCTAGGAAGAGTTATTGATTTTCAGTTTGTTTACTGTTTTGTTGCTGTTGTTGTTGTTGTGTGGATGGGAGTGATGACCTCCAGGCACCTTACATGCCAGACCAGAAACTGGTAATCCAATAAATATATTATGGCAACATTTAAAAAAACTAAAAATTTGTGCAAAAATTCATGATGAACAAGATATCAAACTTTTAAATAATATCGGGATCTAACTCTGACTTGCACAAGTGAAGCTGCTTCACTGGTAAATCATATCCTGGCACTGTTTTTCATAAAACTTTATGTACAAACAAATATCCATTGTGTTGGCTATAGTTTGTCAATTTCATTCTTAATGAACTATTACATTAAAATACTATTTATCTTCATTACTGGGTCTCTTTCTGCATCCCAGGTGAATGTTCACTTGCCTTACTTAGTTCTGGACTTGCCCTCTAATTCCATTTCATACAAAAGTTAGCCCTACAATGACTCCATGGCCCTTTATTTTTATTTATTTATTTTATTTTTATTATTATTTTTGAGACGAAGTCTTGCTCTGTTGCCCAGGCTGTAGTGCAGTGGCGCTATCTCAGCTCACTGCAACTCTGCTCCCAGGTTCAAGCGATTCTCCTGCCTCAGTCTCCCCAGTAGCTGGGATTTCAGGCACCCACCAGCACGCCGGTCTAATTTTTGTATTTTTAGTAGGGATGGGGTTTCGCCATGTTGGTCAGGCTGGTGTTGAACTCCTGACCTCAGGTGATCCACACGACTCGGCCTCCCAAAGTGCTGGGATTTCAGGCGTGAGCCACCATGCCTGGCCCCAGGGCCCTTTATGATTTGACCTCCATCTACTCTGTAACCTCGCTTCCTCCTTCCCTGCATGCACTCCCTCTACTCCACTCATAGTCTCTGCCTTGCTATTTCTTTTTCTGGGGCATGCCCATCTTGCTCAGGGCTTTTACATCAGTGCTTGACACTTTGGGCCTGATCCATACCTATTCATTCTAATTAATTCAGTCAACAAATATTTATTGTGTGCTTACTTTTGCAAGGGACTATTTTAGGCTCTGAGACAATATCAGTCAACAAGATAGACAAAACCCAACAATCTCTGGAGCTTTCAATTTAGTGTGTTTTGGAAGGGGTGAGAGGGTCAGAAAGTAATCATAAGTGAAATAGAAATTATTACTGAGAAAATATAGCATTGTGAAAAAAGGAAATAAGGGGAATTAGGAATTTTTGGAGAACTGCAACTTTAAATAGGTAGATTAAAATAAGCCTATCTGAGAAGGTCACCTGGCAAAGGCTGAGAGGGAGATGAAGGAGTGATTCAAGGGATATGGGGATCATGGGAGGTCGGGGAGCTTTGCAGGCAGAAGTTGGAATGCCTAGAGGTGGGAGGGAGCCTAAGATGTTTAAGAAAAAGCAAGGAGACCAATATGGCTAGATGGTGCCTATGTGAGGCCTGGGGGTGGACAGTAGAAAATGATGTCAGAGAGGAAAGGTAGGAGGGGTACAGGTTAGATAATACATGCAGGCTATTAAAAATAAACTTTATTGAAATACAGTGCACATACCCAAAAGACGATGCATCATACATGGTCAGTTTAATAAATTTTCACAAAACAACCAAACTCATGGAACCAGCATTCAGATAAAGAAAGAGAATATTACCAGACTTCAGGAGCCTACTTTTGGTTCCCTTTAAGGCACTGGTACCCTTCTCTCAGTAGCTTATATCCTTACTTTTGACCACAGCATAGCCAGGCGCGGTGGCTCATGCCTGTAATCCCAGCATTTTGGGAGGCCGAGGCGGGTGGATCACTTGAGGTCAGGAGTTTGACACTAGCCTGGCCAACATGGTAAAACCCTGTCTCTACTAAAAATACAAAAAAGAACTAGCTGGGCATGGCAGCACATGCCTGTAATCCCAGCTACTGGGGAAGCTGAGGCCGGAGAATTGCTTAAACCCAGGAGGTAGAGGTTGCAGTGAGCCGAGATTGTGCCACTGCACTTCAGCCTGGACGACAGAGTGAGACTCCATCTCAAAATAAAATAAAATAAATTAACCACAGTAAAGATTAGTTTTGTCTGTTTTATATAAAATATTAATGGAATTATACAGTATTCTCATTTATTTGCTCCTAATTTTAAAGATAAATTCTGTATTCCAGGGCTTGGCAAATTTTCCCTAGAAACAACAAAAAGTAAACATTTTGGGCATTGGGCAAAGTGTAGTCTCAAGTACTCAGCTCTGCCATTTTGGCTTAAAAGCAGCCATAGACAATAGGTAAATAAATGAGTGTGGTTAGTGTCCCAAGAAAACTATAAAAACTGAAACTGGCTGGATAGGGCCCATTCGTAATAGTTTGCCAACCCCTGCTTCCATTTGTAACATTGTTATTGTGAATGGCTGTGAAGCCCTAATTTTACACTATAAATGGGTAGTCAGTTGTACCAGCATTGTTGTGTTTAATCATTTTCTCTCTAAATACTACCAGTATCCTTTTTTTCTTTTCTTTCTTTCTTTCTTTCTTTTTTTTTTAAGACGGAGTCTCGCCCTGTTGTTCAGGCTGGAGTGCAGTGGCGCGATCTCGGCTCACTGCAAGCTCCGCCCCCGGGTTCACGCCATTCTCCTGCCTCAGCCTCCCGAGTAGCTGGGACTACAGGAGCCCGCCACCATGCCCGGCTAATTTTTTGTGTTTTTAGTAGAGACGGGGTTTCACTGTGTTAGCCAGGGTGGTCTCGATCTACTGACCTTGTGATCCACCCGCCTCGGCCTCCCAAAGTGCTGGGATTACAGGTGTGAGCCACCACGCCCTGCCTCTTTTTTTTTTTTTTTTTTTTAAATAGAAATGAAGTCTTACTATATTGCCCAGACTGGTCTCAAAATCCTGGCCTCAGGTGATCTTCCCACCTCAGCTGGGATTACAGGTACTAGGATTACAGGTGTGAGCCACAATCTTCAATGCTTATCTATCTCCATCTTTCTGTTAGGTTCCCTTGCTGAAGAGGATGGTCATATAAAGTAAGGGGAACAGAAAATAAGAGGAAAAACAAAACAAATATAAATTTCCTGAGGAAGAATTGTGCAGACTTAATGAGAAACATGCACAGAACCATTACCCTAATTTTAGGATCAGAGAACTGGTCAAACAACTGGTCATGTGTGTAAGTCACGTAAATTTAGAGGTTTTTTTTTTTTTTTTTTTTTTTTTTTTTGCGATGGAGTCTCACTCTGTTGCCCAGGCTGGAATGCAGTGGCGCAGTCTCGGCTTCCTGCAACCTCTGCCTCCCAGGTTCAAGCAATTTTCCTGCTTCAGCCTCCCAAGTAGCTGGGACTACAGACACATGCCACCACGCCCAGCTAATTTTTTGTGTTTTAGTAGAGATGGGGTTTCACCGTGTTGCCTAGGCTGGTCTCAAACTCCTGAGCTCAGGCAATCCACCCGTCTCAGCCTCCCAAAGTGCTAGGATTATAGGCCTGCGGCACCGCACTGGCAAATTTAGAGCTTTGTAAATTTCCTAGAAAATATAGATGAGGCTGGGCGCAGTGGCTCACGCATGTAATCCCAGCACTTTGGGAGGCCAAGACGGGTGGATAACCTGAGGTCAGGAGTTCGAAACCATCCTTGCCAGCACAATGAAACCTCGTCTCTACTAAAAACATAAAGTTTAACCAGGCATGGTGGCATACGCCTGTAATCCCAGCTACTTGGGAGGCTGAGGCAGGATATTCGCTGGAACCCGGGAGGCAGATGTTGCAGTGAGCCGAGATCGTGCCACTGAACTCCAGCCTGGGTGACAGAGCAAGACTCCGTCTCAAAAAAAAAAAAGAAAAAAGAAAAAATACAGATGGATGTAGGTACAATTTTTTTTTTTAATAGAGAGGCAAATAATTGAATAATATCAAAAAGAAAATGTGGTAGTCAACCAAAATAAAAAATATGAATTTTCTCACATAATAAAAGTATCATAATATCTGCATTTTTACAGATGATATAGAAAATGAAAAGAATTATGAAGCAGTGTAATAGCATTAATCACATGGTAAAATGGTATTGATATTTTGCCACATTTCTTGTTTATCTATATGTGATACCAATGTGTGTTGGGAAAACATAAGTGCAGTGAGGCTAATTTGTAGGGTGATGGTATCTTGGGATAGATAGGGTTCTGGCTGTGCAGATGGAGAGAACTAGTAAGACTCTGAGTACATTTTGGAGACAGAGTGGACGGTGTTTATTGCTATATTGGTTATGCAGTGAAAGAAAAGGTAGAGTCAAAGATGACTCCAGAGGGGATCCAAGCTTCAAAGTTTTGAGTAAATGGAAAAGGGGAATTGCCTTTTACTAGGGGAGAAATCTAGGAGAGGAGTAGATTTGTGTCAGAGGGATTGAAGTCGCACTGTAGACACGCAGAGTTTTATTTGTCGGGTAAAATTCATGTGGAGATATTAAGCGGATATTTGAGTATGCAAGTTTGAAAATCAAGGGTAAGGAGTGACAGGTCCAAATGTGGTAGTTATCAGTTCATTGGTGGTGTCCCCATTACCTGGCACAGTCCCTGGTGGCATGGTAGTTCCTTTCTATTTGCTGCACAAACCAACATTTTGGGAACTTTTTCTGATACCACAGAATCAGTTAAGAAACAAAAATTCGGCCGGGCGCGGTGGCTCAAGCCTGTAATCCCAGCACTTTGGGAGGCCGAGACGGGCGGATCACGAGGTCAGGAGACTGAGATCATCCTGGCTAACATGGTGAAATCCCGTCTCTACTAAAAAATACAAAAAACTAGCTGGGCGAGGTGGCAGGCGCCTGTAGTCCCAGCTACTCGAGATACTGAGGCAGGAGAATGGCGTGAACCCGGGAGGTGGAGCTTGCAGTGAGCTGAGATCCAGCCACTGCACTCCAGCCTGGGCGACAGAGCGGGTCTCAAAAAACAAAAACAAAAACAAAAACAAAAACAAAAAACTCATTGTGTTAGATTTATGCTATTTATAAACAGTATTGCAAATATTTCCCCTGCTCTTTCTGCTCTGTAATTCCTCAAAGAGCATTGTAGTTGTTGGTTGGTTGAAAACTGGAAGAATTTAATCATTAATGTAGTCTAGAAAGGGGATTTAAGATCAAGTTTGGGAAGGAAAATATGTAGACAAATATAAGTAACTCTGTTACTAAGTTATAAAATGAATAAAACTATTTCTGGGAAAATCCAAATGATCGATGATTTCTCAAAAACTAGAAGGAAAGGAGGGGTCAAGATGGCAGACTAGAAGCAGCTCATATGTGCCTCTCCCATGCAGAGGAAACAAAAGTGCTAGTGAATACTGACCCTACAAGCTGATCATTGAACAGACCACGTTGGGGGAGCAAGGGGACGAAGAGGGCAGAGAGGACTGAAGCTACGCAGCTACCATCTGGGATCAATGTAGAATCAGGAGAAGCTCCCCAACCCTGGAAACAGTGAGTGAGAGCGCCCCAGGGAATTCACACCTTCCAGAGGGCCCCGTGCAAGCCTGGGAATGGGAGAATCCCTCTGGTACCTCCCCCTTCCATATGCTCCCCAACCTTGATTCTAAACTGTGGCAGAGAGCTAGCCACCTAGAGTTTTTGTAAAGGCAACTCTCAAGTTCATGGGAACCTCTATAAACTTTGGACCCCAGAACAAACCTGTACCAGTGTCACAGCCCCAATAGAGGCTGCAGATGTGGTGCCTGGGAGCAGTAAGATGACACCCTGCCTTGCCAGACAAGGTTTGGTGCCAGCTTCAGCAGTCCTGCTTCTGCTTGAACTCAGCCAGTAGTCGCAGCCTCTCGTTGACCTAGGAGACACCCTGATGGCAGGTTATACTTATTATAAGTTGTTATACTTATTATTTTTGATAGGTTCATTTTTTAGTGTTCCTACTCAAGACATTAGTATTTTACACACAATTACAGTGTTATAATATTCTATATTTATCTATGTACTTATTGTTACCAGTGAGTTTTGTATCTTCAGATGATTTCTTTTTTTCTTTTCTTTTTTCTTTTTTTGAGGTGGAGTCTTGCTCTGTCACCCAGGCTGGAGTGCAGTGGCGCCATCTCAGCTCACTGCTACCTCTGCCTCACGGATTCAAGTGATTCTCTTGACTCAACCTCATGAGTAGCTGGGATTACAGGTACCCGCCACCACACCCGGCTAATTTTTGTAGTTTTAGTAGAAACAGGGTTTCACCGTTTTGGCCAGGCTGCTCTTGAACTCCTGACCTTGTGATCCACCTGCCTCGGCCGCCCAGAGGGCTGGGATGACAGGCATAAACCACCATGCCCAGCCAGATTTCTTGTTGCTTGTTAACATCCTTTCTTTTTTCAGATCAAAGAACTCCCTTTAACATTTCCTGTAGGACAAGTCTGGTGTTGATAAAATCCCTAAGATTTTGTTTGTCTGGGAAAGTCTTCATTTCTCCTTCATGTTCGAAGGATATTTTCACTGGATTTAATATTCTAGAATAAAAGTTTTTCCTTCAGCACTTTACATATATAATGCCACTCTCTCTTGGCCTGTAAGGTTTCGACTGAGAAATCTAATGCGAGATGTGTTGGAGCGCCTTTATATGTTATCTTTTTCTTATATCTTGCTGCTTTTAGGATCCTTTCTTCATCTCTTCATCTTTGACATTTGGAAGTCTGATTATTAAATATCTTGAGGTAGTCTTATTTGGGTTAAATCTGCTTGGTATTCTATAAGTTTCTTATACTTGAATATTGTTATCTTTCTCTAGGTTTGGGAAGTTGTCTGTTATCTCCTTGAATGAACTTTCTACTCTGATCTCCCTCTCTACCTCCACTTTAAGGCCAATAACTTAGATTTGCCTTTTTGAAGCTATTTCATAAATTTCATTATTTTTATTCTTTTTTCTTTTGACTCCCCTGACTGTGTATTTTCAAACAGCCTGTTTTCAAGCTGACTAATTCTTTCTTCTGCTTGATTAATTCTGCTGTTGAGAGACTCTAATGCATTCTTCAGTGTGTCAACTGAATTTTTCAGTTGCAGAATCTCTGCTCGATTCTTTTAAATTACTTCAATCTTTTTGTTTAACATATCTAACAGGATTCTGAATTCCTTCTCTGTATTATCTTGGATTTCACTGAGATTTCTTAAAACAGCTATTTTGAATTCTCTGTATAATAGGTCACATATCTCTGTAACTCTGGAGTTGGTCACTGATGCCTTATTTAGTTTGTTTGGTGCGGTCATGTTCTCCTTGGTGGTCTTGATGCTTGTGGATATTTGCCAGTGTCTGGGCATTACAGAGTTAGGTATGTATTCTAATCTTTAGATTACACAGATTACAATAAACCAGTCTGGGCTGGTTTGTACCTGTCCTCGAGAAGGCTTTTCAAGAATTCAAAGGGAATTGAATGTTGTAATCGAATCATCTGGTCACTGCAGCCAAATACACAATAGGGGGAACCCCAAGTTCAGTAGTGCTGTGACTCTTGCAGACCCATAAACGTATCACCTTAGTGGTCTTGGGTTAAATCTGAGATAATTCCCTGGATTACCAGACAGAGTCTCTTGTTCTCTTCCCATACTTTCTCCCAAACAGACAAAGTCTCTCTCTCCATGCTGAGGTGCCTGGAGTTGAGGAAGAGGTGACACAAGCACTCCCATGGCCATCACTGCTGGGATTCTGCTGGCTCACACCTGAAGCCAGTACTGGGTCCCACCTAAGGCCTCTGGTGACAATTTCCTGGCTACCACTGATGTTTATTCAATGTTCAAGGGCTTTGTAGTCAGCAGGTGATGAATCCTGGCCAGGACTGAATTTTTCTCTTCAGTGCAGCAGTTCCCCTTCTGCCTCAAGGTGAGTCTACAAATGCCATCTCAGAGCCAGGGCCTGGGACTGGGGATTTTAGGAATCTGCTTGGTGCTTTATTTTGCTGAGTTGGTACCCAAGTTACAAGACAAAGTCCTTTTAACTTTTTCCTTTCCTTTCCTCAAGCAGAAGGAGTGCCTCCCTGTGGCCACCACAGCTGGGAATGTGCTGGGTGGCACATGAAGCCACAAATGTCCTGAGTCTCATCCAAAACCCATGGTACTTACTGCCTGGTTACCACTGATGTTTATTCAGGGCCCAAGGGCTCTTTAGTTAGCAGGGGGTGAATTCTGCAAGGACTGGATTCTTTCCTTGAGGGCAGTGGGTTTCCTTCTGGCCCAGGATGATTCTAAAAATTTCATCTGGAAGCTGTGGCTTAGAATTAGGTCTTCAGGACTCTGCTTGGTGCTTTATTTTACTGTGGCTGAGCTGGTATGCAAGTTGCAAGACAAAGTCCTCTTTACTTTTTTTTCTCCCAGAGCTGTGAGCTGCACTGCCTGGAGTTGGGGGAGGAGTGATGCAAGCACTTTCTTGGCCACTCCAGCTGATATCTCACTGGGTCACGTACATCTCAAGCAAGTCCACTGGCTCTGAGCCCAGCATAGCGTAGGGACTTGCCCAGGAATTTCAGTCCTTGTGGTTTAGATTGCCTTTCTAGTTTATTTAGGACCCCAGAGTACTTTATCCCATGGTGGTGGGTCTATCCAGGTTCTGACCCCTGGAATGGACAATTCCCCTTTGGCTAGGGCTGGTCTAAATGCTCCCTTTGTGAGTGCTGGCCGAACTCTGTCCTGTGTTGCTTTCTGCTGTGATGGCATTCCAGTGTAAAGTTGCATAATCACTTTGCTCTCTCTCTCCCAAGTACACAGGTTCTCTCTCCCCATATCAGTTGATGCTGCCAGTGAATGGGGATAGTGTAGGCAATTCAAGACTGTCTTTCCTACCCTCTTCACTGCCTCTGTCCTTAATGTAATGCTAAAACCATGTACTGTGATTGCTCACCCGATTTTTGGTTCTTACGAAGGAGTTTTTTTGTGTGGATAGTTGTCCAGTTTGGTGTTCCAGCAGGGCATGGGGAATGATCACTGGAGGGCTCTGTTTAGTCATCTTGCTCTGCTTCCTGATTCAATTTTTTATCAATGTTTTATTGTTTTTCAGTGTACAGATCATTCACCTACTTGGTTAAGTTTATTCCTATTTTATTTATATATTTTTTATTTTCTGGTTTGTGTTTTCTCATAATATTTTTAGATATTTTAATAATTTGATGTTATTTAAATAAGATTGTTTTCTTAATTTTTGTTTCTGAGAGTTTGTTGATAGTATTTAAAATGCAACCTATTTTTGCATGTTGGTTTTGTATCCTGCAACTTTACTGAATTTATTTATTCTAACAGTTTTTTGGTGGAGTCTTCAGGGTTTTCTAAATATAAGATAATGTAATCTGCAGACAGATAATTTTAGTTCTTTCTTCCTTTCTTTCTGATTTGGGTACCTTTTATTTGTTTTTATTGCCTAATTGAGCTGGCTAGGATTTCCAGTATTTTGATAAATAGAAGTAACAAGCGTGTACATCCTTGTCTTGTTTCTAATCTTCAAGGAAAACACTTTAGAATTTCAGCATTGAGAATGATGTTACCTGTAGATACCTGTGGATTTGTCATATAAGGCCTTTATTTTGTTGAGGTACATTCATTCTATAACTTTTTTTTTTTTTTTTTGAGATGGAGTCTTACTCTGTCACCCAGGAGTGCAGTGGCACGATCTTGGCTCACTGCAAGCTCCGCCTCCTGGGTTCACGCCATTCTCCTACCTCAGCCTCCCGAGTAGTTGGGACTACAAGCGCCTGCCACCACACCCGGCTAATTTTTTGTATTTTTAGTAGAGACGAGGTTTCACTGTGTTAGCCAGGATAATCTCAATCTCCTGACCTTGTGATCCACCCGCCTTGGCCTCCCAAAGTGCTAGGATTACAGGCATGAGCCACTACACCCAGCATATACCTAATTTGTTATGATGAAAATAACAAATTCATCTCTTATGATGAAAGAATGTTTAATTGTATCAAATACTTTTTCTGCATCTATCGAGATGATCATATGGATTTTTCCTTCACTCTGTTGTTATGATGTATTACATTTATTGATTTGCATATGTTGAACCATCCTTGCAGCCCTATGATAGGTCCCATAGATTATACCAAACAGCATTGCATCTTGGACAGATGGTAACTAATCTACTGTAACTACAAATTATGGCGAAGCGATATCATCTGATAAAAACCAAAAGGCAAAAAATGGGACATCCTCCTTTTCACTTTAAAGGAAAGGTAAACAGACTGCAAGTGGTTAGGTTCACCTGTTCTTGAGTGCTACTGTCAGGGTAAGTCAAGAAATTCTTGAGCTCAGAAAAGGATTGCACTGCTGAACAAGCTGGCAGAAGGGTGGTGCTGGAGAACAGGTTAAATGAAAGATTTGAAGTATCATGCAAGATCTCTTTAGTGAAAAATAAAACTTTCCTCAAAATTGAAGATAATGAAAGGGAGGAGGAAAGAAAGGTGGAAAAGAAAGAAGAAAAAAAGAAGTAAATCTGAAGACCTACTTCAAGTATAGATAGAAAAAAACCTATAACAACTCCTTAGTGGGCTGTGGATATCACATCTGTGTTTTAAAGCAATGACTGGATGCAAACAGCTACATTTAAATAATTCCAACTGGCAAGAGGGCTCTAGATAATTAAAAATAATGGGATGTGTACTTTCACCACAGATACCTGAAAAACTCAAGTTCCCTATATTACCATGAGGACAAGAAAAACTAGCCAGATTGATTTGTAAATGAGACTGATTACCTGTGAAACTAGATACATTAAATAGATTACAGTGTCGCTTTGTGCATGTGTGAGCACTGTGTGTGTGTATGTGTGTGTGTGCGCGTGTTATTGTTTGTTTATGATTGAGTACCAGAAAAGCTGCTTGCTTGAACTAAATGAAACACTATGAGTATTAATAAAAGTAATGTCCTGTGGAACTCTAGGATTCTTCACAGCTAGTAGGTTGCTCTCTAACCTCAAGTTTCAGCTGGGACTTGTTTGTGAGCAGAGCACCAATACAGTGAGTCTTGTGGTTGGGAGGGATTCCACAAGGTAGAAACATCTTGACTGAGGGTCACTAATTGCAGAGACTTTTGCTAAATAATAAATCCCTGGCACCCAGCCAGGAACTATGCTGAGTTTGACTCCAGAAGTGAAATGGCCACGTCTCACTCCTATAGTTTCTTCCCCACTGTACAGGCTGCTTTCATGCTGCTGATAAAGACATATGCAAGACTGGGAAGAAAAAGAGGTTTAGTTGGACTTTCAGTTCCACATGGCTGGGGAGGCCTCAGAATCATGATGGGAGGAGAAGGGCACTTCTTACATGGCTGCTATCAAGAGAAAATGAGGAAGAAGCAAAAGCAGAACCCCCTGATAAACCCACCAGATCTCATGAGACTTATACACTATCATGAGAATATCATGGGAAAGACCAGCCCTCATGATTCAGTTACCTCCCCATGGGTCCCTCCCACAACATGTGGGAATTCTGGGAGATACAATTTGATTTGAGATTTGGGGGGGGACACAGTCAAACCATATCACCCACTCTGAGAGGGTGGTTGCCAGGCAGTACCCAATGACCCACGCCACTTGAACTAGAGGTGGCCTGCTAGTACCATAACTTGGTCTTGAAGACTTCTTGTCCCCAGTTCTCAGAAGGGGGAGGTGGGAAAGCTTCATTATGCTCTTGTTGAATCCTCAGGGTTTTTCCCTTTAGGTGCAGATGGCTTTATTGAGAAAAGCCCTTCTTTTGCAGCCTGGACTTGGACTCTGGCAGCAGTGGCAGTGGTGGTGCCATCACTCTTCTGGCACCAGACTTCCTTCAGCAGCCATTTTATCACTTACCCTCCCAAACTCTGTGGTTTCCCAGAGCAGTAGATATGATTGACTCAGTAGCCGGGCCTTCTGGCTGTATGTGGCAAAAACACATACAGATGTGTTTTTGCACAGGCTGTCAGGTGATGGGATAAGATCCACTGTGCAAGCCTGGATCTCAGGCTTCTTTGAGCTGGCTGACCAGGACCACAAAACCAGCTGAACTCCAGCTTTCAGCACCATTTATTGCCTTTGGCAGTTCAAGTTCCCCCAAATCTTAAAGTCTCCATGTTACTGGAGTCACTCTTTCCTTTCAGAACCAATGGCCATCACTTTGATTCTTTTGCCTCTTATTTTTCTTAAGACCACTGCCTAGAACTCTTGTTTCACAAGGTATAGCCCACCACTTCTGCCAAAGAAAAGACTCTTCTCCTCTCTCAACATTAGCTGTAGGCACATCTGTATATATACAAATAATAGAAGGGTGCGATAAGGAGAGAGGTGAAGGGATTTTTGAAGTAGATATAGACACAGAGAGATACATTTTATATACATTTAGAGGTAGATGGAGAGGCATAATACATATAGATATATTTTATATATATCTTACAATTGGCCAATATCAGATTTTTTTAAATGAACCAGAGAACTATGATCACATCACTCTTGAAAATATAGGCATGACTAGAAATATTAGACTGTCTCATCTTTGATGGCATATAAGAAATATCTGGGGGCACAATTGAGAATAAAACAACTAATGGCATAGTCCTAATGCTGTCAAATAAATTTTTCCATTTATTTAAGGGGAATCTGTGATGCTACTATTTGTGTGTGTGTGTGTCTGTCTGTCTGTGAAACAGAGATCCTAATTTCACAGTTAACATAATCAGCATTATGAGGAAAAGTATCCTCTATTTGGAGTAATCCACCAGTAAAGAATGAGTTTGGGATTTTCTGGCACTTGTGTTCCGCATACACAAACCAAAGAAACCATTTGGCATAATGCATCCAGAGTCATCCCAAGATGTTCACTGCATGACACTGTGGTGTTATTCCAGACCAGCACCTTTGTAGATGCAAGCTATGAACTAGAGCTGGGCACCCTGTCCTTGCTCTCATGTGTGTATATGAAAGAGACAATGCAAAGGGCTAATGGAATTGTAAAAAAGATGGGACAGAAGGTATATTGATAAAATAATAAAAGGAAATTAACATTTCGTTTTCAAAGACTTTTTTTTTTTTTTTTTTTGAGACAGAGTCTTGCTCTGTCGCCCAGCCTGGAGTGCAGTGGTGGGATCCCGGCTCACTGCAACTTCTCCCTCCCAGGTTCAAGCAATTCTCCTGCCTAAGCCTCCTGAGTAGCTGGGATTATAGGCGCCCATCACCACGCCTGGCTAATTTTTGTATTTTTAGTAGAAATGAGGTTTCACCATCTTGGCCAGGCTGCTCTTGAACTCCTGACCTTGTGATTCACCTGCCTCGGCCTCCCAAAGTGCTGGGATTACAGGTGTGAGCCACTTCACCTGGGCTTTATAGATATTTTTAACATACCAGTGGAAACTCCCCTACAGCTTGACGATCCATGATGTATCCTTGGAAGGTACAAAAATAGAAAAGAGAAGACACAAATTAAGGAAGACAACCAAGAGGCTTGAACTTGATGTACAATTTATTTATAATAAAAAGGGAAGCTTCATGATATGCATGTTAATACTTACAAAAATGCTAACAAGTTGGGAAGATTAATGTTCATAGACTTTGTTTAATGATTTCATGGAGGGGCTATTGTAACTTTTCCTGTCATTTTCTTTCTGTTTCAATGTTCAAAGGGAAAATCACACATGAAAACAGCTCAGTATTATGGATGGATATAAGCTCATTGAATCAATCCTTGAGAGATGGAGAGTGAAGTAACTTCCAGTTCCCATTTGGAACTCTCAGAGCTAGGATAAAAACTCCTTGTCATGAACTCACAGGATGAGAAAATCTAGCATCCTTCCATGTTCTACCCATTTACCTGCCTTCAGGTTTGACTTTTGAACTTGCCAAAAGGGAGAAAAGTCTGGACAAGTACCCTTTTCACCTATTCTCATCACCTTGGTTTGGTTTCAGTTTGTACATGGTACAGACTTCCCAGGAAGTGATGGTCACCGAGAGGAGATCATATTTGCCATGAAAATGCTTTGGTTATTCTGGATTCAGGGAAGTCATTCACAGCCTGGTTTCCATGCTTTCTCTAGGGGCAATATGGAGCTTGGAAACAATTACCATGAAGTGAGGATGGAAATTAGGTGCTATCCATAGGACTGAGTCAAAATGCTCCCTTTGTGTGTGTGTGTGTGTGTGTGTGTGTGTGTTTGGGACAGAGTCTCACACTGTAGCCCAGGCTGGAGTACAGTGGTGTGATCTCCACTCACTGCAACCTCTGCCTCCTGAGTTCAAGCGATTCTCCTGCTTCAGCCTCCTGAGTAGCTGGGATTACAGGTGCCTGCCACCATGCCTGGCTAATTTTTTGTATTTTTAGTAGAGACGGGGTTTCACTATGTTGGTCAGGCTGGTCTTGAACTCCTGACCTTCTGATCCGCCCACCTTGGTCTCCCAAAGGGCTGGGATTACAGGCGTGAACCACAGTGCCCAGCTCCCTTTGTGTTTTAAAGTAGCTGAGGCTTCTTCTTGCCTTAGTTTTGCTCCCCAATTTATTGTGTTTCTTGTTCCCCCATCCTTTGCATCATACTAAATTTGAATCCAAGGAGAGGAGGCCTGAATTGGTGTAATAAGACTGATACCTTTCTCCTAAAGATGATGCCCTGGTGAGCTTTGCAGCATGTCAAACAGAGTCTGAAATTATTCCTCATTGAGAAGGGGTTTGGGTAGTGGAGAATCATCTTCCTATGGATTCCAGAAGGAAAAAAATATGAACAAAGGCATAGAAAACCTATTTAACCAAATAATAGCTAAAAACTTCTTAAGTCTTGCAAGAGATATAGATATCCAGGTACATGAAGGTCAAAGATTTCCAAATAGATTCAACCTAAAATGGTCAATTCCAAGGCGCCTTATATTCAAACTATCAAAAGTCAAAGACAAAGAGGGAATCTAAAAACAGCAAGAGAAAAGCATTAAGTCACTTATAAGAGCATTCTCGCAAATGAACAGGGACATTATAATTGATACCATAGAAATAGAAGAGATCATTAAAGACTATTATGAGCAACTATATGCCAATAAATTGGAAAGCCTAATGGAAACGGAAAAATTCCTGGACACATACAACCACCAAGATTGAACCATGAAGTAATAGAAAATCTGAACAGACTAATTACAAGCTACAAGATTGAATCAGTAATAAAAAGTATCCCATCAAAGAAAAGCCAAGGACCTGATGGCTTTATTGTTGAATTATGCCAGATATTTAAGAAAGAACTAATACCAGTTCTTCTCAAAATTTTCCAGAAAATTGAAGTGGAAGAAATTCTTTTATACTCATTCTATGATGACAACATTACCTTGATACCAAAACATGAAAAGGGCACAACAAAAAAAGAAAACCATAGGCTAATATTTCTGATGAGCAGAGATGCAAAATTCCTCAAAATAAATACTAGCAAACAGAATTCAACAATACATTAAAAATATCATTCACCATAATCAATTGGGATTTATCACAGGGATGGCTCGACATATGCAAACCAATCACCATGATACATAACATTTACAAAATGATGGACATAAACAAAATGACAGTCTCAATAGACACAGAAAAAGCATTTGATAAAACTTAATACCCTTTTATGATAAAAATCTTCAACAAACAAGATATGAAAGAAGCATACATAAACGCAATAAAGACCACATATAACAAACCCACAGGTAGCATTATGCTGAACAGGGAAAAGCTGAAGTATTTTCCTCTAGAAACTGGAACAAGACAAGGATGCCCACTCTCACCACTTTAATTCAACCCAGTATTGATGATGTTCTAGCCAGAGCAATTAGGTAAGAGAAATAATTAAAGGACATCCAAATTGGAAAGGAGGAAGTCAAATTTTATGTGTTTGCAGATGACATGATCTTATAAATAGAAAAACCTAAAGAATTTCCAAAAACTCTTAGAACCGATAAATTCAGTAAAGTTGTAGGATGCAAAATTAGCAAACAAAAATCAGCAGCATTTCCATATGCCAACAATGAACTACTTGAAAAAGAAATAAAAAAGCAATCCTGTTTACAATAGCTACAAAATAAATAAAATACATAGTAATAAATTTAAACAAGGAGATAACAGATCTCTATAAGGCAAACTGTAAAACACTAAGGAAAGAAATTGAAGAGATCACAAAAATGGAAAGATATCCCATGTTCACAGTTTGAAAAAATTAATAATTGTTAAAATGACTATAGTACCAAAAATGATCTATGGATTCAATATAGTTCCTACAAAAATATGAGCTATTCTTCACAGAAGTAGAAAAAAAATCCTAAAATTCATATGGAACCACAGGAGACCTCAAATAAACCATGAAATCTGGAGCTAAAAGAATGCAGCTAGAAGCATCGTACTACCTGATTTCAAAACATACTACAAAGCTGTAGTAACCAAAAAAGCATTGTACTGGCATAAAACCAAACACATAAACAGAACAGAATAGAGAACCCAAAAATAAATTCATGCATTCTCAGCCAACTGATTTTTGACAAAGATGCCAAGAACACTCAATGGGGAAACAACAGTCTCTTCAATAAATGATGTTGAGAAAACTGGATGTCCACATGCAGAAGATTGAAATTAGACACTTATATCATACCATATACTAAAATCAATTGAAAATGAGTTAAAAAGTAAATGTAAGACCTGAAAAAACTACTAGAAGAAAACATGGGGGACACTCCATGACATTGGTCTGGGCAATTATTTTTTGGGTGTGACCCCAAAAGCAAGGGCAATCAAAGCAAAAATAGACAAATATGATTACCTCAAATTAAAAGCCTTCTGTATAGCAAAGAAAAACAAACATCAGAGTTAAAAGAACCTACAGAATGGGAGAAAATATTTGCAAGCTCTACATCTGATAAAGGGTTACTATATAAGGAACTCAAACACTCCATAACCAGAAAACAAATAGCCTGACTTAAAATGTGCGAGTGATCTGAGCAGACATTTCTCAAAAGAAGACATACAGAGGCCAAGAGGTATATGATAAAATACTCAATATCAGTAATCATTGAGGAAATGCAAATTAAAACTGCTATGAGATATAACCTCACTCCTTTTAAAATGGCAATTATAAAAAAAGACAAAGATAATACATGTTGTTGAAGATGTGGAGAAAATGAAAATATTCACAAACTATGCATCTGACAAAGGTCTAATAGCCAGATTTTTTTTTTTTTTTTTAAGACGAAGTTTCGCTCTTTCACCTGACTGGAGTGCAGTGGCGCGATCTCAGCTCACTGCAACCTCCCACTTCTAGTTTCAAGTGATTCCCCTGCCTCAGCCTCTCAGATAGCTGGGATTATAGGCACCCACCACCATGCCCCGCTAATTTTTGTATTTTTAGTAGAGACGGTGTTTCACCATGTTGGTCAGGCTGGTCTCTAACACCTGACCCTTGATCCACCTGCCTTGGCCTCCCAAAGTGCTGGGATTACAGGCTTGAGCCACCGTACCTGGCCTTTATTTTTTATTTTTTTATTAGAGATGGCATTTCACTATGTTGGCCACGCTGGTCTCGAACTCCTGACTTCAGGTGATCTGCCCACCCCCACCTCCTAAAGTGCTGGAATTACAGGCATGAGCCACCGCGCCCGGCCTAATATCCAGAAGTTATAAGGAAATTAAATTAACAGGCAAAAAACAATCCCATTAAAAAGTGGGCAAAGGACATGAGCAAACACTTTTCAAAATAAGTGTGGCCAAAAAACATATGAAAAAATGCTCAGTATCACTAATCATCAGAGAAATGCAAATAAGAACCATGAGATACCATCTTACACCAGGCAGAATGACTATCATGAAAAAGTAAAAAAAAAAACAAAAAACAAACAAACAAAAAACCTATGTTGGCAAGGCTGCAGAGAAAAGGGAATGCCTACACACTGTTGGTGGGAATGTAAATTAGTTCAGCCACTGTGAAAAGCAGTCTGGATGTTTTTCAAAGAACTTAAAACAGAACTACCTTTTGACCCAGTAATCTCGTTACTGGGTATATATCAAAAAGAAAATAAATAATTCCACTGAAAAGACACACGCACTCTTATATTCATCGTAACGCTATTCACAATAGCAAAGACATGAAATCAGCCTAGGTGCCCATCAATAGTGGATTGGATAGAAAAAAAAATGTGGTATATACATCATGGAATACCACACAGCTATAAAAAAGAATAAAATGTCCTTTGCAGCAGCATGAATAGAACTGGAGGCCATTATCCTAAGAGAATTAATGTAGCAATAGAAAACCAAATACCATGTTCTCACTGGTAAATAGGAGCTAAACATTGGATCCTCATGAACATAAAGATGGCAGCAATAGACACTGGGGATGGGGAAAGTGCTGAAAAACTATTGGGTACCATGCCAACTACTTGGGTAGTGGGCTCAATAGTACCATAAACCTCAGCCTCATACATATACCCATGTAACAAACCTGCACAGGTACCCCCTAAATCTAAAATAAAAGTTGAAATTATTTTTAAAAATTCCCAACAAAAAGAAATCATTACTATTTGAGGTTATGGATATCCCAATTATCCTGACTTGACCATTATACATTGTATGCATGAGTCAAGATAGCACATATACTCCATAAATATGTACAACTATTATGTATCAATAACATTTTAAAGAAATAAAACATAAAAAAGAAAACGGGATACATATGCACTATGGAATACTACACAGCAACAAAAAAGAATGAAATGTCCTTTGTAGCAACATGGGTGCGACTGGAGGCCATTATCCTAGAGTGAACTAACACGAGAATAGAAAAACAGACGCCACATGTTCTCATTTATAAGTGGGAGTTAAACACAAGCTCACTCTATATAACAAGCTCCTAAAATGTGCAAATAATCAAATAAAAACAGGGACAAAGGAGACTATGTAAATGTTGTTTTAGAGAAGTGAAAATCCAAATGGTCATAAATACATGACAGAATATTCAACCTCACTAATAATCATAGAAATGCAAACTAAAATAGCAATAAGATTTCAATCGTCATTCATCATATTCACAAAAATGAGAAAGCAATAATACTTTAGAATTAGCACTGATGCTAGGGATAAGTACTCTGACGTTCTTGGTTGAAATAGATACCATACTAAGTTTTTGAAAGCTTCTGGTAATATTTATTAAAATGAAACTGCATATACCTTCCAATCCAGCAGTCTCACTCCTAGATTTTTTTTTTTTTTTTTTTTAAGGAGACACGGTCTCACTCTGTCACTCAGGCTAGAGTGCAGTGATGGTCATAGCTCATTGCAGCCTTGAACTCCTGGGTTCAACTGATCCTCCAGCCTCCCAGGTTCAGCCTCCCAAGTAGCTAGGACTGCAGAAATGTACCACCATGTTCAGTTAATTTTTTAATTTTTTGCAGAGACAAGGTCTCTCTGTGTTGCCAAGGCTTATGTCAAACTCCCGGCCTCAAATGATCCTCTCACTTCAGCCTCCCAAAATGCTAGGATTATAGATGTGAACCACTGTGCCCAACTGGAAATCTTTTTAATAGAAACAAAGACACCAGTAGTAAGGGAAGGTAGGTAGATAGATGGCAGATTGATTGATAAATGATAGATAGATACATACACAGATAGAATAGAGACAAAGAAGTTTACTGTAATAATTTTCATGGTTATAAAACCTGAAAAAGTTAACTTTAATAGAAATATCATTTTAAAAGTTTTGATAAATTTACACCATACAAAATTATCCTGCCCTAAAAAAGAGCGGGTTAAATTTATATGAATGGAGTTGAATAAATTTTTACAATGTATTGTTAAAAAGAAAAATTTAACAAATAGAACCAAGTTTAATATGATCCTTAAAAAATGGAAACTCTCCCAACACACTTACAAGCATAAATATATGCATATATGCTGATAAATGACCTTAGAAGCATAGACAAGTGAATGTGAAAAGGTTCACATGGAAAATGTTACTTACTTGGTTGTGGGGGACAGTGGAGTTAAAACTCATAAGACAGGCCAGGCGCGGTGGCCCACGCCTGTAATCCCAGCACTTTGGGAGGCCGAGACGGGTGGATCACAAGGTCAGGAGATCGAGACCATCCTGGCTAACACGGTGAAACCCCATCTCTACTAAAAATGCAAAAAAAATTAGCCAGGCGTGGTGGCGGGCACCTGTAGTCCCAGCTACTCGGGAGGCTGAGGCAGGAGAATGGCTTGAACCCGGCAGGTGGAGCTTGCAGTGAGCCAAGATCATGCCACTGCACTCCAGCCTGGGCAACAGAGTGAGACTCCGTCTCAAAACAAATAAACAAACAAACAAAAACAAAACAAAACAAAAAAAAATAAGACAGGTGAATGGAGGAGAGGAAGACAGGAGAAGAACTAAAAAATAACTTTAGAAAATTATAAAGCTATTAATAAGGTAAAAAATAGCATGCATTACATGATTTTCATCATATAATATATATTTTTGGATGTAAGTATATATAAAAATATTCATTTGTGTGTGTATTTACATACACAGAGCACAGATTCACATATACATAGAGAAAATAATACAGACATGATCACCAAAATGTTAAAATTGGTTGTCTAAGGAAGGTGGGGTTTTGGTGATTTTAAACTTTTTTCTCACAATGTTAAATTTTCACAATAAATATATAAATCATTTTCATATAAAATCAGATGGATTCTATAACTTTTTTTAAGTCATGCTTTTAGATGAAAATTCTGATTTTTTCTGAAATGAATATGGTTGTGTCTCTTTACTTCCCGCCAACATTTGCCTCATATTTCTTTTTCTGCCTCTTTGTCTTTGACTCGGTTATCAATAGTAAGATTAAGACACACTCTTTTTCAGTAGTTTCAAATGATGCAGGAGACAGAAGTAATACCAGTCAGGATGCAGCAGAGATATTTCCCTTTAACCACTCCTTTTTCTAGTGCATGATAGAGCTACACAGTGAAGTGTTTTTCCTTTATTGAATGTGTTAATAATTAAAGAAACAAAGGGTAAGGTGTCTAGAATTCTTATCCAAAAAGGTAGTTTCAAGCACTCTCATCTTGTCATTTTTATTAGGTTAAGCATTCATAGAACATGCATATGCATGTGAGTTGGATTCAGCCCATTGACAATTGTTGCAGAATCTAGTGAACAGATTAGATCGCATCAATAGGCTAGCACCTGAGTGTAAGCAATCCTACCTTTTCTGTGAGGTTGTGGCGGAGAGAGAGGGTGGAGGATTACAGGTTTAGACTATCAAGCTTCAAGATTTTATAGACCAGGAGAGAATGAAATGATATATTCAAAGTACTGAAAGAAAATAAAACCCCACCTGTCAATCAATAATTCTATACCTAGCAAAGTGTCTTTTATTAGTGAAGGAGAGATAAAAACTATCCCAGACAAACACATACTGTGGGAGTTTGTCACCACTAGGTCCACCTTGCAAGAAGTGCTAAGGGAAATTCTTGAAGTTGAAATAAAAAGAGGTTAAACAGAAACACAAATGTATACAAAAGTATAAGTTTCACTGGTAAAAGTAATTATAAAGACAAGTACAGTTTTCCTTTCCCCAAGATGGCTGTCTAGAGACATTGGACACCAGTTCCCCTCAGAACAAAGAACCAAAATTGCAGTTGAATAATCATGGTCTGAGTAGAATACTGAGGAAGGAGTGACTTGACCTACTGGAGAACCCACAGGAAAAAGCTGTGGTGTAGAAAAAGAAGACAGCAAGAGTTTTGCAGAGATTGACTGCCAAGGAACATAGAGTCCCATGGAGAGGGTAGGTGGGGGAGTTGCCCCCCTCACTCCTGTGGCAGACTATGGATGGCTGAACTTGTTGGAGAATGTCTCTGCACCTGTGAGCGGAGGCATTGCTGTCAGTGGCAATTTGGGAACTTCTTGAGGGCAGAGCATTGGGTGGCCAGCTCATGCAGGCTCACCCGCTCTCCTACAAAACCTGAGTTGAAGTGGCAGGTGCCATACTGGTTATGCACCCGTTATGGGTCTCTATTCTTCCCAGGGAATCTCAGCCCTTGTGTTTCTGCATCACTAGATCCTCCAAAACATTCCCCAGAACCCACTTAGACTGCAGCAACCACAGGGGATAGGTAGGACCCTGGGGGAGCTATGGGATTCCTAGAAGTCTAGCCCTCAGGAGAAGGGAGAGTGTGTGTGTCAATGTACCCCTTCAGATAAAAGAACTCAGTTAATTTTCTCTCCTCTGCCTGAGAGCTCCCCACTTGTGATAAGAGGCTGGCCGTGCCCCTCCCAGCAGAGACACAGGCATGGTGCTGGGGTCGGAAGGGGAGGAGTGTGGTTCTGCACCAGTAGGCAGGTGACACTGGTGCCTGGGAATAAACATGGAAAGGGAGTCTTCTCCTACCCCCTCACTCACTGCTCCAGATAGACCCTTGGCTGTCCCTACTGGGAGTTGGCACAAGTGCACCTGGGGATGGCTTTTCAGGGCTACTGGGGACAGCTGCACTCCCATTGATGGGGTGCCTGCTGGCTAAGTCTTGCACAACGGGCAGAGTTTATCCTCCTCCCCATATGGAGCAGTAGCATTCCCATAGCAGAATGCAGATGAGTATCAGAGCTGCTGAGGGAGGAGGTTCTATCCCAAGGCCATTTTGATGGTAGCCCCAGGATGGGTGTTTTCTGCAGACCTCCATTGCATTGCAGACTGGAGATGAAGGACAATGTCTATCTGAACTGAAGGTCACAGGCTCTGGGACAAGGGTGTGATAAGAAAGTGGATTGCCTTCCTGCCTGCCCAGGGTGTGGAGCTGGTACACTCCTTACCACTCTGGTGGAGACATCAGTGCATTTCACCATGAGCTCCCCTTTCCACCCCCATCAGGGCAGGTGTTTCTGCTCATAATTTGGGTTTCCCAGGGGGAGCTTGGTCGTTTAGTTCCACTCAGTTTTGTGTCCCTCTCCAAAGCTTTGTGTTCCCTTCAGGGAATCAGGCCATCCACAGTCCAGCCAACTGCCTGTGACAACAGGGATTTCTGGGAGATCCCCTCCCAGAAAACAAAGACCAAGTACCCCTCAGCTTCTGCGACAGCCAGCTTTTACTGGGATGCAGATTAAATTGCACAACCAAATAAAAAACAGGCTGACAGAGGGTATAGTGCTAGGGAATGAGATAAACTTCCAGAGACTTCCATGTTCCCAGACCCTCAGAAGGTAGTATTCCTGCTCATATGCCCAATACATTGCTACTACAATCAGCATAATAAAGCCGCCACACAAAAGCTATCTATATCCAAGGAACTCATACAGAGCTGTGACCCACAGAAGGCACCCAAAATTGAAGCCAAATGATCATACACAACATACAGTCACACCTTCAAAGAGGGGAAAATCCCATTCAAATGAGAGTAAGTTCAAAAGTAAGAAGTAACAACTTCTCTAGATGAGAAGAAATCAGCATAAGCACTCTGGAAGTATGAAAAACCAGTATTTTGACATTCCTAAAGGATCACACCAGCTCCCTAGCAATGGATTCTAACCAGCATAAAAATTTAGAAATAACAAATAAAAAAATTAAAATATGAATTGTAAGGAAGCTCAAGGAGATACGAGAGAAAGTTGAAAACTAACATAAGGAAATCAGAAAAATAATTCAGGATATGAATGAAAAATTTACTAAAGAGACAGATATTAAAAAACAAAAACAAAATAGAATTTCTAGAAATAAAAATTTATTGAAGGAACTATAAAATATAGTTGAAACCTTTAACAAAAGACTAGACCAAGCAGAAGAAATAATTTCAGAAGCTGAAGGACAGTCATTTGAATTAACCTAGTCAGACAGAAATAAAGAAAAAACAAATTTTTTAAAACGAACAAAGACTTTGAAAAATACAGAATTATATAAAGTTACCGAACATACAATATATAGACATTCCTGAGGAAGAAGAAAAAAATTAAAAGCTTAGCAAATCTATTTAAGGAAATAATTCAGGAAAACTTCCCTGGTCTTGCTAGAGAATTAGACATCCAGATAGAAGATACTCAGAGAACATCTGGAAGATGCTCTACAAGAGAAACCTGATAAAGGCATATTGTCATCAGACTTTCTAAAGTCAATGCGAAGGAAAACATCCTAAAAGCAGCACCAGAGAAATGTCTAATCTATAAAGGAAAACCCAACAGACTAACAATGGACTTCTTAGCAGACACCTTGCAAGCCAGAAGAGATTGAGGTCTTATGTTTAATCTTCTTAAACAAAAATCCTTCCAGCCAAGAATTTTGCATCCTGCTAAACTAAGCTGCATAAATGAAGGAGAAATAAAGTTTTTCCCATACAAACAAATGCAAAGGGAATTTGTCACCACTAGACCAGCACTACAAGAAATGCTTAAAGTTCTAAACATGGAAATGAATGGATAGTACTCCCCATCAAAAAAGCACATTAAAGTGAAAAACTCACAGATTATATAAAGCAATTACACAATTGAGACTAAAAAGCAACTGGGTAACAATTATCATGACAGGAACAAAACATCACATATCAATATTAACCTTGATCATAAATGGAGTAAATGTTCCACTTAAAAGACACAGATTGGAGATGGGTGTGATGGCTTACACTTGTAATCTCAGAACTTCAGTAGGCTGAGGCAGGAGAATTGCTTGAGACCAGGAGTTTGAGACCAGCGTGGGCAACATAGTGAGACCCCATCTCTGTAAAAAATTAAAAAGAAAAATTAGCCAGGTGTGGTCATGCTCACCTGTAGTCCTAGCTACTTAGGAGGCTGAGGCAGGACAATTACTTGAGCCCAGGAGTTTGAGGCTGCAGTGAGCTATAAATGCATTATGGCACTGTAGTCTGGCTAACAGAGTGAGACTATCTCAAAAAAAAAAAGTAGATATAGACTAGAAGATTGGATAAGAGTAGCATCAGCTCAGGGGTCCTAACTAGTCATGAGAGCAGTGCACAAGACAAACAGTAGCTAAGAGAACAGGGAGAACAAGCCTGAACAAGGCAAGGCAGAGGTCTGCTAAGGGAAATCCATCCCATAAAAGACAAGTGAGGCAGGGACTCTCTGAGGCCTAAAGCAGCATGCAAAAGAGCAAGTCTTTCCAGGTGGCAGCTCCCTAGCTGCTGCTACTACATGCTGCTGCCTCTGCAGCCACTCTACCTGCCCCACCCCTGCCCAGGTATTTCAAGCAGCTCTCAGCTCTTTCCCAATATCTGGGCAGTGCTGTTGAGATAAAGGAAGAGGAGAAGTGGACACAGCGGGTCTTGACTCTTAAGATCTGCAGTTGTGAGTTCCTTTTGCAATCACTGTAGGTCATTGTGCAACTTGCTGGTTTCCAGACTCCTGATTTCCAGACATCTATAAAATACAGACACTAATGATGCCACTTAACTCACAGAGCTGCAGTGAGAAGGGTGCAGATGAGATCAAGGCCTGATAGTGCTCTGCAAACTATAGTGATGGATGTGCATAGTGTTGTGAATATCAGTGGCAGGTTTCCAGAACACAGGTGGGGATAAGAGTGAGTGAGTCAATAAAGAAGAAAATTGCCCCACTTCTTGAAGGGAGTTTTTGGGGCTGGGCAGCTCAGGGTACAGGGCAGGCATAAATAGTGAGTGCCTGCCAAGCAAAGTCTAGTTTGTTTGGAGCTCCTGGGGCCTAAGAAGAAGAAACCTGTAAGTGTCTCTGTTCTTGCCTTCTTTTTATTTTCTCCACATCCTGCAAATATCCCCCTGCCAATCTGGGCAGTTCGACCTATTGGTGTGGAGGGTCTGTGTAGCTGTTTTGGTCTAGGATGCATGGATGTGGGAGGTGGGGAGCATAGGAGGTCTTACGGTGCTCTTCTGTCCCTTATTCAGTGGCCTCAGCCCAGGGGAGGATTTGCTTTCTGAGCTGGGGGTGCACAGGGTGGAAGAGTGGGTATGATACCATCTAGACCTGGGATGCCACAGTGAGGAAGCTTCGGGTGGAAATATGCAATTCTAATTTCTCTCTAGGCTCTTTTCTGTCCTGATTTCTTCAGAAAGGACAGTGGAAGAGAGACAAACCCAGGGGCCTACAGGCCTGGGTTCTAAACCCATCTTGGTGCCAACTGCCTGTGGAAAAGCAGGGCAAACGTGTTTTTCTCATAGCTTCGGGTCTTTACTTTAAAAAATATACTTACTGGAGTAGGTCTCTGATTTTCCAATCCATGTTCAGAGGAGACACCCTTTTCAATGAAATAGTGCTCTGAAAGCTTAGGATAAACTGGGTACTGCAGGGGTTGAGGGGGACTACGACTCTGCCTACTCCTTCTGCTGCCCCAGCTAAGATGCCTCATCTGAGATGCCTCATCTGAATCTTGGGTCTGAAAACCCGGGTCTGCCCTCTCTAAGGGTTCTTCAAGCCACAGTGGCTGCTGGTGCCTTCTGTGCTATCTTGAGCCTGTAGACAGAATGCCTATTGCCTTTCATTCTTCCCCAGAATCAGACATAAGGCCCCAGGGTTGAGGCAGCTGCAGGGCACAGAACACTGCCCTTGCCCTGGCCTGGGTCTGGCCCTTGGTGCTCATGATTGAGCCTCTGCCAGAACAGGTGCAGCCAGGTAGCTGCTGCTGGCAGTGAACTCACCCAGGTGTTTCTAGAGACTACCAGGATACCTGAGGAAGAGGTGAATTCAAAATTGAAAGAGGCTAGTGAGAAATAGGGGTCATCCACAACCCAGAATCACCAGCAGTCAGAGAAGAAAGCACACCTCTGGGCAGGAAGCCCCCCACTTGCTACCACCCCAGTTGGCCTGGTGACCCCTTTCTTTGCACAAGTCCCTCTGGCTTTGTTCCTTTGTTCTCTTTCTGTTCACCTCTCCAGGCCATGCTGCTCTTCCTCCTCTCTGCACTGGTCCTGCTCACACAGTCCCTGGGCTACCTGGAAGCAGACATGAAGACCTACTCCCAAAGAACAGCGCCCAGTGCTTGCACCCTGGTCATGTGTAGCTCAGTGGAGAGTGGCCTGCCTGGTCGTGATGGACGGGATGGGAGAGAGGGCCCTCGGGGCGAGAAGGGGGACCCAGGTAGTGTGGGGCCCTGGGCTTATCCTGCTGGGGAGGAATGGTCATTGGAATTGTAACCAGCCCAGCAACTCTGGGTACTTTCTTATGCAAGTTTGGAGATGTGTTTCTTCCTCCCAAGAAGGTGAGTTCCACACTGCTCCACCAGCTGGCAAACAAGTGGCTGTGCTGAGCCCCCATATGCCTCTTCCAGTACCCAACTGCCCTAGCTCCTCCTCTAGGATCCCCGGATCCTTCCCATCCCAAGAGCAAACAAACAGTGGTAAATTACTGATATTTGGGGCCTTCTAGAGCCCTGTACCAGCAGTTAGCAGTTGTTCATTCCAATTAAATGATGCCTGTGCAGGACATTAAATATTTTAAATATTTAATTAGACACCACTGCATGAAGGGTGGGAAAAAATGGGGCTCCATGGCTCCATTCTCAAGCCTAATCAAGAGGATTTGCTCTAATACATTACAGGGAGAGAAAAGGAACTCACATTTCTTTGTCCACCCCTGTGCCTGGGCATTCACTTGAGTAGTTCATTTAATCCTCCCAAGAGTCTTACAGGGGACATATTAATCTCCTTCGACAGGTAAGAAAATGATGATGCAGAGAGGCTAAGTAACAACCATTCTGGAGGTGGAAAGGACGAAGGCTCTGCATCAGGCCGGCCTGGGCTTTACTGCTGGCTCCATCTCTACACCTGGGCGAGCCCCTCAGTGTCACTGAGTCTGTTTTTTTATCTGGTAATGGGAATGATATCTAGCACCCAGTGATGAATAATTGAGCCAAAGGCTTTATTTTTTATTGAGTCTTTGGGATAAAGTTGCATTTCCTGCTGTATCAGATAGGTGAATTATCTTGAGCTTAGCAGAGGTACTGATAAGTAAGGGAATTGTCCCTGGAAATACTGCTCCCCGCTTGTAGGGAAGGATCTGGGTCTTACTGGCAAGAAAGGAGAATTCCATGAGCCGGCAGCATGAAGCAAGGGACCTCTGTGACACTGGGCAGGGCTTCAAAGGGATCACATACAGTCTTTAACTTTCCGGAAAGACGAAGCAACATCCCCAGGCTTTGTGGGGTAAGGGGCAAGTGAGCATCTGCCTGTCCCTTACAGACAGAAAGTGGCTTCCAATGTGAATGGGATGGGGCTTGGGGAGGGCTGCCCAGGGAGGAATCTCAGAATGGGGGTGGGTTTTGCCTTGGCAGCTCTTTCTCAGAGACTCCCAATTCAGTGTGGCTTCCAGTCGGACCCCGGATTTGAATCTCAGGGATCTTTCCCACAATGGCTCTGGGAGCTTGCCGCCTGAAGCATGGTCATGGTCTCCCTTCCCCACACATGTGCCTCAACCCATGCACATTCCAGGGCCTGGCTTTGGGTCAGTACTTGGACAGAGGACAGTGCACAGTGGGGCTGCAGGATGAGGCTCCACTCTGGTTCCTCAATTGCAGTCTCTCCAGTCACTCCGCTGTTATAGGTCTGAGGGCTGGGTTCCCTCAGAACCCTCAGGATTCCCAGAATCCACCCGGAATAAGTCTGTGTGGGGCCAAAGTCTGTGCTCGTGACCAACACCCCTGCAGAGTTGGAAGCATGTGGTCCCCAGAACCTACTACGAGGAAAATTGGGCCTTGAAAGAAGAGATCTTTGAGCAGGGGTGGAGGGTGGAGCTTGAGTCACTCTGGTAACACCCCCGGCATATCATGGAGGGTAAATATGACCCAGATCCTGCCTTCCGGGGGAGCAACTCCTTATTCCTCAGCACCTCCAGCATTCCTGCTCAGCAATATTCCATGGGGGAGTCCCTCCAGGGATGCTCATCTCCCCTGGACAAATCACACACCTTACAGCAGCCCATGAGTCCCGGCAGGACCACCCTGTACCCCTGCTGCTCCTCTGACTTTGGTGCCCCCACCCTTACTCAGCTCCAACTACTCAGCTCCTTTCTGGCCCTCGGCCATGCTCAGCCTCCTCCCTCCTTGGGGGCTTGCCATTTGCTCTTCTCATAGCTGTCCCTGCGGCTCACACTTCACCTCCTTCAGGGCTTTACTCCCCGATCACCCTCGCAGTGAGGTGCTCCCCGACCACCCTACCAAAAACAGACCCTACCCCCAACACACCCTATGCTTTACTGTTTCCCTGTGGCATTATATCTAACATGCCATATGTTGTACATTTTGAATGTTTTATTATCTGTTTCTTTGAGATAGAGTTGAAGCTCTCCAGATAAGGGCTGTTTATCCCCAGTATTTAGGACAGTGCCTGGCATGTATTAGAGGCTCCAGAGATATTTGTGGAATGAGTGAATGGAAGATGGAAGGGGAGGAGGAATTTTAGGAGTCAAAACAGCCAAAAGGCTGGGCCATAAATCTCCACTTCAGGTGGCACTCGGGTGCAGGGCTAGGTCTCTGGGGACACTAAGATACACAGTGAGTGTTTCGAAAGACACGGGAAAGCATTTGGGGAGGTGCCCCTCCTCCATCCCAGTGCTCTCATGGCCTCTATAGTTTGTGTACCAAGAACAAGTGGGCTCTAACGTTCCCTTCTGGAGAGTGGTGTTTTTCTCTTGGTCCATCTTCCTGCTGCCAGCTTGGCCAGGATGAGGCCCAAGCGAGGCTCCACCTGGGGTCAGGACATCCTGCCTTGAGCACAATGTGCTGTTGGGGGTCGGGGTTGGGGCCCATCCTATAACCCTCTGTGCTTCCATTTCATCCCTAATAAGGATTGTAACCAACGGACGGACCCAGGGGATGAAATTCCACTGGGCGTGGAATTCAGATGTTTCCAGGTGGTGATGCTGCTGGGATACGCCAGCACATACTCTTCCACCCATCCAGCAAATTCACCCACAAACATATGCTTGCTTGCCACGGAGCCCCGGCCTCCTCTGCCATGGGAGCATGGCTTCCAACTCTGAAATGTCACTTCTTCTCTGCAAATCTCCCTCAATTCTCCTTGCCCTTAAAATCCCACTTTCTCTTTGAGGAAGACAGCTCTGAGTGTGTGAGTGCTGGGGTGGGGACGCTCGGATGAGATAAGGGACACTTCATGCGTTGTCTTTCCTCTCCCTTGTCTCACAGTGTATTATGAACCCGCTGCTGAGCAGGACCTGAGGCTAAGCTCAGATTTACATCTGACTTAGTGCTAGGTATAAAGTAGGTGCTGCATAGATGGCTCTTAGTGAACAAATAAATGAGCAAATGGACCAATAACTGAATGAACAAGTTAGCACCACCTGTCTGGTGCCATTTTTGGTAGGTTTCCCTGGTGTGTATATATATATATATAAGGGGAATGCAGAAGTCCATGATCACAGGTAAGAGCTGACAGATTGCCTGCCATCAATACAATGGCCTTGGGGCAGGGGAAGGGGCACAGCATAGAAGGTCAGACAGGTCTTGGCTTTAATCCACCTCCAACTCTGGAAGGCTTCTTCCTCATCTATAAAATGGGGATGTTGATACCCATTTCCTGGATCACCACTAGACCCGGGTGTGTGACAGTGGAAGTCTCATGCTCTGCAGAATCCTGAAGGAATGCTGGGGGCTGATCCCGCAGGCAGCTGGCCCTTTCTGGGTCTAGGGCCAGGTCTTTGTCCATTTCTTCTGCTGCTACAGGTTTGCCAGGAGCTGCAGGGAAAGCAGGGACGCCTGGAGAAGCTGGCCCAGTTGGGCCCAAAGGGGACAATGGCTCCATTGGAGAACCTGGACCAAAGGGAGACACTGGGCCAAGTGGTGAGCAACTGGGTGTCGACTTCTGGTGTTTCCAGGTGGTGGTGCAGCTGCGAGGATATGCCAGTGGGCACGCACAGAGCCCATCCCAGGAAGAAGGCACTGGGTCATTTCAGGACAGATAGGACCTGCTGTTGGGAGGACAACAATGCTGCCTCCCTCACCTCTGTTATTACCCTCACCTTACTACACTCCTCCTGCCAAGAGGCTTCATTATTACTGACCAGGCTGGTGCTTTTCCTCAGGACCTCCAGGACCTCCCGGTGTGCCTGGTCCAGCTGGAAGAGAAGGTCCCCTGGGGAAGCAGGGGAACATAGGACCTCAGGGCAAGCCAGGCCCAAAAGGAGAAGCTGGGCCCAAAGGTAGGTGGCTGGTCTGTGGCCGATCTAAGACGGGAAAGGAGGAAGGACAAGGCTCCATGATGTGACCTTAGGTGTGCTCAGAGTGCCAGGGAGAGCCCAGACCTCGATGCTGCAAAGGCCTTGCTATGTACCCTCCCAATCCCCACAATTGCAATATTTTCCTCTCACCCTCCACAGAATAGCCCCAGAAAGCAAGGAGAGTCTCCCCACTTCTCTGTCTGACCCTAAAGTTGTGGGCAAAAAGCTCCATTGCTAAGAAAATCACACATGCTGAACGTACTCTTAGCTGTGTTTGTTCCTGTGTGTTCCTTCCTCAGGAGAAGTCGGTGCCCCCGGCATGCAGGGCTTGGCAGGGGCAAGAGGCCCCGCAGGCCCTAAGGGAGATCGTGGCATCCCTGGTGAGCGTGGAGCCCCTGGAAATGCAGGGGCAGCAGGTGAGCAGTGGAAAGAGCTGGGCTGAGCTGGGTCCAGTTTTCCTGTGCCTGCTTGGAGCTGTCAATGCCTACCCCCCAACCCCCAACCACCCGTAAAGGCAAAGGTGGCATTGCTGGACCACGGGGAGAATCTGTATCCAAGAAGGGTGCATGAGGGGGCTCTGGGGACGGTTCCTATCTAGGGAGATTGGGGTCCTCAGCAACGGAGAAGTGTGTTCAGGGAAGGTTAGTTGTTGGGTGGCGGGGCAGTTTTACACAGCGGGGTTGATTGCTGCGTGACAGGGACAGTCAGTGTACAGAGAGCTGCATGGCTGGGTATTGGGGACCGCCTATCTATTTCTGGGCAATAAAGATAGTTAATCCATGTATGGGAAGGTAAAAATGCTAAAAAAAAAAATGGGTACATAGCTCACCCAGTTCTTCTTTCACCCCAGGGTCTGCTGGAGTCATGGGTCCTCAGGGAAGTCCAGGTGCCAGGGGACCCCCAGGATTGAAAGGGGACAAAGGCGTTCCTGGAGACAAAGGAGCAAAGGGAGAAAGTGGGCTTCCAGGTAAGGTAGCAGCTCCTGGCTCAGGGAAGCCCCGCTGGGGCAAGGGTGGGCAGAGAGGAAACCCTCCCCATCCCAGAGGAGGGGTTCTGGGAGGTGTGCCCCATCAATGGCAGCTGGTGGGTGGAACTCAGGAAAGGTGGACAGGCTGGAAGGCAGGAGCACAGGGCTCTGGTCTTAGCCGCTTAGTACTCATGGGAAAGCAACCTGGACAGCTTCTCCATCCGACTATCAGGAAAACCACAACTGCCTTCCCAATTCATAGGACAGATTTGGGCATTAAAAATCCGGTGAATAGGAAACACATGAGTGTGTATTCCTGCCCAGCACCCACCCCCGGCCCCACCCAATGGAGATGCCATTATATTCCAAGACTTTAAAGTCACAGTGCCATCTGGTTCAGTGTTAGTGAAGTACAGGGAGCAATTTGTCCATAGCCGAACCATAAGACATCCTTGCACAGCAGGGGCCAGCTGTGTCAGCAGATGTGGGCTTGCTGTGGGTCAGTCCCACAATATGTGCCCACAACTAGACACCCTTCCCTTGGAGCCTAGACTCTGAGCTCTTCCTTCGCTCTCTGGACAAGTCTACTTGGCCATTTTCTCCCCTCCAGATGTCGCTTCTCTGAGGCAGCAGGTTGAGGCCTTACAGAAACAAGTACAGCACCTCCAGGCTGCTTTCTCTCAGTATAAGAAAGGTGAGTTCCTGGATCTGAACTTGAGCCCAACACTGGCATTGGGACCCACATTAGATCTCGACCTTGGTTTGGCCTTGGGCTGGGGCTAGACCTTTAGCTGGGCCTGAGGCAGTGCCTGCCCTGGGTCTAGGATGGGAATGAGCTGGGACCTGTGTAGGGCTGGACCTGGGACTGTGGCAGGGAGTAGGGCTCAGGCTGGGATGGGGCTAGAACAAGGCAGCCACCTGCTCCTGGAGCTGGAAGTAGACCCAAGGGGGCAGAGGAGGAGGATGTGGCCCCTATCACCAGCTCACCAGGCCGGCAGTAGCATAGTCAAGGCCATCAGGCTCCTGAACCACCCACCAACCTCAATGCCACCTGTGCCCTGAGACAAACTGTCCTGAGTCCAGTGCAATTCACTAGAGCCTCTCTCCTGCCTACCCTGTGCTGGTCCCTCTGATAGACAAGGGGCTACCCAACACGGGCTGCATTTCTTACCTCAGAGGGGCCAGGTATGGGAGTGCCCAGTGATGCTGCTGCACATCCCAAGGCAGCACAGAAACCAGATACTGTTCTGGGAGCTAGGACTGGGGTTCTGCTCTGGGGGTACAAGGCAGGTGAGGACCTGACCTTGGTATGTGGCCATCAGGTATCTCACCTTAGACATGCTCCTGGTTCAAACAGGGGGTAGGCTGCTTCTGGGCTCCAGCCACTGCTGGGCTCTGCCTGCAGCTCTGGAGGTGTTTTATAGCAGAGTGTTTGCCCTGACCCTGGAATCCTGAAGATTCAGAGGCCTCCAGGGGCACACACCTGAGGGCCTGGTGCCTTTTTGAATCTCCACATCAGTGCCCAACAGTCCTTCCTCTCCTCTGCCTTTCCTGACATCAGCTTTGAATTCAGGCGGATCTCATTGAGCCAAAAAATAAAAGATAAAAGTTTTCTGAAGTAGTAGAGCATAAAGGGCTGACTGGGTGCAACATAGGTTTGGCTTCAAAGTACCCAAGCTCTGAGATGAGAGTTTCAAGCATTTGGTATATCTCTCTTTCTACATATGCTCTAATTCACTCAGAGGCACAGTGACAGGAACACACAGAGGAACACGTCCATATGTATCCGCTGCATGTGTGTGCACTTAAACACCATCACTCACTCCACCTTCATCTACATGAGCTCATATGTTGTCTATAAAGCACATACAAATATGCACACACATCCAGATGAACCTTATATACTCCCATGTACCTTTGGATAGATGCACATGTATTCAAAGGCATGCCCACATATGTGCATGGCACATAAACCTAGTAATGGTACATGAACTCTTAGGCTGACTTTGTTCAGGGCTGCTCTGGGTGCCACCCTGAGCCCATGGAGAATCTTAAGGACAATGAGTCAGGGTGCAGCCTGCATTCTGAGCAGCCCAACAAAGCCAGGGGCATAGCCTTCCCTGGAGCTTCCAGTCCTTTGCAGAATATTTCCATGCATGGGCCCAGGAGCCACAAGGACAGACCAAAAAGAGATACTTGACATGTCACGCAGGCAATGCTTTTGTGAAGTGAGCCCTCATTTTAGAGACGAGGAAATGGAAACCCTGAAACGGAAAGTGACTTTCTCTTGCCCACACAACAGCCGTTGCCAGGGTGGATCTGAATGCCTGGTCTTCCAGTTACCACCCAGGGCTGACTCCAGCACTAACACCATTCCCCTGTGCCTCACTCACACATGCCCTTCAGATGCCCTCCTCCACTCCCTCAGCACCTCCCAGGCAGGCTGACTGGCTGGGGCATCACCCACGTGCATACTAAGAGGCCGACATGAGGCCAGACCCAGAGCAGAGGTTAGCATCTGGCAGCTCTCAGGTGTCCTCCCCTCTTCCCGTCTCTCCCCTTTCCTCACCCCGTCACACAGCAGAGACTCTCTCCGACAACCCCACATCCCCTACTGTTGTACAGGGTGACAGTGGGCTCGTCGCAGGAGTTTTCTGTACTCTCAGAAACTGGCCTGGTCTACACCGTGATCAACTTGGGAAAAGCTGTTCAATTCTACACAGTAATTGAGAAATTGATTCTGGTATATAGCATGTGCCGAAATAGAAAGAGCATGTCTGAGCTTTGGTGTCAGACTGAGTGAGGTTGAATCCCTAACTGCACGTTTGCTGCTTGTGTGACTTTGGGCCTCTTAGCTTCTCTCAACTCCAGTGCTCTCATCTGTAAGTGGCGAAGCATGGTGTCACCTCACAGGGTAGGTCATGGGGCGGGGGCTGTTCTGGAACATCTCTCTTGCATTCTCTCTGGCATCCTGATGTGGTGCCTGTTTGGGAGGTCTGAGAGGCTCAGGTTGGAGCACAGAGGTCTCAGAGCCCTTGAACTTTGGCCAGGTGATATCACAACCCCAACCTGACTCTCTTCTTCTCCTAGTTGAGCTCTTCCCAAATGGCCAAAGTGTCGGGGAGAAGATTTTCAAGACAGCAGGCTTTGTCAAACCGTTTACAGAGGCACAGCTGGTGTGCACACAGGCTGGTGGTCAGTTGGCCTCTCCACGCTCTGCCGCTGAGAATGCCGCCTTGCAACAGCTGGTCATAGCTCAGAACGAGGCTGCTTTCTTGAGCATGACTGACTCCAAGATGGAAGGCAAGTTCACCTACCCCACAGGAGAGTCCCTGGTCTATTCCAACTGGGCCCCAGGGGAGCCCAACGATGACGGTGGGTCAGAGGACTGTGTGGAGATCTTCACCAATGGCAAGTGGAATGACAGGGCTTGCGGAGAAAAGCGTCTCGTGGTCTGCGAGTTCTGATTCAACTGGGGTGGGTAGGGCAGTGCTTGGCCCAGGAGTTTGTCCAGGAAGTCAAAGCTTAGACCCTCATGCTGCCAATATCCTAATAAAAAGCTGACCATCTGTGCTGGGAAGGACTTCTCTATAGAACATGGCCAAAAGGCAGGGCTGCTGCAGGACACCGCAGAGTGAAATGCGAGGCTGCCTTCACACTAAAACTCCATTCAGGGGAAGAAGGGGCCAGCCTGCTTTCCCTATAAGTGATAAAAGTGGGTCTCCAATGACCTTCCTGTCCCCAAACCCAATGACTCCCTTTCAGCCCCTTTTCTCAAACCATCAGCTGCATTTGACCCTGCGGATCTCTCCCTCCTCTTTCAAGCACTCCCTCCTCCCAGCTTCATGGATACGCCTCTTGCCTGCTCTGACTTTTTTTTTTTTTTTTTTGAGACTGGGTCTTAGTCTGTCACCAAGATTGGAGTGCAGTAGTGTAATCTGGGTTCACTGCAAGCTCTGCCTCCCAAGTAGTTGAGATTACAGGCATGAGCCACCAAGTCCAGCTAAGTTTTTGTATTTTTGGTAGAGATGATGTTTCGCCACGTTGCTCAGGCTGGTCTTGAACTCCTGGGCTCAAGTAATCTGCCTGCCTTGGGCTCCCAAAGTGCTGGGACTACAGGCATAGGCCACCGCCCCTGGTCCCTTATTAGTCTTTTTAGCTTGTCCTTCTTTCTCTCCTTGACCACTTAATGGTGTAGTGCCGAAGTCTCAGCTCTCAGCTGTCTTCTTTTCTTACACTCACTCCAGAGATGAGATCATCCTGTCCCCTGCTTCAAATTCCTTCTACAGGCTGGTGGCTCCCCCAGGTATATCCCTATTCAGCACCTCTTCCTGAACCCCAGATTCCTCTAGCCAGCTCAGACTGGAACCCAGGGATAAAAGGAGGCTCCCAGCCTCCATGGCTGCCTCTTATTTCAAGGTCTGAGCCCAGGAAGATGCACAGCATAGCAAGGTGACCTGGCAGAGAATGTCTGCCTCCCCAGCAAGGCCACATGGCCCTGCACTCAGTAGGCCCTTCCTCACCCCTGCACTGCCCAGGATCTCTCTCCATCCCTGCCAACATGACTGCCTCTTGACTAATGGGAGGAGTACCAGCTGCATAATCCTAAAGCCGTCTGAAATCTTAGGGAACTTTGGAACAAAGAGTCTCTGGCCAAGCTTGGATTTACCTCCAATCCTCTTCTTGCCTGGTGATTCCAGGAATGTTCTTTCCCCGCTCAGCCTTAGAGATAATCTAGTTAAATCCTCCTCCTCGTTTTCCAAATATGAAAACCAAGGCACAGAGAGGGATGAAACTGCAGGGACAAAAGGGGGTGTCAGTGTTACAGCTGGGTCATTAGCAAGGTCATTTTGACCCTAAAGCCTATACATTTAGGCCATAAATATATAAGCCAAAGATCATGCATATTTAGTTGATTTGACATATTGTTGCACCTAATGATTTAAATGACACCTGTGTTCAAAAGATGGCAATGACACCTGGATGAACCATGGCCCCATAAAAGGGGCAAACAAATAACCTCTCTCCCGATAGAAAACCAGCCACTCTCTCCTTAGTTCACACAAACCAGGGGGACTTCTCTTTCTGGATGAGACCCCCGCTAGTCCCATCCCTCTTCCCAGCACTCCTACAAGTACATCTCATATATAGGACAGCATGTCTATAAAACAAAAGCCACACTTCAAGACAGCATGCAGCCCAGGTTCTCTGCTAAGATCTTTCTCCAGTTACTGAAGAAAAAAAAATCTCCAAATTTCTGGCAGCTTCTGAAATATAGGTCAATTACACAATAATGACCAAACTGCTCAGAGACGACACCTAAACACATTCATCGAGGGAGCTCATAATGGCTTTTTCATTACAAGTAAGAGAAAACACTTGGATCTAGCATAAGCCAAGAGAAGTGTTTTTTTTGAACCATATGGGCTCAAAAAGGACTAGGGGGACTCAGGTAACGGCATGCTGTCTCCCTGGCTTTTGCTTCTCTCTGTGCATCTTTGCATCTTTCCCTCTTTTGCACACCAGCTTCCTCTGCTTACTGGTCTCTTGACTACCCAAGCATTAAGAAGCATGTGTCCTAAAGACTGCTGCACAGAAATCAGAAACTCTCCAATAGGATCAATCGGAAACTCCTGTGGAAATGAGTCTTTCTGTCTCAGATGCCCACCTCTAGTCCAATCAACTAAACTTGGGGAGTGGGACCACATGGTACGATATGGCCACTGGGATAGATGCAAGATCATGATGGTCTGGGAAGACCCCCTGAAAGTTACCACTACCCACCCCAATACTTAAGCCAAACCTACTTCTTGCTAAGGGAAAAGTCAGCATAGTTGAAGTGTGTGGAGAGAAAAAAATCTCCTATGATATTGAAGGCCTGGAATGTGGATACTTCAAACCCCAAGAAGAATCTTCAGATCCATCAGTGCCATGGGCCACAGGGGTCTGGTTTGCTCTCCAGCACAGAGAACAAGTAGGGAGGGCCGCTTGAGATCTGTAGGCACAGGCTGATGAGAGTAGAGGACTGAAGCAGTTATTTCAGAAATTCAGGTCCTAACCCATTCCTGAGCACAGAGGTCTCCCCTGCACTAACACACATGGGCCAAGGTCAACACAGACCTCAGTGTCTGCCCTGCCTCAACTGTAGCAGTCAGGGTCCCTTGTTTAGTAGCCTGTGTGTCAAGTGATTTACGCTCTCAGGTGATGTTGTGACTCTCATCATGGACACCCTGAGAGCAGGCTGGGACCCATCCATGTCTGAAGCAGGAACTTTCACAGCAGTTTCATAGAGAAACCCCTGTTCAGTTGAAAAGTATATTCTCAAGTCTCATCCTGGTTTTCAACCTTCTGTCACCAACCCAGCCCACATTCGATAATGAGCAGCTGATGTGGAGTGCTTTGATGTTGGCTTTTCTAGGATCCTGTCAATGTTCTGAATGCCCTTGATACACATCACTGAAACTTGAGTTGCATAAGTTCTGGGCATTCTCAACCACTCTTTCTTTCCAGATATTCACTTAAAATTCAAGTTTAATGATGTGCTTGACCTTTTCAAGTTACCTACCTAGAGCAAAGAAACTAGTTATCTATTAGAGAAATACGGTCTTAATTTGTATGTCAAATATTTATCCAGGCATTGGATGCGACGATAGACATGGTTAGTCATGCCCTCATGATCCTGCACTTCCCTAACATAACAAGATGAGTAAGCTGCAGGATTGTTCTGGCAATGGACAATAGCAGCGCTCAGCAAGTGGATTTAGAATGAATGAATGGATGATAAGAGTTTTAACAGTGAGAATAGAGAAGATACCTCTCTTTGTGCAATTACCAAGCCACTCAGAGACCAAGGCAGTCGTCATTACTGTCCACTCTAATTGCCTGTGACTATTAGGCCTCTCTATGGCTAACAGCAGGCCTGGCATCTTATGGTAGGTTTTACCGCTTCTTGCCAATCTTTCACTGAGAAGACTTTTGAAGGCAGGCATTAACCTGTGATATGGGTCACTCCTGGGGAGAAGCAGAAAAGAGTGGGTATACGCTTCTGAAATGCCCTCTCGTCTGCTGCCATGTCTTCTGTGATTACAGACAGATTGGTAGATATAAAGTTCTTATACAAGGCCAGGTGCGGTGGCTCACATCTATAATCCCAGCACTTTGGGAGGCCGAGGTGGGCGGATCCCTTTGAGGTCCGGAGTTCAAGACCAGCCTGACCAACGTGGGCAAAACCCTGTCTCTACTGAAAATACAAAAATTAGTTGGGAGTGCTGGCATGTGCCTGTAATCCCAGCTACTTGGGAAGCTGAGACGGGAGAATCACTTGAACCCGGGAGGTGGAGATTGCAGTGGGCAGAGATTGCACCACTGCACTCCAGCCTGGGTGACACAGTGAGACCCTGTCTCAATAATAATAATAATAATAATAATAATAAAATTGTTGTACAATCAAACATTCTGGAACCTGAGCGAATGCATGGAAAGCAACTGCCCTTGGGGGTTGCCTGGATCTAGGCAATGGACTTGTACTCTGAGTGATATTTGGGGGTTGTTACTGCAGTGCCCATCCTTCCTGGATACATTTGAATATTAACACGTTTGCCCTCTATTTACTTAAAAGTCTGTAGGCAATCTCAGACTACTTGGCTGAAACACCTTTGAGCCACAGAGAGGGACTTATGAGCACCCTGCCTGAGCAGGATGGTCCTTATGTAAGTCCTGTTTGTAGGGCTGAATAAAGTGTTTTCAAGATGTCTCTAGGCCCTTTGATCTGAGGAAATTGCAGAGTGGCCTCATTGCCAGCCCTTCTACATAATTATTTTTAAATTCCCTTAATACTTCATTTGAGGGGTAAGTGCCTGGGGCCAGGCCAGGGCCGAAAGGTCAGATGACAACTTCTGTGACCAGAGGGAAGGATCAGGACAGGAAGGGGATGCTTGGCCCCCAGCTAGAGAGACAGCCCGAGAGAACAGAGAGGATGAGAGGGATGGGGATCCTGCAGAGAACCTAGACACTTAGTGCACCCCTATAAATGTTCACAGGAAAGAAAAGAGGGAGTGGGGGAGGTGTGAGGACTTCATGAAGTGATTCTGAAGCTCTCATGAAAGAATGACTCTCAAGGGTTAGGAAAATTGCTTAAAATAGGATAATTAGAATGGACTTGACCCATCATATGTTAGAGGGTTTTATAAAACTAGCATAATTGAAGTTGTATATTAATGACACAGAAGTAGACAGAATAATGAAAAAGAACAGAAAGGCTAAAAAATGGGTTCAAGTATGTATATATACACGTATGTATCCTATATGCATGATAAAGAGAGAATGCCAAAATTATAGAAATACAATGACTTACCAATGAATCATTCCATGTTAAATAGTTAAACATTTAGAGAAAGTGTAAAATCAGATTATTTTATTACATATACAAATTAAAATTAGGAGAAAATATAAGTAACGATTTATGTAGTCTTGGAAGGAAAAAGAACTAAGAATGCTATCGGACAGAGGAACCCAAAGTGATAATATTGATATATCTGACTACATGAGAAATACATAAAACTTTTCTACTGAAAAGTAAAACACAACGTAAAAGAAAAATGGTTATGTATTTGCAATGTACATAACAGATACATCAATAAGAAAATTATGAATATCCAAATAGGAAAATGGCATAAGAATGAGAAAAGGAAACCTAAGGAAGAAATACTAATGGCCAATAGTACTGATATGTGAGAAATGCATAATCTTAGTAGTAATTTTTAAACCTTAATGAAACAGTAATATGTATCCCAAAATCTATGAGATAGAGTTACAGCTATACTCAGAGGAAATAAGTAGCTTTGCTTTCATTATTAAAAATTAAAAAATAAAGAAAACGGACTGAAAATAGTTGAACTAAGTGTTCATTTTTTAAAACAAAATTTTAAAACAACAAAAAAATAAAGGAAGGACAAAACAAATAAATATAAAAGTGAAATTAATGAAATATAAAACAAACAACAATAATAGAAATAAGTTGGGCATGGTGGCTCAGACCTGTAATCCCAGCACTTTGGGAGGCTGACGGGGGAGGATCACTTGAGGTCAGGAGTTCAAGACCAGCCTGGGCAACACAGGGAGATCCCATTTCTACCAAAAAAAAAAAAAAATTAAAAATTAGCCCGGTGTGGTGGTGTGCACCTGTAGTCCCAGATACTTGTGAGGCTGAGGCAGGAGGATCACTTGAGCCCAGGAAATCGAGGCTGCAGTGAGCCATGATTGCGCCACTGCACTTCAGACTGGAAGACAGAGCAAGACCCTGTGTCAAAACAACAACAACAAAACAATAATAGATATGACAAATTATCTCAGAAACTAGACTTTTTAAGAGTTGAATTAGACAAATACATGTTGATAAATCTGTATAAGAAGAAAAAAGCCAACATATAGAGTAGTAGCGATAAGAAAGGAGTAGAGATATGAAAAAGATAAAAAGAATTTTGAGATAACGTATTCACTTCCTTTTAGGCATTGATCAGAATTGAAAGCAGCAAGAACTCAGGGAATTTGGCATCCCTCCCCATCCTTCCCTTGCTTTTGCTCTGTGGCCTGGGGTCAGATTCTACACTCCTTGCCCTGAAGCTCCAGGTGGTTTATAGCTCCTGGCTAAGGAGGAGGAAAGTGACACTGCTTTTTATCTGACGTGGAATTTAGCTCACAACCTTGGTGCATTAGGCAAGCATGACCATATAACAGTGAGTGTGATGTTAAACCATCTCTCATCACCTTCCCCTCCTTCTCAGGCATGGTTGGGAGCTTCTACCTCTGGACTCCCCAGACCCTTTTCACATAGGGAATCCAAAATGTTCATGACCTTTTCTGATTCCTGCCCTTGGGGTGCTTGGGAACCAGACCCCATCAGTGTAGGAGAGATGACCACCCAGGAACTGCTTGCAGACAGCACAGGAAAGGGTCAGCACTGCTGGGCAAGGTGAGGTCTCCAGAGGATGCTCTCACTGGGGAAAAGGGTCTCATATGCAACTCGGCATATGGCTTCTGGTAGTACTTCTGTGATTGTCACGGCCATAAATTCTCATGGGGATAGGAAGCCGGACACATCAGGAGCTCTGGGCAGGGCTGGAGGGCTGGACAATGAGTCCTTTTCCCCACACCATCTGACATCCCTTGGTAATGACTGTGGGGTTAAATGGCTTTCAGGGTCTTTTCCAGGCTGTGTAGGAGATAGTTGATTAGCTGTCTGGCACAGATAAGGGGGAGGAGAGGGTCAGTATGTGTGCTAATGTTTGTCATCCTTGGCTTAAGAGGGCACTGCCCTGCAGGTCCAGAGGGAACCCAACAAGGGGGTTGCCCTGAGCTTCATCATGCGCCCAGTGAAGGCACCTTCTGGGACTTCTGCAAGAATACTGTGCTTCCACCAGTTGGCTTCCCAGGAAGCCCGAGAACAAGAAACAAGGACAGTGTTGAAGCTGGTGGAACAACAATGTCATTTCCATTTGAGACCCCCTAGGAGATCCCCACCATCCCTCTGTGCACCGGACCCTCTGCTGGTGGCCTAATGGGTCCCAGGCAGAGTCCCTAAAGTGTCCTGAGTTACAGGTTCCCAGCCTGAACCCCTTTGTCCTTTTGAAATGATGTGGGGTCATCACAGGAAAATCACAAGCAAATACTTAGTAGTGTTCTCCAAAAGAACCTGATTCAGAGAAAAGTCCAGATTCTTTCCCTACTGATGCTGACGAAAGAAAAAAGTGACTGCATTTGAGAGAGATACCCAAAAAGTCCACAAAGGGAACCCAGAGAGGAACCCACAAATCCAGCCCAGACAGGGCTCAGGCAAGAGCAGCAGCAAAGTCCTGTCTTGAGGGGATTCTGAAATTGCTTTGGACACGGACCTGTGGAGGGGCAGGCAAGGAGAGTGTGGGGGTGGCCTGTGGGTCCTGCCCTAAAGAGATCACATTCTAGGCTTGGAAAGGAGACAGATGCATAGACAAGGAGCAGACCATCCCGCCAGTCTCTGGGGCTTGCTGTGCACTGAGGGCTGTCGGGATCCAGCATGCTGAAGACCTGCGGTCACGCAGTAGGAGCGTGCGTCTGGCCCGACCCTGCAGGGTGGGAACACAACCCAAGTGAGCAAAGCAACCAGGACAATCATGGAGAGGAGGAAAGCAGGAGCATCTGAAGTTGCAGACAAGGTGCTCATGTGATCCCACCAGTCACCTGGCTGGGCTTGAGTCTCTCTGGATTTGCTGGCCTTGTCTTGGAGGCAACCAGCAGGGGACAGCACGAGGCCACAGTACCGGCTGCACATGGCCACTGCTGCTGGGGCCAGGGATACTCAATTATCAGAGAATGGAGGCTGTGCCCATAACCATATTCCAAATGAGTTTTGCTGTTTCTCTCTTGGATCCAGCTTAGAGCTGAGTTAAGCTCCAGAGAAGGGAATTGGGTCACCCATCTTGGTGGAGGACTCAGATTCATTCATTTATTATTCATCACTTATTCACTCAACAGTTATTGATTAAGTGTGTATGTGGTTCCCAGCCCTTTTCAAGGCACTGGGACTGCAGAGGTGAGTGATACGGTCTTGTACTAATCACAACAGTAGGGACGAATGTTGGCACGGCCTTTATTGCAGGCCAGTGCTGTCTTAATCGCCTTACTTACATCAGTTCATCGATTCCTTCAACAACCCTCTGAGGTGGACACTGTCATGATCCCAATTTTACCAAGAAGGGAACTAACACACAGAGAGTGTATTATGTGACTTGCCCAGGGTCACACAGGTGCAAACTGGTAGAACCAGGATTTGAATCCAGGCAGTCTGACTCCAGAATCCTCACTCTTTTTTTTTTTTTTTTTTTTGAGACAGAGTCTCATTCCATTGCCCCAACTGGGGCACAGTGGCACGATCTCTGCTTACTGAAACCTGTGCTTCCTGGGCTCAAGTAATCCTCTTGCTTCAGCCTCCTGAGTAGGTGGGGTTACAGGCATGCGCCACCATGCCCGCCTAATTTTTTGTATTTTTAGTAGAGGTGGGGTTTGGCCATGTTGCCCAGGCTGGTCTCGAAATCCTGAGCTCAGATGATCTGCCCACCTCGGCCTCCCAAAGTGCTGGGGTTACAGGCGTGAGCCACTGACCCTGGCTAGATTCCTTATTCTTAACGACTTTGCAACACTGACATAACTTGAGCAGATGGCCAAGATGACGTCAGATAACCATAATTCTTAGAAGAAAATAAAAAGGAGTGCTGTAATGGTGACTGGGGTTGGAGCAACCTTAGCTTCAGTGGTCAGGCAGGGACTTGGGTGGCGGGGGGAATGGTGACATACAATCTAAGACCTGGCAGGGGAAGAGGATCATATTAGTGCTCAATCTCTGTGGACCCCCCCGGTGTGCTAGAACACAGCTTATGACCTCTTACGGAGGACCTTTTGTCTATGATCAAGCACCCCAACTCACCCAGAGTCTCTGGAGTCAGCCCGAGCCAATGTTCTTCAGTGGGGAGTATGCAGATATGGACCTGGAGACAGGCTCGGGGAGGTAGGGGCTGAGCCCCCCAGTGGCAGAATGCTGAGAACCTCAAGCACTGGGCCTGCTGGTTTCCATACAGGCACTCAACACACACTCACACATGCACAACAATACCCACAAACAGCCCCAAGCCCATGTGTACACAATTCCCCCCCTCAAGGTCTCATGCATCCAGTGCCTCATGTGCTCTGAAGCTCCTCAGAGCTGTCCAAACCCCAGACCCCCTCCCTAAAGTCACAGGAAGCAGTGAGACCCTGGAAATAGGAAGATTTGGGTCTGCAGTTGGTTTTCACTACTGGGGCGCTGGTCCGTTGAGGGAGATCGTTTGGGGTCTGACACTATAGAGTTAAACAGCACCCCCTTATAGGGGGTGCTATAAGGAATGGGAAATGGGAAAATGCTGGCTTCTAGGCTCCAGGGTCACCCTGTATGGTGAGAGGCAGGCAGAAAGCCACTGTGATATCTGTATTTCTTGGGGCAGTGGTTTCAAAACTGGCCAGACATCTGGAACACCTGAGAAACCCATGAAGATGACAGATTTCTAAGGTTTTCACTCACTGGGTCCAGAATGATGCCAAGAGCCTATGATTTTGTCAAGCATGCCAGTCAATTCTGCTGGTCACTACTACTTAGAAGAGATGTGCAAGGTGGCACAAGCACAAGTCAGGGTAGGGCAGGCTGGGCTGTGGGTTGGCAATGGCTAGCCTTGCCCAAGGCATTTGCTTGGTTAATGAATGGCTGCTTGCACCCCACTTCTTTGAAACATGCACTTGTGTTTCCTGGACAAACCACAGGTTCATAGTTGGGGACACTGTCTACTCCCCACACAGTGGCCACCAGGGTTGTGAGCACCCTTTCCCAGATGGCCCACTGCCCTGATCTCCTCCCCTCTTCCCAGCAGCACATCAGCCACTCAGGGTTACCAGGACAACATGGCTTTACAAAATCCACTTCCCGGCACCTCCAGCCCAGGCCCTCTGATAACATCCAATCCCTTTTCAGTTAATGGAAAAACCCTGAGCTTTGGCAGGCTCAAAAGCACAGATCAGTTACATAATGACAAGCAAACAGCCTTCTAGGTCAGAGGCTCTGCTGTGACACAGAGGGCAAGTCCAGGGACTGACTGTGACCCCTGGCACTGGTCCCTCTCTGACAGCCACAGAGAAGGGAGGCTGGCTGGCACCAGCAGGAAGAAGATTTGACAGATGTGAACACTGGGCCCTCAGCTGGTACCCCAAGCCCCTATCTTCTGGCTTGGACATGGCTAAAGTGAAGCAGCAGAGCTGTAGGACTCTGAGGAAACAGTGTCCTGCAGGCACAAGGCCCTACAATTCCAGGATTCAGACCCAGGCAGGAGCCTGGGCCTCGAGTGTCACAGGCTTTGGTAGCCTCCTTCATTCAAACACAGGAGGGAAATTGTGATTATACTTGCTGTGCCTCTACTTCTGTAGACATAATTTAAATCCGAAGTTCCCATCTTGAGGCCAAGGTATATTTGTCATTCTAATTTACCCAGACTCTTCTGTAGAATTCAGAAATAGCTGATAAATATTTATCCCACAATACTTTGGACAGAATTGCCAGGCAACAAAAACTGAAAACAGGGCCGGGCACAGTGGCTCATACCTGTAATCCTAACACTTTGGGAGGCCAAGGTGGGGGGATCTCCTGGGCTCAGGAGTTCGAGACCAGCCTGGACAACATGGTGAAACCTCATCTCTACAAAATACTAAAAACTAGCTGGGCATGATGGTGCATGCCTGTAATCCCAGCTCCTCAGGAGGCTGAGGTGGGAGGATCGTTTGAGTCCAGGAAGTCAAGGTTGCGGTGAGCTGTGATCATGCGACAGCACTTCAACCTGGGTGACGGAGTAAGATCCTGTCTTGAAACAAAACAAAACAAAAAACAACACACACACACACACACACACACACACACACACACACAATACAACTGAAAACAGTTCTCAGATCCTGCTGCTTTGCTCCTGAATTGGCTCCTACAGTCTGGGTTTGTGTGTGACAATTGATTCATTAAGTTTTAGAAGAAAGAAGTCTTTAGTACCTATTTATAGACAGGGAAATTGAGGCCCAGGAAACTGACATGCTGCTCAGTACATTAGTCACAGAGCTAACCTGAAATCCCTGTCTCCTGTTCCCAAAATCTGAACTTCCCACCCGCCAAGCCGTCTGTCCTTCAGTCCTAACATAGTGCACAGAGACCCGGGCCGTATTCTTCCCTGGGCATGGCCCAGAGCCCGAGCCCAGGCTGCACAGAGTTCTGAACACCAGCTTCCCTTCCAGGAGTGCTCTGAGCATGGCCTTCAGGTTTTTACTCCACGCAAGAGGCAGCAAAAGAAGACTGCAGCTAGGAGATGTCTTTCAACTCCGTGGTCCAAAAACCAACGTGAGAAATGAATGGCAGAGACATCTACTCCATTAGAACAAACGGCAGGGCTCAAGAGGTTGCTCACAGCCATCCCCACTCCTGCAATCTCAGGGGAATGAGCTGCCTGGGGCCCCTCAGGCCTGTCTGTGGAGTGCGTGGCTTCATTGGGTTCCCTGTGCAAGAGATATCAACCATTGTCTATTCCTTAGTAAAGGAAGCTGTCTGTCCTCAGTCCTTCAGACAGAGAAAGAGGGAGCGAGAAGGGAAGGAGAGAAGTAGGGAAGGGAGAAAGGGAGGAAGAAAGGAAGGGAGGAAGGGAGGGAGAAAGGAAGGGAGGAAGGAAGGGAAGGAGGGAGGGAGGAAGGAAGAAAGGGAAGGAGGAAGGAAGGATGGGTAGGAGGGAGGGAGACTGTTTGGAGGGTCATCTTAAATCCAAAATGTTCCTCTTGTCCCAGGTCCTGGAAGGCCTGGATGAACTGAAGTTTCTGTCTTTGGACTTTCATGAGAATCCTGTATCTTTTTTAAAAATTGTTTTTCTTGGCATCTTTCTTACAGAAAAAGAAACCTGTATCTTCAGATTAACTCCGCCTTCTCCCCAGCTAACACACATCAGGCTTCCATTGCTTGCAGATAAAAACTGAGAAATGAATACAGACAGGCAGTCTGTCTCAATTCCAGACTGAAGGAAGAATAACGTGGCTGCAGATACATTTAGAGAAAGGAGCTCGAAAGAGATGGTCAGGTGCTGGATCAGGGAGAGAACAAAGCCTGACCCATCCGGAAGCACTGACCATGGCAATCTTCCTTACTATCAAATAGAAATAGGAACCTTCATGCCCTGCCAGGTGAGCCGAGAGAAGAGAGAATCAGCAAGGAACCTCAAAGTGCCAGGGGGCAGGAGAGGAGGCTTATGAGCTGGGGAGGAGGACAGAGCATTGGTGGCATAAAAAGCTCTTAGAGCAGGAACATGAGGCTGTAGTGATAGAGAGAGAGAGAGGAGGAAAAGAGCCCCGTAGAAGGAACTAAGAGAAGTAGTCTGAAAGGAGGATGGAAGAATTGGAGCTTGCCCTGCAAGATTTTTTGCATTTCCCTGACTGAGGGGCAATCATTGCATGCTGGAAAACCACCCCTGTGGAGTACATAACTGCATGTTTTACAGTTTCATGGCTGAAGATATTGTCCTTTATGCCCAGTGTGGAAAAGGAGGTATTCATCTCAGCACTGACCATGACAACCCTCCTTAGCATAACATAGGAAGAACGATATAACCATCACCGGCCAGTTTTCTCATTTTCATCTTGGCTGTGAGAACATTCAGGTGTAACATTAATGCTTGGTTCTGGTCATTCTTTTGTTCTGGGTCACTGTATATGTGTGTCTTTTCTCCCTCTAAAAAGTTTCTGGTCCTTCTTTTCTCTATTTGCCATAAACTGTGGCTTCATAAGTGCTTCTAAAGCTTAATCAATTTCCTGTTCCCTCGGTAAGCAGTCTGGATTGCACTGGAAGCAAGTAATTATTTTGCTCGACATCACAAAAATACTCCTCTCATTGACCCCAATTGTGTCAATATACCCTATATATTTGGAATTGAAAATTTAGTGATATGGCTGTCTATGTAGGCCAGAGGCCAAGGACACAGGTGCTTCCACCCTCACCCTGATGGTCCCAATGCCCTTGGCATGTCCCAGCCCTGCCCAGATAGTCCCACAGAAGAAGGACTCCTGGGAGAAAGCGTGCTTGACATTCAGTCCCTGGGTTCCTACCCCTGCGTCCCTGTGTAATTTTTTGATGCACCCATTTGACAAATATTCATCAAGCGCTTACCAACCATGAGGTGATTTTCCTGGTAGTTCAGATACAAAGAGAAGTAAAATAGAAAACTAAGATTAACTAAAACTGTTCACAGAGTTAAAGTGGCCCTTAGCCTATTTATGAAATATTTTCCCATCTCATTGTGTGATAATGGGCCCATTGACCTATAATGGGAAGAGGATGTTACAGGGAAAGGAGGGACTGCTGGGCAGGTGGGGGACTTGAGTAGGAGTTGGGGCTAAGACTCATGAGACTCAGGAGGTCTGCGGAGAAGGGCACACCCTGCGTGACAATTTGCCTCCTCACACGCAGCTGACACACCTCAACATCGAGTCAGCCTCCTAAAATGATGCAGGAGGAAAAGCTGTTCTTTGGCTTTAAGGTCACCCTAGTGACTAAAGGGTGGCATGGCTACGTGGGCATGATGAAAGGATTCCTAGGACTAACAACTGTTGCCCACGCAGGAGATTGCCAGGTGTTACAGTCAGGCAGTGAGAGGTTGTCTGGCGCAGCTCATGAACAACTAGAAACAATACCTGTGTCCTAGAGAGGTCTGGGCTTGCCATGGAAGGAGTTTAGGCATCCAGTAGTGGCGACTCTTGGAGAAAAGGAACAAGATCTCTCAGTGGCTGGAATCTACAGCCTACTCTGACCCAGGTGTGGCCCCACTGGGTCTTTCTAGCGGGCTTCAGTGTCTTCACCATGAAATGAGAGGGTCAGACGTGGCCCTTTCCAGGGTGGACATCGACCCAGCGCTGTGCTCCTAGTGGGATGGGGGTGTCCTTTGCCATGTGCTGAACCAGAACCCTTGTGCCCCACAGCCAGCCTCTTCTTCTGTTCTCACCCCACAATCAAATATATCCCCTTCATTTTCCTCCCATCCACATGAAGGAAGGACTCAACACAGGGCAGAAGAAAACCAGCATTGAATTCTCTTCCAAAGCAGCAGAGAGAGCAATAGGGAGCCAAGAAGGGGGTTGAGGAACGTGCCTCTTCAGGCAGGAAACTCACAGATGGCGATGAAGGAGAACGTGCAGGAGATGTCATTCCAGAGCCCATTGCTCAGGAGAATCACACAGTCCTCCCCTGAACCGTGGTCATTTGGCTCATCCTTCTTCCAGTTGCTGTAGGTCAGCCTCCCGCCCGTCACGTACATGAACTGGCCTTCGGTTGCCTCATCTGTGATGCCCAGGAAGGCAGTGTCTTTGGCCACATCCTGGATGGCCTTATTCTCCTCGGCATTCTTGGGGGCAGCCACCGTGGCCTGGAGCCCAGCACACAGAGCCTTCACTTCGGAGAAAGGCATCCGCTCACCGTTGGTCACGAAGAGCTTCTTCCCAGACATTTTCCCCAAGGAGAAGGCTTGCACTGAAACCACAAATGGTGAGTGAGGCTGACTGGGTTTGGAACCCAGCCCAGGACAGTAGGCAAGTAGTCTGAGTCGCCTGGGAAGTCAGATCTCTGAAAAATTGCCCTGTGCCCAGCAGCTCAGTCCAGAGCCTGGTCAGGAAGCAGACCTCAGCTGCAAAGCCTGGGAAGGGGCGTCCAGACCCCTGCAGACAGCCCAGGCTCCCCTGGGATATCCCACCTTGAAAAAGCATCTGCTAAAACCTGCCTTGGCACAGGTGCACATAGGGAGACAGTCTTGGGCCCCACTGCAGGCTTGGGCACCAGGATAAGGAAGAGGCAGGGACAGACATCAGAGTACAGTAGATAACAAGGAAGGAGCACAGACTTTGGAGAGGACAGACCTCCATTCAAACCCTCCCCTGCCACTTCCCAGCTGTGTGACCTGAAATGAGTCACCAACAAACACTTCCTGCACCTCGGTTTCCTCACCTGTCAATAAAGCAAGTTCAACAACCACAGCTGAGGTTGCTGAGAGGATTGAATGGAACCATCTTATGGGAAAATGCCACCCAGCACAGGCCCTGGTGTAGAACAAGTGTTCATGAATTAGTTCCCCTCCCACCTCCTCCAAACCTAGAGTGCGCTGAAGAAAAGAGTGAGAGCCAAGAACACGTTATGGGCAGAGAGAAAGCTCACGCTTCTTCATGTGGTCCAGTTCTGCTCTCAGGCTCTGCAGCTGTCTCTCTAAGTTGGCCAGCTTAGCCTCAGCAACTGCAAAGCAACAGGGAGAAGGTATTTATGGAGAAGACCTTAAGTTGGAGAGTGGAGCATTTTGAAAAAAACAAAGTGGCTTACTAAGAAGAACGCTTATTTGAGGAAAATAAGAAAGCAAAAGAAATAAAAGGGGGAAAATGACTACATTCCTGCTTCCCAGCTATACCTCTGCATCCCTTCACAACCTGGAACTTCAGGCCTGGACCCCTGTCTCCACATACAGCTTGCATATTGTCATATTGTAAGAATTCATAAGCAAATACTCAACTCATTACTCCTCTTTCTGAAAACATTTCTTTGTCATTCATTTTCATTTCTCATTCCAGATACACTTTTTAATACCTTTATTATTTTGACAGACTGGTAGACAAATATGAATAAGTAGGTTGTCATTGTTCTTTTGTTCTTATTGAATTTGCTCCATTTTTCTCTGAACTAAGTTGCTGTGATGTTCCCCTTCACCCAGGGTTCGAAAAAGGCAGAACGTTTTCATGCCACTCTTGTGACAATGGACATAAACCCAATCCCCTAAAGGGCCTGTTTCCTCCCTGGCACCCTGGAGGTGCACACTGGACTGTTTCCACTGAAGAAAAGCCAGGGCCCATCTGCTAAGGGGCCTGACGAGGGAATGGCCCTACATGGCTTGAACGTCTGCATCTGGGCACCTATGGGAGTCCCCTCAGGCCCCAAGTAAAGCTGAGAGGACTGGGGGCGCTGGGCCAGGATGCAAAGTTGTGCATCTTCCCATGAGGCAGCAGGAGAAGGGGACCTCCCAGCTGGCCCTCCAGCTCCTCAGGCCCGGGACCCCCAGGCCACAATGCTAAGGTATGCCCCTTACCTGAATTGTCCCCATGATCTCCTTTTTGTCCCCTTGGTCCTGGAATTCCAGGAGCCCCGGTGTTTCCTGGGGGCCCCGACTTCCCAGGAGGGCCCTGCAAACCTCTGAGCCCTTGACCTGTTGCAAGACAAAGGGAAGATGACCTAGTGACTGTCATTCTTTTTTTTTTTTCCAGAAAGCTCAATACTCCATTCATATTTACCCCCGGAACAGCCAGTGAGCTAGCGATGTAACCCAAAAAAAGAAAGACCCTCCTGCATCCCAGTGGAAGGCCTGCACCAAGCCCAGCTCCCCAAGCAGGTGGGACACCCTTTTCTGTAGGGACAACCACAAACCCCCAGTTCTTGTGTGGAAATATGGGATCCCGGACAGTCAGCAAGCAGCTTTGTTTTGGAGACAATGGTATTTTACAGGGATTGTTCTGGTGTAGCTTGAGTCCTGATGAAAGGGGAACCTTAAGCCAGGTGCAGTGGCTCACGCCTATAATCCCAGCACTTTGGGAGGCTGAGGTGGGTGGATCACGAGGTCAGGAGATCAAGACCATCCTGGCTAACACGGTGAAACCCCGTCTCTACTAAACATATATAAAAAATTAGCCCAGCGTGGTGGCGGGTGCCTGTAGTCCCAGCTACTCGGGAGGCTGAGGCAGGAGAATGGCGTGAACCCGGGAGGTGGAGGTTGCAGTGAGCGGAGATTGCGCCACCGCACTCCAGCCTGGACGACAGAGCGAGACTCCATCTCAAAACAACAACAAGAACAACAACAACAACAAAAGGGGAGCCTCCCCAAGTCTGTGCTTTAACCCTTGTGTGGCAGGCTCAAGCACAGATTTGCTTGAACACCTGCTGGAGGTGGAGATTTAGGAAGCCACAGAAACCTGTCCCAGACCTGGCTCTCCCTTTTCCCCCTTGGGTCCATCTCGCCCATCTCTGCCTGGGGTGCCATTGGTGACGGGGATGCCACAGGTAATCACGGAGCAGGTCTTCTGGGCATCCTCACAGGCTTTTGTTTCGGAGCAGGAAGCTGTCACCACAGACAGGAGAAGGACAGGGAATGACGGAAACAGGAACATGGTCCTTACCTTGAAGTGAAGAAAGTGAAGGAAGGGAATTTCATTCCATCTGATTTAAATAGCATTTGCTACCCACTGTGGTGTGCTGGACCCCGTGCTGGGCACAGTGGACACAGAGGGGACCATCACAACCCCTGGCTCTGAATGACTTTCAGGCTACTAGGGAGATGGGTGGGTAAAAAATGTGAGAGTTAGATCAGTGCCAAAACAAAGGCAGGTGCAAGATGAACACGAGCCCATTCTCCCTGGGGTCCCAGAGCTCCTGCCAGCACAAATCTTAACAGGTAGGCACCTCCTACTTGACAGCCCACAGGGTTCGAGGATTATCCATGAGCCCTGTGTCCAGTGTCCTGACAAAGGTGAAGAGAGCTCATTGCCTGTGTGAGCTTTGGCCCCTGGATTGCTCGGATTTCTTTCTAAAGTGCTAAAGGAGCCATGGTTTCCTTCTTCCTTTCCTATGGAAGGAAAGAGCTGTACTCAGACTGGGGCAGGAGACCTGAGGTCCCACAAGGTCCATCTCTTGGCTGGACTTGGTTGATGATATCCACTCTCTCACTTCCTATAAAACTTCTGATTGACATGGTGGGGCTCCAGCTGTCCTCAGAGCAGCCCCTGTTTCCCCAGCTGCTTCTTGACCATCTTGCATAATGTCTATTTTGTGACAGGCACTTGCTGTGGGATTGGGACCTAGAGTGCCCTGAGGCAGGATTCTGACCTTCAAAATGGGAACTTTTTTGGTGATTGATCCTGTGCAGATGAGACTTCTCTTGGTTTGAGATCTTCCACTGAGAGGCCATTTCACCACCAGGCTCTGAAATTTCTGCTCAGCCTGAGTCTGGAGGGATTCAGCTCCTGCTCCCCATCATGGAGGTTGCCCAGATGCCCCCCAAGCTCTGTGCCCCTACCCAGCCATCAGAGTCTCTTCGAGCCTTTGTCCAGGTTGGCCTGTCCTCCAGGACGCTTGGCAGCCGTGGGACCCCATGGGACTCTTCCTCTGCTCTGCTCCAGCCTCAAATCCCAATGTTCTGACTCTTGCTGCCCAACACTGCATCTGCCTTTGCTATCCCAGCCACAGTCCCTTAACCCTTCCCTTCCTCCAGGACACAGTGAGAGATGCCCAGTTGGAAGGGAACTTTTGTGGTCATGTCCTTCTCCAACTTTCCTCTTTCTATCATCTTTGTCTTTTTTAAAAAATCTCTCCTGTTGGTGCTGAATTGGCACTGGATGCCACAGTCAAGGCTTGTACCTGTCACTGGCGTGCACATACCACTTCTATTCTTCACTTTGGCAAAGACCACCCTTTAGTTTGCTGATGGCCAAGTGGATACAGGAAGCTCCCAGTTGCTTGGGCCAGAGAGAAAGAGAGGCCCCAGGTGGATCTGATGACCACCCCAAACCCCTACCTCACCAGGATTCAGTCAAGAAGCCAGTCTCTTGGCCCAGGCCCCTACTTCTTTCCTCCAGAAATGACTTACTAGGGCTTCCTCGGAGCCTGGAGTTAGTGGCAGGGAAGCTGGTCCTCCAGCCCAGGCCTCTGACAGGTGCCTCAGCGACGTCCAATCCAATCAGTGTGGTGACCAGGGACAGCGCTGGATTGGCCTTCAACCCCAGATTAATAATCAACCATCCCTAGAACTACTGTGTCCTGGGCAGCTCTCCAGGGCTGCTGGCAGGGTCTCTAGCACAGCACTGGGCAGCTCTCTACATTAGTGCCCTAACCACCGCCCCCCCCCCCCCCACTACCTCCTCGCAGGCATCCATCTCTATGACTCAGCGCCTCTGAGCTTCCAGAGTCACAGGTTCCCAGGGTAGTTTTCTTCAGATATTTATTTTCAGAAGAAGAATGCATAGATTTTCCACCAGACAAATGCATGCACACACACATACACACACATGCACACAAACACCCACATGTGTACACACCTTTGTATCAGTTGATTGAACTACTTCCATTTGTATTTTGTTTATTGTAGGGCTAGAGTGGAGAGACTAAACACCCCTAGCACTGAGTCACCTCCTTCCTCTCTTCTCATTTAGAATGTTTGTCAAATGTCTTCTTTGGGCATCTAGGTACACAGGGCCAGGCACAAAGGGAAGGGGTATTTGCAGCTGACTTCAATCCAAAGCCGAATGTGGGTGTTGGCGCTCGCTGCTCCCTCTGTCCAGATATCTTCTTGTATCTTTGCTTACTGGTGGCATATTGATTGACCACCAACCACCCCCCATCCCTGTAGAATGAGAAGCTCATGAGAACAGGGGTCTTGTTCCCTAGCTGTTGTTTCTCCACCGAGAAGAGTGCCTGGAAACAGAATCAATGCTCAATAAACACTTGTGGAACAAATGAATCCTCCAGCAGCGTGTCCTCAAATCAGCCCTCTTCTCTCTGACTGGAGCTACCATCTGTGCCCCCTTTACCAGTGACCTCACTTTTCTAGGGCAGGAGCTGTACTCAGTTCACATCTCTGTCCCCAGGGTGCAATCCAGGGCTGGGCACAGAGGAGGATTTGGTACAAGGATGAAGAGAGAGGCAGAGACTTAGACCATCTGTGCTCATCCAGGCCTGAATTTCCAGAAGTGTCCAGTTCTTGTTACCAGAGGCTGGTCAAGCCGTTCAGGTCCCAGATGTGAGCTTTAATGCTTGCCTTCCTCCAAACTCACACCCAGTCTTTGAAACGCTTCATGTCACCAAATAACTTCAGAGGTTTGTTTTTCCCAGGTGGGGAGTGAGGTGGGTCACTTCCCTGTGACTCTGCCTGGTGATGGGGATTTTGGTTTCTCAAGGGTCCTCACCCTGTGTACTCATGTCATCAGGCCCCATCCAGTGGCCCTCTGGTTCCCATTCAGGGGGCCTGCCACGCACCAAGGGGGGCCCCCAAGGTAAAGAAGATCACTCTCAGAGCTGGATTTCCTGATGCCATTGACACAATGTTGAAGGGCCCATAGGCCCAGAAGACAAAGGACTTTCAATTCACACAGAAAATAGGCAGATCTCCCAGGAAGGTGGGAAAGTGGAACTGACAGATTTGCATTGAGCCGGGATCCTAACTGTGCTGCAGACTTAGAGAAAGGGTGGTTCTGAGTAGACAGAGGGTAGGCAGGAGGTAAATACACCTAGGAGCAAAGAAACCTGAGAAAACCTGGATTCTGGAGGGGACGAGTTTCTCCCCCAAGGATGTATACCCATAGGTCTGTCCTCTCATAGACTCAGAGGTGAATTTATGCTGCTCTTATGACTATTACTGAATTTTGTTATTTATGTCAAGATGAAAAATTGTGTTTCCAGTGTCTCAGCGCAGCATGATCTCCTGCATTGTGGAGACATAAACTCAGTGGAGAACCACACCCACAGCCCAGGCACCTCAGTGGTGTCTCAGATGGAGGCCAGGCAGATTTGAGTTCATCATGGGACAATTATCAAATACAGTAGGGGATAAGCAGAGTGAGAGCTGATAAAAATGACAAGCCTCAGAAATAGCCCTCCAAGGAGTGTGGACCCTACATGACAGATAAATTAATATGCACTTCAAAAGAGGGTATAATGAAGGAATAAATGAGAATTATGTAATTAAATTAACAGACTAGAATTAAAAATACTATAGAGCTAATAAAATTGAATACTGGTTCTTTGTCAGAGACATAAACTTAGCAAATATGGTTGTGGTCATTTGGGTTGTTTCCGCCTTGTTGTAAAATTGCATCTCAGGCTCTTTGCCATAGGACTTCGTAAAGGCTCCCACTAGAGTGTGAGAAGTAAATACTCTAGTCCCTTTGCTGTTTGGTGTGGCCATGTGACCATGAGCTACAACGAAGCTTTACGTGTGCTTACAGGTTTGACATGGCTTTTGTGTTTCTTTCCCAATCATGGGTAGTGTATATCCTGGAAAGTTACATGGAACAGACATGAACTCATCTGAAAGTCTGGAGTCCAGCTGACTGCTGCTGAGTCCAGGCTCGCTCAGCTGAAACCAGCCAAAGCTCAACAAACTGGAAGATACAGAGCAGGAAATAAAAACGTTTATTGTTGCAAGGCCTCAGAGGGAGATTTACTATTGTGTTAGCTGACTGATACAATATCAATGATTAATAGAAAAGGTATAAGAAATTAACAAATCAGGAAGGAAAAGGGATTATTATACTAATATAGATAGTACTAACATTATAAAATTATACCATCTACAGTAGATTTTATAGCAATATATTAGAAAACTAGTTAAAATACATAATATTATAAGAAAGTTTATAATTGCTTACTTTGGCCCTAGAAGTGTTAGAATAATGAATATATTATTGTATCACATAAAATATTAAAATGGAAGTCAAAAATTATCAACCATTTCTCCATCAACAAAATGGTTTTAAGGTGAGTTGTAGCAAATCTTCAGAGAAGAGATAATTTCTCTGTTATAGAAATGGTTTGCGTCTACAGCTACTTAACTAACACAATTAGCCGAATATGTAACACAGAATGCATAAGGACAGAAAAAGAGAAAGGAACTCTCAGCCAACCTAATCTGTAAGTACAGATGCAAAAATACAATGTAAAAAATAGCTATTAAGACCAGCAATGTATTTATGGTTAATAGAAGTCTCTGGAATCTGATTTCCTACATTCATTAGCCCATGAATTAACTGCATAATATTTGGTAAATCACTTTGACCTCTATATGCCTCAATATTCTTATTTGTAAATTTGAAAGAATGATAGCATCTATAAAATAGGGTTAATGAGGATTACATGAGTTAATACTAGTGCCCGGTCCATAGTCTGTGTAATGAGTGTATCAAGCATCAGACCAAGCAGGGTATATCAGAGGAATGCAAGGATGGTTCAACATCAAAAAATAATGTAAATCACTAATTTAATAAAGAACAGGTTTCATTAAGAACCTAAATTTATATCTCTCAGATCTTGGAACTTGGAGTTCTTTTGTTCTCAAAACTAATATGTAGTCTCAAAACTCTTTTGTCATTGACAGGCATTTAGGTTGATTCCATGTCCTTGCTATTGTGAGTAGTGCTGCAACGAACATTCACATGCATGTGTCTTTATGGTAGAATGATTTGTATTCCTCTGGGTATATACCCAGTAATGAGATTGCTGAGTCAAATAGTATTTTTCATTCTTTTTTTTTTTTACATTTTGTAAGTATAATTCATAAATAAATACTTCATAATTTCTGGTTTGATCTCCCAGAAAGATACAATAATTCTAAATATGTATGTACTTACAAATATGGTCTCAAAACATATAAAGAAACAATTGACAGAATTATAAGAAAAAGCAGACAAATCCACAATCATGTGGAAGATTTTCATACAACTTTCTTATTAACTGATACATCAAGCTGACACAAAAATCAGTAGATGATAAAATATTGAATGATACACTAAAAAACCTGAATTACTTGACATACATGGAACACTGCACCCCAAAATTCAAGGGTAGATACTATTTTTATGAAACATTAATAAAAATTGAGCATATGCTGGGATATTAAAGCAAGTTTCAACAAATTTCAAAAAACGTTCCCTTACCACAGAACAATCATTCTGTATATCAATGGTAAAAGAATACTTTGAAAATCTCTATATATTTAAGAGGAAAATTAAGAAGTATGCTTCCAAATAACCTGTAGGCCAAAAAAAGCCATTCTAATAGAAATTAGAAAATACTGTAACTGAATAATCATGAATAATTAAGTATCAAAACACATAAGATCAACTAGAGCTGCACTTGGAGGAAAATTTACAGCCTTTCTACATTTTAGAAAAGAAGAATGCTGAAAATCATTAATCTAATACCCATTTTAAAATGTTAGAAAAATAAGGCAAGTTAAGCCCAAAGAAAACAGAAGAAAATAATGAAGAGCATGCAGCCATAAAAAATAACCAAATCATGTCCTTAGCAGCAACATGGATGTAGCTGGAGGCCATTATCCTAAGCAAATTAAGGCAGAGATAGAAAACCAAATACTGCATGTTCTCACCCAGAAATGGGAACTAAACACTGGACTCACATGGACAAGAAGATAGGAGCAATAAACACTGTGGATTCCAAAAGCGGGGAAGGAGGGAGGAATGCAAGGGCTGAAGAACCACCTATTGAGTATTATGTTTATTTCCTGGGTGATGGGATCACTAGGAGCCCCAACCTCAGCATCATGCAATATACCTGTGTAACAAACCTGCACATGTACTTCCTGAATCTGAATTAATAATAATAAGCAGAAATTAATGAAATAAAATAAAATGCAACAGAAGGGACAAACCCACAAGTTTGTTCTTAGAAAAGACCAAAAGAATGGATACGTTTTGATGAGATTGATAAAAAGGAAAAAAGAGAAGTCACAAATAACCAATATCAGGAATGATGAGGAGTCTAACACTACATATCCTATAGACTTAAAGATCATAAAATGATAATACAGATAACTTTATGCCAGTAAATTTGAAAATGTATAGGAACTGGATAAACTAGAAAAATGTCAATTCCAAAACTTACACAAGAAGATGTACAAAAATCTAAATAGTTTTCTATATAGATTTATAAATTCAATCTATAATTATGTCTTCATCAGTGAATTTTACAAATAATTTAAGAAATTGTTTTAATCTCACAAAAAATCCTCCAGAAAATAGAAAAAAATTTAAAAATTTTTATTTTTTGAAACCAAAATGATCTCAATACAAAAATGTGACAAGGAAAATACAAAGAAGGAATATCACAGGTCAGTCTCACTCATAATGCAAAAATCCTATGATGCACATAGATAAAAATTTCCTGAGCAAATTATTTGTTTTTTTGCATATATTTCTCAATTATACTTTAAGTTCTGGGGTACATGTGCAGATCATGCAGATTTGTTACATAGGTATACACGGGCCATTGTGGTTTGCTGCACCCATCAACTCATCATCTACATTAGGTATTTTTCCTGATGCTATCCCTCCCATAGCCCCCAACCCCTGACAGGTCCCAGTGTGTGATGTTCCCCTCCCTTTGTCCATGTGTTCTCATTGTTCAGCTCCAACTTATGAGTGAGAACATGCATTGTTTGGTTTTCTGTTCTTGTGTTAGCTTGCTGAGAATGATGGTTTCCAGCTTCATCCATGTCCCTGCAAGGGACAGGAACTTATCCTTTTTTATGGCTGCATAGTATTCCATGGTGCATATGTGCCACATTTCTAAATCCAGTCTATTATTGATGGTCATTTGGGTTGGTTCCAAGTCTTTGCTATTGTGAACAGTGCTGCAATAAACATATGTATACATGTGTCTTTATAGTAGAATGATTTATGTACATTTGAGTATGTACCCAGTAACGGGATTGCTGGGTCAAATGGTATTTCTGGTTCTAGATCCTTGAGGAATCACCACACTGTCTTCCACAATGGTTGAACTGATTTACACTCCCACCAACAGTGTAAAAGTTTTCCTATTTCTCCACATCCTCTCCAGCATCTCTTGTTTTCTGACTTTTAATGATCACCATTCTAACTGGTGTAAGATGGTATATCATCGTGGTTTTGATATGCATTTCTCTAATGACCAGTGATGATGAGCTTTTTTTCGTATGTTTTTTGGCTGCAGGAACTGCCACACTGTTTTTCACAATAGTTGAACTAATTTACACTCTAACCAACAGTGTATAAACATTTTCTTTCCTCTGCAACCTCACCAGCAATTGTTATTTTTTGACCTTTTAATAATAGCTGTTCCGACTGGTGTGAGATGTTATCTCATTGTGGTTTTGATTTATATTTTTAATAATAAGTGATATCAAGATTTTTTTGTATGCTTATTGGTTGCGTGTATGTCTTATTTTGAAAAGTGTCTGTTCATGTTCTTTGTTCAGTTTTTAATGCTTTTTTCTTGCTTAAGTTTTTATAGATGCTGAATATTAGACCTTTGTCACATGCATAGCTTGCAAATATTTTCTCCCATTCTGTATGTTGTTTGTTTACTCTGTTGATAGTTTCTTTTGCTGTGCAGAAGCTGTTAAGTTTAATTTGATCCCGTTTGTCAATTTTTGCTTTCATTGCGTTGCTTTTGCTGTGTTTGCCATGAAATCTTTGCCTGTTCCTATGTCCAGAATGATATTGCCTAGGTTGTCTTCCAGGGTTTTCATAGTTTTGGGTTTTACATTTGAGTCTTTAATCCATCTTGAGCTGATTTTTGTATGTGGTATAAAAAAGGGGTCCAGTTTCAATCTTCTGCATATGCCAGCACCATTTACTGAATAGGAAGTCTTTTCCTCATTGCTGGTTTGTTTTTGTCTTAGTTTTGTTGAGAATCAGATGGTTGTAGTAGTGCAGCCTTATTTCTGGGCTCTCTATTCCATTGCCTTGGTCTATGGGTCTGTTTTTGTACTAGTACCATGCTGTTTTGGTTACTGAAGCCCTGTGGTATAGGCTGAGGTTTGGGTAACGTGATGCTTCCAGCTTTGTTTGGTTCCAATGAATTTTAAAATAGTGTTTTACAGTTGTGTGAAGAATGTCATTGGTAGTTTGATGTGAATAGCATTAGATCTGTAAAATGCTTTGGGCAGTATGGCTATTTTAATGGTACTGATTCTTTCTACCCAGAGCAGGGATGTTTTTTCATTTGTTGGTGTCATTTGTGATTTATTTGAGCAGTGTTTTGTAATTCTCATTGTAGAGATCTTTCACTTCCTCGGTTAGCTGTATTGCTAGGTATTTTATTCTTTTTGTGGCAATTGTGAACGGGATCACATTCCTGATTTGACTTTTGGCTTGTCTTTTGTTGGTGTATCTAGGAATGCTAGGGATTTTTTATGTTGATTTTGTATCTTGAAATTTTGCTGAAGTTGTTTTCAGCTGAAGAAGCTTTTGGGCCAGGATTATAGGGTTTTCTAGACATAAAATTATATTACAAAGACTCAATGAAAAATTTCAATGAGTCTCTTCAAAAATTTATAGGTTCTCCCGGCCCCTATAAAAAGGGAATATAAACATATAAATGGCATAAAGAGATATACAAAATTTCTACTGTTTGTAAATAGAAACATATACTTATAAAATGTAACAGAATCAGTTATACTAGAAGTACTGTGGGGAAATGAGGTTCCAAAAAGATGGTAGGGTGTAAGATCAACAAATAACATATCAAGAGTTTTTCTTACAAACCAGCAATAATTAATTTAGAATATAATAAAATAGTATAGTAACAATAGAAAATTAAACCATAAAGTAAGTAAAAATAAATCTAAAAAGAAACGAAAAGATGGCTAATTAGAAGGAGCTATGGTTCTCAGCACTCACAGAGAGGAATGAAAAGGGCGAGTGAATACGGCACCTGAAATTGAAATATCCAGATAGTCACATTGGGACTGTTCAGGGAAATAAGTTGACCCACAGACAAGGAAGGAAAGCAGTGTGGGACAATGGCCCACCCAGGAGTGACACAGAGCCAAGGGAACCTCCACCCCCAGCCAAGGGAAGTGGTATGTGATTGTATGACCCCAGGAAACCACTGTTCTCCCACAGATCTTTGTAACCCACTGATCAGGAGATCTCTTCGTGAGCCCATGCCAGGTCTGACACACAGAGCTGTGTGCAGTCTTGGTAGAGCAGCTACTCTTGCACATACAGAGACCCAGGAGTTTTATATGCCATAGCTCCAGGATCTCCAACAAATGTGTCTGCAACTCAGAGGTACAAAGGTGGGAAGTCCACACATACCCCTAGGAAGGGGGCAAAATCCAGGGAGCCTGAGCAGCCTCATTCCATGGGCTCCACTTCCATGGTACCTGCAAGACAATACCCACTGGCTTGGAATTCCAGACAACCACCAGTAACAGGGTGGAGTCTGCCTGAGACAGAATGGAGCCCCGGGGAGGAGGGTTGACTCAGCCCTTTCAGTCTATGGGCTTTGGAGAGTCCAAACAGTCCAGACAAGAAAGAATCCCCCCAGTAGCACAACGTAGTAGCTTTGACAGATGGTGGCCATACTGCTTATTTTAGTGGGAGACCCGATCCATTTCTCCTCACTTGGCGGGACCTCCCAACCAGGCCCTCCAGCCACTCCCGTTAGCACATATTATGGACAGAGCTCTGATCTCTCCCTGGGACCATCTTCACTGGTGATACCTCCAGGTATGGGAAGAACTGAGGCAACTAGGATCTGGAGCAGCCTCCTAGCAAACCACAGCAACCCTATGGAAGGGTGGGCAGACTGTTAAAAGAAATACAAACAGACAGAAAACAACAACCACAACAAAGAAAAACAACAAAAACCCCATCCAAAGGTCAGCAACCTCAAAGATCAAAGGTAGGTAAGCCAACAAAGTTTAGAAAGAATCAATGCAGAAATGCTGAAAACTCAAAAAGCTGAAAACTCAAAAAGCCAGAGTGCCCCTTTTTCTCCAAATGACTGCAACACCTCCCAGCAAGGGCTCAGAACTGGGCTGAGGCTGAGATGTCTGAAATGACAGAAGTAGGCCTCAAAAGGTGGGTAATAACAAACTTTGCAGAGCTAAAGGAGCATGTTGCGATCCAATGCAAAGAAGCTAAGAATCTTGATAAAACCATATGGGAACTGACAGCCAAAACAGTCAATTTTGAGAGGAACATAACCAACCTGTTAGAGTTGAAAAATACACTGCGAGAACTTCACAGTGCAATTACAAGTATTAATAGCAGAATAGACCAAACAGAGGAAAGAATCTCAGAACTGGAAAACTTGCTTTCTGAATTAAGACAGGCAGACAAAAATAGAGACAAAAGAATGAAAAGAAATGAACAAAGCCTACAAGAAATATGGAATTATGTAAAGAGACTGAATCTATCACTGATTGGGGTACCTGAAAGTGATGGGGAAAATGGAACCACGTTGGAAAATGTGCTTCAGGATATCATCCAGGAGAAATTCCCCAACCTAGCAAGACAGGCTAATATTCAAATTAAGGAAATACAGAGAACCCCAGTAAGATACTCCATGAGAAGATCATTTCCAAGATATAATAATCAGATTCTCCAAGGTCATAATGAAAGAAAAAATGTTAAGAGCAGCCTGAGAGAAAGGCCAGGTCACCTGCAAAGGGAAGTCCATCAGACTAACTGTGAACCTCTTAGTGGAAACACTACAGGTCAGAAAAGATTGGGGGCCAACAGTCAACTTTCTTAAAAAAAAGAATTTCCAACCCAGAATTTCATATCTGGCCAAACTAAGCTTCATAAGCAAAGGAGAAATAAAATACTTTTCAGAAAAAAAAATGCTGAGGAAATTCATCATGACCAGACCTGCTTTGCAAGAGCTCCTGAAGGAAGCACCAAATATGGAAAGGAAAACTGTTATCAGCCACTGCAAAAACACACTGAAGTACACAGAGCAGAGACACTATGAAGCAACCACATAAACAAGTCTGCAAAATAAGCAGCTAGCATCATCATGACAGAATCAGATCCACACATATCAATACTATTCTTAAATGTAAATGGAATAAATGACCCCAATTAAAAGACACAGAATGGCAAGCTGGATAAAGAATTAACAGCAATCAGTATGTTGTCTTCAAGAGACCCATCTCACATGCAAAGACACACATAGGCTCAAGATAAAGGGATGGAGGAAAATTAACCAAGCAAATGAAAAACAGAAAAAAGCAGGGGCTGCAATCATAGTTTCTGACAAAACAGACTTTAAACCTGCAAAGATAAAAAAAGACAAAGAAGGGCCTTACATAGTGGTAAAGAGTTCAATTCAACAAGAAGAGATAACTATTCTAAATATATATGTGCCCAATACAGGAGCACTCAGATTCATAAAGCAAGCTCTTAGAGACATTCAAAGAAACTTAGACTCCCACACATAATAGTGGGAGACTTTAACACCCCATTGACAATATTACATAGATCATTGAGACAGAAAATTAACAAAGATATTCAGGATCTGAACTCAGCTCTGGATGAAGTGGACCTGTAAGATGTCTACAGAACTCTCCACCCCCAACCAACAGAATATACATTCTTCTCATTGACACATCATACTCACTCTAAAATTGATCACATAATTGGAAGTAAAACACTCCTCAACAAATGAAAAAGAACTGACATAATAACAAACAATCTCTCAGACAATAATACAATCAAATTAGAACTCGAGATGAAGAAATTCACTCAAAACCACACAACTACATAGAAATTGAAAAACTTGCTCTTGTATGACTCTTGGATAAATAATGAGATTAAGGCAGACATCAAGAACTTCTTTGAAACTAATGAAAACAAAGATACAATGTACCAGAATCCCTGGGACACAGCTAAAGCAGTGTTAAGAGGGAAATTTATAGCATTAAATGCCCACATTAAAAAACTAGAAAGTTAACAACTTAACATCACAACTAAAAGAACTAGAGAACTAAGAGCAAATAAACCCCAAAGCTAGCAGAAGACAAGAAATGACCAAGATCAGAGCAGAACCGAAGGACATAGAGACACGAAAAACCTTAAAAATATAAACAAATCCAGGAGGTGGATTTTTGAAAAAATTTATAAAATAGATCACTAGCTAGACTGATAAAGAAGAAAAGAGAAGATTCAAATAGACAAAATCAGAAATGATAAGGGGGATATCACCACTGACCCCACAGAAATACAAACAACCATCAGAGATCTATGCACCTCTATGCATATAAACTAGAAAATCTAGAAGAAATGGATAAATACGTCCTGAACATATATGCCCTCCCAAGAGTGAACTAGGAAGAAAGGGAGTCCCTGAATAGACCAATAATGAGTTCTGAAGTTGAGGCAGTAATAAATAGCCTGCCAACCAAAAAAAATCCCAGGACCAGAAGGAGTCACAGCTTAATTCTACCAGAAGTACAAAGAAGAGCTGGTACCATTCCTACTGAAACTATTCCAAAATATTGAAAGAAAGAACTCTTCTCTAACTCATTCTGTGAGGCCAGCATCATTTTGATACCAAAACCTGGCAGAGATACAACAAAAAAGAAAACTTCAGATCAATATTCTTGATGAACACTGATGCAAAAGTCCTTAACAAAATGCTGGCAAACTGAATCAAGCAACACATCAAAAAGCTTATCCACCACAATCAAGTAAACTTCATCCCTAGGATGCAAGGTTGGTTCCACATATGCAAATCAATAAAAGTGATTCATCACATAAACAAAACTGAAGACAAAAACCACATGATTATCTCAATAGATGCAAAAAAAAGCCTTTGATAAAATTCAACATCCCTTCATGTTAAAAACTCTCAGGAAACTAGGTATTGAAGGAACATACCTCAATATAATAAGAGCCATATATGATAAGCCCACAGCCAATATTATACTGAATGGGCAAAAGCTGGAAGCATTCCCCTTGAAAACCAGCAAAGACGAAGATGCCCTTTCTCACCACCCCTATTTGTGTATTGGAAGTTCTGGCAGGGCAATCAGGAAAGATAAATAAATAAAGAATATTCAAATAGGAAGAAAGGAAGTCAAACTATCTTTGTTTGCAGATGACATGATCCTGTATCTAGAAAACCCCATGGTCTCAGCCCAAAAACTTCTTGAGCTGATAAGCAACTTCAGCAAAGACTCAGGATACAAAATCAATGTGCAAAAATCACTAGCATTCCTATACACCAATGACAGGCAAGCTAAGAGCCAAATCATGAATGAACTGCCATTCACAATTGCCACAAAAAGAATAAAATACTTAGAATACAGCTGACAAGGGAAGTGAAGAATCTCTTCAAGGAGAACAACAAACCACTGCTCAAAGAAATAAGAGATGACACAAACAAATGGAAAAACATTCCATGCTGATGGATAGAAAGAATCAATATCATGAAAATGGTCATACTGCCCAAAGCAATTTATAGGTTCAATGCTATTCCCATTAAACTACCATTGACAAGCTTCACAAAATTAGAGAAAACTATTTTAAAACTCATATGGAACCAAGAAAGAGCATGAATAGCTAAGACAATCCTAAACAAAAAGAACAAAGCTGGAGGCATCATGCTACCTGACTTCAAACTATACTACAAGGCTATAGTAACCAAAACAGCATGGTATCAGTTCAAGACCAGACACATAGACCAATGGAACAAAATAGAGAACCCAGAAGTAAGACCACACACCTACAACTATCAGATCTTTGACAAACCTGATAAAAACAAGCAATGGGGAAAGGATTTCCTATTAATAAATGGTGCTGGGATAACTGGCCAGCCATATGCAGAAAATTGAAACTGGACCCCTTCCTTATGCCACATACAAAAATCAACTCAAGGTGGGTTAAAGACTTAAATGTAAAACCCAAAACTATAAAAACTCTAGAAGAAAACCTAGGTAAAACCATTCAAGACATAGGCACGGGGAAATATTTCATGATGAACACGCCAAAAGCAATTGTGATAAAAGCAAAAACTGACAAATAGGATCTAATTCAGCTAAAGAGCACAGCAAAAGAAACTATCGACAGAGTAAACAGGCAACTACAGAATGAGAGAAAATTTTTGCAAGCTATACATCTGGCAAAGGTCTAGTATCCAGCATCTACAAGGAACTAAAACAAATTTACAAGGAAAGAAACACATTAGAAAGTGGGCAAATGACATGAACAGACACTCCTCAAAAGAAGACATACATGTGTCCAACAATCATATAAAAAAAGCTCAATATCACTGATCATTGGAGAAATGCAAATCAAAACCACAATGAGCTACCATCTCACAACAGTCAGAATAGCTATTATTAAAAAGTAAAAAAATAACAGGTGTTGGTGAGATTGAAGAGAAAAGGGAATGCTTATACACTGTTGGGTAAAGTGTAAATTAGTTGAACCATTGTGAAAAATAGTGTGGCAATTCCTTAAAGAGCTAAAAATAGAACTACCATCTGACCCTGCAATCTCATAACTGGGTATATACCCAAAGGAATATAAATCATTCTACCATAAAGACACATGCATGCAAATGTTCATTGCAGCACTGCTCACAATAGCAAAGCCATGGAATCAACCTAAATGCCCATCAATGATAGATGTGGTACATATGCATTCTGGAATACCATGCAGCCATAAAAAGGAACAAGATGATGTCCTTTTGCAGGGACATAGATGGAGTTGGAAGCCATTATCCTCAGCAAACTAACACAGGAACAGAAAACTAAATACTTCATGTTCTCACTTAAAAGTGGGAGCTGAATGATGAGAACACATGAACACATGGGGGAGAACAACACACACTGGGGCCTGTTGGAGGTGGGGAGTGGGAGGAGGGAGAGTCTCAGGAAGAACAGCTAGCGGATGCTGAGCTAGGTGATGAGATGATTTGTGCAGGTAATCACGATGGCACACGTTTAACTGTGTAACAAACCTGCACATCCTGCATATGTACCCCTGAACTTAAAATAAAAGTTGGAAATTAAAAAAAAAGAAATGAGAAGATACCAATTTTCAGAGGCCTAAAGTATTTATCTATAAAATTGGGAATACAGACTGTCCTGGATTTGCAATTGCTCGACTTAAAATTTCTCCACTTTACAATGACTTCAAAGCAATGCAAATCCAGTAGAAGCCATACATCAAGTACACATATAACTGAATTATTCATTCAGTTTCAGCCCAGCATTCCATAAATTTCATGAGACAGTCAACACCTCATTATAAAATAGGCCTTGTGTTAGATGATTTTGCCCAACAGCATGCTAACATAAGTTTTCTGGGCATGTTTTAGTTACTCCAGGCTCAGCTATGATGTTTGGTAGGTAAGGTGTATTAAATGCATTTTCCACTTAATATATTTTCATCCTGCAAAGTGTTTATTGGGATGTCACCCGTCGTAAGTCGAGATACATCTGTACATGCTTCTACTTGTTTTTTTTCTTAATTTTGAAGAAGCCTCAACAATTTGTGTGCTGGGTCTTAGGCACATGTGGAATGGTGACCAGAATAAAAATTATCACTCATGAAAGACTGACAAATTGTTCCCCTCATTTTCATTGGTTTTCTGAGTGTTGATCCAGAGCTTCCTTCCACCAAAGAACAGTAATACATGCACTGAGGAAGAGTGTTCACAGGTGTTACGGGGGGAGAAGAGGGAGGTGGCACACATATGTAGCTGCCTCCTCAAGCAATTGGAGACATTGTCACATTCCTGTGTAGCCCTGGGTCATGGGACAGTGGTCCCATTCCGTGCAGACCTGAGACTAGGGTGGCTCAGTGAGGCCTGGGACTGAGCCCTGAGTGCCACCATCACTGCTGGGCTGCAGAAATCATTCAGGTGGCTGAGAAGGGGACAGAAGAAATGGTATCCTCACCCACAAATTGACCATGTGGATTCATGATGCCCATGTATTCTGAATGGTGTCTGTAGCTCCCCATCCCCCTGCACCATCTCAGGGAGGAGAGCAGGTCGCCCCTCCCATCAAACAAAGCACATCTTGAGATTGAATTTTCCAATCTTGAGGAAAGTGGGAGCTCAGAGCCAGAGTTCATTTGACTCACAAAAACACAGAAATGTGATGTTTCTTGGAACCAAAGCTATGGAAACTCATGTGAACACATTCATGATTTATTATGCTTAAATCATCTTTATTCAGCTCAGGAGTGGGGTGGCTGGAAGCATAAGCTTCAGGTACAGGAAGATGGGTTTGGATCCAGCCTCTGCCACTTGCTCTCTGGAACGATACTCAAAACATTTAACTCCTCCAAGCTTCAGTGTCCTTATAGAAAATGGAGTAAACAATACTGGTCCCGTGACATTGTGTGAAGATTGAATAGGACATAATAAGCTGTATTAGAAGTGCTTGTCAAGGCGATTGGAAAATGATAGCTGCTCAGTCAATAGCCTCTGTGTGTAGTAACAGTTCTGGTAGTAATTTTGGTAGCCAGGGGGATGGTAATAACTGTGATGGCAACAAGATTCTTATTCCCATTTCACAGATGAAGACATAGGCTCAGGGAAAAAAAAATCTTCAACTGTCACTGGGTACCTAGCCCACCCCACGACACATCCTAAGACCTGGCACACGATAATTTTAATGAAATATCTGGGTGAATGGATTAACGAAAGGAGAAAGCAGAGCCTGGGGTGTGGGGGGTGGTGTGAATGCCCACTGAAGGCTGAAGTTGGGTGCAGATTTGTTCATCAGTTGAAAGCTAATCTGGTCACATCTGGAGGTGGCTCTAGGTCACCCTAGAGGTCTAGACAGGCTGTCTTCAGGTCAGGGGGCTGAGTTGCCATCCAAAGACTCAAAGGAGTGAATCGTACACATCAGTCATGGGGTTGGCCTGGCCACCACCCTTCTGGAACACCACCTGGCCTTCTGACCTCATGGAGAGCCTGACCAGGCCTGCCCTGGAGACCTCAGAGTGCCAGAGAATCTCCACTGCGGCCTTGGCTCTGCACAGTCACGGCTTCCCTGAAGTCTGCTCTCTCTGTCATTATGCTTGGCCAGGACTGCTCATCCTGATGGCACTGGGCAGGAAGTGGGCTGCAGAGGGAGAGCAGAGGGGACCAGGAGGCAGGCACTCTGTGTGACGTCGGAGGGTCCTTCTACCCCAAAACCTCACTGCTGCCATCTGTAAGTGAAGGAACTGGACCAGATGGGGAATAAGGAGGGCTCCATCTCATGCCGAAGGCCAGGGCTAGGAGTGGCTGCCTGGGGTGCAGTGCTGGGAGGGTTTGCAAGGGAAGTGTCAAGGCTGGCCAGGGAAGAGTCAGGGCCCATTAGGGGAATGAAGTGGCTAAGGATGCCTTCAGCTCTAATAACCACAAGTGAATTCTATTGAAAGCGAGTTCCAGCATCTCACAGACCAAGTGGAGCCTCGGGATGGAGGCTGAAGGCCAGACAGGATCCTCCCTGTCCCGTGGCATAAATGCCTCTCAGAACTCACAGATGGTCAGTCGGTTGTACAGGCAATTCCTGTCATTCCACCGCCCGTCTGTGTACATCTCCACACACTGCTCGGTTCCCCGACCCGCGGGCTCCCCTGGGTACCAGTTGGTGTAGTTTACAGGGGTCCCATCTGAGTAGCGGAAGTCTCCAGGGCTTGGACCTTCAATCAGGCCCACATAGGCATACGTGTTGTACTTCTTCACGAAGCTTGCAATGGCTTCGTTTTCCTCTGGACTCCTTGGGATAGCAATGTGGCCGCCTGCTCTGGCACATGCCTCCTGAATGGCATCAAAAGTGGCAGACTGCCCATTGGTGGAGAAGACCTTCTCTCCTACTGCCAGTATGGACTCCTGTAGACTGAGGGCTGGGAGCAGAGGAGACTGGGTCAGGCCATTGACTGCTTTGTCTCTAAGCCACCTCCCTCACCTGGGCTTTCTGCTACTGGACTCTCCCCAGTCTCTCCATCTCTGCCTCTCTCTGTGTCTTCTCTTCCTCTTCCAATTGCAGTTTTCTAAATTCTCTTCTAGGCTTTCATCCATTTATTCATTCATCTATTTAACAATTACTTATTGCCAGAAACGGTGCCATTTCCTGGGATTCAGTGGAAAGCAAGACGGGCGGAGAACTTGCTTTCCTATGAAATGGGGAATGAAGTGTGTCGGGTTCTGCCTCCTCTGGGCCATTCAAAGACATCAGAAAAGCGAGCATCATTCCTTTCCCCAAGACCTGACATGTGCGAGCCTGTTTGTGATCTCTATGTTCTAGAAGCTGCTGCTGAGAATGAGGGGAATTTGTGGGAAACTCCTACCCTGTGAGGCCCAGGGGGTCCTCTTACCTCCCCTTGTCTGCAGGATTTGATGTCTGAAGTCGTGGAGTGTGGCTTGGAGCTCCTCATCTAGATGAGCTGGAAGCCCTGCGGAGAGCGCCCCACACAGAAGGAGGGGCAGGCCAGTGAAGACCCCCACTTGCTGCCACGGAGGCATTTTGCCATCTGCAATCCTGGAACTCTGCCCTTTCATTGCTGCTAGGCATCACCCAGGCCCCAGGCTCAGAGGGTCCACAAGACTCCAGTGTGTCTCCACACCCCCGGTCCCCTATTCTTTAGCAAAGCCTTGCCCCTGCTGAGACCCCTACCCCTTGTCCTCTTTCCTGCTCTGTCCCTCGAGTGGCTCTGTCTGCCCGCCTCTGTGGGGCAAGTCCCTCTCCCGCACCCTCCACCAAGGGCAAGCATGATGCTCTCTGCGCTGCCCTGATGGCCTTGCTTACCGCTCTGAGCTTCAAATTCCCGTCTGCCTGTGGGCTCCTGATCACACCATCTGCCTGGATGTCTGGTCCGCATTCACCCTTCAGACTGCCCCCAGCACTGCATCCCAGGACGCGCCTCCCTCACCTCCCAGCGCTGTCCCTCATCCCACACCTGACTCCGTGCCTCCCCATCGGCGGTCACGAGGCATGGAGGACTTCCCACACTTGCCCTTCCCTGAATTGTGACCACACTCCCCAGACACTTTGGCTTTCTCCCTCAAGTTCATATTCTCTTACTTAGGTTGAGCCAAATGCCCTTGGGGAAGCTGCAGGGTTTGTCTGATCCCCATCAGCCCTGTGTAACGGACTTCAGGGTTGCTGTGCCCGTGTTCCCACTGCCCACCTGCCCCACCCTGCTCACCTGGAGGGCCCCTCTCGCCAGGCTCCCCCTTCTCTCCACACTCTCCAGGGATACCAGGGGCTCCAGGCAGCCCATCATTCCCAGGAAGACATGGCATATCTCCAGGCGGACCCATGGGGCCTGCAGAGAAAAGAGACATGGATGTGTGGGATCCGTCACCCACAACTGATTGGAGCTAGTGAGACTCGACCCTCATTGTCACTGGGGCTGTCCCAGTTGTCACTCCATGGGCACTATGAGGACAGACTCTCCAGGATGCGCCATCCTAAGGGCCCCAGGAGCCCACCAGGTCCCACCCAGCTCACTATGGCCCACAGCCTAGGGGCCTAGACAGACGGGCCTTCTGAAAAGGGGTCTGTGTCCCTCAGCAGAGGGTGGGGTCTCCAGCACAGTACCTGGAGGGCCAGGGTCTCCTTTGACACCATCTCTCCCATCCCTGCCTGGCAGGCCATGGGATCCAGGAGTGCCGGGGATACCAGGGCTTCCAACACAAACGTCCTTCACTTCGCACGCAGCGCCAGAGGCTGCCATCAAGGTGAGAGTGAGGGCCAGAGGGCACAGCCACATGGCTCCGGCTCCAGCTGCTGCTCCTGCAGGAGGGATGGCTGTGAGCCCATCTGCCGCCTCTGCCAACATCTCCCCCACTGTGCTCTGTCAGGACTCAGGAAGCTGGGCAGAGCCCGAGAGGCAGGGCAGGCGAGACCAGAGTGCTGGGAAGACCCGAAGCACCCAGGAAAATTCCCAGCATCATCTGGCACCTGGCATGGTCTCCCGCTTCAGGCCTCCAGCTGGAGGTTGTGGGGTTTCCAGGCTGCTGAGGAGGAGGAAGAGTAAGGAACTCTGGGGAGCCCGGGGACCTGGACTCCACTGTAGTCTCCTTTCTGTCAGTGCCTCACTGTTACCCTGGGAAACTGGCTTCACTTCTCTGACTTCAGCCGAATCTTCCATGCTCTGCAGAAAAGCTGCCCTGTCCCTCCCAGTCTATTAGGAGCAAGGATGAGGTCACTCACTCACTGACTCACTCCATCTGTCCCTCATACGCTCAGTTACCTTCTTTTCAGGCTCTAAGAAATCAGCAACCTGAGAAAGAAAAGAGATGAATGGGGCCTGCAGCCTGGCCCCCTTCAAGGTGGTCATGATGGAGTCCCCTTTCTTTTTGGGGTCTGTTCTCTCACTGCCCCTCCTGTAGACCCTGCTGAACCCTGTAGAGATGGATCTGGCCAAAGAAGATAACAAACATGAGGATCTTTGCAGGTCATCTATGCTGACTGTGCTGTGAAACACCTCCCAGTAGGGGATGGGGAGTCACCCTTCTTCCCAGCCTGGGCCTTGGTCAGGCCTGTGGCTGCTGGCTGGTCCTGTCTGCCTGTGATCCTCAAGCTGGAGAACACCCAGGGGATGGGGCTAAACTCACCCACACACAGAGCCTCCAGTTGCCTGGGTCTCTGCCTCCAAGTCAGAAGGCAAGGTAGATAGCAGCGTTTATAGGTGTGGGGGCTGCCAGGCTTCCTCCCACCCCTGAGAGCCCTACCACAAAACCTGTGCTCCAGGCAGGAAATGGGCATGGTGTTTACACAGCACATTTCCCCAAGAGCACTCAGGCTAGAGGATCTCCAAGGACCCTTGAGGGGAGCACAGAACCTGCCGAAGAGGAACTCCAGGTCTGTAAGAAGAGAAATCCTCCCATGGCTGAGGTCACCCACCCTGTCCCTAGCAAGCTCCTTAGCAGTGAAAGCCGAAAGCCCTTACACAGGCACTAAGGAAGCCCCATTGGGTTCCTGGTTTAGATTCAGACAATGAAGAAGTCACTGTTCCAGCTGAGCGTGGTCAGGTTGATCCAGGCCAACCTGTCTGCCCTGTGACTTGGCTCAGCCCTGAGCCCCAAGCTCCCCTAGCCCATGTCCCTGGAGCTTGTAGCTGAATTGGTGGGCACATGGGCAGAATGACAGGCAAACATGCTTCAAGTTCTGCTTCCCTCTGCTCTGGCGGGTTCAGCTAGAGGAATCAGGGCAGCACCTGGAAAGTCATGGGAGATCTGCAGTTTCTGTCTTTCCGTCTTTGGCAGAACTATCTTTGGGTGATGTCTGGCAACCTGCAATGGTGATTATGCTAAGTGTCCCAGTGATATATGAAGTCCTAGTCCTGGTTCAAGCATCTGGATTAGGAGGGAATCTCCAACGGTGGAAGTGGTGACAATGGGAACCAAGACTGGAAAACCTCCCCTGGTTTATTTGGAATTGGTTTGATGAATCTCAAACCCTTGAGGAGTCTGGAGCTCTTCCGGGCAGCAGGAGATCAGCCAATGGATCCCACTCCTGGGAGCGGGAAGCTGGCCAGTGCAATTTGCAGCATGGACTCTTTCTGCTGCCCCAGTGCTGCCTGCTACAAGGTGAGATGAGTGCTGGGCCAGGTGTGGGATGGGGGAGCCAGGACAGAGCAGGGCAGGGGCAGATGGGGAGCAGCTCTAGCAACTCGGCTGTGGGGGGGGGCAGGGCTGTTTTGCAGGTGATGAGCAGGAACAGAGGCCAACTCGGATGTGCAGGGCCTTGTGGTTGGCAGGGCAGGGCGTGGCTTTAGGGAAAAGGCACACCTGAGTTTTGACCCAGAGCTGTCACTTTTTACCCATGTGGACTCGGTCAGGTTATGTAACATTTTGAGGCTCAGTTTCCTTTTTGTTTTTATTATCTTGAAACATCAAATTTACAGAATTGCAGGCATGGTACAAATATTTTTTCCTGAACCTATGAGAGGAGATTGTCAACATGAAACCCCAACACCCCAATACTTTAATGTGTTTCTCACGCAAAGACATTTTCGCATTATAACCATAATCAAGAAATTAACACTGATACAATAACTCCACATAGTCTTCAGGCCCTATGCAAAATGTACCCAATGCCCCAATAGTGTCCTTTATAGCAAAGGATCCATTTGTGAGCCATGTGCCGTATTCCTTTGTCACGCTTCTCCAGTGTCCTGAAACCCACAAAGTCCCTCTGTCTTCCCTTCATCTTCATGACCTGAACACAGTGTGAAGATCACAGGAGACTGACTGTGTAGAATGTCCCTCACTTTGTTTATTTTTTGGTTTGTTGCTGTTGTTCTTTTTTTTTTTTTTTTGATGTATTGGCTCACAATTAGATTCAGGTTCTGTAACTTTGGCAGAAATACCATAGACACCCGCTGTGCTCCTCCCATTCTACCGGGCAGCATGGGACTTTAGTTTGCCCCAAGACTGATGATGTTCGTGTTGATCATTGAATTAAGGTGGTGGGTGTCACGCTTCGCCACCATAAATACGTTCTTTTTCTGGTTTCAATCAGTGACTATGTTGTGAGGACACACTTTGGGACTATTGTAAAGATCCCATTCCTCATCACACTGTCTCTGTTGCCCATCAATTGCTTTGTAGCAATGTGGACTCGTGCATGAGGCCTACCACCCGCCGTCAGGGAGTGCCAAGCACTCACCTGCAGGCTGCAGGGGGCACTATGCGTGTTTGATGTTGAAACAGCTACAGTTTACCAGCACATGGCACCAGTGAATCTAAAAAATGTCGTTAAGAAGATGGTTCTCCTCCCAACACAAATTTGTCACTCTTAGCTCTAAGAATTGCTGTAGTTCCTGCTGAGTTCCGAGTGCCCATGCCAGGCCACTCAGCTGTGTCCATAGCCTCCTCCCCCTGCTTAGGCTTCACTGCCCCCGCTAGTCCGCTCTCCTTCAGTATCTTTCTCACTCTCCTCGGGGCCTCACCCTCCACGTTGGGCTTCCTCCCTCTGCAGGGACATCCTCTTCACATAGCCAGTCCTTGGGCGCCCATGCCAAGCCACCTCAGAGTCCACAGACTCATTGCACTTGGAATCCCGCTCCCTGTGGCAGGACTCCCGCCTCATCCAGTATGACTGAAACCAGGAAGATGATGCTTTCCCCATGTGGGCAAGGTAAGACTGAAGGTGATATGGACAGGAGACAGGGAAACACTGGGTAGAAGTGTGGTTCCCAGCAAAGGCCCCACCCACAAGCCTGAAGACCCATGGTCCTAAATGGGAACAGACATTTCTGTTTTTGTGAGCAAAAAGTTGCCTTTTGGCCCCCCACACTCCCTGTCCTGCACTCATATAAACCCTGAACCCCAGGCACCAGAGGCAGACCAGCAGCCAGCAGACAAGCAGACGTACAGCGAAATGATGTGGCAGAGAGAGAGAAAAAAAAGGAGGGACAGCTGAACACTGAGGAGAGTTCGACTGGGGCGATTGGAGAAGAGTCCAGCTACTGGGAGGCCCAACTCCAGGGGAAGCTCACCTTCCACTCCATTCCTCCTTCCAGTTCCCTATCCATCTCCCTGAGAGCCGCCTTCACCACTCAATAAAACCTTGCACTCATCTTCTGAGCCCATGTGTGATCTGATTCTTCTGGGATGCTGGGGGTGAGAACTCAGGTTACAGAAAGCTGTCACACTGGCCCCCTGCCTTTGTGATACAGCAGAGGGTCCACTAAGCTGATTAACACTCAAGATGTCTGTGGACGGGAAAGCTGAAAGAGCTTGTAACAGGGGGATTGCAGGCACCCACCCCTAGACACTACCACAGGGCCAAAGCCCAAAGCACTCACCCTGGCCTCTGTAACCTGCCCATCTGCATGCTCCCCTGGGGGTTTGAGCAGTGGGGTGACTGAACAGGCAAGCCATACCCCTATTGTGTGTCCTGCAAGAGGGATAAGGGAGCTCTTCCATTTCAGCTGGAGCCCTGTCTGGGATATTCATCGCGAGGGGGAGTACAGATGTGAAACTGTCAGATCTGTATCTTTTCCAGGGCCCTGCCACCTCTCTCTTTCCTGCTCTGTTTCCCTTCACAGGGGTCTGGTTGCCACATTGGACTGGAGTAAAACCCTCAGACAACCAAAGGCATTTTTGCTGGAAGGCCCCAAGACTGAACTCCATTGGCCAAGACCCACAGACTTCACTTGGTGTCTTTATTTCTTTCACAGTTTGAAATGGCTCTTATTTCTTCCTTTATAAAGTTAAGAGTTTTGCTACAGGCTGTGGCTATACTATTAAACAGAATGAGTGTTTGGCTTAGCCATCAAAGGTGCAAATCAGAACAATGTGGTTTTTGTTTTTTCTCGAATGCGCCAATGCCCACATCCCCTCTGACAGCCGCAGTTGCTCATGGTACACTGCCCCCCTTCTCATACTAGCTCCCCTCCTGGCTCGGGCACATAGGAATGTCCACAGCATGCAAAAGCCATGCCCAGTGGCCACAAGGGGTGGGAGAAACAGTGGCTCCTGCCAGGAGCCCTGCTGGAAAGGCCAGCCAGCACTTCTTGGCTGCCACGCTGATGGAACTTTCCCTCCTCTGGCCAAGGAGTTCAGCCCGGTTCGATCCTGGGGAAAGATACAATGATTAAAGCAAAAAATTTGCACTGAGCAAGGGGTTCTTCCCTGTTAAATACAGTAGGAAATTCTTCTTCAAAGGTTTAGCTTGCTTAAATTTTCTTGTCCTTTGCTCCTTGCTTTCAAGGCCAGACTTCCTTACTCTCTGTGTTCCCCTGGCCCTGGTAAACAACCTTCCCACCAGTCCTTATCTATAGAGTACACATTTAACATCTGCTACCCACTCTGTGAATTACTCCTCCCATCACAAAGGCTTCTCCTGCTGAAACTGATCTTCCTGCCTACCCACCAGGGTAACCACATTCCTGCACTTTTCAAGTTAACCAACCGGGTTCAGCTTAGATTGTGCAGTCCAACTCCAGCCAATGGAGGCACGGTACAGTTACAGGGACAAGCTGCGTTAAGAGACAATAAAAACCCCTTCTTTCCTTTGTTCTGGGTGCTCTCACCATTGCTCCACATGCGAGACACACCCTCCTGCAGAAGCAAATTTGCCTTGCTGAGAAAATTTGTGTTCGAGTGCTATTTCTTTAGCGGCATTGAAAATTTGTTTCTAACATTCCCCCAGTACCTTCCCCTCTCTCCCCTTACACTGTTTTTGGTTTTTGGTTTTTTTCTTTTCCTTTTCTAAGCAAGAGGGTTCCCCCTCCCAGCACTCTGCTGCTGAAAGGGAAAATAACAGAGGAGCAGGCCCCGCCGGATGATACCAGCACACTTGGCAGAGCTCATTTGAAACAATCTAAACAGATATGTGCAGCCTCTTGAAATACTTTCTAGTCCCACACTTGATTCCAAACTTCAGACTGAGGCCCTAGAAAGGAAAACCAGATCTGAGGGATCCAAAGCCAGGCATCAGGCACAATGTAAATGGGCAGGACCAATTCCTGCACACTAAATCCCCACCCATGGAAGGAGGCCATGCTTCATGGCATAAATGAGGCCCAGGGAACCCAAAGGTTGTTGACAGCAGGGGAAGATGGAGGCATAGGTGAAGGTAAATAATTCCTGTTATCTAGGCCTTTTCTGCTTCATGGGTGCATGCCACATTGGTAATCATGAGTGGCACCTGCCAAGGTCACCAGGGCTCAGGAACAAAAAGATGGAAGAGAAAGGAAGGACACTCACTTTATCCATCACACCCTGAGTTTTCACTGAAAGAAAGAAGGGAATGAGGGATGCCTCTACTCTCTGTCTTTCAGAATAGGTATCCATCTCTCTTCACCATCCCCAGCTTATACCCCTCTGGAGTGTATCCAGAACCAATGGGACTGCTTTGACCCTCTTAATCTGGAAGAAAAATGCCTCATAGCCCTCTACACAAAGGTTTGGCCAAATTATGAAGGACTGGGTGGGCCTCAGGAAGGAACCATACATTTCAATACTATCCAGCAGTCGGACTTTTTCTGTACACATGAGGATAGATGGTCTGAGGTCCCACATGTGTAGGCTTTCTATACCTTGCAAGGCAATCTAGACCTTTGCTGACAGTGTAGGATTGATCCAGTCCTCCTGTTTGCCATCTCAGGGAAGACTGCAAGGGGCAAGCCTAGGAAACTAAAGATAGGAATCCCAGAGGCACCCCAAGCAGAGAAGCCAGCCCCCCCAGCTATTCCCCTCTGGGTTCACCCCGACCTTCCTATTCAGCTTCAGCCTCTCACTTGCCCCTTCCTAAAATTCCTTACCCTACACAAGCCCCAACCTCACTCTTGCCCATTAAACCAATGTCTGATGAATTTGGGCCCAGTAAGGTCCAGGTCCCCTCCTCTCTACAGGACTTAAAGTGAATTAAGGGGGATTTTGGGAAGTTTTAAGATGACTCCAACAGATATATAGAGGCTTTCCAGAATTTCACCCAAATATTTGATCTCTCCTGGAGAGATGTTATGGTGCTTTTGAACCAGACCTTGACAGACATTGAGAAGCAGCCTGCTCTGCAAGCAGCAGAGAGATTTGGGGATGAGCTTAGTATCCCATATAGTGTCAGGGAAGGGGGCAAACATTATCCAACTGGAAGAGAAGCAGTGTCAATAGATTACCCTAAATGGGATCCCAATGACAAAAATGGAAGACTGGAAGAGGAGACACTTTCAGAGGTGCATAATGGTGGGCTTACATAAGACCAGGACCAAGTCTCTCAATTATATTAAATTATCCATGATTGACAAGGGATTCGATGAAAATCCCACTGCCTTTCTGAAAAGGCCAAGGGAGGCCTTATAGTAAAGCAGACCTCTCTATCCCCTGATTCAGTTGAGGGACAACTAATCCTAAAGGATAAATTTATTACTCAGGCAGCCCCTGATATCAGAAGGAAGCTACAAAGACAGGCCCTGGGACCTGTCAGTACTTTAGAGAACCTTCTGAAAGTACCCACTTGGTCTTTTATAATAGAGATAGGTAGGCACAAGAGAGAGAGGAAATACAGGAAAGAAACAGAGACTTTAATGGCCAACAGACAAGCCCACAAACCCCAGAATTCTCAGGGTGCACTTGTTGATTGCTACAGATGTGGCAAACCAGGGCATTTTAAGAAGAATTGCTCAGGCAGCATGAGGAAGCCACCTCAACCCTGTCCAATCTGCAATGGGGACCGTTGGAGGGTGGACTGTTCCTGGCATGCTGGTCACCAGGTCCAGAGCTAGTCTTCCAAATGGTCCAGCAGCAGGACTGACAGGTCCCAGGGCTCCTCTCCTGACTCCCGTGGTCCAGACCACCATTACCATCCAGGTGCCCTGGGTAATCATGGAAATTGAAGGGAGGAAAGTGGACCTCCTTTTGGACACTGGGGCTGGTCTCTCAGTTCTCTTGAATCCAGGCCCCCTCTCCTCTCTTAGAATGACTGTGAGGGACATCTCAGGAAGGTCTTTAACCCAATATTTTTTCCAACCCCTTAGCTGTAGCGGGGTTGTTCACCAAAGCTTTTCTAATTATGCCTGAAAGCCCAACTCCTCTGTTGGGTAGGGATATTCTGGCCCATATGGGGGCAATCATTCTGATGGCCCCTAGGGAAACTCTTTGTCTAATCCTACTAGAGGCCAATATTAACCCAGAAGTTTGGGCAACTCAAGAGAAGATTGGCAGAGCCACAACTACCATACCAGTCTGGTTCCATCTTAACGATCCCACCTCCTTTCCTAACCAGAAACAATATCCCCTGAAACTAGAGATTAGGAAAGGACTAGAAGTCATCATTGATAACTTGAAGATGGAGGGCCCACTCAAACCCTGCAATAGCTCTTGTAATACCCCAATATTGGGAGTACTAAAACCCAACTAGAAGTAGAGACTAGTTCAGGACCACCTCCTTATTAATGAGGCTGTGGTTCCAATACACCCAATGGTTCCCAATCTGTATACCCTGCTAGCTCAAATACCTGAGGGAACTAAATGGTTCCTGGACCTAAAGAATGCCTTCTTCTGCATACAATTATACCCCAACTCCCAGTATTTGTTTGCATTGAGGATCCAATGCAAACAAATTTGTTTGAGGATCCCTCTAACCAAACCACCCTGTTAACCTGGACAGTGTTACCTCAGGGATTCCAAGACAGCCCCCACTTGTTTGGGCAGGCATTATGGAGAGATCTCTCCAAGTTCCTTTATCCTCAAGTCAAAGTTTTGCAATACATGAATGACCTTCTTTTCTGCACTCCAAGTGAGGAAATCTCTCAGGAGGGAAGTAAGGCTCCTCTTAATTTTCTGGCTAACAGAGGATATAATGTTTCAAAATGTGAAGTTCAGCTCTGTCAGACTTCAGTGAAGTACCTAAGCCTGGTCTTGTCAGAGGGGACCAGGGCATTGGGCAAAGAAAGTATTAAATCTATCTCCTCCTTTCTCCTCCCCAAACACTCAATCAACTGAGGGGATTCTTACACATTACAGGATTCTGCAGACTATGGATATCTGGGTACAGTGAAATAGCACATCCCTTCTATCACCTAATAAAGGAGACTCAAGCAGCTGATACTCACTGCCTAATTTGGGAACTGGAGGTTAAAAGGCCTTTGACCAACTAAAACAAGCCTTGCTTAAGGCACCAGCCCTTAGTCCCCCCTATGGGAAAAACGTTTAATCTTTATATATCAGAAAGAAAGGGAATGGCACTGGGAGTCCTAACACAGGCCCAGGGTCCAGCCCAGTAGCCTGTGGGCTAACTGAGTAAAGAGCTAGATTTGGTAGCCAAAGGATGACTGGCCTGTCTCTGGTCAATTGCAGCAGTAGCCTTGCTGGTACCAGAGGCTACTAAGTTAACCATGGGTAATAACTTAACCATTTATACCCCACATAATGTGGCAGAAATACTTTCAAGGGGAGTCCCTAGCTAACAGGCAACCACCTCCTCAGGTATCAAGCTCTGTTATTAGAAGGATCTTCAGTCCAATTAAGAACCTGTCCCTCCCTAAATCCAGCTACCTTCCTCCCAGAGGAAGCTGGGGAACTTAACATGACTGTGAATAAATAGTAGTACAAACTTATGCGGCCAGAGGAGACCTCAAGAAAACCCCTTTAAAAATCCAGACTGGATTATTTTTATGGACAGATGTTCTTTTGTTGAAAAAGGAAATCATAAAGCAGGGTATGCAATAGTTACTCTGAACTATATTGTTGAGAGCACACCTCTCTCCTCTAGCACAAGTGCTCAACCGGTCAAACTAATCACCCTCATGAGAGGACTTGAATTAAGCAAAGGAAAAACAGTTAACATTTATACTGATTCTAAGTATCCTTTCCTAGTTCTCCTTACCCATGCCACTATCTGGAAAGAGAGGAACTTCCTCACAGCTAATGGGTATCATTAAATGCCATGAGGAAATTAATAGACTATTTTGCTCAGTTTTCCTCCCACGGGAAGTGGCAGTAATACATTGTAAAGGCCACCAAAGAGGGATAGATGAAATAGCTGAGAGAAACAGGCTGGCAGACTGAGCAGCTAAATCAGCAGCAAGCGAGCCCCAGGTCTCTGACCCACTTGAAGCCCCACTGATCTGGGAGGGCCCCATCAGAGAAATAAAACCTCAATACTCTCCTGTGGAAATAGAATGGGCCACCTCTTGGGATGGTATGCTTTATCTACCAGCTGGCAACCAATGAAAAGTTCTTAAAAGCCTTCTCCAGGCCTTCCACCTAGGTAAAGATAAAACCTATCAACTGGCTTAGATTGTTCTCAGATAAAAACCTGATATAAACAGTTAAACAGGTTGTTAATGTTTGCAAGGCCTGCCTTAAAAACAATCCCCTTAATTAACAGCATCTTCTCCAAGGCTACCTGGGGGAAGACTGGCAAATGGATTTCACCCATATGCCAAAGGCAAGGGGCATCCAGTACCTCCTAGTATGGATAGATACCTTCACTAACTGAGTAGAAGCATTTCCACGTCAGACAGAGAAAGCCTCTGAGGCTAGTACTAATCAATGAGATAATTCCTCACTTTGGACTCCCTAAGTACCTCCAGAGCAATAATGGCCCCTCATTCAAGGCAGCTGTCACCCAGGGGGTCTCAAAGGCACTAGGCATACAGTACCGTCTTCATTGTGTTTGGAGACCACAATCCTCAGGAAAGGTGGAAAAGACAAATGATATTATCAAAAGGCAACTGAAGAAACTGTCTCAGGAGACTCATCTCCCCTGGACTGCTCTTCTTTCCATAGTCCTGCTGTGTATCAGAAACACTTCTTCAAGGCTGGGTTTGAGTCCCTTTGAGACTATGTATGGATGGTCTTTTCTCACGAATGATTTCTTGCTAGACCAAGAAACCTCTGATTTAATTAAGCACAAACCTGTTTGGTCCATTTCCAACAGAAACTGAAACAACTGTTGAAGGCCCAGTCCCGTGAACCAGGCCCACCTCTATTCAACCCAGGGGACCTAGTACTGGTAGAGGTACTTCTTTACCTTTCTCCCTCAATATGCCCTGGTTGGGAGGGACCTTGCACTGTACTTCTTTCCACTCCTACAGCGGTGAAGGTCAAGGTCACCAGGATAGACTCTTGGATTCAGTATACAAGCTAAGGCCTGGGAAGCCAACAGAGTCACCTCTTTCAACCTAGAAGAGCACCCAAAATACCATTGTGAAGAGATCAGGAAATTCAAGCTAAAAATCACAAAAGATAAGTGTTAATTAACATTCCATGTATATTCTCTTTATAGTCTTGCCTATGCTTGCTGTTCCTACCTTTGTTCTGTTCTATACCATGGGGTACAATAGTGTTTTCAGGGTAATTAGTACATTTTGCTTCTTATTTCTGTGTCTTTGGCACTAGATTCTTTCCTTGTATAATACACACTTTTAACCCATGCCTATTTAACCTTATAAAACTTTTTTTTCCTCTCTCACTTAGAGGTCATCAAACTCAAGATGTTTAGGCAATCAGAGCCTCAGATGATGGCTCCCCTTAGCCAGGGACCCTTAGATAGACCTCTGGGAGGAATCTGACTGACATTTTCCCCAAAAGAACTCCCCCTGTCAGCAGGAAGTGGCTAAGACTGGTCATCGTCCATATTCTAATGGCAGTCAGATATGCCTCTTCAGAGGGGGAAATGATAGTGATGGGAGACAGTGAAACACTGGGTAGAAAAAGGGTGGTTCCCCAACAAAGGCCCCACCCTCAAGCCTGAAGACCCGTGGCCCTAAATGGGAAAAGACATTTCTGTTTTCATGACCAAAAAGTTGCCTTTTGGCCTGCCACAACCCCTATCCTGCAACCATATAAACCCTGAACCCCAGGGTCCAGAAGCAGACCAGCAGACAAGCAAATGGACAGTGGAACGATGTGGCAGAGAGAGACAGAGAGGAGAGAAGGAACATCTGAACACTGAGGGGAGTTTGCACAGAGGTGATCAGAGAAGATACCAGCTACTGGGTGGCCCGCCTCCAAGGGAAGATCACCTTCCCACTCCATTCCCCTTTCTGGCCCCCAGTCCATCTCACTGAGAGCCACCTCCACCACTCAATAAAATCTTGCACTCATCCTTCAAGCCCATATGTGATCTGATTCTTCCAGGATGCTGGGTGAAAGCTTGGGATGCAGAAAGCTGTCACACTGGCCCTCTGCCCTTATGATAAGGCAGAGGGTTCATAGGGCTGATTAACACTTAAGCCACCTGTGTATGCAAAGCTGAAAGAGCTTTGTAACACAAGTTACAGGCACCCATCCCTAGACACTACCGTGGGGCCGGACCACAGAGCACTCACCCCAGCCTCTGCACCTGACCATCTGCATGCTCCCACTAGGGGTTTGAGCAGTGGGGCAACCAAACAGGTGATCCACACCCCTGCCATGCATCCTGTGAGGGGGATCAGGGGACTCTCCTGTTTCAAAGGGGTGCAGAGTGGAGGCCATGCACATGCCCTAAGGACAGTGCATGGGCTTCTCTGCATATTTGAGGCCTCTCTCTTAGTGCTCACGGGACCCTTCCCCTGACCCCTTTTCCAGCTGCCCTGGGTGCTAGCAGTAGGAGGAGTCTGTTTGTGACTGCTGGTTCTTTCTGTCACTTTGGATCATCACAGCACTCTATGAGCTGTACAGAGAGTAAATCCCCATTCCATACTTCAGTCAACTGAGGCTGACAGGGATTAGATGGATTGCCAAAATTGTCTAGAAATCCTTTTTCCAGCTCAGTCCTCTGCTAGAACCTTCCCAGAGTCAGAGGAACATGCTTGTTCTACCTGTACCTGAAGACAAGGGAATGCACAAATTAATTTACTAATCATGGATATATTTCAAGATCACTTATAATGTCAGAATCTAAGGGACAGCTCAGTCACATGAAGGGGATGAAAGTTGAGGCTTTTCTTTCCTGAGGCTGCCAGTAAACTAAGCAAATATGTGTGTATGCATTATATACATATGTACACACACATATGTTGTGTGCTGTATATTTACACACATGTATATTACATTGATGCCTCTCTAATAATGCCATTTTATTCTTAAAAAGAATAACACAATAAATATCTTTCTGTTGCCTAGAAATAGCATCCAATTTGCCTTAAAAATCACATTACTTGTTTTTATTTCCATTTTTGCCAATGCAGCCCTGTCACCCTTCTTTCTCCCCTGAACATTTTGAACTTTCCAAACCCCAGAGAAACACATCACGCTTTACTGAGGTTTTGAGGGGAGGAAGAGAGGTTTTCCCATTCTGTACCTTGGAGGAACTGAAACTGGCAGGTAGTAGCAACTGTCTTCAAAGAAATAGGCTAAGGAACACACACGTGCAGACACACAAACACACATTCTCTTACTTTGCACCAATAAGATCATACTGCATATACTCTTCTACAATTAGTGTTTTCTTTTATATATCCCAGCCATCTTTTCAGATTGACACTTAGGGATATAATAGTAATTATAGTCTTTTCTTGGAGTTTGTTTGTTTTTACTTCTTTTTAATTTAAAAAATGTTATTTTTGACACAATTATTTTACATATGTATGGGCACAGTGGACTATTTTGACACATGTATGTAATGCGCAATGATGAAATCAAGGTAAGCAGCATATCCATCACCTCAAAAACTTATCATTGTTTTGTGTTGATAACATTCAAAATCCTCTCAAGTATACAATAATTTTTTGGTTGGCTATGGTCACCCTACAGTGCTAAAGAAGGCTACAACTCATTTCTCCTATCTAGCTGTAATGTTGTACCCATTGCCCCACCTTTCCCATTTCTCATTCCCCTTAATCTTCCCAGCCTCTAATATATTCTGTTCTACTGTTTGCTTACTGTTCTATGTTTACTTCTATGATATTAGCAAAGTTTTCTTAGCATCCACAAATGAGTGAGAACATGTTGTGTTTAATTTTCTTTTCCTGGCTGTATTTCACTTAACATAATGGTTCATCTATGTTGCCATGAATGGCAGAATTTTATTCTTTCCTATGGATGAACTGTATTCCATTGTGTTTAGTTACTACATTTTTTAAAAATCCATTCATTCACTGATGGACACTTAGGTTGATTCTATATCTTGGCTATTATGAATAGCTCTGCAATAAACACAGGAGAACAGATACCTCTTTAACATACTGGATTCCTTTTCTTTGAATACCCAGTAGTGGGGTTGCTAGGTCATATGATAGTTCTAGTTTTAGGTTTTCGAGAAGGCTTCATTTTGTTCTCCACAATGGCTGTAGTACTTTCCATTTCCACCAAAAGTGTATAAGAGTTCCCTTTTCTCTGCACCCGCACCGGTATTTATTCTTTTTTGTCTTATTGATAAAAGCCAGTCTACCTGGGGTGAGATAATTTATTTTTGTTTATAAACAGTTGTTTATAAAGGTCTTTAATGATGCTTTGTCTTTCTGTGATATCAGTTATATAATGTCTCCTTTCTTGTTTCTGATTTTTATATAGGTCTTCTCTTTTTTTCTTACTTTTCTAGCTAATGGTTTGTCAATTATGTTTATTTGTTCAAAAACCCAACTTTTCAGCAGGGCATGGTGGCTCATACATGTAATTTCAGCACTGAGGCTGAAGCAGAAGGATCACTTGAGGCCAGGAGTTTGAAACGAGCCTGGGAAATACAGCAAAAACTTGTCTTTGAAAAGCTAAAAAAAAAAAAATCTTAGCCTGGTGTGATGACACATGCCTGTAGTTCCAGCTACTCAGAAGACTGAGGCAAGAGGATCACTTGAGCACAGGAGTTGAAGGCTGCAGTTAGCCATGATCATGCTGAGAGGTGATAATGTGTTAGCAGCCCTCGCTGGCTCTCGCCACCTCCTCAGCCTCGGCGTCTGCTCTAACCGCGCTCCAGGAGCCTTTCAACCCACCGCTGCGCTGTGGGGGCCCCTCCCTGGGGCTGGCCAAGGGCAGAGCTGGCTCCCTCTGTTCTTGTGGAGGTGTGGAGGGAGAGGCACAGGCGGGAGCTGGGGCTGCGCGCCGCGCGTGCGGGCAGGCGCGGGGTCCGGGTGGGCATGGGCTGGGCTTGATGGAGGGACGAGCTCCCTCTGGGCTGCCAGTGTGCCCGGGCTAGGTGCCACAAAGTCCTGGGAAGAGTGCCAGTGAGAGGTGAAGCTGGCTGGGCTTCTGGGATGGGTAGGGGCTCCCAGAACTTCTCTGTCTAGCTAAAGGTTTGTAAACGCACTAGTCAGCACTCTGTGTCTAGCTAAAAGTTTGTAAATGCACCAATCAGCACTCTGTGTCTAGCTAAAGGTTTGTAAATGCACCAGTCAGCACTCTGTGTCTAGCTAAAGGTTTGTAAATGCACCAATCAGCGCTCTGTGTCTAGCTAATCTGGGGACTTGGAGAACTTTTGTGTCTAACTAAAGGATTATAAACTCACCAGTCAGCACTCTGCCAAAAGGGACCAATCAGCCGCTCTGTAAAACGGACGGATCAGCTCTCTGTAAAATGGACCAATCAGCAGGATGTGGGTGGGGCCAGATAAGGCAATACAAGCAGGCTGCCTGAGCCAGTAAGGGCAATTCAGGTCCCCTTCCACACTGTGGAAGCTTTGTTCTTTAGCTCTTCACAATAAATCTTGCTGCTGCTCACTCTTTGGGTCCGTGCGGCCTTTATGAGCTGTAACACTCACTGCAAAGGTCTGCAGCCTCACTCCTGAGGCCAGCGAGACTGCGAACCCACCTGAAGGAACCAACAACTCCAGACACTGCCTTTAAGAGCTGTACCACTCACCTCGGAGGTCTGCAGCTTCACTCCTGAAGTCAGTGAGACCACGAACCCACCAGAAGGAAGAAACTCTGGGCACATCTGAACATCTGAAGGAACAAACTCCGGACACACCATCTTTAAAAGCTGTAACACTCACCGTGAGGGTTCATGGCTTCATTCTTGAAGTCAGAGAGATCAAGAACCCACCAATTCCGGACACAATGCCACTGCACTCCATCCTGGGTGACAGAGCAAGATCTTGTCTCAAACAAACAAACAAAAAATTCCCCAACTTTTCATTTTGTTGGTATTTTGTGCTGCTTTTTTAGTCTACTTTTTGCTTATTTCTGCTTTTTTTTTTTTTTTTGAGACGGTCTCACTATGTTGCCCAGACTAGAGTACAATGGTGCGATCTTGGCTCACAGTAACCTCTGCTTACCGGATTCAAGCAATTCTCCTGCTTCAGCCTCCCGAGTAGCTGGGATTACAGGCGTCCACCACCACGTCCAGCTAATTTTTTTGTATTTTTAGTAGCTATGGGGTTTCAAAATGGTCAGACTGGTCTCAAACTCCTGACATCAGGTGATCCACTCACCTCTGCCTCCCAAAGTGCTGGGATTACAGGTGTGAGCAACTGCACCCAGCCTCTGCTCCAAATTTAAAAATTTCTCTCTTTCCACTAATTTGGGGTTTGGCTTTTTTCTTGCTTTTCTAGTTTCTTAAGATGAATTTTAGGTTTTTATCTGAAATCTTTCTACTTTTCTGATGTAGGCATGTAATGTTATAAATTTCCCTCTTACTACTGCTTTTTTTGTCTACCATAGGTTTTGGTATGTTGTGTTTCTATTTTCATTTGTTTCGAGAATTTTTAAAATTTCCTTCCTACGCCATTGTGGTCAGAAAAGGTTCTTGATATCATTTTAATATTTTTATTCATTGATACTTACTTTGTAGCCTAAAATGGTGTATCCTGGAGAATGTTCCATGTGCTAATAAGAAGAATGGGTATTCTGTAGCTGTCAGATGAAATGTTCTGCAAATGTCTATTAGGTCCATTTGGTCTGCAACACAGTTTAAGCCAACTTTTTTTTGTTGATGTTCTGTCTAAATGATCTAAACAATGCAGACAGTAAACTGTTGAAGTCCCCAATTATTATTGTATTGGAGTCTGTCTCTTCTTTTACATCTAAGAATATTTGCTTTTATCTTGGTGTTCTGGCGTTGGGTACATATATATTTACAATTTTCATATCCTTTTGATGCAGAGAAGTGTGTGGACATTCAGGTCTTCAGAAAGGAATGATGATTCCTGATATTTCGGAATGGCCCAGAGGCGACAGAAGTGTACACAATCCACTCCTAATGGCTTAGGAAAGCAAGGTCTTTGCCTATTCTTGCTTTCTATTGAATCCCAGAAAATTGCACCATTTCTGGCAATAAGTAATTGTTAAATAGATGAATGAGTACATGGATGAGAGCCTAGAAGAGAATTTAGAAAATTGCAATTGGAAGAGGAAGAGAAGACACAGAGAAGCAGAGATGGAGAGGCTGGGGAAAGTCCGGTGGCAGAGAGCGCAGGTGAGAGAGGTGGCTTAGAGACAAAACAGTCAATGGCCTGACCCGGACTCCTCTGCTCCCAGCCCTTAGTCTACAGGGGTCCATACTGGCAGTAGGAGAGAAGGTCTTCTCCACCAATGGCAGTCTGCCACTTTTGATGCCTTTCGGGAGGCACGCCCCAAAGCAGGCAGCCACATTGTTGTCGTGAGGAGTCCAGAGGAAAACGAGGCCGTTGCAAGCTTCGTGAAGAAGTACAACACGTATGCCTATGTGGGCCTGACTGAGGGTCCAAGCCTTGGAGACTTCCGCTACTCAGATGGGACCCCTGTAAACTACACCAGCTGGTACCCAGGGGAGCCCGCGGGTCAGGGAACAGAGCAGTGTGTGGAGATGTACACAGATGGGCGGTGGAATGACAGGAACTGCCTGTACAACCAACTGACCATCTGTGAGTTCTGAGAGGCATTTATGCCACGGGACAGGGAGGATCCTGTCTGGCCTTCGGTTTCCATCCCCAGTATCCGCTTGGTCTGTGAGATGCTGGAACTCCCTTTCAACAGAATTCACTTGTGGCTATTAGGGCTGATGGCATCCTTAACCACTTCATTCCCCTGATGGGCCCTGACTCTTCCCCCAAATCACTGGCCAGCCTTGACACTCCCCTTGCAAACCCTCCCAGCACTGCACCCCAGGCAGCCACTCCTAGCCCTGGCCTTCGGCATGAGATGGAGCCCTCCTTATTCCCCATCTGGTCCAGTTCCTTCACTTACAGATGGCAGCAGAGGTCGTGGGGTAGAAGGACCCTCCGAAGTCACACAGAGTGCCTGCCTCCAGGTGCCCTAGCTCTCCCTCTGCGCCCACTGCGTGCCCAGTGCCATCAGGATGAGCAGTCCTGGCCAAGCATAATGACAGAGAGAGGCAGACTTCAAAGAAGCCCTGACTGTGCAGAGGTAAGGCTGCAGTGGAGATTCTCTGGCACTCTGAGATCTCTGTGGCAGGCCTGGTCAGGTTCTCCAGGTGGTCAGAGGGCCCAGTGGTGCCCTAGCACGGTGGTGTCCAAGCCAACCCTGTGACTGACATGTACAATTCATTCCTTTGAGTCTTTGGATGCCAACTCAGGCCCCTGACCTGAAGACAGCCGGCCTAGGCCTCTAGGGAAGAGCCCCCCACTGCAGACGTAACCCAAGTAACTTTCTGCTGATGAACGACTCTGCACCCCACTTCAGACTTAAGTAGGCATTTTCACCACCCCGTCCCCCCATACCACCGGCTCCACTTTCCCCTTTCATTAATCCATTCACCCAGATAATCATTAAAATTAACGTGGGTCAGGTCTTAGGATGTGTCATGGGGTAGGCAAGGTAACTGGTGACTCTTGGGGATTTTTTTCCTTGAGCTTATGTCTTCATCTATAAAATGGGGATGAAATACTTGTTGCCGTCACAATTATTACCATCCCCCCAGCTAGCAAAATTACTACCAGAGCTGTTACTACACACAGAGGCTATTGACCGAGCACATATCATGCGCCACACACCTTGACAAGCAATTCTAATATGGCTTATTATGTCCTATTCAATCTTCACACAATGACATGGGACCAGTATTGTTTTCTCCATTTTTTTATAAGGACACTGAAGCTTGGAGGAGTGAAATGTTTTGAGTATTATTCTAGAGAGCAAGTGGCAGAGGCTGGATCCAAACCCATCTTCCTGGATCTGAAGTTCATGCTCCCAGCCACCCCACCCCTGAGCTGAACAAAGATGATTTAAGTGTATGTAATAAATCGTGAATGTGTTTATATGTATTTCCTCTGCTCTGGTTCCAAGAAATATCACATTTCTGTATTTTTGTAAATCAAATGAACTCTGGCTCTGAGCCCCCACTTGCCTGAATATTGGAAAATTCAATCTCAAGATGTGCTTTCTTTGTTTGATGGGAGGGGCCACCTGCTCTCCTCCCTGAGATGGTGCAGGGGGATGGGGAGTTACAGACACCATTTGGAAGAACACATGGGCATCATGAATCCACATGGCCCATTTGTGGGTGGGGATACCATGCCTTCTGTCCTCCATGCAGCCACCTGAATGATTTCTGCAGCCCAGCAGTGATGGTGGCACTCAGGGCTCAGTCTCAGGCCTCAGTGATTCATCCTAATCTCAGGTCTGCATGGAATGGGACCACACTCCCATACCCCAGGGCTGCGCAGGAATGAGACCATGTCCATACTTGCTTGAGGAGGCAGCCACATGTGTGTCCCACCTCCCACTTCTCCCCCGTAACACGCTCCCAGAAAGGCTCTCACTTCTCCACCCCAATACCTGTGAACACTCTTTGGCATTTATTGCTTTTCTTGGGTGCAAGGAAGTTCTGAATCTACACTCAGAAAACCAATGAGTATGAGGGGAACAATTTCTCAGTCTTTTATGAATGAAGCATTTTAATCTGATCACCATTCCGCATGCACTTAGGATGCAGCACACAAATTATTGAGTCCTCCTCCAAATTATTTTAAAAAGAAGGAGAAGGATATACAGATATTCCTTGACTTATGATGGGGTTATATCATGATAAATACATTGCAAGATGAAAATGTCATAAGTTGGGAATGCATTTAATACACGTAACCTACCAAAAATCATAGCTTGACTTAAACTACCTTAAACATGCCCAGAACACTACATTAGCCTGTAGTTGGGCAAAATCATCTAATACATGGCCTATTTTATAATAAGGTATTAACTATCTCGTGGACTTTTTTGAATACTGTACTGGAAGTGAATGAAGGATTTTATGTGTACTCAAAGTATGGCTTCTACTGAATTCACATCACTTTTGAACCATTGTAAAGTTGATAAATTGTAAGTTAAACCATCAAAAATCCAGGACCATGTGTATTCCCAATTTTATAGATAAATACTTCAAGCCTCTGAAAATTGATATCTTTTTGTTTCTTATTGGGATTATTTTTACTTTCTTTATGCTTTTATTTGCTATTGTTACTATTTTTATAAGATTTTTAAATTAATTATTGCTGATTTGTTTAAAAAAAAACTCTTAATTTCTGTTGATCTTATACCCAACCATCTTTTGGATTCTCATTTTCCCACTAATACTTCTAATATAACTGATTCTGTTATATATATATATTTTTATTATACTTTAAGTTCTAGGGTACATGTGCACAACATGCAGGTTTGTTACATGGTTATACATGTGCCATGTTGGTTTGCTGCATCCCTCAACTTTTCATTTACATTAGATATTTCTCCTAATGCTATCCCTCCACCTGGTCCCCACCCCCAAACCGGACCCAGCGTGTGATGTTCCCTACCCTGTGTCCATGTGTTCTCATTGTTCAACCCCCACCTATGAGTAAGAATATGCGGTGTTTGGTTTTCTGTCCTTGTGATAGTTTGCTTAGAATGATGGTTTCCAGCTTTATCCATGTCTCTGCAAAGGAAATGAACTCATTCTTTTTTATGGCCGCATAGTATTCCATGGTGCATATGTGCCACATTTTCTTAATCCATTCTATCATTGATTGACATTTGGGTTGGTTCCAAGTCTTTGCTATTGTGAATAGTGCCGCAATAAACATATGTGTGTACATGTCTTTGTAGTAGCATGATTTATAATCCTTTGGGTATACACCCAGTAATGGGATTGCTAGGTCAAATGGTATTTCTAGTTCTAGGTCCTTGAGGAATCGCCACACTGTCTTCCACAATGTTTGAACTAATTTACACTTCCACCAACAGTGTAAAAGCGTTCCTGTTTCTCCACATCCTCTCCAGCATCTGTTGTTTCCTGACTTTTTAATGATCGCCATTCTAACTGGTGTGAGATGGTATCTCATTGTGGTTTGACTTGCATTTCTCTGATGACCAGTGATGATGAGCATTTTTTCATATGTCTGTTGGCTGCATAAATGTCTTCTTTTGAAAAGTGTCTGTTCATATCCTTTGCCCACTTTTTGATGGGGTTGTTTGATTTTTTTTTTTCTTGTAAACTTGTTTAAGTTCTTTGTTGATTCTGGATACCAGCCCTTTGTCAGATGGGTAGATTGCAAAAATTTTATCCCATTCTGTAGGTTGCCTGCTTGTTCTGATGATAGTTTCTCTTGCCATGCAGAAGCTTTTTAGTTTAATTAGATTCCATTTGTCTATTTTGGTTTTTGTTGCCATTGCTTTTGGTGTTTTAGTCATGAAGTCTTTGTCCATGCCTATGTCCTGAATGGTATTGCCTAGGATTTCTTCTAGGGTTGTTATAGTGTAAAGTCTTACATTAAGCCTTTAATCCATCTTGAGTTAATTTTTGTATATGGTGTAAGGAAGGGATCCAGTTTCAGCTTTCTACATATGGCTAGCCAGTTTTCCCAGCACCATGTATTAAATAGGGAATCCTTTCTCCATTGCTTGTTTTTGTCAGGTTTGTCAAAGATCAGATGGTTGTAGATGTGTGGTGTTATTTCTGAGGTCGTTGTTCTGTTCTATTGGTCGATATCTCGGTTTTGTACCAATACCATGCTCTTTTGGTTACTGTAGCCTTGTAGTATAGTTTGAAGTCAGGTAGCCTGATGCCTCCAGCTTTGTTCTTTTTGCTTAGGATTGTCTTGGCAATGCAGGCTCTTTTTTGATTCCATATGAACTTAAAGTAGTTTTTTCCAATTCTGTGAAGAAAGTCAGTGGTAGCTTGATGGGGATAGCATTGAATCTATAAATTACTTGGGACAGTGTGGCCATTTTCATGATATTAATTCTTCCTATCCATGAGCATGGAATGTTCTTCCATTTGTTTGTGTCCTTTTTTATTTCATTGAGCCGTGGTTTGTAGTTCTCCTTGAAGAGGTCCTTCACATCCCTTGTAAATTGGATTCCTAGGTATTTTATTCTCTTTGTAGTAATTGTGAATGGGAATTCACTCATGATTTGGCTCTCTGTTTGTCTATTATTGATGTATAGGAATGCTTGTGATTTCTGCACATTGATTTTGTATCCTGAGATTTTGCTGAAGTTGCTTATCAACTTAGGGAGATTTTGGGCTGAGATGATGGGGTTTTCTAAATATGCAACCATGTCATCTGCAAACAGAGACAATTTGACTTCCTCTTTTCCTAATTGAATATCTTTTATTTCTTCCTCTTGCCTGATTGCCCTAGCCAGAACTTCCAACACTATGTTGAATGGGAGTGGTGAGAGAAGGCATGCTTGTCTTGTGCCAGTTTTCAAAGGGAAAGCTTCCAGTTTTTGCCCATTCAGTATGATATTGCCTGTGAGTTTGTTATAAATAGCTCTTATTATTTTGAGATACATTCCATCTATACCTAGTTTAATGAGAGTTTTTAGCATGAAGGGCTGTTGAATTTTCTTGAAGGCTTTTTCTGAATCTATTGCGATAATCATATAATTTTTGTCATTGGTTTTGTTTATGTGATGGATTATGTTGATTGATTTGTGTATGTTGCACCAGCCTTGCATCCCAGGGATGAAGTCCACTTAATCATGATGGGTAAGCTCTTTTATGTGCTGCTGGATTCGGTTTGCCAGCATTTTATGGATGATTTCACATCAATGTTCATCGAGGATTTTCACATCAATGTTCATCAGGATATTGGCCCAAAATTCTCTTTTTTTGTGTGTGTCTCTACCAGGCTTTGGTATCAGGATGATGCTAACCTCATAAAATGAGTTAGGGAGAATTCCCTTTTTCTATTGATAGAAATAGTTTCAGAAGCAGTGGTACCGGCTCCTCTTTGTACCTCTGGTAGAATTCGGCTGTGACTCTGCCTGGCCCTGGACTTTTTTTGGTTGGTAGGCTATTAATTATTGCCTCAATTTCAGAGCCTGTTATTGGTCTATTCAGAGATTCAACTTCTTCCTGGTTTAGTCTTGGGAGTGTGTATGTGTCCAGGAATTTATCCATTTCTTCTAGATTTTCTAGTTTATTTGCATAGAGGTGTTTACAGTATTCTCTAATAGTAGTTTGTATTTCTGTGGGACCGGTGGTGATATCCCTTTTATCATTTTTTATTGCATCTATTTGATTCTTCTCTCTTTTCTTCTTTAATAGTCTTGCTAGTGGTCTACCTATTTTGTTGATCTTTTCAAAAACCAGCTCCTGGATTCATTGATTTTTTTGAAGGGTTTATTTTGTGTCTCTATCACCTTCAGTTCTGCTCTGATCTTAGTTATTTCTTGCCTTCTGCTAGCTTTTAAATTTGTTTGCTTTTGCTTCTCTGGTTCTTTTAATTGTGATGTTAGGGTGTCAATTTTAGATCTTTTCTGCTTTCTCTTGTGGGCATTTAGTGCTATAAATTTCCCTCCACACACTGCTTTAAATGTGTCCCAGAGATTGTGGTTCATTGTGTCTTTGTTCTCATTGGTTTCAAAGAACATCTTTATTTCTGCCTTCATTTCATTATTTACCCAGTAGTCCTTCAGGAGCAAGTTGTTCAGTTTTTCATGTAGTTGTGTGGTTTTGAGTGAGTTTATTAATCCTGAGTTCTAATTTGATTGCACTGTGGTCTGAGAGACAGTTTGTTGTGATTTCTGTTCTTTTACATCTGCTGAAGAGTGTTTTACTATCATTTATGTGATCAATTTTAGAATATGTATGATGTGGTGCTGAGAAGAATGTACATTCTATTGATTTGGGGTGTAGAGTTGTGTAGATGTCTATTAGGTCTGCTTGGTCCAGAGCTGAGTTCAAATCCTGGACATCCTTGTTAACCTTCTGTCTTGTTGATTTGTCTGATATTGACAGTGGGGTGTTTAAGTCTCCCATTATTAGTGTGTGGGAGTGTCTCTTTGTAGGTCTTTAAGGAATTGCTTTATAAATCTGTATGCTCCTGTATTTGGTGCATATATATTTAGTATAGTATATCTTCTTGGTGAATTGATTCCTTTACCATTATGTAGTGGCCTTCTTTGTCTCTTTTGATTGTTATTGGTTTAAAGTCTGTTTTATCAGAGACTAGGATTACAACCCCTGTTTTTTTGTTTTCCTTTCTATTTGCTTGGTAGATCTTCCTCCATCTTTTTATTTTGAGCCTATGTATGTCTTTGCACATGAAATGGGTCTCCTGAATACAGCACACTGATGAGTTTTGACTCTTTATCCATTTTGCCAGTCTGTGTCTTTTAATTGGGGCATTTAGCACGTTTACATTTAAGGTTAATATTGTTATGTTTGAATTTGATCCTGTCATTATGATGTTAGCTGGTTATTTTGCCCATTAATTGATGCAGTTTCTTCATAGCATCAATGGTCTTTACCGTTTGGCATGTTTTTGCAGTGGCTGGTACCAGTTGTTCTTTTCCATGTTTAGTGCTTCCTTCAGAAGCTCTTATAAGGCAGGCCTGGTGGTGACAAAATCTCTCAGTATTTGCTTGTCTGTAAAGGATTTTATTTCTCCTTCACTTATGAAGCTTAGTTTGGCTGCATATGAGATTCTGGGTTGAAAATTCTTTTCTTTAAGAATGTAGAATGTTGGCCCCTACTCTATTCTGGCTTGTAGGGTTTCTGCTGAGCAATCCGCTATTAGTCTGATGGGCTTCATTTTGTGGGTAACCCAACCTTTCTCTCTGGCTGCCCTTAACATTTTTTCCCTCATTTCAACCTTGGTGAATCTGACAATTATGTGTCTTGGGGTTGCTCTTCTCGAGGAGTATCTTTGTGGTGTTCACTGTATTTCCTGAATTTGAATATTGGCCTGCCTTGCTAGGTTAGGGAAGTTCTCGTGGATAATATCCTGAAGAGTGTTTTCTAACTTGGCTCCATTCTTCTTGTCACTTTCCAGTACACTAATCAAACGTATATTTGGTCTTTTCACATAGTCCCATATTTCTTGGAGGCTTTGTTCATTTCTTTTCACTCTTTTTTTCTCTAATTTTGTCTTCTCATTTTATTTCATTAATTTGATCTTCAATCACTGATATCCTTTCTTTGACTTGATCAAATCGGCTATTGAAACTTGTGCATGTGTCAGAAGTTCTCGTGCCATGGTTTTCAGCTCCATCAGGTCATTTTAGGTCTTCTGTACACTGTTTATTCTAGTTAGCCAGTTAGCCATTTATCTAACCTTTTTTCAAGGATTTTAGCTTCCTTGCAATGGGTTAGAACATGCTCCTTTAGCTCAGACAAATTTGTTATTATCAACCTTCTGAAGCCTACTTCTGTCAACTCATTAAATTCATTCTCCATCCAGTTGTGTTCCCTTGCTGGCGAGGAGCTGTGATCCTTTGAAGGAGAAGAGGCACTCTTTTTTTTGGAATTTTCAGCTTTTCTACTCTGGTTTCTCCCCATCTTTGTGGTTTTATCTATCTTTGATCTTTGATGTGACCTACAGATGGGGTTTTGGTGTGGATGTCCTTTTTGTTGATGTTGATGCTATTCCTTTCTGTTTGTTAGTTTTCCTTCTAACAGGCAGACCCCTCAGCTGCAGGTCTGTTGGAGTTTGCCGGAGGTTCACTCCAGACCCTGTTTGCCTGGGTATCACCAGAGGAGGCTACAGAACAGCAAGTATTGCTACCTGATCCTTCCTCTGGAAGCTTCATCTCAGAGGGGCATCCGCCTGTTTGAGGTGTCTGTTGGCCCCTACTGGGAGGTGTTTCCCAGCCAGGCTACATGGGGGTCAGGGACCCACTTGAGGAGGCAGTCTGTCTGTTCTTGGAGCTCAAACACCATGCTGAGAAAACCACTGCTCTCTTCAGAGCTGTCAGACAGGGACATTTAGGTCTGCAGAAGCTGCCTGTTGCCTTTTGTTCTGCTATGCCCTGCCCCAAGAGGTGGAATCTATAGAGGCAGTAGGCCTTGATGAGCTGCAGTGGGCTCTGCCCAGTCTGTGCTTCCAGGCCTCTTTCTTTACACTGTGAGCTACTCAAGCCTCAGTAACGGCAGACACCCCTCCCCCAATCCAGCAGCAGCATCGCCGGTCCATCTCAGACTGCTGCACTAGCAGTGAGCAAGGCTCTGTGGGCATGGGATCTGCCAACCCAGGTATGGGAGGGTATCTCCTGGTCTGCCGATTGCTAAGACAGTGGGAATAGTGCAGTGTTTGGTCAGGAGTGTACCGTTTCTCCAGATACAGTCTGTCACGGCTTCCCTTGGCTAGGAAAGGGAAATCCCCCAACCCCTTGTGCTTCATGGGTGAGGCAATGCCCTGTCCTGCTTCAGCTTGCCCTCTGTGGGCTGTACCCACTGTCCAACCAGTCCTAGTGAAATGAACCAGTTACCTCAGTTGGAAATGCAGAAGTCACCTGTCTTCTGCATTGATCTTGCTGGGAGCTGCAGACTGGAGCTGTTCCTATTCAGCCATCTTCGATTCTGTTATATTTCATAAATACTGTTTGTATTTACAAGTGATGGAAATTTTTCCTGTTCCTATATGACATTTATATTTTAATGTCTCAATTCTTATCTTTATATAGGGGACAGAAACCTCTATAGCTTTTGAAGAGACACAATGAAAATGGACTCTTTGTGTATAATGTGAAGTTGGCCCTGATTATGTAACAGGAACACTTCCAATATGTCACCATTGAAAATGTTGCCATTTTAAGTGTCTAGTAAATACTCTGTGTCAAGGTAAAAAAAGTTTCCTCTTTTTTTCTAGTTAGCTAAGATTGTTTTCATTATGAAAGTGTGCTGCACTTTATCAGATGAATTTTCAGCATTTTCTTTAGTCTGTTAACATCAAGGCAAGAGTGTCAAGCAAGTAGTACTGGCATCCAGAGGATGCCACTGAGCATAAGAGGCTCTAAGTTCTTCATTATTTAAGTTTGGAGAAATGCCCCAGGGACTCCACCATAGGCCCTGCAAGGAGTGGGCTGTCCAGCAGAAGTAGTTTAATAAGCCCCATTCCCTTGTCAGTAAAAGGAGGCCTGGAGAGAATTGAAGGTTGCTGACCCACCTTGGGTGACATTTGTGCTCTCACAGTGGAAATCATCCCTTCCTGTCCTCTACTTTTGGGGTATAGGAAGCGACTGTCTTAAGCCCCTCCTAATCTTTGTGAGTAGGGATACTCAGGTTACCTCAACGTCTCTGATTAAGTCATGTAAGGCAGGGATGGGTAATCATTTCCTCTTGTAAAATTCTGACATTTGGAACCAGCAGATGGACTGATTTTATGGAGCATGGGGAGAAGAAAAGGAAGGACAAAGCTGTGAGCAGGAGTGTTTTGGGGCAATGTGGATTGCAACACCATGGATTGAGTTTCCTAGGGGGCTATGTGAATGCCAGTATCACAGAAGCTGCCTGGGGTTCACACCCTACTCATGAGCAAGTTGCTTCCTGAAACTCAGGGACCCCGGCAACAAGACATTATGGACTGAAATGTGTACTGGTGCAAAGGTGAGGGTAAGGGACATGCAGCTAGAGGCAATCATAGAGTCTCTTTCCTGAAGAACCAGCTGCTGAAAGGAACTGTCATTTGTAATTAGTCACACAACCAGTCAGTGTGGGCTGAGAGGCAGTAGTGTACCTGCTGACATGTAGTTCCTCCTGTGAGCAGGTATTGCCCACCATTGGCACCAACAGCATTCTCTCTACCCTCTGCACATGCAAAGAAATAAGACAGTAGGCCACTGCCCAACCTTTCACTTCAAGTAGCAACAGCTTCAAGCTGAGCTACCACTCTATGGCCTGAGTGGTGAAACGACAAAACTGGAGGACAATGTCATTTGTTTGGACTGTGTTTGAAATCAACTCTAGAAAGTTTGCATTACAGGAGTCTGGGAAACAATGTATGAAGAATTTTCAGACTATGTATTAGTTTTGGGAACAGGTTTCAAGCTTCAAGATTGCACGGATCTGAATTAGGCTCTTAATAAAACCTGCTCTTTATTAAACTAGTGATTTGCATTGATTTACTTTTTGATGTTGAGCCATCCTTGCATTCCTTGGATATACCCTACTCGGTCTGATGCTATATATGCTCATCACACATCCTATAGGGTAGGCACTATACTAGTTAAACTTATTAACCCTATTTTATAGGTGCTATTATTTTCCCCTATTTACAAATAAGAATGTCAAGGGATATAGAGGTTACAGTGATTTTCCAAATATTATGCAGCTAGTTCATGGGCTAATGAATGTCGGAAGTCAGATTCCAGAGACTGCTATTAACCATGAATACAGGGCTGAACTTTAATAGTTATTTTTTAAATTATATTTTTGCCTCTCTGCTTATAAATTAGATTTTCTAAAAGTTTCCTTCTTTTGTTCAATCCTTATCCATTCTGAATTATATGTTCAGCTAATCATCTCAGCTAAGTAGTTTTTTAGATATAAACCATTTCTGTATGAGAGTAGTCTCTTCTCTGAAGATTTTATACAACTCACCTTAAAACCATTTTGTTGATGGAGGGATGGTTGTTAATTTTTGACTTCCATTTCTGTATTTTATGATTAGTCATATATCAATTACTCTGATATATCAGTCATTCTTGGGCCAACTTAAATAATTCTAAACTTTCTTATAATATTATATATTTTACCTAATTTTCCAATGTGTTGCTATAAAATTAACTGTACATAGTGTGATTTTATAATGTCAGGACCATCTGTCCTAGTATAATAATACCTTTTCTTCCTGATTTGTTCATTGTTGTTTGTTTGTTTGTTTGAGATGGAGTCTCCCTTTGTTGTCCAGGCTGGAGTGCAGTGGCACGTACTCAGCTCACTGCAACCTCTGCCTCCCAGATTCAAGCGATTTGCCTGCCTCAGCCTCCCAAGTAGCTGAGATTACAGGCATGCACCACCACGTCCAATTAATTTTTGTATTTTTAGTAGAGATGGGGTTTTACCATGTTTGTCAGGCTGGTCTTGAACTCCTGACCTCAGGTGATCCGCCTGCCTCGGCCTCCCAAAGTGTTGGGATTACAGGCGTGAGCCACTGCTCCTGGGCTGGTTTGTTAATTCCTTATACCTTTTCTATCAATCATTGATATTGTATCAGTCAGCTAACACAACAGTAAATTTCCCTCTCAAGGGCTTACAACAGTAAACGGTTTATTTCCTGCTCTGGATCTTCCAGTTTGTTGAGCTTTGGCTGATTTCAGCTGAGTGGGCCTGGACTCAGCAGCAGTCGGCTGGACAGACTTTCAGGTGAGTTCATGACTGTTCCATATCACTTTCCAGGGATGCATACTTCCCATGATTGGGAAAGAAACACAAAGGCCATAGCAAACCTGTAAGCACTCGTTAAGCTGCTGCTCCCTTCGTCTCAGCTCAGGGTCACATGGCCACACCAAACAGCAAAGGGGCTGGAGTGTTTACTCCTCACACTCTAATGGGAGCCTTTGTGAAGTCCTATGGCAAAGGGCCTGAGATGTAGTTTTACAACAAGGAGGAAACAACTCAAAACTACTACAGCCATATTTGCTGAGTTTATATCTCTGACAAAGAACCAGTATTTTATTTTATTAGCACTATAGTTATTTTTAATTCAAGTTTATTAATTTAATTATATAATTTTCATTTATTCCTCCATTATACCCTCTTTTGAAGTGCATATTAATTTATCTGTCATGTAGGGTCCACACTCCTTGGAGGACTATTTCTGAGGCTTGTCATTTCTATGAGCTCTCACTCTGCTTATCCCCTACTGTATTTGATAATTGTCCCATCATGAACTCAAATCTGCCTGGCCTCCATCTGAGACACCACTGAGGTGCCTGGGCTGTGGTATCTCCACTGCATTTAAGTCTCCACAGTGCGGGAGATCATGCCACGCTGAGACACTGGAAACACAATTTTTCATCTTGGCATAAATAGCAAAATTCAGTAATAGTCGTAAGAACAGCATAAATTCACTTCCGAGTCTATGAGAAGACAGATCTATGGGTACACATCCTTGGGGGAGAAACTCGTCCCTTCCAGAATCCAGGCTTTCTGAGGTTCCTTTGCTCCTAGGTATATTTACCTCCTGCTTACCCTCTCCCCACTCAAAACCACCCTTTCTCTAAGTCTGTAGCACAGTTAGGATCCTGACTCAATGCAAATCTGTCAGTTTCACATTCCCACCTTCCTGGGAGGTCTGCCTATTTGCTAAGCGAATCGAAAGTCCTTTGTCCTCTGGGCCTATGGGCCCCTCAGCATTGTGTCAATGGCATCAGGAGACACAGCCTTGAGAGGGATCTTATTTACCATTGAAGCACCTCTTGATGCCTGGAAGGCCCCCTGAATGGGAACCAGAGGGCCACTGGACAGGGCCTGATGACATGAGTACACAAGGATGAGGACCCTTGAGAAGCCAAAACTCCCATCACAAGGCAGAGTCACAGGGAAGTGACCCACCCCACTCACCACCTGGGAAAAACAAACCTCTCAAGCTGTTTGGTGACATGAAGTGTTTCAAAGAATGGGTGTGAGTTTGGAGGAAGGCAAGCATTAAAGCTCACATCCGGGATCTGGGCAGCTTGACTAGGCTCTGGTGACAAGAACTGGACACTTCTGGAAACTCAGGCCTGGACGAGCACTGATGATCTGGTGTCTGCTCGAGGTCTCTACCTCTCTCCTCTCCCTCGCACCCAATCCTCCTGTGTGCCCAGCCCTGGTTTGCACCCTGGGGACAGAGATGTGAACTGAGAATAGAAAAGTGAGGTCACTGGTAAAGGGGGCACAGATGGTAGCTCCAGCCAGAGAGAAGAGGGCTGATTTGAGGACACGCTACTGGAGGATTCATTTGTTCCATAAATGTTTATTGAGCATCGACTCTGTTTCCAGGCACTCTTCTTGGTGGAGAAACAACAGCTGGGGAACAAGACCCCTGTTCTCATGAGCTTCTCATTCTACAGGAGTGGGGTGGGTGATCAATCGATATGCAACCAAATAAACAAAACAGTCCCACGTGGAAGCTATAATTGGCAGAAAATTAGAACAGAGAATTACAACTGAGTGACTACTTAAAATTACAGGGTTAGCAAAGACCTTTCTCCTGAGATAATATTTAAGCTGAAAGCTGAGTGACAACAAATAAGCAGGCAGAGATGCAGGGAAATGTCCAGGCAGAGGGAGCAGCAGGTGCCAATGCCCACATTCAGCTGTGGATTGAAGTCATCTGCAAATACCCCTTCTCCTTGTGCCTGGCCTGGTGAGATGTCCAAACAAGACATTTGACAAAGGTTCTAAACGAGAGGAGATGAAGGATGTGACTCAGTGCTGGGGGTTTTTAGTCTCTCCACCCTGGCCCTGCAATGAACAAAATACAAATGGAAGTAGTCAATTGTACGCATGCATGTGTGTGTGTTCGTGTGTGTGTGTGTGTGTCCATGTGTTTGTCTGGTGGAAGATCTATGCATGCTTTTTCTGGAAATAAATATTTGGAGAAAGCTACCCTGAGAACCTGTGACTCTGGAGGCTCAGAGGTGCTTAGCTGTGGAGACAAATGCCTGGAAGGGAGAAGTGCAGGATGGGGTGAGGGCACTAATGTAAAGAGCTGCCTAGCACTGTGCTGGAGACCCAATGGCATCCCAGGCAGAGATGGGTGAGATGGACCCAATGGGGAGAAGGGAGATCCAGGTCCGACCTGTGTCTTTCTGAATCTCCACCTCCAGCAGGCATCTCCTCCACATGAGGGTTCGAGCACAGACTTGGGGAGGCTCCTGTTTCATCAGGACCCAAGCTACACTCAGAACAATCCCTGTAAAATGCCATTGTCTCCAAAACAAAGCTGCTTGCTGACTCTCCGGGATCCCATATTTCCACATAGGAATTAGGGATGTGTAGTTGTCCCTACAGAGGGGTGTCCCGCCTGGTTAGGGAGCTGGCCTTGGTGCAGGCCCTCCCCTGGGATGCAGGAGTCAGGGGTCTTTTTTCTTTGGGTCACCATTAGCTCGCTTGCTGTTCCGGGGGTGAACATAAATGCAGTATTGAGATTTTTGGGAAAAAAATGAGTGACAGCCACTGGGTCACTTTGTCAAGGGTTCAGAGGTTTGCAGGGCCTTCCTGGGAAGTTGGAGCTCCCAGGAAACACAGGGGCTCCTGGAATTCCAGGACCAAGGGGCCAAAAAGGAGATCGTTGGGACAATTCAGGTAAGGGGCATACCTCAGCAGGGTGGCCTGAGGGTCCCAGGTCTGGGGGAGCTGGAGGGCCGCTGGAAGTTCCCCTTCTCTTGCTTCTCCTGCTGTCTCATGGGAAGATGCTCAATTCTGCCTCCTGGCCCAGCACCGCCAGCCCTCTCAGCTTTACTTGGGGCCTGAGGGGACTCCCATAGGTGCCCAGATGCAGACATTCAAGCCATGTAGGGCCATTCCCTCGTCAGGCCCCTTAGCAGATGGGCCCTGGCTTTTCTTCAGTGGAAACAGTCCAGTGTGCACCTCCGGGGTGCCAGGGAGGAAATAGGCCCTTTAGGGGTTGGGTTTATGTCCATTGTCACAAGAGTGGCATGAAAACGTTCTGCCTCTTAGGACCCCTGGGTGACGGGGAACATCACAGCAACTTAGTTCAGAGAAAAATGGAGCAAACTCAGTAAGAACAAAAGAACAATGACAACCTACTTATTCATATTTGCCTACCAGTCTGTCAAAACAATAAACATATTAAACAGTGTATCTGGAATGAGAAATGAAAATGAATGACAAAGAAAAGTTTTCAGGCCAGACGCAGTGGCTCACACCTGTAATCCCAACACTCTGGGAGGCCAAGGCTGGCGGATCATGAGGTCAGGAGATTGAGACCACCCTGGCTAACACGGTGAAACCCCGTCTCTACTGAAAATACAAAAAATTAGGCCGGGCGCGGTGGCTCACGCCTGTAATCCCAGCACTCTGGGAGGCCAAGGCGGGCGGATCACGAGGTCAGAAGATTGAGACCATCCTGACTAACATGGTGAAACCCCGTCTCTACTGAAAATACAAAAAATTAGCTGGGCGTAGTGGCAGGCGCCTGTAGTCCCAGCTACTCGGGAGGCTGAGGCAGGAGAATGGCGTGAACCCGAGAGGCGGAGGTTGCATTGAGCCGAGATTGAGCCACTGCACTCCAGTCTGGGTGACAGAGCAGGACTCCACCTCAAAAAAAAAAAGAGAAAAAAGAAAAGTTTTCAGAAAGAGGAGTAATGAGTTGAGTATTTTCTTATGAATTCTTACAATATGACAATATGCAAGCTGTATGTGGAGACAGAGGTCCAGGCCTGAAGTTCCGGGTTGTGAAGGGATGCAGAGGTATAGCTGGGAAGCAGGAATGTAGTCATTTTCCCCCTTTTATTTCTTTTGCTTTCTTATTTTTAAGATGGCGTTACTAGTAAACCACTTTGTTTTAAAGTATCCCTCTCAACTTAAAGGTCTTCTCCATAAATGCAGCCTTCTCCTGTTGCTTTGCAGTTGCTGGGCTAAGGCTGGCCAGCAGGAGACAGCTTCTAGAGCCTGAGAGCAGAACTGGACCACATGAGGAAAGCGTGGAGCTTTCTCTGCACAGTGTTTGTGGCTCTGCCTCTTTTCAGCTGGCACGCCAGGATTTTGGAGGAGGAGGTGGGAGCCGCTCTGTACCCAGTGTTCTACAGAACATGCTGGGTGGCATTTTCCCATAAGATGGTTCCATTCAATCCTCTCAGCCTCGTTGGTTGTTGAACTTACGCTGTGAGCAGGTGAGGCAGGAGTGCAGGGGTGGTGGCTCATTTCAAGTGCACAGCTAGGTGGCAGGGAGGTTGAATGGAGGTCTGTCCTCTCAAAGTCTGTGCTTTGCTTGTGCTCACTGGCTCTGATGTCTGTCACCTCTTCCTTATCCTGGGTGCTTTGGCACTTGCGGTGGACTGGGCTGTCTCCCTATATTGCCAAGGCAGGTTTGTGAATGCTTTTTCAAGGGTGGGATTATCCCAGGGGAGTCTAGGGCATGCAGGGTCTGGACATACGCTACCAGGCTCTAGCTGGGTCTGCTTTCTGACCAGAATGGACTGCACTGGGCATAGGGTGAGGATTTTTTCGGTCAGCTTCCCAGAGAACTCAGACCCGCACCTGTCAATAAGGCTGGAGGCTCCGTCAGCCAGCCTCACTCACCTGTGATTTTCTGTACCTTCCTTCTGTCTTTCTTTTTCTTTCTTGGGAATGAGGAGTCCCTCTCTGTAATGGCTGTCAGTGCAGTGGCTGGATCTCAGTTCACGTCACGAGCTCATGGGTTCATCTCTCTCCTGCCTCAGCCTCAGTGCTTCGTTCTCAGAAGCGCCAGCCTCAGCTAGTTTTTTGTATTTTTGGTAGGGCGGGACTGCAGGTTAGCCACTCAATCTCCTGACCTCGTGATCCAAGCCCATCTGATCCCAAAGTGCTGAGATTACAGGCAGGCATGCTCCGCCTCTTTCTCTCACCATAACCTTCAGCACCTCTCCTCTCCCTCTCCCTCTCCCTCTCCTTCCTTCCTTCCTTCCTGGAAAATGTCTGGGAAGAAGCTCTTCGTGACCAACGGTGGGGAGGTTGGCACTCCAGGCTGAAGATCTGTGAGCCAGGATGCAGTGGCTGCCTAGGGTAGGAGACCAGGTAAATAGGATGACCAAAGACAATTGTATTTCTGAGGGATCACAGATGGGGTATTACAAAGGCCAATGATTCATATGCGTGATGGGCGGAGACAGGCCTCTGCAGCATGGAAGAAGGATGAGTCCACCCACGACCAATACATAGCTAGCTCAGAGGGACTGTGGGTTATCCTAGGGACGGGCTCTGGAATGACATCTCGTGCATGTCCTGCTTCCTGGCCATCTGTGAGTTTCCCACCTGAAAAGGCACGTTCCTCAGCCTCCTCCTTGGCTCCCAGCTGAAATCTCTGCTGTCCCCTCCAGGTAATATGTTAATCCCTGCTCTCAAGGTGACAATTATTAGGAGATAGAGGTTGCGGGGTAGTAGGCCGTGAGGCGAAGGATTTCAAGCGTGGGATTAGTGCTTAATTTTGAAGGGCTTCAGTGCTAGTTAGCCCCTGCTTTGGGGTGTGAGGTTGCCTATAGACAGAGACCCTCCACAAGACATCACATCTGTTGGTGTTTTGCTCTTGGACTTTCCAACCTCAGATCTGTGAAGTACATATCTATTGTTTATAAACGCTGGTTTTCCAGTATTTTACTGTGGCAGCCTGAGGGATTAAGGCAGCACAGAACCAAAAACTACACAATAATATAAAATCTCACCAACAGTACGGTAACATGGTCATTGAAATTTTATAATAATATTTATATCCACAATTCAAACTGTTTTTACCCATTTTCTATTCGTTATTTTGTTTGTTTTGACTTTCTGCTTTCAGTTTTGAGGGTTCATTATACATACTAGATACGAGTCCTTCATTGGTGTGAATGTGAAAATATTTTCTCTTTCAGTCTGTAGCTTGTATATTCGCTCTTGACGGGGATGCTTTCACTGAGCAAAATTTTCCATTTTGGTGAAGTCCAGTTTATCAATCTTCTTTTAATATATTGTGTTTTGGTACATCAGAGTATATATGGACTTTTGCCTAGTCCAAGTTATAAACATTTCTGTTTTTTAATTTTATAGTTTATATTTAAATTTCGATATATGTTTTTGTTAATTTTTGTATAAGATGTGAACCTTGGATTGACGTCCCCCTCTCTCCTTGTCTTCCTCCCTCTGTTTCTCCCTCTATCCCTCCTTCACCTCTTTCTTTCTCTCTTTCTTTCCTTTCTTCCCTCCTTCCTTCCTTCCTTCCTTCCTTCCTTCCTTCCTTCCTTCCTTCTTCCTTCCTTCCTTCCTTCCTTCCTTCCTCCCTCCCTCCCTCCCTCCTCTCCCTCCTCCCTCTCTCTCTCTTTCTTTCTTTCTTTCTTTCTTTCTTTCTTTCTTTCTTTCTTTCTTTCTTTTCTTTTCTTTCTTTCTTTTCTTTCTTCCTTTCTTCTTTCCTTCCTTTTTCTTTCTTTTTGTTTCTCTTCCTTTTTTTGGCAGAGTCTCACTCTGTTGCCCACACCCAGGTTGGAGTGCAGTGATGCAGTCTTAGCTCATTGCAACCTCTGCCTCCTGGGTTGAAGTCATTCTCATGCCTCAGCCTCCCAAGTAGCTGGGATTACAGGCACGCACCACCATGCCCGGCTAATTTTTGTATTTTGTAGTAGAGACAGGGTTTTCTTGGCCAGGCTAGCCTCAAACTTCTCTCCTCAAGTGATTTACCCACCTTGGCTTCCCAAAGTGCTAACATTACAGGCACTAGCCACCACACCGGGCCCCCTTCCTTCTTTCCTCCCTTCCTCCTTCCCTCCCTCCCTCCCTCCCTTCCTTCCCTCCCTCCCTCCCTTCCTTCCTTTCTTTTTATTCCTATGGATGTCCAATCACTTTAGCACCATTTGTTGAAAAGGTTGTCTTCCCTCCATTGCGTTGCTTTTGCTGTTTTGTTAAAAATGTTGGACATATTTTTGTGGGTCTGTTTCTGGGTTCTCCATTCTGTCATAGTGATATAAGTGTCCATCTTGCAGCCAATATCACACAGTCTTTTTTTTTCCCATCTCTCTAATAAAAGATTACTGGAACCGTCTCTCAGTGAGGTGGAGAACTTGATTTCAGGGAAACTGGTGTTCTATTCAGAGTACAAGGAAATATGTTACAGTTCTTAGCACCCTTCCTTTGTTTAATCTATACTCCTCAATCTTTGTCCAGTGTACCTTCACACAGGGGATATGGAGGTTGAGGAGAGTTTGTTTTTTTCACTGAACATGGGACAGTTTTTGGTCTTTTTGTATTCTTTTGTATAATTTTGATACATTTTTGTGGTTGTATGATATCTGTAATGTATTTTTATTTGGTTTTTAACATTATTTTAATTGACAAAAATTGTATGTAGTTATCTTGTTTGACATGTTGTTTTGAAATATATCTACATTGTGGAATGGCTAAACAGAGTTAACTGCTACAGGTATTACCCACATACCCATCAGTCTTTTCTGGTGAGCATACTTACAATCTAGTCTCTTAGCAATTTTCAGGAATACAATACATTCTTATTCTTGTAGTCACCATGTTGTACAATACAACACACTCTGGATTGCTGTAGCTCTATAATAAATCTTAAAACTGGGTGGATTAATTCTCCTTACTTTATTAATCATTTTGAAGATTGCTTTAGTTATTGTAGTTCTCTTGCCTTTCCATATACTTTTTAGAATAATCTTGTCAATACCTACAATCATGTTTGGATTTTGATAGCAATTGTATTGAACTTGTATAACAACTTGAGGAAATTAACATATTTACTGTGTTTGTTTACAATCCATGAATACATTATGTCTCTCCATTTATTTCAGTCTTTGATTTCCTGCATCAGCACTTCCTAGTTTTCAGCATACATGCCCCTGTTTTGTTGTTACGCCTAGATACTTCATTTTTAAAGTGATTGTAAATGGTATCTTATTTTTATTTTGTTGTTCATGTGTTCATCACTACTAAATAGAAATACAAGTCATATTATTTTATTTGTTATTTATTTATTTATTTTTAAAAGACTTTACTTTTTAAAACAAGTACAGGTTCATGACAAAATTAAGTGAGAAGTGCAGAGATTTCCCATATATCCTCTGCCCTACATGTGCATAACCTCCCTCATTATGAACATCCCCCACCAGATTAGTACATTTGGTACAACTGATGGACTTGCATGAACACATCATTATCACTCAGCTTCCATAGTTTACATTAGTGTTCACTCTTGGTGTTGTACATTTCTATGTGTTTGACCATCATATAATGACCAGTGTCCACCATTATAGTATCACATGGAAGAGTTTCACTGCACTAAAAATCTTCTGTGCTCTGCCTCTTCCCCGCTCACTCTCCTGTAATGCCTGGCAATCACAGATCTTTTTTATTATCTTCACAGTTTTGCCTTTTCCTGACTGTCACAGTTGGAATCATACAGTGTGTAGTCTGTTCAGATTGGCTTCCTTCACTTGATAATAGGCATTTAAGTTTTCCTCCATTTATTTTTATGGCTGAATAGCTGATATCTCCTTAGCACTGAATAACCTCCTCTTGTCTGGATGTACTATGGTTTATTTATCCATATACCTACTGAAGGACATCTTGGTTGCTTCCAAGTTTTGGGAAGTATGAATAAAGCTGCTATAAAAATTTGTGTGCAGGTTTTTAGGTGGGCATAAGCTTTCAGCTCCTTTGGATAAATACCAAGGAGTGTGATTGCTGGATCATATGTCAGGAATGTGTTTAGTTTTATGAGAAACTACCAAATCATCTTCCAAAGTGGCTGTGCCACATTACATTCCCATGATCAATGAATGAGTTTCTGTTGCTCTACATCCTTGGCAGCATTTGGTATTGTCAATGTTCCAAATTTTGGCAATTCTAATAAGTATGTAGGGGTATCTCATTATTTCAGTTTGCGTTTTCTTGATGACATATGATATGGAGCATCTTTTCATATGCTTATATACCATCTGTATATCATCTTTGGTAAGTTGTCTGTCAAGGACTTTGGTCCATATTTTAATCAAGTCATGTTCTTATTGTTGAGTTGTAAGAGTTATTTGTATACAACATTTCTTTGTCAGATATGTATTTTGCAAATATATTTTCTCCAAGTCTCGGTTTTGTTTTCTCATTCTCTTGAAATATATTTTGCAAAGCAGACATGTTTTCATTGTAATAAAGTCCAGCTTATCTATTCTTTCTTTCACAGATCATGCCTCAGGGTTGCTTCTTAAAAGTGACTGCCAAATCCAAGGTCATTTAGATCTTCTCTGTTATCTTCTAGGAGTTTTCCAGTTTTGTGTTTTACATTTAGGTCTATGATTCATTTTGAGTTCATTTTTGTGAAAGGTGTAAGTTCTGTGTCTAGACTGACTCTTTCTTTTTGGCATGTAGATGTGCAGTTGTTGTAGCAATATTTGTTGAAAAGACTATTGTTCTTTCTTCTGTTGCCTTTGCTTCTTTCTCAAAGGTCAGTTTACTATATTAATGCAGTTCTATTTCTAGGCTCTTTATCCTATTCTATTGATCTTTTTGTCACCAATACACTATCTCGATTACTGTACCTGTGTAGCAAGTGTTGAAGTCAGGTAGTGTCAGTCCTCCAACTTTACTCTTCTTCAATATTGTGTTGGCTATTCTGTGTCTTTTGCCTCTCCACATACACTTTAGAATCAGCTTATCGACACCTAAAAAATAATTTTCTGTAATTTAACTTGAAATTTTATTAAATCTATAAGTCAATCTGGAAATAATCGGCATCTTAACAATATTAAGTCTTTCTAGAACACGGAATAGCTCTCCATTTATTGAGTTCTTCTTTGATTCCTTTTATCAGAGTTTTGTGGTTTTCCTTATGTAGGTCTTATACATATTTTGTTAGATGTATGCCTTAGTATTTTATTTTGGAGGTAGTAATGTAAATGGTATTGTGTTTTTAATTTCAAATTTTACTTGTTCATTGCTGGCATATAGAAAAGTGATTGATTTTTTTGCATTAAATTTGTATCCTGTAACCCTGCCATAACTGTTCAGTAATTCTAGGTTGTCTTAGATTTTTTACACAACTCGTTATGTTATGTGTGAACAAAGACATTGTTTTTTCTTCCATCCCAATGTATATACCTCTTATTTCCATTTTTTGTCTTATTGCATTAGCTAAGACTTTCAGTAACATGTTGAAAGCTACTTGTAAGTAGGGACAAACTTGCCTTTTTCATAATCTTAGTGGTAAAACTTTGGGTTTCTCACTATTAACTATTAGCTGAAGGTTTTTTAATAGACTTTTTTATTAGTAGTAAACCCTATTCATAGTTTACTGAGAGTTTTGGGTTTTGTCAAATACTTGCTCTGTATCTACTGATATGATCATGTGATTTTCCTTCTTTCACATGTTGATGTGATGGGTTGCATTAATTGATTTTCCAATTTTGAAACAGCCTTACAGGCCTGAGACCAATATTAATGGAAGGTGGCTATATCGGTGGGAAACACTGAGCCTTCTGACCTCAAGCCTTTCTTGTTGCTTTCATCCTGTCTGGCCCCTGGAGGCTGTGTGCTACTGGATAAACAAGTATGCCACTCTGATGCTCTTTCCCTTATATAGAATTCTTAAGATTTACTCACTGTCTTTTGTTTTCAACAAAAGTAAAAGATTTGAACAAAAGTTTGATTATGATATATCTAGGTGTGGATTTCTTTGAGTTTATCCTACTTGAAATTTGTTGAGTTTCTTGGATGTATAGATTAATGACTGATTACAGTTTAAAATATGGACAAGGGTTGGTGAGAGTATACAGCAACTGGAAATGTCAAATACTGCTGATAGAAGTAGAAATTGTTGGAGTTTGAAAAATGGTTTGACAGAATATACTTTATTTTATTTTATTTTTTCTTTTTTTTAAATTATACTTTAAGTTCTAGAGTACACGTGCACAACATGCAGGTTTGTTACATATGTATACATGTGCCGTGTTGGTTTGCTGCACCGATTAACTCATCATTTACATTAGGTATTTCTCCTAATGCTATCCCTCCCCCATCAACCCACCCCACGACAGGCCCTAGTGTGTGATGTTCCCCGCCCTGTGTCCATGTGTTCTCATTGTTCAGTTCCCACCTATGAGTGAGAACAGGCGGTGTTCGGTTTTCTGTCCTTGCAATAGTTTGCTCAGAATGATGGTTTCCAGCTTCATCCATGTCACTACAAAGGACATGAACTCATCCTTATTTATGGCTGCATAGTATTCCATGGTGTATATGTGCCACATTTTCTTAATGTAGTCTATCATTGGTGGACATTTGGGTTGGTTCCAAGTCTTCGCTATTGTGAATAGCGCCGCAATAAACATACGTGTGCACAAGTCTTTATAGTAGCATGATTTATAATCTTTTGGGTATACACCCAGTAATGGGATTGCTGGATCAAATGGTATTTCTAGTTCTAGATCCCTGAGGAATCGCCACACTGTCTTCCACAATGGTTGAACTAGTTTACACTCCCACCAACAGTGTAAAAGCATTCCTATTTCTCCACATCCTCTCCAGTACCTATTGTTTCCTGACTTTTTAATGATCGCCATTCAAACTGGTGTGAGATGGTATCTCATTGTGGTTTTGATTTTCATTTCTCTGATGACCACTGATGATAGGCATTTTTTATGTGTCTGTTGGCTGCATAAATGTCTTCTTTTGAAAAGTGTCTGTTCGTATCCTTTGCCCACTTTTTGATGGGGTTGTTTGATTTTTTTTTTCTTGTAAACTTGTTTAAGTTCTTTGTTGATTCTGGATACTAGCCCTTTGTCAGATGGGTAGATTGCAAAAATTTTATCCCATTCTGGAGGTTGCCTGTTCGCTCTGATGATAGTTTCTTTTGCCATGCAGAAGCTTTTTAGTTTAATTAGATCCCATTTGTCTATTTTGGTTTTTGTTGCCATTGCTTTTGGTGTTTTAGTCATGAAGTCTTTGTCCATGCCTATGTCCTGAATGGTATTGCCTAGGATTTCTTCTAGGGTTGTTATAGTGTTAAATCTTACATTAAGTCTTTAATCCATCTTGAGTTAATTTTTGTATATGGTGTAAGGAAGGGATCCAGTTTCAGCTTTCTACATATGGCTAGCCAGTTTTCCCAGCACCATGTATTAAATAGGGAATCCTTTCTCCATTGCTTGTTTTTGTCAGGTTTGTCAAAGATCAGATGGTTGTAGATGTGTGTGTTATTTCTGAGGTCGTTGTTCTGCTCCATTGGTCTATATCCCTGTTTTGGTACCAGTACCATGCTGTTTTGGTTACTGTAGCCTTCTTGTGTAGTTTGAAGTCAGGTAGCCTGATGCCTCCAGCTTTGTTCTTTTTGCTTAGGATTGTCTTGGCAATGCAGGCTCTTTTTTGATTCCATATGAACTTAAAGTAGTTTTCTCCAATTCCGTGAAGAAAGTCATTGGTAACTTGATGGGGATGGCATTGAATCTATAAATTACCTTGGGTAGTATGGACATTTTCACAATATAAATTCTTCCTATCCATGAGCATGGAATATTCTTCCATTTGTTTGTGTCCTCTTTTATTTCATTGAGTAGTGGTTTGTAGTTCTCCTTGAAAAGGTCCTTCACATCCCTTGTTAGTTGGATTTCTAGGTATTTTATTCTCTTTGTAGTAATTGTGAATGGGAATTCACTCATGATTTGGCTCTCTGTTTGTCTGTTATTGATGTCTAAGAATGGTTATGATTTTTGCACATCGATTTTGTATCCCGAGACTTCGCTGAAGGTGCTTAGCAGCTTAAGGAGATTTTGGGCTGAGACGATGGGGTTTTCTAAATATACAATCATGTCATGTGCAAACAGGGACGATTTGACTTCCTCTTTTCCTAATTGAATACCCTTTATTTCTTTCTCTTGCCTGATTGCCCTGGCCAGAACTTCCAACACTATGTTGAATAGGAGTGGTGAGAGAGGGCATCCCTGTCTTGTGCCAGTTTTCAAAGGGAATGCTTCCAGTTTTTGCCCATTCAGTATGATATTGGCTGTGGGTTTGTCATAAACAGCTCTTATTATTTTGAGACACATTCCATCAATACCTAGTTTATTGAGAGTTTTTAACTTGAAGGCTGTTGAATTTTATCAAAGGCCTTTTTTGCATCTATTGAGACAATCATGTGGTTTTTGTCATTAGTTCTGTTTATGTGATGGATTATGTTTATTGATTTGTGTATGTTAAGCCAGTCTTGCATCCCAGGGATGAAGTCGATTTGATCATGATGGATAAGCTTTTTTATGTGCTGCTGGATTTGGTTTGCCAGTATTTTAATGAGGATTTTCACATTGGTGTTCATCACGGATATTGGTCTAAAATTCTCTTTTTTTTTTTGTTGTGTCTCACCACCAGGCTTTGGTATCAGGATGATGCTGGCCTCATAAAATGAGTTAGGGAGGATTCCCTCTTTTTCTATTGATTGGATAGTTTCAGAAGGAACGGTACCAGCTCCTCTTTGTACTTCTGGTAGAATTCGGCTGTGAATCTGTCTGGTCTTGGGCTTTTTTTGGTTGGTAGGCTATTAATTATTGCCTCAATTTCAGAACTTGTTACTGGTCTATTCAGGGATTCAACTTCTTCCTGGTTTAGTCTTGGAAAGGGTGTGTGTGTCCAGGAATTTATCCATTTCTTCTAGATTTTCTAGCTTATTTGCGTAGAGGTGTTTATAGTATTTTCAGATGGTAGTTTGTATTTCTGTGGGATCGGTGGTGATATCTCCTTTATCATTTTTTTATTGCATCTATTTGATTCTTCTCTCTTTTCTTCTTTATTAGTCTTGCTAGTGGTCTATCTATTTTGTTGATCTTTTCAAAAAACAGCTCCTGGATTCATTGATTTTTTTGAAGGGTTTTTGTGTCTCTATCTCCTTCAGTTCTGCTCTGATCTTAGTTTCTTGCCTTCTACTTTAGCTTTTGAATTTGTTTGCTTTGCTTCTCCAGTTCTTTTAATTGTGATGTTAAGTGTCAATTTAGATCTTTCCTGCTTTCTATATGGGCATTTAGTGTAAATTTCCTCACACACTGCTTTAAATGTGTCCCAGAGATTCCTGGTTGATTGTCTTTGTTCTCATTGGTTTCAAAGAACATCTTCTGCCCTCATTTCGTTGTTGCAGTAATTTCAGGAGCAGGTTGTTCAGTTTCCATGTAGTTGTCGCGGTTTTGAGTAGGTTATTAATCCTGGAGTTCTAATTTGATTGCACTGTGGTCTGAGAGACAGTTTGTTGTGATTTCTGTTCTTTTACATTTGCTGAGGAGTGCTTTACTTCCAACTATGTGATCAATTTTGGAATAAGTGTGATGTGGTGCTGAGAACAATGTATATGCTGTTGATTTGGGGTGGAGAGTTCTGTAGATGTCTATTAGGTCTACTTGGTGTAGAGCTGAGTTCAAGTCCTGGATATCCTTGTGAACCTTCTGTCTCATTGATCTGTCTGACATTGACAGTGGAGTGTTAAAGGCTCCCATTATCATTTTTGGGAGTCTAAGTCTCTTTTTAGGTCTTTCAGCGCTTCCTTTATGAATCTGGGTGCTCCTTTATTGGGTGCATATATATTTAGGATAGTTAGCTCTTCTTGTTGAATTGATCCCTTTACCATTATGTAATGGCCTTCTTTGTCTCTTTTGATCTTTGTTGGTTTAAAGTCTGTTTTATCAGAGACTAGGTTTGCAACCCTTGCTTTTTTTTTTTTTTTTTTTTTGCTTTCCATTGGTTTGGTAGATCTTCCTCCATCCCTTTGTTTTGAGTCTTGTGCATCTCTGCACATGAGATGGGTCTCCTGAATACAGCACACAGATGTGTCTTAACTCTTTACCCAAATTGACAGTCTGTGTCTTTTAATTGGGGCAGTTAACCTATTTACATTTAAGATTAATATTGTTATTTGTGAATTTGATCCTGTCATTATGATGTTAGCTGGCTATTTTGCCTGTTAGTTGATGCAGTTTCTTCCTAGCATTGATGGTCTTTACAATTTGGCATGTTTTTGCAGTGGCTGGTACTGGTTGTTCTTTTCCATTTTTAGTGCTTCCTTCAGAAGCTCTTGTGAGGCAGCCTGGTGGTGACAAAATCTCTCAGCATTTACTTGTCTGTAAAGGATTTTATTTCTCCTTCACTTATGAAGTTTGGCTGGATATGAAATTCTGGGTTGGAAATTCTTTTCTTTAAGAATGTTGAATATTGGCCCCCACTCTCTTCTGGCTTGTAGGGTTTCTGCTGAGCAATCCACTGTTAGTCTGATGGGCTTCCCTTTATGGTAAACCGACCTTTCTCTCTGGCTGCCCTTAACATTTTTTCCTTCATTTCAACCTTGGTGAATCCGACAATTATGTGTCTTGGGGTTGCTCTTCTCAAGGAGTATCTTTGTGGTGTTCTCTGTATTTCCTGAATTTGACTGTTGGCCTGCCTTGTTAGGTTAGGGAAGTTCTCGCGGATAATATCGTGAAGAGTGTTTTCTAACTTGGTTCCATTCTCCTTGTCACTTTCTGGTATACTAATCAAATGTATATTTGGTCTTTTCACATAGTCCCATATTTCTTGGAGGCTTTGTTCATTTCTTTTCACTCTTTTTTCTCTAATCTTGTCTTCTCACTTCATTTCATTAATTTGATCTTCAATCACTGATACCCGTTCTTCCACTTGATCAAATCAACTACTGAAGCTTGTGCATGAGTCATGTAGTTCTCGTGCCATCGTTTTCAGCTCCATCAGGTCATTTAAGGTCTTCTCTATACTGTTTATTCTAGTTAGCCATTCGTCTACTCTTTTTTCAAGATTTTAGCTTCCTTGTGATGGGTTCGAACATCCTCCTTTAGCTCAGAGAAGTTTGCTATTACCGACTTTCTGAAGCCTACTTCTGTCAACTTGTTAAAGTCATTCTTTGTCATGCTTTGTTCCATTGCTGGCGAGGAGCTGAGATCCTTTGGAGGAGAAGGGGTGCTCTGATTTTTAGAATTTTCAGCTTTTCTGCTCTGGTTTCTCCCCATCTTTGTGGTTTTATCTACCTTTGGTCTTTGATGATGGTGACCTACAGATGGCGTTTTGGTGTGGATGTCCTTTTTGTTGATGTTGATGCTATTCCTTTCTGTTTGTTAGTTTTCCTTCTAACAGTCAGGTCCCTCAGCTGCAGGTCTGTTGGAATTTGCTGGAGGTCCACTCCAGACCCTGTTTGCCTGGGTTTCACCAGTGGCGGCTGCAGAACAGCAAATATTGCAGAACGGCAAATATTGCTGCCTGATCTTTCCTCTGGAAGCTTCATCTCAGAGGGGCACCCGGCTGTATGAGGTGTTGGTTGGCCCCTACTTGGAGGTGTCTCCAAGTTAGGCTACATGGTCGTCAGGGACCCACTTGAGGAAGTGGTCTGTCCATTCTCAGAGCTCAAATACCATGCTGGGAGAACCACTGCTCTCTTCAGAGCTGTCAGACAGGGACGTTTAAGTTTGCAGAAGTTTCTGCTGCCTTTTGTTCAGCTGTGTCCTGCACCCAGACAGAGGCAGGTGGTCCTCCTTGAACTGCGGTGGGCTCCACCCAGTTCAAGCTTCCTGGCTGCTTTCTTTACCTACTCAAGCCTCAGCAATGGCAGACACCCTCCTGCAGCCAGGCCTGCCTCCTCACAGTTCAATCTGGGACTAGCAGTGAGCAAGGCTCCATGGGTGTGGGACCCGCTGAGCCAGGCGTGGGATATAATCTCCTGGTGTGTCACTTGCTAAGACCATTGGAAAAGCACAGTGTTTAGGAGGCAGTTTCTCGATTTTCCCAGTACAGTCTGTCACAGCTTCCCTTGGCTAAGAAAGGGAAATCCCCCAACCCCTTGCACTTCCCGGGTGAGGCAATGCCCCGCTCTGCTTTGGCTCGCCCTCCATGGACTGCACTCACTTTCCAACCAGTCCCAATGAGATGAACCAGGTACTCAGTTGGAAATGCAGAAATCACCCATATTCTGTGTCAGTTACGCTGGGAGCTGCAGACTGGAGCTGTTCCTATTCAGCCATTTTGGAACCCCATCCAGAATATACTTTAATACTTTAATATTTTAACATATGAAAACCTCATAACCTGACAGATTTATGTACAAGAATGTTCACACCAGCATTACACATACTAAGTTGAAACTGGAAATAATCACTGTCTGTCAACACGACAGTAAGGAATCAGTTGTCATATATTCAATCAGTAGAAGATTGGTCAGCAATGAACACACTGTTGCTATGTGCAACAACATAGATCAATCTCACACATACAATGGCAATCCAAAGTAGCCAGACCCCAAAATTCCCTAGTGTATGAGTATGTCCTTTATATAAATTTCAAGAACAGGGAAACTAATCAATGGCAACAGTGGTTAGAATAATGAGTTCCTATAGGGAGGAGAGAGGGCATAGAAACTGACCACACAAGACCACACCACTCTGTGGTGCTGGCAAAGTTTTCTTTTTGACTGGTTGGTAGTTTTATTGGTTTTAATTTATGACAACTCACTGTGATGTAAACTTCTCTCTTATCCTTTTTGTTTATTATGGTGCACAAGTTTTTCCAAAAAGTTAAAAAGATAGTGAAGAATACATTACCAAAATTAAAAACAAGTAACCCCCAAGAAAAGAGTATAGTTATAATTAGGTCTATATGTGTTCATCTGAAAAGATGCCTGAGGGATGTAAGGGAAATTACCAATTGCAGAATTTGAATAGATGTCTGGATGTCTGAGGTATGTAACACTAGTTGTAGAAAAGTATCTGCAGTATGATCTTATTTGTGCAAAGTAAGAGAGAGAGAGAATTTCTGAGCCTATTTCTTTGGAGCCAAACCCAAAATTAGTCAAAAGAAACTTTAAAAATCAGAGCAGAAATAAACAAAAAACAGACTAGAGACCAATAAAATAAAAAGTTGGTGAGGTTTTGGTTTGTTTGTTTGTTTGTTTTTGTATTTTTCTAGGGAAAGCATCTTGCTCTGTCACCCAGGATGGAGTGCAGTGCCTCTGTCGTGGCTCACTGCAGCCTCCAGCTCGTGAGCTCCAGAGATCCTCATTCTTCTGAGCAGCTGGGAATACAAGCATGTGCCACCACACCCAGTTAAGGTATTTTTTTCTTTCCTTTTTAAAAGATGTAGTATATTTTTGTTGCCCAGGATGGTCTCAAACTCCTGGCCTCAACTGATCCTCCTGCCTTGGCCTCAGTGCTAGGATTACAGGCATGAGCCATTATACCTGGCTGAAACATTGGTATTGTGAACAAAACAAAATTGACAAACCATTAGCTAGACTAACTAAAAAAATAAGAGAGAAGACTGAGATAAGTAAAAATGAGAAACAAAAAAAGGAGACTTACAATTGATGCCACAAACAATCATTAAACATTATTATTAACAACTTATGTCAACAAATGGGAAAATCTAGGGGAAATGGATGAATTCCTGGACACATGCAACCTACCAAGACTGAACCAGGAAGAAATAGAAAGCCTGAACATACCGATCACTAGTAACAATATTGAATCAAAAATAAAAAGTTTACCATCAAAGAAAAGTCCATGATTGGATGCCTTCACTGCTAAATTCTGCCAAAGTTTTAAAGAACGAAAAAGACCAATTCTTTTCAAGCTATTCCAAAAAATTGAAGAGGGGGAAATTCTTCCAATCACATTTTATGGGGCTAGCATTATCCTGATATCCTGACAGCAAAACCAGACATAAACACAACAACAACAAGAACAGTACAGGCTAACATCTCTGATGAACAGAGAAACAAAAATCCTCAACAAATACTAGCAAACAGAATCCAGCAGCACATCCAAAATATAATCACCATGATCAAATGGGATTCATCTCAGGGATGCAAGGATGGTTCAACATATATAAATCAATAAGTGTGATACATTACATCAGTGGAACGAAGAAGAAAACATATGATCATCTCAATAGATGCAAAAAAAAATTTGACAAAATTTAACATCCCTTCATCATAAAAATGCTCAACAAATTAGGTGTACAAATCAAGTACCTCAACACAGTAAAGGTCATATACAAAAAATCCACAGCCACCATCATATTGAATGGAGAAAATTAGAAAGCTTTTCCGCTAATAATTTGAGCATGACAAGGATGCCCAGTTTCACCAGTCTTTTTTTTTTTGAGATGGAGTCTCTCTCTGTATCCCAGGCATGATGTGTTTCTCTGGGGTTTGGAAGACTCAAAATGCTCAGGGTAGAGAGGTGAGAGAGCTGTGTTGATGAAAATTAAAATATGTCATTTCTAGGTAATAGAAAGATTTACTGTGTTATTCTTTTAAAGAATGCAGTGACATTTATTAGATGTGCCAATGTAATATAGATATGTGTGTAAATATACAGCACACAATATATGTGTGTGTGTATATATATATATAAAATACATACACACATATTTGCTTAGTTTGCTGGCTGCATCAAGGAAGAGAAGTGTCAACTTCCATTCCCTTAATGTGGCTGAGCTGCCCCTTAGATTCTGACAGTAGAAGTGATTTTGAAATATATCCATAATTAGTAAATCAATTTATGCATCTCTTTGTCTCCAGGTACAGGTAGAATAAGCACATCCCTCTGACTCTGGGAAGGTTCTAGCAGAGGACTGAGCTGGAAAGAGGATTTCTGGGTAATTTTGGCAATCCACACAATGCCTGTCAGCCTCAGTTGACTGAGGCATGGAATGGGGATTTACTCTCTGTATGCCTTATGGAGTGCTGCGATGACTCAAAATGACGGGAAAGCTCCAGCAGCGACAGGCAGCTTCTTCCCAATGCTAGCACGCAGTGCAGCTGGAGAAAGGGGAAGCAAAGGGTCCCTTGAGCAGAGGCCTCGAATCTGCAGAGACGCCTGTGGGCTGTCCTTAGGGCGGCGCATGGCTCCCACTCTGCGCCCCTCAGTCTTACTTTGCCCACTTGGGAAAGCCTCATCTTCCTTGTTTCAGTCACACTGGGTGAGGAGGGAGTCCTGCCACAGGGAGTGGGACTCAGAGTGCAGTGAGACTGTGGACTCTAAGGTGGCTTTGCGTGGGCACCCAGGGCCTGGCAGTGTGAAGAGGATGTCCCCGCAGAGGGAGGTGGCCCAGCATGGGGGATGAAGCCCGAGGAGAGTGAGAAGCGCACTGAAGGAGAGCGGACCGGCGGGGGCTGTGGGGCCTGAACAGGAGCAGGAGGCTGTGGACGCGGCTGAGTGGCCTGGCATGGGCACTCGGAACTCAGCAGGGACTGGAGCAATTCTTAGGGCTAAGAGTGACAAGCTTGTGCTTCTTAACGACATTCTTTAGGGTTGCTGGTGCCATGTGCTGGTAAACTGTAGCTGTTTCTACATCAAACACGCATAGGGCCCCACTGCAGCCCGCAGGCGAGTGCTCGGCACCCCCTGGCGGCCGGTGGTAGCCCTTACGTGCGAATCCACATTGCTACAAAGAATCAATGGGCGACAAAGACAGCGTGATGAGGAATGGGATCTTTACAATAGTCCCAAAGTGTGTCCTCACAACATAGTCACTGATTAAAACCAGAAAAATAATGTAGTCATGGTAGCGAAGCGTGACACCCACCACTTTATTCAATGATCAACGTGAACATCATTATTCTCGGGGCAAACTAAAGTCCCATGCCCCTGGCAGAGTGGGAGAGGAGCGCAGCGGGTGTCTGTGGTATTTCTGCCGAAGTTACAGAACCTGAATCTAATCGTGAGACAATACTTCAGGAAAAAACAAAGTGAAGGGCATTCTGCACAGTCAGTCTCCTGTGATCTTCACACGGTGTTCAGGTCATGAAGGTGAAGGGAAGACAGAGGGACTTTGTGGGTTTCAGGACACTGGAGAAGCGTGACAACCGAATAAGGCACATGACTCAGAAACGGATCCTTTGCTATAGAGGACACTACTGGGGCGTTGGGTACATTTTGCATAGGGCCTGAAGGCTATGTGGAGTTATTGTATCAGTGTTAATTTCTTGATTATGGTTATAAGGTGAAAACGCCTTTGCATGAAAAACACACTAAAGTATTGGGGTGTTGGCGTTTCATGTTGACAACCTACTCTCAAAGGTTCAGGAAAAAAAGTCGTACTATACTGGCAATTTTTCTGTAATTTTGATGTTGTTTCAGAATAATAAAATGAAAAATGAAACTGACCAAGTCCACCTGGTTAATAAATGACAGCTGTGGTTCAAAACTCAGGTGTGCCTTTCCCCTAAAGCCATGCCCTGCCCTGCCAACCACAAGGCCCTGCACATCCGAGTTGGCCTCTGTCCCTGCTCATCACCTACAAAACAGCCCTGCCCCCCCACAGCCGAGTTGCTGGAGCTGCGCCCCACCTGCCCCTGCCCTGCACAGGCCTGACTCCCCCATCCCACACCTGGCCCAGCACTTACCACATAGTGTGGCAGGCAACACTGGGGCAGCTGAAAGACCCTGTGCTACAAATTGCACTGGCCAGCTTCCTGCTCCTGGGAGCGGGGTCCATGGCTGAGCTTCTGCTCCCCGGAAGAGCTCCAGACTCCTCAAGGGTGTGAGATTTTTCAAACCAATTCCAAATAAGCCAGGGGAGGTTTTCCTGTCTTGGTTTCCATCATCACCACCTCCACAGTTGGAGATTCCCTCCTAATCCAGATGCTTGAACCAGGACTAGGACTTCATATATCACTGGGACACTTAGCATAATCCCCATTGCAGGTTGCCAGACATCACCCAAAGTGATGTTCTACCAAAGACGGAAACAGCAGCTCTCCCATGACCTTCCAGGTGCTGCCCTGACTCCTCCAGCTGAACCTGCTAGGGCAGACGAAAGTGGAACATGCAGCATATTTCCCTGCCACTCTGTCCATGTGCCCACCAACTCGGCTGCAGGCTCCAGGGACACCAGCTGGGGGGGCCTGCCTGGGGCTCAGAGCTGAGCAAGGTTACAGGGCAGATAGGTTGGCCTGGATCAACCTGACCACCCTCAACTGGAGTGGTGACTTCTTCACTGTCTGACACTAAACCAGGAACCAAGTGGATCTCTCTGAGTGCAGGGTGGGTGACCTTAACCAGTGGAGGCATTTCTCTTCTTACAGACCTCGTATTTTTCTTTACTAGGTTCTGTGCTCCTCTCAAGGGTCCTAAGTGTTCCTCCAACCTGAGTGTTCTGCAGGGAAACATGCTGTGTAAACACCATGCCTATTTCCTGCTTGGAGCACAGGTTTTGTAGTAGAGCTCTCAGGGGTGTGGAAGAAGCCTGGCAGCCCACACCCTATAAATGCTGTTGTCCACCTGTATGCTCTGACTTGGAGGCAGAGACCCAAGCAGCTGGAGGCTCTGTGTGTGGGTGAGTTTAGCCCCATCTTCTGGGTGTTCTCCAGCATGAGGATCGCAGACAGAGAGGACCAGCCCAGCAGCCATAGGCCTGACCAAGGCCCAGGCTGGGAAGGAGGGCGACTCCCTATTTTCCACTGAGCGGTGTTTCACAGCACAGTCAACATGGATGACCTGCGAAGGCCCTCATGCTTTGATATCTTCCTTGGCCAGGTCCATCTCTACCAGGGGCTCAGCAGGGCCTAAGCCGGGGAGTGGGAGAACAGACCCCAAGGAGAAGGAAGACCTAATTACTGACTGTGAGAGGGTCATCACCCCCCTGATCATCACCTTGAGGGGCCTAGGCTGTGTTCATCTTTTTTTCATTCTCAGGTCGTTGATTTCTTAGAGCCTGAAAAGAAGGTAACTGAGCGTATGAGGGACAGATGGAGTGAGTCAGTGAGTGAGTGACCTCATCCTTGCTCCTAATAGACTGGGAGGGACAGGGCAGCTTTTCTGCAGAGCACGGAAGTCAGAGAGGTGAAGCCAGTTTCCCAGAGTAACAGTGAGGCACTGACAGAAAGGAGACTACAGTGGAGTCCAGGTCCCCGGGCTCCCCAGAGCTCTTTACTCTTCCTCCTCCACAGCAGCCTGGAGACCCCACACCTCCAGCCGGAGGCCTGAAGCGGGAGACCACGCCAGCTGCCAGATGATGCTGGGAATTTTCCGCAGGTGCCCGAGGTCTTCCCGGCACTCTGGTCTCACCTGCCCTGCCTCTCGAGCTCGCCCAGCTTCCTGAGTCCTGACAGAGCACAGTCGCGGGGGATGTTGGCAGAGGCAGCAGATGTTTCACAGCCATCCCTCCTGCAGGAGCAGCAGCTGGGCGGGCCATGGCTGTGCCCTCTGGCCCCTCACTCTCACCTTGATGGCAGCCTCTGAAAGAGCTCGCGTGCAGTGAAGGGCGTTTGTGTTGGAAACCCTGTTATCCCGGCACTCCTGGATCCCATGGCCTGCCAGGCAGGGATGGGAGAGATGGTGTCAAAGGAGACCCTGGCCCTCCAGGTACTGTGCTGGAGACCCCATCCTCTGCTGAGGGACACAGACCCCTTTTCAGAAGGCCCGTCTGTCTAGGTCCCTAGGCTGTGGGCCATAGTGAGCTGGGTGGGACCTGGTAGGCTCCTGGGGCCCTTAGGATGGTGCATCCGGGAGAGTCTGTCCTCATAGTGCCCATGGAGTGATAACTGGGACAGCCCCAGTGATAATGAGGGTCGAATCTCACTAGCTGCAACCAGTTGTGGGTGACGGATCCCACACATCCATGTCCTGTTTCTCTGCAGGCCCCATGGGTCCGCCTGGAGGTATACCATGTGCTCCTGGGAATGATGGGCTGCCTGGTGCCCCTGGTATCCCTGGACAGCGTGGAGAGAAGGGGGAGCCTGGAGAGAGAGGCCCTCCAGGTGAGCAGGGTGGGGCAGGTGGGCAGTGGGAACACGGGCACAGCAACCCTGAAGTCCGTTACACAGGGCTGATGGGGATCAGACAAACCCTGCAGCTTCCCCAAGGGCATTTGGCTCAACCTAAGTAAGAGAATGTGAACTTGAGGGAGAAAGCCAAAGTGTCTGGGGAGTGTGGTCACAATTCAGGGAAGGGCAAGTGTGGGAAGTCCTCCATGCCTCGTGACCGCCGATGGGGAGGCACGGAGTCAGGTGTGGGATGAGGGACAGCGCTGGGAGGTGAGGGAGGCGCGTCCTGGGACGCAGCGCTGGGGACAGTCTGAAGGGTGAATGCGGACCAGACATCCAGGGAGATGGTGTGATCAGGAGCCCACAGGCAGACGGGAATTTGAAGCTCAGAGCGGTAAGCAAGGCCATCAGGGCAGCGCAGAGAGCATCATGCTTGCCCTTGGTGGAGGGTGCGGGAGAGGGACTTGCCCCACAGAGGCGGGCAGACAGAGCCACTTGAGGGACAGAGCAGGAAAGAGGACAAGGGGTGGGGGTCTCAGCAGGGGCAAGGCTTCGCTAAAGAATAGGGGACCAGGGGTGTGGAGACACACTGGAGTCTTGTGGACCCTCTGAGCCTGGGGCCCGGGCGATGCCTAGCAGCAATGAAAGGGCAGAGTTCCAGGATTGCAGATGGCAAAATGCCTGCGTGGCAGCAAGTGGGGGTCTTCACTGGCCTGCCCCTCCTTCTGTGTGGGGCGCTCTCCGCAGGGCTTCCACCTCATCTAGATGAGGAGCTCCAAGTCACACTCCATGACTTCAGACATCAAATCCTGCAGACAAGGGGAGGTAAGGGGACCCCCTGGGCCTCACAGGGTAGGAGTTTCCCACAAATTCCCCTCATTCTCAGCAGCAGCTTCTAGAACATAGAGATGACAAACAGGCTCGCACATGTCAGGTCTTGGGGAAAGGAATGATGCTTGCTTTTCTGATGTCTTTGAATGGCCCAGAGGAGACAGAACCCGACACACTTCACTCCGCATTTCACAGGAAAGCAAGTTCTCCACCCATCTTACTTTCCACTGAATCCCAGGAAATGGCACCATTTCTGGCAATAAGTAATTGTTACTTAGATGAATGAATAAATGGAGGAGAGTCTAAAAATGAATTTAGAAAACTGCAATTGGAAGAGGAACAGAAGACACAGAGAGAGGCAGATGGAGAGGCTGGGGAAAGTCCGGTGGCGGAGAGCCCAGGTGAGGGAGGTGGCTTAGAGACAAAGCAGTCAGTGGCCTGACCCAGTCTCCTCTGCTCCCAGCCCTCAGTCTACAGGAGTCCATACTGGCAGTAGGAGAGAAGGTCTTCTCCACCAATGGGCAGTCTGCCACTTTTGATGCCATTCAGGAGGCATCGCCCGGAAACAGGAGCCACATTGCTGTCGAGGAATCCAGAGGAAAGCGAAGCCATTGCAAGCTTGAAGAAGTACAACAAGTATTATGCCTATATGGGCCTGACTGAGGTCCAAGCCCTGGAACTTCCTTCTCCAGATGATGAGACCCTGTAAGCTACACCAGCTGGTACCCAGGGGCCTTGGGTGAGGGGAACAGAGCAGTGTGGAGATACACAGATAGGCGGTGGAATGGCCAGGAACTGCCTGTACAACCGACTGACCATCTGCTTGAGTTCTGAGCATTATGCCACCGGGACAGGAGGATCCTGTCACGGCCGCCGGTTTCCATCCCAGGATACTTGTTCTGTGAGATGCTGGAACTCCCTTTCAGCAGAATTCCTTGCTTGTGGCTGTGGGGCTGAGAGCATCCTTAACCATTTCATTCCCCTGATGGGCCCTGACTCTTCCTCCAAATCACTGGCCAGCCTTGACACGCCCCTTGCAAACCCTCCCAGCACTGCACCCCAGGCAGCCACTCCTAGCCTTGGCCTTCAACATGAGATGGAGCCCTCCTTATTCCCCATCTGGTCCAGTTCCTTCACTTACAGGTGGCAGCAGTGAGGTTTTGGGTAGAAGGACCTCCGTCATACAGAGTGCCTGCCTCCTGGTCCTTCTGCTCTCTCTGGCCCACACTGCCCAGTGCCATCAGGGTGTGCAGTCCTGGCCAAGCATAATGGCAGAAAGAGGTGGACTTCAGGGAAACCCTATGTGGAGCTAAGGCCGCAGTGGAGATTCTCTGGCACTCTGAGGTCTCCAGGGCAGGCCTGGTCAGGTTCTCCAGGTGGTCAGAGGGCCCAGTGGTGCCCCAGAAGAGTGGTGTCCAAGCCAACCCCATGACTGACATGTACGATTTACTCCTTTGAGTCTTTGGATGCCAACTCAGCCCCCTGACCTGAAGACAGCCGGCCTAGGCCTCTAGAGTAGAGCCCCCCAGTGCAGACGTGATCCAAGTAACGTTCTGCTGATGAACGACTTTGCACTCCACTTCAGACCTCGGTGGGCATTCACACCACCCCCTCCCCCAACACCACCGGCTCCACTTTCCCCTTCCATTAATCCATTCACCCAGATAATCATTAAAATTAGCGTGTGCCAGGTCTTAGGATGTGTCTTGGGGTGGGCAGGGTACCCAGTGACTCTTGGGGATATTTATTCTCCCTGAGTCTATGTCTTCATCTATGAAATGGGGATAAAATACTTGTTGCTGTCACAATTATTACCATCTCTCCAGCTAGCAAAATTACTACCAGAGCTGTTACTAAACACAGAGGCTATTGACCGAGCACATACCACGTGCCACACACCTTGACAAGCAATTCTAATACAGCTTATTATGTACTATTCAATCTTCACGCAATGTCACGGGACCAGTATTGTTTACCCATTTTCTATAAGGACACTGAAGCTTGGAGGTTAAATGTTTTGAGTATTATTATTCCAGAGGCAAGTGGCAGAGGCTGGATCAAACCCACCTTCTGCACCTGAAACATGCTTCCAGCCGCACTCTGAGAGCTGAATAGAGAATGATTTGAGCGCCAATGGAAATTGTGAATGTGTTCACATGAGTTTCCATAGCTTTGGTTCCAAGAAACATCACATTTCTGTATTTTTGTAAATCAAATGAACTCTGGTTCTGAGCCCCCACTTACCTCAAGATTGGAAAATTCAATCTCAGGATGTGCTTTCTTTGTTTGATGGGAGGGGCGACCTGCTCTCCTCCCTGAGATGGTGCAGGGGGATGGGGAGCTACAGACACCATTTGGAAGAACACATGGGCATCATGAATCCACATGGTCCATTTGTGGGTGGGGATACCATGCCTTCCATCCTCCATGCAGCCATCTGAATGATTTCTGCAGCCCAGCAGTGATGGTGGCACTCAGGGCTCAGTCCCAGGCCTCAGTGAGCCATCCTAGTCTCATGTTGGCTTGGAATGGGACCACTCTCCCATGACCCAGGGCTGTGCAGGAATGAGACAACATCCCCAATTGCTTGAGGAGGCAGCCACATGTGTGTCCCACCTCCAGAAAGGCTCCTACTCCTCCCACCCTCACACCTGAGAACGCTCTCTTTCATGGATTTACTGCTTTTCTTGGGCAGAGAGAAGCTCTGGGTCAAAACCCACAAAATCAGATGAGAAATAGGGGAACAATTTATGATTGTTTTCTGAATGATAATTTTTAATCTGGTCACCATTCCACATGTGCTTGGGACCCAGCACAGTAATTATTGAGCCTTCCCCTAAATTAAGAGAAAACCAAGGAGAAGCATGTACAAATGTTCCTCGACTTATGAGGTGGTTAGGTCCTGATAAACACATTGCAAAATGATGTCTTAAATGGAAAATGCGTTTAATACATCTAACCTACCAAACATCATAGCTGAGCCTAGACTACTTTAACCATGTCCAGAACCCTATGTTAGCCTGCAGTTGGGCGAAATTATCTAACACAAGCTCTATTTTATAATAGGGTGCTGACTATCTCATGGAATTTATTGACTACCATACAGGAAGTGAATGAATGGTTGTATGTGTACTTGAAGTGTGGCTTCTCCTGAATTCACATCGCTTTTGGACCAATGTAAAGTCCGTAAATTATAAGTCAAACCACCATAAATCCAGGACCATGTGTATTCCCAACTTTATAAGTAAATACGCCAAGTCAATGAAAATGGATGTCTTCTCATTTCTTGTTAGGATTATTTTTACTTTCTTTATGCTTTTATTTGCTATTGTTACTATTTTATCATATTTTAAATTAATTATTGCTGGTTTATGAGAAAAACTCTTCGTTTACTTTTTTTTAATTTTAGATATTTTTATTTCTCCAAATTTGTTATTTATCAGGAGTGACTGAAATAAAAAATACAATTGAGTCCCATCATCATCATGGAAATAGCTTTAAGAGAAAACTGGTCAGATGAATATTATTGCTTCCCATTTTCAACCAGTAAATAGTTGCCACTGAGAAATTGACAGCCAGGAGTCTGTCAAGAATGCTCAAGATATGTTATATAATACAACATGCCTGTTCACAGGGGGAAAAATCCTAGGAAATAACTTATGTGTACTTCTTGATTTCATCATACAAGACAAGCACAAAAGCACCACATGCCCCTGAGAACATTGGACCATGCACCTTTGAAAAAAGCTTTGCCTCCTTCATCACGAGCTATCTTCCTCCAGCAGTCAAGCGTGCCTGTGTACATGATGTCAGTTCCTTTGTGCCCTGACTGCATCATCATGCGGCGGCAAACAGTATCAAATGGATAGGAAGTCAACCCAGCAACAGCAGTGACAGTCTGTGTGATCATCCAGCTGATGACGATGTGAGTGTTCTTGGGATCCGGAAGCATTCCCTTTGCAGTGTCATAGATACCGAAGTAGGCGGCTCGGTAGATGATAATACCCTGCACAGACACGTTAAAGCCTTGGTACAGGCCCTTAATCCCATCAGATTTGTAGATCTTAACCAGGCAGTCACCGAGGCCTCGGAATTCCCTTTCAGCTCCAGCTTTACCCACATCAGCTGCTAGACGGGTACAGGCAAAATCAAGAGAGTACACAAAACACAGGGATGTGGCCCCTGCGGCACCACCTGATGCCAGATTCCCTGCAAAGTAGCGCCAAAACTGGGTCCTCTTGTCCACACCACCTAGGAAGAACTGCTTGTATTTATCTTTGAAGGTGAAGTTAAGAGCCTGGGTGGGGAAGTATCTGATGACATTGGCCAGGTTACCGCGCCAGAAGGACAGAACTCCCTGCTCCTTGGGAATACGGACCACGCAGTCTATAATGCCTTTGTATTGCTTATCTGCAGTGATCTGCTTGCTGGCATGCTGCACCTGCAGCAGCAGCTTGACCCGCTCAATGGGCGCTACCGCCGTCTTGGAGATGGCTGCGGCCACTCCACCTGCCAGGAAGTCCTTGGCGAAGGACACAGCGGCATCTGTCATGTTGAAAGGAAAGAGGAGGCAGGCTGCTGCGGGACGGGACTGGGCCGGGAACCGGCTTTGACTCCCGCGCTGCGGGCTCGTTTACTTTTTATTCATCTTATACCCAACCATCTTTTTGGACTCTCATTTTTTCCCCTAATATTAATACTTCTAAGATAATTGATTCTTTTTTTTGTTTGTTTTTATTTTTGAGACAGAGTCTGTCTTTGTTGCCCAGGCTGGAGTGCAGTGGCACAATCTTGGCTCACTGCAACATCTGCTTCTCGGGTTCAAGTGATTCTCCTGCCTCAGCCTCCCAAGTAGCTGGGATTACAGGCGTGTACCACCACGCCTGGCTAATTTTTGTATTTTTAGTGGTGACAGGGTTTCACCATGTTGGCCTGGCTTGTCTTAAACTCCTGACCTTAAATGATCCTCCTGCCTCGGCCTCCCCAAGTGTGGGGATTACAGGCATAAGTCACCTTGCCCAGCCAATGATTCTTTTATATTTTATAGATAAATAGTTACATTTACGAAGGATGGAAATTTGATCTGTCCTTTTATGACATTTATATTTTTTCCATCTCATTTCTTAGCTCCACCACAGGAGCTCAGCTAAGGGGGGAGTAGAAGGGACTGAGCGGGGCACCCTTCCCTCCTCCCATCTTGGACCTGGGATGCGAACGCACACTGACCACCTCTGGTTCACTCTCTCTCTTCTGCCATGAAGCCTACAATGAACCATGGTGAAGCAGGAGGGTTATGGAGGGCTCCAGGGACAAAGCCTTTGTGAACACAGTAAGGTTTTCTTTTTGTTTTTCATGAGAGACACAGGAAACTGTAAAGGAATACTTGAATTTGGGCCTGACCTTGTCATATTTTTCTCATAGAAAGATCATTCTGGCTGATACACCAAAGATGTGCCTGAGATCTGCAGGAGTAGATGCTGGGGGACTTCCCTGAACAGCTGTAATTATGTAATAGTCCAGGTAAGATTTTTTTTTTCTTAGTTAGAAGCCTACAGAACCAAAGAAAGAGTCATGGACAATAGCTATTAGTTATTCCTCAATTATCTGCCCCGGTGATGGCTTAGTAATGGTAGGGTTGCTGGGTTTAGAAAATAAAAATATAGGCCAGGCATCGTGGCTCACGCCTGTAACCCCAGCACTTTGGGAGGCCGAGGCAGGTGGATCATGAGGTCAGGAGTTTGAGACCAGCCTGGCCAACAGAGTGAAACTTGTCTCTACTAAAAATACAAAAAAATTAGCGGTGCATGGTAGCAGATGCCTGTAATCCCAGCTACTTGGGAGGCGGAGGCAAGGAGAATCACTTGAACCTGGGAGACAGCAGATGCAATAAGCCGTGATGGCACCACTGCACTCCAGCCCAGGCGACAGAGCGAGATTCTGTCTCCAAAAAAAAAAAAAAGAAAAGAAAAATATAGGACATCCAGTTAATTTGAATATCAGATACATAGGTAATTTATTCAGTGTGTCGTATGCAATATTTGGGACACACTTATTCCAAAAATTTATTCAATGTTTATATGAAGTTCACATTCTACAGATTCCAAAATGCTTTGCATTTTACCTGGCAACCCTACCTGTAGGGGCCTGGACAAGCAGAGACTTTGGGTGAGGCAGGAGACACTTCCTGTCGTTAGTGGCATGTGACGATGTGACTTGGGACCATACCATCAGACTTGTACCCCAGTGCCTTTTGGCTCAGGAATGAATGTGAAGTCTTTCCTGAGCTCTGTACATGGTGAGCAGGGCCACTGAAGCATGGTGTGTATGAGCACAGATAAGGCTGGTATTTCCAGCACACTCTGGCTCTCCCCTCGGCAGGACATCCAGGAGCCTGGGGTAGGAATCCTCTGGGTTTGCCTCATTTCCACCCGCTGCAGCTGCCCAGCATCCACCTAGCCTAGCGTGAGTCTTCTCCTGGAGGCTTCCAGAGGTGTTTCCATGAATAAATAGGGAGGACGGCAAGGCATGACAAAGGGACCGGAGCAAAGGAAAGGACCAAATGTGGCTGGCATGCCTCCGACAAGCCTTCTGGAGTGTGAGTATCTGTCAAAGCAGAAATGAAGACTTGGGAAGAGGAGCTTCTTATGGTGTCTAACTGTCTCTTTCTCTGGGGCAGTGGGCTCCAGACACTTTTAGAACCACACGTACAAAGCCCCCCAGGGCTTAGGCTCTCCAGGCAAAGCTGTGCTCGAGCAGGGGCATAGGACAGGCAGGCAGCAGGGGCAGGAAGGGCTAGCAGCTCTTCCCTGGCTAACAGGTGGGGTTCTGCCTCCAGCTGCCTCCCCAGAACAGAAGCCAGATGAGCTGCTCCGAAGTCACCTTGGGGAGTTAGGGAACGCATCTGCCACATACACTGTGTTGGGAGAGAACTTTCAGCTGACTGCAAGCTTCCCAGGCTGCTCCCAGTGGAAAGTCTGACTCCTGGGCTGGGAGGTTCCTTCTCTGCCAACACCCTGCTCTGAGCCTGCAGACAGGCAGTGAACAGTGCGGTTGGCATCTCCCTGCAGCTCCAGCTGAGCCTTTGGGGTCATATCTCAAGGGGCTATTAAGGGAAATCATCACCTCAGGAACGGTATCTCTTTTTTTTTGCTATAGTCACAATTTAAGGAATTGTGTGAAACAGTCAAGTGGGGGCAGACATTAGATTTCAAGGGATCTCAACCACTCCAAAATATGGCCTGAGCCTGTGCCACCCAACCTCCTCGACCCTATAGACTTCATTCCTTCATTCATTCACTTGTTCCAACTTTGGCCAGTATTTCCCAAGTACCTACCTTGTGCCAGCCTGAAGGCGGGAAGCACACAGTGAGGAGGGGACAGAACCCCCCTGCTAGCCAGGGAAGAGCTGCTAGCCCTTCCTGCCCCTGCTGCCTGCCTGTTCTGTGCCCCTGCCTGACCATCATGGTCTCATATGGTCTTTCATTGACTGAAAAGTCCTCATGCACCACTTGACTGTAGTTAAGATGGCTGACTCTTTCCACTCTGATTTCCCCTCCATCTCATTGCTCCTCACACCCCTCATGTTGGAGTGCTCATAGACATTTTTAGGCTCTGGCTAGGGATGAGACAGCTCTATGTAGTTTACGGTCACTTCTATGTGTGGTTGCATTACTGCTAGTCTTCCAGCACAGGAATGGCTTCCAGGAATATTGTTCTGATTCAGCCAGCAGGGTCAGAGATGATATCTAAATAATAAACATTTCCCCAGCACCTGTTTTCAGAAATACATCAGCAGTGGAGGAGAAACAAGTATGGATCCAGAAACTAGTCTATGGAAAACTCTCTCCCCTATCATATGTATAGAGTTGTAAGCTTGTAAGGCTGTTCACATCCATGCCTATTTAAAATGGAAGTTCTCTCCTGCAGAGAATATACTCAATAGTGCAATATATACACTTATAACACAGACATATAAATACGTCTCTTTTGAACAATTTCGGTAAATGTATTTTGCTAGAGCTCCTGTGTAGTAAGGCAGAACTAGAGGAGTACTGCAAATAGAAGCAAGCTTTTGTGTGAAATGAGATGTCTTATGCATCTCACTGTATCTGATTACATCTTAGCTTGTCTGATGTATTTTATCCCAGTGAAGTCCACAAGTTCTAGATGTGCACACTAAGAAAGATTACATTTTATAACTCGATATGAAATATTAACATCTACAAAGACAACATAAAACTCAATCTACTGTTACAACAAGACCGTCCATGACAGGTTGGGAAAGAGTTAAGTAGCAGCCACACCCCAAAGACCAGCTGTGAGAGCACTCAGAGGGACCTGATGGTGCCTCTGCCTGTTCTGCACTCTCCTTGAAAGCAACATGGAGCACAAGCTCATCCAGTGATTTCCAGCCCTCCCTCACAGCAAGTTAAGCCAGCAGATTTCTTGCAGAAAATCTCATGAGCAAAGATGAGTTCACTGTCAAAAAATACAATTTGAGAAGCACCACCACGAAAGGGAGACTTCCACCTGAGGAAACATAATAACCATAGCTACTATTTACTGAGCATTTATATGTCAGGCACTATTGCAAACATAAAGTGGAACTATTTTATGTTTGCAATAGACACATGAATACCTTATAAGAGTCCTACCTTATAAGAGTTTAAGGTGGGACTATTTTTATTGTCATTTTACAAATGAAGAAACTAAAGTGTCAAGTGATTAAGTAACTTCGTCCAAAGTCACATAGCTTAACATGAGAAGCCACAGACTAACCTCAGCTGTCTGGCTCCAGATCTGAAGATTAAGCAGAACAAACAGACAACCAGTAATGTGCTTTGAAGTAAGTATGATGAGAATAATTTCTTATTCTCAAATAATAAAGGATGGAAAAGAATCAATTGGGGATGTTAGAGATGAACAATGTGTTCATTTTGTATTACTGATCACGGGAATAAAAACCAAAAAATATATTCATAGTTTAAACAAAACCACCTGAGTGGATGAGCTATGTAGTGCAATGTATGCAGCTGAAGAGCTAATTAGTGAACTAAAAGATTGGAATCCTCCCTGAAAACAGCAGACTGGGATAAATAAATAGAAAGTAGAAAAGAAAAGATAATAGACATGGAAGATAGTTCCAGAAGTGCCAATATCCACCCACTGATGCTACCAAAAGAGAGACTGCTAGAGAAATGGATGTCCAATGAAACACGGTTGGTTTGCAACACAAGTTTATTTCCTCTCCCTCCCCAAATCCTAATAAAATGGCAGTAGAGGAAGAGCACAGGTAAAAATCCTTCAAGGACAATAGGAACAAGAGAGGAGAAAACAGCAACCAAGAATTTCGACATGTATTTTGGAGATAATATACAAAGGAGTGGTAATTTGGCAGAATGGTGCATGTTCTGACTTGGGTGCCCCAGAGGGAGAAAATAAGAAAAATCCAAAAGATTCTCCCTACTCCATCCCCAGACTCTCAGAAAGGATCCACACTTGAAGAGGTGAGGTACAGTGTGAGCCTGTAAATAGGAAAACAGGGGCATAAGTGGAAACCCTAGGCCACTTTCTCTACTCTCTTCAGCCAGGGGTCCCCTCCACCCAGGGGAGAAAGGAGAGTTATTTGTCATATAAATTGAACTGAAGAAACTGTAGAATAGGAGGTCTGAGCCACACAGATTTGAGAGGAGGAGGTAAGGTATCGGAGGAACCTGCCCCCAATATTTCAACATAGGTTCTTTCTATTTTCCATAAGTGTCAGCCAGCTGAGAAATAAAGAGAAAGAGTACAAAGATTGGAATTTTACAGCTGGGCTGGGGGGGGTGACATCACATATTGGTAGGACCGTGATGCCCACCTGAGCTGCAAAACCAGCAGGTTTTTATTAAGGATTTCAAAAGGGAAGGGTGTGTAAGAACAGGGAGTAGGTCACAAAGATCACATGTGTCAAAGGGCAAAAAGGAGAACACAGATCACGTGCTTCTGAGGAAACAGGACCAGGGCAAAATCAGAAACTCTTGATAAGGGTCTATATTCAGCAGTGCATGTATTGTCTTGATAAACATCTTAACAGAAAATGGGGTTTGAGAGCAGAGAACCAGTCTGACCAAGAATTTACCAGGCTGGAGTTTCCCAATCCTGGTAAGCCTGAGGGTACTGCAGGAGACCAGGGCATATCTCAGTCCTTATCTCAACTGCATAGGACAGACATTCCCAGAGCAGCCATTTATAGACCTCCCCCCAGGAATGCAATTATTTTCCCAGACTATTAATATCAATATTCCTTGCTAGGAAAATAATTTAGCGATATCTTCCCTACTTGCACGTCTGTTTACAGGCTCTCTGCAAGAAGAAAAATATGGCTCTTTTTGCCCAACCCCGCAGGCAATCAGACCTTATGGTTGTCTTCCCTTGTTCCCTAAAATTGCTGTTATTCTGTTCTTTTTCAAGGTTTCATATTGTTCAAACACACGTTTTACAATCAATTTGTGCTGTTAACACAATAGTGGTCCTGAGGTGACGTACATCCTCAGCTTACGAAGATAACAGGATTAAGAGATTAAAGTAAGACAGGCCTAAGAAATTATAAGAGTATTATTTGGGAACTGATAAATGTCCATGAAATCTTCACAATTTATGTTCCTCTGTCGCGGTTCCAGCCAGTCCCTCTGTTCAGGATCCCTGACTTCCCACAACAGTAAGGTCAAGTTTAAACACAAGGATTAAGCCACCATCTACATATTGAATGATGGGACCCCAGTCACCAGAGAGTGAGCAACCTAATTTATAATCTACAGGCCAGGGTCCAGAGGATTCATTTGTGGAGAAAAGGAACGTCCCAGACAAAGGGCCTCCAGTGGCTGATGTGTGCTGGTTTCCTCAATGAAGAGCTGACCTGATGCTCAGACACTCTGTGGCGAGCTCCATCAGTCAGCAAGCCCTGCTCCCCCGCAGAGATTGCAGTCAGTGTTTTGTGCTTCACCCCCAAATGTGAATACACAGCTAGGGGTCACCACCTGGGAGGAAGGCCACCAGCAAGGGTGATCAACCTTCCTGGCTTGCCAGGGACTGAGGCATTTCACAGGACATGGGACAGTCAGTACTACTATGGTTTGAGTTTGTTCCCACCAAAACTCATGTTGAACTTTGATCCCCAATGTGGCAGTGTCGGGAGGTGTGCCTGGTGGGAGGTGTTTGGGTCATGGGGGCAGATCCCTCATGAATGACTTGTTGAGCTCCAGCTCTCTCATGAGACTGGATTTTGTTCTCATGGGAATGTTTCTGCAGGAGTGGGTTGTTGTAAAGCCAGGATGCCCCTCGGGTTTTGTCTCTTCCCACATGTCCACTCACCATTGAACTTTTCCACCATGTTATGACATAGAACAAAAAGCCCCCACCAGAATCTGAGCAGATGTTGACACCATACTTTTTGAACTTCCCAGCCTGCAGAACTGTGAGCCAAATAAACCTCTTTTCTTTATAAATTCTCCAGCCTCAGGTATTCTTCTATAGCAACACTTACTGGATTAAGACAAGTACTAAAATAAGAGAAATTTCTGCCAAACCAGAATGAGTTAGTCGTCCTATTCTAGCATGTGCAAGCAATGTCCATTTGCATGGCTTTGCTTAATAATTTGCAAGCCTGACCTATATTCATAGCTCACAGGCTGGGAACACAGTCATCTGCTATAATTTATATGATCTTGTGACAATACCTGCCAAAAATCATATTAAATGGTTTGTGACTTTTGTTGATCCTCTTCCAGCCTTTGACACAATATATAAGCAAAAATATGAACTCTCCTGCTTGTAATTTCCAGTTGGGTAAAACAAAGATGTGTCCTGTATTCTTTTATTTTTAACTTGAAACCACACTGAGATAGCCCATTAGTTTGCTTTCCTACTGACCCACACAACTGTTAGGCACAGTGCAGGCCACTGACCAGCATCAGCTCCAAAGGATCAGTGTCTGCACCGTGCAGGTTGTTGCATATGGTAGGGCCCTGCCACCCTGCTCTGGAATGGAGCACAGAAGGCCAAGCATTCTCTTGGATGCAAATAACCTCATGTGGGTATCATGGACTAGGAGTAGTTTTAGTAGACAATGAATACTGCTATCTAATGACCTCTAGAAACAAGGGCTACCAAATCTGGATCTGAAATAATCATTTTAATGGAAATCCTCCAACTTTAGGGAGATTAATAGGAAATAATAATAAACAATAAATCATCTTATTTAGTTACTTTGGGTGTACAATTCACAACCAGTTTTAACAGGGCTTATTGCTCAAAATTAGATGTGCTGCAGGTGTGTGTGTGTGTACACGCATATGTATATGTGTAGCCAAACAGGATATATGGTTATGTGCCTGCTTTACATTTTTTCCAAGCTAATTTTTATTGCCATTGCATTTTATGATGTGGAATTGTGGGGAATCAGTTACCCATTCATTGCCTTGTTAGGGAACTCTCACATTTCCCCCTGAAGAGAATCTTGGCTCTGCCTGCAGGGACTCCCTTGATGCACTTTGGAGGGGATGTGGGTTGTCCTCTTCAGAAACATTTTCTTTCTTTCTTTCTTTCTTTCCTTCTTTCCTTCTTTCTTTCCTTCCTTCCTTCCTTCCTTCCTTCCTTCCTTCCTTCCTTCCTTCCTTCCTTTCTTCTTTCTTTCTTTCTTTCTTTCTTTCTTTCTTTCTTTCTTTCTTTCTTTCTTTCTTTCTTTCTTTCTTTCTTTCCTTCTTTCTTTCTTTTCTTTCCATGTGTGAGTCAAAGATTTATTTCCTCATTTCTTGCATTTGAAGTACTCTTCGATGACATCCTCAGCCTGAGACTCCTTCCATAGTCCTTAACTACTACACAACTGCAGCCAACCACTTTACAGGCTTTCCCCTCTCTGTCAATTGTACAGGGGCCTTCCCATTCCCCTAGTTTCTTGTTGTCGTCACCCTTGATTAGGTTGATTTGGTGTTCAGCACAAAGGGCCTCCATTGACTTGACATACATAGGCTTATCACAGTTGGATACAAGCTCACAAATGTGGGCTTGGCGCTTGTCTAAGGCTTTGGCACTTTGCGAATTCCACATGCTAGGCCATCATGGATGAGGGCGGTCTTCAGCACCTCTTGTAAAGCAGTATTAACGTCCATGACACCTCCAGCAGCAATGTCCACCTGGGCCATGATAGTGGGTTATAGGTGAAGCCCAATCTCAAGCTTCCTCCTCCACACGACTTGGCAGTGGCAGGGAAAGAGAGGAATGTTCTGTCTGGTGCATGAGTTTTCATAATAGGATCTATTCCAAGCCCCAGCTCAGTTTGTTATTAAGGTATATGGCTCATCTCTTAACTGGCAATGGAAAGTTCCAGCATTTCAAGTAGAATCTCAACCTCAGAGCCACACTATACTTTTCAAAAGCTTGGCTAAGAGAAATGCTACTTGTGGATAAGTGCCTGCAGAGTGCATGTATTCAATCCTCTAGACAAATATTCTTAAATCTATTCCCAATTTAGCCAGAGTCATGGACTTGTGAGCTTGACTGCTTCCCACTGACTCCTTGAAGAATGACTTTTAATGCTTTGTGCTTTGGTTGAGGGGCATGATACACATTATGCAAAGTATGGTTTTGAACACTGATTCCTATCTGTTGCAGGGATATTGTTGAGGATGTGGCTTCTCTATGAAGCCTCTCTATGAAGACCTAAAGGAGAATATGCTCTTTGGTCCTCAGTATGTGGAATAGTTGTGCTTTTTCTTAGCAACCTGCAAATATTCTGGATCTCATAATGTGTCGTATATCCCTCTCCCCATCAGCAGCTAGGGTCTTAGAGCCAAATGAGTGAACAACCATGAGCCCACACAAGGGGACTAATCACTCGGGTTGGCACAGTTGGTTTGGTGGAATCAGAGCCTGGGGTATAGGCAAGATGCTGTAGTGGCTCAATCTGCCATGGGCAGATCCAGATGTTGAGTGTCAGGGAACCCCCTCCCTAGGGGAGGGTTGGTGATGACCATGGATCCTCCAAACCAGCCTAATGCAGGTGCCTGTAGGCCATTACTGCCCCTGAGGGTTAGGGTTGGGGTTAGGGTTAGGTATGTTAGGATGATGACATGGCACACCTCGTCCTATACCTATACCCTTCTCCTCACCAGCTCTGTATCCTTTATTAACACACATGAATGACATTGTTTGGAGCAGCAGCAACTGCATGTGAGTCAAATGCCATGTGCTTTCCATTGTTTCACCCATCACAGTCCCCAGGGGTGGGTACATTCACACCCCAAAGTTCACTTCTATTATGTGAGCCAGGGAAGCAGTATACTAGACATTAGCAGTGTGGGCTCTGGAATCAGGGGGCTAGTTTCAAATCCTGCCTCCACCTCTCACTAATTGAGAGGCCTTGGATGAGACATTTAGTCTGTTTATCTAGAAAACAGAAACAAAACACTGCTTACAAACACAGCTGTGACAGGAAACACATTACATAACCACTGTGAACCATTTAGCACAGAGCTTGACCCAGTAATAAATGCTACGAAGAAATATATTGTGGTAGTGAAGACTTTGGTTTTTGGAATTGGATACACCTGGGTTCAAATTCCAGCTCTTCCAGGGTCAACTGTGAAAACTTGGGCAAGTTTCCAACTTCATTAATCCTCACCTTTTTCCAACTGCGAAATGGGGCAAATAGTGCATACAAAACTCATGGCCCACTGCTTGAGATGAAGTGTGTGCTCCATAAGTGATAGCTTTAGCTACTTGTTATTTTACTGCTATACCAGAGAGAATGCAGCTCAAGCTAAACAGGCAAGATGGAACATCTAAGGCGATTCTGCAGAGCTGCCTACCCTATGCGGCAACCCTATGCGACCTCCATCTCCAACACATGGTAGCAACAGTTACTTAGATGGATTGTGTTCTATGTACTAGGCAATGAGCTGAGAGTTTTATATTTTTGTTTTACCTGGGACTAGGTATGGCGGATCTTAATATTTTGGGGGCCACAAGTACTGTATCAGCCTGGTTCCAATCAAGAGAGAAACCACAAGTGGTTTATGCAATGGAAGTTTAATATAAAGAATTATTCAGCTATGATAAATGAGCAACTATATGATGTAAAGAGAACCTTATAGGGCTACTCTCCCTACAAGTGGGGAAGAGTATCCAAGAAGGACAATCTTGGAATGGGGCCCCCTCCCCAGGGTGGAGATCAGATATTGTTGGAGAAGGTATCATTGCATCCCCCTACATGGCAGAGAGATTTGCTGGGTTGCATGGTCTAAAGCTGGTTGCAATTATTGGACAAGCAGGAAACAAACTTCCACAGCCCATGTCCATACTGCTGGGTTGAGTGCATGAGCATGTAGAATGATTGGGTCTCCAGTATGGACAGAAGGCATGGATTGCATGGTGCCTGTGTTGGGAGGATACGAAGTGGGTGATCACCATACCAGGCCAAGACTAGTTGCCTGGGACCTTCTGGGCACATGGCTGGAGCAGAGCACCACTGGATCTCCTCACAGCAGCCAGACCCAGGAAGAGAAGCTCCTTTCACCTGCACTGTTCTCTCAGCACCCTCCACTGAGAAAGCATCACGTTAAGCTCACCGTAGAGAAGAAATGCTCATGGAAATCCTGTCCATTGTCACAGAGCAGCTATTAGTGGGTAAATATGGAGTTGAGAAGTCATAAGTTGTAACTGGCATAGATATTATGGGGCATTTGAAGAACGCTGTGAACACATATGCATGGGTCCATATATTCATGCGTGTGCACGTATGTGTAATTATTCACACAATTCATGGTGGATACTACTTCTGGGGTGTTCACAGACCCCAGGTAGAGAGTGCCTGGAGGGAAAATTATCCAAGGCAGGCCCATTCATAGTTCCAGGGCAGCCACAAGAAAGCCTCCGTTAAGCAGCAGAAGTCTCCGGGGCAGGTGGGGCTAGGCAGCATGAAAGAATTGGCCGCAAGAGTTCCCAACCCTGTCCCAATTATACAGGGTGACTTTTCTTTCTCTTCCTTCTCCATTCCCTTCCATATTGCTTATGCACCCAAAGGGAGACTTGAAGACTCTCTAGCAGGGCAAGGCCATTTTCTTTCGGCATTTTTCTCTCCCCAAAATCCAGCCGATTATCAGCTTAGACACACAGTAGGCTATGTGCTATGAACAACAGGCATCCTGGATTATTTTACAAACTCATGGATAGTCATTTTGAAACCGCCATCACCTTTGCAAAATTAGGACTGAGACAGTGAAAGAAAGCTAACTTAACCAACTCCATCTTGCTTCTAACCTCCAAGCTGTCTTTGTTCATTGCTGGGCATAGGCTGAACTAACTTTGGGAGAAACTTAGTTTGTAGTTATAGTTTAAACAAAGATAGTAACAGCCCTTTCCCAAAGCAGACCTCCTTCTTGTCTGGGGACTAGACTAACATTAGGCACAGGATTAGAAATTATGGTTTAGGAGTCACGCAGCTGGAGGCTGCAAGATTCTGACCCTCCCTAAACTGCTCCTGAGTTCAGTGTTTGAGACATTTTGCAGACCCTGCACTTGATGGATCAGCTGGCACCACCCAGATGGAGAAACTGGCTCGTCTGATCTTGCGGCCCCCATCCAGGAGCTGACTCAGCGCAAGAAGACAGCTTCGACTCCCTATGATTTCATCCCTGACCAATCAACACCCCTGGCTCACTAGCTTCCCTCCACCAAGTTATGCTTAAAAATTCGGCTCCCTGAATTCTCGAGGAGACTGATTTGAGTAATAATAAGACTCTAGTCTCCCCCACAGCCGGCTCTGCGTGAATTACTCTTTTTCTACTGTAATCCCCTGTCTTGATCAATCGGCTCTGTCGAGGCAGCGGGCAAGGTAAACCCCTTGGGCGGTTACAATCTTCCTCCTTCAGCGAAACTCCAAGTTCCTTGTTGATAGTGGCAAACACCAGTTGCCGTATTTTCTACTGTTCCTGGCACAGAAAGTCCCTGTTCATGGTCCTGCTGGATGTAAGGGCCCAGGTGCTAAAAAGTTACCTCCCACCTCACCCCAACCTCATCAGTGGGGCTGGATACTGGCAGTGGGCAGAGGAATAAAATTTATATATATATTTATTTATTTATTTATATATTTGTTTGTTTGTTTGTTTTTGAGACGGAGTTTTGCTCTTGTCGCCCAGGCTGACGTACGATGGCACTATCTGAGCTCACTGCAACTTCCACCTCCTGGGTTCAAGCAATTCTCCTGCCTCAGCCTCCTGAGTAGCTGGGATTATGGGCGCCTGCCACCACACCCAGCTATTTTTTATATTTTTAGTACAGATGAGGTTTCATCATGTAGGTCAGGCTGGTCTCGAACTCCTGACCTCAGGTGATCCACCTGCCTTGGCCTCCAAAAGTGCTGGGATTACAGGCATAAGCCACCATGCCTGGTCCTTTTTTTTTTTTTAATATGTCATGCATTTATTTTATTTTTATTTTATTTTATTTTATTTTATTTTGAGACAGAGTCTCACCCAGGCTGGAGTGAAGTGGAGTGATCTTGGCTCACTGAAACCTCCGCCTCCCAGAGTCAAGCAATTCTCCTGCCTCAGGCTCCCGAGTAGCTAGGATCACAGGCCACACCCTGCTAATTTTTGTATTTTTAGTAGAGATGGGGTTTCACCATGTTGGCCAGGCTGGTCTCAAACTCCCAACCTCAGGTGACCCACCTGCCTCAGCCTCCCAAAGTGCTGGGATTACAGGCTTGAGTCACTGCACCTGGGGAAATGTATTTCATTAGATGTTCAAAAAATGTACGACGCATGAGTGGGACTTTCTGCCTCCATCCCACATCTGCCAGAGCAAGGAGAGAGCCCAGCAGCTGGGGGTATTCTGGGTAAGACTCCCTCTCCCTCGGCCACATTGTCATTGTCACAGTGAAGAAGACCCCTGGAACTCCAACTGTTCCTGGCAATCCTTCCTTCTTCCCCCACCACAGACAACCCCCACCATCATTATTTTCCCTGAAAGCATCAGGACCCATCTCCTTAGGGCCTTTATCTCCATATACATCAGTCACTCCAAGAAGCTCAGGCCCCTGAATCATCCCTTCCCTTATCTCCTAGGCCTGAGTCCACATATAGCTCTATGTGACTCTCTCCACCACTCCCCAGTCTGCATTTTTCCCCTTAGCACATACACCACCTGACATATCACACATTTGACTGGCTTGTTAGTCTCCCCCGATTGAGGGTGCGGTGTTCTGTCTCTCTTGTTTGACCACTATCCCCCCAGGATCTACAAGGTGTCTGGCATGTAGCAGGGACTTAATAAACCTGTGTTGAGGAATGAATGAACAAACAAAAGCATCTTTAGTGTCCTCCATTCTCTGGACCTCAGGCTCCACTGCGGTCTAGTTAGTCTTGATCTTTAGGTCTAAACAAGGCCCAAACCACAGGTCTTCGTCCATACTGGCTTATCCCACCTATCTAGCAGTTTCCCAGGCTGGGCTTTGGAGACAGGTGGGCTTGGATTTGAATCCTGGCACTGCCATTATGAGGCTTTTAATACCTCTGTGCCCCATTTTTCTTATGTGTAAAACCAGAAGGATGCCTAACTCCTGAGAATGTGGTAAGTGAATTAAATGGAAAGTATGTGTAAAGAGCTCAGCACAACTCCTGGCACACAGTAAATGCACAATAAATTGTGGCCACCAGGGAGGCAATAGGGCAGGGTGAGGAGGAGCAACAGGTTTCCTCTGGTGCCATCTCCTACGAGTTGGTAGAAGAAGCCTGGCGCACTGTGCACAGTAGATTCTGGTCAGGCCCTGAGCTCAAGGGAAAAGAATCCCATGATTGATTACTGATGTCTGTCATGGGCATGGGGGCCGGGCGACAGGGGAAGGTGAAAGAGAGTAGCAGCCCCAAGCCATACATTTGCCATCCTGATCTAGAATTGCTCCTTTTCTTGTGCATATCTTGACTGTTTTTAAGGGTGAGAGCTCCCCTGTTTTCAACAGTTCTTTTCTGACTCCGTAATTTCTCACCCACCCCAGCCCTGAAAATGGTATAGTCTGCTCCTCTGAGCCCCAACACTCTTTTCTCTGCTGTTCCTTTATTACTTACCATGTAGCAGTTTGGTTTTTAAAAAACTTTCTGACCTCCTTTCCACACATATAGTTGGAACATGCCTTCAGGGTAGATTTCACCTTAGAAAACTAACACAGGAAAGTGCACGGGTTGCAAGTCAGAAAATCTGAACTTGTTGTGAATTTGAGCTCATCACCTTGCCTGTTTCCCCAGGCAAGGTGTTTCCCCAGCTAAAAAGCAGAGCCCTAAGACGCATTTGCAGCCCATGGTATCCCAGGGCTGTGGTGGGAATCAGCATTTCACTGGGCTCTATGGAGAGGAAAAGCTTTCATGTTCGGCCGGGCACGGTCGCTCACGCCTGTAATCCCAGCACTCTGGGAGGCCAAGGTGGGCGGATCACCTGAGGTCGGGAGCTCGAGACCAGCCTGGCCAACATGGTGAAACCTCATCTCTACTAAAAATACAAAAAATTAGCCAGGCATGGTGGCTGGCGCTTGTAATCTCAGCTACGCAGGGAGCTGAGGCAGAAGAATCTCTTGAACTCACGAGGCAGAGGTTGCAGTGAGCTGAGACTGCGCCACTCTACTCCAGCCTAGGTGACAGATTGAGACTCCATCTCAAAAAAAAAAAAAAAAGTGTTCATATTCCCATTGGGTGTCCATGTACCCGCTCCTGCCACCGGGTCTTAAACCCGAGCTTCTGCAGATGCTCAAGATGCTTTTTCAGCAAGGTGGGTGGTAGGATGAGGCTTCCAATGGGAGCAGCGGGCATTTGGCAGGCACTGACAACAAGCAGAGTTTGGAGAATGGAAAAGAAAAACCAACTTTTCTCGCCTTAAACTGGCAATTGCAAAGTTGAGAGCTGGGAAAGCTAAATGCTGCCATCTGCCAGTCATTTTCTATGCTAGCAGCATCGAAGTAGCCATAGTTTTATAAAGCTCTTGTTTAAACTCAGTAAAGACCCAGAGGGAGGGGGTGGCATTTACTGAGCACCTCCTGTTTATAAGTAACTGTCTTCAAGTGTGCTATGGCTACAGACATAAATTAGCCCTGGATGTTGCTGATAAACAGAGCACAGATTCCAGAGAGCCAAGGCTGCCTCTCAGTGACTGCATGCCTTAAGCTCATCCTTCAACCTCTCTGAACTTCAGTTTTCTCAACAGATAGATGGACCAGGGTGATCTCTAAGGATCCAGAGGAAGGGCCTTAGAAGATGAAGAGGATGTTGACAGATGGGTACTGAGAAGGAAAAGAGGAGGGCATCCTATGCAAACAAAGAGGAGGGTGTCAAGGGAAGCCTTGACACGTGTCTCCTTACCTCATCCCCTTGTTTGTGAAGCCGAGGGGTGAGTTCCTGATTTTTAAGCGCTTGTCCACCTCTGACTTCTGGTCAAGGGAAGGGATAGAGGAGTTGGAAAGAGAAACAAACACCTGTGTTATAGGATCTACCAAATTTAGGAAATAGAACCATGTAATTACTTTCAAAATATTCTATAATTTACCTACACATTATTGTATATTTTATTTACAACATTCTACTGTTGATGGACATTTAAATTATTTCCCATTGTCTCCAGGTTTGTTTGTTTTTCTGGCTTGGACATCTATGTGCATGCATTTCTTCTTCTTTTTCTTGTTTTTGTTTTTGTTTTTGAGACAGGATCTTACTGTGTCACCCAGGCAGGGGTGCAGTGGCACAGTCACAGCTCCTTGCAGGCTAGGACTTCTAGGTTCAATTGCTCCTCCCCGCTCAGCCTCTTGAGCAGCTGAGACTACAGGCACACACCACTATGTCTGACTAATTTTTGTATCTTTTTGTAGAGGTGAGATTTTGCCATGTTGCCCAGGCTGGTTTCGAACTCCTGGGATCAAGCAATCCTCCCGCCTCAGACTCCTAAAGTTCTGAGATTACAGCCATGAGCCACTATAACCAGCCATACATGCATTTCTGTCAATTACATACCCAGGGATGAAACTCTTGGATTGTAGAGGGTGTACATTTCCAACTTTATAGATCATCACAATTTGTTATCCAAAGATGTTGCACTAATTTAAACTCATGTCAAAAGTATGTGAGTTCCTATTGTCTAGTTAGGCATGAGCAGGACAGGAGAGGGCTCAACCCCCACCCTCCCACCAGTAATGTCACCAACCATCAGGTGATTGTTAAACTGTCTCTAATAATGGGTCACAGCCTGCACCAGGGAAAGGCAGTCTCCTAATAGAAAAAACTTGAAACTGGTGATCAGCAGCTTCCCAGTAAGATCTCAGGAGTTGGGAGAGTGGGCTCAAGCATGCACACTAAGAGGCAAAACGGTGGAGTTTAACTTCTGGGGACATTCACCTGGTAGGGGAAGAATGCCTCAAGTGAGCATGCGCACAACTCCAGTAAACACACTGCATGCTCACCGCCCAACTGCTAGCAGACCACTGCACATGTGGACAGCCCACCCCGAGGGAAGAATCAGGGGAGAAGGGATGTAAAACCCTGGAACTGTGTCAACAGATACAGATAAACAGATAAAACCCCAAGTCAAAGGTCAAACAGTGCACCTGATCTCTCAAGTCGCCCCCGGCCCTCTTCCAAGTGTACTTCTTCTTGTTCCCGCTCTGAAGTTTGTTGCTGTTGTTGTTTTGAGAGAAAGTCTTGCTCTGTCACCCATGCTGGAGTGCAGCGGCACGATCTCAGCTCACTGAAAACTCTGCCTCCCGTGTTCAAGTGATTCTCCTGCCTCAGTCTCAAGAGTAACTGGTATTACAGGCACCCGTCACCACACCCAGCTATTTTTTTAAAATTTATTTTTATTTTTATTTTTTATTTTTAGTTGAGACGGGGTTTCACCATGTTGGCCAGACTGGTCTCAAACTCCTGACCTCATGTGATCTGCTCTCCTCAGCCTCCCAAAGTGCTAGGATTATAGGTATATGCCACCGAGCCTGGCCTAGGTTTTTAAAAATCTTTCACTTCCGCTCTAAAACTTGCCTCGGTCTCTCATTCTGCCTTATTATGCCCTTGGTCAAATTATTTCTGCTGAGGAGGCGAGAATTGAGGTTGCTGCAGCCCCCTATGGATTCACCACCAGTAACACTATGATTCACTGGAAAGGCTTGAAATTGTCAGATTTTTAAAGGTTTGCTAATACCTTGGGGTAAAATGTGTCTTACTGAGTTTTCACTTATTTTTAATAGATGAAAAGGCATACAGATGTATTAATGTCTGGGGCAGGGGAGAGTCAGTGATTTCCCAACCTCCCAATGGGCTACAGAAGCTGACATACCCTTTTTCATAGGGTAAGGAGGAAATAGGGAATGTAGACAATTTCTTTGAGGGGCAGCAAGTGATGGTTAGGGACAGTGATCAACCCGGGAGACAGAAATTAACTTGTAAATGATTCTCTTTGGAATTGGAGCCTGAGAGGCAGGCACTGTGTTATGGAAAAGACCATCCATCCATGTGTGGTTGCATTCTTCACTCTTCTTTTGATTTCCCAGCTTCTAGGATGTCCCAGTGTCTTCCCTGTGGATCCCCCAGTACCTGCAGGTCACAGAGTAACACAGGCTGAGGCAGAGTCACCTGAGCTTCCCAGAGCAGGGAAGACCAAGCACTGGACACCCAATTTTTCCACAATTAAAAATACACATGGCCGGGTGTGGTGGCTCATGCCCGTAATCCCAACACTTTGGGAGGCCAAGATGGCTGGATCACCTGAGGTCAGGAGTTCGAGACCAGCCTTCCAATATAGTGAAACCCTGCTCTACTAAAAATACAAAAATTAGCTGGGTGTGGTAGCGCACACCTGTAATCTCGGCTACTTGGGAGGCTGAGGCAAGAGAGTTGTTTGAACCCAGGAAGCAGAGGTTGCAGAGAGTCGAGATCATGCCACTGCACTCTCCAGCCTGGGCCACAGAGCAAGATTCCATCTCAAAAATATAAATAAATACAATAAAGAAAAAATACACATCTTCATACATTTATTGATATTTTAAGTTTTTTTCTGTGAAAATATGTTTATTTCATTTGTCTCTTTTTCTATTGTTGTCTTTTTTCTTATTAATATGTAAGATTTAAAATATATATTCTTTGCCAGATGCAGTGGCTCATACCTGAAATCCCAGCACTTTGCAAGGCTGAGGCAAGAGGATTATTTGAACCCAAGAGTCCGAGACTAGCCTGGGCAACATAGTGGGACCCACGTCTCTACAAAAAATATAAAAATTAGCTGAGCATGGTGTCATGAGCCTGTAGTCCCAGCTACTTTGGGAGGCTGAGGTTGGAGGATCACCTGAGCCTAGGAGGTGAAAATCGCAATGAGCTATGATTGCATTACTGCAGTCCAGCATGGGTGACAGAGGCAGACATCCTCTCTAAATAAGTAAATTAAATGTGTATTGTAGAAGCAACTCCCTCATCAATTATGTGTTTTGTAAATCTTACATCCCATTCTGTAGCTTGCCCTTTTACTTTCTTATAGTGCTTTTCTTATAGAAGTTTTTAATTGTAATGTAACTGTGGTAGGCAGAATTCTTATGACCTCTCCCTTTTAAGATGCCCCCCTGAAGAGTGGACAGAACCTGTGAATATAGCAGGATGTCATTTCTGTGATCATGCTGCATATATGGCAAAAGAAATTTTGCAGGTGTAACTAGGATTACTAATTGGTTGCATACGAGTTAATCAAGAGGGAGATTATCTAGGTGGGCCCAAACTCATCACATGATTCCTTCAATCTGGGGCCTAGGGACCAGAGACAGAAAACTTCAGAGGGTTTCAAATTGCAGGAAAACTTGGCAAGCAAATCTGGTTGGCAGTTTTTGTTGTTGTTGTGTGTTTGTTTGTTTGTTTGTTTGTTTTTGAGACAGGATCTCACTCTGTGGCCCACGCTGGAGTGCACTGGTGCAATCTCCACTCACTGCAACCTCTGCCTCCCAGGTTCAAGTGATTCTCATGCCTCAGCCTCCTGAGTAGCTGGGACTATAGGCGTGTACCACCACTCCCAGCTAATTTTTGTATTTTTTTTTGTAGAGACAGGGTTTCACCATGTTGGCTAGGCTGGTCTCGAACTCCTGATCTCAAGTGATCCGTGTGCCTTGGCCTCCCAAAGTGCTGGGATTACAGACTGTGAGTGAGTCACTGTGCCTGGCCAAGGCTGACTTTGAAGATGGAGGAGGCTACGTGCAGATGCCCTCCATGAACTAAGAGCAGGTCCTGCCTGATAGCCGACAAGGACCCAGACAAGGACCCAGAGACCTCCATCCTACAACTTTAGGGAGATGAACCTGCCATGAGCATGTGAGCATGAAAGAGGACTCAGGGCTCCAGGTGAGAACACAACCCTGCCGGCACCTTGATTGAAGCTGGCAAGACCCCAAGCGGAAAGCCCAGCCACACCACGCCTGGGCCTCTGGCCTACAGATCCACAAGCTAACAGATGGCTTTAAGTTGCTAAATTTGAGGATTGGTTGTGTAGCACTAGCAAACAAACACAATAGTTATATTCATCAGCATTTTTCTGTATTTATTTCACTTTCTGAGCTTAAAAAAATCATTCTTGGAAGGCCAGGCACAGTGGCTCATGCATGTAATCCCAGCACTTTGGGAGGCTGAGAGGGGTGGATCACTTGAGGTCAGGAGTTCAAGACCAGCCTGGCCAACATGGTGAAACATCGTCTCCACTAAAAATACAAAAATTGGCCAGGTGTGGCAGTGTGCGCCTGTAAACCCAGCTACTTGAGAGGCGTAGGCAGGAGAATCACTTGAATGCAGGAGGCAGAGGTTGCAGTGAGCTGAGATCGCACCACTGCACCCCAGCCTGGGTGACAGAGGGAGACTCTGTCTCAAAAAAAAAAAAAAATTCTCGTGATTGATATTCAAAATCGAATTTTTTCTATGGTATGAGGAGAGCTCTGATTTCCCTTTTCCCCCATAAGGATAACAGTTTTTCCTGTACTACTTATTGAAGAGCCCATCATTTCCTCACAGGTCTTGCTGGAAGTCCTGTTTTGTCTCTGCTAGGATTTTATCATGTAGTTGTGTTATTGCCCATGAGTTTTTGGTTTTGTTACCTAGTTGCTCCGATGGTATGTGATGATGAGGGGAGATTTAAAAGCGACACCATCGCCATTGCTGCCATTTTCTAGAACCCTACACTTTTATTTTTGAAGTATATTTCAGTAGGTAGAATTCTATGTCGTCAGATTTTTTTCATTTCGATATGAAAAATGTCATTCCATGGGGTTCTGGCTTCTGTAGCTTCTGATGAAAAGTCCTTCTCCCACTTATTGTTGTTTCTTTGAAAGTAATATGTCTTTTTTTTCTCTGGCTGCTTTTGAATGTTTCCTTTTATCTTTTTTTTTTTTTTTTTTAGCAATTTAATCAGTATTTTTTTTTCTATTTGCCTGCTTAGGATTTGTAGAGATTCCTGTCTGTGAATTAATGTCTTTTATTTGTTTTGAGATTTGTGGGGGACCATTTTCTCTCTTTTAAAATTTACTTTTATATTTATTTATTTATTTATTTATTTTTTAAAGACGGAGTCTTGCTCTGTCACCCAGGTTGGAGTGCAGTGGCGTGATCTCGGCTCACTGCAAGCTCCACCTTCCAGGTTCACGCCATTCTCCTGCCTCAGCCTCCTGAGTAGCTGGGACTATAGGCACTCGCAACCACGCCTGGCTAATTTTTTGTATTTTTACTACAGACGGGGTTTCACTGTGTTATCCAGGATGGTCTCCATCTCCTGACCTCATGATCTACCCGCCTCGGCCTCCCAAAGTATTGGGATAACAGGCATGAGCCACCGTGCCAGCCTATTTATTTATGTTTTTTGAGACAGAGTCTCATTCTGTCGTCCAGACTGGAGTGCAGTGGTGCGATCTTGGCTCACTGCAACCTTCACCTCCCAGGTTCAAGCGATTCTCTTGCCTCAGCCTCCAGAGTAGCTGGGACTACAGGCGCCCACCACCATGCCTGGATAATTTTTGTATTTTTAGTAGAGGTGCATTCTACCTCCTGTTATGGCGGAGATACAGACTGGTCTCAGTCTGGTCCAGTCTGGTCTCAAACTCCTGACCTTAAGTGATCTGCCCACCTCAGCCTCCCAAAGTGCTGGGATTACAGGGGTGGGCCACTGCACCCAACCCCATTTTCTCTTTAAATAGAGGTACTGTTCCACTTCCTTTCCTGGTTCTGGCACTCTAATTCCTCACAAGTTAGACCTGTCTGATATGTTCCATGTCTCTTGTTAACTTTCCTGGGTTTCCCATCTTTTTCTCTCTCTCTAACCTTCAATTTCAGTGTTTTCTACTAACCTAACTTCCACTTCTCTAATCCTCTCTTCTGTTTTGTCTAATTTGCTGTTAAATCCATCTATTGGGTTTTTAATTTCCGTTATTTTTCTCAATTCTATATATCTTTTTAATCCTTAAAAAATAAAGTCCAGGTATTTGGTGAAATTCTCTATATTTTCTTGTTATTTTACTTTATTTTATTTTATTTTATTTTATTTTATTTTATTTTTTTGAGACAGAATTTCACTCTTGTAGCCCAGGATGGAGTGCAATGGTACGATCTCAGCTCATGCAACCTCTGCCTCCTGGGCTCAAGCAATTCTCCCTCCTCAGTCTCCCAAGTAGCTGGGACTACAGGTGTGAACCACCACACCCAGTCAATTTTTGTATTTTTGGTAGAGATGGGGTTTTACCATGTTAGCCAAGCTGGTCTCGAACTTCTGACTTCCAGTGATCTGCCTGCTTCAGCCTCCCAAAGTGCTGGGATTACAGGTGTGAGCCACTGCACTGGACCAATATTGACTCTTTAAGCTGTGAAGTAGGTTGACACTCACCGTAAGTCTCTGCCCTCGTTCTGCAGGTGGTGAAGGTGTTTATTGTCCTGACCCCACAGTTTCTGTCCCGTGACAAGGACCAGCTGACCAAGGTGCTGCAGCAGCATGTAAAGTCAGTGACAGTCTCATGCAAGTCCCCAAGGAAGGCGAGTGAGGGCAGATGGAAGGGGTCTGGTGCCCCTGAACAGCTCCCAGTGCTCCTGCCCCATGTCTCATAGGGTGGCCATGCAGGAGGAAGCTTAGGCAGTCACAGTACTGGCTTTTTCTTCTGCAGAAGAAGGAATTTGGTTTAGGGATGGGATGGCACAGTTGATTTATTTGGACGGAAATCGCTATCTTGTGTCAGAAACCCAAAAGGAATCATTGCTGGCATATTAACCTAAAGACAAAAATCAGTCAAGTGCCCAAGGATATTTTTTAAAAGGTTATTTATAATCCTGTAAAAATTAAAAAAGAAATCCAAGTCAGCAGCTTCCAAACTTTTTCTAACATGATTCATAGGAAGAAATATGTTTTGTTTTGCAACTCAAAATATATATACATACATATAACAAACAAAAATTAATAGAATGGTATTTATCTTTATAAATGCAATACATTCTGATATGATTATTTTAATTCAATGCCTTGTGCAACCTACAAAAACTCAAACAATAGAGAAATAAATAAACTTTTCATAAAATTGAATATAATCCTGCAATTTAAAATAATGACTTAGTTCTTTTATATTTAACATACATCTCAACACATATTAAGAGAAAAAAATACTATGAAAAAGTATACATGGCATTATCCTGTCTGTTTGAAAATAAAGTGCAAAGAGATACATACACCAAAAAGTTAGCACTTCCTTCTTTGTAATACTTTGCTACATTGTCTGAGTACTGACAGTGAATACACATTATGAAGCTACATGGCTAACACAATTGATTGAGTACTCACTGTGTGTGCCAGGCCCTGGGCTCAATGCTTTACATGCATTTTTACTTCATTAAATTCTCTCCTCAACCTGAGATAGCATAGCAAACCATTTTACAAAAACAAAACTGAGGCTCAGAGACTCAAAGTCAAATGCCCGAGGTTGCAGTCAATAAGAGGAAGAGCTGAAACTGAAACTTACATGTGTCTGACAACCAGTCATGTTTGGAGGATAGGCTAGTCTGCTTTACGGAGCATGAAATAGATGGTGCATGCCTGCTACGATGGGCTAGATATCACTGTAAGTAACAAACAGCCCGAGACAATGGAAATTTACAACACTGAAGGTTCTTATCCTGCTCATGCTGCACGTCCAAGATGGCTCTGCCGGGCCTTGTGCTTCACATTCCCTCATCCACCAACAGGATAAAGGAGCAACCTCCATGTGGAACTTGTCAACTGCTCTAAGAGATGGAGGAGAGGGTGGCCAGTGTCAATGGTTCCCAATTCTTCTGTCTTGAGGTGACACACTTCACTTCCACTCACAGCTCCTGAGTCACAGCACATGGCTACATCCACCTTCAGGGGGCCAAGGGGAGAACCTGACACACTCAGTGGCTTCCATTAAGGCCACCATATGGTGTCAGCCTGTGTGGGAGACTGTAGAGGGGCAGAGGAGGAGGGTGGGGAATTGGTAGGATATGACAACAGGACTAAATCACTGTAGTTTCCCTTATACTTAACCAGGTAGGTTGTCCGGGTAACTGAAAGCGTCACTGGAAAGATTAAAACAAAGTGAACCCGAGGAAAAGGAGCTTGGTCAGATGTAATCAGCAGTGAACTTGGAACCCACTGTGCACCTTGGGCAAATCCTGTAGCCTTCAGTCTCCCCACTGAGGCGAGTTGATGATAGGACATTGAGAGGTTGATTTGGAAAAGTATCAAGGTGCCACATTTTCAATGTTTTCTTTTCTTTTTCTTTTCTTTCTTTTTTGTTTTGAGACAAGTTTCGATAGTACTAGCCTAGGTGCAGTGGCACAATCTTGGCTCACTGCAGCCTCGCCTCCGGTTTCAAGCCCTTCTCATCAGCCCCTCTTGGTAGCTGGGACTACAGGTGTCCATCACCAAGCCCAGCTAATTGTTGTATTTTTAGTAGAAATAGAGTTTCACCATGTTGGCCTGGCTGGTCTTGAACTCCTGGCCTCAGGTGATCCCCGCCTCAGCCTTCCAAAATGCTGGGATTTCAGGAGTGAGCCACCGCATCCGGCCTGTTTTTGTTCTTTTAAATTGTATTCAGTTATTCTGCTTCCTCCAAGTCCTCTCTGTGTCTTTAGAATTTCCCAGGTGAGTACTCAGATTGGAGTTGCAGGTAATAAAATACTAATTTCGACAATACCCTGTGTGGAGCATTTATTCTGGGAATGAACCTGTGTTAAATGCCCTCCCCCTGTAATTCTCCCTAATCCACAACCTGAAATATCTTGGGACCAGACTCTCCCTCCTGGCACCAGCTTCTCCCAGGGTAGCCCTAAGCACCATTCAATGGCGGGACACACGGGGTCAGGAGGTCGCGCCCCATGTGGCTCCAGGCACCTGCCTGTGCCCTGGAGCGAGGTCCCAGAAGGCCGGGGCAGCCAGATGTCCAGGGTGGTCAGCCTTGGCTTGGGGACTATACTTGCCTGCCAGACCACCTCTGCCTCCCCCACCCAATGGTCCCGTGTCCCCCAATAATGCCCATGTGCACATGTGCCCCAACCTAAACCTGGCATGTGTGAGTGAGGGCCCCAGCCTCTGGGCACCTCTTCTAAGCCCTGCCGGGCCTAGACCCTGCCCACAGGAGTACATCCCACTGCAGGCACCTACACATCAGAACTTCTCAGTGGCCAGGGCTCTGTCCTGAAGGCCCTTCCCTGAGGGACCCCACTCATTCACCCACTCCCAAGGCCCAGGTTCCTCCAGCCCAGAATCACACGCCCACCACGAACAATCTTCTTCTTTCAACATGTAACCCTCTCTGCCAGAGTCGCTATATACACCCCTGGTCTGATCCTTTTCTTGACCTGACTCTTCATGCCATCCTTCCTTGGGACCTAAGGGGACCACCGGGGGCCACCAGAGGCGCTCAGAAAAGCAGGGAGGCGAGAAGGCCAGCCTGGGGATGAGAGAAGCACATGCAACCACTTCCCCATCCCGCACTCTGGAGGTCAGCATTGCAGAGGCCTCTCTGTGACTGCCAACTTCCGAGGTGCACAAACCCAGGAACTCACAGGGAAATAAACAGATACTATAAGAACAGAGACACAGAGGCACAGAACCGCCCCAGCTTCACCTGGGCACTCAGGAGTATGGCCTATGGACAGGCACACACACACACTGACACCAGGAGGACACAGATACACACACAGGACCATGAGACACAGCCCCACAGGGCTGACTCTACACACAATGGACACCCACGTGTGTGCAGCACACATGAACCACCACACACACTGGCACAGACCTACAGGCAGAGAATCAGACATAGAACACAGACACTACAAGAAACATAAACACACAAATACACAATCAGGGACACCCAAAGGAGAAACAAATTCACATGCACACACCTCAACACATATACAAAGATACAGAAGTCAGACATACACCGGCACTCCCACGGGGGCACACATGCCAGAGACACACACATTACACAATCAGAAAGATAAACATAGATTTGCACAGCCAACACACACTCATTCAGGAAGAAAGGACACCCAAATGCCCACAAAAGATAGAGAAAAACACAGAGCCATCCAGAGACAGCTACTTTGCAAGGAGACCCATAATCCACCAGACACAAGCACTCAGGCGCACAGGCAGCTTACATGCAGGTTACACACACCCAAACATGCACACACTCCCAGACCCCAGCCCACAGTACAACCAGAGGTGGCACTCCGGAGGGCACTCCTGGGGCCAGTGGAGAGAACAGACCCAGGCATGACCTGGCCCTTCTGAGCTCTCTTGGAAGAAGGTATTTTCCAGGTTTCAAACCCAGGGCTGGGTATGTGCCCCTTCCAGGGCCTACAGAAGGGCTGTGCCTGGGCCCTGAGATGCCAGAGAGAGGCCAGGGTTGGGTGACTCTGGGAACAGGGGCACAAGGTTGGGCCGGGGACCCTGTCTGGGTATGCTTAGAGTGGGGGTGTTGCATGGTGCTTAGTAGATCTAGAGGTCAAGAGAGAAAGACAGATGCACCCCCAGGACCATGCCCTGTGCCTGAGTGGGCTGGTGCTCTTTGCCTCACAATAATGCTATGAGGAACATTCTATATCACCATCATCACCGCAATGACTGATGCTCACTCACAGGTGGAGGCACTGGGCTGGGAACACAGCCACCTGGTTGGGTCTCATCTGAGCAGGGCTGACCAGGGCAACGCTGGGTCCTGGGCAAAGCATCTCTGTGGCCCCATTTTCCTGGGGAGTCTCCAGCCCCAGCTTCCCCTTCTCTTAATGTTCCCTCCAAGAATCAAGTTCCCCCAGATCTGTTTCTCTGCCTGGATTCCCCTCCCCCCCCAACCACTCTGAACCTAGATCCCCATCTGTGCAAGGGGACAGTGATGGTACTTCAGGATCTCAGGAGATGACACCTGCGAAGTGCTGTGCTTAGCACAGTGGTGACAAGAGGGGCTGTGGTTATCATCATCACTGCCTTTAGTGGCCAAGGACCTGCCAGGGTGCCAGTTCTGGGAAGAAAGATGCCCCTGGGAGGTTACAATGCTCAGGTACACAGCTGCTCAACCACTTCCTGCTGTCTTCTGACAGTCTTTGCACACAGGCATTAGCTCTCCAGTTGTACAGAAGGAATCCAGCCCAGGGTTGCTCAGCTGGTCACCAGCAAAGCTGGTCTCACAACCAAGGTGCCTCGTCCTGCCAAGGGCTCCTGGTCAAGCCTCCAAGGGACCAAAACGGGCCCACCTACAAGGGAGGTTGACTCTGGCTTTGAGGAGGTGTTTCCTGGGCTACATGAGTGACTTCTTGTCGGAGGGCCCAAACCGTTCGCTTCTCCTTCCCTTCCCTTCCCTCTCTCTGCTTGGGCTATAATCAAGGTGACCCCGCAACACTTCATGGGCATTACGAGTCTCCCCTTCACTTTTGGGCTAATCTGACTTCAACTTCCCTTACTTGGTCTTTCCTTTTACAACCGAGACAACTCAAATCCGGGGCTCTTTATGCAGATGACAGCACACAAATAGAATTTAACTCCATTGTTTTGTTGTCCCTGTTTTTGTTTTGTTTTGCTTGTTTCTTAGGGTTTCTTTTTATTTATGGTAAAGGCATTGGCTTTCCATTTACAACAGTGTTAGAATATATCCTGTTTACAATAACTTCATGTCATCATAAATGGTGAAGGGATTTAGAGCAGTGGTTTTAGGCTGCCAGAGGCCTGAGTGAGTTTGGTCGCACTCTGTGTGATCAGGCAGAAGAAGGCCTTTGGGACATTTGAGGACAAGGCCAGGAAAGCTGATGGCCAGTTGGGGTGTCTCTCCTGGTCACCAGGCCCCTGGGTCCTGCCCACCTGCTTGACACTCCCCACCCATCACTCCTGGTGCTGCCAAGCCCTCTGGGTATTATGGCCAAATCCCCCAGGAGAGAAGCTGATGACAGAAGCTGATGAAGCTGATTGACATCCCCGGGAGGTCAATCATGAGAGTCAGCTTGGTTTTCTTCCCCTCATTAGGGTTCAAAATTTAAAGTCCACGCTCACAGGCAGTAAGATGGCATAGATAAGTGACATCATTACCCCATTTCAGATGTTAAAATGTCTAGGTGGATTAGGGATGATTTAAGACCACACAACCTTGTGCCACAAAGTAGAATTCCCAGGCCAGATGGAGACATTTTATTGCCATATTATCATCTTATCATTGAGGGCAAAGGCAGTCTTGTTTCATTTTGGATTATTTCTTATATTCGTATCTTATTTATAAGGGCACTTTGAATTTCCAAGCATGTGAGAATTTGTGGTTAGCTTTTTATCATTGACTTCTAGCCTGGTTGTATGATCAGAAATATGCTATGTGATTTGATTTCTCTGAAATAGGTTGAGATTTGCTTGATCAACTAAATAAGTAGGGTTAAATTTTGTAAATGTACCGTGTGTGCTTAAAGTGAATGTATCTCCAACACTTATTCCCAACATACAAGGATGATGGATGGATGGCTACCTGGATGTGATGGAAATGGCTTACTATTGGGACCTTCTACATCCTACTGGTTTTTCTTGCTTAGTACATGCATTGCTGAGAGGGGGCTGTGGAGCCTCCCACGCTGCTTGTCTATGAGGTTCTTCCTGCCTTCCTGCCATCATTCATTTATCATCTTTTGCAGCCAGGATTGACCATGAGGAACTCTGAGAGCTCAAGAAGGAAGGAGCGGCCCAGAAGCAGGGACAGGAAGCTGGGTTGGGGAAGACCAGAAATCAGAAGGTCTGCAAAGGTTCCAGAGAGGACCTGTCCTTGGGATGATGCGGTTGTGGGGGCTCCAGGTGGGGAAGAGAGGCGTTGGAAGAACACGCCGACACACCTGAAATGTCACTGTGAGGCACCACACACGTGCAAGGCAGAAGTTGGTGGAGAGAGGAATATAAGCCTGGGAGAAGGGATATAAAGCGGAAACCAGAGCCTGGTCTCCCTCCAGCTGCTCCTCACGCAACTCTTCTGCCCGCTTCCTCCTGCTGCTCCGCTGATCGACTTTCCCCCTGACCTGTAGCTGAGCCTCCCACCAACGCTTGAGGATTTAGTTTGAACCGGATTCTTTCCCAGACACCTTTCTCCTCCTCCTCCTTCCCTTTCCTCCCCTCCTCTCCCCTCCCACTCCCTAGCCAGTCGCCCCCTCCTTTCTCCCTTTCCCTCCCACTTACAACCCTAAGCCGCCCCACCTCTGTCCTGGCCGCCTCAGGGCGCCCTGAGAGTGAGTGACTGCTCTTTTGGCTTCTCCTGCTGGGGTTTCCCAACCACCAATCCAGCCATGTGAGTAGACGCTGGTCCCGCAGGGTATCTTCCTTTCATTGGACTGTGTCACAAGGCGTGAAATTACACAGCTCACCCATGTAATCCCAACATTTTGAGGGGGGCCGAGAGGGGCAGATCACTTGAGTCTGGGAGTCTGGAACCAGCCTGGGCATCAGAAACTCCGTCTCTAGCAGAATTTAAAAAAAAAAAAATTCGGAGGACCTGGTGGCTGCCTGTAGTCCCAGCTAGTGGAGAGGCGGAGGTGGGAGGATCGCTTGGGCCCAGGAGGTGGAGATTGCAGTGGGCCAAGACCGCCCTACTGCACTCCAGCCTGGGTGACAGTGAGACCTTTGTCTCAAACAAAACAAAACAAAAAGTGAAATGTAATTTGAGTTTTATGTCTCATCTGGTTTGGCGACTTTTAGGAACTACGAGTCATCGTGTCTTCTGCTCTTGGGAGCTGCCTCCGGGAGTCTGTGTCCAATCAGGTGGCAGGAGCCCAAAGAAGCCCCCAGATGAGAGAGAATGAGGCTGCACCCTGCTGGGATGATTGCAATGCAGGAGTCGCACTAGGAGTGACAAGACAGGATGTGAATGAGGACTGTATTGTCCTTTGTTTTGTAAAATGTGTCTTGTGTAGACCTTTGATTTACCCAAACCGAAAGTCTTAAAGTGCTTATGATTGTCCAAATACAAAGAAATAGCAGGTTTCTACTTTGAAAGTTTTTCACCTAGCATTATAAAACCTCTCCACTACACTCAGGAGAGAGGCTTTCTGAGGAGGCGAGAATACTTGTTCTGACTGGCATGCACCAGATTCTTAGCGGGGATGGAAGTCCTAGTGATGGTGGCAACCATGGTAGAATCACCCACATGAATGCCTTCCGATAAAAGAATGCTATTTGTTTCTTTTGAGGCTATGAAGGAAAATGTGTTTAGAATCTTGGTTGGATTTTTTTTTCCCATTTACCTGGCTGCATTTCACTTGAATCAGGTTCGGCTGCTTATTTCGCTGCCTCCACGCTGAAGGCCTGGATACATTTTCCTCATTGCACATTTTCTACTTTCACCCTTGCTCATGGACTGTGTCCAGAACCCTAAGCTCTTAGTGGCCCCATTGGACCCTAATCTGGGTGGAGCCCACTACTGATAACCTCTGTAGATAGTTTGTCAGGTGTGACCAAGAGAAGTGCCCAAGAAAGGGATGAATTCCTGGTCAATGACAAGATGGCCTTTATCATTCTTGTGCATTTGATCCATCTTTAATGCCAGAGCTCTCCAATTCGGTCTGGAGGCTCCTCCGGGGACAGTGCATCCCTCAGGGAGCCCAGGCTGTACTCACCTCCACTGTGTGAGGCTGGGAGATAAAGTGCACAAGTCAAAGGCTGCTTTCTAGAGAGGTTTTATTTGCACAAAACTGAGTCTTGGTGTGTGGATTGGTCTGAATTACATTTTGAATTTATTTTCTCCCCGACTCTCTAGTGCTTGTGAAATAGTATGTGTGCCTTTTGTGGTGGTAGCCATACATTCCAAGAACATTTTATATTGCTTTCCATGCTTCAAGGTTGCTACTGAGTGCTTTAGGTGCAATGCTCTAAAATATGAAGGTGAACTTTTGTGATTGGTTATTTGGTGTTTCTTTTTTCTTTTTTTAGACGGAGTTTTGCTCTGTCGCCGCCAGGCTGGAGTGTAGTGGTGCGATCTCCGCTCACTGCAACTTCCGCCTCCCAGGTTCAAGTGATTCTCCTGCCTCAGCCTCCCTAGTAGCTAGGAATACAGGCACACACCATCATGCCCAGCTAATTTTTGTATTTTTAGTAGAGACGGGATTTCACCATGTTGGCCAGGATGGTCTCGATCACTTGACCTGGTGATCTGCCCGCCTCAGCCTCCCAAAGTGCTAGGATTACAGGCATGAGCCACCACGCCCGGCCTGTGTTGTGTTTTTAACTAAATTCAATTCTCACTTTGTTATGCAAATTCTTTTTAGCTTTGAAAATCTGACATGACGTGCACTGTGTCAGCAGCGAAGTGAACACTGATTTTCAAAAGTTAATGTTTTTAGAAACTTGGGCTAAACAACCATCTGTGATTATTTTTGTTGCAATATAACTTAGGTATAATTATTATAGCAGCTGTCCACTCTCAGTTTTGTGTAGATATAAGCATGTCTTCATGTCGTATTTTCATCTATAACTTTAAGACTTTTTTCTTATATTTTTCTCATTCTTCCATCATACAATGTGGACACATTTTTTGATATATTACAAATAATGTAACACAAATTTCAAAATATTTATTTATTTATTTACTTATTGTTTTGAGATGGAGTTTCCCCTTGTTGCGCAGGCTGGAGTGCAGTGGTATGGTCTTGGCTCACTGCAACCTGTGCTTCCTGGGTTCAGGCGATTCTTCTGCCTCAGCTTCCCAATTAGCTGAGATTACAGGCACCTGCCACCATACCCAGATAATTTTTGTATGTTTTAATAGAGATGGGTTTTCTCCATGTTGGCCAGGCTGGTCACAAACTGTTGATCTCAGGTGATCCACCCACCTCAGCCTCCCCAAGTGCTTAGATTACAGGCATGAGCCACCGTACCCACCCTCCACCTTGGTTATTTTTAAGCACTAAAATTTGCAACTTATTTCTGAATGAAGTCATCTCTTAATTGTATTTTTTTTTACTTATGTTCTTTAAATTGCAAAGATTCATGTAATTCAAAAGAGAAGTGGGATCCAGAGAGATTCTTTTATCATGTGATACATGATAAATACATTCAACGTTATATTTCAGTTTTAAAAATAAGTAAATGACTTTAAAGAAAAGATAGGTACTTTATACCTAGCTTGTCCAACCCATGGGTGACAGAGTGCATTCAATCCATTCATGAGCTTTCAATGCAGCCCAACACAAATTACTAAGCTTTCTTAAAACATTCTGAGATTTTTTTTGTGATTTTTGTTTTTAGCTCATCAGCAATTGCTAAATGTATTTTATGTGTGGCACAAGACAATCCTCCTTCTTTTAATATAGCCCAGGGAAGCCAAAAGATTGGACATCCCTGCTTCAGACCAAGAAAAAAGGCACTCCACATTTGCATGCCTAAATACCTACCAGCCATGCAAGGAATATGAGACTGGAAACTTCCAATCTTTCCTGAAGCAGTGGAATCGCCTGGGGGTATCTGAGGGGTGTGGTTAACTCTTGGAGGAGGTTGAGGGTTTCTAAGGATGATTCTTTGTAACTGAAATATTATAAATGTCATTGAGCCTTCTCATGATGTCAACTATTATTATTCCATGCCATCAATTTTCTGCCTGGGCATTTTCTTCCTGGGCCTGACTTTTTTGGAATTCCTTGGATGCTTATTATTATTGTTGTGTCCCTGGGAATTTCTACACTTGCCATTTTCTTCTGGAAAACTAGCCTCGGTGTGAGTACACTAACTTCCCCTAGAGGTGGGCTTGTAATCATAAATAAGAAATTATTTAAAACAATTTGTGGTTCTGGACTTCATTACGAATATTGGGTTTTATCCAAAAAATCAGGAAAATGATTTATCAGCATAAGAATTATGAAAAATCTGCCATTTAAATTATGGCAGATTTAAAAAAAAATTTTAATTAAACCTATTTAATTAAAAAATTAAATAGGTTTGTGCTTGTTTAATAGAATGTCAAACAGAGCTTTTGGTCAAAAATACTTTTTTTAACCCCTCTGCTCTTTACCAAAAGCTGGAGTATAAAGTTTCAGAACTTAAATAGGAAATTCTTTCTAAACTTTTCTGCTTTATAGTTCTATTGTGCGGGTGGAAGGAAAGCTTCCACTCTCCTCTCTAACGGTTCACTGCAGCAGAGTACTAACAACAGACAGCTTAACAGGAGAAGGAAAACATGAAACCTCATTAACAGGCATAAACATGGAGCCAGCCAAAAAATGAGACGGCAAGAAGGGCCAGATGATTGATGCTTAAAGAGCACCCTCTTCTCGGAGAAAAGGGAGATGGAGATGTAGGCAGGGCTGCAAATGATTTTTAGGGGAAATGAAAGAGCCCAAGGAACAAACAGTTGGCCTGAGACAAGTTCCTCTGAGATCATGAGAAGAAGTGACAAACTGCAGGAAAATTGAAAGGAGCAGAACTGCACTGCCTCTCATGATGCAGAAAGCCAGAGAATCTCTTGGAACCCTCTGAAGAAGAATCAATGAAAGGTGTGTCTGGGCAGGAGGTAATGGAGTGGTCATTTTGAATATGGCATCCTTCAAAGTCCATGTTCAGTGCAGCCACTGCAGAGGGATCAGTACGTAATCAAGTCTGTACTGGGTAAGAATGTGGCTGCTAAATTGTGCCATAATTTGGCTTTTGAGCATTTTTGTCCATTGAGTAAATCGAGCTCTACGTTTTCTCTTGCTGTTCATGACAGTAAAAGCGTGGGTGTCTAGGGGCTTAAGCATCTTCTGTACAATGATCCAAGAAAAAAGTGCTAATACCACAATGCTTTTTTATCCTCAAGGCAAGAGGAAGTATGTTTTATTTTTACAATCCAGATAATTACACATCATTTGGCACTGCCCTTCAAGATATGTAGAAAACAGAAAATATATGAGTTATGAAGATAACTAGGCACATTGAACAGTCTCTACCCAACTTAGTCCTGAAGAGAGAATTTTTGATATGAACTGGGGGAAGTTTTATAATGTCCCACTTTTTAAATATTCCATTAAGAAAAGTTCAGTTGAGCTGTTTGACTTGAACCACTCTGCACCTTCTCATCTTTCTCCTGGTTATCTACTCCTCTGTCTCATTATCTCACAAGCAGGGACATCGTGGGTGCCATGAAACGTTCATGCCTCACAGTGTTTCTTTGCTTCTCATTTCTTCATGTGTTTGACATGTCTCCTAGCTCCAAACTGGGCCAGCTGCTTTCCCCATAAAATCTAGCAGTAGCTGTGGGGCGCACGCGGTCGCTGCTCTTTCATCTTTGTAGATCACTCTTTGCTTCTATCGAACTCCTAGTACATGTTCTTTTTTTTCTATCCTATATGAAGAAATCAGAAAAAACATTCTATAAAGAACTTTAAAGATGTTATTTCATTGAATACATCAGGAATTTCAGAGGTATATGACGCACATCTGCAACAGGATTTGCATTGCATATTAGCCAAGAAGAGAACAAATATTTCATGTCTTAGAAGATTCAACTCATACGCCGTCTATATGGAATTCTTTGTGGGAATTGAGGCATTACTGAGAATGTTTTGCGTTAGGTTCCAACCCGCCTCAGTGAAGCTGGTGTCAGGGAGGGAAAGTGGACTCTGAGCAGAGCAGGGACAGAAAAAAGATGCTCCGCAGAAGATCAGGAAGGAGCAGGGGGTGAAAAGTTACAAATTCTAGAACTAAGAGAACTGATCTTTTCAAACTGTGATTTAACCTGTGGTAAAATATGTATTACATGATAATTGTCATCTTAACCTTGTTGAAATGTACAGTGCAGTTGTGTGAAGTATATTCACACATCTGTGTTCAATTATTGTTTCCTGGATGTCTTTTCTCAAGTCTGTCTTAAAGTCATGAAATATAAATGACAGATCCACGGATTGACAGGGGAAAGCCTGGAGGTCCAACAGCCGTAGCCAGGAAGGTATGCTATCTGTCAGAGTCCCCATAGTGTGGAAATGAGTTTGCCCTGTTAAGGGAAAGAACAGCTTCCGGCCCTCAGGTTTCTCCCCTTCTCCTCTCTACACGCTAACCAAGAGCTCAGGTCCACTTGTATGCACACAATAAAAGGATTTTATCATTTCCAGGAATTAAAATAGGCCTAAAAGGTTTCTCTATGTCATGGAGATCTATGGAAGCTAAAGTGGTAGCTGATATCCAAAAGATGATGAAGATGGTCAACAGTCATTGTGAAATCTCTGGGCAAAGAAAGGCCGAGGAAGAGTAAGATGTTCACTGACACAAATACTGTTGTATGAACCATGTGCCAACCAAAGTAGACAACTGCAATGGCCTTGAGAATATTTTCCACAATATTTGTGGCAAATTCATTGGGTGCAAAATTGAGTTTGTCCTTCCTACTTGATTAATCTGCATATTTCCTTTCCCTTCCTACATTCTTGATTATAATGTTTTAGGGCGAGGAGGAGGTCCAGGTACTGGCATTGTTAAATTCAATGCTTGCATCACCTCTGGATTCATTTTCACAGCCTTTTGGCTTTTGGTCATATGACATTGCATTTTTCCTGCCACATGACTAGTCTTTTTTGCTGAATGTCAGACACTGGTTAAAAAATATTTAGCAATGAATTGAGGCCTACTAGCATGTTATCTTGCTGCAGAAAAGATGGGCATCTATTTCTGGGGGTGGTCAGGGGTCCTAGCACACCTACACACCCTCTATACCGGCAGCAATTGAGGTTATCAGTGCAGGTTCAGTCCCTGCAAAGGTCAGGGTATTTCCTGTCCACCTCTATTCCTGGTTTGTGACTCTTCTGGGTCCCATCCAAAACCAGTGGACTTCAGTAGGGATCACCTTCACTGACAGAGCCTCAGTCTGCTTGTTTTCCATCCAATCCTCCACATGGTGCAAAAGCTGCTCTGCTTCTTTGCATCTCAGTTAGTCCCTTCTGGAATTCAGTGATGAAACTCAGGGAAATGAGCCCCAAACGTGAGGTTGACCTTCGTCCTAGGTTTCCTTCTTCTCCATCTTGGCCTCATGTCTCTTTACTGCCATGTTAGCAATTTGATGCTTTCAGTCATGGGTTTTAGATTCTGCTCCACGTCCCCATTGTTCTCATGGGAGATCAGAAGCTTCACACGCACTCATGTCTGCTCCGGAATAGAATGCTTCCTTAGCTTCCCTCCAGACTCAGGTATTGTGTTTCCAGTTCCCAAGTGCACAGCAGGAGTAGTGATGTCCTCACTGGCTTCTCATTTGCATTAAACTGTGAGCCCCTTTAGGGTGGGTACAGGATCCTGCTCCCATTGCATCCTCTGCACCTCACAACACATCCTTGCTTCAGGCCTCTCCAGACAGCATGTGCTGAAGGGTGCCCTGGGTGCTCAGAAACAGGTGCATGAACTTTCTCTTTGAAGTGTTTTTGCCCCCGTTTCCTAGAGTTCTTGGCAGTTTACACTCCTTCATATGAAATCAAGTATCAAGTGAGATTTTTAGAATCAGACCATGAATCAAGTAGTGTGAGGGCAACACAGCAAATCTACCTTTTCAGCCATTTCCTTTTTCTGCCCTCACTCTCTGTGAACCAAACCTTGTTAAAGTCACTCAGCACCAGAGGATGGTTTGCAGTTGTCACCTATTTTCAGGACACCCTGACTAAAGAGCCATTCGATCATTTCCAATTCAGTAGATGCACCCAGCACTCAGATTGGCCTTTTCTCTCAACCAGGATCTTTAAAGTCCATGAGAAGAGTTCCAGTCCTGAATCATGGACATGTGCAGCAGTGAACCGCAGGGCTAAGGACAGCATGTCCTGGACGGGTCTCTCTGAGGCTGATTGTCTGGGTTCTGGCATCAGCTTCTGATGGAGAATCAGGTCTCCCTATGGGAGGAGTCAGACGAGGAGCGATCCCCTGCTCTGTCCAGTTGTGATGAGTTGGTGAGGTCTGGTTTTCCACACTGAACTAAAATGAGCTTTCGCTACGCCAGGCACAAGACTGACCCTAGAAGCACACATAGCGCATCTCACAGAAGCTTTTAATAGTTCATATTTACTAAAGAGTAGGAATACAGAGCGGTGAAGATGAGCTGGAAACAACAGGTGACTTGCCAGCAGGCCAGAGTGTGCTTTTCCTTTGTCCCTCCATGGAAGGTGTTAATTCTCCCTCCAGTTGTGACAATCACTTGGTTCTGATTTATGGAAGGTTGTCAGGGGACGGCCTTTGAATCCACACGGCCTTCAGATGCGGGAAGGAAGAAGAATCCCACAGGCCATGAGGATCATGTAGTGCCTTCAACTAGGAAACGAGAAATGAAAGCTGAGTGAGCAGAAGGAAGGCAGCTGTCCAGAGGTGGAAGAAACCAGGAAGTGGCTCTAGAAAAATACCCTCTACAGAGTGAGTTCAGAAACCCACACCAGCCTCTTTGGGAAAGCCCTGCTGGTAACATTTTAAACCTTTGTACAATGTTTAGACCCAGTTAACACAGAAATGGAACAAATGGTCAGAAGAGATCAGAGAGAAATTCACGAGAGAACACAAAAGTACCTTAAGATTTACCAGTGATCAAAACATGTGAAGTAGCTAAATATCTCCTGACTGCAATGCCGGCCAGACTGTGTGGAAACTCGGTTCATACCAGCCGTTCTAGGGGTGGTGTGAGTTGTCATCATCCTTAGGAAAGCGTGTTGTTGTAGGATCAACGCATCCTTCAAAAGGACTGTGCCTGTTTGTAAGTTCAGCTGTGTCTGCCCTGTGAAATATGGCAAGGATATTAATTCCAGGAGAACGGAACTTCATGATAAAAGATGCCCAATGAAGGATGAATTAGGGACATACTGAAAATGGGTAAGGAAATTGTCAACTCACAACCCAGCAGGCATTAAGTAAAAGAGGAGGAAGCATTACAGCAACAGTTTTGATCATACTGTACTTTTATAACCATGTGAAATACATTTTCTATGTACAGATAGATTGTGTAAGGGGTCAGTTGTGAGGACATCAGGAACATGGCAGATTATTTAAAATCATACTGAAGATGATGCTTTGTCTGATGAAAGTGATTCTAAATCATAGGAAAACGATTCAAGACAGACAAGAGGTGCCGCGGTGGGTAGAGGACTCCTACAGATGCGAGGTAAGGAGCCTTCCTCCCCACAGTTGCAGGATCCTTAAGCGCTCATGAAGATGATGCCACAGCCCCTAGACTCTCTCAACACACACTTTCTCAGGTGTTGACTTTTCCAGATCACCCCTTCTGCTGCAAGAAAGGTCCTCAACAACTGGGTAAGTTTTTTTTTTTTTTCCCCCTCCTTGCTTTTGGGCCAAGTCAGGACATGGATGTATTTTTCTCCCCACAGCTCTGTGCCCAAGCCTTGCAGAGGGAGACGGCAGAGAGGAAGGCTGCCTGCAAGCAGCACAGGTAGGTAACTGTGATGGACAAATTTTAAGGATGTTTTTGTTTTAAGATGAAGCTTTGACTGTCTAGTAAAGAAAATGGTGTTTTCATTCTTCTACAAGTCACCTCTTTCTCCGTCTTCAAGACAGGAAATGATGGAAAAGCAGGGAGTGCCAGAGAGACACATGAGTCAGGAGGCAGCCCAGGGACGGCTGGGGCTAGAGAACCCTTGCTGGAGAGGGAGGAGCTCGCTGTGAAGGCAGCCACTTAACTTCTGCTGCACAATCCACACACCCTGCTTCTCCTTTCGGGGGTGAGGGCTTGGGCTGGGTAATTTTTACGTTTCCTGGAAACAGTTCCAAGCACTTACTAAAGAGAACAGTAATCCCACTGGGTGGCAGGACCCTGTTTTTCTCAGGTGCCACAGCTGAATGACTCGTGGCTGGTCCCCTGTGGATGGTGGAGCTCAGGCCCCTCCACTGACTGTGGACATCGTTCCACCCTGACGTCTTGGTTACTTTTAACTGAGGGGATGAGCCTAGAAGGCAAATGGACCAGGTCCTCTTCCAACCTTGAGTCAGTGGGACGGCCTTATTTTTTTTTTATGAGAAAAGTAACACCAATAACATTTTAGAATGGGAGTTATAAGTGTTGATGGGAGCAGAAATTTTCTGGCTATGTCTTCATGGATCAATATTTCTTCTTTTCTTAAAGAAGCATTTATTTACACTTTTTGGAGCTTCCTTCATTCTTTTTGTTTGTTTAAATTGTTTATTGTGAACTATAAAACTTCATTAGTAAATTAAATTTCTATGTCATCTTACTTCTCTAGCATTTGAAGTGTAATCCTAAAACTTTCCAGTTAATTTCTATAGCTCTTACCTTTTCTCATGACTGTTAGTCTCTTTATGTCCATTTCTGTTCATAAATATTGATAATACCTGGTCTGATATGGAGGTTAGATTAATTTTGAACGCCCCTATGGCTTGAAGAAAAGGAGAGAGTGCTGTTTCTGTTCAGGGTTCATTGATATTCTTCCCATCCACGGCTGTTCCTATTTTAATTTTGAGTCCGTGCTCACATGATGAGTGACTTCCTCTGACATGCGCAGTGAACTTTTGATGCAGCGCTCATTCCAGCTGCTTAGAGCCCGGCCTGGCCACAGTCAGTGGAGAATTAAGAAAACCCCTGGATGAGGGCTCTGTGGTGTCTTCCTCAAGGATGAGGCCCAGAAGGTGGCAAAGAGAGTGAGGTGGCAGCGAAGGGTGTGGAAGGTTTCTCATTTGGCACAGGGCATGGAAGCCCAATTAGGGCCCGTTCCCTTCTCTGGCCCTTAGCAGATTCAGGACCTCATTCGGTTCCATGAGGAACAGCCACTCTGTCCCACCTGAAAACACAGAGAAGACAAAGGCAAATGCTGGGGTAGTTTTCCCTCTAGTTCAGGACACTTTTGTCTTTTCCTACAGCGCCCTCTCCTGGCCTGTCCTCTGCTCTGTGGATTTTTTGAAAGCAAAATCTTCCCGGCTTTCAGGCTTCTCCATTTCCAGCTGATCATCTTTGGTGGCACCTCCAGAAGCCATAAAGGCTTAGGGCCGAGGGCTGCAGGGCTGTCACTCTTCTGTTTCCAGAAATAATGAGAGGATGCTGTTGAGCTCCACTGCGGTCGGTCTTATGGCCCAGTAGACCTTGCCGATCCCTTTTACTCACGATGGTGTGGAGTCCCCTTCCCAAAATATGTGGGGTTTCTTTTTGTTGCTGTGACTTTCTTTTCTGCTATAAGGTAGGTAATTAACCTTCAGAATATCCGCCGTAATCCCAGAAGTGAAAACTCATCGATCCAACATTAATATGTGCTTTGTGCAATTTTGAATGTTCTTTGGCAAAGTCAATTCCATAGTTCATCACAGTCCCGTCTGTTCTTAACTGTGTTGAGCAAAAACATCCCCACCCTCACCCAGTGTTGCCCTTGATCTAATATTCTAAGTGTCAGAGGTTCCATATTTTAATAGAAAATGTGCTCCGGCTGTGAGGTGGTGGAGAGTGGACGTCACTCATTGCCTACAGGCACAATTCCCAATGAAGGCCTTAACTGATGCTCAGCCAAGCTGGTTCTCATGTGGCTTCTGTGTCTCCGACAGCTGCTGAATCCTCTGATCACACATCATGGGACTTACACACTTGAAATCAAACACAGTTTTAAACTGCTTCTGTTGTTGAGAATTCCCACCTATTTTTCCATGGACAAAATTATCCTTTTTATGTCATAGTGCAATTTTAAAATTTGGTATTACCTAGAAGTTAAAGAAATATGATAGCAATTCTAAAATTTTTGTCATAGTGCAATTTAAAATTTGGTATTACCTAGAAGTTAAAGAAACACGATAGTCAAAAGCTAAACTGGATATCTGTATGTAGATTATTCTATCAGAAAACCCTCTCCCAGTTCCCCTGTAGCTCTTCAGGAATCCCCATCTCCCCAGAGCTCTTTGTGCCCATGGATGGCACCTCCAAAGTGCGGAAGACCCTTTGTCAAGAAGGGAAGCTGGAATGGACTTCCACTCTGCTTCTGCCAGCTGTGTGATGCTGGGTGAAATTTCTCCTTCCTCTGGGGTTTCTATTTTCTTAGATTTGCAGCAGGGTGGGTCACACTGACCTTGCAGATTTCTGAGAATCAGAGACAGCACATGAAAAGCCTGGAGGCCATTCTTAAGAGTAGCCGCGACTCATGTGTGGACAATGGGCTTTTCATACTTCCCTTTCTGTCTGTTTATCTGATGCAAGGAACATGCTCTGGTGATGGTGGTGAGGGAGGAATGAGGATAGACATAGACACCCCTGTGTCAGGAAACATGCTTCTTTGTTACTGCTATGACTTTGTCTCTCTCCCAGGGACAGGGCCCCCAGCCTGCCTACATTTGCAGGCAGACACAGAGGGTGTGTGGGGATAGCAGTTTGTCCCCATGACTTTTTCACTCCTGCCATTGGCAGGACTCAGTTGAAGGGAGTTGTTGTTGTTGTTGTTGTTGGTTTTTGAGTGGGGGAGCATTGATGCTGCCATTTTGAAACCTGGAGGAGGGAAAGGTACAAGGGACTATCACCTGAAGCTTGTGTTGGTTTTGGGGTTTTTGTCCATCATATTCATATATTTCAAAACATTTTCTCCTCCTGATTTGCAGGTAAATGTGGCTGCAGGCAAGCCTCATCCTTTCTCAGAATGGCCCTACTTGCCTGATCTCATGGCTGGCCCTTCAGGATCACTGATGGGCTGCCAGCCGCCTCCTCCACCTGGGTGTCATCTGGGAACTCAACCACTCCCTCCATCTGGAGGTTTTCTGGGACCTCAACAAACTTCTCCACTGGAGTGTCCTCTGGGAACTCAACCACCCCCTACACTAGAGAGTCCCCTGAAAACTCAACCACCTCCTCCACTCAATTGTTCTCTGGGGCCTCTTCCAGCTCCTGCAGCTGACAGTCCTCCAGGACCTCATCCACCTGTAGCTGTCAGTCCTCCGGGACCTCATCCACCCTCCTGCATGCCAAGCCAGTCCCTCCAGGACCTCATCCACCTGCAGCTGTCAGTCCTCCAGGACCTCATCCACCTCCTGCAGCTGTCAGTCCTCCAGGACCTCATACACCTGCAGCTGTCAGTCCTCTGGGACCTCATCCACCTCCTGCAGCTGTTAGTCCTCTGGGACCTTATCCACCTCCTGCAGCTGTCAGTCCTCCAGGACCTCATCCACCTTCTGCAGCTGTCAGTCCTCTGGGACCTCATCCACCGGCAGCCAAGTCAGTCCCCTCCAGGGACTCCCATCCACTCTTCCTGCAGTGCTGTTTCATCCTCCACTCCATCCACCTCCTGTAGCTGCTGTCCCTTCCTGACATCATCTACCTGCAGCTGTCAGTCCTTTGGAACCTCATCCACCTCCTGCACCTGTCCGTCCTCCCGGACATCATCCACCTCCTGCAGCTGTCAGTCCTCCCAGACATCATCTACCTGCAGTTGTCGTCCTCTCCCGGTCTTATTCACTCTCCTCTGTAGCTGTCCTCCTGACATCATCCACCTGCACTCTGTTTGTCCTCCTGGACAATGTCCACCTGTGCTGTTGTCCTCCAGGACTCCTCATCCACTCTCTGCAGTTGTTGTCCTCCTAGGACTCTCATCTACCTGCAGCAGCCAACAGTCCCTCTGGGACCTCATCCACCTCCTATGGCTGTAGGTCTTCTGGGACCTCATCCACCTCCTGCAGCTGGTGGTCCTCTTGGACCTCATCCACCTCCTGCAGCTGTCGGTCCTCTGGGACCTCATCTACCTCCTGCAGCTGGTGGTCCTCTGGGACCTTATCCACCTTCTGCACCTGCTGGTCCCCTAGGACCTCATCCACCTCCTGCAGCCGTAGGTCCTCCAGGATCTCATCCACATCCTGCAGCTGTTGGTCCTCTGGGACCTCATCCACCTCCTGCAGCCATAGGTCTTCTGGGACCTAATTCACCTGCAAATTGTGTCTGCCCTCCAGGGCCTCATCTACCTCCTGCAGCTCTTGGTCCTCCCGGACCTTATCCATCTTCTGCATGTTTCTGTCCTCCAGGACCTCATCCATCTTTTATAGCTGCCTTTCCTCTGGGACATCATTCACCTTTTTGTTCTGTGAGGCCTCTGGGACCTCAGACTACATCTTCACTTAGTAACCTCTGGATCCTCAGCCACGCCTTCTACCTGGGTGGCATCTGGCCCCTCAACAACCACCTTCACATGAATCTCCTCCGCTACTTCAATGATCTCCACTCGTGGCCCCTGGGACTTCAGCCACCTCCTCCACCAGGGTCTCCTCTAGCACATCTGCCACCTTCTCCACTTGGCTGGCCTCTGCTGTCTGAACCGACTCCTCCAGGACCTCAACCAGCTCCTCTACCCATTGTGGCCTGTAAGACCTCGACCACCACCTCCACATGTACCATTTCGTGTGTTTATCTGAACAGTATGAACTGAGTTGCAAAATGGATTCATCTTTCCTTTCTTGAATGAATAGAAATGGCACAGATTGTACTGCAGGGCTTTGCAATACGAGGGTAGCACTGGCTGAGGATGTGGTCACTTTGCTCAAGTTTCTGAGACTACAAGTCAGTTGCATTATTTCCTCATTATGACCTTGGCAGCAAGTATCTTCTGTAGATGAGGAAAGAGTTGTTTTGTTTTGTTTTTTTTATTTCTGGGGGGGGACGGAGTCTCACTCTGCTCACTCCAGGCTGGAGTGCAGGGGTGCACCTGGCTCACTGCAACCTCCACTTCCAGGGCTCCTCGGGTGATCTCTTCCACCTCAGCCTCCAGAGTGCTGGGACTACCTGTGCAACACCATGCTTGGCTAATGTTTTTTTGTTTTACTTTTTGTAGAGACCATGTTTCACCACGTTGCTCAGGCTGGTCTCAAGCTCCTGGAGCCATGCCATCTGCCTACTTTGGCCTCCCAAAGTGCCGAGATTACAAGTGTGAGCCACTGCGCCCAGCCAGAGATTGTTTATAGAAGCTAGAAATACCAGTTTTACAGGCGTGTATGGAACCTGGGCCATATGGCCAGCTCTGTGAGGGATGAGACCCGTCCCTGACTGGCAGGGCATCCTGTGTCCTGCAGCAGAGAGACCCACACTGAAGGGCACAGAGCTTCTGACCACCCCAGTGGAAGCACAGGTGAAGGGACGCAGAGTGCAGAAGGAGGAGACAGAATCTCCTGGGAGTAAACAGGAGGCTGTGGAAGAGAAAGATGAAGCAGGGTGTCACATGGGGGTCTGTTGAACTCAGATGGAGCTGGAAGGCTGCTCCTAGCCAGGCAAGCAGTGTGAGCAGGAGCGTGGAGGCTGCGTGAGGGCCACACAGAGCCACCGTGGGAGCTCAGATAGCACAGTGTGTACAGGGAATTACCCCCACAGCACTTCCTTGTTGCCCTACAGACTTTAGTCCATTATCGGCAGAAAGATGATTCTTTCCCTGGGTGTGTGAAGGCTCTGGATCAGGGTAAATGAATGCCTAGAGGTCTAGGCATTGGTTCTGTCAGGGGAAAAATTTAGCTTGGTTCTGTGAGGGGAACCTGTGTCCCTGAGTTTTTATGGCCCAAGGAGACTAGCAATGAGGATGGGTCTGGTTCAGTGCAGCTGCGGCCTTGGCCTTCAGAATGAGGCTGACTCTGGCCGGAAACTCAAGGCCAATCCTGAGCTGCCCTGGCCTCCTCTGATCTCCAGCATCCTCTCCTTCCCACCCACGACTCTCAACTTTGCATCTCCCAACCTTGGCATGCAAAGTGCTTCCCCTTCCCTGTGTCTTTGCTGCCTAAGCCCAGACACCAACTCTCAGTAGGGCTCAGAGCCCCAGCTTTCTCAGAAATGAGCTGGGAATGATGTGATTGTGAGGCCATGGTGAGGGCAGGGAGACCAAGCTCATACGGAAAGCATCTTGCAAAACAGCTGGTAGGTGGTAGAGCCTCACCCCTCCCGCTGGTTAAATGAAAATATTCCCAGTCAGAAGATCAGCAAAAGATGTTCATTGAAGTTCATTTAATAAACCTTAGGGTGTAATAGCTCAGGCTCTGGGATTTCCAGTTTCTCTTTCAAAAGATAAGGGAAAGCCCCTGTCTCCAAGATTAGAATTCAGATCCTTACGAGATGAAGAGATTCTAAAAATGCATACACAGTTAAACTCTGAGATTTACATCTGCGATCTGTGGATAATTATTCTCCATGACATACAGACACAGATGCGGCCACACACAGACATATTCAGCAGGCGCACAGATATTTCAGAGAAGACAAAATGTACATTGGGCAAAAGAAGGTCACCTGGAAATAAACCGAAATCTTTTTACCTTAAAGGACAATTTTGAAATTTGAAGAGTCTCCTGGGCCACGATACCTTGGAAAAGTCTCCACCATATTTGATGCCCCATGCCCCGTGCTCCCTCCTCTCTCTCTCATTTCCATAGTGTTTCCCTTAATAAACATTTGCAGTCCTATCTTTCTGGGTGTCCGCTTCCTGGAGGACCAGTTCACACCCCAAGGTATACCAGGTGTGACTCCTCATACACTGTTCAAACTCAGGCAGATACTGCCTTGCTGGCCACAGAAGCAGGGTTACCCTTTGGGTTAGTGTTGACTGGGAAGGGCCCGAGGGGGCCTTCTGGGATGGGGGAATATCCTGTATCCAGCCATGGGTGGAGGTTGTGCTCATTCATTCTAGAAATAGTCACTGCCCGTGGTGCCTTGTGAGCAGATGGACAGGAATCCATCCCCATGAGGTGGCCAACTTCTCCTGACAGGGAATAGAAGGGGGCCCAGCAGCAGCTGTGGAGCCCATGAGGAGCCTCGCCGAGACTCAGGGTTTGTCAGAGCCCATTCCCCACTGAGCCAGCTGCCCCCGGGAGCACCAACTCCAGGCGGCTCTAAGGGAAGTTGAGCTGGGTGTAGACATTTCTCCGTAAGTCCTGTGCCCCCCACCATCTTCCTGTAATTTTTAAATTGTGTGATGGGCAGAGATTGGTGGTGAGAGGCTCACTGAGCAGGACTGGAGAGGAGTAGAGAATGCAGGGGTGAGAGGCGGGACAGGCAAAGAGAAGATGAGAGAAGGGATGAGAGAGGGAGGAGAACAGCAGAGAGAAGGAGAAAGACAAGGAGGATAGAAAGAGGGGTTGAAACAGTGAGAGAGAGAGAAGGGAGAGAGAAGGTGGGGGGTGAGGGGAGAGAGAGAGGGATGGAGATGGGAGGATGGAGTCATGGAGAGAAGTTGATTTGGGCCCAGGGGGAGAAGAGGAATGGAAGAGACAAAGACAGAAGGACCCACAGTGAGAACCAAGGGAGCTGGAGGGAGGGAGATGTCCAGAGAGCTGGCCAGTCATCCACACACCGAGGGAAAGGCAGAGAAAAAAAGAGAAGAGAGGAATGGAGACAGGAAGCAAGAGAGATGGAGAGGACGGAGACAGGGAGAGGGGGCTGGAGAGAATCACAGAGAAACAGCACAATAGAGGAAGGGAAAGAGTTGTTGAGGACAGGGTCACAGAAAGAGAAAGGAGGACAAAGAGGCAGGCAGAGAGAAGCAGAGAAAGAGAAAGCAGGGAACAAAGGGGTGAGCCTGCAGGAGGTGGAGGGGGGCAGATGGCCCAGGTGAGGGGACAGAAGTGGCAGGTAGTCCTGGGACTCAGGAGGCGGGAGGAATTCTTGCACTCCAAGGCCGTGACCTCCTTGGGGCCCAGTGCAATGAAAGCCCATCACATGGGGACACACAGGCCTCCCTTGTGGCTGGGTTGCTCTGTGGAGCCTCTGGGTCTGTCCCTGAAGGAGGGACTTCCAGGGGAAAGGGCTGCCTTGTCTCAGGTTTGCCTCCTCTGTGGGGTGGGGAACCCGGAGCAGCCTCCCTAGCTGCCCTGGTCCCTGCTGCATTTCCCATCCTGGCCTGCTAGGTGGCCATCAAGTCCCATACCTGGGAACCAGGCTGAGACCCCTTGTCCAGCCTCATGTGGTCTCACCTGGCTCCAGATTCCAGCCACAGGTCTGGCAAACAGTCCACACATGCTGGCCGTCACCAGATCCACGCATCCCTGCTGGATTCCTGCCTGTTCCCACAGGACAGCCCTCAACCAATGGAGACAGGAACATGGAGTTAAATGTTTTCCCCCTTTTCACTGAGAGAGAGGCATGCACAATCTGATGCACTTTCCTTTTTTTTTCTTAAGACGGTGTCTTGCCCTGTTGCCCAGGCTGGAGTGCAGTGGTGTGATCTCAGCTCATTGCCACCTCTGCCTCCTGGTCAAGCAATTCTCCTACCTCAGCTCCCCAGGTAGCTGGGATTACAGGCACTCGTTACCATGCCTGGCTAACTTTTGTATTTTTAGTAGAGACAGGGTTTCTCCATATTGGTCAGGCTGGTCTCAAACTCCTGACCTCAGGTGATCTGCCTGCCTCAGCCTCCCAAGGTGCTGGAATTACAGGCATGAGCCACTGTGCCTGGCCGTGATATACTTTCTAGCTGCTATCCTAGAGATCACACTGGATTAAGCCTTAGTTGCCTTCAATGTGGTCATCTCTACAGTATACCCTTAGCTTTTATCTCCTCCTTTACTTTCCCGGACCCTCACTCTGCTCCCTGGATTCACTTTTCCAAATAACCCTCCGCTGCAAAGTCCTGAGCACAGGTCCTACTTTCAGCATTGGAAGGGGGGGCCCAGGCTAAGACCATGAGGCTCCACTGTGGGTGCCCACATCGCTGTTCCTCTGTCTATTCCCACCACAGTCACATCTTCCTGTCCCTTGGTGCTTCTTCGCCTTTCCCTGAAGCCCACCGTGAGATCCCAGGGGACAGAGCAGCCCCTTCTCTGCCCCAGTGCAGGGCTTGGCCTGAGCACATGGTCAGTCCGTGCTGGGGTGAAGTGGTGAATGAGTGAGTGGTTGAGTGATAACAGGCCATCAGATCTTGTCTTCTCCACATGTCTCTATTCCACCGGGGAGCAAGTTTTCATCTCACAAATGGGCACATGAGCTGAGTGCTCCTAACCCTGCAAAATCTGTGAACTGGCACAGCTGGGGACTGGACTCCTTCCTTGACCCCACCTCACCTCCCTTTCTATATCTATAAAATGTGGGTACCTTTCCTCTAAGAGCAAAGAGGAGGCCTGGCATAGAGAACAAACCCAGCTCGAGCACCCAGAACATCCATCTTGCTCTCAAATACCCAATACAGGGACATGTCTTCTGCTGCAATTGGTATTGAGCTGGTACCATTTTATTAAAATGTAATTCAGTTATGAAGCTTCATTTATTAAAACAGTGTAGTAAATGTGTATGTATGGACAGACAGATAAATGTAAGAGAAGAGCAAGTCCAGATGTAGACAGAAATCCATACAGAAATAGAGAATGGAACAAAGGAAGCATCTCAATGCAGGGTGTTCAGATATCTGGCCAATCATCTGAAAACTGAAAGAATAAAATTTGCTGGGCGCGGTGACTTATGCCTGTAATCCCAGAATTTTGAGAGGCTGAGACAGGTAGATCACCTGAGGTCAGGAGTTTGAGACCAGCCTGACCAACAGGGTGAAACCCCATCTCTATTTAAAATACAAAAATTAAGCAGGGTGTGGTGGTGGGTGCCTATAATCCCAGCTACTTGGGAGGCTGAGTCAGAAGAATCACTTGAACCCGGGAGGCATAGGTTGCAGTGAGCCGAGATTGCATCATTGCACTACAGCCTGGGTGACAAGAGTGAAACTCCGTCTCAAATAAATAAATAAATAAATAAAATTTAGTCCTTTTCTCAAAGTAGACAGTGATATAAATTCCAAATGCATTATGATTTAATACTTAAAGAAAAATCATATGATATCATGAGGATGTACATCTGTCAAGCGTCATCAAATTGTATCCTTTAAATATATGCCTTTTGTTATATGTAAATTATATCTCGTGAAAGTTGGTTAGAAAACATAAAAGTATTGGAAGAATATGTGAGAGAATTCCACTCTTACCTTGAAGTGGGTGGGGTGATTGGAGTCCCTCTAACCATGACTCAATATCCAAAAACCAGAAAATAAATTGATTACTACATTTGACTACACAAATTCAAAAAAATCTACATGGCATGAAGCACCGTAAGAAAAATCAAAAGATAATTCAAAATGGACAAATATTTGTAACTCAGATCACAGGAAAAGGGCTGACCTTACAAATATCTGGAGTTCAAAAATGAGAAATACCTAACAGTCCATTAGGAAAACACGCATGGAACATAGTTTTTTGTTTTTTGGGTTTTTTTTTTTTTTTTTTGAGACAGAGTCTTGCTCTGTTGCACAGCCTGGAGTGCAGCGGTGTAATCTCAGCTCACTGCAACCTCCGCCTACCAGGTTTAAGCAATTCTCTTCCCTCAGCCTCCCAAGTAGCTGGGATTATGGACACCTGCCACCTCGCCCAGCTAATTTTTTGTATTTTTAGTAGAGACAGGCTTTCACCATGTTGGCCAGGCTGGTCTCAAACTCCTGACCTCAGGTGATCCACTTGCCTCGGCTTCCCAAAGTGCTGGGATCACAGGCATGAGAGAATCCCAGGCCTGGGTCCCATCATAAGCCCTGGTTGGATGCCAAGCCTAGGCTCACTCCCAGGCCCAGTCCCAGTTCTAGGCCCATGCCCAGAATTACTCCCAGCCCCAGCCCCAGCCCCAGGGCCCTTGTGGCCTCAGAGCCCCTATGCCTCTGACTTGTTGACAGACACTCAGTTATTCCCTCACTTCACAGAGCTGCTCCCACCTCTATACTCCTAGGAGGGATCCTCAGTCTTCACAATGATGTCTCAGTACCAAGAAGGGCATGGCTCTATGGACAAAAAAGAACTCAGGGTTTCAGTACCAAGAGGAGGATGTCTCTGTGAATGAAAACCACTCTGACCCCAGGTAACTACTGGATTGGTAAGGGGCCTGTGCCTGCAAAGTCCTACAGATCCCAGTGGGCCTGGAGTGGCTGGTCTATACCACTGATAACTTTCTGCAGAAAATGCACCGCCCTTTACCCACTCTGCTGCAGGTGGGTATTTGCTGTCTTCACTGTGTGGCCATCACAGGTGGCTCTGCTGTGAATGTACCTGCCCCTTATTTGAATTGAGCCTGAGCATTTCCTTGCTGGGGTTGGAACCACTGTTCACTGGGATTTTGGCATTAGTGGATGCTGCTTGAGAGCTTTGTAAAGGGCTTTTCCCAGTGCTTCTGGTGGTCAGCATCTTCCCCAACATTTAGGATTGTGAGACTTTTTAATGTTTGTCGATCCAATGACTTGTGGCTTTGTTGTGATTGTAATATCCATTTTCCTGATGATTAAGAGGTTAAGGAATTTTCACACGTTAATTGAACCTTAGAAATTCTCAAAATGTGTATATTTGTTTACCCATATTTCTTCATTTATTGTATGTAATCTGCCTTGGCAATTAAAGTGCTGCAAATGCAAAAAAAAAAAAAAAAAAAAAAAAAAAAAAAAAAACAAACACAAAAAACAAAACAAAAAAACCCACCAATTTTTCTCAAACAATTCCCAAAAATTAAAGGGGAGGGAATTCTTCCCAACTCAGACTATAAGACCAGCAGTACTCTGATACCCAAACAAGACAAGGACACACACAAAAGAAACACTACAGGCAGTATTCCTAATGAACATAGATGAAACCATTTTCAACAAAGTACTACCAAGCTGAATCTAACAATGAATCAAAAAGATAATATGCCATGATCAAGTGGGATTTAGGAGTGGTTTCAGGATGAAACTGTTCCACCTCAGATCATTAGATATTAGTAAGATTCTCATAAGGAGCCGGCAACCTAGATCCCTCGAATGCAGAGTTCACAATAGGGTTCATGCTCCTATGAGAATCTAATGCTGTCACTGATCTGACAGGAGGCGGAGCTCAGGCAGTAATCTGAGGGACGGGGAATGGCTGTAAACACAGATGAAGCTCCCCTCACTTGCCTGCTACTCACCTCCTACTGTGCAGCCAGATTCCTAACAGGCCACAGACCAGTCCTTGGCCAGGGTATGGGGACCCCTGCTGTAAAGGGCTCTTACCAAGATTAGAGGGGAAGAAGGAAAGGTGGTCACCTGGAAGTCACATGGAGAGGGGGCAAGACATGAGATGCCTGGAGAAAAAGATGACTCAGGAGGACATAATCACTGAGTCTTTGAAGGACTGTCATGTGGAAGAAGAGGCAGACTTGTATGAAGTTCACAACTGTGTCCTATGAGGAGAAATTAGAGGAAGATAGATTTTGACTGTAATTTATAGTTAGAGCAAGGCATTTAGTAATAGAATGAACTGCTTCAAGATGTACTGAGCTCTCCATCACTGAAAGTATGCAAACAATAATTGGCTGGCTGTCTGCCAGGGAGGCTGCTCGTGTACGTGACTCCTACATGAGGGATCATGTGAGTCCTGCATGAAGGATGACAACAGGTGACTCTAAGGTCCCTAAGTTGTTTGGTTTATTTTGTTTCTTTGTTTTGAGACAGGATCTTGCTCTGTTGCCCAGACTGGAGTACAGTGGCATGATCTTCATTCACTGCAGCCTTGACCTCTGGGCTCAAGCAATCCTCCCATTTTAGCCTCCTGAGTAGCCAGGACTACAGGCGCATGCCACCATGCCCAGCTAATTTCCTTTCTCTTTCTCTCTTTCTCTCTTTCTTTCTTTCTTTTTCTTTCTTTCGTAGAGATGGGTTTCATCATGTTGCCCAGCTAGTTAATTTCTTTCTTTCTTTCTTTTCTTTCTTTTTCTTTCTTTCTTTCCTTCCTCCCTTCCTCCTTCCCCCCTCCCTCCCTCTCTCCTTCCTTCCTTCCTTCCTCTCTCTCCCTTCCTTACTTCCTCTCTCTCCCTTCCTTACTTCCTTTCTCTTTCTTTCCTACTCTCTCTCTTTTCTTTCTTTCTTTCTTTCTTTCTTTCTTTCTTTCTTTCTTTCTTTCTTTCTTTCTTTCTTTCTTTCTTTTTCTTTCTTTCTTTCTTTCTCTTTCTTTCTTTCTTTCTCTCTCTCTCTTTCTTTCTTTCTGACGGGTTTCATCATGTTGCCCAAGCTGGTCTTGAACAGCTGAGCTCAAGCAATCCCCTGCCTTTGCCTCTCAAAGTGCTAGGATTACAGGTGTGAGCCACCACACCCAGCCACCTTAAAGAGGGAGACTGTGCAATTATCAAAACTATACCTCTGGTAGGTACAGGTTGGCAGCTCTGAACTACTACTAGTTTGAGTCCTTCTCAAGTAGCAGTCTTAATGACAGCAGTCTGGGGCTGGGCAGTAGCCCTGAGGCTTTGGGGACCAGAACCTCATCTTTATGGTCCAAAATGGCCCACTGTGTGTCTGCATGGTTTTACAGTGGCCAGATGAGGGCTGGTCCCCTTCTTGAATAGGACTCCCAGCCCTGAGATGGTCCAGAGCAGCTCTTACCTTGCTCAGATAAGTTCTCGCCCCGTACAGATTTCCTTCCAGTGCTCTCTGCAAAATAGCGGTGTTAGCCCTGAGCAGAGCAAGGTAGAGCTAGGTGATTCTGCAGCTCTCTGCCTCTCTTTGAGGCAGGCTCTCTGTCTTGCATTGCTGTTCTCCCCTTCACTGGTTGCATCTTCTCATCCCTGGACAGTTCATGGTGAGGGCAGTTGCTGGTAAGAATCACTTCTTGCTGGACCCCAAGATTACAAGAGATAGCCCACCGTACAGCAGCATCTTACTTCCTGTGTGATTCCATTAAGCCCTCCCGTGGAGGCAGGAGGGTCCCTGCTCGATGACTTCACGTCCCATGGAGCATGGGATGCCCTGACCTGAAGGAAGTAGGGGAGGAAGACAATGCCCCCCATTCCTGCCTCCACCTTCCAAGTTGCCTGCCTGGCTCACACAACAGACATATACAATTTATAGATAAATCTATTTTACATCGGTATTTTTTTAGGTTACAAAGCAATTTCACATAGAGTTTTACTCAACTGGAGAAATTTGAAAAAAGCAGTTTTTCATTCCCGTTTTGCAGATGAAGAAACTGAGATTTCGAGGGGGTAAAGTAACTTACCCAGTGGCATATAACTGGCAACCAGTTGGGCTAGGACTGAAACCTAGTTTCTAAGATTTATTTCAGAGGGTCTTTCCTTTTTCCTAGAGAAGCTCCATATAGTTAAGGAAAAAACCTCTCTTTCCTAGTGGACATTTTATGAAATACTTAGAAATTCTGATCTTTCTGTCCTCCTGCCCTAGAACAGAGGTAAAGGACACTCACACCCTATAGGAACCAGCTCAGGAAGTTGGAACCCACCCAACTCCATGAAGGGACACAGGGTTTTGAAGAGCCTGTCCAGACGCTGCAGGCCCATGCTTCACAATGAAGTGTGTGTGTGTGTGTGTGTTCAGTTGTGGGTATGGTGTATAGGTGTGTCGTGTGTGCATATATAGTTTAAATGCATGTGTGTGTCTAGTGTGTGTGACATGTGATTGATATGTGTGAGTGTGCATGAGTGTGTGGTGTGGGTGGACATGGGGTGTGTGTTTAGATGTGTGTGAGTGTGCATGGTAGGTGTTTCTGAGTCAAGTGTGTGGTGGGTGTGTTCTTGTGTGGGTGGGTGGATGTGTGATCTGTGAGAATCTGTGCAGTATAGTGTGGTGAGTGTGTGCAAACATGCACATGTGTGGAGAGGGCAGGCCTGGGACTGAGTGAGCTGGGAGAGGATATCCATGTCTCCAGCAGCACACGTGTCCTAGACTCCTCCATGAAACTCATGCCACCTTCCCCAGGCATGGCTCATAGTTCAGCAGGAACCCTTCCCAGCATCACTGCCTGGCTAGGTCAGCATGCCCAGCCAAGACCGGTTTCAACTGGCCCACTGAATTGCCTTTATAGACAAAGTTTCAATGCTTGGATGAGACCAACTTCACTTTGGCCCAGTCCCTGACTGCAGACCCCCCCTTTTTTTTTTTTTTTTCTTTTGAGACGGAGTCTCACTCTGTCTCCCAGGCTGGGGTGCAGTGGCCAGATCTCAGCTCACTGCAAGCTCCGCCTCCCGGGTTTACGCCATTCTCCTGCCTCAGCCTCCCGTGTAGCTGGGACTACAGGCACCCGCCACCTCGCCCGGCTAGTTTTTTTGTATTTTTTAGTAGAGACGGGGTTTCACCGTGTTAGCCAGGATGGTCTCGATCTCCTGACCTCGTGATCCGCCCATCTCGGCCTCCCAAAGTGCTGGGATTATAGGCGTGAGCCACTGCGCCCGGCCTGCAGACCCCTTTTAGGCCACACAGCCTCCCTGAACTCCAGGAGAACAGCCCATGGGGAAGAAAGACACCTCCCAGCGTGACCCAGAATAGCCACACCCATAACTCCGTGTCTTCCTGACCCTGGAAAAAGTGAAAACTAGTATGTGACGCCAGCACTCTAAAAACGTCAATCCTCTGGTAGGGGGACGTCTGGTGTCCGCCTCAGCTGTTACCCTCTCAGGAACACCTGTCCAGATCTCCCTCTTCCAAACTGCACTGCTGCCGCTTCCCCCTCTGCCCCCACTGCACTCCTGACCCCCCTTACTGCAGTGCCTTTTCTCTTTGTCTTTAAATAGCACTTACCACCTTCTAACATTCTGTATAATTTCCTTTCTGTATAAATTTCATATTTGTCTCCCCTCACTAGGACAGAAGCTCCAGGAGGACAGGGACTTTAATTTCTCCATGTGCCTAGAACAGTATACGACATTCAGGAGTGCAAAAACCATGTGTGCAAGGAAGGGAGCTGCGGGGGAGGCCCTAACACCGACATTCCACAAGAGCCTAGGCCTGTGATCCAGGTGTATGGACCCCCGACCTCTCACTGATGACCTGGGGGTGGCTTAGGCCAGGGAGCAGTCTCTGGCAGCTGAGGATGGGAGGCCCAGTCAATGGCTCACCGCCCAGCCTGTTGGGAAGGCACAGGCGTGGGTGGGAGGGAACCGGGGGAAGGAATGTATTCATGTTATGGAGACAGAGCTACTGGCCAGGGATGGACTTAACTGAGCCTGAGTCTGGCGAGACAAGGGCAGATTAATGCTGATCGGGTACAGTCCTTTCCCTGGGCTGGGGTGGGGCTAGGAGCAAGGGTTTGGTTCAAGTGTGTTACTGGCCAAAGGGGCCTGAAACCAGGCCCAGAGGTGGGTGAGGCAAATACCCCTTTGGGAGAGAGCAAATCTCCCTCCGGGAAAAGAAGGCAGCCGGACCTTGCCTGTCTGGGCCATGATGAGCCAAAAGTGTTAGTGTGTTTGACTTTACAACCTACCAATCCCTTTCACAGGTATGGTCTCCTTTGGGCCTTCTAGCCACCTATCAGGGAATAAATGTGTTTATAGGTGAGGAGAGGGAGGCGCGAGGGCAGAAGATGCTTGCAGGAGCAGTGGGTGGTGGCTGCAACCCATGGCTCCAGATCCCTTGCTGGCTCTCTCACCCATTTGATGGGAGGCGCTGACACTCGTGCACTTCCCTGGCTGTGGACTGGGCCCACTAGGGAGGCAGGGTGGCCCTTCCAAGCCTACACCACGCCTTGTGCTGTTGTCAGGAAGGCAGAGCAAACCTGCACTGAACTCCTAAATTTCCAGGTTTCATTCCCTGCTTAACTGCAGTTTGGGCAAGCCACTGCTGCTCCCTGGGACTCAGTTTCCCCACCTGGACAAGCCAGTTGATGAAGCTCAGGTAGGTTTCAGTGAGACTTGAGCACAACTTGGTTTTGTGCACTGTTGGACTCCAGTCACTAGCCAGGAGCTTCCAGAAGCTTCTGTGGGAGCTCGTCCTCAACCCATCCCTCTCCCTCCACCTTCCTGTTCTCTTCCCATCCTCTTCTCCCCCGGTCCTTGTCCATGAGATCTGAATAAAAGCAAAGCAACTTGGGAGTGCTCTCCATGGTCCCCCGTCCAGCGGCTGCTCCAGTGAGCACCATGGCAGCCACTTTCAGCAGCTGCCAGGAGAGGACACTTTATGGGAAGAGGACTCTGGATGGGGCCGTGCCTACTCCCAAGGGGTGAGTGATGATAGCAGGACTTACTCCAGGCTTTCAAAGACTTTCACTTCAAAAAGAGGCCCACGATGGAACAGCCCAAATGTCCACCAATGGATGAATGGACAAACAAGATGTGATCTGTCCATACAGTGACATGTTATTCAGCCATAAAAAGGAGTGAAGTACTGACCCGGGCTACAAAGAGGAACCTTGAAAATGCAACGCTGCATGAAAGAAGCCAGACTCAAGAAGTCATGTAGTGTGTGATTCCATGTGTATGAAACACCCAGAACAGGTAAATCCATAGAGGTAAAAAGCAGATTGAGCAATGGCCAGGGGCTGCGGGGATGGGAGAATGGGGAGTTACTGCTTAATGCCTCTGGGGTTTCCTTTTCAGGTGGTGAAAAACGTTTTGGAACTAAATTGAGGTTGCACAGCAGTGTGAATATACTAAGTGCTACTCATCAAATGGCTAATTTTTTTGTAATGTGATCTCAATTTTTAAAAATGGGGCTAATGCAGTAGGCGCAGGTTACCTGCACCACCCACCTCCTCAGCCTCGGCCGCCTTTAGCTTCCCACCGCAGGTCCCACCAATACCCTCCTCTGCTGTCCTCCTTCAATTCCAGGCCATCCTTGACCTGGCAGAGGGTTTTTAAACCACCTGATACTGAGCCACTGTCCCCGGGGTTCCACAAACCTTAACACAATCGTCCCCATTTATTGAGCATCTACTGTATACCATGCCCTTGCTGAGGCAGTCCTACACCTCTGCCAGGTGGACACATTCTCAAGTTTGTCATAGGGGAGAGATGGCTTTCATTTCATGGGCTGGTGGTGAGGACCTGGTGTCCAGCCTATCTCAGTAAGCACCCAGTGTAAGACAGCTGCTCCAGTCACTGTGATTTTTGCAGTCCCTGTTCCACAGGGGTCCAGGCTCAGGGCTCAAGTGACCTGTCCAAGCTCAGCCAACTGGTGTGAAAGGTCCATTGGGCCTGTGACAATTTCAGCCCAAAACATGGAGTTTTGACGCAGAGGAAAGGGAAATGGGCAGTTGTTTGAGGGTTGAGGCTCCCAGGATATGATGAAGAGGCCTGCAGAGCCCTGAGCCTGTGGCCTCGGAGGACAGCAGGCCTGAGTAAGACAAGGCCAGAATATGGGAGCTTCAGAACAGAGGGACAGACAGATGGTGGAGGTAGCAGGAGCCGGAGGGGCAGGGAAGGCTGCACAGGGCCCTCGGGAAACAAAGGGGTTTTTCTCACCTGTAAAATGAGGTGATGACACTGCCCCTGGAAGTAGATTTGGTGACCAGTCCCAAACCACAAGCAAGTGGTCTCAGGCCAGATGTAGCCAGCGCTAGAGGCCATTCTGCTTCCTGGGCAGGGTCTTGAGCTGTCTCCAGCCCAGACAGAGTCCTCCAGGGCTCTAGCACTTCTTCCGGTCATTTGTCCAGTAGTCTCAGCTGACAGATGAGGAAACTGAGACCTGGAGCGGGTTTAAGGGACTTGCCCATGATCTCATTGTAGAGTGCGGCTGGGGCCTGGGTCTCATTCCCCGTCACACATTCCTTCACTGCACCACTCTGGAAACCTAGACTGGTAAGAGACAACAAGGAGCCTGGGACATGTTAGTGTGAGACTGAGGTCCCGGAAGACCCGATGTCCTCAGTTGCTCTCCCTAGACTTCTCCTCAGTCCTGGAATCTCACCATTAGAGAAGGACTTTCTGGGAGTAAGGAACCACCTACTACTCTATGTTTGGGGTTAGTTTATCACCCCAAGGTTGGGACTGTGTAGAGTCAGACTTCCCCTTGAAAGTATGTTTGGGCTGGCTGCTTAGGCCTGTCATCTCAGCACTGTGGGAGGCCAAGGTGGGCAGGATGCTTGAGCTCAGGAGTTCAAGACCATCCTGGGCAACATGTTGAAACCCCAACTCCACAAAAAATACAAAAATTATCCAGCCGTGGTCATACCCACCTGTAGTACCAGCTACTCAGGAGGCTGAAATGGGCGGATTGCTTGAGCCCAGTAGTTTGAGGTTGCAGTGACCTGAGATCACACCACTGCATTCCAGCCTGGGTGACAGAGAGAGACCTTGTCTCAAAAAAACAAAAAGTGTCTTAGGAGACACCTAGTAGAATTCCCCACACAGTCCCTCAGTAAACCCACACGGGCAGATTTTCCCCCCGGCTTGGCTCGGATCCCTGTTTCTTTGGTGGACCCCAGAAGAAGTAGCTGGTTTCTGTTTCAGGATCATGTATGATTATGCAGCACCATCTGTTCCCCTGGGGTCACTCCCAGCACCTAAAGGAACTTGTACTATGAGGGAGACTGGAGGCCCAGTGGGAGCAGATTCATGCCTCAGCCTGGGAACCTTCCATCACCAAGAGGAACTAGTGTGGGAGTCTCCTGCACCAGCCAAATCCTTCTCTCCTCACTGTCACCCTGGGCCAAGTGTGTTCTGCTGAGGTGGCCTGAGTCCCCAGTCACGGGCCGCTTGTATCTGGGGCAGGGGATGAATCACTCACTCCCTGCATGCTCCTGTGCAGGTGTGTGGCTGGCCTTTTCCAGGCCGCGTGGTGGGGTGAAGAGCGAGCATGGGCTCAGAATCATCACAACTGGGTTTAAATCCTGGCTTTACCATTTCCTCTTTCTGTGAACTAGTCAAATTTCCCACCCTCTCTGGCTCTTATTTCCTTATTTGTCAAAAAACAAAACAAAACAAAACAAAACAAAACAAAACAAAAAACAGCAGGATAGTTAGGGATAAAACCAAACAAGCTTTTCATGTAACAAGCGTTCAGGAAATGCTAGTGAGTACACACACACACACACGCTCTCTCTCTCTCTCTCTCCTCTCCCTGGGGTGGGTGTGGGGATGTTGATAGGGACACAGAAAGGAGAGTCAGAGGTCATTGCTCTGGGAGGCAGTTGAAGGGACATTTAGGGACCTGGGTGAAGGAGAAGGCTAGGAAGGCTTGTGGGTGGGGGTACGACCAAACCAGGAGGCCCCACCCCAAGGCAGGTCCTGCCCCACCACACTGGGTAGAAGGTGTCCCAGGAAGCCTGCCCAGTCAGAGAACCAAGGGGCGGACAAAAAGGCAAACATCAAAGCTGGGTCAGAGGTTTCTGGCCAAATGAAGAGCAGCAGGAATATGTCTGGAGTTGAAAGGCCCAAGAAACCCCAGGTGTCTGAGCTCCCGAGGCTTCAGAGAGACCTGGGTTGAGTGGCTGGAGCCTTCTGGATTCTGTCCAGACCCCTGGCTAGCCCTGCCTGGCTCTCTTTGACTCATGTCTGGGGAAGAAAGGAGAGAACAGCGGGGGGAGAGGGGAAGCCACGCAGCTGTTCCTGAGTTGGGGGCCTTGGAAATTTGAGCTGAGCCACACACTGCCGGCAGGCAGGAGAGGACCTCTAGAAAGCCACTTCTGAGGCCCTGGCCTGGCCTCGCCAGCAGCCCCAGGATTAGCTCTGCAGACTTCTCTGAGCCCTGGACATCTGCAGTCTGGAGTCCACTTCCCTCTCTCCCAGCCCCATGAGGCAACCCCTGTGACAGGCGAAGGGGGAACAGACAGCTGTGACCTGGAAGGGGGGTTAGAAGGGCCTCTGGCTGGCCTAAGACCCAGGGATTGGGACAGAGCAATGGTGCAGGAGCCGACTGGGGCCTCATTCCAGAAATGCCTTCCCCTTTCTCCATCTTGTGAGCCTGAAAGAGATGGGGGTGAAGGAAAAATCCAGGGCAATAATATCTGCACAGGCCCACCAGGCACCAGGGAGGTGCTGGGTGCTGTCCCTAATACTTACGGCCATCTCAAAGTTGGTCTTATTACTTCTAGCCTTCATTTGAGAAGACAGGCTCAGAGAGGTTAAGTAACTTGCCCATAGTGACCCAGTAAGTTGGTAGTAGTGTCAAGACAGAAAGAAACCCAGAACCAGGTCAATCTACCTACCTCTACATATTGAAACCTCATTTTATCCAGAGTCCAAAGAATCAGAACCAGGCAGGCCCAGAATGGAACCCAGGGATGGGGTTAGCCCTGTTTGCCTGCTGAAGGCTCAGTGCAACCATTGGCTGCATCACTGAGGTAGAAAGAATACTGAGAAGGGGAAAGGGACAGCAGCTTTTACAAATTGCTCCTGGGTAATGGTGTTCCCTTTCCACACTGCAGTGTGTCTGGAAGAAGAGATCAAGTGAGAGGTCAGCAAACTGAAGACTCAGCTGGAAAAACTGGGGGCTATCCAGGTTAGAGAAGACTTAGGAGAGGCTGGACTGTTATTGACCCTGAGTGGATACTTGTTCTCTGGGACCAGATTTAGCCAGGATAGGTTAGGTTTTGCTGTGATAATAAACAATCCCCAAATCTCAGTGGCTCACACAGCCAAGGTTTATTTCTTGCTCACATTACATGTTCAGTACAGGTCAGCATGGAGCTCTCCTCATCCTAGTTGTTCAGGGATTCAAGGCAAGTCAGGCTTCATGCAGGCATGAGCGCCCCCAGACACTACTGCAATGGCATAGGAAAGAGGTAAACCACACACTGGCTATTTAGGCTTCTGCTCACATTTCACTGGCCAAAGGAAGTCCCATGGCAACACGTAACTTCATGGGGCCAGGAAGTGCAATCACACCTAGAGCCCATGTGCAGATGGGAATGATTGACTGGCAGCACTCATGACTACCTCAAGGATTAAAGGGGTAACTGGGGCTGTGGATGAATGTATAAGGAAATTGACTTTGAGTCCATTTCAGCATGGCCTTCCCACGAAAATAGTGAGTACCTATCAATAGAAGTGTGTAAGCCATGGTGGGATAGGTGCATTGCATTGCAGGAATGTCGTAGAAGATTCTCCACCATCACTGGCTTCATGGCCTGTGTGGCCATACAGAGCAGTGGCCATTAAAGGCAAGGGTGCTGAAGTCAGAGGCGCCTGTGTCCACATCCCTCTGTCTCTTATTGGTTGTGTTACTTTGTGCAGATTACCTAATATCGCTGGGCTCCAGTCTCCTCCTCTGTCACGTAGGGGTAATAAGAAGTCCATAGAATTGTTGTGAGGATTAAATAAGCCCATAGCACACCATGTCTGGCATTTGGGAAGCTCTGATTAAGTCAGTTGCTCTTGCTGTTGTTCTCATTCCTACCCAAGATCCTGTGACCGCCCCTCCTGGAATCCTTGGCCACATCCCTCCTCCGGCCTCTCACATCCCTAAGACATTAGTCAGCAGCCAGGACAGGGTTGGGAAAGCTCTGTACACTGGGCCAAGCAGGCTGATCTTTTCCCACTAGTGTCGCATGGTCTGCTGGGGTAGGTTACTTTCCCTAACCCACCCTGCTCCCCAGTGGGCTTCCTCCCCATCCTGTCTCCCAGCCGGACTGCAAAGCCATTTCCTTCTTCAGCTCATCCCCAAATCTTCCCTGACAGCCATGGGTCTGATTTCTATCTCTATGATTTTGCCTTCTCCACAATGTCGTATAAATGGAGCCATACAGTATGATGTCTTTCTGCTTTTTTGATTTATCTGTCTTACAGCTATTTGGTCCTATCAGATGGGGGATCTCCTCTCCCCCTTCCCCCCATCCAGTTAGATCTCTGGCATTTGCTCCTTGGTTGTTATCTTTGTGAGTCTCAGTAAGATACTTCTATTTTCAGCTATAGACAGTGTCCCTGGGCTCCCCACTTTCAGAGATAAAGCTATCAGCGCCCCTATCCTTCCCATAAGCTCTAAAATAACCGTTTTAGAAACATCAGGAGGAGGTGCGGCAAAGTGAGGTGGTGGGTTTCAGAAACGGGTGTTGAAGGAGCACAGAGGAGCCAGGGGAAGAGAGGCTTTCTGGAAGAGGCGGAGTTGAGCTGGGCCTTGTCCTCTTACATCTCTGAGGGCAGCTGCTGGCCAACCGGCTCTGGGAGGTGTGTAAGCCCTGATCTGCAGTACCTCACTTCAGACACCAGGGGGAAAGCAAGGGGCTTTGCTGTGGTCACCTGCACAGCCAGACCATGGGCGGCTCAGCTCTCCCCACCCAAATCCCTGAGCGGGGCGGGGGAATCTAGGCTCTTAGCTCTCAGCCCTCCACACCCATAGAGGCTCAACTCCTTGAGTGCCGTCCAAAGCTGTGGCTTCCAGGCCTTGTGTTCATTGGTGTTGTCTCATCTGCACTCGTCATTTCTCAAAGTGTGGTTCCTGGAGCCCTGGCATGGGAATCAGTTTGTTAAGCACATAGATTCCTGGGCCGGGCTTCAGGTCTCCTGTTAGGGATGGGCCCCAGGACTCTGCCTGTTTAATTCTCTGTTCGTGTTTCTCTCTCACACACAGGATGAACTGAGGCTTCTGGATCAAGACTCGCCATGATCTCAGTCCCTTAAACCCCTCCACCCTTTTCTCTCCTACTGTCCATGGCAGTTTCCAGGGAAAGGGTCTGTAATTTTGGGAAACATATATTTGATTCCTGGAGATTCACTGGTTACACTACCATGTACAAACCCTGTGGTAAAGAAACCTGTATGACTTTGTTAAACGTAGCATTTCCCCAAATTATTTGACAGGGAACCCCCTTTCCCACTGTTTAACACCTACTTACATCACACCATACACAAAAGGCTGCCCTAACCACCTCAGGCCTAACCTGATGGTTCCCTCCACAGTCCTCCCAAACACCATGCACTTCACCACTTCTATTCCATCCCCTCCCTCCCACAGGAAGGCTTCCCAGATCTCTGTAGCACACCTGGCCTGAGGCTTCTTGGGGTTCCAGCCTCAAATAACCCTCCCTTCTATGTCATTTTTAGACACTCAGTGGATGCTCCAGGTCCAGCCATCTTAGTATAACAAAACCCCTTTCCTTCTTTTGTTCTCAAAGAGAAGCAAAGCCACAGGCTCTCCTGGACAACATCTCCAAGGGAGGAAAAGACAAGACTCATTGCAGTCCCCCACAAGTCCAGCCCATTCCCTAGGCTGAGCCCCAGCAGTCAGCCCTGGTACCTTCCCAGGTCCCCATCTCATTCATCAGCACTCGCTAATGCAGACCACTCACTCACTCAGTACCGCCCTAGGCTGCTCTCCAGAGCGCATGTTCAGAGGGGACAAAAAGTCATTGCAGGCCAGGCGTAGGAGTTCACATCTGTAATCCCAGTACTTTAGCAGGCTGAGTCTGGAGAATCACTTGAGCCCAAAAGTTTGAGCCTGCATGAACTACAATTGCGCCACTGCACGTCAGCCTGGGCAACAGAGTGAGACCCTGTCTCAAAAAAAAAAAAAAGTCATTGCAGCTAAGTCAAGAACCACCTGGATTTCCATTCTCCATCCATTTAGTTCAGTGGTTCCTAAACATTTGCATTTCAAGGACCTGTAAGCAAACTGCATCCCCTGTCCACATGGAAGGCCAAACAAGAGTCCTAACTTTTTATTTGGCCAAGGAGTACATTAAAATATTATCGGTTCTGCACTTCAGTTTTGGAACCTTTGAATAAGAATCATCCATAATTTTGTGAAATAATGTTAATCCAAAAAAATTTTTGGAGATGGGATCTCACTGTTGCCCAGGTTGTAGTGCAGTGGTACAATCGTTGCTCATTGCATCCTCCACCTCCCAGTCTCAGGCAATCCTCCCACCTCAGCCTCCCAAGTAAGTGGGACTACAGGCTTTCACCACCATGCCTGGCTAATTTTTTATTTTTTGTAGAGACAGGGCCTCACTGCATTGCTCAAGCTGGTCTCAAACTCCTGGACTCAAGTGATCCTCCTGCTTCAGCCTTCCAAAGTGTTGGGGTTACAGGCATGAGCTACCATGCTGGCCCCTCAATATAAATGTTAATAACATTTTTATTTTAATACCAAAATAAGTAAAAGGAACAGACTGGTAGAATAAATAAAAATCCCCTAAATTAATCAATTTAATGTTATGGAACATTCACTATATTGTCCTCAACTTTTCTATTTTTTGTAAACAAATAAAAACCTCACTACAAAGCAGTTCATGTCCTTGAGCCAGGGTCTGGGAAGCAAGCAGACTTGTGCACCTACTCCAAGTGTAGGTCCGAGCTGGAGACTGTATTGTGATTGCCATACCAAGGCAGGGAGTCAGTTCTAGGCTTTCATATACATTTCATTTAATACGAAGACCTGGCATTTTAAATGAAAGGGAGATATTGTTGCCATTATTTTCTATATTACAGGAGCCACTGCGCCCTGCCAACGATCTTGACAGTAGAAAAATAAATGTGTAGCCAATGGAATGTTCCACCAATGGGGGGAAAAATGTAAGAAAAGGGAGGAGTTAATAGTTCTATCATCATACAGGGTTGTCAAGATAGTGAATAGAATTAATTTTAAAAAAGAAATAGAAATATAAGTAATTGTTTAAATGTTCAAATATAGCCAGTAGAAAATAGATTAGAAGATAGATAGGTAGGTAGGTAGGTAGGTAGGTAGGTAGGTAGGTAGGTAGATAGATAGATGAATCAAATAAAGAAGAAGTGAAAAAGGAATTTGTGTGAACTAAATGATTACTTTTCATTATCTAACGTTGGTAAATTAGGAAACAGATCCATAAGCATTTAATGTAGAGTTACAGAGGCTAACCATTTAAATAAATAAAAATAGAAATAGCTAAAAGACATTGCCTTGAGGAAGTGAATCAGGGGTAGAGAGGGTTGGACCAAAAAGCTTGTTCTTCATCACAAACACGTATGCAACATTCTTGGTTTAAAAAAAATATAGGCTGCGTGTGGTGGTGCATGTCTGTAGTCCCAGCTACTCCGGAGGCTGAGGTAGGAGGACTGCCCAGGAGAGTGAGCTGTAGTGAGCTATGTTTGCACTACTGCACACCAGCCTGGGTGACAGAGCAAGACCCTGTGTCTAAAGAAACAAAAACAAAAACAACTCCTTCCCAATACAATGTGATGTATTATTTTCATGTTGATTTTTAATTTAAAAACCACCTTCTCCATAAATAGATTTAAAAAGCTGATGCTCAGAAAAGTGAAGTGCCTTCGTCGAGGTCACAACGCTCCGAAGAGGAGGGACCTGGAGTGGACACCCTATCTGCTCATACCAGCTCCCCTGAGCTGCGTAGGGCAGCTCCAGGGAACCCCAAGAGCTCCTTCTCACCCAGCCTTCATGATTTGCCATCCAGCAGGCCACCATGTCTTTGCCCCTGCCCTTTTCTCTGCCTGGTGTATCCCTCCCAACTTTGTTCCCTGGAATTTGCCCGTTGATTTTTCATGACCCGGCCCACTGTCCATTCCTCCATGACTGTGACTCTCTTTTGTCCTCCCTCTGTACTCTGCCCCAGATATTTTTGATCTCGCAGGATCATAAATATTTGGCTGTCCACGTGTCCATTTTGCTGTCTCATTTGCTAGACTGTGAATCTCTCAAGGCAGCAGTTTGTATTTTATTCAACCCTGCATCACAATTCCCACTGCAGTGTCTGCCACTGGGCATTCAGAGGTGTCTGGGGAATTTGTGAATGGGTGGAGTGCATGTGTCTCTGACCCTAAGATTCTGGGCTGGTGGCCTGAGGCCCCAAACCCTGGCTGCAGGCCTGACAGCTGTGGAGGAGGCTGTTCCATCAGGTTCAAACTCATCCCTAAATGACTCTCCCACCCCCAGCCTTCATATTCTGCCACCCTCTGGCTTCCTTTTCTTCCTCCCTCATCCCAAGGCTTATCTGCAAATCTCAGCACTCCCAAAGGCATGTTTTAAGAGCCAAGTGGAGCCTTCCATCTGGAATGAATTAAGTCACTGACAGAGTTATGTCCCCAAGTCAGCAGGAGCTCCAGGAAGGCTTTGGGAAAAGACCAGACCTTTCCTCCTTACAGGAACTAACTCAGAAGAAAAATAATGTGTTGGTAAGAGTTGCCCAAAGTTGGGGGAGCCGGGAGATGGATGAATTGAGCAAATCTCTTGCTAAATGTGTGCCCCATGCAGGTTTTCAGAGTCTCTAGGCCTCTTTTTTCTCACCTGGATAATAGCAACTGTGCCACATGCGGATTAAATGAGCCAAAGCTTGAGAAGGTGCTGGGAATAGTGCTACCTGAGAGTGGGTGCACAGTCTACGTGTGAGCCTTCTTTCTTCTCTTGTTCTTTTTCTCTATTTTTGTTTTTACTTTTATCACAATTATCTATGGATGTAGTTTAAAAGACAAATTATTCTTTTGTTACGACAAGAACCAGTTTCCTACCCTGTTCCCACTGTTTCTTTTTCCCCAGAGGCAATCACTCTCAACTCTCTTTACAGTAATTATTTTGGTATTTACTTTCATATTTCGAAATAACTTGTCTGTGTTGATACTTTTTGTATTTTCCATTTCAAGACTTACCAATGGACTTTCTGCTATGAAAACTAAAGGTCTGGCCTCTTTGACATACACCTCTCCCATCCTCATTGCCATCCCCTCTCTCTCTCTCTCTCTCTCTCTCTCCCTGTGCTGCCCCCCATCTTCCCATTCTGATTTTACTGTAATTTTGGTTAGAGCCATTTTCAGGATTCACAGTTATTACAGTGTAAACACTATCCACAGCTGAGACATAAATTATATCACAGTTACTTTTTCTCTTCCAAACAGTATTTTCTCCTCTGGAACTAATCATTATCATTTTGTTCTATTTTTTTAATGTTTTGTAGACTTCATTTTATCTGCCAACACACTAATTCAGCTGTGTAAATCTCCTGTCAGTGTGTTCAGCCCTAATTGAGAATCTAGCATTTCTGTCTTTTTAGAAAAATTCCTTCTGGGCCCCTCTGACCCCTCTTTGGCTGCCTGTCTTTGGGCTCACTGCACAGTTGGCCACAGGGATCTTCTTTCGCCTTTGTTCTTTGTCTCTCTTGTGTTACATCTGTTTTCTGGATGCCAAGTCTTTCTCTTCCTTGGTTTACACCCTCATTTTGGGTTGGGCACTTCTTCTAGTAGCTCCTGCAAGGCAGGGGGTAGGGGGCTGTTGAGGCAAATACCTTAAAATATTCTTATTCTACCCTCACACTTGATTGATAATTTTGCTGGACATAGAATTCAAGTTTGAAAATAATCTGCCCTCAAAATTTTGAAGGCATTCCTACACTGCCTTCTAGCTACTGTGTGCCTGGCCAAGTCTAATGCCCTCCACAATGGCTGATTGTTTGTACGTAACCTGTTTGTGTCTCTGTCATCTTTAAGCATCTTCTCCTTCCTCCAAGTGTTCCAACATTTCATCATCTTGTCTTCTTGTTGGGGATCTATTTTCATCCATTGTGCAGGACACTTGCTGAGTCTTTTTGATCTGGGAATGGATGTCTTTCAGTTCTAGGAAAATTTCCTGAGTCATTTTTTGATGATTTTCCTCCCCAGCATTCTCTCTGCTCTGTTTCTGGTGCTTCTATTGGTCAGATGCTGGACCTTGAGCTTGTCTTTTGATTTTCTCATCTTTTCTTGATTTCAACGTCTGTATTTTCTTCTCTACTTTCTGACAGTTTCTCAATTTCATTTCCCTTTCTAATGAATCTTTTTCTTTCTTAAAATTACACATCCTTGTTTGAAAAATTTAACAGATTTTTTTTTTTTTTTTTTTTTTTAGACGGAGTCCTGCTCTGTCACCCAGGCTGGAGTGCAGTAGCACGATCCTGGCTCACTGCAACCTCCGCGTCCCGGGTTGAAGTTATTCTCCCGCCTCAGCCTCCCGAGTAGCTGGGACTACAGGCGCGTGCCACCAAGTCCGGTTAATTTTTGTATTTTTAGTAGAGATGGGGCTTCACCACGTTGGCCGGGATGGTCTTGATCTCTTGACCTCCTGATCTGCCTGCCTCAGCCTCCCAAAGTGCTGGGATTACAGGCATGAGCCACCGCGCCTGGCCAACAGATCTTATTTCCAGAGCAATTTCAAATTTCCAGACAAATTGAACAGAAAATCTACAGCTCCCACACAGCGCCTCTTCCTCCACACACAACTTCCCCAGTTAACATTTTGCGTTAGTGTGGTATGTTTGTCATACCTGATGAGCCAGTATTGCTATATTATAATTAATTAGAGCCTCTAGTTTACATAAGGGCTCACTCTTTGTATTGTGTATTCAATAGGTTGTGACAAATATATGTCATGTATCAACCATTACATACTTCATGCAGAATTATTATATTTTCACTGCCCTGAAAAAAATGTGTTCTTCCTACGCATCCCTTCCTTCCTCTGACCCCCAAACTGCAGGCAGTTGTAATTATTAGCTTCTCTATAGTTTTGTATTTTCCAGAATGCCATATTTTGGAATGATATTGTATGTAGCCTGTTCACATTGGCCTCTTTCACTTAGTAATATATATTTATGGCTCCTTCATGTTTTTTCCATGGCTTGATAATCATTTCTTTTTATCGCTGAATAATATTCCATTATATGGATATACCACACATTGTTTATCAATTCACCTATTGAAGGGCATCTCAGTTACTTCCAGTTTTTGGAATTATGAATATGGATATACCACACATTGTTTATCAATTCACCTATTGAAGGACATCTCAGTTACTTCCGGTTTTTGGAATTATGAATAAAGTTGCTATAAACATTTGTATAAAGGTTTTTGTGTGGACATCAGTTTTCAACTCATTTAGGTAAATACCAAGGAGCTGGATCATATGGTAAGCATATGTTTAGCTTTGTAAGAAGCTTCCAGACTGTTCTCCAAAATGGCTATGCCATTCTCCTTTCCCACCGGCAATGAATGAGAGTTCCTGTTGCCTCAGTCCTCACCAGCATTTCAGGTTGTGGTGTTTGGATTTTAGCCATTCTAATAGGTGGGAAGTGATATCTCATTGCTATTTTAATTTGAAATTTCCTAATGACATATGGTGCTGAGTATTTTTTCACTTGCTTATTTCCCATCTGTGTATCTTCTTTGAAGAGGTGACTCTTCAGGTATTTTACTCATTTTTAATTCGGATTATTTGTTTTCTTATTATTGAGTTGGAAGAGTTTTTTTAATATTTTGAATATAAGTTCTTTATAGGCTATATGTTTGCAAATATTTTCTCCCAGTCTTTGATATGTCTTTTTATTCTCTTAATCTAGTGAGTTTTTATTCTTATTGTGTGTTTAATTTCTAAGTCTATTTTTGTTTGCTGAATACTCATTTTTACATTTCTTTTTGTTTCAGGTATGCAACAATTCTTCTCGTCTCTCTGAGGATATTAATGACAGTTTTTCATGAAGTTTTATTCTCCCTGAACAGCCTCTATTTCTTCCAAGTTGCTTTTCTTTCTTAACAGGAGCTTTCCTCAAATGATAGGTGATTCTTGACTGTCTTCTTATCTGAAGAAGACACCAAAAAATCTTACTGGATTGTGTGTGTGTGCGTGTGTGCACGTGTGTTTTGGGGTTGGGGGTGCTTGGTGACTGAGGGCTCCTCTCTAGGGTAATCAGGCTGAGCATTTTGTTAGGGAGGCTGCCTGTACAGTCCTTGCCTGGACATTATAAGCCTGACTGCTCATAGTTTGGGATTTGAGTGGGGAAACAAGACTGGAGGTCTCAACATCTAGTAAGTAAACATCTATTTATTTTTATTAAAAAACTTTTTTTAGAGACCAGGTCTTGCTCTTTTGACTAAGCTGGAGTGCAGTAGCGTGATCACAGCTCACTTCAGCCTCCAAACTCCTGGACACAAGCAATCCTCCTGCATCAGCCTTCTGAGTAGCTGAGACTACAGGTGCATGCTGCCATGCCCAGCTAATTTATTTTTATTTTATTTTTCCTGTAGAGACAGGGTCTCGTTAAGCTGTCTAGGACGGTCAAAAACTCCTGGCCTCAAGCAATCCTTCCACCTTAGTCTCCCCAAATACTGGGCAGGCATGAGCCACTGTACCTGCCCCCATTATTTTTAAAATTTTTATTACTTTTTAATTGACAAAACTGTATATATTTATGGCATATGACATGATGTTTTGATCATGTATACATTGTGAAATGGCTAAAACAAGCTAATTAACAGAGATATTACCTCCCATACTTATCATTTTTTTGTGGTGAGAACATTTGAAATCTACTACCTTAAAAATTTTCAAGTATACAACACATTGTTATTAACCATAGTCATCATGTTATACAATAGATCTCTTGAACATACGCTTCCTAACTCAAATTTTGTATTTTATGACCAATAACTTAATCCTGCCAATCCCCAGGCCCTGGTAACCACCATCCTACCCTGCTCTTATGAGTTCTACTCTTTTAGATTCCACATGCAAGTGAGATTATGCGGTATTTGTGTGTCTGTACTGGGCTTACATCACCTAACGCAATGCCCTCCAGGTCCATTCATGTTGTTGCAAATAGCAGGATTTCCTTCTTTTTTATGGTTGAATAGTACTCCATTGTGTATATGTACCACATTTTTTAATCCACTCATTGTTGATGGATGCTTAGATTGCTTCCATATCTTTGCTATTGTAAATAGTGCTGCAGTGAACATGGGAGTTCAGAAATCTCTTTGACATATGATTTCATTTCTTTTGGATATATCCCAGGAAATGAGATTGCTGCATCCCATGGTAGCTCTACTTGTAATTTTTTGAGGAATCTCCATAACTGTTTCCCATAATGGCTGTAGTAGTAAGTAAACTTATTTTATTTATTTATTTTTTCGAGATGGAGTTTAGCTTTTGTTGCCCAGGCTGGAGTTCAGTGGCACGATCTTGGTTCACTGCAACCTCCGTCTCCTGGGTTCAAGAGATTCTCGTGCCTTAGCCTCCAGAGTAGCTGAGATTGCAAGCACCTGCCACCACGCCTGGCTAACTTTTTTGTGTTTTTAGTAGAGATGGGGTTTCATCATGTTGGCCAGATTGGCCTTAAACTCCTGACCTCAGGTGATCCGCCCGTCTCTGCCTCCCAAAGTACTGGGATTACAGGCATGAGTCACCTCGCCTGGCCGTAAACTTCTTCTTAATACCTATTTTTAATACTCCACACCCCTCATTGCTTGGTATCTTTCTGTCTGTGCACTCCAATGTTATCCTTTCTAGATAAGGAGACTTCAGGATTTGGCTGAGGTGGACTACAGATTGTTCCTCATCTGTGTGGTGAGGTGAATAGATCTGGGGCTCAACTGCTTCTTAGACTTTTTAGACTTTTGGGGACATAATATATTAAGTTTATTCCAAGGGGGAATTTTCACCTTCCCATGGTGTTTTAGTTTTCTACAAGAATGATATCTAACGTCTTTTCAGTTTATTTGTGGACTTAAGTTTTAAAATTAGAAATAGGGATACTATACACATATGTATTTTACACTAATTTTTAATAATCTATTTTCAAAAAATATAATGGAATTATTTTATGTTATCCTAAGATAAGTTTTACTAAAATTTATTCTTTCTGGTCATCTATTCATCCAGAGATCGAGCTTTACTACCCTCAATCTGTACTTACAAGGAATAAATTTGAGCACAACACTCCTATCAGAATTTTTTTTTTTTTTTTGAGATGGAATCTTGCTCTGTTGCCCAGGCTGCAGTGCAGTGGCATGATCTTGGCTCACTGCAACCTCTGCCTCCTGGGTTCAAGCGATTCTCCTGTCTCAGCCTCCTGAGTAGCTGGGACTACAGGTACCCGCCACCACGTTCAGCTAATTTTTGTATTTTTAGTAAAGACGGGGTTTCACCATGTTGGCCAGGCTGGTCTTGAACTCCTGACTTCGTGATCCACCTGCCTCGGCCTCCCAAAGTGCTGGGATTACAGGCATGAACCACTGCACCTGGCCCAGAAAATACTTCTATATATTTTAGTGGAGTAGATTGTTCAGGGCATTCTGGGTTTTAGCTAGCATTATTTAGCATTTGTTGTTTCGATGGATTTTTTGAAAATAAACTTTTTATTTAGTAGTCATGTCTCCTTAGCCTCCTCTTGTCTGTGACAGTTTCCCACACTTTCCTTGCTTTTGATGACTTTGACTATTTTAAGGAGTGTTGGTTAGGTATTTTGTAGAATGTCCTTCAATTGGGATTTGTCTGATGTTTTCTTGTGGTTAGACCAGGCTTGTGTGTTCTTGAGAGAAAGATCATAGAGATGCATTATATCAAGCGTACATACTATCAACATGACTTATCACTGATGTGTAACTTTGCTCACCTGGCCGAGATCATGTTTGTCATGTTTATCCATTGTAAAGTCATTCTTTCTACCCCCCAGTCCACCGCTTTCCACAATGTATTCATCATAAGAGGTCACTATGCACAGCTCACATTTAAGGACTGGGGAGCTGTGTTCTACATCCTTGAGGGAAGAGTATCTCCACAAATTATTTGGGATTTTCTGAACAGGAGATTTGACTATTCTCCTCTGTTTATTTGTTAAATCATTATTTATATCAGTATGAACTCACAGATATTTATTTTGTACTTTGGGTTATAATCCAATATTACTTTATTTAGTTGCTCAAATTGTTCCAGCTTTGGCTATTAGGAGTTCCTTCAGTATGGCAGTTTGACACATACCCATTATTGTGGGTGAACTCTGTGTGTGTGTGTGTGTGTGTGTGTGTGTGTGTGTGTGTGTGTGTGCTGTTGTTGTTGTTGTTTGAGCACTTATTTACTTTCTGATACTACAAGATGCTCCAGGCTTATCTTGCATATTTCTGGTCCCACTTCTACAATCGGCCATTTCTCCAAGGACCTTTGATTCCTTTTATTGGAAAGTGATATTAGAAACCAAGATCTGGGTGATAGAGGTGCTCATTGATATTGAGATGTCATTGCTTCTAGGCTTGCCCATTGAATAGAGCAAGAAATATATGTGTGCGTAGTAACCCTTGAAACACAAAACATAAAACTATAAATGTTTCTATATATAACCATTGATATGGTATCTGTATTAAGCTAAGCATGAGTTCATATGGTTCACTCCCACTCTAGACTATTAATAAATGGATCATTCTAGCCTCTTCCCCTTACAGATCTGTAACTTCCCACTCCAACAGTGAGAAACCAGGCTCCAGCCACTTACCTAATTGTTAAGTTCTGGTATACATGTAGAGCAGTATCAAAATTGTTATCCTGTGCTCCATGGGAAATAACTAGAGTATAACTACAGCACAGTAATTATGTTCAGTTTTTTCCTTCAGTGTACAGATTCCACTCATTTCCAAAGTTACTTGGGTCAGCACCTTTTCCCCTCATCACCCTCAGTCAGCTTGGTTCCTGCATTTGTAACACAGTTAAATTGTTTTGTCACATTCTTCATTCCACTCTGGGATCTGCTGACTTCCTAAATAATATTTTTTTAATTTTGCATACATTAAGGTTCGTTCTTTGTGCTGTAAAGTTCTACAGATTTTGACAATTGAACCATTACAGTATTGTACAAAATAGTTTCACAGCCCTAAAAATACCCTGTGCTTTACTCAACCCTTCCCCACTCACTGACAATCACTGATCTTTTTGCTTTCTCTATAGTTTCATCTTTTCTAGAATATCCTATATTTGGAATCAGATAGTGTACAATCTTTTCAAAATTGGTTCTTCCACTTAGCAATATACATTTAAGATTCACTCATGCATTTTCAAACTTGATAGCTCATTTGTTTTTGACAATGAATAATATTTGATTGTATGAGTATGCCACAGTTTATCCATTTACCTATTCAAGGACATCTTGGATGCTTCTAGTTTGGAGTGATTAGGAATAAAGCAGCTGTAAACATTTGCATACAGGTTTTCGTGAGGGCATATGTTTGCAAATCAGTTGGGTAATAAAACAGACTTTTGACCAATGATTTTATGTTTTTTGGATCCACCATCTTCTCGCCCACTTCCAGAAGAAAGGGATACTGCCTATTCCCGAGCTTTTTGGAGGCTCTGCAACATAAATGAACTTGCTCCATGGCTTTTCACCTGCCCCGTTATGATTCAGCTTTCTTTGGTCTACTGAGTCAGTTACACTCTTCTGTCATGGTTCCAGGCTGAACAATTATGTTGCATAACTCCCTTTTCTAGTCTCACTATTGTGTGGGTTTATACCTTTTCTTGTCCCTTTTTCTGTCATTTTAGTGGGATGGAGTAAAAGCTAATGCCAGTGCTCAATCCACCAATTTCAACTGGGGGTATCCCCCTTTCCTTTCTTAGAGGTTCAGACTTGAGCTCCCTCAGGTTGAGGTTGGCAGAACAAGCATCAGTAAAGTCACAGCAGCTGTGGCTCCAAATCTCTCCCTACACCTGTCCCAGTAAGAGCTAGGTTCCAACCCTCTGCCCTTAGGGCTTTGAAGGCCCTAACCAATTGAGAAGGGAGAGGAATTGGCTCAACATTCTGAAATGGAGGCCCCAGAGTATGGTGGTGTCTGGATATGGCTCAGCCTGGAGAAAAGACACTGATGGAGGGACAGGGAAAAGGGGCAAAGTTGGCAGGAACCCCAAGAATACACTTGAAAGTAAATACTTCTCCAGTCCCTGTTTATCACCTCCACTCTCATTTCCCTAACCAATAGTGCCTCGCAGCAAACCTTCTGGAGGAAACAACAGAGGTGATAAAGGTTAGGGTTAGATAGAGTCCATAAAGAAATGACTCATCGTTAAATGGAATCCTCTCCCTCTGCCCACCCCTCACAACCTCGACCTTTAACTTTTCTCTCTGTTCACTCTCCTAGGCACCTTCTCCCCGGGTGGTTTCATCCACTCAGCGCCCTCGCTTACAGCCTGCATCCTAAGGACACTCCAGGTGCTACCGGCAGCCCAGTGCCCTGCCTGAACTTTAGCTGAGTAGAGGTGGCTTGCCCTGGCTGTACCACATGCCTCCTGGACACTCCTTCCCTCTTCAGATCACACCCCTTCTGTTTGGGGCTTCTGAAAAAGTCCTCAAATTTCTGGTTTGCTTATAGATCTTTTTATTTCTGAGAACTGGTATGTATTTATATGGCAGCTTTTCAGTATCTGCTATGGCATCGAAGGCCATGCTATGAAGATTGAGCCTCCGTGTCTCATTGCTATGGTGACAGCAGTAAAAGTGATAATGCTTTGTGATCTCTTTATTTGGTTGTTACAGCACATCAGGAGCTAGCGTCAAAATAAAATCAAGATTATTATAAAGGGAATCTCAAAGGTAGATTTGTTTTTGAAAATGTACTAAGATGTTTAGTTTATGAGATGTATGAAGGAATTAAGTTCAGACTTGAAAATTCATACTTTTATGATCCTACAGTATAATTTAAAATTGCCAAGAAAAGAGTTATTTCTTTTTTATAAACAGAACTCTAATTAATTAATTAATCTGCTTATTATTTTTTAAAAATAGGATCTCACTCTGTTGCCCAGGCTGGAATGCAGTGGTATAATCATAGCTCACTATAGCCTCAACCTCCTAGGCTCAAGTAACCCACCTGCCTCAGCCTCCCAAATAGCTGGGACTACAGGAATGCACCACCACAGACGGCTAATTTTTAAAGTTTTTTTAGAGATGGGTTCTCACTATGTTGCCCAGGTTGGTCTCAAACTCCGAATTAACAGTGATCCTCCCACCTTGACTCCCCCAGGGTACTGGGATTACAGGGCTGAGCCACCACGCCTGGCCCCAGAACTCTCATTAATGTCTTCTTTTTTCCCCCTTTTAAATTTAGGATTGAATTAAATTTATTCATTTATGACTTCTTCTTTAAAAAAGACATGCCCAATACCTTCTACTAGCTGGATTTTTTTTTTTCTATTTAAAGTCCTTTAATTATTGTCTTCAAAATGACTTCCAACCCCTTAGTCCCTCTCTCTCTCTCTCTCTCTCTTTATTTTTTTTAAAGAGTCTCACTCTGTTGCCCAGGTTGAAGTGCAGTGCTGCAATCTTGGCTCACTGCAACCTCTGCCTCCTGGGTTTAAGCAATTCTCATGCCTCAGTCTCCTAAGTAGCTGAGATTACAGGCATGCGCCACCACACCCAGCTATTTTTTTATTTTTTAGTAGAGACGGGGTTTCACCATGTTGGCCAGGCTGGTCTTGAACTCCTGGTCTCAAGTGACCCACCTGCCTCAGCCTCCCAGAGTGCTGGAATGTCAGGCATGAGCCACTGCACCCGGCCTAACCACTTAGTCTCTTAAAACTACTTCATGATCTGGACCTTGGAGTTGGCTTCTGCTGCATTCCCTGCCCTGGTCTGGTGGCACTGATTGTAATTCCCTAGTTGTTCCACGCTTTAGTCTGGAACATCCTGCCTCTCTTCTTTGCTTGGTTCACCCCCACAGATAGTTGGGTGTCTCTCTGCAAGGCTTTGCCTGACCGTGACAGCCTGCTGAGACCTTGACATCCTTCCTGTGAGCTCTCATAGCAGCAGGACCCAGTGGTGGTGTCTGTTGTAATACTTGCTTCCTTATATTGTAAAAGTCTGTCTCTGTATATCTCCCCTATGAATAATTCAAGAGATTGGAAAAAATAAAAAATAAATATCTTTGCTGCAATTTTTTAGGTTTTGGGGTGTAGACAAGAAGGCTGTATGACTTGAAATTGGAAGAGCTGTGGTTTCTTCTCCTTTCCTGCAGTTCATTTTTGAAGGGCCTCATGGTATTTTGTCAGCCCCTAAACCACCTTCAGGTGAGTGAAAATCCCCTATTTGGGGAAGGTTGATTCCCGGTGCCTCACCAGAGCACAGTTTAGGGTCTTACAGCCCCTTGGAAGTTTCTCTTAGTGTTTATTTCAACCTTCGATCTTCCTCCTACATTGTTGGCTCATCTCTCCCAGGGGTCAACAGCAGCCTCCCAACTCTCTGGTTTCCTCTTTGAAAAATACACTGGAGGATCTGTTCCCATGGGAACAAGGGGGTTAACAGCCTGGTTCCAAGGATGACTCCATGGTTATGTAACCAACTACCCGGGAATTATGCAATGTTCTCACTGTCCCCAGACCTGCACCAGTAAACTTTTACCACCTACAGGACAGAACCCAAATGTCTTGTCCTATAATTCACATCATCCAACATCTGTGAAATTAACCTTGTCTCGGGCTCCAAAGAGTCAGCAGGTGTCAGGAGTGTGGGATCTGCAGCCGGACCACCTGGGTTCTCATCTGACTCTGCTGTATACCTTCTGTGAGACCTTGGGCAAGTTACTTAATCTCTCTGTGCCGCAGTTTCCTTCTCTGTAAAGGGATAAGTGATGGGTAATAGTAGTATGTGCCTCAAAGAGTCTTTAGGAAGACTAAAAGAATTACAAGTGAAAAAGTCTCAGAACAGAACAGTGCCTGGTGCTTGAAAAGTGGTCAGTAGATGTTAGCCACTAACCCTACCTCCCTCACAGCCCAAGACAGACTCTCCTTCCAGTCACACCCGACCACTCCCCTCTCTAACTCTAAAACTTCTGTTAGCCTAAGTAGATTGTCACGGGGCCAGGCGCAGCGGCTCACACCTGTAATCCCAGCACTTTGAGAGGCCGAGATGGGTGGATCACAAGGTCAGGAGTTGGAAACCAGCCTGACCAACATGGTGAAATCTCGTCTCTACTAAAAATACAAAAATTAGCCTGGTGTGGTCGTGTGTGCCTGTAATCCCAGCTACTCAGGAGGCTGAGGCAGGAGAATCACTTGAACCCGGGAGGCAGGGGTTGCAGTGAGCCGAGATCCCGCCACTGCACTCCAGCCTGGGCGACAGAGCGAGACTCTGTCTAAAAAAAAGATCATCAAGGGCAGAGATAAAATCTTCCTGTTACTGCTCCTTTCCTTCTTTCCTCCTTCTTTTCCTTTTTCTATTATGAAGAAGAACTACCATTTATTGAACACTTGCTACATGCTAGCTACTTTTCAAAAGTGATTTTCAAAATCTTCACAATAACCCTGAAAGGCTGGAAACCTTGCTCCTGTTTCATAAATGAGACAGAAATAATGTGTCAAGTCACTTAAGTGCTAAGTGGCAGAACTGAGAGTTGAACTGTGTTCCTCCTGCCTGACTCTGCCTTCCTCAGCCAGCTGTCGCTCCCTTTTTTTTTTTTTTTTCCTTGAGATAGTGTCTCACTCTGTTGCCCAGGCTGGAGTGCAATGGTGTAATCACGGCTGTTGCAGCCTTAACCTTCCGGGCTCAATTGCTCCTCCCACCTCAGCCTCCCTAGTAGCTGGGACTACGGGCATGCACCACCATGCCCAGCTAATTTTTGCATGTTTTGTAGACATGGGGTTTTGCCATGTTGCCCAGGCTGGTCTCAAACACTTGGGCTCAAGCAATCCTCCCATCCCGGCCTCCCAAAGTACTGGGATTATAGGTGTGAGCCACCGTGCCTGGTCTCTCCTTGTCTTATCATCAAACATTTACTGTTCACTCTGCCAGGCTGCAAGGCTATGCTTAGGCCACTCCATATTACGAATTATATCACTTACAATGCTTTTGTTTCCAAGTAATAGAAAACTCAGCGCAACTCAAGCTGGCATAACTAGAAAGGGAATTAATTGTTCACAATAATGAAATAGCTAGAGCACAGGCAGACTTCAAGGAAGGGTGGACCCAAGGGTTTCTCAATGTCCCAAGGAGCCACTTTTCATGTTCTTTCAGCTCTGTCTTCTTCCGTGGTCCTGACCCCTCCTAAGGCTGGCTCCCGTTGCAGCTTAGGGCAGCTGTCAGTACCAGTCCATATGTCTCACATTAGAGTCTCCCCATATCCTGAGACAAGGATATGAGGATAAGGAGTTTGTTTGGAAAGTGATCTCAGAAACACCAGTAGGAACATGGGAAACTGAGACAGGGAAGGAAAACAGCCCATAAAGGGCTAACTGGAAAATTACCTCTGGAAAACTAGAGTACAGTCTTACTGAGGAATTTCAGGGACAAACATAAAACCATGTGGCAGAGCTGTCCCACTAAGTGTGCATGGTACTCTGGGCCTGCCTTGGAGCAGGTGGAGTGGGCTCCAGCAGCCGGGGGGAAAAAAGAAGAGCAAAAGCCAGGCCAGGTGCCGTCGCTCATACCTGTAGTCCCAGTACTTTGGGAGGCTGAGGTGGGAGGGTCACTTGAGCTCAGGATTTCGAGATCAGCTTGGGCAACATGGCAAAACCCCTTCTCCACACACACACACACACAAATACAAAAATTAGCCAGGCGTGGTGGTGCACACCTGCAGTCAGCTACTCAGGAGGCTGAGGTGAAAGGATGACCTGAACCTGGGAGATTGAGGCTGCAGTGAGCCATGATCACACCACTGCACTCCAGCCTGGGTGACAGAGGGAGACCCTGTCTCAAAAAAGAAAAAAAAAAGCAAAAGCTGGCAATACGAGATAGGAGAATATGAGCAAGGGCACGAGTGCATCTGTCGCACCAGCACGTGTGCTTCCTCAGTCAGGCCAAGGACAGGGGACACTCCCTCCCACCGCCATCACACACAAGTCCTGGGCCTCGCTCTGCTTTGCCCTGCTGAGCTCCATGCCTACACTGGAGCCAAAACCTGTGTCCCAGCGAATACTCTGTCCGGACTGCTTTGGTCTTTAGGTATTGCCCACCCAGCAGCCACTGTGGCAAGAGATGTGGCTGTGCTGCTTGGTTGAGGCAAACCAGGGCCTCCTCTATTGCTCGGAGCAGGACCAGCCCCCCACCCTCCCCCACCCCCAACTGCACAGCAGCTGTTCCTGAACATTGGGAGGGTAGGAAGGATGCTGAGAAGCCAGAAGCCATGTTCATCACATAACTTGTTTCCCTAAACCAAAAGGTGACAGTGGAGTGGGAATAAAGCTTGCAAGAGGAAGAGTGTAGAAACCTGAAAACTCAGCGCTAGAAGAGGACTTTGTTTTCTTTTTATTTTATTTTTTAGAGATAGGATCTTTCTCTGTTGCCCAGGCTGGTGTGCAATGACATGATCACAGCTCTCAGCAGTCTCAACTCTGTCTCAAGCGGTCCTCCTACCTCAGCCTCCTGAATAGCTGGGACTACAGACACGCACCACCACACCTGGCTAATTTTTAATTTTTTTGTAAAAAATTTAAAATTTTCTATACTGCCCAGCTGGTATCAAACTCCTGAGCTCAACCGATCCTCTAGCCTTCGCCTCCCAAAGTGCTGGGATTATAGGTGTGAGCCGCTGGGCCCTGCCTGGGAGAGGGCTTTGAACGTCTCATAGTTTAATTCATTTGTGTTGCTGTGATTCCTTCCTTATCTGTCCTCCAAGGTATGCAATCTTAGCTTGTATACCTCAGACCAAAGGGAGCACACTCCTCCAGAGTAACCCACATTCGTTCTGGAGACGTCTATAACCGCTGGAAGTCTCTCTTCATATTGAGTTGGAACATTCCTTCCTGTGTCTTCTCCCATGGGCCCAGCCCTCCCCTCTGGGATATCCAGGATACATCTGCTTCATCGGTCCTACAGGAATGTGTAAACAGTGATTGCATTTCCCAAAGACTTCTCTGGAACAAACTGACCACTCCCAGGCCTGTCACCTCAAAGACGGTGGGCACAGAAGGGCCCCAACGTCTGGAGTGGGGAGCTGGGGAGGCCCCTGGGGAAGGCATCTTGAAGCTGGTGGGCATCCGACGAGCATCTTCCCTGGAAGCATTGGTCGGTCTCCAGGTCAGTCACAGTTTACTGCTTAGAAACAAATGGCCTCAGTCACAGGGAGGAGCCCCAGGCTCCTCACGCATGTGTTTGTTGGAAGGATATGATCTCCCACACATACAAACACTGCCTCCTCCCCTGCCACATACAAACACTGCCTCCTCCCCCGCCGTCAGTTCCCACAGGAGCTCTGCAGTGCCTAGGGAAGGCCACGTGCCCTGCAGCTTTAGTTCCTGAGGTCTAGACTGCTCCCATCTGGCCACACACATCCAATCCCCTCACCTAGTCCCAGGCCTGATCCCCCACCTCCTAAGAGGTCTGCAAAGGTGGGGCAGTACACCATGATGGAAGGGGTCTGGGCTGAAGTCTGAGGCCTCCAGGGATCCTGCTCTGCTCAGATAAGTATGCCTTTCAGAGCTTCAGTTTCCCTTATCTGAAAAACAGGGAAAGGAACTCATTTGAGGAGATGCTCAGGGAATGGGAAGTACCGAGCACATGGTAGCTTCCTAACAGGCGTGTGTATTACTGTGTCTTATTGATGAGGTCTTCCCTTCACCTTCCCTGATTTTCAGAATCCGTTGAGGCTCTTTCAAATCCCATGTTCCAGCAATCCTGCAATTTGATGGCAAATAGTAATGTACCTACCGTGGAAACACTCCTGAAATCCTGCCTTCCTTCAAGAAGGCCTCATATGCTGATCAGACAGGCCGGTGGTCCCATGCTCTCCTCATCTTTCTCCCCAGCTTTCATAGACCTTGTAGAAGATGACTGTAGTTGTGCCTTCCCCTCCCCTTCTTGGGAACTGTCCCACCCCATGCGCAAGTCTATAGAGGGGGCCCTTGCAGTATTGTCACCCTTCCCCTGGGGCTCCGTTGACCTCAGGACCCAAGCTGGATTAGGCAGAGTTCTCCCCTCAGATTCGTTGGATTGGAAGTGGAAGAATCCCAGTCCTTCCTTCTCCAGGGCGTGCAGGCCTGGAGCTGCTGCCAGTGTGCAGTGCGGGAACAGAGCTGACAGGGAGAGAAACAGAGACAAGAGATGCAGCATATTTGAGTTCCTGGTTTCTGTGTTCTTCAGCCCTGTCTGTCTCCTGCTTAGTGACACAAACCATCCTTAGGATCCAAGAGGAGCAGCCCATTTCCAGCCTCTTCTGAGGTCCAGCTGATCAGACTTTGGGTAGACATTTGACCAGGGAGAATTAATCCAGAAGCCAGGCAGGTCCACTACCTCCTAGAGCTGGAACAGAGTGCCAGGGTCGGGTGTTTCCAGGGCTGCACTGGTGAGGTAAGTAGACATAGCCTTCAGACTTGTCATGAGGATTCTTACATAGCAGAGAAAAACTGAAGTTCCTGGAGCCTGAGGTCAGGGCAGAGACAGGAGGGAGGCTGGGAGAGGGGCTGCCTGGGCTCCGACCGGCTTCCTCCTTTGTGTCTTCACTGCCTTGAAAGTCATGCCCTGGCTGCCCTCAGGTACCATCAGATATTTCTGCATCTATCTGGCAAATCTTCCCTTTTGCTCAAGCTACTTTGCCAGGTCTCCTGTTCCTTGTCCCTGGCTATCCTGTCCTTCAACATGGAGGCAACAGAAAGTCTGTGATCCCCCATAGGGGGCGCTGGAGAACAACTTCCCACAATTGACCAGGGAGTTTACAGCCTTCCTTTTTGTTGTTGTTATTTTTGTTTTAGAGACAGAGTCTTGCTCTGTCCACTGGACTGGAGTGCAGTGGCTGCAACCTCCACCTGAGGCAGCGATTCTCCTGCCTCAACCTCCTGAGTAGCTGGGATTACAGGTGCACACCACCACATGGGGCTAATTTTTGTATCTTTTAGTAGAGATGGGGTTTCACCATGTTGGCCAGACTGGTCTTAAACTCCTGACCTCAGGTGATCGGCCTGCCTCGGCCTCCCAAAGTGCTTGGATTACAGGTGTGAGCCACCATGCCTGGCCTGCAGCCTTCTTTTATTCAACTGAGATATGATTCACGTAACGTATCACTCACCTTTTTAAAATACATCATTTAGCGTTTTCTAGTGTGTTCATAGAGTTAGTTGTGCAACCATTACCACTATCACATTCCAGGATGTTTTCATCACCCCAAAATGAAACCCCATACTCACTAGTGGTCACTTGCCATTCTCCTTCCACCCTCCCCAGGCCCCGGCATTCAACAGACTGCTTTCTGTGTCTAAGGATTTGCCTACTCTGGACATTCATATAAATAGAATCATACAAAATTTGACCTTTTAAGCATGGTGTTTTCACTTACCACAAGGTTTTCAAGGTTTATTTACATTGTAGCATGCATCAGCACTTTACTTTTTGTAATGGCTGAAGAATGTTCACATTTTGTGTGTCCATTCCTCCATTGATGGACATCTGGGTTGTTTCCACTTTTTGTCTATTGCGAGTAGTGCTTCTGTGAGCATTTGTGTACAACTATTTAAGTACCTGTTTGTTTTCAATCCTTTGGGGTATAGACTCAGAAGTGGAATTGCTGAATCATGTGGTAATTCTATGTTTAACTTGTTGAGGAGCCACCAAACTGTTTTCTTTTTAATTTTTTTTAATTTTAATTTTAATCTTAATTTTTTTTTTTTTTAGAAAGAGTCTCACTATGTCGCCCAGGGTGAAGTGCAGTGGCACAATCTCGGCTCACTGTAGGCTCTACCTCCAGGGTTCAAGTGATTCTCTTGCCTCAGCCTCCTGAGTAGCTGGGATTACAGGCACCTGCCACCATGTCCGGCTATTTTTTGTATTTTTTAGTGGAAATGGGATTTCACCATGTTGGCCAGGCTGGTCTCGAATTCCTGACCTCAAGCAATCTGCCTTCCTTGGCCTCCCAAAGTGCTGGGATTACAGGCGTGAGTCACTGCGCCCAGCCCCAAACTGTTTTCTACAGTGACTGCACTATTTTACATTTCTACCATCAATGTTTGAGGGTTCCAATTTCTTCACATCTTTGCCCATCCTAGTAGGTGCGAAGTGGTATCTCATTGAGGTTTTGATTTGCATTACCCAAACGACTAACGATATTGAGCATTTTCTCATGCACCCATTGGCCATTTGTATGTCTTCCTTAAAGAAATGTCTATTCAGATCCTTTTCCCATTTTAAAAATTGGGTTATTTGATTTGTTTTTGTTTGTTTTAATTTTTAAATTTACTTTTTAATTATTTATTTATTTATTTATTTTGAGAGCAAGTTATGAGATTGGCTAATTTTTGCATTTTTGGTAGAGATGGGGTTTCACCATGTTGCCCAGGCTAGTCTCAAACTCCTGGGCTCAAGCCTTGGCCTCCCAAAGTGCTGGGATTACAGGCATGAGCCACTGTGCCTGGCTTTCTTTGTTTTTGACAGAGGGTTTCACTCTGTCACCCAGGGTAGAATCCAGTAGCCCGATCATGGCTCACTGCTGCCTTGACCTCCCAGGCTTAAGTGATCCTCCCACCTCAGCCTCCCAAGTAACTGAGACCACAGGTGTCCATCACAGTGTCCAGATACTTATTTTTAAATTTTTTTCTGTAGAGAAAGGGTCTCCCTATGTTATCCAGGCTCGTCTAGAACCCCTGGGCTCAAACAATCCTCTAGCCTTGGCCTCCCAAAAGTACTGGGATTACAGACATGAGCCACGACGTCCAGCCTATGTTTTTTTTTTTTTTTTTTTTTTTAATCAATGAGTTGTAATAGTTTTTTTTATGTATTGTGGCTACAAGTCCCTTATCAGATATATGATTCGCAAATATTTTCTCCCATTCTGTGGGTTGCCCTTTCACCTCTTTTATAGTATCCTTTGAAGCACAAAATATTTTAGTTATTCAATTTATCTACTTTGCTGCTGTTGCTTGCGTTTTTGGTGTCATATCTAAGATATATGTCTTTTTCCTTAAGTTCAGATTCTTTCCATCTGTTGAGTTCTGGATTCTGCCTGATGTTTGCAAATGTCTTTTCTACCACTTACATTTTGAACAAGTCTCTCTGTCTCAGATCACAAATTTCCCCAGGGACAATGATCAACTCTGGAAAAAAAAAAAAAAAACCAAGCCCACAGTGTGCAATTAATCAGAACTTTTAATGATGAACACAGTAATGACCTAGTGGTCAGTAAGTCCTCCCTTGGGTGTAACCTCATATTGCAGAATACATCCATTCTCTCTTCACAGGTTCTGAGGTGAACTTTGATGTGAAGGCCCCAGAGGATGGTAAGACCCTAGCACAATGGAGGGAGTCAAGAGTGGCTGCCCTGCTTGGAGCAAGACCACCAGTAGCAGGACAGTGCACTAAGCCTGGCTTCCCACCAAGCAAGGTCGGCACTTTGTGCTAGGGCAATGGTGGTGGCTGGGAGCTGGCACTGCCTCTCTCACTCCAAGGGAGAAAATGTACAGTCCCTGGGCAGGATCAAGTCCCTGTCACTATCAGGTCAGGCTAAGATAGTAACACAGGCAGGGCAGGCAGAAAACAGAGAACTAGGGAAGGCGCCTGCTCTGCTCCTGATCTCCAGGGACACTCTGTGGGCTGTAGTGCTTTCTGGTCAGCCGACTTGGAGCTGACCACTGTGGGAAGCTTGTCTCTGGAGATCTTCCCAGGCCAAACCAGGGCAAGCCAATCCCGAACCAAGCACATCTTCTGCCAGGAGACAGGGACCACAGCTGACCAGCTTCAGATTCCAAGCTGCCCACACCCATGGGCTTTGGCTGAACCCACAAGCACATTCAGACGGGTCATAGCTGTGAGAGCTCCTGCTGTGAGCCTGTGCCCGGCTCCACAGCGCCCTCTGCCCTGGCCCTCAGCACCAGGTCTGGCACACTCTGGGTGTCTGGGTTGGTAACTCCACAGTCCAACGTCCCTGCTAACCTCCTAGGCCATGGAAAGAGTGTGGGCTTTGCATGCTGGATTACCATTTAATCCGGGTGTGATTTGGGGCAAGTCACTTAACACCTGTGAATGTCTCTCCCACATCTGGCAAAATGAGGTGTCTGGTGTCATAAGGTGGCTGTGAGAACAAATGAGGTAAGGGATATGCATTAGTCAGAGAAATGGTGCCAATAAAATATACTGATGCAGATATATAAGAGGGGATTTGTGATGAGAATTGGCTCACGTGATTATGAAAGCCAAGAAGCCCCATGCTGTGCCACTGCAAGCTAGAGAACCAGGGAAGCTGACAATACAACTTTCAGTCCGAATCTAGAAGCCTGTGAATCTGCGGGAGGTGCTGGTTTAAGTCCTGAGTCTGAAGGCCGGAGAACCTGGAGCTCTAATGTCTGAGGGAAGCGGAAGATGGATGTCCCAGCTGCAGAAGAGAGAGTGAATTCCCCTTTACTCCACCTTTTTGTTCGATTGGGCCCTCAGTGGATTAGATGATGTTCACACGGGTGTAGACGATCTTCCTAACTCAGTCTACTGATTCCAGTGCTAATCTCTTCCAGAAACACCCCCAAGGACATACGGAAATAATGTTTTACCAGCTATCTGGGCATCCCTTAACCCAGCCAACTTGATGCCTAAAATTAACCATCACAATGTATAAGGGTCTAATGTAATGCAGAACTGACAAAATGGGCTGATGAATGGAAAATATTGTCATCATTAACCACAGAACCAGTTTTCAGTTCTGACCTTCCTTTACCTGATGTCTTTCTGAATCTCTTCTTTAATCTCCTAAATTAGCATCTGTCAGCCCAGATCTTTCTCCTGAAGATTTGACTACCCAATTGGTCCCATACACATGAACCAGGAGTCTCAAGACATCCCAAACTCAGCACACCGATACTGAACTCCTCATTTCCCCATGAAAACTTGCGTGTCTTTCCATGTTTGCAGTCTCAGTACAGCCCCACCATCCAGCCAGTGACCCAAGCCAGAAAGCTGGATGTCATCCTAGAGCTTTGCTCTCCCGAATTCCCCATATCCATTCAATCATCAGACCCTCTTTAACATCTCCTGATTCTGCCCTCCCCTCTCTGCTCCTATGGCTCATCCACAGCACAGGCCCCCATCAGATCTCCTTGTATCTCTTGTGCCAACTCCAGTCAGGGTTTTGCCTCCCTCACTCCCCCCAAACTGCTTTCTTCAAGGTCCCTTGTGACATCCATGATGCTGAATCCAAGAGTCTATTCTTGGTCCTCATCTTTCCTAACCCTTCAACAGCATTTGTCACAGTGGATGGCTCCCTCCTCCTGAGATACCTTCATCCCTTAGTCTCTGGACACTTCCTTTGCCCGGTCTCTCTCGTAGTCCTCAAGCTGTTTCTTCTCAGGTTCTTTTGCTGGTTCACCTTCATCTCTCTAAGTCCTAAATGTTGGTGTTCCCTACTACTCAGTTCTTAACATGTATTTTCTACCTATGCTCACTCCACGAGTGATCTCATCCTGTCCCAGGGATTTAAAGACCATCTATATGTTAATGACTCCTAACTCTAGTCCAAACTGTATCTAATTGCCTACTTTTTATCTCAGTTAGGATGTCTAACAGTATCTCAAAGGAGCCATATCCGAGACTGAGCTCCTAATCTTCCCTGCAGACTTGCTCTCTGGCAGTCCATCTTCCCCACTTCAGTTAATGACAAGTCTATTCTTCCAGATACTCAGCTTTAAAAAAACATTGGTGTTATCTCTCATGCTCTATGAGAAATCTGTCAGGAAATCCTGTCAGCTCTACTTCTAGGACATATCCCGAATCCAACCATTTCTCACCACCTCACCGGCTACCTAGCTGTTTTTAGCCACCATCATCTCTTGCCTGGACTACCACAGTAGCTTCCAAAAGTATCCATACTTCCACACGCGCTTGCTTCTAGTGTAAGTCAGATCCTGTCACTCTACACTGAATCCTCTCCCTCTCCCTCTCAATAAGAGCCGTGATCTTCACAGTGACCCACAAGGCTCTACATGTGACCCTATTTCCTCTCTAAATCTTGTCACCTTCTACTCTCCCACAGATCACACTTAACAGCACATATTTTGAACTCAGAAGCTGTTAATTATAGAAATGTGCATTATCTATCTCAACATCGTTCTTCTTTTCCTATTAGAATAAGAACCCTGGTTGTTAAATGGATACATTCGACCTGGAACAAAAGTCTACATCTCCCATATTCCCTTACAATTAGGTATGGCCGTGTGACTATGTTCTGGCCTCCAAGTTATCCCAGACATAATGGCTGGAGCTCCAAAAGCCATCTTGGGCCATGAGATGACTTTAAGGACAAAACTAGTGCATAGGATATGGAGCAGAAAGCTTGGAACTTAGGGCCGGGCATGGTGGATCACACCTGTGATCCCAGCACTTTAGGTGGCTGAGGCAGGTGAATCACTTGAACCAGGAGTTTCAGACCAGCCTGAGCAACATGGCAAAACCCATTTCTATCAATAATACCAAAAAATTAGTCAGACATAGCTGTCAGACACATTAGTCAGACACATGCCTGTTGTCCCAGCTACTCGGGAGGCTGAGGCAGGAGAATCATGTGAGCCCAGGAAGTCCAGGCTGCAGTGAGCCGCGACTGTGCCACTACACTTCAGCCTGGGTTATAGAGTGAGAAAGAGAGAAAGAGAGGAAGGAAGGAAGGAAGGAAGGAAGGAAGGAAGGAAGGAAGGAAGGAAGGAAGGAAGGAAGGAAGGAAGGAAAGGGAGAAAGAAAAGAAGGGAAGGGAAGGGAAGGGAAGGGAAAGAAGAGAAGAGAAGAGAAGCAAAGCTTGGAAATTGGGCCCTGATGACACATGGAACTTTCACACTGGCACTAGAGGCCTATTTCCAGGTTGCTTCTATATTAGAAAAAAACTTCTATATCGTTTAAGATATAATTAGTTTGAGGTTTTCTCTGATATGCAAATGGAGCATATCAGAGAAATTTATAATTTATAATTGACAGGGGAGTTATAGTAGGCCCCTTCAAAAGATATCTACATCAAATCCCTGGAACCTCTCTGTCTGTCCTCAAATCCCTGGAAAGCTTCTTTGCACATATAATTAAGGCTCTTAAGGTGAGATCATCCTGGATTATCTGGGTGGGCCCTAAACCCAATGACAAATGTCCTTTTAAAAGATACTCAAAGGAGAACAGACATACAGAGGAAGAGGTGACGTGGCCACAGAGGCAGACTGATGAGGTCACAAGCTTGCATGTCAAGGAATGTCAACAGCCACCAAGAAGCTAGAAGGGACAAGGAATGGATTCTCCTCTGGAGCTTCTGCTGGGCAGCCCTGCCGACACTTTGGTTTCCGTTTGTTATAGCAGCTACAGAAAACCAATACAGGATTCACCAACACAAAGGTCATTGGAGCAATGAAAGTGGATAAGGTACCTCTGAGAGATTTCAGTATCCTAAAGAACCAACATTTAAGGCTTGGAAGAACAGGGCCTGCAAAGGATATTGCCAGGCAGTGATCAGAGAGGAGGAAACTGTGTTAGTCTGTTTGCATTGCTATAAAGTCACACTAGGGACTGGGTAATTTGTAAAGAAACGAGGTTTATTTGACTCACAGTTCTGCAGGCTGTACAGGAAGCATAGGGCCAGCATCTGCTTCTGGTGGAGCCTCAGGAAGCTCATAATTGTGGCGGAAGGCAAATGGGAGCCAGTGTGTCACAGAGCAAGAGAGAGAACGAGAGGGAGCAAAAAGGGGGGAAGGTACTAGGCTCTTTTAAAACACGAGATCTCACGTAATGAGAACTCACTCATTAATATAAGGATGGGACACAGCCATTCATGAGGGATTCACTCCCATGATCCGAACACCTTCCACCAGGTCCTGCCTCCAACATCGGGGATTATATTTCAACATGCAGTTTGGAGGGACAAACATTCAAACTGTATCAGAGGCCAAGGCAGTTCCAGGCTGAGTGAACGGCAGTGTCAAATACTGCTCAGGTCAGAGCTGGTGTGGCCAGTGAACTGGGAAATTTAACATCAGAGGGGGCAATCTTGACTTTCCTCAAAGCGTTTTCAGTGGAGTGGTGGGAGTAGGAGTGAGGTCCAAAAGATATGGGGATGAGTGAGTGGCTGAGATGGGAAAACAGCAAGTGTAGAAAACTCATACAAGTTTGGTTGTGAAGTGACAGAAAGAGTAGCTAGAGAAGTGGAAGGATTTTCCTTAGCTGGTAGAGATCCAGGGATGCTCCATTGCTTATGAGGGGACAGGAAAGAGGGGAGGGTTGAAGATATGGGATGATTGACAGGGAAGAAAGCATTCCCAAACACATGAGGAGGTCCCCAAAATGGATCCCAACACAGGTAAGTAGAAAGGTTTGTGGCAGAATGTTGAGAAACCATCCATTCAATGGCTTCTGTTTAGTCTCTGATACGAAAGACAAAGTCACCTGCCCAGATGGATGAAAAGATAGTGGGATACAAAATTGTAAAAAAACACAAAAACAAAAAACTGCGAAAAGGTTTGAAATAGCCTTTGAGAAGCATGAAGAGAGATCTGGAGGCTTGCTGAACTCTGCTGAGAGCCAGTAGAAACTGGAGACCAAGAATGTAATGGCCCCAGCCTGTGTGACTGTGCAAGGTTCTCCAGCAGCCCTTGACAGCCAAGGCCAGTGTGGAGAAGGCAGAGAATGGATGAATCTACACTGGACATTTTCCAGGCAAGCGGGGTGGCTCCTCTAGGCCAGGCCAATGGGACTAATGGGATGCTGACAAAAGTAATTGACAAAATGTACCAAGACATGTAAGGTAAATGAGAAAAAAATATTTTTAAATAGAAATAAGAGGAGTTGGATGGAGTGGAGTTATGATCAAAGAGAGATGTTTGCATTTTTCAGTGTCAGAGGTGGGGCAGTTCTGCAGGTGGCCAGGGTAGTTTGAGGACTGGAGTACAGTGGAAGTAACAGTCCTTAGAGATGAGGTAGTTAAGGAACTAAGAGGGCAAGGTGGTGACAAGTCATCATATAATTTATTGTCCACTTTTGAAAGTGAAAGGAAGCATTATTAATTTGTCATTCATCCCAGAATAACAGGCATGAGTCTGGACTGTACTGAGCAAACCAAGACATATGGTAATCCTAATGCTTAGCCATTCGGGCTGATTGCAAGCCTCAAGGTGGAGAAAATGACAGTGCCCTCATGCAAAACTATAAGGGACTGACGGGGCTTGCAGACAGTTGAGCGCAGAGTATGGGAAGTGGCGTGGCCAATGGCAAGAGGTTGGCCAAGCAGGGGTTCTACAAGAGGGTGGAGGAGCTTAGGTGGGAAGCTTTGCTGGGGCGGGTGGAGGACATAGGTCCCATCTCCACGTCTCTTGGGGGCTGTTAATCTGTAGAATGAGAATTGCTCAACCTCATGCATGTATCACATGTTTTCCTACTTTCCCAAGCACTTTTTTTTCCCAGCCTCCTGACTTTCTTGAGCGTTACCTACTGTGCTTCCCATTTTCAGAAACTGAAACCAAGGTGGAGGATGGTTTAGGTGATGACCCAGGGCAAACTGAGGAAACTCCAGAAGTAGGGATGCCAGACAAAATACAGGACACTCAGTTAAAATGTAATTTCAGATAAACAACAAATAACATTTTTTGTATAAGAATCTCCCAAATATTGCATGGGACACACTTCTACCAAAAAAAGTTATCCGTTGTTTATCTGAAACTCAAATTTAGCTGGGCATCCTTGTTTTTTGCTTTTTGATTTGTTGTTGTTGTTTTGCTAAATCTGGCAATCCAAAAAGAAAGGGGGCAGGCCAGAGTGGCTGAATAAATCAGAGAGCCTTCTTAGTGGCCTCGGAGGCTGGGAGGGCAGGGCCAGGCTCAGGCGCTCTCAGCTATGTTCAGGCGTAGCTGAGAGAAGACTTGAATGGCTTTATTTTATTATTTTTTTATGTTTTATTTTTATGAGTTCATAGTTGGAGTTTATATTTGTCGGGTACATGAGATATTTTGATACAGGCATACAATGCATAATTATCACATCAGGGTAAAAAGGATATCTATCCCCTCAAGCATTTATCATTTCCTCATGTTACAAACCTTCCAATTATGCTCTTTTAGTTATTTTTAAATGTACAATAAATGATTGTTGACTGTCGTCACTCTGTTTTTCTTTCAAATACCAGATTTTATTCATTCTAACTATATTTTTGTACCAATTAACCCTCTCCATTCCTCCTAGAATGGCTTTCTGCTCATGGCCATGTCACTTGCAAGTGAGCAGATAGAGCCTCAGAGCCAACAATGAAAGTCCACATCCCCTATTTTAATTAGATCCTCATCTAGCCCTGGGAAGTAGGCACAGCATAGACCCCTTTACTCAAAGGTTCCAGGAGAGATTTGCTGAGCTTCTAGAGTCAGAGCCCACCAAGGAAGGGGCCTTAGGGAAGGACACATGTTCATGCATGATGGGTGAAGGTGCAAACCCTGGAGCCCACCCAGCAGGCCCCATGGAGCATGGTGCCAAGACTGTACCCTGGCACGGGATCAGCAAGATTGGCCTTCTCCCTAATAAAGCGGTAGGCAGGGTGCAAGGAGAGGGGAGTCATCACTGTGGAAGGTGGGAGAGGCAAGGAGAAGAGAAATGACCAAAGCTCAGGTCAGCTAGTAAATCATTAGCCTTCACCAGAACACAGAAGCTTGGTAGATCATTGTTATAGGATAATTAAATCAAATAAAAAACAGCAAAAATAGGCCGGGTGTGGTGGTCACACCTGTAATCACAGCACTTTGGGAGGCCGAGGCGGGCAGATCACTTGAGGTCAGGAGTTCAAGAGCAGCCTGACCAACATGGTAAAATCCCATCTCTACTAAAAATACAGAAATTAGCCGGGCATGGTGGCAAGCACCTGTAGTCCCAGCTACTCAGGAGGCTGAGGAAGGAGAATCGCTTGAACCCGGGAGGTGGAGGTTGCAGTGAGCCGAGATCACACCACTGCACTACAGCCTGGGTGACAGAGCAAGACTCCATCTAGGGAAAATATTAAAATTAAAATTTAAAAAAAACCCAGCAAAAATAAAATACAACGAAGAAAAATAAAACAACAAAACAAAAGCAGTCCCCAACCTTTTTGGCACCAAGGACCGATTTCATGGAAGACAGTTTTTCCAGGGACAGCACGGGTGATGGGGATGGTTTTGGGATAATTCAAGCACATTATTACACTCATTGTGTACTTTATTTCTATTACTATTACATTATAACATATAGTGAAATAATTATACAACTCACCATAATGTAGAATCGGCAGGAGCTTGTTTTTTTTATTTTTTTAATTAATTAATTAATTTTTTTTTGCTACTAGACAGTCCCATCTGGGTGTGGAATATGATGAGGTTTTTCTTCAAATAATCTGATCAATCTTTTATTTTTTAATTCATATATTCCTAACATGGGGGTAATAGGAGACAGTGACAGATCATCAAGCATTAGATTCTCATAAGAAGCCTGCAACCTACATCCCTCACATGCGCAGTTCACAAGAGAGTTTGTCCTGCTGTAAGAATCTAATGCTGCCACTGGTCTGACAGGAGGCAGAGCTCAGCAGTAATGAGAGCAATGGGGAGCTGCTATAAATACAGATGAAGTTTTGCTTCTTTCCTGCCACTCACCTCTTGCTGTGCGGCCGTGTTCCTAACAGGCCACGGATTGGTACTGGTCTGTAGCCTGTGGGCTGGGTCCTCTGGCTTAAGAAATATATCGTATATCATGATCAGGCATATTAAATATGTATACAAATGAATGTCTTTTTTTAAATGACACAAAAGTATCACAAAACAATACTTTGTACCATGTGTTCTGATAGATTCAATTCTTCCATTTCATTCAAATAAAAATCTGATCATGACCCATTAAATTGATTTCACAATCCATTAATCGGTCATAACCTATAGATTGCACTGCTTTACAGATACTATTCTCACTGTTGGGTATAAAATACATTGTGGGGGTCGTGGGGGCAGGCAAGAGAAGAGGCAGGAAGCTCAATGAGGAAGATATTGCACAAACTCAGGCACAAGCAGATAGCGGATTGGAGCAGGATGTTGGTGTCGGGGGTAGAGGCCGGTGGGCACTCTGTATTTTAGAAGCAGAATGTACAGGACTTATTAATGAATTAGATGAGCAAGAAGGAGGAATTAGTGATGACTTCATTTTTGGTTTGGGTCGCTGGGGGAACAGCAGTGTTGATTACTGACATGGATTAGCCTGGGGAAAGGAGCAGATTTGCAGGTAATTGAGAGTTCTGTTTGGGCTGTGTCCATTTCAATGCAATCTCACCCATTTTCATTGTTCCTGCTCTAGTCTTAGAGTCAGCTGGAGAGAAGTACATAGGAGGTAGAGAAAGACCCCACAGTGAAAATGTTAAGGAAAACGGAAAACTTAGTTAACATCTACTCAGGGCTTACTCTGTACCAGGCAGTGTTAAAAGCACTACACATGTACATTTAATTCTCAGGATAATGCTATGAAATAGGTGCTATCGTTGTCTATGTTTTACAGAAGAAGCACAGAAAGGTTACTTTCCTTGTCTTCAGTTGCACAGCAACTATATGAGCTGAGATGTGAACCAAGTCTGCCTGATGACAAAATGATATTGCCCTATCAGGGAAAGAGGTACTCAATCTCTTGGAGTAGGATGAATCTTTTTTTTTTTTTAATGAATTTTGACTTGGAAAGATGTTCACATTATATTGCAGAGTTGAAACACAAAAGCAGGATTCAAATCAGAAACAGCAGCTTCTGATCTGTTTTTACAGTAAAAGTTAAAAACATGTCTATGCATTGGTAAAAGACAAGAATTATGTATATTACAAAATTAACACAGGTTCTCACTGATGGGATACAGGTGGTTTAAATGTTTGTCAGTGATCGTATACAGTCATTGTTAAATAATATATTTTAAAATAGAGAAAGAAATGGAAACAGTGTTCGGCATATCCAGCCTGTCTGTAACACAGATTCATGGCAGCAAAGTGCCTCAAAGGACAAGTGTGCATTGTGGTGGAGGCCTCTAAAGATGTGGGCTGTCATCCTGGTACTCCCTATCTGCAAATCTCTGTGTGGCCTTGGGACCACAGGGTCCTCAGAGGGGGATCTCAAGGAAAGTACCTGCAGCAGTAGTGTCTTGGTAAATCTGTAACCACCAGCTCTCTAAAAAATAAAACACCCTTGATTTGCAGTGTTCACTGATTTCTGTGGCATAAAAACTACCAGTTTCAAATGCAAATTGAGAAAAGATGAACAATAGTACACAAGTATATGGTATTTCCACCATGTAAATACAATATGTAAATTACCTCCAGAAGATAGTTAACAGTAAAATGCAATAAAGTAAATAGGGCATGATGAGTTACAAGTGTTTATTACTTTTTTAAAAATGTAAATTGTTTATTTGCAATCTCATATCATCTAATTTTTTTTTTCTTTTTTTTTTTTTTGAGATGAAGTCTTGGTCTGTCGCCCAGGCTGGAGTGCAGTGGCCAGATCTCGGCTCACTGCAAGCTCCGCCTGCCAGGTTCATGCCATTCTCCTGCCTCAGCCTCCCGAGTAGCTGGGACTACAGGCGCCCGCCACCTCGCCAGGGTAGTTTTTTGTATTTTTTAGTAGAGACGGGGTTTCACCGTGTTAGCCGGGATGGTCTTGATCTCCTGACCTCATGATCCACCCGTCTCGGCCTCCCAAAGTTCTGGGATTACAGGCTTGAGCCACCGCGCCCGGCCATCATCTAATTTTTAATAATGACTGTGTTTAACAATTGGCTTACAAGATTCCCCGAAATTTAGCAATTGGCTCTAGTGAGTCAGTATGAGCCTGCCCCAGCACACCACTGCCTCAGAGACTTTTGGGCTTTGTCCAAGATCAGAAAGAGCTATGTGCCTGCTGAAGCAACTGAAGGAGGGAACCTCACCGCTGGCTCCTTGGCCCCACAAGGCATCTTGGCTTGAATCTCAGTCCGGAAGGAGAGAGAGGAAGAAGCATAGGAGAGGACTCCAACCAGGAAAGCCAGTTGCAGGAAGGGCTGGCAGCATCAATGTTATCGTGGGAGCTGTTTTTCTCTGTCTTATCAATGGCAAAGACCAGGGAAAACAATGCCCCTGCCTTGATATCACTTTGTAAGCCAACAGGAAAACCCCAGAACCATGGGTTTGCAATGGCTTTGCCAATCTGGGTGGGCCAGGATTCCTTTCCCAGCTCTGAACTCTTGCCTTCTGCCTGTCTCTGCTTTCTGTGCTCCAGCATGCTGATTACATAGCTCTGAGTCTCAGTTTCTCCTCTCTGAAATGGCCCAACTTGGCAGGTCCTGGAGAATTCAGGGGCATAGCTGCCTGTCTCTCACTATGAAGACCATGGCAGAAGCAGGGCAAGCATTCCTCCTTCTTGGCTCTGTGTGACCGGCCTGGACACCACCCAATTTCCATATCATCTTCACTTTGGGAGCTGTGTAGGCACTGAAAACATCATCCTCCATCAGCAGATTTGGAAACTGAGGTCCAGGGAGGTCATGGAGCCTGTTAAAATGGCAAAAGAACCAACTGCACACACATTTCATAAATTAAAAAAGTGGGAGATCAAGTGTTGCAGAGGGTGTGAACCTATAGGATTTCTTATGCATTACTAGAGAACATTAGTAGTATCTTGGAAAGGTGAATATGCATATATTCTACAATGTGGCACATGCACTGAACAGATATTGTTGCAAATGTAGGTCAGGAAGAGTCAGAGCAGCAGTGTTCACAGTTGCAAGAACCATCAACAGGAGAATAGTTGAATAAACTGCAGCTGAGTCACACAATGGATGAAATATAGGAATCTAAATCTAAATGAACGAATGAATGAATTACAGTGGCATACCTCAATATGACTAAAATGTAATAGTATGGCCAGGCATGGGAGTACATACCTATAGTCCCAGCTACTTAGGAAACAGGTAGGATTGCTTGAGGCCAGGAGTCCAAGACTATAGTGCACTATTATTGCACTTGTGAATAGCCACTGCACTCCAGCCTGGGCAAGATGCTGTCTCTACTTAAAAAAAAAAAAAGGCCAGGCGCAGTGGCTCAAGCCTGTAATTCCAGCACTTTGGGAGGCCGAGACGGGCGGATCACGAAGTCAGGAGATTGAGACCATCCTGGCTAACACAGTGAAACCCCGTCTCTACTAAAAAATACAAAAAAACTAGCCGGGCAAGGTGGCGGGCGCCTGTAGTCCCAGCTACTCGGGAGGCTGAGGCAGGAGAATGGCGTAAACCTGGGAGGCAGAGCTTGCAGTGAGCCGAGATCTGGCCACTGCACTCCAGCGAGGGAAAGAGAGAGACACCCCTTCTAAAAAAAAAAAAAAAAAAAAAAAAAAGCAGTACAATATTAAGTGAAATAAGTCAGTCATAAAGATTTTATACAGCATGATACTTTTTTAAGAAAGGTAAACAACAAATCAAAACTATCTGTTTATAGAATGCATACAGATTAGATACAATTAAATAAATGTGAAAGCAAGGGAGTGATTCCAGATGGTGATTATGTCAGTTTGGGGGAACCTAGGAGATGGGGTAGGGATAGATCTCATATGTAGACATAAGTTATTGTCAGGGTTCTCATTTTTATGGTGGCTGGTTTGTACAGGGACTATAAGCAAACAATTAAATAAAACATTATATTATGAAGCAAGGATTATGGTTAACTCCCTTCTGTGCCCCTGGGCTGGGGGGAGGAAGAAGGCTAGCATTGAGAATCAGACTTGGCTGGTGCCACTATCCGGTTTTCAGGGGGACAACTGAAAATCACAGAAGCAGAAGTCATGTGCTTTCCCCTTCCAGGCCTCAGTTTTCACATCAGTAAAATTAGGTTTGGGGATCAGGTCATCTTTGAGTTCCTCTATTAGCTGAGCTAGAGTAGGCCCTGCTGCAGTAACAGACAAGCCTCTCCATCTCAGGGGCTGTACACATCGCAGTCTGGGAGGCCACCCTGGTCAGCTCACCTACAACACTGATTTACAGATCTGGCCTCTTCTGTCTTAGAGTCTTTCACCCCATGGAGGGGAGAGAGAAAGTGTGGAGAACCCACACCTACTCTTGTTGACTCCCAAGAGACACGCAGTTCCTACTCACCTTCCTGCTGAGAATGCACAACCCCCACCCCACTGCAAGGGATGCTGAGTGAGAAGGGAGGAGGACGTGCCTGCTCAGGGAACACTGACCCTCCCTGTCTGAGCTCCCTGCATGTCTGTAATCCTCAGAGTCTCCGGGATGTTCCAGCCCAGATTCGACAATCTCCTGTTTCTGAGTCTACAAACCACAAAGGCTTTCTGAGTTTATTCATTCATTCCTTAAGTAAACAGAGGGCCTGCTCTGATCCAGCGCTGGGTTAGGCCAAGGAGCTTATCACTCCTTAAAAAGCTCATAGTTCGGGGGTGAGTCCTGGTGGGAATGGAGGGTAAGAGAGGACTGACCGTTTTTCAAATGTCATCATGTTGTGTGAACGCCCCATAGTCAAAGATAAAAGAGAGAATATCTAATGGGTGTGTGTGATAGGGGAGGAGGTTGTGATCACAAAAGTCTTCTTTCAGAAAGTCAGTTTTTCAGCTGGGTCTCTAAATGTGAGAGGAGACTGCTAGGAAGACTAAAAGAGGGGGCTCTTCCCAGTAGGGGAACAGTATGTGCAAAGGCATGAAGGCAAGGAAGGCCTTGCATGCATGGGAAAGGCCAGTTATTTCATTTTGCCAAAGGTGGGGTACACGTGGTATAAGGGTTATGGGAGTAGATCGTACCTGCTATTAGGATAGAAGGGTGATCAGGAGTTAGATGCTGAAAGGCCATGAATGTTGTGCCCAGTAGGCGTTTGGATTTTATCCAGTGGGCCACCATGGAAAGGTTCCAAATAGGCAAGGAAGGCCAAGGGGTGACTGGAGTGGCAGTTTCAGCCTTCCCAAAGTCTCCATTAGCCAACTTTCCTTCTATTCTTTGATGTAAACAAAGTTTTTCTCAGAATAAGGTAAAGAACTCTGCACACTCAACTTTACCGCAAGTACCTTATTCCCCATCTCCCAAACAGATGTCCCACTAACTAAATACATAGAAATTCCAGAGCCATTCTCCTTGTCGCCCACAAGAGGACAAGCTCACATTTTGATCACTGACTGCGACCCACTAGGCATTATGTGGAGTGACCAGTCCGCCCTAGAAGCCTGTGTTCTCTCCGCAGGTTGAGCATTGCTAAGAGGCCACCGATAAAATGTACAGTAGTTCCCCCTTATCTGTAGTTTTGCTTTCCATGGTTTCAGTTCCCTGCAGTCAACTACGGTCCAAAAATGTTAAATGGAAAATTCCAGAAATATACAATTCAAGAGTTTGAAACTACACGCCATTCTGAGTATGTGATACAATTTTGTACTGTTCCACCCTGGACATGAATCATCCCTTTGTCCAGTGATCCACGCTGTGGACGCTGCCTGCTTATAGATATCGTCTGCTCCTGACATCCAGCCATTGACCTCGACAGGGCTTGATGGTCCAAGATCACCAGAAGCAGATGAGCCTCATTCTGACATGTAATTAGAAGGTCAAGAGCGGCCTAATGCAACGTCATAATGACCATGTCACTCACCTCACTTCACCTCATCAAGCAGGCACTTTAACATCTCACATCATCATAAGAAGAAGGGTGATACAGTACAATAAAACCTTTAGAGAAAGACAGAACACATTCACATAACTTTTATTACAGTATATTATTATAATTGTTCAGTTTATTATTGTTAATCTCTGCCCCGACTTTTTTTTTTTAGATGGAGTCTCATTCTGCCACCCAGGCCAGAGCACAGTGGGGCAATCTCAACTCGCCGCAACCTCCTCCTCCCAGGCTCAAGAGATCCTCCCACCTCAGCCTTCCAAGTAGCTGGGACTATAGGTGCACAACACAATGCCTGGCTACTTTTTTGTATTTTTTGTAGAGACGGTGGTTTCACCATGTTACCAGGCTGGTGTTGAACTGCAGGCCTCAAGTGATCTTCCTGGCCTTCCAAAGTGCTGGGATTACAGGCATGAGCCACCACACCCGACCTGTTAATTTCTTAATGTACCTAATTTATAATTTCAATTTTATCGTGGGTATGTATATATGTACGTATAGGACAAAACATTGTGTGCATGCATGCGCACACACGTGTGTGTGTGTTTCAGAACTACCTGCGATTTCAGGCATCCACTGGGAGTCTTGGAATGTATTCTCCATGAATAACAGGTGACTACTGTGTGATTGCTGCCCACAGCTCCTATGTGACACTAGACACCACTTTTCAGAGGATGGTTCCTTAGGGAGCAGGAAGCCCACTAGGCCTGCTCCGAACTTCTAGGAACCAGAGGTCCGGGATGTTCTGCCAGCTTTCCCAGACCACACACAAACCCTAGGCCCCTGACACCCAGGCTGGGACCCCTCAGGCCCATGTCATACTGTCCGCCATGAAACCAAGCAAGCACTCTCTCAGGGCTTCCAGAGGCCAGGGCCCTCAAAGTGTCTCCTGCCTCCCCGTGTCATCTGGGATTCCAGCAGCAGTGGGAAGATTTTATACACAAGGAAATGGTCCGGGGGAGGAGACTCAACTTGTCAGTGTCACATAGCCCAGGAAATGACAGTCTCCAAAGCTCCAGGCACTTTCCACAACTCGGAACCTGCAAGGAGTGGTAGGCTGAGTTTAAGGTTCAAGGACCTACCCACCCTTTGCTGCTCAAGATAATCTTAAAGGCTACTAAAGAGCCTGTGGGTGGGGCCTGGAGTGGTCAAGTTGCCCTTATGGTTTTGTCATCTGTGCACTGCACAAAGAGGTCGGGGGCTAGTGGGGGCTGAAATCTGGTTAGTGCAAACAGCAGGGCTGCATCCATGGAAGGAGGAGGCACTCTGTGTGTGTGTGTGTATGTGTGTGTGTGTGTATGTAAAGGTGCCTTGAGAGAGAGAGAGAGAGAGTGTGTGTGTGTGTGTGTGTGTGTGTAAAGGTGCCTTGAAACCTGGATTTCAGCCCACTGGGTTGGTTCTATGGTAAAAAGAGCAATTACTTTTGCACCAGCCTAGTAATTCTGCACAGTCACCATAGGGGTTAGACACTGGCCTGGGAGAGTGGATATAAAGTCAACATGGCAAATAATTTGCGTCTTCAGGGCCAATTCCAGTGTCTCATTAGAGGCGACGTGGGGTGCTGTATTGAGTAGGAACCTGAAGTCTTGCCTGGGAAGGGGATCTGCACTCAGTGAGGTCTGTCCTGGGTGGGGGATGGGGCAGTGGTGCCTGTAAGGACAGTATTTGCCATTTTGCCATCTCTGCTGTAAACTGACACCTTCTGTGTCAACACACAGTCCAAAGGAACCCAATGCCCAGCCCTGGCCTAGAGGAGAAGCAAATCTTAGCTTTGTCAGTCTGTGCTTTGCTATTTATTCCTGGCACATGGAGTGTGGGGGGGTTGAAGAGGGTTAGGGGTTCGTTTGCATGATAAATCATCATGGGGTATTTTTTACAGAAATAAGAAGCATCAATTTGCACAGGATTGTGAAGCCCCATCTTCTTCCCCTGCCCATCTCTGCTTGCCTCCTGGGCCCAATTTGAAGGCTGACTCCCTCATAAAGGCCAACTGCTTCCTCTTCTTGCCCAGGTTTCTCCTGCTTCTCTGAGCTCAAAGGTCTTGGTTTGACACTCCACCAAACACTTATCAGACCTGTTACCTGAGCAACTTTAGGAGCATACTTTTTCCTACTTGTCCCCTCCTGCCCGCATTTCTCCAGATAAAATGAATATTACTGTTATTGAAAGTATCAATGTCACCCTCCCCTCACGCATGACTGCCTACTCACTCAGGGAACAGCAAAGCTCCTTCCTGTTTGTATCCTCCTTGGATCCCGTCAGTCACTGTAGAATTTGGTAAGGATGGGATCAACATTCCCATTTGATACCTGGAAAAACTGAAGTTAACAGAGAGGGCGGGCCTACCCAAGGTCACTGGGCCAGGTTTCTTTCCTCCAAATCCTGTGTTCATTCCACTGACCCATTCTGGAGACTGTGGGATGGCTGGAGCCTCTGGACAGGGAAGGGGACAGGGATGTGAGCCTTACCTGGGTGCTCCCTCCTGCCTTCCAGTCTGAGGACAGTATATGGGGCCAGAGCTGTCACATCTGAATGCTGCCACACTGGGATCAACGAAGAGAGAGCTGGGAGGTAGTAGTGGGTTAGGAGCAGGTAGTTTAGTTATCAGGTTTACTGAGTGACCCTGGGATGGTTCTTTTCCTTCTCTGGGCCATGGTACCTCCTCCTCTGTAAAGTGAGGGCTTGGAACCTCTGACATTTTAAACGCAGAGTTCCTTAGTGTGCACATGATAGGGCAAGAAGGTGCGGAGTTTGGGCATAGCCCGGTCTTCTGGCCTGGTACCTAGTCCTCTGATACCCATCTGGTCACTCTCACCTATTACCCTCTCCCACAGTACACGTTGTCACAGGGGATCCTGGAGCATGCATTCCCAGCAGCTGGCTGAGGGCTGACCTTAGGTCAATCAGTTGCCATCCAGGCAAGCTGCCTATAGGATGCTCATATTTATTAATCACCTACTGGGTACAGAGCCCACATGTTGAGCAGATGTCCTGTGGTCAAGGAGAGGGAGAAAAGGACAAAACCAAAGAAGCCACTCAGGCTTCAAAGAGGAGCAAAATCTGGACATCCGTCCATCCATCCATCCATCCATCCATCTCTCCACCTATTCATCCAATCATCAACCCAGCAACTATTTCCTGATTATTTACTATCTATGCTCCAGGCTCTGGGTAGAAACTACGTTGGGGAGAAAGAGGCAGAGGCCATCAGTGTGGTCACCAGGTATGATAAACACCTTCTTGGCATCAAATCACTCTGAAGGACACAGGGAAGGACCAGAGGTTTCTCCAAGCAGGTGTCAGATTCCTAGTTATGTCCCCTACCTGAACAGCAGTTTTCTCTATAAAATCTAGGGAAGGTCTTCTTCAGTGGTTTGAAATCCTGCCTCCACCCTTGGAATCTCAAAGACAGCAGCAGAGTTCCAGAGATAATCCCAACTATTTCTTTTGGTGTGGTGGCAGGGACAAAGTTTCACTCTCTTGCCCAGGCTGGAGTGCAGTGGCATGGTCTCGACTCACTGCAGCTTCGACCTCCTGGGCTCAAGTGATCCTCCCACCTCAGCCTCCTGAATAACTGGAACCACAGGCATGCACGACCACGCCCAGTTAATTTTTGCATTTTTTTGTAGAGATGAGGTTTTGCCATGTTGCCAGGGCTGGTCTGGAACTCCTGGGTTCAAGCAGTCTGTCTGCTTTGGCCTCCCAAAGTGCTGGGATTACAGGTGAGCCACCATGCCCAGCCCCAAATAGTTCTAAGAATAAGTGGTTATCACATGTATTTGCAACAACCATGTACCTACTCTTTAAACAAATAGGTTTAATACTGCTTAAAAATATAAAGGGTACTGTATAGATGTGTTCTTGATGAATGAAAATATTAAGATATAATTGATATACGTGCTGTTGTTTGTATTAATAACTGCAAATTGATAGACAAGATGGAGATCTGAGATCCAAGGGCCTCTTGGTTGGTGAAAACGGGCGGCATTTGGTCATCCCTGAAGGCCTTTCTGGTGCAAGCGTCCATAGATGTGGTTAGGTACACCTGCAGGTGATGGGAGTAACTCGTGGAGTGGGTGGCAGGGAAGGGCTGTCCTTTACGAAATATCTTCCGCTTACCAAGCCCAAGCTGGGAAGCACACAAACGTCCCCGGCGGCGGGAGGATGACTGCTCCCATTTTATAGAGGAGAAAACAGGCTTGCTCGCAGAGGTTAGGCGTCACGCAGAGGTCATTCCGCTGGGCGGTGGCCGAGCTGGCACTCCAACGCTGGGCGGAATGGCTCCAGAGCCAGACTGAAGGTGGGAGAGATGACTCGGTCCCAGCCAGGCGGTGAGTTCCTCTGGGCTAGGTCCCAGGTGCTGGCGCAGCAAAGACCACCCGGAGAAAGAGACGGTGAAGGCCCTGGGACTTCTTGGGGCGTCCGGCGGAGGCGGGGACAGGGCTCCCTTCAGGCAGTCTTGGACTAGCTGAGTTGTCCCAGGAAGATGGGTGACAGCCGCTTTCCCGAGCTCCCCCGGCCCAGGCTGGGGTCCTGGCGACTCGCCAAGGCACCGGGGCGGGCTGGGGCTGGGGCTGGAGCCGGGGCGGAGGAGAGGGGCGAGAAGCGAGGCGGGCCCAGAGCAGAAATAGGAGAAGGGAGAGGGGGAGGGGGCGGGGAGTCTTTCCTGGGGCAGGAACCCTGGCCCCCCTTGGCGCAGCCGGCCCGCAAAGTGATTCTGCAGATGGAAGGAATTAAGTCGGAGGGGGAGGGTCCGATGGTGATAGCGAGAGGAGGGAGTTAGAAGTGTGTGTATCTGTGTACGCGCGTCTGAGAGAGGAGCGGGAGAGACAGGGAGAAACATCAGATCAGACGGAAATAGAAGAGAGGAGACAAGAAAGAGTGAAAGAGAAGAACATACACAACACACACACACACACACACACACACACACACACATACACGGAGCGCGCCACATAGAAAGACGACGGACACGGGAGACACTAATCGTAGAGAGAAAGAGGGAGTATAAGAAAGGAGGGAAAATAGGAAAGGAAAAGTGAGTGAAAATTAAATAATTGCGGAGGATTTGGAAAGAACGAAACAAGAGAGCTGACGACAGAATGAGACGAGATTGATTAGGCCAGGGCTGCACCGAGCTCCCGGCAGCTCTGGGAGCTGGGTTGGCCGGGCTGGGGCGAGGTGGGGCTTGGGCGGGGCCTCGCATGGGCGGGCTCGGTCGGTGCTGCATATGCAGATGAGCCTCATTCCCCTCTCCCCCCGCCCCTGACGGTTCATATTCAACGAGACAGCCAATGCAAGGAGAGGACGGTGCCAGGCGGGGCAGGGAGTGGGCGGGGCATCGTGGACCCCACCCCTGGAGCCGCCGCTGGAGGGGTTAGCAGCGAGGCAGATAGCGGATCGCCGGGCCGGGCGGGACGCAGTGGGCGGGGCGGAGGGGGCGGGGCCAAAAGTTTCCTGCCCAACTTTCGTAGCCTCCTTCCACCGCCCGCGCGCGCCGCGGCTGCAGTCGGGGGGAGGTGGCGGTGGCTGCAGCGGCTGCGGGCAGCGCGCGGGGCGCAGGGCGCGGGGCGATCGCCGTCGGGGTTCGGGAGGCGGGCAGTGGGCGCAGGCTCCCCGGTGCCCGCCCCTCCGCTGCGGAGGGGGGCCGCGAGCGGGCGGCCGGGGAGGGGCCGGCACCGCCGCCGCAAAATGAGCCTGCTGTCGGCCATCGACACGAGCGCCGCCTCGGTGTACCAGCCTGCCCAGCTGCTCAACTGGGTCTACCTGTCGCTGCAGGACACGCACCAGGCTAGCGCCTTCGATGCCTTCCGGCCCGAACCGACCGCCGGCGCCGCGCCCCCGGAGCTGGCCTTCGGCAAGGGCCGCCCGGAGCAGCTGGGCTCGCCCCTGCACTCCAGCTATCTCAACAGCTTCTTCCAGCTGCAGCGCGGAGAGGTGGGTGCCCCCGCGCGCCCCCGCCCACCGCCCCACCGCCCCACCGCCCCACTGTGGCGGGCCGTTCCCTGTCTGACCCGCTCTTCCTGGCCTGGTGCGGCCTGGCTCCGCATTGCCCGGCCCGGCTTGGCTTGGCTTCGTTCAACTCTGCCAAACTCGCTGCCCGAAGTCCCCGGGGTGCCGGGAGCGCGTCACCTCCCGGCTGAGCCTGGGCTGGAGCAACGCAGCCCGGGGCGGGGCTCTCCCGCCCCCTCTCCCTGCCAGGGCAGCCCTACTCCAAAGGGGTTGGGGGAGGGAGTTGAGGAGGGGTTGTCTCCGGATTTTCTCCAGACAGATGGGGTGCGGCCTGGGCGGGGAGCCCCTTCCAAGTGTCCTTCTCACGCCCAACCCTATCCTTGTCCTGGCCACCGCGGGCTGGGACCGAGAGTGCAGATTCTGCTCAGGGCTCCTCTGGAAGGGCCTAAAATCTTTGCTCCGACCTCTGCTGTTCCCGACCCGAAAGGCACCCTGGAGAGCAGTGACTGCCCAGAGGGCTTCTCCTGTTGTTCTCACTCGGGGACCCCAGATAAGTCCTCCAGCTGCTCGCCCTCCCCCAGCCACATAGGAAGTGGTTTCTGAGGGCTTGACCCCACAGACTGCGCTGTCCCTAGCCCTCCCAGCCTGGAAGGAAATGAAAGGGAAATCCTCTTGAGCTCTTGGGAGGGGGGCTAGAAAGGGAGAGAGGTTCCAGCTGCCCAGCGCCTTCTGCAGAAACCTGGGCCGGCTGTGTTGCAAAGTCTGCCTGTTTGGTAGATTCAGTTACAAAGTTGACTGGGCAGCGCCTCTTTGCCAGCAAGATAAATACACAGATCGCCACCACCTCCCAGCCCTTTTTGAAGAGTCTCCAGGGCCTGCCCAGATACCACTCCTTTCCCTGGGCTGGACTCCTCCTCTCCCTCCATTTACTTCTGCCTCATTTGGGAATTTCAGACACCCATCTGTGGCCTTCACTTCCTCCCCTTGTGGGGGCTTTCTCTGCAAAGATGCAAGAGGTGTGTTGGGGGGGAGGACACACATGGGGGTCACTTTCCTTCCAGACCTGGGCACATCGGTGAATGTTAGGAGACTCAGAGTCCTGAATGGGTTGGGAGGAAAGCCTATGTATGCAAGGGTGTGCTGGGGATAAGAGAGGGATGCAGAGGGTCGCCCTTGAGTTCGACTCTGCCATTATTTACTAAGGGAGACATGGACATATAAAATGCTGGCCTAAGGCCAATACTACCCAGGCTGACGTGTTGACCTGTGTGGGTAGAACAGGTGTGGGAGGGGGCTGGGTGCAGAGGAGGAAGATGAGTCTGGAAGTGCACCCTTTGGTGCCAGGCAAAAGCATTTGTATGCCAAAGCTCTTTGTAAACTGTAAAGCATTCCCTCCGAGTGAGGAATGGTTCTTGGCTGGAGATCTTTCTTTCTTGTAAGAGACTTTTCTGCCTCTTTGGGGAACTGGCTTCAGGTGACCAGTGACTTTGTGGGGTGTTTCTTCGGTCCATGGTGTTTTTAGTTGTTTGTTCTCTTACCAAACATTTGTTGAGCTCTGGGCAGGCCCTGGGGATTCACAACCACAGGCTAGTGGGGGCCACGGATGAGTAAACAGACATAGGGTATGAATGGTGGGTGATTTGATGGTGGCGCTTGTGGGAGCCCCAAGGGAGTTTCTCACCCTGGGAGAAGGCTGAACTTGACCCACAGATCAAGTGTGGACCCCTAGTCAACCTCTTCTAGCCTCCCTCTGCTCTCCCTACCATGGTGGCATTGTTCCCCACCAGTGGGTCTCCCCTGAAAGGACCTGGGAGTTTGGGGCCATCAAGAGTACCCTATAAGAATAGGATGTTGTGCTGCTTTTTGAAAATTTCTGGTATCCAGGATCCCAACTGGAGCTCAGTGAGACCTGCCCTCTGTCACTTCATTGCTGTGTACCTCAGTTTCCCCATAAAGGCACACACTGTGAAAGGAGCAGGAAAAGGTTATACTGTATAGTGCAGTGGTGTGGAAAAGTCTTTCATGACCCAACTTCAGGGAACCCCGTCTCCCTCTTAGCCTTAGCTTACCTATCTGTTAAATTTAGTCTCTGCTACACCCCAGGATGGTGTATCTATAGTATTTGAGACCTGTTCAAACAAGAGAGGGCTTGGGGAGGCAAGAGGGACTTCTCCAATGCTCACAGGCCAGTGGCTTCCTCGGAGGTGATGGAGGGCTGTGCCTGCTGACTTCCGGAAGGCCCTCTTGGCTACAGGCTCACTCATCCTCACCGCTCCCCCCCCCCCCCCCACTTTGCCTCCTAAACCCTCTCAAAGCCTCAGCTGTGTTCCTAGGGACAGGCCTTTCCTGCGCCCAGGGCTTAGCTGGTGACCTAATATGGCTCCAAAATAGCAACTGGCTGAGAAGGCAAGAAAAAATACCCCCCACCTCAATGCCACCAAGGGGCTGGTCGGAGAGGAAGCAAGTCGTGTGTGGGCCGGAGGGGACTCTACGGAGGGACCCAGGGGGTCCAGGAGCATCACCATTCTGTGCGAGGCCTGGCAGGCCCGGTGGTAGTGCCTGTGGATGTGACTTGCATGCTGACCACTGACCACGGCCTGTCTGCGCCAGCCCCTGTGCCAAGAGCCCACCCCCTCCTGCACCACCCCCAGGCTGCTCTCACCACAATAGCAAAACACCATGAATGCAGCTGGGATTTGGAGGGGGTGAGGACATGGGGGCACAGAAGCCCATTGTGCCCCTGGAACCTCGGCTCTGGAAGCTGAAGATAAGCCAATGGTTCTGAGTGGCACACTGGCCCTGAGAGCAGAGAGAGAGATGGCAGAGTTCACACCAGAGTTCCTGGTGCAGGAGCAAGCACCAGGAGGTGACTTGGATTCTTGTGGGGACTTCCCAGCTTGTGGTGAGGGTGCCAGGCTGAAGCGGACACAAGCACCTTGCACAGTTTCTTAAAAGGCTTCTGGGTCTACAAACTAGGCCCCGTGAAACCCAGTTTCAAAAACCTGATCTATGGCAATGACAATACACTTTTAGAAAGGGATTCCTAAGGCCCTTGGCTGAGCCCCTTCTCTCTTTCCAGGTACCCAAGGAAGGCAGTTCTTAGACAGAGTGGGGGCTGGGCTGCATGGGGTCTTCCCTGCTTGTTTGGAATTTAAATTCACAGTTGTAAAGGGACTATGGGAGTCATTTCTGGAAAAGCTGAGTAACCTCCTTGTGAAGATGACCTCTTGGGCCCCTTGGAGGACTGCCCGGAGCCCCTGCCAGGTAGTCCCTGTACCCCCCAGCCTCCAGGGAGATGTGGCTCTCTCACTCCATTCAGGTAGAATTCTTAGGGCAGCTGTTCCCTTTCCCTGTTTCTCCAGGGACAAAGGTAGCTGGAAGATGTGGCCCTACTGTCAAGAGACCCCTACTTTGTGAATGTTGGGGGAAGGACTTTGTGGTCAAATACATTTGGAAGACACAGTGTCCTTCCTTTCCCTTGGAAACACACAATGCCCACTAGCATAGTAAAGGCTCTGAGAAGTCCTGCCCACTAGCATAGTAAAGGCTCTGAGAAGTCCTGCAGTGCAAAACCTGTTAACCTTTCTTTAGTGTGACAGTTCCCACACCTATTCGAGCAGAGAACATTTTTGGCTTAGGACACCTGCCAGTGTTCTTTCAAACATCTCCAGGCCCAGGGATGCTTATTCCTGGGAGACCTCTCCATTGTTGGATAGTTCCGATAGTTCCAACCTTTAGGAAGCTCTTCCTAGAGCATTAGCCTCTGTAGCAATGAACCTCCTCTTTGCTGCTCAGGTCTACCCATTGGTGGTTTGAGAACAGTAGCAAGGTGTCACAAGGCTTAACAGATAGCCTTTCCGTGGGCCCAGCCCTTCTGTACAGACATGGCCATTAAAACCCTTAGAGGAGTAGCTATAGTGTCCTGCTTTAAAAGGCTCCAGTCTTGGCAGTTTCCCAAGGGTTTGGATGTGTCACCTGTGCCCTCAACAGGTGGAGATAAGCCCACGGGCTGCCTGACCAGTGTGGATGTGTGGAACAAAGCCACATTTCTGCCTGAGGATATGAGGTGCCCATGTTTGAGAACGGGCTTAAGGATCTCCGGTGGGTTCCCAGCAGCCTTTGTGGTCTGTGTGTGTTTAGAGGACAGCCCCAGGGCCTGGGAGCAATGGCCATTCTATTCCAGTCCAGAGTTTGGGAGGATGCTCCCAGCTCTCTTGGCCACCCTTAGGAAGCTGAAGTGTGACTCAGGCAAGGAGGACCGTCATTTGAGAAGCTGTTGGCTGAGGCAACCTGACCCTCCCTCTGTCAGATTACGTTGACTGGACAGGCATGGACTCAGAGGAAAGACCACACCTCGTGGACCTTCTGAGTCAGGTGGGAGGGAGGAAAGCAGACGGCATTAGTAATCAGTAAGTAGCAGTGGCAGGGAGCCAGATGCCGTCAGTACCCAGAGGAGGGCTTGGGGAGGAGATGGCCCGTGTGGAACAGTCCCCTGCTCTTGGGTGGTGCTCTATTCATGGCCTCTCTTTCCTCATAGCTCCCATTTTTTGCAAAAGAGGACACAGAGGCCTGGCAAGTCACCTAGCCAGTCAGTGGGAGAGCTCGATCTAGAATTCTGTGTTCCAGCTATGGGTTGCCTCTGCAACCCGTCCTGCAATTGGTCCCCAGGTTTGCCCTCCCCTTGATCAGCCTCCGGGTCCCAGTGAGGGCAGGCAGCAATCCATCTGGACAGGGGCATCCTATGAAGCCTCAATGCCTCCAACATTTTGTCTCTGATCCCCAAACTTTCTGGAATTGCTGAATACTGGTCATGGGTACTGGATTTCCTACCATGTCCCTGTTCCAGCCACTCCCCATCAACCCAGCATGGGGGCATGAGTCCAGGGCTGGCCTGCTTTAGGAGAAGCAGAGAAGATGGGCACTGAGTACTTCCTACTGCTTCTGCACCAATATCCTAGCCTGTGTGCAGCATCCCCATTGTTTGGATAGGGAAACTAAGGCTCTTCTACAGAAAGACGATGCATTCGGGGAATCAGTAGCAGAACCAGGACTCCAGCCTAGGTCTCAAGTCCTCGATCTGTTGTGTGTGTGTGTGTGTGTGTGTCTGTCTGTCTGTCTGTGTGTGTGTGTGTGTTGTGGTGGTAGTGGTGGCATGTGATTCTTTATTCAGCCCTCCTCTGGCCATACGGGTCTACTTGGAGTTTCTGAAAACATCAAGCACTCTCCCTCCTCTAAGCTCCTGCACTTGCTATTGCTGCTACCTAAAATGCCATTCCCTGCCCTTGTACATGGACACATTCCAACTGGCTTCTTTATGACACAAATGGATGTCCTTTCCCTGAGGGGTTTTACTTGGCTGCCACGAGGAGCAGATCTCTCTCCAGCTGCTGTAAGCCTGTGAAAAATGAGTTGTAGGTGCTCTGGTAAAGCATGTCTTTTTATTTTATTTTATTTTATTTTTATTTATTTTTATTTTTTATTGAATCTGGCTCTGTCACCTAGGCTGGAGTGCAGTGGCACGATCTCTGCTCACTGCAACCTCCACTTCCCCCCAGGCTCAAGAGATTCTCCTGCCTCAGCCTCCCTAGTAGCTGGGATTACAGGCACCCACCACCACTCCTGGCTAATTTTTTGTAAAGCATGTCTGAACGATTGGTCTTGTCCTGTAATAGCAATGTGTGTGTCTGTCTCAGTAGTTAGACTGTCAGCTCCCTGAGAGTAGGAATCTTGTCTTTTCTACTTAGTAATCCTGGCATCTGGTTCTTAGTGCGGAGGACATGCTAGCTGCTCAGTTAATGTTTTCTACATGGGTGGGTGTCTTGAATTGTAACCTCCCCTCCTCCCTTCCACCTCCAGACTTGTGAGCATGTAAGTACTCTCCTGGGCTACTTTGCCTTTTGTTCTGTCTCACAGAAAAAAAAACTATTTATTGATTTCTTGATTAATTGGAATGAGCTGTCTTGGGAGATAGTAAAATCTTGTCCCCTACAAGTGTTTCAGCAGAGGCCTGGGTATGCTGATGAATGGTCCTTGACCTTCTTTGGTTAGGGACCTCTTTGAGACTCTGAAGACAACTAGAGTTTCTGCTGCCAGCACAATGCACAGAACAGAAGCATTCGTGCACATGCATATACACATGTGTGCATGTGATTTCAGGGGGACCGTGCACACCTTCATGCCCACAGTGGATCACAGATCAAGGACCCCTACAATGGAGACTGCAAGCCTCATTGGTACTCCAGACCAAGTACAGTCTAGCTAAATATGCAGGTCCTTTCCAGTCCTGGGATTCTCATATTCTTGCTCTCTGCTTTCATTCAACAAATATGCTCTAGCAGTAAGAGGCAGCCCGGTCCCCAGTGCTTACACACTAGCTGGGCAGAGGGCGTATAGCTGTGAAACGCGAGCACCTGTCAGGTGAGTGGTGACCCTGGGCTGGAGCTGTTAGAACCAAGGAGGAAAGGGATCTCCTCAGGTCTCCTCTGCTTTGTCCTGATGCCACTGTCTGTTCCCCCTTTCCTGGGTCCTTTCCCTATTCTCTCTGCCCACTCCCCCACCAAAAATAACCTGGACTTGTGATTTAAATAAGAATCTTTTGCTAAGCACTGACTGTGTCCAGGGAACTGTGTTTTACATTTGCTGGGTGAATGGGCCTCCAGGAGGCAGTGGTGCCCTCTGGGGTCCTGGGTGAAGGGTTGCTGTGCCTGTCATGGCCAGTCCAGCACTGTCCTGGCCCATGGGTCAGCTTTAGACCTGGGAAACAAACAGAGTCAGGGGCTGAGCACAGCTGAAAACCCTCAGTCAAGGTGTGGCCATGTTTTCCCATTGGCTCACTTCCCACCTTGCCCACGGGCTGTCTCCTTGTCTCCCTGAGATGGGCTGGTGTCCACCTCTGTGTATATCGGACATGTATGTGTTTGACCAGCCCCAGATAGATGCCTGAGGTGGAGGAAGTACAGATCCCCTTGGGACAGGGGTGGATTCATTTGTGAGATGAATGGTCTCTTGTCCCAAACAGAGGAGTGTGGGTGCGTGTGTGTGTGCGCGTGTCTGTGGGGTGGAGTAGGGGTGGCTTTGGGATAAGAAAGCGGTTGTTCAGCTGATGAAAGGAACCCCTACAGAGCTGGGGACTCAAATCAGAGTTCCTCCTCCGGGGCCTTCTCAGGCCTGGGGAGCAGGACTCAGCACTTGCTTCTGCCTTGCCTGGCAGCCTGGCCCAGACACTGCCTTCTCCATGGTCTCACTGTGGCCATATCCTTCCCAGCACATGCTGCTCCCCATCCTGCCTGCTGTCACTGCCTCTCCTGTTTGTCTCTTGTCCTGTCTCTGTGCCCTCTCTTCTCCCTCTGGGCTGCCCTCTGCAGCTTCTACCCCCCTGCCCTAACTCCTGCTATCCCTCACCCACTGTGCCTACTTACTGTCCTGCAGGGAGGGAAGAAAAGAGAAGAAGTCCTGCTGGTCAGGCTCTGGGGAGAACTGGAGTCAGCCTTGGAAATCTCTGCCTCTGTACCCTGTATTCTGCAGCAGAACCACCATCCCCAGGGCCTGCATCCCTCATGCAGCCCAGAGACACTGGTCCCTCATCTTGCAAGGGCTGAGGGGCTTAGCATATGATGTCACAGGGCCTCCGTGCCAAGGAGAGTGGTCTGCACCTGGCATTTTCCTCTGATTCCCCTTCCTATAGGGGAGGTCAAGCCTTGGAGACCATGTAGAGGCTGAAATATAACAGGGCAACACGTGCGGGCTGTGTTACCTTGAACAAATCGCTCAGCCTCTCTGCACCTCAGTTTCTAGCTCTATAATATGGGGCCAATAATGCCCATTTGAATAGTATTCTTGCCAGGTATGAAGGGACTAAGAAAGGTAAAGGATTTAGTCAAATATATGACACACCACATGATCAGAGTAAACCACAGGCCGAGCACAGTGACTCATGCCTATAATCCCAGCATTTTGGGAGGCCGAGGCAGGCAGATCACTTGAGCCCAGGAGTTTGAGACCTGCCTGTGCGACATGGTGAAACCTCATCTCTACAAATAATAAATACAAAAAATCAGCCAGCCATGGTGCCATGCACCTGTTGTCTTACCTACTTGAGAGGCTGAGGTGGGAGAATCACCTGAGCCCAGGAACAGTAGGCTGCAGTGAGCTGTGATTGTGCCACTGCACCCAGCCTGGGTGACAGAGTAAGAACAGTGAGACCCTGTCTCAAAAAAAAAAAAAAAAAAAAGTAAACTATAATGTCTTCCCACCTACCTTTCCCCAACAGCCAAGCAAAAACCCTGAAGAAATTCCAGCACTGGGCAGGAGTGTGATGCACGGTCCCCCAGATGTGGTGTGAGGGTCACATGCTTCCTGCTAGCTGCTGGGGTCACTGACCTAGGGAGGAAAGAGAGGTGGCCTCTTCCCTAAGGCTGGTGATTTGGGCCTAGATGGCCCAAGGGCTTCCACTTACCGCATAAGTGGGTGTGCCCTGCATTAGTGCCCAGTGCAGCCTAATCTAAGGTGGGAGTGCCCCTCCACTCGGCCCATGGAAATGAGAAGACCGCTAGGGCATCTGTCACCCTGTCTGTCAAGTGGGCAGGCCCTTCCCTGCTGGTGACCATCTGCACCCAGGGCAGGCTGTGGGGCAACGGAGGCTTGCAGAACTTTTGTCTTCAGGGATGTCCAGCCTTGTGGGAGAGGTGAGGAGGCCTCACCCGTGGGGAGAGATTAGAGACCAACTTCAGAGTTCCACCTGTCACTCAGGAGGGGCTGCGCCATGATCCCTGCCCCCCCTCCTGCCAACCACAGTGCTGGACTGGGCTACACTGGGGTCGGAGGGATCAGTGAGGCCTCTGGTGGGGGTCGGGGCCTCTATGGCCAGGGGGAACTTCAGGAGCACCTGAATCTGTGCTTTTCATGCTTTTCCTTGGAGCCCGAGGCCTGAGTAAGGGGAAGGGATGGGGTCAAGGCCAAAACCCTGGAGTTAGAGCCCGATCTGGAGCCAGGCCCTGGAGGGGTTCTGGATGGACACAGAGAAGAGCATTCCCAGGGTGAGGCAGCAAGTGCGGGCTGGAGGGAGAAAGGCAGAGCTGCGCGGTGGGCATGCAGGGAGGAGCAGGGTTAGGGCCTATAGATGAACATTTCTAGGGCTGCCGTGCGCTCCAGCCACGGAAGGAAGGCCACAGAACAGATGGTGCCTGTGTTGGCCTCTGCATGCCAGGCTCCAGGGGCGTCTCTCAGGACCCTGGTGTCTGGACCCTAGGAAAGCAGGACCGCAGGGATCGGCAAGGTCGCCCTTCTTCCCCGCTCCATTTTACACTGTAGAGATGGGAAACCCAGGAGGCCAAGCCCCAGCTCCGAGCAGGAGAGGATAGAGCTCTGTGTCCTGGCCTCTGTTCCATCCAGTCCCCACAGGCTGTGGAAACAACCAGGAGGCTGATTTGCCTTTCACCTCCCTGGCCCGAGCTCAAACGGGGCTTCGGAGAGGAAGCAGCTCACTGCCCCACCCACCCTTCACACCGGCCAGCCAAGCAGGACTTCTGGCCCTGGGGCCTGTCTGGGTGCCCTGGTCTGCGTCCCTGTGCCCCTGTGGACCTCAGTTTCCCCATCTGTCATGTGGGAATGAGGTGGGGTCAGCTGATGGTCTCTGCCCTTTCGGCTCTAAGGTAGTGTTCGTCTGGAATTAGGGCTTGGGGAAGGGCCCTAATTCCCTGCAGCCAGGCTGGAGGGCACTAGAGGTGGAAAGGCCATGAGGAGGGGAAGCTCTGGCCTCGCTTCTCTCACTGTGGGGCTGCCTGGGGCAGCAGCAAGGCTGTGGCCCTCCAGAGGGTGGGATGTCGGGCTGCCAAGGAGAGGGCACCCACTTAGAGGCCTCTGACTGCCCAGGGATGCCTGTGGGGCCGTCCGTGGGCAGGGGACCGTGGCCGCAAGATGAGGGAGAGGTTTTTCAGGGTGTAATTAGTGCACTTTCTGGCACCCACCAAACTTCCCCTTCCTCTTGACAATTTGCTGCCAAACAGCCTGATTCCTGTGGACTTGCTTAAATCTTATCCAGGGGGGGGGGAAAAAAAAACCAGAAGGAAAGAAAGAAAGGAAGAAAAAGAAAAAAATAATAAGTGGGTTGTTATTTGTGAAATTGTGTTTCCCAGCCATGAGGGTGAGTCACACCATTTGGGGCTTCAAGTTTCTTGTTTGGATGAACTTTTCTCTGGGAGGCTGGGGCAGATTTGGAGGGCGAGGGGGCCTTCTGGTGTGGGGAAAGTCTTAGAGTCAAGATAAGGGGAGACCCTGATGGTTGGGAAGTCCAGGTGCTCCAAGGCTGGGTGGGACAGTGCTGGTTGTACCTTAATTGCCTAGGGGAGCTTGAAAAATACAGATTGGGCTGCAGTAGGCGGGGGTGTTGTTGCTTCATGGGGATGGAGTTTCAGTCTGGGAGGATGAAAAAGTTCTGGAGCTGGACGGTGGCGATGGCTGCCCAGCAGCGTGAATGCTCTTAATGCCACTCAACTGTACACTTAAAAATCATTAAAATGGTCGATTTTGTTGTGTATATTTTGCCGCACACCTAAAAATACAGATTTCAGGCCCTCGATTCCAGGTGGCTGCTTTGGTAGGTCTGAGGTGAGGCCCAGAAAACTATTTGTCATAAGCTTCCCAGGTCATTCAATGCAGGCTTGGGCACACTCATGTAATCTGTAAAATGGGATAGTGACTCATAGAGTTGTGGGGAGAATCAGCTATCTCAATACGTGCAAAATTTCCAGCGCTAGGGTCACAGTAAGAGCTTGGTCTGTGTCACTATTATCCTCTGATCTGGTTTTTATCAGAATTCTCCCCCGCGCCCTGGAAGGTCGACCCCCATTGGCTCCCACAGCTCCAGGGATGGGGGACCCTCTGCTTCTCAGGGTGGACTGCTCCATCTTGGGCTTATCTGAGAGCTGCAGTCCCCCTCAGGCTGAACGCAGGTCGATGTGGAATCTTCCACTCTGGATTTGGTGGTCGGGCCGGGCAGTGATAGAGAAGTTACAGTCAGTAGGACCCATTGAGATCCTTCCCAATCTCTATAGATGACTGTGTGCTGGGCTGGCCTGCGCCGGATGTGGTGTCTGTGTCTTTCCTTCCACATCCCAGGCTCTGCTCCAGATGCACACGAGAGGGAACAGAGGCCCAGAAGGAAAGGGCTGTGGTCGCACAGCCATGTGCCCTGAGGCACCAAGAACATTAGTGACACCCAGATGATGAGGACCATGTCGCTAGGAGGGGAGTGGCAGATGCCTGCAGATGGAAACAGTCGGGTGGCTGGGACACATACTTGTGCAAAGTAGGATCTACTTCAACTGGGGGAGACAAGGCTGTGCCCTGTGCCCTGGGGCCAGCCCGCAGCTTGCCTCCCTCCCCTTCCTATGCTAAGGGAACACAGAAAGGACTGTCCCCAGCCTGGGCTCCTGTCTGCCCCATCTTTGTAAGGGAGCCTGAGGCCCTTCCTTTCAGGGGCCCTGCTTCTCCTTCAGCCTGGAACTCCAGAAAATAAATCCTTGTCTCCCCATCAGACACAAGGCCCCCCAAGGTCCGTAGCTTATTCCTGCAGTTCTTGGGCACCTGTGCTGGGGCCAGGAGATACCCAAGCCCCAAGCCCAGATTTGTGGTTGACCCTCCTGAGGAGGCCGCTTCTTTCAGCCTTGGCCTTGCTCCAGGAAAGGGGGACCACTGGTTGCTCCCTGCCAGCCCCACCTTCGCTAAATTCCAGTGCTCCAGGCAGCCCGGAGCCCGTGACTCCTATAAATAGAGGCTGTATATACCAGGAGGGGGCCTGGGCCACGTCTGCTGTGAAGCTAAGCAAGATGTCTGGTTCCTGTCATCTGGAGGTGAGAGAGATGGACCACTTCCCTCCTTGGGCTTCCAGAGAGGTGGCTTGGCCGGGCTGAGGGCTCCCCACACACAGACTATCCAAGCCTTGGGCTGCAGGAAACCTGGCAAAGGGCTGGGCTTCAGCATTCTCTAGTGTGAAGCGGGAGCAATGCTGCAAGCTGACGTTTCCCCTTCCTTACAAGGTGGGGAAACTGAGGCAGCAGTGACTTTCCTAAAGTCACCCCAGAGCCCCAAATCTGACAGGTTGCTTTCTACTCTATGTTCTTACCTTGTGGCAGTATGTTAATAACTAATGGTAATAATAATAATAGCCATCATCATCATCGCCATTTACTGAGTGGTTCTGAAGTGCCAGGCATGAGATAATCCACTTTCCATTAGTGACCTCGTTTTAGTCTCATAGAAACCCTAGGAGGAATTGTTACTAGGCCCATTTTACAGACAGGGTCACCGAGGCCCAGAGTAGTTAACTGGCTTGTCCATGGAGACACACTAGTTAGGATCTGAACTCAGGCTTCTGGAGCCCAGAGCCCTCAAGCTGAAGATTCAGTGTGAATCCATGCGTGTGTTTGGGCTGGGGGTTATGGAACTTCTCCCAGGGCCGCGGCTGCAGCGTGCGTGCCTCTGTCCCAGGGCCGCGGCTGCAGCGTGCGTGCCTGTGTCCCAGGGCCGTGGCTGCAGCGTGTGTGCCTGTGTCCCAGGGCCGTGGCTGCAGCGTATATGCCTCTGTCCCAGGGCCGCAGCTGCAGGGCGTATGCCTCTGTCTCCCACAGGCACTGAGCAACAGTGTGTACAAGGGCGCGTCGCCCTACGGCTCCCTCAACAACATTGCCGATGGCCTCAGCTCCCTCACCGAGCACTTCTCAGACCTGACCCTCACCTCCGAGGCCCGCAAGCCCAGCAAGCGGCCCCCACCCAACTACCTGTGCCACCTGTGCTTCAACAAAGGACACTACATCAAGGACTGCCCCCAGGTAAGGCAGCCCTGGCCCAGGGGATGCTCTTGGGCTCCCCTACTGACCTGCGGACAGGCTCCTGTGGGTGGAGCAGGCAAAGCGGTGTCCCCAGGGCCCCTTCCACCAATGAGGGGCCCCGTGGCCCTCTGGCCTCTACCCTTTTGTCCCCACTGGGATTTCTGAGGCAAGGCTGGCTGCTGTGGTCAGGACAGAGGCCCATCTTCGGCCCACGCTGGTTGGTCAGCAATCAGGGTGGGGGATTTTTGGACCCAAACTGGGCCCCCAAAGGAGGTTCTGTGCCTTCAGGTCTCCACCAGTCGTTTTTGCTAGGTAGGGCCTGTTCTAAGGGGGCAGCCTCCTCACAGCTCCCTGGAGGCCCCATCTCATCACATTCACGGGGAAGGAATGCAGGCTCTGGGCCAGGAATCCAGATGTGCACCCCCTCCCCCGGACCCCACCTCTGCCTCCTCAGCCTGTGAGGGAAGAGGGGAGGGACCCTGCCCCGCACTCTGTGCTCCCAGGATAGGTCTGGGCGAAGGCTTCAGGCACTGCAGGGCGGAGCATCTCTTTCTAGGAGTGAGAAGGGGTGGGCAGATCCAGGCCCCCACCTGACCCAATGCTTCAGTGTGACAGAGTGGGCCTACCGCACCAGCCCACCCACAGGATGGTCTCTGACCCTGATAGACATGGTTTAGGGATCCTGGGAAGAGAGGGTAGCAGTCATTTTAAATACAGCATGAGATTATCAGTGATTTTTTTTCCTATTAGTTTTTTCTATTTTCCAACTTTTGTTAATAATGTGGCATTACTTTTACTTTACATTTGTAATGGAAATGGAATCCTGGAAACTCTGGAAATGCATGTAGTGTTCCCCTCCAGATGTTGGAAACCGATGCGTGGTTGGGTGGGGCTGGGTCCCTGCAGGACCAGTGGGAGGCCAAGATGTGCTTGTCATTCATTACATTCCCAAACTCTGCTCAGAAACGGCCACACCACGCTTCAGGTCCTTGCCGCTGAGAGTACAGCCCTGGCAGACATGCATCAGTGCCTTCAGGGAGCTATTACAAATGCAGGCTCTCAGGCCCACCCAAAGCAGCATCTTAGCAAGGTCCCCAGGTGATCCGTGTGCCCCCATCACAGACTCCGCATACATAGTGGGAGCTGACCCACTGACGACTTTCCTGCAGACCCCACATCCCCAGTGGGTCCTGTCCTCCCCCTCAATATACATAGTAAGCAGGAGGCCATTGGCACGAGTGGCTCCCAGCAGAGAGTGAGCACCCTCTGTCCCCCTGGGGTTCTCTGGATAGAATGAGGGGCGAACAGGCGACTGAGGATCTGGTTGGTCCTTAAGCCGTGCTCATGACCTGTGCAGTCCATAGCCTGTTGCACTTTGTCCAGCTGAGCCCCAGCACAGCGGCCCCCAGCTCATGCGCACACAGCCATCCACAACAACCCTCCCTCATCCCCTGCCTACAGCCTGGGAAGTGGGCAGAGCCAGACTGGGCTCTATTAAGGAGACAGGCACTGTACTGAGTGCTCTCCAAGCAGTATTTCATTTAATGAAACTACTCTATGTGTTAAGTGCTCTATTTGCCTCATTTTCCATGGTGAAACAGATGCTTCGAGGGAGGAAGGGACTCAGACAGGATTATTGAGCTATCAGTGGAAGAGCTGGGATTTTAATCCAGGCAGGCAGGTGACACTCAGACATCAACAGGGGCTCTGGGGCCCCAAGGAGGTACACTCACTCTGGGCTGGCAGCCTGGGAATGCCTCCAGGAGAAGGGCTTTGGAGAAGGGTGGCAGGGCCTCCCCCAGGGTGACCAATATCCAAAGGCAATGGATGTAAGCCAGAGGCCCGGGGATGACAGAGGTTGTGTGTGTGTGTGTGTGTGTGTGTGTATGAGTGTATGTACACCTGCATGCGCCATCCTCTCTCCTGACAGCCAGAGCTCTTCTAAGTGCTGGGGCAGAGGGTCCCTGGCACCTTCCAGCACAGCACTAACATGGGATCTTCCTTCATAGAGATCATCATCTCATATCGGACTCTTAACTCTATGGCAGAAGGAGGAGCAGCGGCCTCATTGTACAGTCTTGGGGAGGTGGAGAGGGCAGAACGAGATCCCCAGTCTCAGAATCTCCATATTCTTTGCCTCCTTGACCTCCATGTCACTCCAAGCTAAGACCCACATGATCGATGGGGCCTCAGTTTCTCACTGGAGCTGATTGAGGCCTTCTCCTGGCTTCATCCCAAACTTGATTCTGTTCCACACTCCTGAAGGCCCAGGCACCTTCCTCCTCCCTTAATGAGTGGTGGGAGGACAGATAGAAGCTCGCTGCATCAGTTTTATCACCTGTCCCATGAGGCTAAGGAGAGCACCGACACCCAGGATATTGTGAGGACACAGTGAAACTATGCATGGAAGGTGCTTAGCACAGTCCCTGGCACACAGGAAGTGCTTAGTAAAGGTTGGCTAGCATTTTCTTCTCCTTTGGGTCACTATGAAGAGTGCACCCACCCGGCAAGGCACTAGGTATTTGGGCAGGCTGAAACCTGATTGGATGCTCTCTACCCCTCACCTGGCCATGGCTCCAGGGGCAGGTGCTGGGCTGGATTCATCTCCGTGCTCCTCACCATCTGACCATGCCAGCTAAAGGAACCTCACACACAGCAGTGCTCAGTGCAAGGCTCCCTGAAGGGAGGAACGGGTTGACAGGGCTTTTGTAAACCTCAGAAGGAAACCTGTGTCACAAATGAAATAGTGTGTTAGAACCTAACTTCCATAATATTTAAAAGTAGAATGATTTTCTTGGGAACAGCTTTATGAGATATAATTCACTTACCATATAATTCCCATTTGAAGTGTACAATTCAGTGATTTTCGTATATGCCCAGAGTTGTGCAGCTGTCACCTCAATCAGAGAATATTGTCATCATCTCGGAAAGGAATTTCATATTCCTTAGGTATCGCCTCTTTTTTTTTATTTTTTGAGACAGAGTCTGGCTCTGTTGCCCAGGCTGGAGTGCAGTGGCATCATCTCGGCTCACTGCAACCTCCACCTCCTAGGCTCAAGTGATTCTCGTGCCTCAGCCTCCCAAGTAGCTGGGAATCCAGGCCCTGCCACCATGACCGGCTAATTTTTCTGTTTTTAGTGGAGACAGGGTTTCACCATGTTGGCCAGGCTGGTCTCAAACTCCTGGTCTCAAGTGATCCACCTGCCTCAGCCTCCCAAAGAGCTGGGATTGCAGGCGTGAGCCCCCTCGCCTGGCCCAGGTATCACCTCTTGATCATCTATCCCCTCGCATCCATAACTGCTCATCTATTTCTCTCTCTGTAACTCTGTCTATTCTGGACATTTCATGTAACTAGAATCACGTAATGTGTGGTCTTTTATGACTGGCTTCTTTCACTTAGCATAATATTTTCATGGTTCATCCACGTTATAGCGTGTCAGGAAGCGTTCCTTCCTGTTGTATTTTCTGAAAGAGTTTGTAAAGAATGAGCACTAATTCTTTTTCAGATGTTTGATAGAATTCACCTGTGATGCCATCTGAGCACGGCCTTCTTTTGCGGGTAGATTTTTGATGATTGCTGTGAGTTCTTTACTCATTATAGACGTATTCTGATTTTTTTTTTAATTTCTTTTTTGACTCAGTTACTATAGTTTGCATCTTCCTGGGCATTTGTCCATTTTACCTAATTTGTCTAATTTGTTGGCATACAGTTGTCCGTAGTATTCCCTTATAATCCTTTTTATTTCTGTAAGGTCGTTAATAATGTTCTTTCTTTCATTTCCGATTCTTGGAATTTGAGTCCTCTCTTTTTTCTTGTTCAATCTAGCTAAAGTTTTGTCAATTATTTTGGACTTTTCAAAGAACAAACTTTTGGTTTAGTTTTCTCTATTTTTTTCTATTATTTATCTCATTAACTTCCACTTTAATCTTTATTTTTAAATTATATTTAAAATACATATGACATAAAATTTACCATCTTAACCATTTTTAGCTTACGGTTCAGTGGCATTGAATACATTCACATTGCTGTATGACCATCACCACCTTCCAGCCACAGAACTCTTTTTATCTTGCAAAACTGAAATTTATCTCGAAATTTATCTTGCAGAACTGAAATACTGTGCCTATTACATAATAATTCTCCCTCCCTGCCCCCAGCAGCCACCATTCTACTTTCTGTCTCTATGAATTTGACTACTCTAAGTACCTCGTGTAAGTGGGATCACATGGCGTTTTTCCTTTTGTGACTGGCTTAGTTCACTTAGCATAATTTCCTCAAGTTTCATCCACATTGTAGCATGTACCCGTTTCATTCCTTTTTAAGATGGAGTAATACTCCATTGTATGTATATACCACATTTTTAAATCAGTTCACCCATCAATGGACAACTGGATTGCTTCCACCTTTTGGCTATTGTAAATATTGCTGCTGTGATCGAGGGTTTATAAGTATCTTTGCTTGCCTTCAATTCTCCACTCCAATATTTATTATTTCCTTCCGTCAGCTTACTTCAGATTTAGTTTGCTCTTCTTTTTCTAGTTTCTTAAGGTGGAAAGTTAAGTTACTGATTTTACATCCTTCTTTTCTTTTCTTTTCCTTCCTTCCTTCCTTCCTTCTTTCCTTCCTTCTTTCCTTCCATCCTTCCTCTTTTTATGGAGACAGGATCCCACTCTGTCACCGAGACTGGAGTGCAGTGGTGTGATCATAACTCATTGCAGACTCAAACTCCTGGGCTCAAGTAATCCTCCCATCTCAACCTCTGAAAGAGCTGGGATTACAGGCATGATCCATTGTGCCTGGCCCCTTCTTTTCTTAATGTAGATGATTATAGCTATGAATTTTCCTCTGAGCCCCATCCCACAAGTTTTGGTATATTGTGTCCTATTTTCATTTATCACAGGGCATTTTTTTTTTTAATTTCCCTTCTGATTTTCTGATTTCCTCTTTGACTCACTGGTTATTTAGGAGTGTGTTGTTTAATATCCACATATTTGTGTGTTTCCCAAACATCTTTTAATGATTTCTAACCTATTCCATTGTGGTCATAGAACATATTTTATATTATATTAACCCTCCTAAATGTATTGTGGATTGTTTCAGAACATAGCATTATGAGTTATTCTGGAGAATGTTTTGTGTGCACTTGAGAGAAATGTATTCTGCTGTTGTTTGGTGGAGTGTTTTATAGATGTCTGTCAGGTCTAGTTGGTTCATAGTGATGTCTATGTCTTCTACTGCTTTGTCGATATTCTGCCTAGTTCTTTTATTATTATTTTAAGTGGGGATATTTAAGTCTCCAGAAATTATTGTTTATCTGTTTCTTTCTTCAATTCTGTCAGTTTTTGCTTCATGCATTTGAGTGTTCTAGTATGAGGTGCACCTTTGTTTATAGTTGTATCTTCTTGATGGATTAATCATTTTATCCTTATAAAATGTCCTTTTTTATCTCTAGTAACTGTTTTTTTTTTTGTTTTAAAGTATATTTTGTCTGATACTAGTATACCTAGCTTTCTAATAGTTGCAGATTACATGACAGATATTTTCCCATCCTTTTATTTTCAATCTATTCATATATTTGAATTTAAAGTGCATCTCCTGTAGATAGCATATAGTTAATCTTGTTTTTTGTTGTCTAATCTGAAAATCCTTGCCTTTTGATTGGATTGTTTGATCCACTCACGTTTAATGCTCTTTTTGACATAGATTTTGGTCTGTCATTTTACTGCCATTTGCTTTCTAAATTACTCATGTCTTTTTTAATTTCTCTATTCCTTCTAAAGAATAACCAAATAAATTGCTTTCTTTTGCATTAAGTTTCTAACTAACATTTTAATTTCTTTAATGATTTTTTTTTTACTATGTTTTGTGAGTTATTTTCTTAGGGTTGCTCTAGGGATTATCTTATACCTGTGTCTTACCAGAATGCCTCAGATTTATAACTTGATTCCTGTGAGATATAGAAATGTTACTCCTATATAGCTCTATTCGCTCCTTGTTTTGGCTTTCAGCAGTTTTACTATACTGTGTCTGTGGATCTCTTTATGTTTATCCTGCTTAAAGTATGTTGAAGTGCTTGTATGTATTGTTTAAATTTTTTCATCAGATCTGGGAAGTTTTCAGCCATGATTTCTTCAGATATTCTCTCTGCTCATTTATCTCCTCTCCTTCTGTGAGATGATTTTTAAATGATCTAAATGCCTTAAAAACCTTTAATGGTCTAACTGGGAGTAAAATGTGCAGAACACTAGGCCAACCCTGCCTAGGTCCTGAAGCTGCCCGTGGAGCCCCAGGGGTCTGAGGAGGGCAACAGTGAAAGCGAGCTTAAAGCATTCACTGCCATGGGAGCCAGAGGTTGGTCACTTATTAGTTGGTCCTTTCTCACCTTAAGAGTAGGACGAAGGTGTCCAGAGCTCAGCTCATCAGACTGATGGGGCCTCTCACATATCCCCACGGCAGTGGGAGGGGGATTGGGCCCTGGCAGGAAGACTGGGAACCCCCAAAACAGAGGGAGAAGGTGCTAGAAGCCAATTCTGAATATCAGCAAAGGGCAGTCCTTCCTTGTGGAGTGAGGCTGTGCCTAGGCCGTGGTCCACCTCCAGCCAATGTCAGCACTGAAACAAAAAGGATTAGGACTCAAGAGTGTCTATCATTTGCTTCTTGAAAAAACAGCTGCTGTTGTCCCTATGCAGTGTACCAGTCATCTAGCCCAAAGGTAATAATAATATTATACACTATGCAATAGTAGTAGCCTCTAAGCACTGAGTTTACCACTGGGTTTAGCATGTTCTATGTATTAGCTCATTTAATGCTGTCAAAAATTGCCGGGCGCGGTGGCTCAAGCCTGTAATCCCAGCGCTTTGGGAGGCCGAGACGGGCGGATCAGGAGGTCAGGAGATCGAGACCATCCTTGCTAACACAGTGAAACCCCGTCTCTACTAAAAAATACAAAAAACTAGCCGGGCGAGGTGGTGGGTGCCTGTAGTCCCAGCTACTCAGGAGGCTGAGGCAGGAGAATGGCGTGAACCCGGGAGGCGGAGCTTGCAGTGAGCTGAGATCCGGCCACTGTACTCCAGCCTGGGCGACAGAGGGAGACTCTGTCTCAAAAAAAAAAAAAAAAAATTTATCTCAGTAGGTACTATAGTGATCTTCAATTGCCAGATGATAAAACTGAGACTCAGAGAAGTTGAGTGACTTGCCCAACACCACACAGCTAGTGAATATCAAAGCTGGAATTGGAACTCAGGTGCTCCTGATTCCAGAGCGCATGCTTTTTCAGTATCATCCTGCATCACCCTTGGCATCCAGACTTTGATCTCCACTATCATTCCCAGAAAAATCAGGGTTCTTTAAAAAGACAGATGACTGGAAGTAGAGAGGGACAAGGACAATGTAGGCAGAGGCCATCCTAGGCCTGGTCTGGCCAAGTTGGCGTGCCTGGTAGTTTCAGCACCCTGCCTCAGGGTGTCTGCTGCCCCAGTTTAGTCAGGCAGATCAGGAGTGGGTTGGGATTACCAGCTCTGGTGGCAACAGAAAGCCCACTGACTGCAGGGAGGCATGGTTGATATGATATCTCCTGGGCCTGCCTGCAGGGTCGCCTGGTATCTCGTTTTGGCCTCTGCACACTAACGGGTCAGGACTGTGAGGGCCTGAGCAGCAATGTGTTGCTCTGAGCCAGCTGCACTTGCCTCTAGGGATCTGTGGTGGGGGTCTGGCGCAGTGCCACATTTGTGCCCAGGACACACAGTCTGTCCAGGACAGAGCAGGACTCAGGACATGTTCCCATCACCCAACCATTCCTGAGAGCTTCTTGTGCACCAGGCCTGTGCTAGATAAGGCCCTTCCCCTGTCCTCAGTGGGACAGATAGAAAAAGTGTTGGCCACTCTGGGGGAGCAGGGCTGGGGTGAGTTTTGCTTTGCAGGCCCGGCTCAGCCTGGAGCTTCGTGGGAGGCCTCAGAGAGGAGGAGCTTGGATTTGGAGTGGGGAAGGCTTTCAAGCGAGCGTGTAAATAACAGGAATATGCTTTCCGGGCACTGTGAGCCCTGGGCCACAGCAGGCGCTCCTGGGGGAGGAGTGGGGGTGTGGCTGGAACAGGTGATGAAGGGCTTGTGTGCCAGGCTGCACAAACTTGGACTTTATCTGGAGGCCAGGGAGAAGGGTTTTAGGTGACATGCTCAGATTGACATTTTGAAAGATCCTGCTAGTGGCAGGTTGGAGGCTGGGCTGAAGGAGGCAAGAATGCTAAGGAAGCCAGGCCCTGAGCATGGATAGGGCTGATAAGACTGGACACAAGACAGTGGTGAGCAGAGGCTGAAGGGAAGGGAATGGATTCTGGAATGGAAAAGCACCATCTATGGGCTGTGGTGCCCAGTGAGAGGGAGAGGGAGCAGGCAGCAAGGAGGGCTACCAGATCTTTAGGGTGGCTGCCTGGGCAAATGAGCTGCCAACTGGGATACAAGTACACATGCACGAACAGGTAGGCTCGCCTTCATTTACCCCTTCTGTGGTTATTTATTGAATATCTACTGTGTGTCAGACGCATAGTAAGCACTAGAGGACACCACAATGAGCAAAACAGGAAAGGCTCCTTCTGTCCAGGAGCTTGTGTTTCGGCTGGTGAAGTCAGGCAGTAAGCACACATCAGTGGGAACACAGGGAACTGTCAGATCCGGTGAAGAATACAGAAGGGTGCTTTCAGAGCGTGCACCGGGCTGCCTTCTCCAGGAGTAGCAGGACTTAGTAGTTAGTAGCATGCATGCCTAGGCCCATGATATTTTTAGGGTCCACAAATATGCTTCTTTTTCTTTTCTTTTTTTTTTTTGAGACAGAGTCTCGCTCTGTCGCCCAGGCTGGAGTGCAATGGTGTGATCTCGGCTCACTGCAACCTCCACCTTTTGGGTTCAAGTGGTTCTCCTGCCTCAGCCTCCCGAGTAGCTGGGATTACAGGTGCCCGCCACCATGCCCGGCTGATTTTTGTATTTTTAGTAGAGACGGGGTTTCACCATGTTGGCCAGGCTGGTTTCAAACTCCTAACCTCAAGTGATCCGCCTGCCTTGGCCTCCCAAAATGCTGGAATTACAGGCATGAGCAACTGCACCCAGCCACAGATATGTTTCTATTTGTATTTATTTTATAACCAGAAGAGAAAATTAGTATAATAATGAATATATAATTATGAACTCAGCCTGGAGATTTGTGTTTACACCAATGCAGTCAGAAAATATATTTGTGTGTGTGTGTGTGTGTGTGTGTGTATATATGTTTTTGTTTTTGTTTTTTTAGATGGAGTCTCACTCTGTCACCCAGGCTGGAGTCCAGTGGTGCCATTTCAGCTCACTGCAACCTCCGCCTCCCAGGTTCAAGCGATTCTCCTCCCTCAGCCTCCCGACTAGCTGGGATTACAGGCACCTGCCAGTACACTTGGCTAATTTTTGAATTTTTAGTAGAGACAGGGTTTCACCATGTTGGCCAGGCTGGTCTCAAACTCCTGACCTCAAGTGATCTGCCTGCCTCGGCCTCCCAAAGTGCTGAGATTACAGTCATGAGCCTCCATGCCCGGCCAGAAAATAAAATTTTTAATAAGGTTTTTTGCAAAAATGGGCCACAAAGGCAAAAGTGCCCAGGGTCCACAGAAGTCATAATGAAGCCCTGAAGGGTGTCTGGGGCAGCTTTCGACTGGGTGGCCACTGTGGGTCTCTCCTATGATAGGACATGAAAATTCCACATACTGCCACTCCACTAAAGCTCAGGCAGGGTGAGGTCCACATGCCCACAGTAAAGATCCTGATGTTGACATGGGTGATATCTTGTTGAGGTCAAAGGATACAGCCTTGAATTTTTAACCCAAAGACCAGAGTTCAAATTCCAACTCTGCCATTTAGCTGCTGTGCAACCTTGGGCAAGCTGCTCACCTCTCTGGCCACCTTTCCTCGTCTGTAATTTGAGGTTGGTGCCTTGATGATGTACTCAGTACCACTGTAGAAACAGAGGCTGGGGTGGTGGTGGGGTTGTGCACCTTTTCCTAAGCTCTCTCTTTGCCTTTCACGGCTGTCAGGCCCAGGCATGCCCAGCCTGGCAGCCACCCTTCAGGCACTGACCTGGGAACAGAAGCTTTCTAGAACCCATTTCCATCACTTCTGAGACATTGTTAGCGGTACTCGTTACTCCTTTGAGGGAGGTCTGAGGGGTGTTGTCACCTGTGCCTCTTGTGTCCAGCTAAGAACCGGTGCTGTGAGAGGTCTGGGAGGGCCCGAGCCCAGGGGAGCTGCCATTCCTGAGTCAGCATGCCCAGGGCTGCTAATGGAATCCAGATGTCAGGCAGAAAACAATCATCGCCCCCACCCATCTGGCAGCTCGGGTTTCTTGGAGATTGCAAAAGAAGAAGAAAAATAGAGCCAAGAGAGAATGGAATCCTAGAACAGCTGAGATCTTAGAGACGGGATGTAAATAGTTTCAGGGTCTTGCTGGGGGAAAGAGCAGGAGACAAGGGAAAGAAGGGGCTGACCCAGTCCCCCTTCTCCCTCATCCACGTCTCTGCAGCCCTCAGACCCCAGCCCCTGCACTCCTCCCCAGGCCAGAGCAGGCTGGTCCTTGAGGGGAGTAGGCTGTGGGAGACAGCAGGCAGGGCCGAGGCCCCCAGCCCATGTCTGACCCTTGCCTACGGTTTCCAACCCCTCATTCCAGCCCTGACCTCACTGCAGGTCTGGGTGTCCTCTGGGGCCAGAGTGGCTAGAGCCCAGGGAGGGGACAGGCCAAAAAGGACTGACGCTAGGCAGAATTGTGGGCTGACTAGAAGCTTCTCAGAACCCCAGAGCTGCGTGGCATAGGGATAGAGGATGAGGGGTATGGTGGGCCGGCTGGAGAACCTAGCTTCTTCTTCCCACCAGGGCAGCCTCACACATATCCACCTCACATGTTAGAGAGCGTGCAAAGGAAAGGCTCTCAGGCTTATAAAGTTTAATACTATTGATTAGTTCAGACCCATCAACCTACTGGTGGGGAAACTGAGGTTTTCTCACAACACTGGGGCTAAGGACTGCCTGTCATAAAAAAATCTATAGAAGGCCGGGTGTGGTGGCTCATGTCTGTAATCCCAGCACTTTGGGAGGCTGATGTGGGCAGATCGCCTGAGGTCAGGAGTTTTGAGACCAGCCTGGCCAACATGGTGAAACGTCATCTCTACTAAAAATACAAAAAAATTAGCCAGGTATGGTGGCACACACCTATAATCCCAGTTACTCGGGAGGCCGAGGCGGGAGAATTGCTTGAGCTCAGGAGGTGGCGGTTGCAGTGAGCCGAGATCGCACCACTGCACTCCAGCCTGGGCAACAAGAGTGAAACTCTGTCTCTAAAATAAATGGATAAATAAATATTAAAAATGCATACAGGGAGGGAGAAAGAGAGGGAGGGGCAGAAAGATAACACCACAGACAAAAAGCCCTTTGAATGTTAGACAGTGGAATTAGCAAAGGAAGTGTTATACTGCCACCCACTACTCATTAGCAAATATCCAGAAGGAAGGAAGGGAGGAAGGGAGGGAGGGAGGAAGGAAGGAAAGGAGGGGAGGGAGGGAGGGAGGGAGGAAGGCAGGAAAGGAGGGAGGGAGGGAGGGACGGAGGGAGGAAAGAAGGAAGGAAGGAAGGAAGGGAGGGAGGGAGGGAGAAGGGAGGGGGAGAAGAGGGAGGACAGACAGCATCATTCTCTGTTCCCACAAGGAAGGACTGGGCCCAGGGCAGGTGGCATAGCAGGGGATGGGTGCTGCAGGTAGCATTGCAGGGGGTTCTTCTAGAGCCTGGGCTGGCTGGCCGAGGGGCCTCAGCTGAGGTTCTTTCAGCACTTGGCACAGAACCTGGAATGTCGTGAGCACTCAGGAAATGTCAGCCGGGATGGGTGTTACTGGGGTGCCGTGCCTGCCGTTTGGCAGGTGGTGGCTTTGGCATAGATGCTGATGTTAGGGTAGTGCCCCAAACCCAGCGTCTGGGCCTCGAGGCTCTCCTTCCTCCCCTGCAAAAGCCCTCTCCTTTCAGTGAGGTGCCTTTGAGCACAGCCCTGAAGCCAACCTGCCTGCTTTCCACCCCGGCGCCACCTTGTAGCAGCAGTGCTATGTGCCTTTGGGAAAAATTCATTCAGTCTTTCTAGGCCTCTGTTTCTTCCTCTGTAAAATGAAGATATTAAAACATCCTACTTCATGGGATGCTGTGAGCCTGAGTTATTTTATCTGAAGTGTTTATAAGAGTGCCTGGCACCTTGCTCGCACTGCAAGTAGTAACTCTTGGGACTCTGTTAATTACTGTCATTTTTAAAATTATTATTATTATTATCATTATTATTTTGAGACAGTGTCTCTCTCTGTTGCCCAGGCTGGAGTGCAGTGGCATGATCTCAGCTCACTGCAGCCTCTGCCTCCTGGAGCTGCAAGTGATTCTCCTGCCTCCTGAGTAGCTGGGACTACAGACGTGAACCACCACACTTGGCTAATTTTTGTATTTTTAGTAGAGACAGGGTTTCTCCATGTTGGCCAGACTGGTCTCAAACTCCTGGCCTCATGTGATCTGCCCACCTCAACGTCCCAAAGTGTTGGGATTACAGGTGTGAGCCACCGTGCCCAGCCTACTGTCATTATTATTATGCCTCAACTCTGCTGTTTCAAACTGGCTTGAGAAGTCCCAGGGGTCTAAGAGACTGATTCAGCACTTTGGGGATCCACAGAGGTGGCTGGAGCCCTCCCTTCCCACCCTCACCCCTTAAGAGAGGGGCTGCCTCTGGAAGGGGCTGCAGAGAGGCCAGGAGACAAGGCTGTGCTTTCTCAGGGGTCTTGGGGAGGGGACAGGGGAAGGCCCAGATGACTGAATCCCTCAGGTTGGCTTCGGGGACTGAGTCCCGGAGACTCTGCTGTGCCCAGGATGGGTGCTGTGGGAGGAGGGGCGATGCACAGATGGAAGGTGCCCAATGCCACCTGTGGGCTGTCGGTTCCCCTATGGCCCAGGGAAGAGGAATCTCCCTAAGTGCTCGCCCTGGCACAGACAAATAGGAGCAGCTGCTGGGAGTGGAGCAGGGGTGGGAAATTGAATGGGTGGGGCATGGAGTGTGAGGGCTCACGGGAAGCCACTTTTACATCCTTCCTGCTGCCTCTTGCCTGGCAGGAAAGAGCCTAGGAGGGCCAGTTTCACATCCTCAGCTGCCAGTTCTGCTTTTAGAAGAATCACAGATGATGATTAGGAGTCCCCAGAAATCTCGATGTATCAATGGCCTCACCTTCCCAGCCCTCTGCTTCTGAGCCTTAGGGACAGAGATGTTGGCAGAGCCTGGGAGCTAGGACCAGTCCTGGTCTTGAACTACCTGCAGGGCCTTGTGAATGGAATGCTGGAGCACAGCAAGTGCATCCTTAAGCTGAATAGCTCCAAGTGTCACCTCCTTCGGGAAGCCCTCTCTGATTTCTCATTTCCTCCAAGCTCAGAGGGACTGGCCTCCTCTGAATGCCGGAAAGACTCACTCACTCACTCACTCATTTATTCCTCACCTGCCAAAGGCCTCCAGTGTGCCAGGCCCTTGGTCTGCCCCTCTCACATGGCTTACTTTTGTCCTGGAGTAACTGAAGTGCCCTTTGCTGTGAAGACTCCGGGAAAGGTTCTGGCTGGTACATCCCTTGGTCCCTCAACCTCAGTAAGAATAGGAGAGCCCCAGGCAGCGCAGTCCCACTGAACTAGACTCAGAATTCACTTTTGCTGTTTCCCAGCTGTGTGTCCTTCGCTGTGTTGCCCAGCTTCTCCCAGGCATCTGTAAAATGGGTTCACCATCCTTGCAGAGCGTGTGTGTGGAAAGCGTCTGACGCAGGGCTTGGCATCCCACAAGCACTCAGTAAGTAAGTGGCAGCCCTCGCTGTTGGTATCACTTGTTAGGCCATGGGGCTTCCTGGGCCAGATCTGCCCTCATTTGTAAAGTGAGGCTCATGTACCTGATGGGAGGGTTGGTGTGAGGGAGATGAGAAGCAGCCCGGATGCCTGGGAAGCAACACGCATCGGAGCCCCTCTCCTTCTCCCCGACCCACCCCTGCAGCTGCTTAATTACATGCACACACGCACAGGCACACAGGTGCACACATGCAAGCATGCGTGCATACACACCCCCCTTGGGCTCTCCAGCCTCAAGGCCTTGCTCACACTGTCCCCGAGCCTGCAATGTCTTTCCCGCATCTCTTCCCTCCTATCACCCTTTAAGAGCCCAGCTTGAGCCCACCTCTCTCAGAGAGTCTTCCCCAACCACCCAGGGCCTCGGGGCTCTCCTCTCTGAACCCCAACTTGTCAGGACAGCACTTCTACCCCAGAACCTGGTTTTAAGGCCCTCAAGAGTAAGAAATCTCAACCAGATTTCTCACCTTTTCCCCATCTCCATCTGGCCCCTAGGGGACAGAGAATGCCCCTCTTTGGGTGGGCTTCACTCTGCCCTGCCCTAGTCCTGGAAGGTAGCCCAGGCTGGGCCTGTTGACCTCTGCTCAGCCTTCTCGTCCCCACTCCACCTGTGCTATGGCCTCAGCCAGTGCCTCTCTCATATCCCCCAGGTTCAGTCCAAATGCATCCTCTTCCATGGTGCAGCTCCTGTGCCCTTCTGTGCCCCCTGGGCTGGCTCCTACCCATGTGCTCCTGCCCTGCCTTGCTGAGCCGTGCCTAGCCCAGGGCTGATCCTGGCACAAGCCTGTCTCCTACTTCCTGAGGCCACTTCCCAGGTGGGGTCTGTGTCTGCCTGGCTGGCAGAGGGAGCATGGCCTTGGGGTCAGAAGGCCCAAGCTCTCATCCCAGGGCTATCTCTCAGTAGTTGTTCAACATTGGCCAAGTCGACCTTACCCTTGGGCCCCCACACCCCCATGCATGAAGTGGCATCAGCAATGAAGCCTGTCTCTCAGGGCTTCTGTGAGATCCAGAGATGATCAGACAGGTGAATGCGCTTTGAGAACTGTGAAGTTATACCATTTGCTCCACTGCCCAGCGAGCAGTCACATTTGCTGAGATGATCAGAGGTGTGCGAGCGAGGGTGTTTAGGCCTTGATGGCTGCTGTGGGCCGACCCCTGCCTCAGCTGCCATGGGGTCTTGGAGGCATATTTGTGAGGGCAGCATTTTCCCTTTCCACCATGTCTGGGGTGGCTGCCCAGGGTGGAGCCTGTGTTGGGCGCCTCCTGCACCCAGTGGCTTTGTGTGGAGTGGGAAGTGGCCCAGCTGGGGCAAGGTGGCCAGGTCCCAGCCTGGGGTTAGAGGACTTGGCACCACTGACCTGGCCTGACTTGGAGACCTGGCTCCTCAACGTACAGTGCCCCCTCCCTCCCATTCCAAGGCTCAGGGCTCAGAGAAATGGGGCAGCAGGTGCAGGGAGGAAATGTGCATGGAATAGGGATGAGGAGCCCAGGGACATCAGACCTCCCTCATGCCTCGCTCATGGAGCACCTTCATCTCATTTGCTGGCTGGGTTCTCAGACTCACCTGGATGTCATCTGTAGCCCACGTGCCTGCTCCTCTCTTTCTTCTCTCTCTCTCATCCTTTCTTCCTCTTTTCTTTTGTAACAGATTACGTAACTTACCCCTGGTCCCACAGCTGGTTAGGATCAGGCCAAGTTAGTCTGATCTTAGGCCCTGCCTTTCCCACTGTTCCCTCTGCCCAAAAGAACGGATGGGGGTCTGTCCTCTAGGACACGCTGTAGACCTGCTGAGCTCTGGCCCTGGCAGAAATCAGGCTGCGGGAGGCACTGTGAACCCAGGCCTTCCTCCCTGCCTGGCTTCCTCCAAGTTCTCTGGCTGTGTGGGAGCCATGGGTCTCTCCCTGACAGGTTGGGGTGATGGTGAGGTGGAGGGGTGTCCCTAAGGCAGTAGGCATGATGACAAGGGGTAAAACCCAACAGAGGCCCATCCTCCTCTGCTCCTTCCTGGGGACTGTGAAACTCAAACAGAGCCTTGTGTCCCTCCCTCCCACAGGCCCTCTGGGCCCTCCCCATGCATCAGTCCTGCCTCTGTGTTCCCAAAACACCCTGCACAATCAGCTTAGTATTTTGTATTCTCTTTTGACTGTGATCCCAGAGAGGGGGAAGGCTGGCAGAAAATCACTTAGCACAGCACCTGGCAGGCACATAGTGAGTGCTCAGCAAGCATGAGCCATTGCGTTGCTGTGGCTTCAGTGCTCCATCCACAGTGTCTGCCGTGGTGCCCACTCTGAGCAGGGCCCTGGTCGTAAGGGAAACATATTAACAGCACAGCAGCTACACGCACAGGGAGTGCTCGCTGTGTTCTGGGCACTGCTTTGAGCACTTTTCACCCGTTGACTCCTCTAATCTTCTCATGGCCCTTGTGCTGGACACTCTTCTTATCCCCATTGCACAGAGGAGGAAACTGAGGCACAGAGAGTGACTTGCCCAGGGTCACACAGCTTGGACGTGTTCCCCAGCAGTCTTGCTTCAGAGGCTGTGCTGTCATAAATATGTGCAGAAGAAAGGAAGAAATGAACAAGACTCAGGATGTGGACGAGGAAAGAAAGGCAGGAAGCTAATGTTGACTGAGCATCCTCCACGTACCAGCCATGGTGCACATCACTGATGTCTTCAGAGACGTCAAGGGATTCGCCCAGGGTCACAGAGGAGCCAAGGGCATGGCTAGGATTTGAGCCTTGGGTGATTTCTAATCCCCTCCTCCCCACCCTATCCCACCAGCTCAGGCCACAGGGAGCAAACACAGTTCATTATGGGCCCCCTGGTCACCCCCAGCAGCCTCAGACCACACAGTTGAGTTGGAGGCAAGACAAGGAGTCATTCAGTGAGGCCACTCATTACCAAGACGTTTGGTTCAAACCAGCCATAGGTGAGGAGTTTAGAGGAAGGAGCAGAGCCAAGTGGGTGACCTTGAATAAGCCCATTGCCCTTGCCATACCTCAGTTTCCCCTTCTGTGCAGTGGACCCAGCAATATGCATCCTGTCCCTCTAGGCTGCCGTGTGGGTCTCATGAGCTAACAAAGCTGGAAGTGATGAAAGTCAAGCTGAACAAAAGAGCTTTGTAGGAATAAAAATACTTTTATTTATGAACATCTAAAGGCTTTGCCTAAAAGTGTGGTCAGTGGACCGGCAGCAGTGGCAGTACCTGGAGCTTATCAAAAATGCGCTGCCCGGGGCCTCAGGCGCCACCCCAGTCCTGCTGGATCAGAGTCTGCATTTTCGCAAGCTTCCCCCCATGGGAAACACTGGTCTAGAATTTCTAGCTTCCCAGTTCCCCATTCCTAGAGGCTGCCTCTTGGGCCTTCTTCCCGTAGCCTACAAGGGGTTCTTGGCAGGAAATTCCCATCTTGGAGAAAATGGCGTGACCCAGCCAGACGCCTGCCCTGTTCAACTGCTTAGGAGATATGAGTGCGTCAGAATTAAGCTGAAGTTGGGCAGAGGCTCTAACAGCCTCTGTCACTCCAACAACCTCTGATGAGACCAACTTCATTTGTTGGGGGTGCAACTGCCACCAGAATCAGCAAGGCCTTTCAGACCTGGGGCAGGGTGCGGGAGGAGTGAGGGGGTAACCTCAGCCTGGGCTCAGGAGGGCTAGGGATTTCTTCTGAACAAGCAAAGGGCATTTGTACCAGATAGTCTCTATCTTCACACAGGAGGGCAAAAGGTTGAAACCGCAGTTGGAATGTTCCAGGTTAGAAATAAGAAGCAACGTCCCAACTGATCAGGAGCAAGCCAGCCAAGGACACTGAAGGTGTCCCTTAAATGTGTGGCCAGTGTGTGTGAGGTCAAGAGGCAGAGCTGGAACGGATTCCCAGAGGTCCTCTGCCCGCCATCCTGCCCTGAGACCAATTTGTCCTCAAGAGGCCAAGGGACTCATCTAAGGTCACATGGCAAGGAGCTCTGGCTTCTGATTCCCTGTGCCTGGGGCCCCTCTCCATTACAGGCCTTCCTGGAGACTGGGGAGTGACCTCAATGACCTTAGCAACATCCCTTGAAGCAACCTGGAGGTTTTGAGCATGTCAGTGGGAGGTCGGGAGGGGCTGGCTTTGTGAGCCTAGCAACTCTGTGTGTCTCACTCTGTCTCAGCCTTCGTGGTACCCAAGATAATTAGGAATACCCCAGGGGCAGAAGTCCTCTGAGACAGATGCGGTGAGTCAGGGACAGGAACCCTGGAACCCAAAGAGTCCAGGTAGAGAAAGCAAGTAGAGGCTCGGGAGGCCTGACACTGATGAAGAGCCTGGAGACCAGCACTGTGTATCCTTAGGCCAGGTACTTGCAGTCTCTGTTTCCCTATGCGTAAATGGAGGAGAGGTTATTAGACAAGATCAGTGATTCCCAACTGGGGCTTCGCATTAGAACCAGCTGGGTTTTTTTGTTTTGGTTTGGTTTTTGGTGCTAGAAATTTGGATTCAGTAGATCCAGGGTAGGCCTGGCCATGGGCATTTTCCTAGCTCCCCAGGTGATTCTGACGTGCAGCTGGGCGAAAGCACCATTGCCAGGTCTGAGATGGCAGCTGTGGGGGTTGCAGGTGATCATAACCACAATTATCCTCCTGAGGTCCGGGGAATGCAAGATTACGAGGTTCCGGGAGACTCCCAAATGAACATTCAAGAGGTTCCAGTATCCAGAGGTTCCAGATGTTCAATCTCAGATTCCCTAGATCATGTGACTGCAGCTTTATTATTCTGGGAAGTGAAGCTTCCCACGACGGAGGATTCTGACACTTGAGTGTTCTGGTTTTGTGACTTTAAGAGTGTGAGATTCTATAATCATTCTATATACCTCAAGTATATAGAATGTGCTTCTGAACCTTCCACGTGTTTCTGTGTTCCAATGTGCAGTTATTATTCTTCTCTAAAATGAAGATTCTCCATGTCTGTAATTCCAACACATTATCCCAAATTCTAGAGACTCCAAGAACTTAAGCTACCGTGGCACTCATGTTTTTTAAAATTCTAAATTCAGCAACTCTGTGACCTGTCATTCCATCTGGGCACTTGGCCGCCAAGGCTTGGGCCCAGTCTTTGTCTCCTCGAGACAAGGTGGTGATTGTATAAGCCTGGGTGCACGCCCCCTCACCTCCTTGGCCTGGAGGACCTGTCTTGGGGGAAGGGACAAGGGTGGAGAGAGCAGAGACCCCACAGAGCTCTCACTTCTTTGGCTCTTCCTCCAACGCTGGCTGTAAAGGACTGGAAGGTGGAGCAAGTATGAGGGGCACATGTGGCCATGTGGCAAGGAGGGCAGCAGGTGGACATGTAGCTGCATCCCCGAATTGCTGCTTGCATCTGCCCATCTCACAGCAAAGCTGTCAATTCTCTGTGTCAGACTGGCTCAGACATTAGAGGCTATCATATCCAAAGCAGCTCCCTAAACTAACTCTCCCTCTCTCTCTCTCTCTCTCTCTCTCTCTCACACACACACACACACACACACACATATGCACATGCACATATACCCTTTTTCCAGATGGGAAAACTAAGGCCCAGAAGGAGGAGGTGACATGCCTGATAGAGCTGGCATCCAAACCCAGGGCCCTGAACTCCCAGCTGTCATTGCGTGATCCTTTCCAGCTAGTGGGGCCCAGGTCTGGCTTTCTGCACAGAACCATCAGCTTTCTATAGCTGACTTTCAGGTCCCTCCAAGGGGACAGGGACCAGCCCTGCGACTCAGGATTACACATTTAAAGCCTGTAGCCTGGCGGATTTCGCCAGGCCCAGGAGAGGCTCCCCCTGCCCCCGCATGACCTGGCTGTTTCCTGCCTGCCTGACCACAGTCTTCCGTTTCACTCCCCCAGGACGGGTGCCTGCCTTGTGCCAGCGCACGTCAGGCTCAGAGGCCAGGAGGCAGAGGCTGGGCTGAAGAGTTAGGTGTAGGGAGGGGTCCCACCGCTCACTCACTGTGTGACCTTGAGAAAGTCTCTCCACCTCTCTGGGCCTCTCCATACTGTGGGCCGGTGGATGGTAACTGACGGAGTTACTGTAAGGATTAAATGAGACCCTAGGGGAAAACCTAGCATGCTGGGAGGGGAGGGGCAGAGGCTGGTCACATCCACCACCCACTGGTCCCCTCAGCACTGAACCCATTTTGGACGAGTGGCTTGTGTTTGTTGAAGGTGGCCAGGTAGACTTCCTTATAATCCTTCAGAGGTAAAATGATGGATTTCAGACCCTCCTGGGTTTTCAGAAGGTTGGCAGGTAGAGGAGATAGAGTCCAAAGGCCTTGAACACCTGAGATTTAGGCAGGTATCCATAAAATGGTGATGATAATGGTGATGGTGGCTATTGTTAACTGAATTCCAGCCATGTGCTTGGCACTCACGAACTCCTTAAAGCTTCTCGACTGCCTGCCCGATCGGTCTTATTATCCCTACTTACATGGGGAAACTGAGGCTTGTCCAAGCTCTTGCTGCCAGTAATGGCTAAGTTGGGATTCAAACCCGGGTCTCTAGGACTGCACAGCCAGAGCTCTCTTTCACTTCATACTCAGCTAAAAGAGGGGACGCAAGGCCACATGATGGATGATGGCCATCTCTCTACATGGCTGCGGGCAGTCCATGGCCAGGGAAATAGAAAGACATTTTCTAGAAGAGATGCGAATGGTTGCATGTTCTCCTCCCTCGGTGGGATTCTTCCAATTTTCCATGTGGCTATTTTATCACTTTTAGAAATCTAGAGCTGCCTGTGGCTGCCCAGGGCCTGGAGATGGGTGGAGCGCACAGGGCTCTGCACGGCCACCCACACCATGTACGTACATGGGGCTGCCGACAGGCGAGGGTGTACAAGGGCATGTCCGTCCCTCACCGATAAGCCTGTGCACACTTGCACAGAGGCTCATGCTTCTGCAGGCTGCTGCCAAGGCCAGGGGACCCAGGAGCTTATCGGGAAGCTCCTGAGCTGCCTCCCCTGGGGTTCTGGAGCGGCAGCTCTGCCTTAGCCACTCAATTCCTTGTCAGTTGACTTAAAACGGAGTTGGCAGGTCATGCCACGGTGCATTCCGCTTGCTCCCTGTGTGCGTGCATGCATGTGTGCGTGTGCGGCTGCAGACCTGTGCCCACCCAGACCCAATTCAGGGCACAGGCTCAATGCCCCCTGTGGAGGAGTAGCAGGAAGTCCTTGCTCCAGGGCTTCTACATGCCGAGACTCCCCACGTGGTTCCTCCCACTCACAAGATTCTGGCCTTCTGGGCTTCTGGGAGCCAGGGAAGGGCAGGAGAGACAGCCAGGGCTCCGTAAGGGGCACATGTAGAGTGCTCCAGGGACTGGGACGGTGGACTTGCTGGGGATCCTGCCCTGGCAGAGCAGGCCTTTGGGACTAAGAAACTTTCTCAGAGTGGGATGGTAGGGTCCCAGGGCTGAGCATGGCAGCTCCAGGAGGGGCCAAGGCCTCCCGGAGGTCTCCTGACCCTTCTTCTATCCCCACTGTTGCTTCAGACTCTCCCCAGCACTGGCCTGGGACCCTAGGAGGCCTGAGCTTGGCCTTGCCTCTCACGACTGTGTGGGCTGGGCGTCCCCTGGCCTCGGCCTCCTCTTCTATAAAGTGGGGCACCCGTGGGCAGTGGAATGAGACCTTGGCAGTCCTGCTCTGTGCACATGCCGCGCACACTGAGCGCTGGGAGGCTGGGGCCACCTTTCCCTCTAGACTCTGGTTCCATCCTCTCCCTCCTGGGTTTTCTTCCGCTGTAGACTCAACACCCCTTCCGTTGAGTCCTCCTTCATGGCTCCAAAGAATTGTTTCAGGGCCCAGCAGTGGAATAATTGGAACAGTGGGGAAAGCCCTGGCCTGCCACCGCGGCCTGTGTTTACGTGGTTCCTGCTCTGAGCCTATTTGCTCACCTGCAGGGCAGTGTGTGTGTTTAATTACAGCACCATGCCAGGGTACCTGGCCACATTAGACTGTAAAGCTAAGAACGGAGGTCAAGGCCTCTTTTTACCAGTCCCGAGGTGATTTTCACATCAGCTTTAGAGTGGACCATACCCCCAAGGGCACCTTAAGCAGGCTCACGTGACAGGTTTATAGGTGATTCCTGAGGACAGGAGCCAGGGCAGACAGTTATCATGAGGCTGCCATCCATCACTGCTGCCTGCTGTCCAGTGACGGCCAGTCCTCCTTCCATCCATCATTGCCGGCCCAGGACACCATCATCACCTTCCCTTGTCCCATCCCGGCCTTGTCCCCCAGTCAGAGCCAGGGCAGCCACGGGCCAAGAGGGGAGCTCCTGCCTCAGCCCCCAGAGCCCTACAGATGATTGAGGCCACACACCTGGGAGTTGCTCTCAAGCCCTCGCTCTCCTCCCCCAAGGCTAGCCCAAGTGCTGCTGACTCAACCTCATGCCATCTCAGGGGTCTCTCACCCTTCTCCCCTCTGCCACCCCTCCCCAGACCACACCCCCACTGCCTCTCCCCAGCAATGTGGCAGCACCTCCCTAACTGGTCTCCTCATGTCCAACCCCTCTGTCCACTCACCAGCCAAAGAGATCTCACAATGCCAGGCTGACTTTCGCATTTTCAATGCTTCCCTGGCTTCCCATACTCCTGGGCTGACATCCAACTCTATGATATGGTCCAGGACCTGGAGTGGCCTGGCCTGTAAGCCTCAAGCCCTCCATGCTTCATGTGGTCCAGCCCTTTGCACAGGCTGCTCCAGCCCCACAGGGCCCTTTCCACTGTGACGTCACACATCCCCAGCCACTCTGGCCAGATGCTCCCAGAACATGGGGCTCCGCTCATCCTGAGCACATCCAGAAGGCCAGATCTGTGTTCAAGCATGCTACTTTTGTCTGACTGGTCATCATGTATTTATTGAGTACCTACTATGTGCCAGGCACTGCTCCAGGCACGGGACATTTCATAGTGAACAAGAAAGATGAGGAAAGAATACAGTTCCCAGTCTTGCAGGATGACAAATAGTAAAGAAATTGACACCAATGGATATGCTATGCTGGTAGATCATATTCAAAGACAGTTGTCAGGAACGGTGTCTCTGAGGACATGACAACTTGAATAGAGACAAATGAAGCAGGAGCAAGTGGTGTGGGCATCTGGGGGAAGGGTATTCCTGGCAGAGGGAACAGCAAGTGCAGAGGCCCTGAGTGAGGCACAGATGTGCTTGGCTTGTTTGAGGAAGAGCAAGAGGGCCAGAATGGGCCTCCTGACAGCTCCAGCTCAGAGGGAGAGTTGGCTGGGAGGGGAGGGGCGGAGGCACAGTGTTGAACACATCCCCTGCCTTGCTCTCCCTTCTCCCGCCTCCTCCCCCCAGCTGGGCAGCCCTTCTCTAGGGGACACAGATGGGTGCTTGTCTTGAGAGTCCCCTTCCTCCCCCTGTTCCTCCAAACACTGGCAGTGGGGACAGGAAGTGTCGGCCCTCGCCTTCCAGCTGCCCGGGTGGGACACCACTGAGCTAGGCCGGCCTGCTCAGGGAGGGACAGAGGCCCTATTGAGCCCGTTCTCTGGACCATCAGGGACAATAGCCACACTGAGGACCAGGAACAGTGACCAGCGTGCTTGCCCAGGAAGTTGCCAAGCCGCTGCCTGCCCCATCCCCACACCTCCCCTACCCCTCTGGCTTTCTCCTCCAGCTACTTCTCTCAGGCTGATAGTCATGTCCAAATGGTCACTTGTCCTTCACCTCCTCCCCAGAGCCCCCTGTCCTGTGCCAGACCCACGCTGGGCCCGGGGAATCAGAGGGGACCTCTACAGAGTCTCTGTCCCTGAGGAGAGGGCAGGGAAGGAAGTGACAGACACAAGAGCTGAGAGGGATGCATCCTAAGTGCTTCCTACAGAGATCCACAAGGTGCGGGGGTCCCTGGAGGGCAGGAGAGATGTCTGCTAGGAGTGCTGGTAGGGAAGGCTCCCTGGAGGAAGAGTCACATTTCTAAAGAGCTTCCGCAGCCAGAGTCGTGCTTTGAAGGCACACCCCCCAAGTGGCCCAAGCCTGGCAAAAACTAGCCTCTGTTACAGCCCCACAGGTGTGCAGAAGCAGTGGCCAGGACTTGGACTCTGTCCACTTCTCAAGCCTGTGTGCCGTCTACTCGTGGAACTATTTGCTTTGGAAGGATCTTTAGGGATCATCTAGGTCAGGAATGCCAACACAAGTCATGTGTTCCTGCTGCCCCTGGCCATGGCAGGGCAGGTACCACGAAAATCACACCATTCTTGCCTGTTGAGCTTGGATGTAGCTGCAGAATCCTTTACACCACAGTGGTTTGGTGGCAAGTAACGAGTAGACACACAGGGAGAAGTATTTGCCTTTCCTGATTTTACTTTATCCCCCCATCATGGACAGATGGGGACACTGAGACCCAGGCAGGGAAGGGGCTCACCGCAGGTCACAGAGCTTGTTGGTGGCAGTGTGTTGGGACTGGGTCAGGGGCTGGGTCAGGAAGGAGGTCAGAAACACCCACCTTACGCAGTTTAGGCTGTGAACCATCAGAGACCGGGAATGGTTGACTACCCTGAACAGACCTTCTGTGTGGCTTCCCACTCTGAAGAGGGGATCCCCATTCTTCTCTGCCACGGCACCCCATTTCTTCATAGCTCTCATCACAGCTTTAATGATCTGAATGGGATACTTACTTTTCTTTTCCTCCACGCCTGGCTGTAAGTTCATGGGGGCCGGGGTTGCGTCTGTCTTGTTAACCACCCCCCTCCAGTGCCTTGTAGGTGCCTAATTCATAGTTGTCGAGGCACACATGGAGAGGAAGTAAATGCACGTGGCGATTGGTGCTCCAAAGCTTTCCCTGCTCCCTTGCTAGTTGTTTGGCCTACAGAGGACAAGTGGGATCCCTGGGGACAGCTGGGGTCCAGGCATCAAGCTGGTCAGATACATGCCACTATATAGTAAGCAGCTAGCCTAACCTGGATAGTCCCTGAGCTCCCTGCAGGGAAACTGAGGCCCAGAGTGCTATAATCATAAGCCAGGAGTTGTGCAGGCAGAGCAGGGAGCTAAGCTGGCGTCAACGGGCTTCTGTCCAGGCTTCTGGGCACCCAATCTTGCCACCAGCCTCCACATCTGTAGCTCAGGGGCTGACTTTTCCCGACAGCTGGGCCCACTGGGAGCTGTGTGTGTTGGTGCCAAGGCAAACATCAGTGGTGGAGGTGGGGGCAGGAGGTGCCTGCGGGCTCTGTGTTCCTTTGCCTTCCTGAACAGACAGGGCTGGAGCCCCTGAGCAGTCCGGCCTCCTGCTCCACGATCATTGTTCCCAGTGATGGTTTCCAGATGCCGAGGAGTCACAGGTTTGGGGCTGGGCCAGGAGAGCCAGGCCAGCCCTCCCCAGTACCCCGCCGCCACCGACACCACCACCAGTCTTGCTTTTAAAGAGATGGCCCTTTCTCCCCCAATCCAGACTGTTTCCCCGCTCAAGCACAGCAGCCTCACTGTCCTGCAACCAGCCCAGCTCCTGGGGTGAGGAGCCCTGTGCTCCACTCCCAGCTCTGACCCTAACTTCCTGTATGGCTTGAGCAAGTCACTTGCCTTCTCTGTGCCTCAGTTTCCTGGGCTGTAGAATGGGCACATGGGGGCAGCGTCGAGGTGACAGTATCTGACTGGACTTTAACAGACTGTGATCAGGATCCCTGGGGCGGTGGCTCCCCAGGTGGGTCCCCAGACCAGCAGCAGCTGCATCGCCCGGGCATTTGTGAGAGACTCTGGTTCTCAGGCCTTCCCAGACCTATTGATTCTGAGACTCCAGGGCTGGGGCAGCAGCGTGCAGTGTACCAATGCCCCGATGGTCCTGTGCGTGCTCTTATGAGCGAAGAACAGTGCGTGCTCTAGAAGCAGGGGCTCAGGAATCTGGAATCTGGAATCAGAAAAACAAGCACAGCCGTGTGGCTTCAGAATGAACCTTCGCTTCCTGCTGGGGAATATGGACTGGCACTCCCAGCCCTGTGTGTGGTACGGTTACTGTGCAATGGTCAGCCTGGCTCCCACACCACCGAGTGCTCCTCTGGGAAAGGCGCTCCCTGGGGGCAGGTCTGCACCTGGCTGGTGCTCCACCCCATCAGCACTTTAAAGGCGCTGTCTCAGACCCTAGCAAAGAGGCCATATGTGCACACAGGTTGCAGGGCGTGTGTCCAACTTGCCTTCAGTAGGTGTGGAGGGGGACCTAGGGTGGCTCTGTGGCACAGAGAGTGACAAGATGAGCCCTGGGGCAAGGGGGCACAGACCAGAAGGGTCCCTGCAGGCAGGGCAGTCAAGGAGGCTTCCAGGAGGAAGTGCAGCTTCCACTGGATTTGGTTGGGAGGCAGGGTGTGCCAGGGAGTGAGATTGAGGTGTGTAAAGGTGGGTATGAAAACAAGTACCACCAGCCAGCCCCTTCTCCTTCTCCTCCCTTTTCAGCGCACCAGCGGGATTATTGTCCTGTGGGGCTGTCCACAGACAAGGGCAATGAGAAGGTCAGAGCTCAAGGCCACGTAGGAGGCATGCAGTGTTGCAGCAGTCAGTCAGGCCTGGGTTTGGATCCCAGCTCTGCTGTTTCCTGGCTGTGTGACCTCAGGCAAATCGCTTAACCTCTCTGTGCCTTGGATTCCTCATCTGTAGGGGTTAAAGGGAGGACGAAATGGCTGGTGGAGGTAACCCCACACATAGCAGGAGCTGTAAGGGTTTTAGAGCCAGGGACCTGGGGCCCAGGCAGGGGAAGTGACCATTTGGGGACACTCTATCATCCTGCTTCCTGTAGAACTTCCTGCACAGAACACCATTGCCTTTGGGGACAGTGCAGAAAGGTCAGTTTGGGAATGTCTTTCCAGCCCCTTGGTGAAGAAGCAGGGTCAGCAGGGGTGGGAAATGTGAGGCTTCCTTCCTCCCTGCGACCCCCTGTAAAAGCCACGTAAGAGCAGCTCTTCCTCTGCAGAGCACCCCCACCCCCACCTGAAAAACAGGTGCCACAGGTGTCCTTTGTACCTGTCCATGGCCTTCTGGACCTCCGATAGCTCACTCAGCAATGAGGGAATTGGGCAACAGCCAGAAAGGCCATGGTTCGAAGCCTGCTGCTTATTTGCTGTGTGACCTTGGACAGGTGACTTAACCTCTCTGGGCCTCTATTTCCTCACCTGGAAATGGGATCACAATGAAGCTACCTACAGGTTCTGTGCGTGGCCAGCCCCAGCATGCAGGGGAGACTCAGCACTCTCCACCCCTGTCTGTGGTTGTCATAGTCTCCTAAGCACCGTGAGCTCCAGCGCTCACCCAGAGGTGAAAAGTTTGCTTCTCTTTCTACCCGTCGCTGGCCAGATGAGGAGATCGAACCCCAGAGAGAGGAGGTGATTTATGTGAGGGTTTTGCGAGGCTGGAAGTCAGGCCCGCAGCCTCTTGCCAGGCAGCAGTGGGGGCCCCAGCCCCCAGGCCTCTGCCAGAGTGGCCCCAAACTGCTGACTTCAGCATTTCACTGGCCAGGACAGATCAGATTTCTTTTCTGGCACTTGGCCACCCTGCACACCCTTCCCCCATCACTATTTTGAGCTGAGCTCCCCTGTCCCCTCCTCCCAGGGCTGTGGCCCTCACACCCAGAGCCTCACTCCAGGCTGAGGCCTTTCTACCTCTTGACCCACCACCTTCCCTCCAGCCAGGGACGGCTGGGCTGGTCACGGCCGTGTCTAGCCAGACCTTGCCAGGGACGCCTTCAGACACAGAGCCAGGGGCCAGCTGCCCTGTGCAAATGGCACTGCTAGCTCAAGACAGCCTTCCAGGGTGCTCAGCGTAGCCCAAGGGGGCGTCCTGGGAGTGGACAGAGCCCACGCCACGATCAGCCCCGGCATTACCACCTCCTATCTGTGTGACCTCCGCCCTGCCCTAACCTCTGCTGTCCACCTCACACCTCACCCTTTGCAGGCACTGCCACTCCTGGTGTCCCCTCCAGCCGCCGATGGATTCTGAGTCCCAGCCTGAGCCTAGTGCTCCCATAGAAGTAAGAGGTGTGGAGGGCGTGCCTGACCACAGCACACGGAGAGGCTTGTGGAAAACAAGATGGCAGTTTGGGGAATTTCTTTTAAATTTCGGATGAAATTTCTGAGTTTGGCAAGCTGGAGGCTGGGTCAGGGCAGGACATGACCTAGGGCAGATCATGTCTGTCGCCTTTCCCGGAGCTAAGTGTGTGGTGCAGACCACAAAGTCCCCTGGAAGTTCAGGGAGAGGGCCTTCTCCAGGGGAAGGCGGCGGGTGGGTTCTTGGCTCCACAGCAGCCAGCCTGGGACTTGGCAGTGGGGTGAGCTCCCAAGCAGGGCATTAGCCCTCTCTGGGCCAGGGAGACCAGGGTACCCCTGGAGCTTGCTCTTGAAGGGTACATGGCCGTTCACTGGTGAAGTGTTGCGTACAGGGAACAGCAAGAAAAAGGCACAGATGGGCAGCTTGTCACCTGCGGGGAGCGACTTTTCTTTATTGGAGTGTAAGTGCTGTGGGTGGAAGGTCAGCTGGGGCCGGAGGGGGAAGGGGCCTGAATGCCTTCAGTGTTTTGTCTCAGCTCTGCGGTGAGGCCCAAACCTGAAGCGGGCCTTCATTTAAGTATTCGGGGAGACTCTGCCTGGCCCAGCTCGGCTGGTGACGACTGCAGCAGGACAGAGGGGTGCAGTCAGAAGAAGGGACTTGCTGAGCAAACGGGACCCAAAGAGGGATGTGCAAGACCTGGAAACAACACATGGTTTTCAAACTCAAGAGTCCACTCCAGCAATCAGCGAACAGCAGGGTGGCTGCAAATCTTCCATCCACCCACTAAGGCAGCCAGCAATCCCTGTCTCTGCAGCGGTAGAGGAAACCTCTGTCTTTTGCAATCCCTGTGATTCGGAAGCTTTCCACCCCTCTGGACCGGCCCCTCTTCCCCTCCCGCCCCTCCACTCTGATCCGTGTGGTTAGCTAAGGGAGGAAAGCCAGAGCAGGAAACAGATAACTTAGGGAGTGGCTGTTCATGTGATTAAAATGTCTTTGCTTTCCAAAAAGTTTTGCCTGAGATTACGCCAAATCGCCTGGCTGGGGTGGGATTTGGAGAGGGGGCTTCTGCTGCCTTCTGGGCAGTGGTGCCTCAGGGCCGGGCACAGGGCCTGGAGGCACGGAGTGTTGGGGGGCTTGGCACCTCTCTGGGTCCTGGAGGGGCTCCTTGGTCTCTGTGGGCCCCGTCCCCCCGAATGTCTCTGTCTCCCAGCCCTTTTGGTTTGTTTCCGCATCATGTCTTGCCTCTCCTGGGCACCCTGTCGCCCCCCCCCCCTTATCTGCTCTGACGGGCACTCTCTCACTCCCTGCCCCTCATTCCCAACATCACGTCCTCACTCCCCGGCTCTCCAGGATCTCTCCCTCATCTCTCTGTCTCCCGCTTGTTTTCCCCTCTCTATCTCCCTTCCCTCCTCTCCACACCCCCACTCCATGCCCTCCTCCCCAGGGTTTTCCTGAGGCCTTTTCCTGTCCCTGTGAAAGCTCCCATTGTTCCCTGCACTTTGACAAACCCTAGTGTTGTGGAATCAGGATGGCATTTTTGCGGTGGCTTTGGGCTGGGAACAGGGTGGGGGGGGAGGGGTGACAAGAGGCCAGGCCTTCTGGACCCATGCTGGGCTGCAGCAGGAGCCCAGAAGAGGGGAGGGGGCCCTGGGCAAGGAGGCGAGGACGGCTGTGCGCAGACAAGGAGGCCCTTGAGGCTCCAGAGGAAGCCCCGGGTGGCCTCTTGCCGCGTCCTTCCTCCCTCCCGGCATCCTGCAGGCCGCGGCCCAGCCCGCCTGTCCCTCTGACCGCCTGCTTCCTCCGGGGCCTCCGTGGAGCCTGCAGCTGCCCGGACCAGGCTGCAGGGCTGCAGCCCTCCCACCTGCCTCCCCCAGCCATGCATGTGGACATGTGAGTGTGGAGGTCTTTGGTTGGTCCCTAAAGCAGTACCACAGAGCACAGAAGGGAAGGAAAAGCCAGGGGCTCAGCACTTGGCAGACTTGCTCCCCCTGTCTCGAGCCTCAGTTTCCTCATCTGTCATTAGGGTTAAGAGTACTGACTTCATGAGGCCGTGGCAGTGATCAGAGACAATTTCATGTGCCATGCATAGGTCCCATGCCTGTCACTTGGGAGGTCTGTGTGGCCTCTGCCTGAGGGCATGAGTCCAAGCATGTTTTCACAGGTGTCAGTCCGACTTGGGCTTGAGCCTGGGAGTATGTGGCTGGGGAAGTTCGTGACTGGTGTGGGCCATGGTTGGGGAAAGGGTCACAGGGCTGACCTGTTTGGAAGGCCTTGGACTGAGAGCTCCATGAAGACAAGGTATTCTTCATCTGTCTTATTTCCATATTTCTGGAATTTTCCACAGAGCCTGGCACAGAGTGGGTGCTCAATGTAAATTAGGTGAACAAATGAATATTGAGGTGGTGGCCATGGTCATAGGTCAGAGGTGGGGCTGTGTTCCTAGGAGCAGGCTTTCTCTTTAATTTTCTCTCAACCGTCTCTCGGAGAGGCTGCGCATTCAGTGGAAAGTGTCGTTTTGGAGTCAGCAGATTGGGTTTAAGCTTCGGCTCCACAGCTGTGTGGCCTTGAGCAGATTGGTTGGCCTCTCTGTGCCTCAGTTTGCTCTCCCGTCAAATGAAAGGGCTCTTGAGAGTCAGGTCAGAAAGCGTGTGGCACATTGTAGGTGCTCATTGAATGTTAGTGTCTCCAGCTCCACCAGAACAGCCCCGTCACATGGAAGATAGAAAAACCGAGGCTCTGGCCAGGCGCCGTGGCTCACGCCTGTAATCCTAGCACTTTGGGAGGCCAAGGTGGGCGGATCACGAGGTCAGAAGATCGAGACTATCCTGACTAACACGGTGAAACCCCATCTCTACTAAAAATACAAAAAATTAGCTGGGCATGGTGGCAGGTGCCTGTAGGCCCAGCTACTCAGGAGGCTGAGGCAGAAGAATGGCATGAACCTGGGTGGCGGAGCTTGCAGTGAGCCGAGATCACGCCACTGCACTCCAGCCTGGGTGACAGAGCAAGACTCTGTCTCAAAAAAAAAAAAAAAAAAAAAGAAAAAGAAAAAAGAAAGGCGTGGGAGAGCCAGGGCCCAACCTGGACCTCTGACCTCTATCCCCTGTTTACTCTACACTGCCCCAGGCTCAAAGAGAGACACTAGGGAGAATGACCAGGGACCTTCTGCCTCCTCTGGCAAGGGCCAGCAAGGCCACACAGAGGGTCCTGGGCTGGGGTCGTGAGTCCATGGTCAGCCCTGCACTCCCTCTGTGGACTCGTTGCCCCACCCCTGTGACCTCTGTTTCTGCATCAGTGGAAAGTCTTTCTCAAACTCCTGAGACTGGGGATCTTCCTCTCTGGGAAGGTAGACTGGAGCCCAGGGCCACCTCAGCGGCAGGGCTGCAGGAAAGCACGCAGACTGGGCAGACCAGGCGGGACAGGGGCCGGCGGGCAGCCCATCTGTTCTTTATTTCCTCCCCCTGCTCCTCTTGGCTCCAGCCAGAGCCTCTCAGCTGGACGCACGGTGGGGCCGGCCTTGTGCTCCATGGGAGGGCGGAGCGTGAGTGGGCTGCCAGGCACATGCTGAGTTATGGGCCTCCTGGGAGGCCAGTGACCCTGCCCAGCAGTCAGTCCAACCTCTCATTCTGGAGATGGGAAAACTGAGGCCCAGAGATGGGGAGGGATGCCCCCAGCGTGCCAGGACCCATGAGAACAGTGGCCCCTTCCTGTTTCTCACCATCCCGGCTTGGTGGGTCTCTTCTTTGTGCAATCCCGGCATGTTGCATAGCAGTTTAGAAAGTGAGCCCACGTTAAGGGGCTTGGGCTCAGATCTGGACTGCTCCATTTCCTGACAGTGTAGCTTTGGCAAGCCATGTAACCTCTTCATGCGTCAGCGTTCCCATCTGAAACCTGGGACTAACCGTACTTAGCTCATGGGTGGTTGTCAGGGCATAAAGAGGGCCTGGCCCTGACCAAAAATACCCAGTGATGGAGGAACAGTGATTTCTCCATCCCAGGGCTTGGCAGGGCACAGGCCTGCGCCCCTGTGCAGATGGGAGTGGCAAGGCCAGGTCTGGGGGTGAGGCGCTTACCTCAGGCTGGGAGGTATCGAGGCCTGGCTGGAACCCATATCCAGAGAGCAGAGGCCATGCATCCTGGGGCACAGTGAAGCCTGGAGTCATGGTGTGCAGGGCACAGCCTCAGGCTCCCAGTGCCCACCCTGCTCCCCTCCCAGTCCCTGTGATTCTCTGCCTCAACATCCAAAGGCCACAATGTCACCTCTGTGCAAAAGGGATTCACTGTCTCAAAGGGGTGAGGAGATCAAGCTTCACCCTAAAGGATCACTCACTCGTGGTGGGACTTCAAGCAGCTGGGGAGGAGTGACCAGTCAGGCTCTGGTGTTACGTGACAGTGTGTGGACATGTCTGACTTCCCTTAAAATGGAAGGAGCAGAAGGGACCCAGGGGTGGGGAGTGCCTTCCATGGTTGGGCGGCTAGCTCTATGGACATGAGCATGATCCAACAGAACCAGCAGCCTGAGGCCAACCAGTGCTCAGGCCCCAGGGTCCGCACCTGCAGGGGCAGGAGTGTGGCCAGAGCCACCATCTCTGGGGTTTCTGTCACCTTGTGAAAGCACAGTGCGCCCCCTAGGGGGCAGGAGGGGCCTTTGGGGCAGGGAGTGGGCTGGTTATCACCTTCTTCCAAGAGGGTAACCCACTCATTAAAGGCAATTCATTCGTTAAGAAAGAGAGTAAGCTGCAGAAGTAAGATCATCAACAGTCCTGTCTCTCAGCCTTTGTGGCTGCTTTCCTGCCAGTCCTGTTCTTGTGCAGCGGTTGTCTTCGGTTGCTTATCCTGCTCTCTTTATAAGTATTTTCCCAAACCCCTAAAAAAAATCACCATAACTATTTTAATGGCTTTGTTGTCATTCATCCAAAGGGTACAACGTAATTTAGGGAACCCAGGCATTGTATTTGAATATTTTGCTCATTCTAGATTTACATTGTCCTAACTCATGCTGTAATGGACATTTCTGAACATCTCTTTTGTCCACATGTCTGATAATTTCCTTGGGATAGTCGCCCAGAGATGGATTTGCTTAGGATAAGGAATGCACATTTGTTTAAAGTTTGAAGGCTTACAGAAGTTTGAAGTTGTCATATAGAAATACAGTAGGAAAATATACCTGTTCAGTCCCCACCCAGCAGCATCTCAGAGTGCCTGTCTGCACACCGGCCTGGTTGGCCTTTACCAGATGTGGGGGTTGGAAGGACTGTAGAGGTGGAAGTGCCTCCAGAGTCACCAGATCCACCTGCCTGACCAGGGCAAAGGCCCCCTCAGCAGCCTCCCTGATACTTGTTAACTCAGCCTCTGCTTGCATACCCCCAGTAAAAGGGAGCTCACCACCTCCCAGCCAACCACAAGAGATTTCACGCAGGGATGGGAAGAAAACACTGAACCGTTCTGAAGAAGTGCCCAGCCAGTGTGAGCCTCCTCCACATCTCTTCCCCAGCCGCTGGCTTGCCTGGGGGGCCCCTCCCACTTCCCCGCCCTGCAGTGCTGCCTTCTTTCCTCCTTGGCTTGGCTCCTCCTTCCCACCCCCACGCTGGCCACAGTTTCCCACTTCCCAGGCTGCCCTCCTGTGACGATCCAAGCCCCAGTCTGGAAGTCAGAGGATCCCTCCCTCCCCCGAGCTCAGATTTACTGAGTGTGTCCTTGAGTGAGTCCTCTTGCCTCTCGGGTCCCCAAAGGGCCTGTCTGTGCTACAAGGGGTGGTTTCTGAGCTCCAGTGAGCTTTGCCCAGCCTCCTGGCAGATGTCATCCCCCAGAGGGGTACATGGCAGGGGCCTGGGTCAGGAGAGCCTGGTCAGGCCTGGCATCCTTCCCAACCGGGCGGGTGGTGGCCCCTGCAGTGCTGTCAGCAGTTACCGTCTGTTTCATGCTGAAGTTTATGAGAAGAGGCTGTGCCTTTCTGGGAGGAGGCGGGGCTGGGGGATGGTGGGGGGGTGGGGGGGTGGTGAGTAGAGAAGCCTTTGTTCTGTTAGAAATTCCTTCTCCCCTTGGCCCTGCCCTCATTTGTAAGCATAAACAATGTCGGGACTGAACCCTTCCAGGAAGTGGCTCCTCGCTGCTGAGAGCTGCCCACAGTCCTGTCTTCTCCTCCATCCACTGCCTTTACCCCTGCCCTACAGGCCACCTCTACGGAGGTCACAGCCAAGGCCTGACACTGGACTGGGCTGAGGGGAGGCCCTAGGAATTTTCTTATAAAATTCCTGCTAGGGGGTCTCTCCCCAACAGCACAAGCCTCCATCATGGTGGGGACAATTTTGGGGATGGCAGACAAGAGGTGAATCAAGTGTGGCCTTGTGGAAGAGCCTGCTGGGCCTAGCCTGCTGCCCTTCACGCACTGGAAGCACTTTGGCACGTCCCACCCATTCCCTGTGCCTCAGTTTCACCATCTGTTAAATGGGTTGATAATGTCCCCTGCCCCACAGGATTCTAGGAGAGTTCGTTGGGGGCCTAGTGGGCTGTGGAGTCCTGAGCATAAAGCCCAGCACGCAGGCGGTGCCACACTAAAGTCAGTTCTCTTTCCTCTTTCCTCAACCTCTGCCACCAGTGTCCCCAGAGCTTCTGCAGCATGGTCCTTCCATGAGAATTCTAGAAAGCGAAGACGCCTAATGCTGTTTCTTCTTTTGCTTGCCAATCCGTTCCTACCCAGGGATAGAGAGTGACCCAGATGTCCCTCCCAGGTTTCCCTCCCATCTCTGGAACCATCCTCCTGGGACTAATGCCTGCGGACCTCAGCCCTAGCCTCTGCAATACCTCAGACACCTCTGCTCCCTCTCCTAGTGCAGGCAAGGAAGAAGAGAATCACCCTGAAATAGCTAATGGTGACCGAGCACTTGCAGTGTGCCAGCAACTGAGCTGAGACCTTTACACGCATGAATGTATCAAATCCCAACAGCCCTGGGAGGCAGGTCCTTTGTCATCATCCTGGTTTCCAGATGAGGAAACCAAGGCACGGAGAGTTTGAATAACTTGACAAGGAACCCCCCAGATAGTCACAGGCAGAGCCAGATGTCATTGCAGGCATCTGGTCCTGGAGACCACAATTTGAGCCACATCCCATGCAATGGCATGTTGGAGCCAGGCCCTCCCAGTGCCTGGCCTGACAGCAGCCATGGGAATGGTGCGCTGAGGATGTCTGGTCCTGCAGGAGGCTGGGGCCCCATCCCTTGCCTGCCAAGCAGCCCACACGCCCTGATGGATGGCTCCAGACGGCTGCTTTTCTAATTACATGGTGCGTCCATGCTTCCTGGCTCACCCCTCGCTCTTCTCTTTCATTTTCCTGTTCCCTTCAGTTCGCACTCAGTGTCTCCTTTATCTGTGTGGGTTTCCTTCCTGTTCATTTCTGAAGCAGGGGCTCGGGGAACAAATTCCCAGAGTCCACCTCCAGTGTGGCCTCTGTCCCCATGCTTCACTCTGCCCAGTGTCCTGGAATGACTTGACCCCTCCTTCTGGTACCTTGACCCCTGCCCTTTGCCCCAACTGTGTGAGGCCAGGCACCTGGTCCTGTGAGCTCCCTGAGCTAAGAGGCCTGCAGAACCAGCTCCAGAGTGGGCCTGGCTGGGGAGAGTCCCCAAGTTCCCACCTTCAATCAAGGAATCTCAGACCTCAGCATCAGGGAGGCACCCACGCCTGCCCCCTTATCCCCTCTGAAGACGTAGATGCTTCTGGGGAGACATGGGGGAGTGAGTTCATCCAGTGCTTTATTTCAGATGATGGAAGATGAGGGGTTGTGATAGAGGGGATGGCTTAGAAGCCACAGGTTCCAGACCCCAGGTGAAGGAGAAGCGGGCACCAGAAATGGTCAGAGGGACACCCACTAACTTGAGATCAACAGAGCTCAGTGTGCCTTCAGAGGCACACGTTGACCCCTCTATTACAAACTGACTGGCCCCTGGGCCCTGGCTGCCCACTGAGCACTCCCTCGGGTGTGGCTGACCCCTCTCTCAGATCTGACCAGTGCTGAGGGCAGCCCTGCCCTGGAACTCAGGCTGAAACTTCTCCCAAGAATGTTACAGCTGCCAGGAAGGCCACTGAGGATCCAAAGACTTTAGGCAGTGGGCCCAGGAGATCAGGGTGGTGTTGGTGTCACTTTCTAACTTTAGGTTTGCGCACTCAGCACGCATGTCCCCGCTTAGTGTTTTGCCTGAAATTCTAGCAGGCTATCACCGAGTGGTAGTAATGGCGCCTGGGACAAAGAGGCATGATTACTAAAGGAAGAAACTATGTACCCATTTTATATACCACTTTTTGTTCTACATTAATAAATAATAATAGCACTAATATTCCTGTTTTGCCTTGTGTGCGAGGCACTGTTCTAAATGTTTTGCATTTAATCCTCAGCTCATTTAATCCTCAGAACAGTCTTATATGGTAGTTACTGTCCTTATCCTTGTAAAGTAACTTACCCAAGATCCCAGAGCTAGGATCTGGATCCAGAGTGTGTGCCCTTAACCATTACGCACCACTTCATAAATGGGCAGTTCCCCAAGGAAAGTTACTATGGCAACATCATCTCATAGCCCAGCGCTTCTTTAATGTAATGGCATATTAATTCCCTGGGGCTCTTGTTAAAATGTAGTTCTGATTCTGCAGATCCAAGGTGGAGCTTGAGACTCTACATTTCTAACAAGCTGGTGGCGCTGTCACTGTTGGTCCGGGGACCACACTTTGAATAGCCACCGTGGAGAGCCTGCGTTTAAGCCTCTCCAACTCAAAGCCTGCGAAGACCTAGTAGAGAACATAAATTCAGCTGCAGCTGGTGGGAGCAGAGGTGATGTGGAGGAAGCTGATGGGGTAGCCACTCCTTAACCTCAGCCGGCAGGGATTCTAGATCAGAGTGGTCGTATTTGTGTGAAATCTCCCATTTGCAAATATTAGGGTAACTCATTCAACTTTTAAAAACACTTGCAGCTTGCATGTGAATGTTCATAATAGCATTATTCATAATAGCCAAACATTAGAGAAAGCCCCAGTGTCTATCATCTGATAAATGGGCTAATAAAACATGGCATATCCATACCATGGAATATTATTTGGCAACAAAAAGGACTGAAGTGTTGACATATGCTGTAGCATGAATAAACCTTGAAAACATGATGCTAAGTGAAACCAGACACAAAAGGACAAATGTTGTATGTTTCTACTTATATTAAATACCTAGAATGGGGAAATCCAGACAGACAGAAAGTACATTAGTGACTGCCTAGGGCTGTGTGGGGTAAGGAAGTGGGAGTAGGATGGGGAAGGACTATTACTGGGTATAGGGCTACTTTTGGGGGGCAATAAAGATATTCTAAAATTAGATTGTGGTGATGACTGTAGAACTCTGTGAATATACTTAAAACCAATTGATTTGTCCACTTTAAATGGGTAAAATGTAAGATACATGAATTATATCTCAGTAAAGCTGTTAAAATAACACTGTGTGGGAGACAGCTTGTTTCTTTCATATATAAAATGCAGTTACAAATCAACAAGAAAAATATTAGGCTACTCTTGCAGGAAAAAAGAATCACAAAGAGCATGAACAAATAGTTCACAAATGAAACACAAGTGATTCTTAAATGCATGGCAAATTCACTCTTGCTCATAATAAAAGACATGAAAGGCAAAGCTCCTCTGAGAAGATTTTCTACCTCTTAGATTGGTGATAATGAAAACTCTGTTGATGCTGATGTGGAATGTTAAGTTGGGATACCTGCAGTATGTGGGGAGGGGCAGTGGGAATTTGCTCTTTAAAAATTAGTGGTGCTCATACCCATTGACCCAACAATTTTACTTCTATATTCACAAATACACTCACACATGTGCAAAATGATACACATATGAAGTTGTTCATTAGAGCATTGTTTGTAATGATGGAAGAACAGAAACAAGCTTGATGTTCTAAAATAGTAACTGGTCCATGCACTATGGAGCTTGCGTGGACTCATACTGTGTGCAGCTGTTAAACCGAATGCAGTAGCTCTATTTGTAGTGATGTAGGGAAAACTCTAACATGTATTATTCAGTAAGAAAACAGTAGCCAGGCACAGCTGTATGCACCTGTAGTCCCAACTACTCAGGTGGCTGAGTCAGGAGGATCCCTTGAGCCCAGGAGTTTGAGTCCAGCCTGGCCAATATATCGAGACCCTGTCTCGAAAAAACAAAATAAGATATGGTTTTAAAATGGAAGATGCAGAACCGGATGGATAATCTGTTTCCATTTTCATGAGGGAAAAGAATGTACGTACAAATTTGTATGTCATATGCATCTGTAAATGCAGGGCCCGCCTTTGGAGTGGTATGAGGGACATTGGATTGCCTCCTAGTAGAGGAGTTGACTGGGTGCAGGGAGGAGGAAGACTCATTGGCACTGCCACCAGTTTCCGTGCTTGTACTGCCTCTTCAATGACCCTTTAAAGCACACTGCTGGGTAGGCCAAAGAGTGCCTGTGTGCAGGCTCATGAGACCAGCTGCCCTTGATGACGTGTGAGTTAAGGAAGTAATTTCCAGCCACCACTGAATACTTTACTCCTTAAATCTAGAAGAGACGTGCTCCTCTGTTTTTTCACCATCTCCTCTGTTTTCTGTTCCCCATGTGTCTCCCAGCCTTTGGATCCTGTCTGTGCTCTGGGGACATCCCTGATATTATCTAGACTGGGGGCAAAAGGGGCCTGTACACATGGACACAGGACATGAAGACTGAGGCAGAGGCCAGGGGAACCCCATGGGGCATCATCTTGGCCTTTGGACCCCAATCCCCTGTGTTTGCTTCCTGCCCTGTAGGCACGCCCCAAAGGCGAGGGCCTGACTCCATACCAGGGCAAAAAGCGCTGCTTCGGCGAGTACAAGTGTCCCAAGTGCAAGAGAAAATGGATGAGCGGGAACTCCTGGGCCAACATGGGGCAGGAGTGCATCAAGTGCCACATCAACGTGTACCCGCACAAGCAGGTGAGCCGGGCGGGCTGGGGCCTTCTCGGAAGGACCACGGGAGGGTGACTTCTCCCTTATCGGGCCTCAGTTTACTCCCTCCTACGAGGGATGTGTCTCTAAGTTGACTTTTTCTTTCCTTGTCTCATCTGAAATGGGAGGGGAGGGAAGGGAAGGAGAATGGTGGGGCAACTGTACCAAGATCTTGAGACCAGAGAATCCCGGCAAATTATAAAACTAGTGAACAGGGCTTGCTATTGTGAGACAGAGACGTGAGGACAGCAGGAAGCAGCAGGAAACTCCAATTTCCTTCCTTGATCCATCCAGTCGGCCAGTGTCAACAGGGAGGCTGTGTGCACCAGGCCCAGGCATGTGGGAGAGATGGGGCCAGCTCCTCCTAGGAAGGTCTTACCTCAGGCAGCTGCACAGGGAAAGTCACTCAGAGGAGCTGCTGCTGACTCGGGGACCTGGAGGACAGGGGGAAGCTAGGCCTATCACAGGTTGGGGGCTGGCCATCCTAGGAAGAGGGCACAGCAGGTACAAATGCCCTGAGGCCATAAGGACTTGGGGCGCTCCAGGCCCACAGTTCAGTGAAGGCGCAGGAGAGGGCAGTGAGAGGCTTGGGGCAGAGGGCTAGACGGGGCGGTCACAGAGCCCTGGGGGCACTTGAGGAACCCAAGAGCAGCAGGGCTTTCAGATTCATTTTAAGTCAGTTACTCTGGTTGTGTGCAGAGATTGAGTGGGGAGACCAGTGAGAAAGACAACACCGTAGCCCTCATACAAGCTGGGAGGGGGCTGAACTCTGGAGGAGGCTCTGGAGCTGGATGCAACACCAAGCATCATCAGATTGGTGGTGGAATGTGGGGGAAGAACAGGAGCCCCGGAGAACAGTCCCACCCCAGGCAGGCTAGAGCACCTGAGTGGATGGAGGAGCTTGTTCCTGAACTGGGCAGCCTGGCTGGGACACAGGTGTTGGAAATGAAAGCAAGGCTCCTCTGATACAGATTACATTTGAGATGTTCGCAGTAATCCAATTAGAGACGTCAAGAAGGCAGTTAGATTTGTAATTCTGAAGCTCATGTGAGAAGTCAAGATGGCCCATACATAAGTGGGTGTCATCAACCTAAACATGGTAGGGAATGGATTTGAGTTCCTGTAGAAAGAATGTGGACGGAGTAGAGAAGGGATTCCCTAGACCAAGTGTTGCTGAATCCCAGTGTTTGATGGTCAGATAGAGGAGGAAGACCCAGTAAGGAGAAAGAGAACCAGGGAGCGTGGAGTCCTGGAAGCCGGGGGTGGGGTTCGGGAAGTGCTGTTGGAGGCTTGACTGGTGCTTGGTGCTCAAATGTCAGGTATAGAGACCACAGAGGAGTGCCTTGGAAATTTGGCAATAAGGAGACGGTCCTCAAAGTTTTACAAAGCAAAACAAAAGTATCACTTTTACCTGGGGAACTTGAACTACAACCAAGGTTTGAGAAGCACAGAAGCCCGGCCAGTCAGGCGTGAGGGCGAGAGTGGAGGTGCTGATGTGTAGCTGGCCTGGAGGTCGGGGCAGTGTCCATGGAGCAGTGTCAGGGGAGGCTGGTGTGGATCTGGCTGCAGAGGGAATGCCTCATTGTCCAGTCTCTTGAGGAGAGTTTGACTGTGGAGAGAATCACAGCAGTAGCCACAACCAGGAAGGAGCCCTGGAGCTAGGTGTTGTGGAGATGGTAGAGCCTGGAGCCCAGTGCAGTCTGGTGAGAATGATCTAGAAGACAGCAAAAGGCTGATGATTCAGGGGAAAAACGGGAGATGCTTCACCCATCGGCACAGGAGGGAGGGAGAAGAGGGGGTAATTAGGAAGGTCCATGGGTTGGATGATGCAAGAAGAACCTCACATCCAACGCTTCTGTTTTCTCAGCAAGTGGAAGACAAAGTTCTCAGGTAGGAGTGAGGCGGGCTGGGGCGGGCTTGAGGAAGGACGAGCGAGGAAGCAGCCTGCTAGGGAAAGCTGGCTGGACCACCCAGCCGCATCCCAGGCCCGGGGGAGGTACGTGATCCTAATGCAGTGGCAGGTGTCAGCCTAGTTCCGTGACTTGCTCCAGCACAGCTCGCCTGGCAGGTGCAGGCCAGGCCTGGTGTACAGAGGGTCCACAGGACAGAGGTTGGCTGGGCAAGCACTCCAGAGAGCAGATGGCTGGGGGGTGGGCATATCTGTAAAAGCATGACGACCGTGCTTCATCATGGGGCATCAGCAGGAAGGGGAAGCTAGAGAGGCCCGGTCGAGAGGGAGGCCTGGTGGGCCTGTGGACTGCGGGGAGTCTGGGAGCCAGTGGAATGGAAGGAGAAAAGGAGGGGGCAGAGACGGGTGGTTTCTGAAGAAGCCCAAGTCTAGGGTGTGGCTGAGGGGTGGTGGGAGGGAAAGGTCACTGTCGATGAGGTAGCGGGGGATGGAGGAGCCAGGGGTGGGGTGGGCCTTCCATGTGTGCTGAGTCACCACAAAGGACAAGAAGACAGAGGAGGCAGGAGGGGAGAGAGCTCTGGGAGCTATTAGGGGAAGGCTCCCCTGAGGGAGAGATGTGGGGCAGAGCTCTGATGGGGTAGAAGGTCAGTAGACTGGGGGCCTGGAGGATAGCTTGGAGCCTGGAAGGGCAGATAAGTGGCCTGGGAGGGAGGAGGGGAGGAAGGAAGGCAGATAATGGTGGCTGGCTGGGGGCAGGAGTCAGGAACAGTCCAGTTTCTGCAGGGCCTCAGATGTATGGGGGCTGCTGGGGTCTGTGCTGACCGTCCTGGGGGCTGGGTCCTTACGACCCCTTCTGTGACTTAAGCGGAGAGGCAGCGCCCAGCCCATGCACCCAAGCCCCACAGGAACCGAGTCTCTGCAGTGGCTCCAGCCCTCGGCCCCTGCCCCGATATCGCCCTAGCATCTGGCTGGGCAGGGCTCCTCACCATGCCCCTTCCATAATGCCAGGCCCATTCCTGGCTTATGTCACCATCCCCAAGCTGGCAACGGCCTCACCTGCCTCGCCATCTCCATCCTGCCAAGCTCAGTCCCAGCGCAGCCTCCCTGACCACCTGTCCCCCATCTCCACATTCAGGATCAGCTCTCCCAGGACCCAATCTAAAGGATCCCTCAAGAGCGTGTGTCTGGGCCCTTCCCCTCTCCCAGTCGTTAGGCTACTGTTTAGCACCTACTGTGTGCACTGGGGACACCGAGGCCCCAAGAGGAGACAGGACATGAGCAGGGTGACCAGTCAGCTGGTATCAAGGGGCCTTGGAACCCAGGTCTCCCACCACCCAGGGCTCGATCTCTCCTGAGCTCCCAAGCTGGGTGGGGGTGGGAGGGTGGTGCCTCTCTATCCCCCAGCTGTCCAGAGCCTTTGAAGAGCCCAGCGGTGGTGCTCCCCATGGCGCCCCGCGGTGGAGAGGGCTGGTTTATTTCTCCTGCCCCGCAGAGCCCTGACCTGTGTGGCCTCCGTCTCCGGAGAACCCTCCACCTCCCCACTCTCCTGGCCGCCACATCTGCTTCCTGTCAGCCTCCAGCTGCAGCTCCCCCTGCCGGCTCTGGTCCCCCCAAAAAGAAAACGCCACTGGGCCTTGCCTTGCTGCAGGGAGTGGGGGAGGCCCTCCACCACAGTCAGCCCCAGCTGCGCAGTGTTTTCCGTCCACAGAGGAGAGTGTCTTGACAGCTTCCCCAAGCTCCTCGCCCAGTGGCAGGCCAAGCGGGGCTGAGCAGTCAGACCAGGGCCCACAGAGGGAACCTGCACCATAGGGTCACGGCCAAGGAGGGGGCGCAGCTCAGATGAGCCCAGGAGGGCGCTGGCAAGGATGTTTCCAGAGCATTTCACCCGGGACTTCGCGGCTTCCCCTGCGCCATGCTGCCCCTAACGCTATATAACACATGATACCAATACTGGCCAACATTTTGAGTGCTCTCTATGTGCCAGGCACTGTTCTAATCCCTTTGCATAGACTAACTTACTCTTCACAGCAACCCTATCATGTAGAGTTAGCCTACAGACTTAGCCCCCATTTTATGGAGGAGAAAATTGAGTCCCAGAGAAGCTAAGTGATTTGCTACACGTCACACTGTGATCACTAAGTCTTCCAGAGCTTTTTATGGTTATAAAATACTTTAAGACAGTCATCTCTGTTGGGCGCAGTGGCTCACACCTGTAGTCCCAGCACTTTGGGAGGCCAAGGTGAGAGGATTGCTTGAGCCCAGGAGTTCAAGACGAGCCTGGTCAATGTAACGAGACCTCATCGCTATAAAAAAATTTTTTTAAACAATTAGCCAGGCGTAGTGGTGCATGCCTGTGGTCCCAGCTACTTGGAAGGCTGAGGTGGGAGGATTCACTGCACTCCAGCCTATGTGACAGTAACCCTGTCTCTAAAAAAGACAGTCAGCCAGGTGTGGTGGCTCACGCCTGTAATCCCAACACTTTGGGAGGCCAAGATGGGTGGATCACTTGAGGTCAGGAGTTCAAGACCAGCCTGACCAACATAGCACAACCCGTTTCTACTCAAAATACAAAAATTAGCTGGGTGGTTGTGTGCACCTGTAATCCCAGCTGCTTGGGAGGCTGAGGCAGGAGAATCGCTTGAACCCAGGAGACCGAGGTTGCACTGAGCCGAGATAACACTACTGCACTCCAGCCTAGGTGACAGACTGAGATTCTGTCTGAAAAAATAAAAATAAATAAAAAGTAAAAAGAAGACAGTCATCTTATTTACTTCTCTATCACACACACACACACACACACACACACATACACACAAAAAAAACTAGGAAAAAGGCAATGAATGTTATTAACCTCCCACCCAGGTCCCAAAAGGACAAGTCGAGGTTGTGGAGGAGAAAGCTCCTTCCCAACAGCCGTTGGCTGATAGGTGGCAGAGCTGGCATGCAAAGCTCTGTCTGTCGGACTTTGGTGATACCATGTCATATGGAGACACTGCAGAAGACACCAGACACAGAGTGTTCCAGAACAGTCTTCAAAACAAACTGGTGATGACCCCTTCAGTCTCCATGGAGGTTCTGTCCTCAGTCCTGGGCCTGCCAAACCTCTGTCAGCCCCAGAGATGAAGACTCAGAAGGCAGATGCCAGTCAGGGTGGGTGCAGCTGGCAGGTGCCCGTGAATTCCCAGGGGAGAGCGCTGTGCCGGTGAAGATGGCCTTCCCTCCACCAAACACAGGAGGTGCTGTCCTGGGGACAGAAAGCCAGGGACTCAGCCAGGCTGGGAGGGAGTGCGGCAGTCTGGGGTGGACACTGGTCATAAGCTGGCCCTGAGCCCCAGTACAGTGCAGCCAGTGGGGCCAACTGCAGGCAGTAGGCAGCATGTCCCTGCAGCACAGGGCTTGGAAACAGCATGTGTGGCTGGAAGGCCACACACTACCACCTCCTCATTGCAGGCCCCGGGGATGTCCCTAATGTCTTGGAGCCTCAGTTGCCTCATCTGTGGAAACTGCCTTCCTCATACATCTGTGGCCTGTTTCCTCCCTGTGCCACTCACAGGGAAGTGGTGACATTAGGGTGTGTTCCAGAGTGGCCTGGCTTAGGTGGCAGTACTTTGCCACATAACGTGTAAGCCATGGGGAGTGAGGGCTGTGTGGGCCCTGCTGAGTCTGGCCTTTCTGGCCTGTCCTGGAAGACTGGGTGCAGGAAGAGGCTCTGGCCAGCCTAGGGGGTGGGGGCTGCAAACCAGCTTGGGTTTGGGGTGCTGGAGGGGACACTTCACAACTATACTGATCGGACGGTCCTTTGGGAGCCGAGCAGAGTCTGTGGCTGGATCTCCAGGATGAGGCGACAGGGACCCAGATTCTAACTCAAGGTGGAAAGCCTTCTTACCGTCCAGGCAGTAAACTGGGGACACCCAAGCCCTAGATGGAGGAGCTGTTGGAGGTCTCCCTGGGACGTCCAGGAGAGCAGGGAACTTACCCTTCCTAGGTGCTTTCACCTTGGGATCTTGGCTCAATTTTGATGGCCCTGCACCAGCTGGTGTCCCCCTCCTACCGATAAGACAAACCACAGACAGCTTCGGCATGCCGGGCTCTTTGTATTCATTATCTCCATTGAGTTGTCTGGTGAGAACAAGCCCATGAAAAAGCTGTTATCAGCATCCCTGTTCACAGATGGGAGCATGGAGGCCAGAGGGGGCAGGTGGCCTGCCCAAGGTCAGACAGCTGTTAGGTAGAAGAATCGGCATTCGAGCCCACTCACTGGGTGATCGCAGGGAGCCTCCCTCAGCAGGAGGGCCCCAGCACCGTGGTTGAAATGACCTGTGACCACAGGTGCCCCCTCCCCACCCCGCATCGGGTGTGTGTCTCTCCCTCTCTGTGTCTGTCAGTCTCTGTCTCTGTAGAGATGTGCATCTCTGTCTGTCTGGCCCCCTCCCTGTGTACCTGTCTCACCTGTCTGTCTCCGTGTGTCTCTCCCTGTGTGTTTCTGTGTTTCTGTCTTTCTCTCCCCTCACTCCCCTGGGCCCCTTCCTCCTTCTCTCTGCAGAGACCCCTCGAGAAGCCCGATGGCCTGGACGTGTCCGACCAGAGCAAGGAGCACCCGCAGCACCTCTGCGAGAAGTGCAAGGTCCTGGGCTACTACTGCCGTCGCGTGCAGTGACCAGCTGCCCGCTCGCACCCAGAGCCGCCCCCGACCAGCCCAAGGAGACGCTGCTTCCCTGTGCTGCTCCAAGGGGCTGCGTGTCGCCCTGTGCGTGGGGTGTCCTCGCAGGCCTGCGGGGCTGGGCCGGGGGCTCTTAGCGTCCTTGTCTTGTGTGTGTTGACAAACAGTGTTACTGACATCGCTGCCCCCACAGGCCAGGGAAAGCAGGGAGTCTGGGGCTCTTTAGGCGGGCCTGAGGTCTCTGTGGAGGGGACAAAAGCAAGCAAAAGCCCACGTCCAGGAGCCCCGGGTATCCCCACAGACTCTCCTCTGAGAGCCTCTTTGGGGTGAGCAGCCTTGTATTGGCCACAGGTGCACTAAATTTACTGTGAATCCCAAACTTCCCCCAGACCAGCCAGGCCGCCTGCCCCCAGCCACAACCTTCCGGTTTGCCCGGTATGGAAAGCCACTCTCGGAAATCCCTGTTTCTTTCCTGAGTCAGCAATCTTGGCAAGGGGACATGTGTTCTAGCAGCTGCTGGGGAGTGGACCTCTCTGTCCCTTGTCCACTTTAAGCCCCAAATCCTGACCCCCTCTGACATCACTGGCATTGCACCTGGGTGTGCCCCCCTCCCTACCCTATGGACCCAGATAGGAGGGGTTAGGCACAGGGGGGGCACGAAACGCTGGACGGATGTGTCCTGGGGAACGTGAGCAGCCCCTCCCACAACCCCCACCAGACTGCCTTAGGTTTTGTCAGTCCCACTCCCCTTCCTTCCCCTGTGCCTCCCACCCACGCTGGGGGTCCACATCAAGGTAGTTTGGCCCAGCGTGGAAGCCCAGCGTGTCTGTTCTAGCAGAAAGGACGCAAGCCTGGCATTCTGGAGACCTGGGCTCAAGTCCTTGCCCTGCTGCTGACGCATTCTGTCACCTTGGGCAAGGAATTCACATCTCCGGGCCTCAGTTTCCCCATTAGTTAAATGACAGCATAACACCAGAGAGCAGAGGGCCCATTTCAGCTCTGTTGTTCTGGGATTCATGCTGGCCGGTGCTGTGTCCTGGAGCTTTATTTGGGGAGTTTCACCCAGAATGGTGGGAGAAGCCTCCCAGGTGCCAGGTACCCCGCACCGTGACCCCTCACTTGGTGTCTTAGGAAGTCAGGCTGAGGGACGCTGAGTCCTCCCCTGCTGGCCCCTACAGCCCCAGCCTTGCTTTTCATCCCCAACCCCTGCAAACATGGAGGAGCCTCCTCCTTCTCACCTCGGTCTCCTAGCCCCTCACGTGGGGAACCCTGAGACAAGCCACAGAACCCCTCCTTTCTAAAATGGGGACAATAATTTCCTACCTCCCAAGGGAGCAGAGAGGCCTCGTGGCACGTCCCTGGCCAGGGAGCCCACTGTCCTGACTGGCAGCGGGATCGTGCGCTCCTCTGTCTCCCGGATGAGAAGCCCCGTTTCCATAGTCATGACCCTTCCTTTCTCCCGGCTGTTAGAACTGGGTTTCTTGATTTTGCCCCTACATGATGCCTCTGTGGGAAAAAAAAAAAAAAAAAAAAAAAAAAAATCAGACCACGAAATGGGCCTGAAATTCAGTGTTTACCATGGCCTCAAGGATGCCCACCTGGTGTCCAGTTGCCTTTTGTATTCAAATGAAAATGCTTTGTACAACTGAGGAGTTACAGTGAAGTGTTAACCAGGGGTCCAGGGAGCGAGTTGAAAAGATGGAGTGAGTGTATTTGCAGCCAGGGAGCTGCAGGGTGGATTTGAGGGGCCATACCCTCTGAGCACTTAAAAAAAGGTACATTTGCTCCAGGCAGCAGGCTGTGGACACTCTTGTCACCACTGGGGACTGCTACTAAGGACTCCCCGAGCGCGTTGTTCCCCGTCTTCTCCAAGGTGTTGAGGTGAGCTGGGGTTGGCCCCGGCCCAGGCTTCTGTCCTCAAGGAGAAGCTGCCACTGACAGTCATCCTACTGCATCACTAAAGAGAATGTTCACAGTGGTGGGCAGTGTGCCTGTGCCAACCCTTCCAGGCACCCGGCCCCATGTGGGACCTTGGCCCAAGGATGCCTGGGGCCTGCCAGCTGTGCTGCAGGCCCCAGGGGGAGCCCACACCCTAAAAAGAACCCAGGTCCCTGACCACTGGAGGCCAGGGCTTCCCTGCACGGGCTAAGGGGAGTTGGGATATCACCCCAAAGTGACCTGGCCAGTGAGCTGTTCAGCAGGTAGCCAGTGCCCTGCCATCTGTGCAGAGCCAGCCACCTTGGAGGCTGAGGTTCCCGCTTTGAGGTCCACCCCCTATGCTCCCCTTGACTGGGCTCTGGCTGAACTGGGGAACTCTCTGTGGTCAGCAAAGCCACTGCCATGTAGGCTGGGTGCCGTGAGAATTAAGTGCTCAGAGGGCCAGGAGCCCAGGGGACAGGAAAGTGTGTGGTTTTAGTAAGTTCAAAAGGGACAATCGCTTGCAGTTGGTAGATCTAGCGATCTAGTTGGGAGATTATGGTGTTTACCCCGTATGAAGTATTCAATAGTTCTACTTGTGAATTTGTATTTATTTTGAGTTATACTTGACACAGAATTCCTTTTTTAAAAAAATACTATGTGTGTATTTTGGAAAAAAAAATATTCATAGATGTTAAAATTTCTGCATGGTTACCAGTTTTTCTCACAACACTGAATTTGGTAGCTTTTCCCGAAAAAATCTTCACAGTGATTTTTTGTCTGTATATATTTGAAGGCCGTTTTTTAAAAAAAAGAAAAAGAAAAGAAAAATATAATTGTTTGATTTTTGAGAATAAACAAACAAACAAACAAAAAGAGAGGCATTTTCAAAACTTCAGAACTTTCAGGAGGGCAAGAGAATATCAAACAAAGATTTCTGGAAGTATTTTGCCAACCTTCTGGTTGAACTGCAAGAAAATATTTATGGTGAGAACTTTTCTGTTTCCCGTTATTGGGTTTTTGGTTGGTTTTTGTTTGTTTTTTACTATGCTTTGGTCTGTAAAAATATGCAACTGAACTACATTCAGAAGGAAATATTGTCTACATAGAATATTATATGAAGTTGGTACATAATTCTGATGAGGAAAAAAATCTCTGCAATTCTTTAAGCCATATTGTTTTTCTGTGTTGTTTTCCCTGGATGAAAATATCAGTATTAAGTAGCCAGCATATTATTCAAGTGTTTAGGCTTATTAATATGTTCTTGTCCTGTATTTATACATACGTGTATTTTGAAAAGTATTGCCTTTTTTAAGGGAAGCTATAATTTGATACACAGTGAAAAAGGGAATGGTGACCCCTTTGTGCCTCTTCCACTGAGGATAACAAACAGCATTGTAATCCATTCTCTGGCACCTTCTTCTTCTTATCTTGTTATTACGGTTTTATTCATTTTGTAGAGGGGCAGGGGGTGGGCGAGGGGAAGAAGCAGCTTATTTGACTAACCAGACCCTCTGTGGTCCACCAGCGTCTTGGCTTGGTGGGAGGGCTCTCGATCAGCAGGGCCCCAGGAGGGAAGAAGAAGTGGGGCAAAGCCTGGCCTCGCCGCTCCGGAGCTTTGCCATCTGAGCCACGCCTCCTCCAGGCCATGCTCCTTGAACTTGGAAATGTCAACCGGAGCCCTTACACCAGCCCTCCAGCATCTAATAGACTTGAATCTACTCTAAATGAATATTTAATCCAACCTCACTACATTGTAGCTCAGTCCAACGACTAACCCTGAAATGGGAGTATTCCAGCCTTCAGCGAGATGGCCAAGCAGTCCCCTGGGGGCTGTGGCAGCGGGCTCATCCCCTTCACTGTTGCCAACCTTGCCGTCGGACCTCCTCCACCCCCATGCAGTGACCCCATCTGCGTCTGTGTCTGTCCATACGTGTGAGTCCAGCTAAAAAGACAAAACAGAACCCGGGGGCCCAGCTCGGAGGGTGCGTGGAGAAGGCTCCGACATCTCCGAAGTGCAGCCCTTGGGATGGCATTCCGTTGTGTGCCTTATTCCTGGAGAATCTGTATACGGCTCGCCTATAGAAATATAGCCTCTTCATGCTGTATTAAAAGGACTTTTAAAAGCAAAAGAGGCTCACAGGTTTCCTTGTTCACGCAAGCGTGTGGGGAGGCTGGACTCTTTCAGAGGCAGGAGACGGGGCAGGCGTCAGAGAGACTTGGGGCTGGCCTCAGCTCCCCTGGGTCTGGGTCATCTTGTCATTGTCCTGCCTCCATGCCATTGATTTGCCTCCTCCCAGTCTCTCTGCCCCCAACTGAACACTCTGCAGGGCGACGGCCCTTCCCAAGTTGGCCCCAGACTGGGTGAGATTGTCGGCAGATGAGGTCACGCATTCACTCAGTGGGGGGACTCCCGGGTGACCATATATAGGAGTGAATCTGCCTCGGAGCCGGCAGCCCTGGGCCGCTCCCACTTGGCACACTCGGCCAAGATCAGGATTTGGGCCCAGACACGGAGCATCACACAGTGAGCAAACAGAGGAGTCCAGGGGAGACGGCGCAGGGACCCCTCTTCTGACCAAAGCCTGGGCTGGCCTGGGCTGTCATGAGGTGGGGCTCCTGCTGAGGACCATGGGGAATCACAACGAAGCAAGACTGTCAGCAGCCACCCGCCTGCAAAGCCCAGCATCGGCTCTTGCTGTTCTCAACCTTGCTGCTCACCTGAGTCACCTGTGGGGCTTTAAGAACATCATTGGTCCCACCCCAGGGAGGCCGAGGAAGTGGTTCAGGGTGTCCTTGAGTTTGTAAAGCCCCCCAGCTCAGTCCATTGTGCATCCAGAGTTGAGCAGCACTGGGCTTCAGATGGTCCCTAGTGTTCCCGTGGGGCCCACGGTGATGGGGAGGAGGCGGGGGGCAGAGAGTCCTGTCAAGGGGCGCCTGGTCCTCAGCTCCAGCCAACTGTTGCTATCTGTGAATGATGTTGCCCGGGGAGGGAGGAAGGGGCAGCAGGAGAAAGACTGGAAATCCCAGTTGTTACATGGAATTGTCCACGTTTTAAATTTTGGCAACGAGTTAACAGGATGTTTGAATAGTGTAGAAGTCAAAGCACATCTGTACGGGCCAGTCCATGCCCCCTGACTGCAGACTCTGAGATGGAGCAAAGAAAACAAAATGCCAGTCCTCGGGGTCAGGGACCATGGATGTGAGGGGGGAGGGACAGGCAGGAACAGAGACCACCAAGGCCAGACCTCCTGTCTTATTTGGGGTACAGAGCAAATCCCAGAACAAAGCCCCTTCCTGCTGATTGGCATCTAGAGAATTCCCCGCAGGGTGCCTGCCCTCAGTGTGTCGAATGGCAGCCAGGCTAGAGTCAGCCTGAACACAGGTGGCTGCCAGCCAGGCCCAGCAAGGGAGTGGAGAGGGCACCCACCTCCACCAGGGTGAAAGGAGAATGAAGGACCCCCTCCTCCACACTGTGACCTCTGCCAGCCCAAGTCCTCCAGCAGCCCAGGTGGGGCTGTTGCTCTCCCTGGGCAGATCTGAGGACACAGAGCCGGTGTCTGTCTCAGGGCCCTCCTGTCTCCTTCAGCACTGCCACCAGGCCAGCCCTGCGACCCCAGCTGTGTGACACTGGGTGACTTTGCCCCTCTCCGAGCCCCAGCTCTCCCGGGGGTATTGTGTGGATGAGACAACCCACTGAACACAAGACAAAGCGCACTGCTTGCACCCGGGAGAGGCCCGGGGAGTGTGGGTCTCCTGTTCCCATTGTCTGTGGCTCAGGCAGAAGCATCCGACCAGTGATCACACCAGGGATTACACAGGGAGCCAGGCCTCGAACCCAGGGCCCCAGGTGCTTTTGCACATCCAGTAAGCATTGACTGGGCACCCATGCATGCTGAGGCTGGGGCTTTGGGGCTGTTGTTTGATGACATGCCCTTGTCTTTGAGTGTGTGGCAGTGTGCATGCGCCTGTGTGTTTGTTTTGTTTTGTTTTCTGTGGAAAGGAAACAAACCCAAGGCAAACACAGCCTGCATTTCAACATCTCCTGGAGCCGTGGAAACCACTAACTCCCTGGACAGGAAGGATTTCCGGTTGGACTCAGTGCCCGTGTCCAGACGCAGCCGGCTGCTGAGGACCCAGGAGAGAGCAGAGTCCACCAAAGAAAGGGCCGGCAAGGGATCCAGAGACGGTGGCCCTGCCCTGAGCTAAAGCTGAGGCCCCACAGGGAAAGGTCTCACCTGGCACACTCACCCAGCAGGCAGGTGGCAGAGCCAGGATTTGATTGAACTTGGAGTTCTCACCTCCCAGTGCAGTGTATCAGGGCAGAGCTGGGACGGAGACACAGTTGCAAAGGTCAGACCAGGAGTGAGGGTCCGAGGCTGGGTGTCTCAAAGGGCAAGAGACCAGGCAGGAGGAAGGGAGGTGGGGCAGGTTGGTGCCAAGTGGTGATGGTTGCCAGGTTGTGAGAAGCCCCCTTGGCATCTGCTCCAGACACAGAGAGGGGAGACCTGGCCTGGGGAGAGACAGCGGGAGCTCAACCACCTGAGCACCAGAGCCCGTCAGGAGCCCAGGGCCCTCTGGCAGGACCCTGACAAGGCTCTGCTTCTTGGCATGTGTGACACAGAGCCTCAGGTCCTTATCTGTAAGCGAGGGGCAATCAGGACACACTGAGTGTAGCGGACACCTGGGCAGCTCCTGCGCACAGCTCTAGGGTGGCCACCTCTCTCCCACCAACCCCCACTGTGGTGCTGAAGCTCCCAGGCCCAGGCCACCAGCCGGCTTCTGCACTGGACTCCGGCCATAGGCTGGAATTCCTCCCGGTTTTCTGGCCTCATGCATCCTCCTAACAGTCCTGGCAGGAACCAGGACAGGGAACAACATGTCAGTATGCCAGGTGGAGAAACTGAGGCCTGGGGAAGCCCTGCTGCCCCAGATTGACAAGCAGGGACCTCTGCCGCACCCTTCAACCTCCACTGTCTCCACTGTTCTGACAACCTTCACTGTTTCTGATCCTGACCAGGGCCACCGAGCGGATTCCCACCAGCCTGTCTAGTCCTTCAGCAAACAGCTGTCTGTCAGTGTGTCCTGGGGCCCGGCCGGGAGCTCTGAGCTAGGCCTGGGATCCACAATGCGCTGGGGATTCAAGCCCCCACCTGCCCTCCTCAGACACCCTGGTGCTCCTCCCCACAGCCTGGTAAACCCAGGGTTAGGCATCCGAACGCCACCCTTCCAGTGGCTGCCTCCTGTGCGGCTTGTGCCCGGCTCCTGCCCACGTGTTTGGAAGTGGGGAGAAGGGGCAGGGAATACCCCAGATGAAGGGAATGAGGGCCGAGGTGGGCTTGCCATCTCTCCAGAGTCAGGTGTGTCCTTGCTAGTCCCCCAGAGCACTGGTGGGAGCCAAGAACCGGCTGCGCTTGGGTGCAAAGCAGGCCTCTCTCGACACCTCCCCTGCCGTTTGTCCTGAGCTGGATCCCAACTGAGATGTTGGGGACACATGTTCCCCCTGCCCACACGCACATGCACTCATACACATCTCACACGCACACCCTCACACATCTCTCACACACACGCACACCTGCCATGTGGGCACCTTGCCACATTTCTACATGCACTCACATTACATCTCACACGCTTAATTCCCCACACATCTCACACACACACATACACACTCACACGGCACCCACACACATTTCTACACACACACACACATCTCACGTGCCCACAGTTCATGCACACACACAAATCCACACGTGCATTCACACACATCTCACACACATCACACATGCACCCACACCACACACATGCACCCTCACACATCTCACACGTGCACCCACACACTCACATGCACACCCACACACCTCACACGCACTCACATCTCACACACACACATCTCACACCACCCACACACATCCTCACATGCACCCACACATCTCACACATGCACTCCACATATCTCACATGTGCACCCACACATCTCACATGCGCACATTCACGATCTCACAGGTGCACTCACACCACATCTCAAATGCATACCCACACATCTCACACGTGCACCCTCACACATCTCACACACTTACACGGGCACCCACACACTTCACATGCACACTCACACACATCTCACACGTGCACTCACATCTCACACACACACATCTCACACGCACCTAAGTACACTTTCATTCCTCTGCCACATGCACCCACACATCTCACACATGCACCCACACATCTCACATGCCACTCACACATATCACAGGTGCACTCACACCACATCTCAAACGCATACCCACACATCTCACACGTGCACTCCTCACACATCTCATACACTCACACACGGGCACCCACACACATTTCTCACACACACACATCTCACACACACCCACACACTTCATGTGCATACTACAACCACACGCAGTATCTTACACATCTCGCTACTACTATATCACACATGCACCCACAATTACACACGACTTCCTACACATCTCTACATGCACACCTACACATTCACATACACGCACTCCAAGACCCTGCCACGACACCCACAATACATCTCACACATGTAATTTCGCTACATCTCACACGCACACCCACACACATCTCACACGCACCAACACACATCTCACACATGCACCTCACACATCTCACACACACACACACACACACCCACATGCACTCACATCTCACACGGACACCCACACACATCTCACACATGCACTCACACATCTCACATGCACACCCACACATATCTCATACGCTGCACCCACATCTCACACCTGACACCTGGCCACATCTCACATGCACTCACACATCTCACATGCACACCCACACATATCACACATGCACTCACATCTCAAGCCATGGACACCTACACATCTCTTGCCACATGCACTCACACATCTCTCACATGCACACCACACACATTCTACACGTGCACCAACAAACATCTCACACATGCACTCACACATCTCACACACCCACACATCTTACACGCGTGCACTCACACATCTCAAACATACACCCTCACACATCTCACAAGGACATGCCCCACATCTCTACATGCACCCACACCCATCTCACACGTGCACTCACACATCTCACATGCACAGCCACACATCTTGCTACACGCATACACTCGGCTACATCTCCCAAACATGCACTCCCTCACACATATCAAGCACGCACTTCATACATCTCTACACGCATACATACCTCCCACACGCACACCTCCTCACATGCCACTACACATCCTCTCACATGTGCACTCATACATCTCACACATGCACACACACATCTCACACGTGCACTCACATGCATCTCACATGCACACTCTCACATCTCACACATGCACACACACCTCACACACATGCACCTCACACGTGCACTCACACATCTCACACATGCACACACACATCTCACACATGCACTCACACGCCACACTCAGCACTCACACATGTCACACGTGCCTCACACATCTCACATGTGCACTGATACATCTCACATGCACACACAGTCTCACACGTGCACTCACACATCTTACACACTCTCACATCTCGCACGTGCACTCACACATCTCACACGTGCACTCATCTCACATGCATGCACACACACACATCTCAAGTGCATTCACGTATCTCACATGTGCACTCACACATCTCACACGCACATTCTCACATCTCACACATGCACTCATGCAACTCACAGGTGCACTCACACACATCTCACACTCTGTTCACACCCTCACATACACACCCATTTGCACACTCAAGCCTGCACATATTCACACATGCACAGCCCACAAACACATACGGCCACAGACCATCAGGAGTCCCATGGGGGCAGCGGGCCTGGGGCCCCTCTCCAGCTGGAAGGGCACTGCAGTAGGGTGGGGATCCTCCTGCCCAGCAGGGTAACAAATGTCATGTGAATCTGCCTATCTCCTTCCCCACAGGCTCTGAGGCCTTCCCATGGGCTGAGGACCCCAGGTAGGTAGGTGATGTCACACCCAGGCCTTGCACACAGTGAGCAAAAGTCCATTCTCACAGTTGACGCAGTTGAGAGAATTCACATTTTGTTCAGTGTCATAATGGCATTGGGATCATGTAAAAAATGTTCCGTCTGTTGCATTTTGGAGAATTTACGGGTGAAATGAGGCAGTGTCTGGGCTTTGCTCTCAAACAATCTGGAATAGGGTCTGGAGGGGGACCTGGGATCTGCTGTACTGCTCTCTCTGCTTTGTGTCTGTTTTTGCTCCTGACCAGGAGATGAGCTCAAAGGTGAGCCAGGCTGAGGAGATGCCCCAAGGCAGAGTGGGAGCCGGGTCCCTCCACATCCTCACCCTGCGCCGTGCACTCCACAGTCCTGACCACCTCCTCTAGAGGGGCTACTTGGGCTTGCTTCATTGCCGACCTCCAGTGCTCACTGTGGCCTGGCACTCAGGTTAAATGTGGAGTAAATGAGCGCATAAGAGTCGCTGCCAACATCCAGCCAGGAGCTGGTGTGGCAGCCATGGTGCTAGTGATTCACACACATCAGTTTTCGTCCTTGCAACAGCCCTGGGAGGTGGGTACTACAAGGATTCCCATTTTACAGATGGGGAAGCCAAGGTTCAGAGAGGTCAAGTGACTTGTCCAAGATAATAGAGGTAGTAAGTAGCAAAGTCCCCCACTGCCCCCTCCTAGAACCTCTCCCCCTCCACCCCCTAACTCCAGGGGCATTTCAGGCCCAGGCCTAACCCCTACCTCCTGCTGCTTCCTGCTATTATACTGCGCTCCCAGATAGCCAGGCAGCCACCAGCCTTCCCTTAGCTCCCTCTCTCTGTCCTGGGCCTCTCCCCACTGCCCAACCTGGCCTGCAACCTCCCCGAAGTAGCTCAGAGTCATGAACCATGTAAGGCCGGCCCCATGGTTGTTGGAGGCCTACGTGGAAGCCAGAACTCAAGGGAGCCTCCAGCCCTCCCTCCACCTCCTTCCTTGCTAAGTTCTCAGGAGCTCCTGGGGGTGGGGGCAGCTCTGCTCCTGTTCCCACTGTGTCCAGCATGATTGAGCCAGGCCAGGCCCCTGTGCCCTCTCTCCCTGGACACTTGCTCCTCCTTCTCTTTCATGCCTGGCCCCACAGCCTCCTGGAGCCCTGTACTGAGGCCAGTTACCCTCTCCATGCCCCATCCCAGAAGCACTCAAAGCTGGGAGCTGAGATTCCCCTCCACCATCTTCTCAACAACCCCCACCCTCTCCCTGGTCCCTAGTGGGGGGCCCACAACCCTCCACACGCGGCTCCTGCAAATTGTGGGGCAACCCGGGGTCCAAATCCTGCCTTGTAAGTCCAGGACCATGGCACTTGCCTGGAACTCCATCTCCCTCCGCACTCTTATCCTGGGCAGGAATTCTGGGGGCAGAAGGGCTGGACCCTGAGTGACAACATCACTACTTATCAGCCACCATCTTAAGCAAGCCACCTCGCCTCTCTGAGCCTCAGTTTCCTCCCTTGTAAAATGGAGACACTAATACCCTTCTACCTACCCAAGGTCACCATTGAGATTAGTTGAGATACAGTGGCTAAGCCCTTGGCACATGGGGTGTGCTCAGGAATTGTTAGCTACTGCTCTGGTCATGGAGTGGAATGGCCACTTTGGCCTGTGCTGCCTCTAAACGGGCCCCATGATCCCCTCTGTCTCTGCCTCCACTTGTCAGCCTTTGAGCCATGCTTTCTGGAACCTTCACCCTGACAGGATGGCAAAGAGAAGCCCCAGGAAGGGACTTGGGTGTGTTGGCTCTCTCTGGCCTGTGGGACATTCACCTCCCCTCCCCAGGCAGCCACACCCTGTTAGTCCAGTTCCAGCTGGGCTTCTGCCTCAGTTTCCCCATTGTGCTGAGGCAAAGGACCCTTGCCCAGCATGTAATTTGTCATCCTCTCCCTGGGAACCTGACCACAGTCCCGCACAATGGTGGAGGCTGCTTCAAACTGGGTCTCCCTGCCCCACCCCAACAAATGTGCCAGCTCAGAATTCTCCAGCGTTCCAGGATCTTGCAGCAATCAGCTGGTTCCCTGCTGCCCCCTGGTGGCCAAAACTTAAAACTGCAACTTTCTGCTGGCAAGGAACCAGTGCAGGGAACAAAAAGAGATTTTTTTTTTTCTCCCAAGTCCCAGGTAAACCCTGACCTCCCAATACAGGGATACCTGGGCCTCATGCACCTGTCAAGTGGTAAGATCGTGTTTTTCGCCCTTGGTTATAAAAACAATGCCTTCACAATGTGAAATGGAAACAAAGACAGTAAGCAGGGTGTGAGCGTTCCCAGTAGCCCAACCTCCCCCAGAGCAGCACTGTCCAGAGTTTGGCCATATCCTTCCATAGTCTTTTGCTTATAGAAATCTGTGTGTGTGTGCGTGTGCGCACGTGTGTGTGTGTGTGTGTGTGTACACGCGTATGTTAATGGATTATACCTGATAGACATCCATATCTTGCTTTGACTCATCATCATCATCTTCCCCTGTTAACACAGAGACCTTTCTCATTTGTCTAATAGCTGTATTTCTTTGCTGGTTAATGATTAACATACTTATCAATTCCCTATTGAAGGGTTTGAAGCACTCTTGCTTTTACAAGTCAATCTTTTTTCTTTTCTTTTCTTCTTTATGAGACAGAGTCTTACTCTGTTGCCTAGGCTGGGGTGCACACGTGGCACAATCTTTATCACAGCTCACGGCAGCCTCAACCTCCTGAGCTCAAGCAATCCTCCCTCCTCAGCCTCCGGAATAGCTGGGACTACAGGCACACACTACTATTGTGGGCTAATTTCTGTTTTTGTTGTCGTTGTTGTTGTTGTTGTTGTTTGTACAGGCAGGGTTTCACTGTGTTGCCCAGACTAGTCCTGAACTCCTAGAATTAAGTGATCCTCTTGCCTGGGCCTCCCGAAGTGCTGGGATTACAGGCATGAGCCACTGCGCTTGGCCAATCTTTTTCCTTAATCACCTTTCTGTTTGGTACAGTGGGAAGATCTGGAGTCAGGAGAACCACGGTTTGACTCAGATCTCAGGCCACTGGGTTTTAAATTTTTTTTATTTTTTAAATGACACATAATGATGATACATATTTATGGGACACAGTATGGTGTTTTGATACATGCGTACATTGTGTAATGATCAAATCAGGGTGACAAGCTTATTCATTACCTCAAACATTTATCATTTCTTTGTAGTGAGAACATTGAAAACCCTCTCTTCTGGTTATTTTGAAATATACAATACAATGTTCTTAGCTACAGTAATGCTACTGTGCAAGAAAAGACCAGACTGATTCCTCCTATCTAACTGTAATTTGGTACCTGTTGGCCAATCTCCCCCATCCTGCCTTCCTTCTCCAGCACATAGTAACCATTATTATACTCTCTACTTCTATGACATCAGCTTTTTAAAGTCCGCAAATGAGTGAGATGTGGTATTTATCTTTCTGTTTTTTCTATTTGTCTTCTTATTCCTGTTATCTTTGATCACATCCTTGTGATCTTCCAGGCCTCAGTCCCAATGTATCAAACTCAGGCATTGGGCTCGATCGCGAATCCATCGCTCTGACAAGCTCCCAAGTCGATTATTCCATGTTGAGTTGATAGAGCCTACAGGCTGCCCTGGGGTCATCAATAAAATTTATTAGGCAGTGCTAGAAAGGGGCATGGGGGACCACACAGCTCTCTGGGGCATGAGGTCCAGTAAGCACTTGCACAATTGTGGGGAGGAAAAGTCTGAGATTCTCCTGCTTAGACGTGGGAGGGCCTGGTCGGGGAAGACTGAAGCTGAGAAGGCTGAGGCCAGACCCGCCTTCCTCCTCTGGTGCTCTCTGAGGACACCTGGCCTGGCTGCTTTCTCTTGGGAGGGGAATGTGGGTATCCTACCACACTTCAGGCTGGAGTTCTTAGAGCCTGTTCTGGTTCCAAAAGCTGTCTGATCCATGAATCACTCTTTGCTCAATTAAACTGTTAAATTTAACTTGTCTAAGGTTATTCCTTTTAATAGATTCATCTTGAAACATAAAGATACAAATAACTTAAAAGTAAAAAAGTGAAGAGTTCCACTTCTTGGAGGCAGTGTGAAGAGTTCCATGAGCCCACTTCCCTGTGAAACAAGCAATGTTGGTGAAAACTGCTTTTTAAAAATCAACCTTTAAAGTCTCTGGAAGTCGTCCTAAGGATATAGAGCAAATGAAGAAAGGCTCCCACTCTGCCTTGGGGCATCTCCTCCACCTGGCTCACCTTTCAGCTCATCTCCCGGCCAAGAGCAAAAACAGCACTTGACCATGACAGTAATCATGACCATAAAGAGAGTATGTGGGGAAGTCACTAAAACTAACTCAATAAGAACAGCTGGTCTATGGCATTTGACACATAACTATTCCCTTCTCCTTCACCTTCAGCTCAGCTTAATGGAATCTTCCGTAAGGTGAGGGTGGCCAAAAAGACAAGGCCCCTCTGCCCTCACTTCCCAATCAAGTATTTTCACATATTAGTGGGAGAGGCAGACTAATAACATTTTGCCCATCTCTCCCAACTCCAAGTTAAAGAAGCTAAATTCCGAATGAGTGCAGCTGAGAAGTGGGGGGTTTCTTTCTACACCCAGCCCTAACCCATAGAATAGTGGCTCCACCCCAGATGCAGAAGGCCAAAAACACTGGGACCCCAAGTCTTGCTCCAGCTCACTCATAGAGCACAGGTTCTATGCTAGGAGAGGAAAGCCAAGAATATCAGAGGCTACCACCCTGCCCAGCCCCCAGAGTACTGGCTCATCAGAAAGAGAAACAATCCATAAGAGAAAGATATCCAAATCTCTCCACAAAGGAACTTTTATTTTTATTTTTGAAATAGCATGTGGAAGCCTGAAGTGCTTTTGAAAACAAAAATAAATTGGACTTCATCCCAATTTAAAATTTTTGTGCTTCAAGGGACACCATCAAGACAGTGAAGAAACACCCTACATAATGAGAGAATGTATATGAAAATCATGTATCTGATAAGGAACTTGTATTTAGAACATATAAAGAGCTCTGACAACTCAAAAGTACAAACGCAAATAGCCCAATTTAAAAAGTCAAAGAATCTGAACAGACTCAGCTCCAAGGACATACAACTGACTGATAAGTACATGAGAAGATGCTCAACCTCATTAGTCATCAGAGAAATGTAAGTCAGAAATAAATGAAGTAGCACTTCACACTCACTAGGATGGCTAGAATGAAAACAGATAGATAATATCAAGTGTTGATGAGGATGTGGAGAAACTGGAACCCTCATACATTGTTGGTGGAAATGTAAAATGTCACAGTCATTTTGGAAAACAGTTTGGCAATTCCTAAAAAAGTTAAACATAATCATTTGATTCAGCAATATATACACAATATGTAAGGTGGTATAATACTATTTGCAGTTAGTCTGTGATAAGTTAAGCAATATATAGTAAATCCTAGGGAAACCACTAAAAATATAGACTGAATAATTAGGATGAGAATGGTGGCTCACATTTGTAATTCCAACACTTTAAGAGGCTAAGGCAAGAGGATTTCTTCAGGCTAGAAGTTCAAGGTGGCAGAGAACTATGACTGTGCCACTGCCTGGGTTACAGAGTGGGACCCCAGCTCTTAAAAATTATATACACACACACACACACGTATATATGATATATACATTAACAAGGCCACATGTATGTATGCATACGCTCTATACACATGCATGTATCGCGCCACCGTGTGTATGCACTCTCCTCTTATGCCATATGGTTCTCAAATGCCACCTCTTATAATATTTTTCATATATACCTCTCTGTCTTCTCTTACCTTATTACACTATACATGTATATTGCCATACATATCTGCTCACAATAATATATATATATGTACACTACATGTATAATATTAATACATACATATATATAATACCCATACATGTATGTCGCATCATCTCATGTACCCTCTCTCCTTCCACCACCCTCTCCACCATATATGTCCATATATATGTCTTCTCCCCATATACCACTATCCTCCCTTCTCCCTCTCTCCCATCTCCTTTTCCCATCTGTGTCCCTTCTCTCCCCATATGTCTCTTATCTATACAATATCTTATCTATATACATGTCTCTCCTCCCCATCACCACACATTATATACTATCTCCACATATATATGTGTGTATATATGTATATATATCTATATACACATATATATATATATATATAAGCTAATGACATTTACATTTCCACATAACAATGTATGAGGGTTCCAGTTTCTCCACATCCTCATCAACACTTGTCATTTTATACATATATATAAACAAATAGCCAATAATGGTGATAAAAATGAAATCATTTGGGAGAAAAATCTCAATCCAAAAGAAGGCAAGAAGAGAACAAAAGACAGATGGGACAAACAAAATAAATAGCAAGATGGATGGTTTAAATTTAACCATATTGAGAATTACATTAAATATAAATGATAAACATTTAATTGAATGGCAGAGATTGTCAGATTTGATAAGAAAGCAATGCTCAGTGCACCATTATCAGTCCATTGTCTCTTAGTTCTAAGTCCTCCCTACATTGTCCTGTTCGTAATACTGTAACTGTTCTCCCTTGCCATCTGGAATTATATGAAGCTTTATCAGTACAAGGCACTGGAGAAATACTTTAGTCTTCAGTATTCTCTTTTTCCTTTAGTTGGTAAACTCCTGTTATAATTAATAATTTTTTTACATTTTCCCTGTTAAAACTGCTGTGTTGTTTCTGTCTCCTGTTTGGACTCTGACTATATGGAATTGATACCAGAAGTGGTCCCAGAAGATAACCCCACCAAGATGAGATTTGGAGATGTATTTTGCTGTGCTTTTGGACTCCAACATATCTACCAGTGGGAAATGGTATGTTAGTAATCCATGGCATGCAATGACATCACAATTAATTAAGCTGTCACCTGTAATTAAGTGACAAGAGAAGCACGTGCCTTGGGAGACCAGGTGACAGCAGCACTTGACCACTGCAGTAGTAATCATAACCATAAAGACTGGGATGTGGGGAAAATTCTTTTGAGGATGCTTGATTGCTTACCAAAAGAAAATTTAGAACTTGTGTTCTTTAATTCTTGGCATAAACCAGAGAACCAGAAAGCTTCTGGTTATATTACAGCCTGAGAACCAGAAAGCTTCCATGATAACTCTAACAGTAGGCACTAGGTTAACAGCACTTAAAATCAAACAAAAATTTTACCATGTAAGTTGCTGAATTACAACATCATTTCAATTCACAGTTTCATCAAGTTTTTCACAAAGTTTTTCATGTGAAAGGGCATTGATGAAAAAGAATGATATCCCAGGCTGGGTGTGGTGGTTCACGCCTGTAATCCCAGCACTTTGGGAAGCTGAGGCGGGAGGATCACCTGAGGTCAGGAGTTCGAGACCAGCCTGGCCAACATGGTGAAACTCCTGTCTCTACTATAAATACAAAATTAGTGAGGCATGCTGATGTGTGCCTGTAATCCCAACTACTCAGGAGGCTGAGGCAGGAGAATTACTTGAGGCTGGGAGGCAGAAGTTGCAGTGAGCTGAGATCACACCATTGCACTGCAGCCTGAGCAAAAAGAATGAAACTCCCTCTAAAAAAACAAACAAACAAACAAAAAATACAAAAAGAATGAGATCCCAGACTGGACAACATAATGAGACCTCTTCTCTACTAAAAAATAAATAAATAATAAAAATTATAAATAATAAATAAACAAATTTATTTAGCCAGGCATGGTGGTGCATGCCTGTAGTCCCAGGTACTCGAGAGGCTGAGGCAGGAGGATCACTTGAGCCCAGGAAGTCAAGGCTGCAGTGACTTGACTTGATTGTGCCACTACCCTCCAGCCTGAGCAAGAGAGTGAGACCTCATCTCAAATGAGATCCTGAAATTTGGAATGGAGTCACCTGAGTGGATCAAAATGAAACCAACAGCTTGAACCCTCAAGCCACTCTATTTCTTCCTTACCAATGGAATTCGCTTGCTCTCCTGTGTCTGAGGAAAAGAGACTTCTTTGCTTAAAAACACTGTGATAACCTCGTAAGGTTTGAATGGGGATGCTCAAGACCTGCTATGATCACTCCCCAGCCCCATAATAGGTGTCGAATCTCAGCATTTTCCAGAAGAACAGCAGTACTCCAGAGGAAACAGCTTACACACCCAAAGAATCGTGAGACTTGGCTAATATAGATGCTCCTCAACTTGTGATGGGGTTACATCCTGATAAGCCTATTGTAAACTGAAAATATCATAAGTTGAGAATGCACTTAATACCCCTAACTTACCAAACATCAGAGTTTAGCCCGGCCTACCTTAAATGTGCTCAGAACATTTACATTAGCCCACCGTTGGGCAAAATCATCTAACACAAAGCCTATCTTATAAGAAAGTGCTGCATATTTCATGTGATTTGTGGAATACTCTACCGAAAGTAAAAACAGAATAGTCATATGGGTACTCAAAGTACAGTTTCTACTGAATGCATATTGTAAAGCTGAAAAAACTGTAAGTTGAACCATCATAAGTCAGGGACCGTCTATACATATTTTTAAACAGATTTACTGAGATATAGTTCACACACTATATAATTTACCCATGAAAATGTTGATAGTATATTCACAGATATACGCAACAATCACAAAAGTCAATTTTAGAACATTTTCATCATCCTATAAAGAACCCTTGTAACTTCAGCCATCACGCACTGATACCCTGCCCCTATCTACTCCCTTCAGCCCTAAACAACCACTAATCTATTTGCCATCTCTATGGATTTATCTATTCTGGACATGTCATATGAATGGAATCATAAACTATTTTGTCTTTTGTGACTGACTGCTTTCACATAGTATAATGTTTTCAAGGTTCATCCAGGTTGTAGCAGGTATCAGTACTTCTTTTCTTTTTATAACCAAATACTATTTCATTGTATGGCTATGCCACATTTTCTTTATCCACTTGCCCATTGATGGACATTTGGGTTGTTTCTACCTTTTGACCCTTATGAATAATGCTGCTATAAACATTTGTGTACAGGTTTTTGTGTGGACATGTTTTCATTTCTCTTGGGTACATACCTAGGAATGGTATTGCTGGGTCATAGGATAACTCTATCTCTATCTTTAATCATCTGAGAAACTGCCAGGCAGTTTTCCAAAGCAGTTGGACCATTTTGTATCCCACAGCAATGTTTGAGAGTTTCAAATTCTCCACATCTTTGCAAACATTTGTTATTATCTGACTTTTTAATCTAACCACCCTAGTAGGTATAAAGTGATATCTCTTTGTGGGTTTTTTGCATTTCCCTGGTGACTAATGAGGTTGAGCATCTTCTCATGTGCTTATTGGCCAATCATACATCTTCTTTGGAGAAATGTCTGTTCAAATCTTTTGCATGTTTTAAAATTGGGATATTTGTCTTTTTATCATTGAGTTGTCAGAGCTCTTCATATATTCTAAATACAAGTCCCTTATCTGATATATGATTTGCAAATATTTTCTCCCATTGTGTGGGAAAACCACAAAAGTTTAAAATTTTGATAAAGTCTTAATCTATCTTTTTCTATTTTTGTTCCCTTTTGTTGCTCATGCTTTGGTGTCATATCTATGAATCATCTGGCAAATCTGAAAGACTGGATGCTTTCCTCTTAAGATCAGGAATAAGATTTGATGTTTGCACATGTCACAAAAATTTATCGCTACATTTTCTTTAAAAAGTTATCTAGGCTGGGTACGGTGGCTCACGCCTGTAATCCCAGCACTTTGGGAGGCCGAGGCGGGCAGATCACGAGGTCAGGAGATCGAGACCATCCTGGCTAACATGGTGAAACCCCGTCTCTACTAAAAATACAAAAAAAATTAGCTGGGCGTGGTGGCGGGCGCCTGTAGTCCCAGCTACTTGGGAGGCTGAGGCAGGAGAATGGCGTGAACCCGGGAGGCACAGCTTGCAGTGAGCCAACATCGCGCCACTGCACTCCAGTCTGGGCAATACAGCGAGACTCCTTCTCAAAAAATAAATAAATAAAATAAAAAGTTATCTAGTTATGCCCTTATGCTTAGGTCTTTCGTCCATTTTTGTTGTTGTTTTTGTTATTTTAGACAGGGTCTCCCTCTGTGGCCCAAGCTGAGTGCAGTGGTGCCATCATGGCTCAGTACAGCTGGGCTCAAGTGATCCTCCTGCCTCAGTCTCCTGAGTAGCTGGTACCATAGCTGTGCCACTACAACTGGTTACTTTTTTTTTTGTAGAGATGGGGTCTTGCTTTGTTTTGGGGGTTTAGGCTTCTTTGATCATTTTGAGTTAATTTTTGTTTATGACGTGAAGTAAGGGTTGAGATTTATACTTTTCTATGTGATTACCCAGTGTCCCAGCACCAAGATTATTCTTTTCTCACTGAATGCTCTTGGCATCTTTGTTGAAAATCAGTTGACCATAGATGTATGAGTTTATTTCTGTAATCTCAATTCTACTCTATTGAGCTATATATATATCCTTCTGCCAATACCACACTGTCTTTATTATCATTGCTTTCATAAGTTTTGAAATCAGGAAGTGTGAGTACTCCTATTTTATTCTTGTTTTTTTGGGATTCTGGGTCCCTCTAATTTTGTATGAATTTTAGAATCAGCTTGTCCATTTGTACAAGGAAGTCATTGGAGACTCTGATAAGGGTTGCATTGAATCTGTAGATAAATTTGAGGAGTATTGCCATCTCAACTATATTAAGTTTCCCAATCCATGAATATGGAATGTTTTTTCATTTGTCTAGTTCTTTTTTTTCAACCATGTTTTGTAGTTTTCAGAATATGTTTTGCACTTTTGTTGTTAAATTTATTCCTAAGTATTCTATTATGGATAGAACTATCTTAATTCCATTTTTATCATTGCAAGTGTATTAAAATACAACTGATTTTTTTGTATGTTGAGCTTATATCCTGCAATTGTGATAAACTTTTTTATGAATTGTAATAATTTGTAGTGGATTCCTTAAGCTTTTCTATATAAAATATTATGTAATCTGACAGTAGAGACAGTTTTATTTCTTCCTTTACAAACTAGATGCCTCTTTGTTTTTCCTAATTGCCCCAACTGCAGACTCCAGTCAATTTTGAATAGAAGTTCCAAAAGCAAGCTGGGTGCGGTGGCTCACACCCATAATCCCAACACTCTGAGAAGCCAAGGGGATAGATCACTTGAGTCCAGGAGTTTCAGACCAGCCTGGGCAACATGGCAAAACCCCATCTCTACCAAAAACAAAAACAAAAAATTAGCCAGGCGTGGTGGTGTGTGTTTGTGGTCCCAGCTACTCAGGAGGCTGAGGTGAGATGATCACCTAAGCCTGGAAGGTTAAGGTTTCAGTGAGCTGTGATTGCACCACTGCACTCACTCCAGCCTGAGCAACACAGTAAGACCTTGTGCCAAAAAAAAAAAAAAAAGAAAAAAAAAAGTTCCGAAAGCAAAAGCAAATATCATGTCTTATTTCTGTTCTTAAGGGGAAAGCATTCAGTCTCTCACCATTAAATATGATGTTAGCTCTAGGTTTGTCATGGATGCCCTTTACATATTGAGAAAGATCCCTTCTCTTACTAGCTCATTCAGTGGTTTTTTTAATAATGAAAGGGTTTTGGATCTTGTTGAATATTTCTTCTGCATCTATTAAGATAATCGTGTAATTTTTGTTTTTATTCTATTGAAATTTTGTTATATGCTATTATATATTATGTATTTATAATATATATTATATTAATAGATTTTCAGATGTTAAACCAACCTTACATCCTTGGGATAAATCACACTTGGTCAAGATGTATAATTCTTTTCATATGTTGCTGTATTCATTTGCTAGTATTTTGTTGGGGATTTTTATGGCCATATTCATAAGAGATATTGGTCCATAGTTTTCTTCTCTTGTGATGTCTTTGGTTTTGACATCAAGATAATACTGGCCTCATAGAATAACAGGGAAACTGTTCCCTTCTCTTCTATTTTTTGGAAGATTTTGTAAAAAATTGGTATTAATTCTCCTTTGAGTGTTGGGTAGAATCCAGCCCGGAGACCATCTGGACCTAGGCTTTTCTTTGCAGGTAGATTGTGATTACTGCTTTTGTCTCTTCACTTACTACAGGTCTATTTGGCTTATTTCTTTATTTTTGAAGTCTGTGTCTTTCTAGGAATTTGTGTATTTTATGTAAGTTACCTAATTTATTGCAATACAATTGCTCATACTATTCCTCTTTAATCCTTTTTCTTTCTGAAAGGCTGGTAATAATATTCCCTCTTTAATTTATAATTCAACTAAGTCTTCTCTCTTTTTTCTTCATCAAATTGACTAAAGCTTTGTCAATTTTGTTGATCTTTCTATGAAAAGCTGGCTTTTGGGTCATTGATTTTTCTCTATAGCTTTTCTCATCTCTATTTTATTAATTTCTGCCTTAATCTTTATTTCCTTCCTTTTTCTTGCTCTGGGTTTATTCTGTCTTTTTTTCCCAGTGTTTCAAGATGAAAGATTAAGTTACTCATTTGAAACCTTTCTTCTTCATTAATGTAGGCATTTACAGTTAAAAGTTTTCCTCTAATCACTGCTTTAGCTGCATCCCAGAAGGTCTGTGTTGTTTAATTGTTATTCTCTACTTATTTATGAGTTCCCTCAAATTTTCCCTGCAATTGACTTTTAATTTCATTCCACTGTGCTTGGAAAACATGCTTCACATTATTCCTATCCTTTAAATGTATAGAGGTTTGTTTATAGTCTAGCCAGATGGCCTGCCCTAGAGAAGGTTCTACGTGTGCTTGAGAAAAAGGTACCCTTTGTTGTTGTTAGGCGGAGGGTTCTATTGATGTCTGTTAGGTCTGGTTCACGTGCAGTTTTGTTCTAGTCCTCTTTCCCTGTTAATCTTCTGTCTGGTTGTTCTATTCATTATTGAAGTCTCTAACTATTGTTAAATTGTTATTTCTCCCTTTATTTCTGTCAGGTTGTGCTTCGGGTATTTTGGTATTCTTTTATTGGATACATATATGTATATAATTGTTATATCTCTCCAATGAATTCACCATTATAAAATGTCCCTCTTTATCTCCAGTAACATTTGTTTGTTTTTTTTTAAATAGAGACAAGCTCTCACTATGTTGTCTAGGCTGGTCTTAAACTCCTGGTTTCAAGTGATCCTCCCACCTCAGTCTCCCAAAGTGCTGGGATTACAAGTGCGAGCCACCATGCCTCCAGTAACATTTGTTGTTTTAAATTATATTTTGTTTGATATTATTGTAGCCACTTTAGCTTTCATGTGGTTGCTGTTATATAAGCATAATGTGTCTTTTTCCATCCTTTCACTTTCAGTCTGTTTATGTATGTATTTAAAAGCATGTCTCCTATAGACACCATATAGTTGGATCTGGTTTTTTTTTAATATGGTCTAGCTCAGTCTTTTGATCAGATTGCTTAATCAATTTACATTTCATGTTGTCATTAGCATGTTTGGATTTGCATCTGCGAACTTACCTTTTGTTTTTCATGCGTCTCATGTCATTTTTGTTCCTCTGTCTCTTCTTTATTGTTGTCTTTTGCATCAACTGAATATTTTCCAATATAGTATTTTAATTTTCATTAATTAAATGTGATTTTTTTCATTATTTTTTTGAGAGTTTTTTAGTAGTTTCTCTAGGGTTTACCATATAGGTCTTAACTTAACAGAATAAGCTTTAATTGCAATATTTAGGCTATTTACATGTAATGTTATTATAATATGTTTGAATTTAAAACCGTCATCCAAACACTATCCATTTGTGCTTTGTTCCTTTCATCTTTCTTTCTACCTATGAATGTGTTAACTTACATCGCAAAAGGAACTTTCAGATGTAATTAAGTTAAGGATTTTAATATGGGAAGATTATCTGGATTACCCAATGGGTCCAATGTAATCACAAGAGTCCTGAAAAGTGAAGGAGGAATGCAGGAGAGTGAGAGTCAGAGAAGAAAATATGATATGGAAGCAGAGATTCAGGTGATAATGCTATGTTGGCTTTGAAGATGGAGGAAGAGGCCACAAGCCGAGGAACACAGGCAACTTCTAGAGAAGTTAGAAGAGGCAAGGAATGGTCTCTCCCCTAGAGCCTCCAAAACAATGCAACCTACCAGCATCTTGACTTTAGCCCAGTGAAACCCATTTCAGACTTAAATTTGTGGGGGTTTTTTGTTGCTATTGTTTGTTTGTTTGTGAGACGGAGTCTCACTCTGTCACCCAGGCTGGAGTGCAGTGGTGCAATCTCAGCTCACTGCAACCTCCACTTCCTGGGTTCAAGCAATTCTCTGCCTCAGCTTCTCAAGTAGCTGGGATTACAGGCACCCACCACTACTCCCGGCTAATTTTCATATTTTTAGTAGAGACGGTGTTTCACCATCTTGGCCAGGCAGGTCTTGAACTCCTGACCTCGTGATCCACCGGCCTCAGCCTCCCAAAGTGCTGGGATAACAGGAGTGAGTCACAATGCCCAGCCAATTTGTGTTGTTTTAAGCAAGTATGTTTATGGTAATTTGTGACAGCAGCCATGGGAAACTGCTGTATTAGTTAGATCTCTTTTAAAAAGTGAGTGGTTGTTTTCAAGTTTACAACATATGTCATTAATTTATCACAGTCTACATTCAAATAATATACAACTTCAACTATAGTGTAAGAATCTTACAACAGTTTACTTCCGATTTCTTCCTCTCATTCCTTGTGCAGTTTTAGCGTGCATTTTACTTTTACACATATTAAAATAGACTTTGAAACAAATGTTAAAGCAGGATTTTTTTTTTTTTTTTTTTTTTTTACTCTAAGTTCTGGGATACACGTGCAGAATTTGCAGGTTTGTTACATAGGTATACATATGCCACGGTGGTTTGCTGCACCCATCAACCCATCACCTAGGTTTTAAGCCCCACTTGCATTAGGCATGTGTCCTAATTAAAGCAGGATTACTTTTTAAGATTATCTTTTTAAGTCAAATTGCATTTAAAATAATGAAAGAAAGTGCTTTTATATACTTTATTTTTTACCATTTCCAGAATTCTTCATTTCTTTGTGTAGATCCAAGTTTCTGTTTGGTATCATACTTCTTTCTGAAGAACTTCTTCTGACCTTGCTTGTATCATGGGTCTGCTGACAGTGAATTCGTTCTGCTTTTGTTTGTCGGAAAGGATTTTTGGTTTTGTTTTGTTTTTTGCTTTTATTTTTGAAGGGTATTTTCCCTGGCCATAGAATTGTGAATAGATGGGTTATTTTTTCTCCTGCCCAGTACTTTAAAGTCTCAATCCATGATGTGCTTATTTCCCTTTCACGTGGCATGCCTGTATCGAAACAACTTATGTATCTCAAAAGTATACACCTACTATGTACCCACAAAAATTAAAAATAAAAATTAACTTGTCAATTCATTGTTTTTAACTTGCATAATTTCTGATGAGAAGTCTGCTATCATTTTTATCTTTGTTCCTGTGTAAGTAATTCATGGTTTGTGTGTGTGTTGTGGGGGATTGCCTTAGAGATTTTATCTTTGGTTTTCATAGTTTGATGCTAAGCTACTATGGTGTGTGTGTGTGTGTGATCTTTCCTGCTTGAGGTTCTCAGAATTTCTTATATCAGTGGTTTGATATGTCTCAATAATTCTGGAAAAATGTTACCACTTATTTCTTTAAATACTTATTCTTGTGCACTCATTTCTTTTCTCATTCTGGGGTTAAAATGACATCTCTGCTAGGCATTTTGATATTATCCCATAGTTCTTTGATGCTCTGTTCTGTCTCTTTCACTCTGATTTCTCTTTGTGTTTCCATCTGGATTAATTTCTTTTGACCTCTTTAAGTTCACTGATATATTCCTCAGCTGTGCTAAGTTTACTGATAAGCTCGTCAAAGGAATTCTTCATTTTAATATATTTTTTCACTTCTAGCATCTCCATTAGACTCTTTCTTGTAGTTTTTCTCTACTGAAATGCATCCTTTCCTACTAGATCTTCCAATATATTAATCAGTTATTTTAATGTTCATATTTGACAATGTTATATCTGAGTATGATTCTGTTTTATTTCTTGACAATGTTTTTCTTCTTTGCATTTTGTGTGTTTTTAAATTTTTTGTTGAAATTCAATAGAATTTCAACAATAGAAGAGACAGTGGTGAACAGTATGTATCATTGTTAATTTTATGTGTCAACTTGGCTAGGCCAGGGTACTCAGATGTTTGGTCACATACCAGTCTAGATGCTGCTGTGAAGGTATTTTTGAGATGAGATTAACATTTAAATCAATGACTTTGAGTAAAGCATATTGCCCTCCATAATGTGGTGGGCCTCATCCAATCAGTTGAAGATTTTAAGAGAAAAAGACTAAGGTCCACCAAAGAAGGTGGCATTTTGCTTCTAGAACCCAAGCTCCAAAATCAACTCTTCCCTGGGTCACCAGGCTGCTGGCCTGCCCTGCAGAATCTGGACTTGCCCAGGTCCCACAACTGCATGAGCCAATTAATTAAAATCTCTCAATCTCTCTCTCTTTCCCTCTGCCTATATGTATACACACATCCAATTGGTTCTAGTTCTCTGAAGAACTCTGATTAATACAGTATGTACACTGGAGACAGGCATGCCACTGATTATTTCAGACCATTATTGTGGGAAATTGAGTTAGTCGCCTCAAGGGTTGAGCTGGATTTGGGGTTTGTGTTGCTATTCTTGCTTTCAGAGCTCCATAGACTTCAAATTCCTTAAGTGGTGGATTACTGTTGACTTGTGCTTACAGTGGGGTGCCAAAGGATTGTTTAGACTCCACACTCAGCTTTCTGCAATACGGAAGGTGTCTCTCTCCATGCCCTGCCCTCCCCTATTGGTAGACCAGGCTCATAGTAAGACAGCAGGCTTTTCTGCTCTCCTGATCCCGCCTTAGCCTTAGGCATGTCTTGGCTGTTTCTTGCCCCCTCTCCCACCAGAGGTAGTCAATTTCTGGTTGGTATCGCTAAAGGATCCTGTGCCCTGGATGGCTTCTTGCCCCTCCCCCAGGGATATAAGGATGTGTGTTCTACTTCTCCCAGCCACAGTGCACTTTTACATGTTCCTGGGGGTGGACGGTGTAATGCCCAACCTCCCAGTGGATTCTCAAATTTACTTCATAGGTGAGAAGAATCTGAGGAAGTGGACAAGGCTCCATGCCTTTCTCCAGCAGCTGAAGGTCCCCTCCTACAGACCTAAACCACCAAGTCGGGCTCCCTCTTAGGTCTTCTGTGCATCTGGTGGGAGCCTGGAGAAAGATGTTGAACTCCCTTTGTATCTGGGGTCTCCAGCTACTCCAGACAGACACATTAGCCCCCTCCTGGCCTTTAGCAATTCATTAAGAGGTTACCCAATTTTATTTTACACAGTTGTTTCGTGGTCATATCTTACTACAGTGCTCTGCCACAGGTGAAACGGTCTGTGTGTCCTGTCTTACCTTGCAGGGCCTCGTTCCGCCCCTTTTTTTTTTTTTTTTTTTTTGAGATGGAGTCTCACTCTGTTGCCCAGGCTGCAGTGCAGTGGTGCAATCTTGGCTCATTGCAACCTCCACCTCCCAGGTTCAAGTGATTCTCCTGCCTCAGCCTCCCAAGTAGCTGGGATTACAGGCATGCACCACCATGCCCGGCTGTTTTTTAAATTTATTTTTTGTAGAGACGGGGTTTCACCACATTGGCCAGGCTAGTCTCCAACTCCTGACCTCAGGTGATCCGCCCATCTTGGCCTCCCAAAGTGATGGGATTACAGGCATGAGCCACCGCGACCGGTTGCTTTGTTCCTCTTTGAAACAGGTTATTTGCCTTTCTGGTGAGCTCAAGAAAAGTTACGATTTTGTAGTTTATTCAGCTTCTTCTCATTGTTAGGAAAGGAGTGGTGGTCTTTGCAGCTACGCAAATGCAGAAACCTATACCAACTATTACTGTAATAGGATTGTAGGCAATGCTAATTCTTTATATAATTATGTAACATTTGAATTTTCATATGTGCATTTTGGTTTTATAAATAGAAAAAAGACAATATGTGTAAGAGAAACAGAATCAATAGAATACACATGTGTGTGCGTGTGTGTATATATTTATACCATATACACAGGATATATATGATATAAAAATATAAGGAATTGGCTTAAGTGGTCATGGGGCTGAGAAGGCCCACAATCTGCAGTTGGCGGGCTGGAGACCCAGGAGAGTCAATGGTGTAGGTCCAGTCCGAGTCTGAAGGCCTGAGAACCAGAAGAGCCAATGTAGGTTTCAGTCTGAAGGCTGGCAGGTTCAAGACCCTGAGACAGCCAACATTTCAGTTTGAGTCCAAAGGCAGAAAATACCAATGTTCCAGTTCAGGGCCGTCAGGCAGGAGGCGTTCCCTCTTAGCCTTTTGTTCTATTCAGGTCTTCAGTTGACTAGATGAGGTCCACCCACACTAGGGAGAACCACCTGCTTTACTAGGTCTAGCTATGCAAATATTAATCTCAGACAGAAACACCCTCACAGACACACCCAGCATAGTGTCTGACCCAATGTGTAAGCACTCTGTGACCCAGTTAGGTTGACACATAAGGTTGGGTGTGGTGGCTCACACATAAGGCTGGGTGTGGTGGCTCACACCTATAATCCCAACATTTTGAGAATCCGAAGTGGGAGGACCACTTGGGGCCAGGAGTTTGAGAATGGCCTGGGATATATAGCAAGACCTGCATATCTTAAAAAATAAAAAATAAAAATAGCCAAGCATGGTGGCATGTGCCTGTAGTTCCCAGTTACTCAGGGTGCTGAGGTGGGAGGATTGCTTGAGCCTAGGAGTTTGAGGTTACAGCGAGCTATGATTGTGCCACTGCACTCCAACATGGATGACAGAGTGAGACCCCGTCTCAAAAAAAAAAAACTGCCATAAAATTAACTATCACAATATGATACAATAGCAGTAATGTTATCAGCATAATTCTGGACAGCCTCTACAGGCTGAGTGATCTGGGAGGCAGAGTGGACCCAAGACTTTCTCTACCTGCCATGTTCTGGGGAATCTTGGACACAGAGCTCACTTCTGGCCTCCACAATCCACTCACTGAGAAATGCTCTCCATCTGAGGCCCACCCAAGGCAGCCTCTCATCCTAGATGGCAAAACAAGAGCTGGGGCCTCCACCCCTCAAGGAGCTTCTTCCCTCATAGGCTCCTGCATAGGCCAAGGCAGGGGGAGCCACTTTTTCTTTTCTTTTTTTGAGACAGTGTGTTGCTCTGTCCCCCAGACTGCAGTCCAGTGGCATAATCATGGCTCACTGCAGCCTCGACCTACTGGGCTCAGGTGATCCTCTTACCTCAGCCTTCCGAGTAGCTGGGACCACAGGCACATGTCACTGAGCCCAGCTAAATTAAAAAAAAAAAAATTTCTGTAGAGATGAGGTCTCACTGTGTTGACCAAGCTGGTCTCGAACCCCTGGGCTCAAGCAGTCAACTCACCTCTGCTTCCCAAAGCGGCTGAGATTACAGGCATGAGCCACCATGCCTGACTGGCCACTTTCACCAGCGCTATCGGGGAGCCCCCCTGCCCACTGGCCCCCACAGAGCTTGAGTGGAATAGGATGTGCCCCACCCAGTCATCCGAGACTTGTCGGTCAGACTCCTTAACTGAGGCTTCTTTTAGAAGTGGAGAGTGTCACTTCTGAGTCCCAGAAAGTCCAGTAAAAAATGTTTCCAGAAGTAAATGATGATTCCAATGTTGAGCCATGACTTTCCCTTTCACTCTTAGCCACTGTGGCTACACTCAAATTCTTAAGCTTTAGTAGAAATGTGTCCGGAATTGGCTCCTGCCGGTGGGTTCATGGTCTCGCTGACTTCAAGAATGGAGCCACGGACCTTCGCGGTGACTGTTACAACTCTCAAAGACGGCACACGTGAGCAGTAGCAAGGTTTACAGTGAAGAGGAAAAGGACAAAGCTTCCACAACGTGAAAGGAGACCCAACCTGCTTCCCTGCTGCTGGCTGGGATGGCCAGGTTTTATTCCCTTTTTTTGCCCCTGCCCATGTTCCATTTCTGTCCTATCAGAGTGCCCTTTTTTCAATCCTCCCCACGATTGGCTACTTTTAGAATCCTGCTGATTGGTCTGTTTCACAGAGCGCTGATTGGTGTATTTTACGGAGTACTGACTGGTATGTTTTACAGAGTGCTGATTGGTGTGTTTTACAATCCTCTTGTAAGACAGGAAAGTTTCCCAAGTCCCCACTCGACCCAGGAAGTTCAGCTGGCTTCACCTCTCAGAATTATTATTTTAAAATTCAGATTCCTAGATGCAAATATTCAAAAGGTGTCTCAGGTATGGCCAGAAATCTGCATGATTTACTGGCACTCTGTGATCCCTAGAAGCATTGCTTTAGGTCTTCCCAGACCTAGGAAAACTTTAAGAAATTCCTTTTCATGGAGCAAGATCCTTTAGAACCCAGAAGCATATTGGAGTCTCACACATTCTCACACGTGCCACGCTGGAGAAGCCAGACATGAAAGTGAACCCTGCTCGATACCATTTCTACAAAGTTCTAGAACGAGCAAAATTACAGGGATAAAATCCAGTGGCTGCCTGGGAAGGGGCACGGAGAGAACTTTCTGGAAAGATGGAAACATTCTTAATTTGGTGATAGTATCTTAATTTGGTGATAGTTATTACTAGTATATAGTTTTGTCAAAAGTCATTGATGTGTACACTTGAAGTTTTATTCTATGTAAATTATACCTCAATGAAATCATTTTGAAAAGCTATCACATCGCAGAAAATAAAATTGATGTTTCAGATTTTTTTAAAAATCGTGTACATGGCACCACTTATGATTACATCTATGAGTGCACGTCTAAGACTCACTGCCTCATTTATGCATGAGGTATTGAGTGTTCACTGGCCAGAAACAAGCCAATATTTTATTTGTATATTACTTATGTTCTTGCTTTATGCAAGAAACATGACTAGGCTCAGGCCTTTGTGCAGGGAGCTCAGGGAATGAGAAGCACAGGGAATGGCCCCGCTTTCAGGGAACTCAGTTTTTAGGAAATTCCTGCATGTTTGCTGCACCCTCACCTCACCTTAGACTTCTCTGGGTGGAGATAACACACACACACACACACTCCTCAGCAAGAAGGACACACAGTGACTAAACATAAGACCCCAAAGAGGAAACTCCAGAGGGAGTGAAGCTGTGGGCTTTGACCTCAGGTATCAATTGTGCTCTGAATATGTGGCCTGAGGACCTTTGGCAATATGTCCCCGAAGGCACCTGTGCATTCTCGAAGGCCCCCAACAGAAATCCCTGCAGACTGCCAGAAACCCTGGATTCTAGCCCCTGTTTTGCCAGTTGACTCACAGGGTCACATGGGGCAATCATAATCCCTCTTAGGGTCTCAGTTTACCCATCTGTAAAGTATTGGACTGGGTGAGAAATTACTAATTATGATTTGGCTCAAGATCCCATTCTTCAAATGAAATCCCTTGCAGAACCCCAACATAAATGGAGGGCATCTATGACTGCAAATGGGGTTCAGGGGCCCAAGCTCCTTGTGTCCTCCTCGTCTGCTTTGAGGACCCCCAAGGCTCTTGATAATTGTTTGAAGACTACTAGTCCTACTGAAACTGACTTCACGGAAACTCTCCACGACTCCAAATGAGCCGACCCCAGCCACCATGACCTCAGAGTAACTCCATGAACCTGAGACTGCACATAACCTCACTCAGGGAACCCCAGTGAGAAATAATTGTTAGATGCTCCCAAAAGAGCCTAAATTTCCTCTGAGAATGCCTGCCTGACCAACCACTCAACTGCCTGACCACGCCACGGCCCTGTCTATCTAGCGAAGCTCTTACCTCCAATCCTGCCTTCCCTGTGAATTCAGAAACACCTAGAAGTCAATTCCAAATGGAACTGGCTTATCCTAGGAAGTCCACTCCTAACCTCAGATGATGGAGGTTCCTTTGCTCTGGCATCCCTCCTCTCTCCTAAGACCCTGACACGGGAAAGGTCATCATCCTTGTCACTCTGCTTAGGAAGATGCACCACGCACTGTGTTATGCACTTCATGTGGATCACCACCCTACGAGGTGGGCCTTATTGTTACCCTGTGTTAGGATTCTTGTATTGCTATAAAGAAATCTTAAGACTGAGTAATTTATTATTGAAGAGGTTTAATTGGCTTATGGTTCTGCAGGATGTACAGGAAGCATGGTGCTGGCACCTGCTTGGCTTCCAGGGAGGCCTCAGGAAGCTTATGACCATGGCACAAGGTGAAGGGGGATTAGGCATGTCACATAGGGAAAGCAGGAGCAAGAGGGGGGCAGGGGGAGGTGCCACACACTTTAAATGACCAGATCTTGCAATAACTCACTATCAAGAAAACAGCACCAAGCCATGAGAGACCCGTCCCCATGATCCAAACACCTCGCACTATGTCCCACCTCCAGCACCGGGGATTACAGTTCAACATGAGATTTGGCTGGGGACAAATATTCAAACTATATTGCCTCCTTATGCAGCTGAGGGAAACTGAGACTCGGGGTCACTAAGGGGAGGAGCTGGGATTCAGGGTGAAGCCAGTGCTCATGGCACAGGCTGTGGGTGCTAAGGTCGCTTGTCTGAGCCTCATTTCTAAGGCAGGGAGGACAAGTTGCCAGCATGATGACATGAAACCGTCCACATGAACGTCCTGAGCATGGCACCCGCCACGGCAAGCTCAGTAAAGATCAGCTCCAAGTTACAGATCCCTCTTCCAGAAACCAGGTACCAGTCTTTCATAGAAAATAGGATTTATTTTCACATTTAAGGTGAACACAAATACATGTTCCAGAAATGTTTTATGTATAATACATCATCAGTAGATTGAATTTCTTTAACACACAGAAAAATCAAAGCCTACCAGGAAATGCTTCCCTCCAGAGCACAGGAGCTTACAGGCCACTTCTGTTAGCAACACAGGAATTCACATTGTCTAGGCACAGCTCAAGTGAGGTTTGTTCCCAGGTTCAACTGCTCCTACCCCCATAGGCCCTCCTCAGAAATGACAGCAGCAAACCAGCGGGCTTCACAGTAACCAGGAGGAAAGATCTCAGCCGAGGGAACCTTCACAAAAGCCCTGAGTTGTGTTTCAAAAGCCAAGCTCTGGGGTCTGTGGTCTGTGTCACCAACTCAGGTCACACCACAGCATGGGGAAGTTAGTGTTGCAGCTTCACTTCTAGTCAATCTTGCTAACTAAATTATCCCAATTAGGAAGACAACATTAAACAGGTATTAGAGTCCTTTTGCAAAACTGACTGTCCCCCTTGGTCAAGGAAAAGACCTTCACTTGGATGCTAACCCATCACCACCACCATGTCCAAGGCACAGATGAATCTGGGTTGGGCAATCACAGGCAATGCTTGACGAGGGGTGGGTGACATCATGTCCACAAAGATGCCTAGAAATGAGGTCGTGAGGAAGGGTGGGTATTAGGAAGCAGTGTGGTGGGTCCTGGCCGAGGTCCGACATCCCTGAGCAGCCTTCCTCAGGCACACCATGATGGTGGAGTGGGCACAGATATCATTTTGGGCACCTTGGCTGAGAGCCAAGGCAGCCATCTGGGTGCATAGACATTTGCAGCTGCCACCATCCCAGCACCCTGGCCACAGATTAGCTCAACTGGCCACAGTCTGTGATGACAATCTTCTTGGATGTCTTCCCACTTTTAGAGCCGAAAGATTCTATTTTCTTCACGACGTCCATGCCCTCTTTGACGTGACCGAACACAACATGCTTGCCATCCAACCTGAGAGGACGGGTGACCCGGGTGAGCAACAGTGTAGTGCAATGTCATCCAATGCCATGGCCCCGGTCATGGAATTAGTTACTGAAAACAGCAATTCTGCAAGGAATCCCCACGTAATACCTGGATCTACCACCAAAGCTCAATCAAGCCTTGTTGAGCGCCCCAGATACACCCCAGAGAATGCCTGGCTTCCAGGACACATTCTGCCACTCATGTTGTGACCTTGCCTCAGGTCACGTAGCCTGAATCCTGGTAACTCCATCTATTAAAAGTGGAGTAGTCTTTGTTCTGCAGAGGGAGGTAACGGGATAATGAAATGCTCTGAAGAAAGAAGAAGTCCAGACAAATGGAACCACGTTAACGGTCATGAATGATGAGTCAAGAGCCAAAGGAACAAGGGTGGTGAAACTGCAGAGTCCTAGGCAGCTCTCAACTCAAGAGAGTCCAATAATGTAAAAGGCGGCTCAGTTCAGCTCCGGAGAAGCTGGCATGGTTTCAGCCAAGAGCAGAACTGCAGGATCCACTGGGGTCCCATGAAGGAGCAAAGAGCAGGCTGAGCCAGCAAGGACCTGCCCAGCCCTGCCGGCCACATCTCTTAGGCTTGGAGGCTGGACACTTCTAGTGTCCGCCCCACCTAGGTCTCCCTAAAATTCTTGGAAATGGGCTTTACCAAGTCAGCTCCCAGCCAGCTCATCAGCAGGTGCCCCAGGGCTACGACATTTGGGACTCTGGCCAGAGAAATTTATCCCTTAGAGGAAAATGTACCAGGAAAGAGACATCCCTAAAATCCATGGGCATTGAAAACAGGGCCCTTACAGGCCTGTGGCTATCTGCAGGCTTATGATAATACAGGGGCTTCATTTGGAAATCTGCTGATATCCAAATGTCTGCTGCAGCATTGCCAAGGCTCAGCCCATGGTCAAGACAAGCCTGGGAAACTCCAGGTTAAAACCACACAAGTGGGCTTCTACTCAGTCCCTCCTGAGGCCTCATAATGTTTTGCAACATTTCCCAGATGTATCTGGTAGAGAAACCCTTTCGTGTGTGCGTGTGAGCAGAATACACGGAGAAAATTCCAGATGACAGCAACAATGGGAACCCAAACCATGACAGAATTGCAGGAACAACTGCGATTCTCCTTTGATCCTTCCACTAACTTTCTCTTTCTCATACAAACACACAGCCTGGGAGAGGGCCACTGTTCCAGAGCAGATGGCCTGGCTGTAAACTGCCTGCCCCTAAAAGTGCACAAATCCTCCTCCAGCTGCAAGGCTGCCCACATTCCCAGAGGGCCTGGGGCAGGGAACTCACCAGTCTGTCTTTATGGTGCAGATGAAGAACTGGGAGCCATTGGTGTTAGGACCAGCATTAGCCATGGACAGGACACCTGCAAAAACCAGCAGAGCTGAGCCACCCTGCCCCTGGAGGCACCTGCTGGGGAGGACATTAGAAAGGGCAGACGGTGCAAACCACACCAGGGACATTCGAGTCTGCAGATCCTGGGACCCAGAAGAGGAGAACCAGGGCCCGATACCAGCCCCCCAGGGTGTGTCTGCCTTTGCTGTCCGCTAGTTCTCAGTGGGGTGGCCTGAGAGGACAGGGCCTTGTGGAAGCTCTCAGTGGTAGGGCTGGGGCGGGACCCGGGACAGGACCCCAGGCCCTGACCTCCAGACTTCTCCACCTACCACTTTGGGTCTTATAGGTGACAAGATGCTGCCACAATAACCACCCTGGCTTCCAAACAATTTGCTTTTTGTCTAAGCAAGATTTTAAATCTTGCAACAATTCTTTTTTTCTGCAACAATTTTTTTTTTGAGATGGAGTCTCGCTCTGTCGCCCAAGCTGGAGTGCAGTGGCGTGATCTCGGCTCACTGCAAGCTCCGCCTCCCAGATTCACGCCAATCTCCTGTCTCAGCCTCCCGAGTAGCTGGGACTACAGGCACCCGCCACCACACCCGGCTCATTTTTGTGTTTTTGGTAGAGACGGGGTTTCACCATGTTAGCCAGGATGGTCTTGATCTCCTGACCTCGTGATCCACCCGCCTCAGCCTCCCAAAGTGCTGAGATTATAGGCGTGAGCCACCATGCCCGGACCATTCTGCAACAATTCTAAGTGTCCTAGAATTTCCAACCCGAAACTCAGAGGACAGACAGGGAGGTGGCCAAGGCCTCCATTCTGCTTAAAGGTTCTTCCGCAAAGTTCCCAAAGGAAACCCTGCTTTTTAAACTGAGAGACGAGAAAACTCTAGGGAAACTCAACAAGCCAGAAATGCTGAGACGGCCTGCAGTGCCGCAGGGAGGAAGGGCCTCATCAGATACTGGGCGGTGACCGCATGTGGCCTCTCAGGGCCTGCTGGGGCTTCCAGGCCAGGTCAGAGCTGTGGGGACACTCACCCTAGAGGCGGCCCCCACTCACCCGGCCCCACGTGCTTCAGTGTGAAGTTCTCGTCAGGAAAGCGGCTTCCGTAGATGGATTTCCCGCCTGTGCCATTGTGGTTGGTGAAGTCGCCCGCCTGTGAGCACACAGCACCTTCTGAGTGGCTGCCATGGAGCAGACGGGGGCCACGGCCCCGACACTGGCAGCGGCCTCAGCCCACCCAAGCCCACCCAGTTGGTGCCCCTCAGGTAAAGCAGTCAATAAACATCCAATAAAATTAGAGCTAATAATAAGAAAAATAAGCAAAAAAAGGAAAAAAAAAGACTAAACTTAAATATCTTTTGTCACAGTAACTACCTTTGTTTCCAAATGACTTACTTTTTGTCTGAGCAAATTTTTAGGTAATCTTCAAAGGACCTAATGGCCATTCAGAGATGATACTTAGTGACCCAGAATTTAACCCACTCCTCCTGGAGGGCAACAAGGAAGAGGCCAGAGGCCCCCCAGTTCCCGTGTCTAGTCTGTGGGAGCACCAGCAGCTGGTCCAGACCAGCTCCCCATGCCAGGTCCCCTCACTGTCCCCGCACTGCCCCTTACCCAGCCCAGCAGCTTCCCCAACCCTTGCAGACCCAGGACAGAGTCTGCCCAGGGCTGGCATCCTTCCTCAGGCCTCAGCTAAGGCCCGGGCAGCCCTGGCCAAACCTGCATGAGGCACCCATGGCCAGAACAGCCCGGTAGCAGCCCCTATGCCTAGTGCTGCCCAGCCCAGGCCATGGCTGGCTGCTGTTTTCCTGAGATGGGATCCTTGGGTGAGAGAGGGAACTGACCAGCTGAAGCATCCGCAGGTGTCAATTAGGTGCTCGCTAATTGATATCCCTCCCAACGGATAACTCAGGACCCTGGCCTGGACTCCCAGTGCCACCGCCTTGTGCCAGGGAGCCCTCCAGCTCTGGAGTCCCCAGCCTGGCTCAGGACTTCCACCTCAGCTCCTGCTTTACCATCAGCCTCAGGGCTGGGCCAGGCCTGCCGTCCCTGTGTTCACCCCATATCCAGACCTCACCGCACACAGACGTCCAGCCCCAACCCACCGCCCCTTACCATGATACGATGACAGTCACTGGGTCAGGGTAGAGGGAATGGGGAGAGAATTTCAGGCAGAAAGGTCTTAAAAGAGGTCATGACAGCCATGTCCCTGCCTCCAGGCTCTGCCTGCCTAGGATACCCAATCCCTGATCTTGAAGATCTGTGCTAATAGAGGACCAGCCCCAATACCACCTGGGTCCTGACCCCCGGGAAGCTCCTGCTGCAACACCTACCCCCAAACCTCTGACACAGCAATACCAATGCTTGTGAAAACCGAGCGTGGCACATGACTGAAAAACATTCATTTCACCGAGAATAATGCCTTTCTCTGGGAAGGGAAGCTCCAAGTCCTGGCATGTGTGTTCCTGCCCTGGACCCGTCTTCCTCCTCCACCTCCGCCGCTTCTCCCTCTCCCCCTCTTATCTCCCACACCAGTGCTCAGGGGCATGCAGGGGACAAGGTCAGAGACCACTGGAATATGCTGGTTCTTCAAAGCCTTCAGGGCCACCCCCAGCACATCCATCCCCCAACCCAGCTCTGCCTTGATAGACTCCACCTCCCAGTCCCCTGGGCAGGGCCTGCCACTGGCCTGGAGTGGCAATGGGTTGGGGCTGGACTTCCATGTGCAGTGAAGCCTGGATACAGGGCTAATGCAGCGGGGGCAGCCTGACCAACAGAGCAACTGCAGCTGCCCTGCTCAACACCTTCCTCATACCAGGCATCTTCACACACCCACAAGGCAGCTCCTGCTCTCATCCCCCCTTACAGAAAAGGAAACCACGTTACCTGGCACATGAAGGAAGGGATCACCCTGTGGAAGGTGGAGCCTTTGTAGCCAAAGCCCTTCTCACCAGTGCACAGGGCTCTGAAGTTCTCTGAGGGTCGAAGGGAGACACAGGTTAACACGGCCAGGCCCCAATTCCCGGGTCATACCCATTCCAGCCAAAATCCCTGCTACATCCCCAGCAGTGAACAGGGGGATAAAGACCTTGGCACCTCTTGGGTCTGCTCTGCCCAACTCGCTATGTAACTGGACAAGTCACTCCCCTTCCCTGACCTCAGTACCTGAGCACTGTGACAAGAGTACAGGCTCATGGCTGTGCTGGCACCAGCAGGGCAGCGACTCAAGGGCTATGTGCGCACCACCCTGCCTCATTGGGGACCAGGAGTGGGGAAGTCTCTGGGAAATTTACGTGTGCCTTCCACCGGCTCTGAGGCTCCCAGCTACTATGAGAGAGGAGGGCAGAGCCAACGTTGAGGCCCAGAGAGGGATGGGAAGAGCTGCCCCAGGGCACCCAGTGGCTGAGCCACACATGGAGCTCCCATTCGTCCGGGGTCTCTGAGCCCCAATTCTTCTCACTACGCCACCCACCTTGCCCTGCCTGGCCCCCTTCCCATCTCACAAGGCCCCACGCCCTGTCTTACCAGCTGTCTTTGGGACGACATCTGCCTTCAGCTGTTGGGGGAGAAGAGGGACAAAAGTGGGTGGTCATTGGAGAGACAGGTGAAGGTGGATGTCTCTCAGCACCCACCCACCCCCACAGCGGCCAAGGAGGCTAAGGAAGAAGCAAGTGGACATTCCATTCCCATTATTGCCAACCTGCGTAGGTGGCAGCTCTATCATTTCTGGGAGCCATTTCCTGAACCCAAGGCTGGAGGAGGTGGCCTTGGTTTCCTAATCTGTCAGAAGAGATGACAATGCTATCTTGGCCTACTTCTGTGGACACAGCTGGCACTGCTCCCACAGCTGGGCCCAAAGCATCAGAAACTCGGGCAAGAAAGTGGGTCTAAGGTAGGAGCCAGTCCAGCTCTTCGATTTGGGGATGGTAAACTGAGGCCCAGGGAAAGGCATGCTCCCAGGGAGGGGCAATGCTCCCACAGCTGGGCCCAAAGCATCAGAAATTCAGGGACAAGAGAGTGGGTCTAAGGCTCCTCGATTCGGGGTTGGGAAACTGAGGCCCAGGGAGAGGCATGAGGGTGTGGGGAGGGAAGGCTGAAGCCCCATTCCAGCCAGCCTCTAGCCTCGAAGCTGCAAGACCCACCCTTGAACCAAATGGAAGCAGGAAGGGTGTCCCTATTTTCCAAAAGAAACTGAGACTGAAAAAGAAATACCAAGGGCTCCCTGAGAAACGGGCCAGTCAACACGAACTGACCTCTGCTGTCAATGTGAGGCCGGGCTGAAGGCTGCACTAGGGCTTTCCCTCTAAAGTTACCCTGATGACTGTTTCTTACTTTGCTTTATAAAAGACCCAAAGAGTTTGGGCAGGTGCTGAGTGTGACTCCCAAGGACGGTGGCAGGGCAAGGTTCCGGGCACACTGCCTCTGAATGTGTCCCAACTCGCAGGAGGGGCATTCTGGGGTCCACCAGGTGGCCGGGCCCGAGGCCTACTGGGCCCGCACTACTGCTGGAAACCACCTCTCGCTCCATTTCCCAGCACCCCGAGTGTGAGCCCGACCGCGGGGGCGGGGTCGGGGCCAGGGCGCGCTCCGCGTTGTGCAAGGGCCGCCACGTGAGCACCCGCCGGGCCACAACGCTCACCCCAAGGCCCCCGACACCCACCTCAGAGCTCCGGATCTAGGCTCAGCCCCAGAAAACTCCTGGAGCCCCTCTCTCGTCCCGGGGCCGGCCCAGGGGTGCTGGGCCCTCCCTCTCTGCGATCTGACCTTGAGCTTTCTCCTCCACACGTGCCCTCCCTCCCGTCTCCCCGGCTCCAGTGCTCCGAGGGAGGCCGGAAGAAGCCATTCTGACGCCCATTCTCAAAATGGGGAAACTGAGGCCCAGAGCCCGGCAGGGGGAGGCCCAAGGTCACCCAGCGCGCCCGGCACCGCGCCGCCCAAAGCCCAGGGCTCTCCCCGGGCCCGTGTCTCGCGCCCAGGCCGGCCCTGCGAGCGGTCTCACCTCCAGCACCACGCGGCCGAGCGGCTGCCCGTCGGCGCCCACGTCCAGGTACACCAGCGGGTTCCCGGAGGAGGAGGAAGACGACGGGTCGCCGGCCCCCTTGCTGCAGGCGCGGGCCGCGGGGAGTCGCAGCGGCACGGAGCGCGGCACGGAGAGCAGGCCGAGCCACCGGGGGCCGCAGCGCAGCGCCAGCATCGCGGGCGAGGGTCGGGCGGGAAACGGGCAGGGAGAACACAGAACTCTGAAAAGGAGGTCGCGCGCGCCCAGAAGGCCGAGTCCCGCGCAGCCGCGCGCCGCAGCCTTTATTGGCCTGGCCAGGTTTGTGGCCCCGCCCTTGTCCCGCCTCCTCCGGGCCTGTCCGTGGGCGACCCCTGCCGGCCGCAGCGCGCAGCGCAGCCAGCCGGTGGGGCCGCGGGGCGTGAAATGCTTTGGAACACTCCCGCCTCCAGGCCCAGAGACCCGGAGAACAGACACCACCGGGCAAAAGGATGCTGGTTCAATGTTTATTAAGGTACCAGCAGACTTTTTTTAAAAAGGAAAAACTGCTAAAACGTAATTAACTCAAAAATATGAGCATCTACACGTTGCAATTTGAATATAATAACAAAAGTCTACCTTTGAGCCCTTTATAGGTAAGGCTCAGGGCCCTTTATAGGTAAGGCTCAGGCCAAATAAGCTTCCCTGCTGCCCTAGGTCCTGCAGTCCGAGAGGGTTAGAGAAAAGTGAGATGAGAGGCGGGATTAGTGAGCCAGAGGCGCAAGAGGGAGGAGATAAGCTGAGACACCTCCCATGATGCCCCCTAGCCTGCTTGTCCCGGCCTGGGCTTGTCTCTAGTTATTTCTAGGGACCAGACCTGCTTCCAGCAAGACTGAAAACGCAGCCTGGGCTCATCATGCTCCTTCCAGGTCCCCAGCCCTCCCCAGGACTGGGTCTGATCCCTCCTCCTAGGACCCACACTGACAGCCCCCGTACCCGGCCAGCCAGGGCAGCCACCTGCCCCCTCCCATCAGCATGCACCCCGGGAGGGGACTTAGTGGGGAGACCCACAGCAGGAGCATTTAAGCCCCATGTGCTGAGAGTGGGCTTCCCAGCAGCAAGAGCCACCCTCACTGCAGGGTGGTGGGAGGCCTGCAATAAATGGATGCCAAGCAGGGACTTGAGAGAGTATCTGGCCCAACACTAGTACTGTCCCCAGGGGTAGCTGAGGCCTGGACACAGGAAGGCACTGGCTAGGGCTGGGGAGCCCTGGAGTCCTGCTGCCAGCTAGCGCCAGTGCTCCAGGCCTCTCTGGGCCTCAGTTTCCCATCTGGAGGGTAAGGGTGTGATCATGCTCCTCATTCTGCTTTTGTCTGAGGTCTGTTCTTAGGATAAAATGAACTAGAGAGAGATGGATTTGTCAACTAAGTACTGTGCCTATGGGCATCTGTGATGGATACAGTCTGGACTCTTTCTCAGGGTTTGGGATTCAGAGAGCAGTGGTCTCAATTAGAGCCCTGAGGGGCCAGAGAAAGGGGTGGGGCTGAACCTTGGCGGCAGGTGGGCTTGAGCAGGGACCAGCTCTGGACTGACCTGCCCCAGATTCTGAATGGGCTCATGGGAACAGGTCGGGCAGCAAAATGCCAGCCAAGCAAATTCATGAGGTCAGAGCAGTGTCCTAGCTTCATGAGAATGCTGGCTTGGCCTCTGGAAGTTTGGCTAGCTTGGCTTCTGGAAGTTCATAGCCCCCCTTCTCTGATTCCTGGCCTAGGAGGGGCCTAGGGACCCAGCGAAGCCCAGGTGGGATGCATTCTAGGTCCCAGCCCAGAATGGGACCTCACTCTGTCCTGGGGAGCAGCCCCTCCTTTCTCATGACTGTGCCCTGAGGTGAGCAGGCCTGAGTGGGGAGCCCACCTGAGCCCTCAGCACATGTCCCAGACCCTCCTCTACCAGTGCAACCTGATTTGAGAGCAGAGGAATCACGCCATGTGCCTTGTCATGAAGCTTCCTTAAGGCCCCAGGCTTCCCTGCGGCCAGTTCCAGGCCCTGAGCTCACAGGACCTTCAGCCACAGCGGGTGGCTCAGCGTATCCTGTTGTTTCTCAAGCCTGCTCCTAGGGGAACTCAGTTTATGCTCCATCCTGATGAAGCGTGAGCAGCCCCACTCCAGGGGAATGCTGCCTTCATTCACTTGACCACTTCAGTTCTCAGAACCCTTTCCCAGCTGTGAACTCTGCCTAAGAGGCAGCTCTGTTTTGCAGATGGGGAAACCAGGCCTGGGGAGTGAATTGCCCAAGGGCAGGCTGTTGGAGCTGGGACCAGTCTGTCTGACTTCACAATCAGGGTTATTGCATGTCAAACCCTTCTCACTCTCACCATGAAGCTGATCCTTGGGACAGGGTGAGGAGGCAGGAGAGATAAGCCTGGGCAGACAACACAGTAAGATAGAAACCGTGGGGTTGGCCAGGGGGCTGTGGCACTCAGGGCCTAGGGAGGTGGTTTAATAGTGAGCATGAGCTGAAAGGCCTGTGGGGACCTAATCGCAGAGGGCTCTGACGGCCTGGCTGAGGTCTGACATTGTTGGATAGCACTGGGGAGTCATCAGTAGTGCAAAGACTCCATGCTTAGGACTCTGGACTGGGAACCAGCTTCTTTCGTTCATGTTACTCCTTCCATTCTCTTTGGAAAAGCAAACGTCATCACTACCTCCGGTCTGAGCCAGAGAAAAGCCTACCTTCCCCTAAGGCTTAGCTATGATGTCATCCCTTCCTGTGCTATTCTCAGTGGTATTAGGAAGAAGGAAAGTTCATAGGCTAAGCCATGAGCTGAACACGTCCCCAGCCCTTGAGGGCTCCAGGCCCAGGTGACATCAGGCAGGTGTTAGCACTCACCTGGCTCCGAGGCTATTTACAGACTGTGTCATCCTCAGAAATAGCAGTGTTTCTCTCCGCTCAGCTCACCTAGTTTTTTATCCAAGGTGCTGATGGGTTTTGTCACCTAGGGATCCTGTAATACCACCTCTAGGCCTCACAAAGCCATAGAAAAATCAGTTTGTGCTAAGCTGAGAATCTCATTCAGGGATTGCAAACTCAGATGCCTGTGGGGGCCAGGCAGGTGATACACATGAGTGGTGCAAGCTGGTAAGGATGTAGGGAGTGAGGGGAGGTGGCACTGTAGCCAAATAGCTAATGGATGTCCCAGGTAAAGAGTTAGCTGCTGCCCAGGCCAGCCAATTGTTGTATATAGGACTATGGGTCCACACAGGCCACCCAGGTTTTCTCATCTTTCAATAAAAGCTGAAGACTTTAAGTTTTATAGAAATCTAGTTTTCAAATGTTTGAAATGAATTTTAAAATAAAATTAAACACTGAATGAACTGTAAACAACATATCCAAACTAGATGAGGACTCTGGACCAATAGTTTGTAAGCTCTGATTTCCACTATACAGGTGAGAGGAATGAAACTCAGAGACGGACAGGGAATGGCCCCAGGCCACGCAGCTGGGCAGTACCAGGACTGTGGTCAGACCCTTTCTTCACTCTCCCCATGGCCTTTTCTGCAAACTTCACTCAGCAGACATGATTTCAGAGCACCTACTGTGTTCTGAGCCCTGAGCTTCACCCTGGGGATTCAGAAGGACAAAGGGACAGGAGGTTATGGTGCCCTGAGATGGTGGAGCTGCTGAACGAACCTCTCCCAGGTGGCCCTGTGTGTGGCAGGAGTGAACGCTGTGGTTGCTGTGGGGTACAAAGTTACAGCTGTTCTGGAGAGGCCCTCCAGGAGGGGCTGGGGGTGAAGGTAGCCCCGCTGTGGGCATGAGGTGGGGTTTCTATAATATTAAATATCATGAAGGCTGAGATCATTGTCAGTGCCAGTCACCGGGTCATACAACCTGTGCTGCCAGCCTAGACAATGGTCCTCAGATAGGATGAGGCCATGGACTTCATCTGTCTGGTTATGCTTGAGGGGTTTGAGGTCCAGGATAGCATCTGTCATGGGAAGGGAAACTGAGAGATAGGTTCGCTGCAACTCAGAAATCCACCAGACCCTGCTAATGAGCTGCTGTGGGACTCTCTGGGGATGGAGTGTCCCCCGTGGCCTTTGTAAAGTCAGTACATTCATCATCCTCTCTCTGCTGGCTTCTAAGAACCAGACCATGATGGGGAGGCAGAGGCAGAGAAGGGAGGTTCCACTGAGGCCCAGGGAAATGGTGGGAGAGACCCACAGGGGGAAGATGGGGGGAAGCTCTCCTCTGGAGTCCAGCTGGACTTTGAAAGTTATTCATGTGATCTGGGTCACTGCAGGCCACTGAGAACGGAGCCAGCATGGTAGGGTGGAGCTCAGCAGGGTGTGGCTGACCCTCAGCTGCTGGGCTCTCACACAACCTGCCTGGCCACAGCCCCCCCGCAACTCACAACTCAGCAGAGCTCGATTATATCTGCGAGATAATCCATGTTTGTTGTTTGAAGCCACTAAGTGCCGGGTCATTTGCCATGTGCAATAGATAACTCATACCCATAGGACCCCGCCCCGGCCAGGGCTCCTGGAAGATCCCGTTGCTCCATGCATAGCCAGTCCTGGATCTGCTGTCTCAGCGAGCTTGGTCACCAGCTCTTGGCAAGGACCTCACGGGCATGGTCAGGGAGAACTGGCCCAAGAGACAGGACTTCCTTGTCTTTGTAAAGACGTGGAGTGGGCTGGCTATTTCTGTCTCATGCCTCTGAGGGAGAATGAATGAAGCTTGGGAGGATGGAGGATCTGGGAGAAAGTCCTCAGTGGCAGGGCCTGAGCTGGGTCTGGCCGTGGCATCCTATTGGCCTCTGGGAAGGGGACAGGGCCTCACTTTATGCCTCCGTGCCGGGCGCTCTGCACTTTGTAGATGTTGTTCTGAGCCTCAGAGTGACCCTGCAAAGTGGAGCTTGTTGTCCCTGCCTTTCAAATAAAGGAATGGAGGCCATGAGAGATTAATGATGTGCCCAAGGTCACACTAGGGCCAAGCGGAGAGTGGAATTCTTCCCAACTGACCTGGCTCTGTGTCTCCAGGGGCAGGTGGGCTCTGAGTGGTGCCTCTGAGCTGGCTTGTGCCAGATATCATCCCCTCCACGCAGCCTTTTCTTCCAGCTAGCCTGACACTGTGCTTAGTGATTGAGGAATCCATGATCCTATGTAGTCCTCACAATAACTCTGCAAGGGGGAGTCTGTTGTCTCCAGGTGGACACCAGGTGGACACCAGGTGGCTGAGCTGGATTTGAACCCAGGCCTGGCTGACTCCACATCTGCACTCCCTCCCACTGACTGGGTCTTCTCACCCTAGAGAATCTACCATTGGCTCAGCCCTGCAGGATGACACGCAACAGTACAGCTAGGTAACACAGAAACACACTGACTTCATTTACACAGTCCCTGCCCAGAGTCAATGGAAAAGTACCTGGTCAGCAGGACCCACAAGGTTGCCAAGTTCAGTCCAGATTTGTCCTTGGTGCATGCCCCATTGCCACCTTTATTTACTGTTTACTGATTTGCAGTGGCTTTTCTCAATGTGTCATTATCCTCAGGAGAGGGTCCCACTGCCAGTTGTCTAGGAGTGGGGCCCAAGACTTTGCCAAGCCTAAAATGCTGCTCAGTCAGACTTCGCCTGAGCTCTGGGCTCTCTGCCTTGTGGGTGCAAGGAAGCAAGCAGCCTCCAATTCTGCAGTTTCCCTTTTTTGGTCTGTTGTTTTGGTCTGTGCAATTTTGATGAATCTGCTGACTTGACCCTCTTTATCTTCACTGACTAACTCACATTGATACCTCTCCTTGCTCCATTAGAATAAATCTCCTTCTGGTCAACAATGCTTACCTTGTGATCCATATTGTCCACCTTCCAATCAATATGGTCCACCCTTGATGACAAGTGTTTGTCTTTTCCAATTAAGATAAACGCCATGGTGAAACCCCGTCTCTACTAAAAAATACAAAAATTAGGCCGGGCACGGTGGCTCATGCCTGTAATCCCAGCACTTTGGGAGGCCGAGACGGGCAGATCACCTGAAGTTGGGAGTTCAAGACCAGCCTGACCAACATGGAGAAACCCCGTCTCTACTAAAAATACAAAATTAGCCGGGCGTGGTGGCGGGTGCCTGTAATCCCAGCTACTTGGGAGGCTGAGGCAGGAAGAATTGCTTGAACCCAGGAGGCAGAGGTTGCAGTGAGCCGAGATCGAGCTACTGCACTCCAGCCTGGGCAACAGAGCAAGACTCTGTCTCAAAAAAAAAAAAAAAAAAGATAAATCCTGTGGTAATAGCTACCTTTTGCTGCACTTAATACACTGCACATGGTAAGGATTTATAACATTATTTCTTAATCCCTGTGTGGCCCTTGAGAATAAGTACTAGTATTAACTACTTTTTATAAATAGGGCCTCCAAAGTGGATGGAAGTCATAAGCCATCCAAGGTTACATGTGTCTTCCCTCATGTTAAGTGAGTGGCAGAACAGCCTGTATTTGGCCTTGCTCTGCTTAATCCCAGAACTTGGCTCCTGCCTCTAATGCTATCTTTGCTACTGTTGAATTTGAGTACAAAAGATCAGCAGGTCAGGCTGAGAGACGCCTCAATTTATGTGACAAAGATCTCAGATTGTAGATGAGCAGAGAGACTCAAACAGTTGACCAACTAGCAGCCTGTTCCTAGGACAGAGGGTCTGTATCACAGGCCCTGGGTTTGGGTGAGTCCAAGCAAATCTGGGGATCACAGCGGAAGCTTCAGCTCCATGGGGACAGGCCCAGCCCATTCAGCAGAGAATCAAGGAGCAGGGGACCCTGCGAATCAAGGGTGTTTGGAGAAGATCTAACTAAGGGTGGTCACCATAGAAGTGTGGTGGGGTGGCCACAATGCCATCTCTAGAGAGATGAGGGCTGCACTGGGGCAGAGGCCACAGTGGGGCTTCATAGTCCTGACCAGGATGAGCAGGAGCCAGATTTGGGTACATGTAGACAGAAGGCTTCCTACCAGTCAGCGATATTGCAGAATGATACTTTGAAGTAAGAAGCTCCCCATGGCTGAAGCTGTGCGAGAGATACCAAGTAAGGATGCCACAGAAGATGGCTGCTTGGCCTAAGTGGTGGGGCCAGGTGACCTGTCTGGCTCCTTCTGATTCAGAGACTCTGCAATTTAGACCCCCTAAGTTGAGGCTGCTTGGGGGAACAAAAAGTGCAAGATGCAACCTCAGAGTTTTGTGTTTTTTGGGGGGTTTGTTGTTGTTTTATATTTTTTAATTTTTTATTTTTTGCAGACAAGGCCTCGCTCTGTCACCCAGGCTGGAGCTCAGTGGTGCTATCTGGGCTCACTGCAACGTCCACCTCCCAGGTTCAAGTGATTCTCAGACCTCAGCCTCCCGAGTAGCTGGGATTACAGGTGTGTGCCACCACACCTGGCTTATTTTTGTATTTTTAATAGAGATGGGGTTCACCACGTTGGTCAGGCTGGTCTTGAACTCCTGACCTCAGGTGACCCAACTGCGTCAGCCTCCAGAGTTATTTATTGGCATATCAGTGAGTGAAATGTAACATGAAACCATAAAAGCCAGAAGAGAATACTGACATATGGTTATTGGTTTCAAAGTGGTCAAAGTTTTCCAAGCATAGAAGCAAATGCAAGGAAATGTAAGAAAAAATATGCAACAATCTGGTGGCATACCTGGCTTAAAACTCTGCATTTCAAAGGTGCCACTGGCACAGTTGGGAAGAATAACTTGCGTTTCTTTATTTCTCCCAGCCCTTTCCCTCCGAGCTTTGGGGAAAGCAGACTTCAGAAATAAGGACAAAGATGTCAATACTTGGCTTTAAGGTTTCAAAAAAAAAAAAAAAAGTTAGGATTCTTGCCAGTTGGTGTAGAAAATGTGCATGATCACTCAGTCAGCCTTCCCTCTCAGATGAGACCTTCATTCACCCCCAACCTGCAAGAGACCCTCATGGTTGGAGGAAGAAGGGAGTGAAGGGGAATCAAGGGAGTAAGACCCATCAGAGGATGTAAGAACCCCTAGATGAACTCCAGGAATCCAAAAGCAGAGGCATCCTGAGCCGTGTTTCTGAGCAGAGCCGAGGAAAGGAGCAAGAACCCAGAGCCAGGCCCTTCCCTGGTGGCGAGTGCAACCTGGTTGCCTGGTGTGTCCAGACTGGTAGGGCTCCCAGCAGCCATGAACAGATTTCCTGGGGGCCCAAGAAGGCAGAGTGACCCAGGAGCCTGAAGACCTGGAGGCCATGTGGTTGGACAAGGAAATGACAGTAGGGACTGTGTCAGTGGACCAGAGTCAGATGAAAATAAGGATCTTAGTAGACACCAGAGGAATCAACGAGTAGCCAGATGGATCCCAAAGTAATCTCAGCACTTTGCGAGGCTGAGGCAGGAGGATCGCTTGAGCCCAGAGGTTTGAGACCAGCCTGGGCAACATAGTGAGACCCTATCTCTACACAAATTAAATTTCTAAAAAATTAAAATTCTAAATAATTTCTAAATAAATTAAAATTCTAAGATAATTTTAAAAAATTAGGCAGGCATGGTAGTATATACCTGTCACTCTCCCTTACTCATGAAGGCTTGACTGGTGGCCCGTAGGCAGGCAGTGGTCATCCATATAGGATTTCCAACAGTAGGACCCCAAGCCTGGGGCAGAGAACAGGGTCAAATTCTGGAAAAAGCGGACGGGTCTCCAGCCTAGACCCTGAATGGGCAGGGTCCAAACATAGAAGGCTGAGGGGACCAGGCAAGGTCCAAGTTTGAGAGCTGGATGCTGGCCAGGCCCTGGCCACTCTCCCTTACTCATGAATTCACTCACGCTTCTTCATGGAGCAGCTACTATTAAGACTCAACTATGGCCAACCATGGTGGTTCACACGTGTAATCCCAGCACTGTGGGATGCTGAGGTGGGAGGATTGCTTGAGACCAGGAATTCAAGACCAGCCTGGGCAACACAGCAAGACCCCATCTCTACAAAAAATTAAAAACTTAGTGGGGGGCGGTGCACACTTCTAGTCCCAGCTACTTGGGAGCCTGAGGTGGGAGGATCGCTTGAGCTCAGGAGATGGAGGCTGCAGTGAGCTGTGTTTACACCACTGTACTCCAGCCTGGGTGACAGAATGAGACCTTGTCTCAAGGGAACGAAAAAGGACTCAACTGTGTGCCACAGATGCCAAGGGCTTCGGCCATGTCAGTTGTCACTTGAGCTTCTAAACTATCCCCATTAGAGTCAGGGCTCATCCTGGAGTCTGAAGGAGCTGTGCTGCCTGTCTTCCCTGGTGCAGTGATTTTAAAACATGCAATTTCTTTTCCACCCCTGGCATTGAGAGGTGGAGTCTTATTTCTCTTCCCTTGAATATGGGCTGGCCTCTGGGACTCACTTCTAACCAGCAGCATGTGGAAGAAGTAAGGCCACGTGTCTCCTGGCAGCAGGTCATGAGAGCAACACAGCTTCTGCCCGGCTCTTGCTCTTGGGCTCCAGTTCTTGATACCCAGCTCCCACACCATGAGGAAGCCCAGGCCACATGGAGAGGATACAGCGTGCTTTCCAGCCGACTGCCCAGCTGAGGTCTCAGCTGCCAGACACATGAGTGAGAAGGCCTTGAGAGGACTCCAGACCCAGCTACCATCAGACTGCGGCCACCTGAGAGCCCCTAGTGAGAACTGCCCAGCTGAGCCCAGTCAGTGCTAAGAACCACAAGAAAGGATGATGATAAATGAGTAAGGTTGTTTCACACCACTAGGTCTGGGGTGATTTGTTACACAACTAGAGATAACCAAAACTCCTGTTGAGGACATGCAGTGGATTCCTGATGGGGTTTGACAGGAGCCCTGGTCAGGCACCTCCTTCAGCCTGGGCTCTGTTCATGTGGTAGGTCTACAGAACCCCCAAACACCATAACCCTGTGGGAAGTCATTATCCCTCCCCACCCCACCTCACCTCTCCTTCTCGACACCCATGTCAGATAACGGCATGACCACCCACCCAGGGATCCCAGTACAGACTGGGTGTCATCTTGTCGTATTTGGCTGGTGCATTCCCATGTAATTTTTTTTTTATATATGAGGTCTCCTTATGTTGCTCAGGTCAGTCTTAGACTCCTGGCCTTAAGCAGTCTTCCTGCCTCAGTCTCCTAAAGTGCTCGAATTACAGGTGTGAGCCACCAGGCACGACCCCCCCCCCCCGCCCCCCGCCCATCTAATTTACTCCTATCCATTCATTCCTTTGACAAACCTTTATGGAGCACCCACTGGTGTCAAGCTTTGTGCTAAATGGACCTGCGTGGTCCCTGTCCTCAAGGAGCTTACAGTAAAGCAAAGAGAAACCTGTCAAACTGTTCATTACAAGTGCAGCCAAAAGTCTCAATAACTGTGTTTATTAATTAACCTAAGTACTGTGCTGAGCTCTTCACATTCATTCAATCATTGAGTCCCCATAGTAATCCCACGAGGAGGAGATTATAATCCAGAGATCATTAGCTTTATTTTATGAGGAAACTGAGGCACCCAGAGGTTGAATGAGGTTATGCCATTAGTGGGCGGTAGCACAGAGGTGAAGTTTCCTTCCCATCCCTCCCTTCTGCCACTGCAGTAGCTGAAGTTCGGTCCTGGGTCCTGCAGGAAGCACGGACTGAGACATAGCTGAGAACCCACGTGGTTTTACAGGGGAGTCGTGCCTGTAGAAGACCAGTGGCGAAGCCGGGCTGGGCAGGAACAGCCTCAGACAGTGACACAGATCTTCCCAGTCCTGGGTCAACCCAGCAGGAGTTCCTGAGCACAGGGGGCCATGAGAGGCATCCCCACTGAGCTCCAGTGGCCAGGGCTGCTGTGCTCAGTATTTGCTGGGGTTGCCTAGGAAGCATGGTCTCTTGTTGATGGCTGAGGCCACTCCTGCAGGGTCTGTACTCTTTGCAGCTGAGCAGCAAATTCTTTCCTAAAGGGAGACCCCTGGGCTGCCCCCATGGCTGCTACCCAGACTGTCACACAGCCTTCTCTCTCATCTCTCCACCTCTGGGCACAGCCCCGTGCCCAAATTCTGTGTCTGGAGTGATGGCTGTAAAATGCACACCCTCCCTGCGAGATCCACCAGCCACTCCCCATCTCCATCAAGAGGAGGAACAGGTTCCGTCTTCCCCTAGCACCTCCCTGCGCTGTGTGGACTATCCAGGGATCAGACAGCCTGGGCTCACACCTGGGCTCCCCACGGATTGATGCTGCTAATATCGGTACCTCCTCCAGAGACTGCTGTGTGGTCCGATGAGATGCCACAGGGAAAACACTTAGTGTTAGGCTGCCACAGAGCAAGGCCGGAAATGACCTCCTTTAGGCCCAGACCTGCCTCTGGTCAGCTCAGGCACTGAACCCGGGAAGGGCTGACTTCCAGCCAGGGTGTCTTTGTTACCCTAAGTTCAGAGGAAAGAGGTAGCAGAGGGGCCACTCTGAGGCTCTCTGCCTGGTGGAGGGACAAGAAGGGTGGGTCCAGTCACCCCTGGCAGGAGTGGGTGTGGTTCCCCTGAGCTGGAGCTGGCAGGGTGACCGTAGGGAGAGGGGCTGAGCTCAGGGGAGAGAGGTGAGAGGGAAAGAGGAAGGACTCTGCATGTCCGGTGTAGAGGCCCTGCTCACCCTCCCAGGTCCTGACCCCGGCTCCAGCCCCATCAGACTCTGCGGTTGAACTGTTGCTCAGGGCCCGGTCTTGCCCCGGCTAGGCCACTGTATAGGAGGCCTTGTGTGCTGAGGCTCCTGGTCTCGCCTGGCGCCAGCCTGACCCACTCAGCTCAGCCCCTCCTCAAGGCTGTCCCCATAAGCCGTCTACTCCAACAAAGGGTCAGTGTCCTCGGGAGGGCAGGTGCTGCCAGGCGGGACTGCAGCCAGGCCTGCTGGGGAGTTCTGGGCAGTCGAATCTCAGAGGAGTGACCAGGGCCTGGCTATGCTGAGGACAGGGCTGGTGGGATATTTGTTGTTTTTGTTGGTTTTGAGCCACTGCCGCTAGGAAGAGGTCAAGGTGAGGGAGGCAGGCGGAGGCTAGGGCTGGGGAGCTGGGGTACATTTGCCCAGTTTGCGACTAGAGTCCAGATGGGGGCCTCCCAGGAGGAGTAGAGGCCTACTGACCTCCCTGCCACTATCCCCAGGCCCCACCTCAAGACCCTAGGCCCCAGCTTGACCTGAGACCCAGCAACAAAGAGCCAGAATCCACTCCATTTTCAAGCCAGGAAGGAGACTGCCTTTTAGGGTGATAGCTTATACGCACCCCTGTTTCCCTCTCTGCCCACTCTGTCAGCCTGTTGAAACTCCTGCTGGAGCCCACTGCCCACCTCTCTGCTGCCAGACTGGGCCACCTGCCAGTCCCACAGAGTCAGCCTTCAAACCCCCACAGCTGGTCAGTCAGCCCTGGGAGAAGTTGTCCCCCAGCTGGGGCACACTTCTCTGAATACAGGCTGCTCACAAGCAGAATTTAAGCCATTGATGGGTCAGGGCTGGCAACCATCTGAGGCCACATCAATAAAGGCCAAGTCTCTAGAACAAGGGAGGTCAGGTTTTCTATTTGCAGCCCAGGCCTGTGGAAATCAGACAATCTACAAGTATTGGAAGGAGTGTCACAGAACAATGACAAATGGATGGAGGTTCCAGAGAGTAATGAATGAAAGCTACAGACTTCTGAACAACATGGGGGTAGATAAAAATCTGTCAAGGATTTGTGTATACTGTGCTTTTCCCATCAGATTATAAGCTCCTTGGAGGTCTTGTTCATCTCAGTAGCTCCTCCACCATCTCAGTCTCTTAATACCTGTCATCACTCAGCTCACAGTGATGGCAATAAATATTGGTAGATCAGTGGGTGGATGGATGGGTGAATGTATGAGTAGTGATAGAGTATGGACAGGGAGATGAGTGGGTGGGTGGATGCTAGGTGGGCAGGTGAGTTGATGGACAAATGGCTGGAGAGTAAATAACGGACTGACTCCTACACTGGAGCGAGGATAGAATGGAAGCTGGCATAACCGTTGCCAGCGCAAAACAGGCTTCTCAAAGATTTCTTACAGAGGCTGCAAAAGGCATGAAACATAAGAGAAAAGGCAGATAACCTAGACTTCATTAGCAGATAACCTAGACTTCATTAGCATTAGCAACCTGTATTCATCAAAAGACACCATTAATGAAATAGAATTAAGAAATGAAGCTACAGGCTGGGTGCAGTGGCTCATGCTTGTAAACCTAGTGTTTTGGGAGGCCAAGGCAGGAGGATCCATTGAAACCAGGAGTTCAAGACCAGCCTGGGAAACATAGCACAACTCTGTCTCTACAAAAAAAATTTTTTTTAATTGAACTGGACATGGTGGCATGTGCCTGTACACAGTCCTAGCTCCTTGGGAGGCTGAGGCTGGAGAATTGCTTGTGTCCAGGAGTTCCAGGTCGCAGTGAGCTAGGATCACACCACTGCATTCCAGCCTGAGCAACAGAGTATCAAAAGAAAGAAAAGGAGGGAAGAAAGGAGGGAAGGAAGGAAGGGAGGAAGGAAAGAAGGAAGGAAGGAAGGAAAGAAGGAAGGAAGGAAGGAAGGAAGGAAGGAAGGAAGGAAGGAAGGAAGGAAAAAAGTTACAAAGTAGGGCAAGATAGTCACAATACATACATCTGATGAAAGTTCATATTCAGTACATTAGAGAACTTATATCAATCAATAAGAAAAGGGAAACAGCCCAATAGACAGTGGTCAAAAAACTTGAACAAGCATTTTACACACACACACAAAGGTATCCAAATGACCAGTAACCATGTGAGAAGGTAGACAGCATCTTTAGTCATCAGGAGAAAGCAAGTTAAAGCCCCAATGAGATACTATTATATACCCACTAAAATGGCTAAAATTAAAAAGGGTTGCTGAGGATGTGGCATAGCTGGAACTTTCATACATTGTTAGTGGGAGTGTCAGTTAGTACAATAACTTTAGAAAACTGTTTGGCAGTTATCTACTAAAGCTAAAAATATGCTTACCTATGACTCAGAAATTCCACTCCTAGGAATATATTTAAAAGAAATGAGGGCCAGTCATGGTGGCTCATCCCTGTAATCCTAGCACTTTGGGAGGCCGAGAAAGGAGGATCGCTTGAGCTCAGGAGTGTGAGACCAGCCTGGGCAACATAGTGAGATCTCATCTCTATTTTTTAAAAGATTAAAATTAAAGGCCAGGCGCAGTGGCTCACGCCTGTAATCCCAGCACTTTGGGAGTCCAAGGTGGGCGGATCATGAGGTCAGGAGATTGAGACGATCCTGGCTAACAATGTGAAACCCCGTCTCTACTAAAAATACAAAAAATTAGCTGAGCGTGGTGGTGGGCACCTGTAGTCCCAGCTACTCAGGAGGCTGAGGCAGGAGAATGGCGTGAACCCAGGAGGCAGGGCTTGCAGTGAGCCAAGGTCGCACCACTGCACTCCAGCCTGGGTGACAGAGCGAGACTCCATTTCAAAACAAATAAAAAATAAAAAAAGAGAAATCAGTGTGTATGTCCACACAAATACTTCATATGAACGTTCATAGGTGCCTTGAACTGGAAAAAACCCAAGCACCCATGAACAGTAAGGTGAATACATGCATTGTGGTACATCCATACAGTGGAATGCTACTCAGCAATAAAAAAGAACAGCTACTGATGCAGGCAGCAACACGGATGAATCTCACAGACATTATATTGAGAAGAAACAAAAATCTTGAGGATATGCTATATGATTATGGAAAGTACAAGAAGAGTAGGTGAAACTAATCTATGGTGAGAGAAGTCAGAATAGGGGCTACTTTGAGGGAGGGGGTCGCTGGAAGTGGGTACAAGGGAGCCAGCCTTCTGGAGTCCTGGAAATGTTTTAAATCTTGATCTGCATGGTGTACATATGTGTATATTTACCAAATTCTATATTGATGATCTGTGTACTCATTGTATTTTTGTTATACTTCAATAAAGCATTTTTAAAACACAAACACAATTCCTTTATTCTAGAAGAGTTCAGTGTGCTGGCATAGAAGCGGAGCCCAGAAGGTTCATTATCTTCTCCCCTTCAAAGAGGTTTGTTTCTCAGGATTTAGCATAATACATCTCAGGGGAATTGAGAAGTCCTTGTCTGAGGCAAGGGGGCTGGGCTAGATAATAAGAAGATGCTCATATGGGGAAGTCCTTGGGGTGGGGTAGATGACAACAGGATGACACATGCCTGGGACTTTCCCACCAGCTCTTCCCAAGGCCACCGCGCACTTGAGCTGCTGAGACACTCAAAGAATGCCGGCCATGGGTGTCTGTGCCTCCCCACCATAGTGCACTGTACTCAGAGGGGTCGTGAGTCCTGGGGGCTTCCCACCACTGCCCCTCCTCTGTCTCCAGTGTGGGCCACTGTACCAGCTGCAGAGCTGAAATCAGAGGGGAATAGGGAGAAGGTGGGAAGACGGGGGTCTGGAGCTACCTCCTGCCCTCCTAGACCTCAGCCTTCTCCTCTGTAATGCAGAGAGATTGTGCTACTCTTCCAAGGCTGTTCTCAATGCAGGTTCTGAAGGTTCCCTGGGTACCCCAAGCCACCCATGAACCAAGGTGGGTTACCAAGCACATCTGGAGAGCAAGAGGGCTCTGTCCGCTGACTACACAAAGCCCAAGTCGTCTGGGCTTCTTCTCCCATGAGTCAGGTAGCATCACAGGAGGATGACACAGGTGAGCCTGTGAGGCCAGCCTACCAGGGCAGGGCACACCTCATGGTCAGAAGTGAGTCAGCCAGGGCCAGGCTTCACTCAGCCAGGAAGCCCATGGGATGGAGCTGGACCAGGCTGAGAACTAACCCAAAACAGGTGCCAAGAGAGGAATCTGAGTTACCCTTGCCCCCTCTCTCTCCCACTGACCTCATTCCTGCCAATCAGGCACCCACCTTTTCCTCTGTACCTCCTTAGCATCCCTCTGGTCCATTTTGACTCCCCATTCTGCGGCCCCCTACCTTACAGAGTGCAGTAGGCCCTTCCCTGCCCTCCAACCCTAGCTCCGAAGTCCAGTCTCCTTCATTCTTCCAGGTGGATCGTTTTCCCCCTCCTTTATTCAGGCATAACTGACATTTAATACAATGCATGGATCTTAAGAATGAAGTTTAAAGAGTTTTGACAAATGCATACCCCTGTGCTACCGATACCCAGTCACATCAAGGCATAGAATATTTCAATCACCTTGGAAAGTTTTCTCTACCCCTGCCTCCAGTCACCCAGCCTACACCCAAAAAACCCTCTGTGCTGACTTCTACCCCCAAGAAATGAGCTTTGTGGGTTCTTAAGCTTCACATAAAATATAATTTTTTAGTAATTATACAGTAATACTCCTTTATGTCTGGATTCTTTCACCCACTGTGTTTTTCGTCTTCATCCATCTTTTGTGACTTTTATTGTTGGATAAGTTTCCATTTTATAAATGTAACTCAATTTGTTTATTAATTCTCATATTGATGAACAACTAGACTGTTTCCAGATTTGTACTGTTATGGATAATGCTGTCCTGACCACTTGTGTACATGTTTTTGTGTGGATATGTCTTCATTTCTCTTGGGTAAATTCCTGTAAGTTAAATCTCTGGGATATATAGTAAATATATGTTTATCTTTATAAGAAACTGCCAAACTTTCCCAAAGTGGTCGTACCATTATAGACGCTCAGCACTAATGTATGAGAGGTCTGGTTGTTCCACGTCCACACCAGCACTTGGTATTTTTAGTCTTGTTAATTTTAACCCTCCGAAGATCTTTTTAAAAACCACTTCTAAACATCCCAAATGTCCATCGGCTGGCAAATGGACAGACAAAAGGCGGTAAATCCACACAATGGAATATTAGTTGGTAATAAAAAGAAATGAGGTACTGATGCACGACAGGAATGAACCTTGAAAACATTACACCTGGTGAAAGAAGCTCATCACAAAAGTCCACCTTGTGTAGGATTCCATTAATATAAAATGTCCAAAATAGGCAAATTTATACAGACAGAAAATATATTGGTGCTTTTCTAGGTCTGAGGGGATGGGAGGTTGGAGGATGATAGCCAGTGGGTGTGGGATCTCTATTTGGGGTGATAAAAATGTTCTAAAATGTATTGTGATGGTTCACAAGTCTGTGAGTATACTAAAAGCCATTGAATTAGACACTACCTGAAAAAGCTATCTGAAAAACCAAACCCACCACATCTAATTACCAGGCTACCCCCTATAGCTCCCTACTGTCCTCAGAGTGAAGACCCAGATTCCCAAACCCAGATTCCCCCAGGTTGTCTTCCTCTCCTGCAGGCCCCATGGAAACCATCACTTCCAGATGTACTCTCTGCCATGGGCCTCCGAGTGCCTGCACGTCCTGTTCCTGTGTGTTGAACTGTGGGTCCCACCTCACCTCTGACTCACCCTTTATGGTTCAGCTCACCTGACAGCCTTCCCTTCCCTCTCTCTTGTTCATTCATCCATTCATTCATGCAACAAGCAATTATTAGGCACCTGCTCTATGCCAGGCTCTATTCCAGGCACTAGGGACACAGCAGCAAACAAAACAGACTAAATCCCTCATGGTGTGCAGGAGCAAATAATTGAGCACTTAGTCAACCTGATGCACCCCAGCCCCTGCCTGCTGGCCTTCTCCACATTTCCACCGTGCTTTGTAGGCACTTCCGTTTCAACACTAATCCATCTGGACTTCCACAAGTCAACAGTGGGTCTCCCTGACGAGGCTGGGACTTCATGAGGGTAAGGGCCAGGCCTACCTCTCCTGGGCATCAGAGCAAGGATGGTGCGTCCTCCGTGTGCACCGTCCTCCACATTCGACAGAGCCCTTTCACAGCCCTGGTCTCATCTGCTTGCTCACCCACTCTGTTCAGCAAGCGGGGATTGTGGAGAGGAGATGTGAAGGCAGGAGGCCCACTGCCCAGGTGAGACAATGAGGACCTGAGAGTGCATGAGGCCACATGGCTACAGAAGCATGGCAACTGGCTTCTCTTACTCCCTGCCCTGGGCAGGCTTCTTGTGGCCTGGCCAGCTCTGAGGTTCAAGGATTGGTGTCACCATACCAGGAAGTGATTCCAGGCCTAGCAGGAACCACATGGCCCTGTGGGCCACCACCTCAGGGCATTGCCTAAGTTTCCATCACTCAGGCTGGGCAGCACGAGGCAGGATGGTCAAGGAGCAGCAGCAGCCTGTCTCCCGAGCCTCTTCCCTGCCCTCAGCCCAGCTCAGGTGAGTCACCAGCACCTGAGCATGAAGTCATCCTAGGGGCTCCCTCTCTCAGGAGGTGTGCAGTTTACATGGGAAGTGTGGGAGGTGGACCTGCGAGGGCTCCTTCATGGTATGGTTAATGCTCACGGGGTGAAGGTGGCTCAAAGCACCCCTTGAGGTGACACTTTCCTCCAAGGCCTTGACACACACCTGGCTTTGCACTTGCTCCTTCTGGTCTCCTCTGGCAGCAGCAGAGGCAGGGGCTGATCTTCAGCAGGCAGCATGGGGCTTCTGGGGCCTCTCTGGCACCTGCATCCTTGGGCCTTTCCAGCTTCTTCCTTTATGAAGCCCCTGAGGGCTGGTGAGATGGCCCATCTGGGGTTCCTGTTCCTGTCTCCGGCTCTTGTTAATGGCCGGAGGGGAGGGCGCCCCATTACCCAAGTCGCCCCAGTGGCTGCTGGTGCTCTTCCTGCTTCCAGCAGCACCAAGCCTTAGGCCCTCCAGATTGAACCCTGGGACAGGAGGTCTCCTTCCTGCCCCCTCCTGTTCCTGGAGTCAAGAGGTTCTCAGATGTGTTCTCATTTGTCCATCTGCACACCACTGGGGGCAGATGCCCTGCTCAGCTCAGAGGCCATGGCAAGGGAGAAGCTGCCTCCTTTCTGGACCCAGTGGAACCTCTCCTAGACTTATAGCTCCAGACCCGCTCCTGCCTTTCCCCAGGGTGGGGTTGGGTGATAGTTTTTTGTTTTGTTTTGTTTTGTTTTGAGACAGGGTCTTGCTCTGTGACCCAGGCTGGAGTGCAGTAGCACAATCATGGCTCACTGCAGCCTCTATATCCTGGGCTCAAGCAATCCTCCCAGCTCAGCCTCCTGAGTAGCTGGGACTACAGATCTGTGCCACTATGCCCATTTTTTTTTTAAGGTTTGTAGAGACAGAGTCTCATTACATTGCCCAGGCTGGTCTTAAACTTTTGGGCTCAAGCCATCCTCCCACCTCAACCTCCCAAAATGCTGGGATTACAGGTATGAGCCACCATGCCCAGCCTTGGGTGATGGTTTTGAAGTCTCAGAGACTTTGGGGCTAGGAGGAATTAGGCAAGGTGCCCAGCCTAGCACCAGAATGCTCTCCTCACAAACAGGAGGGATGTGTCCTCTGTCTAGTGGATGGAGGGAGGGTCCTCTTCACACCCCTGGGAAGCTCCCCACAGTTCCCTCCCCTGCTTCCATCTCTTCCCACCATCCATCTCTTTCTCCCCTTCCCTGGAACACCCCACCATTCCCTGAAGCTGTGAAGAAAGCCTGGGCCCTTCTGCGTCCCCGCTCTATCACTGAGCCCGGGCATCCTGTTTGGATGGTCCTGGGGGTTCCCAGGAGAGGATGGAGAGGGTTTACCCCCATCCCTCCATTCCCCAAGCGTGTGCTCTTGGCAAATGTCTGCAGATACAGCACATCCTGCACAGCAGAGATGAATTCCCTCCAACGTGGTGGTTTGCGTTCCTATTGCTGCACGGCAAGCTAGCCCAGAACAGCAGCTTTAAACCATGACAGTCACGGATTCTGCTCAGGATCCAGAGCTTGGCTGGACTCAGCTATGCGGTTCTTCCTTGAGGAGGCACACAGCCTCAGCCAGATGGTGGCTGGGCTGGGGTCATCTTGAAGGCTTCTTCACTCACAGGTCTGGGGCCCAGGCTGGAAAGACTCAGCCAGCAGGGCTCACTGAGCTTCTCTCACTTTGCATGTGGCCACTCCATGAGATCTTTCTACATGGCAGTTTCAGAGAGTAGAACCTCCCACATGGTGGATGAAGGTGACCAAATCTGTAAGAAACATTCACATTCTCCATTTTATGTCATCGTGACCCTTTTCCTGACAGTCACCCTGATTTTCTGCATTTACAAAGCTCCCACTCCTTCCTGCTCTGAACCGCACTGCAAAAGTACTGCTTCCATTAACCTGACAACTGCAATGAAGAGCATCCTGTCCAAATCATGTCACCTTAATTCCTGGGTTTCTTCCTAGATGGAAGAGCTGGTGGGGAGACATCTCAGTTTCAAGACACACACACAGACACAGACACACACATAGACAGACACACAGATACAGAAACACACAGACACATAGACACACATGCACAGATATACAAACACATGGACACACAGACACCCCAGCACACACTGAAACACACACACAGATATAGAAACACAGACACATAGAGAGACAGACACACAGACACACACAGAAAACACAGACACACACATATATACACACACACACACACAAGGACACACAGACACACACATAGAGACACACACATAGACACGCATAGAGACATACACAGGGAGCCCTGCTGACACACACAGACACACAGACACACACACACAGATACAAAAACACACAGACACACAGAGAGAGACACACACAGACACACACACACAGACACAGAAACGCATGGATGTACAGACACACACACAGATACAGACACACAGAGACACACACAGACACACACAGAAAACACAGACACACATACACGTATATATGCAGACACACACACACGGACACACGGACACAGACACACACACAGAGACACACAGATACACATGGAGACACAGACACACATACACAGACACACACAGACATACACAGAGAAACAGACACACACAGAGACACATGCAGACACACAAAGAGATACACACAGACATACAAATACAGACACACACACAGACACATAGAGACACACCCACAGAGACTCACAGACACACACAGAGACACATACACAGACACACAGATGCAGAAACACACAGACACACAGAGACACACCCACATACCCACATATAAACACACACAGATACACACAGACACAGACCCACACACACACAGATACAGAGACACATACAGATACACACAGACACAGACCCACACACACACAGATACAGAGACACATACAGAGACACACAGACACACAGGTACACACACAGACACACACATGGAGACACACACAGACACACACATACGGAGACACATACACACAAAGACACACACAGGGAGCCCTGCTGACACACACAGAGGCACATAGAGACACAGACGCACAGAGACACACACAAACATACAGACACACAGACATGCAGATATGCACACAGAGACACACACAGACACACAGACTCATATGATCTTCACCGTGTCCAGCTGCCCTTCCTGTCTTCTTGGATCAATGTACCCAGGTGACTGAGCCCTGCTGTATAAGCCAGGGTCTATACACTTTTTCTTAAAGGGCCAGATAGTTAATACTTTAGATTTTGTGGACCAAGAGACAAAATTGAGGCTGTGATGCAGGTACTTATACAATCATTTAAAATGTAATCGCTTAAAATATAAAATCGATTCTTAGTTCAGGGGTGTAAGAACAGGAACCTGACTGGACTTGGACCCCAAAATTGTAGTTTGCTAATCCCTGGAATAAACTACAGGGGCCCAAAGACACCTTCCAGCAGACCCTTTTCTCTTATCACCAGTGAAGGAAAGGTCTGCGGGGTGGGGGCAGTGTGTCTATGATCTCAGCTTGACCAACCAGATGCTCTCTGGCAGGAAGTGACACCTAGACAGGGGGGAAAAGTGGAATTAGTTCATTCTTTCCTATATCAGTGCCAGATAAAGCCACCAGTTCTTGCTGACAAGCCTGTCTGGGGCGGGCTCCTGTCTGTTCTGAGCTTATTTTCCAGTCTTCCCTCCACCTTTCCACTCACTCACATCCTACCAACAAATACCCTTTCTCCTTCCCTTAAGGTAATCAAAATCGGTTTCTGTTGCTGGCACTCAAAACTCCCTGACTGACAATTGCACTGGTGGTCTCACTCTGTCCAGTCACAGTGGAATCTTCTGAGCATGCATTCTAGGGGGCAGGGGCCCCCAAAAAGCTCAGGATTCTGGGTCTCCATCACCATCATCCCTGGCATGGGTGATGTGCTCCCAGGCCCTGACCATACTCAGTTTGACCCTGGAGTCTCTGAGTCCCCAGGTGGACGCCAGGCAACTCACCCCTCTTCCTGGAGTGGCATGGCCCAGCTGGGAGAAGGGCTAGCTGCACTAGCCCTGTTGGCGTCCATATCTCTCTCACGGCCCTTTCGTGCATCCATCCTGCCTCCATCAGTGCATCAAGTGAATCTTGAGTGTGGGTCAACCAAACAGTAAGGAGTTACATTTGTCAGATGTTTCTCCAGAGGCTAAAGCAGTGCCTGGTAGAGACCCAAGTCAAATGTGGGTCTCTGTGAAAGGGGATTCACTGGCTCATGTAACTGAGGAAGACACAGGTGTGACTGGGATATGCCAGCACCAGGATGGAAAATGCTAGGGAAGGATTCTGATTGGTATCTGCCTCCACAGACCAGTCACTGTGGACTGGAAGGCAGGGCTGTGTTGATTCCCAGGGGATTATGTGGCAGAGACTGGCTGTGGTAGGTTGCAATTGTTGACCCTGCAATTTTCTTTCCGTTATTCACGGTTCCTTGCAATGTGATGTTGTAACTCTCCCTATCAAGAGGAGAAGTCTGTTTTCCCAGGCCTTGAATCTCGTCTCGTCTTGGGACTTGTTTTGACCGATGAAATGAGGTTGAAGTGATGCTGTACAATCCTGAGCCGACCATTTGAACAAGCCCAGGCTAGCCTGACGGGTGATGAGAGACAGATGGCTTGGTTGCCACATCGCTCCAGTTAACTGCAAGCCAGCTACCAAATATGCGAGTGAGGCCATTCTAAACTAGCCTGCCTGCTGACCGCAGACACCCATGAGTGAGCCTAGCTGATTTCATACGCGCCTGGCCCAGTCGGCAGAACCTCTCACTCCACCCACAGTCTCAGAGGCAAAAAACAAATAGTTGTTTTAGGCCATTAATAAGAAATAGCTGTTTGTTCTGCAGCAAAACCTAACTGATACACTGTCTAAATGTTCATTTGAATCCATGGGAGCTGATACAACTCTGCCTTCCAGTTCAAAATGACCAGGCCAGGGAGTGGACACAGAACCCAGCTGGACCAAACAGAATCCTTCCCTAGGACTCTGTCTCCTGTCTAGGCACAAAGCTGGAGTACCTTTCCCTGGATCTTGGCCTTCTCTCTGAAGACCTTTCCTGCTACCTTTGCAGTTAGGTGTAGCTAACTGTGAAATTGTAAGTCAATCACAGTCATGAGATTGAACTCTAGCCAACAGATGTGGGCCTGGCCCATAAACTTACTCTCTATGGGATACTCCTTTGACTTTCCTCATCTGCCAGCTGAATGCAGAAAGTTTTAAGGAGGGCAGAGCTACCAGATGAGAAGGGCCTGGGTTAGTGAATGACCACATAGACAGCGTCCAACCAGGGGCACACACATTGGCTGTGACATGGGCATTGTCTTGAGCCACTGATAGTTCAGTGTTTATTACAGCAGCATGGCCTGGCTCACATATCAGAGAGGGGCAGTAGGAGGGGCAGAGTGATGCTCAAAAGGAAGCGAATACGGTTCCCCGAAGAAGGGAGGGGTGCCGGGCAGGCAGGATGTTAAATGTTCACTCCAGAAGGAAGCTGTGAGCCACCTCGAGTGTCAGGCTATAAAACCAAACCACAGAGAGTCTGGGGAGCTGCCAAAGACAGGGCCTGCTGTCTCTGTGATGTTACCAGCAGCACTCTGGCTGGGCTGGTCTGTCTTGCCTCTCAGGGAAGACACTAGCTCCAGAGAAGACTACTAGGTCCCGGGTGGTGAGGGGAAGACACCAGGCCCTGGGTGACAAAGGGAAGACGCCAGGTCCTGGATAATAAGCAGTAGTAATAGGAAGAAAGGGTTCCCAAAACCGCCGAAGCTGAGACCCTGTTTTTGTTTGACATATATTCCTGTTGTAACTGACATCCTTTTAGTTAAAAGCTAGAAAGCTCCTTTTGTTCTCATGACAAGGTCGACAGAAGACTTAACTTTTGATATAAGCAAAGTCATAAAAAGAAAAAGGGAAATCATGCAGCCTGGAGGGGAGGGAAAAAGTCAAAGGCAAATACTGAGCCCAGTAGCAGAGATCTGCTGAGAGCAGGAGAAGAGTTCAGAAGGCAGGTGAGGCCTTAGATCCAGCCAGGACCACAATGGCCACCTGCAGTCTTTGTGCCTTCGGTCAGATTCTTGACTGGGGCAGGAGTAACATGATTGGTCACTGGCTGGCTAGTCCTTCGCGACATGTGTCCCTCCTGGTCTAATGGGCTGAGGTCAAGGGGTGTTTGGTCATGTGGGTCAAACATGGCTGCCCTTCTGCAACGGCAGGTGGCAGTTTCCAGGGAAGGAGGATAAGGGTGTGCAGGCATTCCCAAAAGTCTAGAGTGGCATTCCAGGAGGAGGGACAGGCATTGGTAAAGACACGGACATGAGAACAGGATAGTGTGTTATGGTGGCCAAAGACAGTATGTTCAGGGCTGGGGATGGTGGCAGATGGGTCCGGTCTTGACATCTGCAGACCATGGGTACCTCTGCTTTAGGCAGGGACTGGTCTTTCCAGCTAATCTAGAGGTATAGAACTTGATGGTTAAGCTCCAGAGTCTCACAGGGCTGGGCTGCATTTCAGTCCTGCCACTTAAACCAGCATTTGGCCTTGGGTCAGAGGTCAGGGACTGGGGACAGATGCAGCTCACACCTGGACTTTATTTGGGCCATAGGTGTCTGTACACATTTTTGTGTGCTTATTTGCAACTTTTTTTAAAAAACCTGCATTTCTAGATTCTCTTGGAAAATCAGAAGGTCTAGCAACAGCTGGGTCTGCATTCTCACCTGGCAACAAACACCTAGAGAAGCAGATGCCCCTTGGTCACAATCAATGCTCTCTAGTTGTCACACTCTCTGCTTCTCTCAGTTACCTGCCCATACTTGTGCCCTGACATCATTAGCACTCAGCAGCAGCTTTTGGTTCTGTTTTGTTGAGCAGAGAAATACTTTTTTTTGGTAGCCAGGTGAAGTTGATTTATTCACTAAAGGTACTGCTATCCAGAAACAATCTGTAAGAGGGATAGAAGCAGGGTAAGGAGGGGGAAGAGATAAACAATGAGAGGGACTTGGGGAGAGGCTATCCTTGGCTGGATCATGGAGCAAAGGCTTTGGAGCATAAGCCAGATCCTTAAGGCCAGAGGGCAGGCACTTTGTACCCTAGATTAGCCATTTTTTGTGGGCCAAATCCAGAGGGTGGAACTTCCCAGGTGAGACATCTCTGGTCACCTCAGGGCAATTCTCCAGAGAAAGCGGGCCGCGGGCTGTGAGTTGTGAAGAGCCAACACTCACGGCAGCTGGGGGAGGAGTGCATCATCCCGCAGAAGGGATTTGGGCAGGGTGCCACTGCGTGTACTACAGCCTACCCCTTGCACTGCTCAGACCCAGTCACTTCTCACATTAAGTTTATTTCATCTGCCTATTGATGGGAATAGGGGTCATGATTCAGGACAACCTGAAGGATAGCACCCCATATCCTTCACACTGACAAGGTATTGCCTCCCAGTTGGTACCTCAGCTGTGTCTTTAAGAGGCAACTCTATCCCCTGTAGATTGGCAGATTCTAGATGGTGTGAAATGTGTAAGGACCAGTGGATCTCATAGTCGTGTGCCCACTGCCATGCAGCCCTCCTGATGACTCAGCTCTCTTAGTCTGCAGTGATGTCAACTGAAGGCCCGTGTCAGTGAATCAGACTCTTGGTGAGCCATGGTGCCAATGGGCTAAGGCTCCATTGGAAGGAGAGGTGAACTCCTACCTAGAATACACATCCATCCTGTCTGGGCAAATCACTGCCCTTCCCATGAGGGAAGGGGTCATACATAATCTACTTTGTCACCAAGTGGCCAGTTGGTCTCATCCTGGAATGTTATTGTATCAGGGGCTCAGCTTGGGTCTCTGTTGATGACAGGCTGGGCATTCAGCAGTGACAGTAGCTAGATCAACCTTGGGGAGAGGAAGCCAAGGCTGTTAGGGTTATATATAACTTCGTCAATGTCACCATGGCACTCTGTTCATGAGCCCATATGGTGCAAGGACTGGATGGAGGATGACGAGTGAGGACGGAGACTGGCTGATGTCCACTGGCCGACTCATCCTGCCCACTTGGTTGTTTGGTGTCGCTTCTGCAATGGATGCTCTTTAGTGTGTGTTGAAATGTGATACGTGATCTTCACTCTTTTTGCCACTCTCAGATCCACAGGCCTCTTTCCTAGTCCTTTTTGTCTCTGATAGTCCAGTCTTGTTTTTCCCAGGCCCCTGACCAATAAAGAGCTAAGCCATTCACCGCTGCCCATGAGTACGTGCATATCCTTATTTCAGGTCACTTCTCTTGCCACGAGATGACCAGGTTCTTTGGTAAAATCTCTGCCTATTGGAGGGATTTTCTCTCACCACCGTCTTTCAGGGCCACCCTTGGGTGGGGCTGTAGTGCAGGCTCAGTCCATTTTTGGCTTATACCCACAGGCCAAGTCAACCCATCTGTGACCCAAACTCAAGAATTTCCCTTCTCTGTCAGCTGGTCATAATACACATTTTTTTGTGAGAGGTATTGGTGTGACAGTCCTCATCCCAAGTCTTGGTGTCTCCTTCCCTACCAGGGGTCTGATTTGGGTATAGGAGACCCCCCTTGATGGAGAATTCAGCCTTTACTCAAGTTCCGCTGCTTTACAATGAGTCCTCTGCCTGATTATCACTCCATCTGCTCTCTGGCTGCAGAAGGTAAGTGCTTTCCAATGCTTCCTGCCAAGAGGTTTCCTCTGACTCTCACACTCTAAATTGCCAATTGAGATATCTGTAACTGTAATTTCCTTTCTTCAATGCATCGGTGACATTTAGCAATAGCCACATTTAGCGAGTCCATAGTCTTAACAGTTATTCTTTGCCCGTATCTCTCAGATGCCAGAGACATCGCTGCAGCTGTGTAGCTCCTTCACCTGTGTCCCATCCCAGTTCACTGCAGGTGCACACTGTTACCCAATTCCTGCCACTAGTGGTGGGTCCTAATTGTCATCTGGTCAGTGGTACCTCTCCAGCATCCTATCCTCACAGCCTGCCTCCCAGACCCCAGCACCCACTGTCTTCGATCTGGATAGGAGCAGAGCCTAGGACAGGCATGCAGATTCCATGATTTATTTATTGAGGGAGTGATCATGGGAGAAACCTATGAGGGAGGCAGGCAGAACAAGGAAGAGGAGAGAGTGGAGTTAGCATGGGCCTCAGGTAAAGTCTAGCCCTGACCTGACCCACAGGGAGGAATCAAGAGCACCGACCATGCCCCAGCAAAGAGGCCTTTTATTCCTTGTGGCAGTCAATTTTGGCTGTGGGCTGCCTGGCAGGGGTGGGTGTGTGGGGATAGGGGGCAGGTAACCTGTCAGGCATGGAGGTTTCTGTGTGCTGAGGGAAATTCTCTGATAAAGAGGCATGTTGAGGTTTCTGTGTGCTGAGGGAAATTCTCTGATAAAGAGGCATGTTGTGGGCTGTTGGCAGCCAACACCCATAGCAGCATCGGGATGGGTGGGCCAGTTGGTGAAGAAGATCCTGATGAAGCACCACAAGTACCTAGTTACCATAGGAACCTGTAGAGAAGACAAGGAAGGCACAACCAGAGGGATGCCAGGAGAACTAAACAGATGAGAGAGGGAGTTGTCATGCATTCAAGTGTCTTTGTCTCTTTTCTGTTGCTCTAACAGAATACTAGAGACTGAGTAATTTATAAAGAAAAGTGGTTTATTTAGCTCATGCTTCTGGAGGCTGGGAAGTTCAAGATTGGGTGACTGCATCTGGTGAGGGCCCCATGATACAGTGTAGCATGGCATAAGGCATCACATGGCGAGGAGGGCAAGTGTGTGCCAAGTTGGCTTTTATAACAGACCTACTCCCATGATAACCCATGAATTCACCAACTCATTAATCCATCAATCCATTCATGAAGGCAGAGCCCTTGGGTCCAAGGGCCTGCCTCTTAGTACTGTTACACTGGGGATTAGGTTTCACCATGAGTTGTGGAGGGGACAAGAATTCAAACCACAGCACCAAGAGAAGAGAACTTCAAGGAAGAAATGGCAACTGTCAAGTGCAGCTGTGAGGTCCAGTCTCAGAGAGCAGCATGGATCAGCAACCGAGAGGCCATTGGTGAGCTTGCAGGAGAAGTGTCAGAGAACTGGTGGGGCACGAACCAAGCATATGAGGGTGACAGAGAAAGAGTGAGCACTGGCAGCTTTGTGGCCAAGAAGCCTGCGTGGGAAGGAGCAGAGACTGGCCATTGAAGGGTGGAGCCCAGCCCAAGCTGAACCTCGTGATGCCAGAGCCTGGGCCACTAAACCCAGGGAGGCAGGAGGCAGAGGTATGGGGAGGGTTAGCAGGCAGATAGAGTGAGGCTTCTCGTAGAAGAGAAGGGGGTGATGGTGTCAGGGGCTGGGGGAGGGGTGGCCCCAACTGGGGAAGGGACACCACATCCTCTGGGCTTGGGTGGAAAAAGATATGGCCACGGTGGATGGAGATAGGCCTGTGGGTAGCAGCGGGGACAGTGGGGAGCTGGGTGAGGGTAGGGTAGCCTGCTGAGAGCGAGGTGGGCGTGGTTAGCAGGAGGCTCGAGCAGAGGACAAAGGAAATGAGGGGCCATTAAACATTGAGTGCCCTTAGTACTCAGTGAGGCTGGATACCCCAATGTGTCCTGGCATCAACCTGCAGGGCTGAATGACTTTCCCCAGTGGTACCCCACGGCCTTATATGAAGACAGTCAGTGGATTCAAGGTGGGAGACTTCACAGTGGGCTAGGGGAAGAAGAGATGTAAGATGATCCACGGTGTGTGACCCCACATGCTGGGAGGCTGAGCTCTGAACTGTCCCAAGCCAGGCCCCCCGTTAGGCTTTTTGGGTGGATGTTTCTCATCCCAGGGTTAGGCTCACAGAAGGAAGTCACCCTTCTGGGGAGGAGTTAGCTGAGGTGGGGGCGGCCAGTCTCCATGCAGCCTTGTGGGGCAGCCACAGGCCTGTATCCCAGGTTCAGAGTCTCCAGCTGAAATGCCAGGAAGGTTTGCTTATTATCATGAAGTTAGGGGAGCACCCTGCCCTTCCTCCCTCTCCCTGCTCCCCTGCCCACTTCCTGCCTTTAAGTCAATGGCATTCAAACTGTTTGTTTTTAACCACAACCCACAAATAAGAATTAACATCATGACTCGGCAGACACACACACACACACACACACACACGTTTCTTGATACAATGCTGCCCTTTACTTTATAGGGCACACTCCTGATATTTTCTACTGTATTCTTTTTGTTTTATGAAAGTGCTGGCCCAGCCCCACCACGCTGCTCTAAGACACAGGGAGCTGGGCATGTCTCCTTTGGGAAGCTCTCCCTCAAGCTAACTAACCACCCTCCTCTCGGAGGGGTGTCTGTTCAGAGAGTCAGCCTGTCCTGGCGACGCTGGCAGAAGGCAGTGCCTGCAGCTGAGCAGTGGCCAGTGGGTGTTCCATTATTTAATGTAAATCTTTTCTCCTCCTTACCTTCCACCTCCCTCCAAAAGGAGCAACTCCAGCCACCTCAGAGAGGCCCCAGGAGCCGGGGGCTTCCGGGCACCCAGCCCCCTACAGGCAGCACCCTGCAGCCTCCCCCACACTGCTGGCTCCTGCACACACACTCCCCTCACTCTCCTGACACCCGAATACATCTGAGTGGAGATCTCTGGGGTGCCGGCCCGGCCCTTCTTCCCTCTGTGGACAGTCCCTGTGGAGGAAAGGCCATAGCAGCCACGCTTGCTTTCCCCCTCAGGTCAGGCTGCGTGCAGGGAGGGCAGGGACTGGTCGCGGGGCTGTGTCAGATGCCCATTCCCAAAACTTCAATCAGAGACACATGAAGTGCTGTCAGTTTGTGTTGGTGCCGAGGCTGGAAGGATGGTTAAAACCATGGCCTGGGCAGGGGCCATCGTGAGACAGTAGCCCAGGTAAAGCATGCTCACAGAGGACGGAAAACCTAAGCTTCCCTAGGAGGGGAGGGTCAGGTGTACTGAGAGGCGGAGGCCAGGGATGCCGAGATGCCAGCAGGGAGCATGGCTGCAGTGAACACTCACTCTCCATTGAAGCCACACTCCTGAGTGCTCTGAACAGCACCCTCTGTGGCTTAATATGAATATACTTAAAACCAGCATAATCCGCAAGGGAGCATCAGAGATGGGACACTGTTGGACACTCTGAGTCACATGTCACAGGAGCCCTTAGCACCCTGCAGCCACCTGGCCCCATTCAGCCACCCCAACTTCCCCAACCATCCAGCCACACACTGCACCTGCCCCACCAGGGGCTGGTTCCAGGGACCCCCATGGACAGGGGTTCTTCCAACTCAACATCCAAACCACCTGCCTTTCTTTTTTGTGTGTGCAGAGGGTAAGAGGGCTGGGAGTGTGGTTTAAAACAAAAGCAAAAACACCCAAACCACTCCTTAACATCCACAAAATAGCTAATTCGCAAACCTTCATTTTTGTCAATTTATTTAGAAAAAAATTAACATGGGCAAATGAGATACCTCAGTGTTACAACAGAGTATAGAAATGTCTAGCAATAGTCAAATAATTTGATCTTTAAATACAAAATAACCACATGAACACCTAATATACAGGTTTCATCTGAATACATATTTATTAGATAAATATTAGAGGTTGTCACATCATCTAACTACATACAGCTTTGCAAGACTAGAAATCACAATTAGTTTTTTGACCAGTTTAAAGTATGAAATGATTGCATTGTACATACGATGTACAAAGACGATGATGGTTTCTGTGGGAGTTACTTCAGGCTGCACTGGTGGGTGTGTTTATGTGTGTACGTGTGAATCACCTGTGATCATGATATCAAAAATTATACAAAGTATGAATTTGGTTACAATTGTCTTCTGAAATCCCCGTTTCTTTTCATTATTTCCATAGCACCCTAAAAATACACAGGTGGCAGGACTAGTACACTGAAGCTAAATAGTACATGTAGGTAAAATAAAAACAGAACAAAAATCCCTTTCCACGCAGGGTCAGAGTATATTACATGAGCGAGAGAGACAGACGTGGAGAACTCACAAATGCTATAACCAACAGGATCTAGTTTTTCCACGTGATGGAGTTCCAAGCTTTTTTTTTTTTGTTGTTTTGCTTTGTTTCGCAAAATAAAAACAATACACATTCCAAGAGAAATGAATGCATCTGTTGACACGTCTCTATTTCTCATTTACATATGTACACACGTCCCTTGAGTCGCTGCTGCTGACACGGCCCTGTGTGGACGGGTCAGGCCCGAGGCCCGTCGGGAGCAGACCTGTAGCTCTCTGGGGGGTCAGGGCTTCCATTAGGGAGAAAGTATTAGCAGTTTCTTAAAAAATAAAATGGCTACAGGGAACATGATACATGGATAAAGCTTCAAACCAAGAAGATGGGGGTGATTGCCTGTACTTGGCCCTTCCCGCCTGCCTGCTGGCTCCCTGTCCATCTTGAGGAGTGCGTGGCAGAAACATGCCTGTGGGCCGGCCGGGTGGATGCTTGGCATGGAAAAGTGGCTTGCAGAGGCCTCGTTTTTGCTGAGGTTACTTATGGCTCCAAGTAGTCGTCCGAAAGGATCAGGGAAGGATCTCTCCAGAGCTCAGGACCATCTCTGCTTATGGGCGTTATCTACCTGCACCTGTCACAACCTGGGGCTTGCTCCCGCCCCGGGTGCCTCTGCACCCCCCTCACACCCTGGCCTGGCTCCAAGAGCACTCCGGAAAAGCTTGTCTCCAGACTGCAGGCTGTAGGCACCACACACGGTTCAGAGCCGGCCGAAAGGGAAGCTCTGGGCCGAGCTTGCTGGTGGAGGCTTGCTGGAGAGGGGACCCAGGAAACCTGCCTCAGGTGCTGAGCCCAGAGATGTTTGCAGGAAGTGCCCGGGGCCTGGGCTGCAGGGAGCATCTCGACTCTCTGCACTGGAAAGCTGTGGATCCGCCTGTGAGCAGAGTGTGGACACACCCTGATTAAGAACCAGAATGAACCCCAGGCCTTTCTGGGGCAAAGTATCAAGGCAGGAAGCAAGAACTCCTAAGGAAGGCATCTGTAAGTCTGTCTGGAGCTTCATTCCCAGATGGTCTGACACAGGGCAAGGCCACTTGCCAGGCCACAGACACTGGGCAGGGTGGCCACATGCTACCTGGCGTTGGCTTGTCCCTGCCAGCTGACTGAGGGATAGCTCTAAATAGCAGGCTGCCCGGTCTTCCAACTCCCAGCACAGCCGCCCATTCTGTTCGCCCCTTCAACTGTACAAATAGCCCTGGTTGCTTTTATTGTTTTTGTTTTAAAAAAAAGAAGACTCGGTCTTTGTCATTGAGTCCAGATATTTTAAAAACACCAGCAAAGGCTATAACCAGGTCATGAAAATGTTGAATATTATCAAAGACGATACTAAAATATTCACAAAGATATTTACAAAAGCGATTCTTAAAATAATTGATTTGCATACTGAACAACACACTATTTGAAAAAACCTCGACGACAACGGGACAAAGGAAAAAAAGGGGCTGGGGCAATGGCAGCTTTCCTACAGAAAACCTTGTGCCGTCTGGGACAGTGACTGGAAGTCAACAGCTGGGGCCACCTTTCCGGTAAAACCCACAGAGGAGTGCTGGGGACCACCCACGGTGGACGGGAGAGCAGAAAGGGCCCCAGGCAGCGGCCGGGAAGGGTGCAAAGAATTTACAGATGGGACCCCTGAAACAAAGCGAACACAGGACAAGCTCCCCAGGAGGCCCTGGAGAGTGGTAAGCCAGATGGAGCAAAGCGGTGGAGGGAAGACCAGAGGCTGCTTTTGCTTGAGTGAGCAGGAGTGTGGGGTGAGATTGTGATGGTGGAGGAGTGCAGGCAGGGGAAGCTGGCAGCCAAGGGCAGTGTCTGGGACAGGCCCAGAAACACGCCCCCCTTCTCCCCCTATGCATGCAGGTACATACTAGTGCACATGGCCATGGCCTGGGCTGCAGCCGGGGGTAGCTTGGAGCACAAGGACAGAGGGAGGGGCTGGACAGACACCATTGCCCTGGGCTCCGGTTTCTGCACCTCCCCAGCCTTTCCACACACTGCCCTTGCCATCTGATTGGACAAAGAGAACTAGGACACAGGGGGAAGTGGGCGTCCCACGGAAGTCTTGGAGAGGTGGCAGGAGAGGGACTAGGAGAAAAACAGAACACACAGAAAGGGTTTGCTTGCTGTCCAAGCGCAACGTTCCTTTTCTCCAGGTGACTTCATAGCTTTAAATCGTTGCTGTTTAAAAAGAGAGTGGCTTGGAGCAAAGTTAGAAGTTGCCGCTCCTGTTTGATTCTGACAGGTTATATGCCCCCGCCCGCCAACCAAGGGCACAATCACTTTGGTTGGGCGCACACCTGCTCTCTCTGTCCCCCAAGGCTGGGTCCTGTCTGAGCTTGGAGGTGGAGCCTCAGAGATGTCCTGGCCCTCTTTCCCACCAGTCCCCAAGCAGGAATGGCAGACTCCCTCTCAAACACAGAATCTTGTCCTTTTTCTCTGCTTTCTGAGAGAGTGTGTTTATGGGGTATCTTGGCTTAAAGGTCAGGGGTCAAACCGATGACCAGTGGCCCCCGAGAGACGTAGTCTTTCCCAGAGGTTTGTGCTTTTCTGTGGTGGGTGGTGGTGGGCGGGCTAGTCTCACTGCCACCAACTGCCAGTGCTCCTCCAAGGCTCGGGGCCCGTGCTGGGGCCCGGGGGCCTTCTCAGGCTCCACAGTCACTTAAGGGAGGCTCTGTACCAGGAAGCAGGGAGGCAGGGTTACAGTCTAAAAGATGGAAGAACCTTGGGGACACTGGAAGGTCATCTGGAATCGGCACACGCGGAGGAACCGGGAAGCCACATCGGCGTGCGCCCTCTTACCGGGCTGGTTCCTCTCGGGAGGGTGGTCTTCAGGCCTGCGCTGGACATGGGCCCAAGGCCGGGGCGTGCAGGCGGGACGGGGACTCCAGACCCACACAGCCTTCCCGGCGCACCCTCCCTACCCCTCTGTTCTGAGAGGGCTGCAGCAGGGGAGGGTTTCCCGCCCCACAGCCTGTGGCTCTGGTGCGGGGCGGTCTGAGGGCACAGGCTCCCAGGTGGAAAAGTGTGTAGGGCAGGTGGGGTGGGAGGCAGAGTGTGGAGGGATGGCCCCGACTGGGTGGCCTTCAGTTGTTCTCAAACAGAGACAGGAGGTCATCGTTACTATTGCTCGGCAGGTCGGGGGGGGTCCAGGTAAGACAGGAGCTCGTCAGGATTTGTGAGTTCGGGAAGGAGCTGGAAAAGAAGGAGTGACGAAGTTCAGATGAGGTGTGCCCGAGAGGCAGGCCCCGGGTGAGGAATGCAGGGGCGCCCTGGCCCGTCCCCCTCCACTTGCCTCTCAGGACCCTAGCCAAAAAAAGGGGAAGAGAATAGCCTTGGGCCTGGGCCTGCCAGGCATCCCCCCACACACACCAGCCACTGCACCGAGTGTGGGGCACCCCCGTGCTCATTTCAAGCCTGGGGAGCGGGACCCGCAGCCCACCAGCTGAGGCCTGAGCAGGGCTGACCCTTTTCAGGCATGGACTTCAGTCCTAAGCTGGGAAGGCCCCATGGTGGGTCACTTGGGCCTCCCAGCTGAAATCACATGCTTCATGTGTAAGCACAAGGATGTGGGCTGGTGGGAAGGCGGGAAGGTGAGTGGTTCCCGCAACCCCCTACCCACCATCCCTCTCTCAAGGGCTCGCCGCTCCTTGGTGAGCCTGTGGCTGGCTGGCAGCCATCCTTCCCTGTGGCCCCAGAGGGGCTGCAGACTGTCCCTACCCTCTACTGAGATATCCTTGGAGTCTGTCACATGGGAAGCCTCATGCATCTAAAGGCAGCCCCACTGGCCTGGCTGAGGGGGACACTGGGCGAGGACCTGAGATGGCTGCGCAGTGAGTGAGTCCTAGCTAGCACAGAGCCCTCTGATGCTGCTGGAGCAGAGGCTGACAGAGCAGGGCTGGGGGTGAAGAACAGGAGTGACTGACGACAGGCCTCCTCCCGGAGTCTGGCACCAGCTCTGTGGTGGGCATGGGAGGGGCCGGTGCTTGGTCCCATCCCGCCAGTCACATCTAGCAGCCCAGCCCCATCATCCAGGGTGACCCCCACCATCTTCCAGACTTCAGGGTAGGATCCCTGGCCCTCTGCTGCCCATGCTGGCCTGCCACCCCTGGCTGTGACCCAAGGTTGCCCCCTCTGCCCCCACCTTCTGTCACCCACATGGGGGTCTCTCGGAGTGAGCGATGGAGCAAGCGGAAGCAGGGCATGGACAACACGCGGACAAGAAAACTGGAGACAGACACACACCAGTGAGGCAGACAGACGGCCTCTCCCTCCAGCCCTCCCTGCCCAGGCCAGAGAGGCAGACACAGAAACCGCAAGCTCACCACTGGGGGAGGGCAGGGACCCTCCTGTGCTGCGCGAGGGACCCCGCAGGGCTTGGGTCAGAAGGTGGGTCAGGGCTGGGGTTCAGGGCTATGGCCAAAGGGACTGGGGGGACAGGAGCCAGCAGGGTGGGGACCCTCAGTGGTAACACTTCCCCGTCATGGGGCTTCCTGGTCTGGAGCCAGGTCTGGCTGAAGCCCTCCCGCCGCCCACCCACCTCCTCCCCTCGGGGCCTTGAGCCCTCACACCCACCCCTTCTCTCGGGCAGGTCCCGGCGCCAGGCCTAGCCCCAGGCCAAGGCGAGTGGCGACCCCAACTTACATCCAGCGAAGGCTCCGGCATGTCGGATGCTCCCTGCGCTCCGGCCTGACCCTCTAAGGCTGAGGAGGGGTTAAAGGTCAGGTCGCTGTGTGGATGGCTGCTGGGAGCGGCCTGTGGCGGCTGCCGGGGAGGCTGGGAAGGAGGAGGAGGAGGAGCCCCACTGTGATGTAATGGAGGCCCTGACTGGCTGCTGGGGTGTGGTACGTGCAAACCTTGTTGTATGGAGGGGTGGGGCTGGTCAGAGCTGCCAGCGTGTGGCATCTGTGGAGGAGGAGAGAGCGGGAGAGAAGAGAGGTGAGGTGAGGAGGCACGGCGACGATGCCTGGAGAAAATGAAACCCAACACAACCAGGGAAGTCACAACCCCCGAAACGTGGCCACCCAGTACGAGGCTGAACGTTGTTTCCGGGCAGAGAAACAGAAAAATTTCTCCCCCAAAACCGCCCATCGGAGAGGCTGCAGGGGGACGGCGGGGACCTTCCAGGCCACGTGGGGCCCCAGGAGGTGGGGAGGGCTTCGACACAAGCACAGACACGGGGAGCTGGGCCTGGGCTCCCCCAGGCCCCTCCGCCTCCCCGCCCAGACAACGAACAACAGCGAGGGCAGGATGGAGAAGCAGAATGGGCATGTTCCAGGGAGCAAGAGGCGGGAGGGCGGCTGCCGCAGCATGGTGCAGACCCCAAGCTGGGCAGCAGAGAGCAGACACAGACAGACAGCATCGGGCGGGCGTGCGGCTCAGGACTGGGTCTGCACCTCCCAAGTGGGCCCTGGGCAGGGGTGATGCTGGGCACGAAGGCACCTTCTGCCAGCCCGAAGTGTGCAGCAGCTGGGGTCTTGGCACAAGCCCTGCAGCCTGGGTGGAATCTGGCTGTCAGAGGAGCAGGGCTGGGTGGGCACCTGGCCAGCCAGGGGCATCTTCACACCCTGCCAGACCCTTTTCCTAGACATCCTACTTGATCGGCACCAGCCCTCAAAAACACAGGGTTGTGAGGGAGGCAGGCACCTCTGGCACTCCAAGGACAACGGGACTGAGCGACGGTTCACCAATGGTGGGTGTCTTGCTGAGGGTGAGGCTGGCGGTGCCTCTCTAACAGATGAACTAGAGGACTCACACTCTCCCGTGGGCATGTGCACTGAAAACTGGGCTGTCTGTGGGTGGGTGGGTGAGATGTGAACATTCCCCTGCTAGCCTGCTGCTGTCCCAAGCAGACCCTCCTTCAAAGTGAAAGGCTGGGGAATCCTGCAGACCAAGCCCTGATTCCACTGCAAGCATCCCTGACAGCCCCCAGCCCCATTTTCACTCTGCCAGTGAAGGTGGCTCATGGATGCTCCAGGTGCCCCACTGGAACAGCAGCCTGGCACATGCTTCCTTGGTCTTTTCGTCCCCTCACCCTGCCCCATCCTGGGGCATGTTCTCCCCGTGTGCATTTAGAATTCGCAGCCACACCATCCTCAGTCTTTGCCCAATTCCAACTTCCTCTTCCTATTTCTCCTAAAACTGCTTCCCAGGCCTTGCTACGGGCCGGTCTCTGCCCAAGGTTCAGGTGGCCCCTTCTTAGGGTACAGGGCCTCAACCCAATGTGGCCTTAGGGAGCACAGTGCCCTTTCAGTCCACGCCCCAAGAATGCGATGACCTCGCAACTGTGATGCTGGAGACCTTGGGAGACCCGTTTATAAGACACATACAAGAGGCTGGAGGAATGGGCCACCACCCATGGTCAGTGAGAGGCCAGCTTGGGGCTCCCACTCCTGTAGACGCCCTCAGTGCCCACCCTGGGAGAGCAGGGAGGGCTCCACACTCCAGCTGTGCAGCCCAGCTCAAGAGAGACAGTCCCTGGATCTTCAGAGGCAGCTGTGCCCCTCAGCTCCGTATCTGGCTGGAACGTCTCTGGCCTGGAGGGGCAGGTGCTGTTGGAGCACTGCTGACACACCTGTCAACCTGCCACCAAGTATGGGCAGTCTGTGGGGGCAGCAGTATCTGGTTGGAGCGCTCTGGCCAGTCCCTGCGGGCATGGCAGTGCCTCCCAGCCTTGGGCTCAGCTGGGGGTGTGGCTGCCTCCACCTGGGCAGGCGTGGTAGGAGTTTACCTGTGACTGCCCTGCCCCAGCGGCCTGGCGCATCTGCACTTCCAGGTCTGCTTGCCCTCTAGTGAGAGCTCAGAAATGGAGGACAGGACCATCTAGAGAGCATCTTAAGGGGCTCCGAGGTCAACTCACAGGCTCAGATCCCGCCACACAGATGCAGGCAGCGGGGCTCACAGAAGGCAGGAGAAAGCTCGGTTGTCAAGGGGAAATAGACAGCATTCCCACTCCATATTCCAGTGGTAGGAACTGGAGGGCACAGGATGTGTGTGTGTGTGTGTAGGGGGGGTGTGATTTTGATGTCCTCTGGGTGTGGGATGCCCTCAGGACCCAGGAAGGGGCACCAGGAAAGAAGCCCCCAGAAATCACAAGCCCCATGGGGTACAGAGTAACTTTCAAAAACTTGGCCAAGGCTCCACAAAGCATCTGTTTCCCACATGGACTCCTGGGGTCCTGAGGGAGAGTTGCTGCTCCCTCACCTAGAGTCCTGAGGCAATTCCGTGGCAGGTGTGTGGAAGACAGTATAATCCAGAGGCTCCTTCCTGTGCAGGCCACCCAAGCCCACTGCCAGACATTGGCGGGACCCCAGGCCCTCTCCCTGGCTTGTGTGGCCCAGGACCCACAAAAAGCTCAGCGATGGCCCCTCCTCCCTAAGATGAGAGCCCAGAATGACTGAGACCTCAGACACACCACTTCAGCCTCTGGAGGCTTCAGTTTCTCCAAACCCCAACTGTTCTTCCTGCACCCATGCACTGCCGGGAGTTTTGCTCCATTAGCACAAGGCCTGTCTGTCCTGCTTACACCTGTCACACGGCCTGTGCAGAGCACAGCTCAGAAAACGTTTGTTAAACTGAGTGGAACCACGTGGAACTCACTGGATGAGGACTCCAGGGGACAGGAGGGCCTCCTGCCACTGCCACTGGGGCCACAGGAAGGGAGGGCCTGTGGACAGCACAGGATACCTTACCCCACCAGGGGCATCCTCAGCCACACAGGGCATATGTCAGTAAGTGTGAAACAGAACGAGAAGTGAATGCTCTTCAGATAATGAGACTTCCTAGCATTTCTTTTGTTGGAGGTGGTAATACCCTGAATTCAGATCCTTGGGGAATAAGGGGACAAAAGTCGAGGTGGCTGGAACTGTGTTAGGTGAGTGTAAGAGTGTGCAAGTGGGAGAGGGAGAGGGCTGATGGCGTGTGCTGGGTACTGGCAAGTGCATGCACATGTGTGTGTGTATGCGTGGAGGGGTGACTGGGGAAGAGCCTGAAGCTCCTCCCATCTCCAGAGAATCCGAAGTCCTAGGTAAAACAGCCAAGTCCAAGGACGCTGACAGGCCACGATCTAGCCTCAGTCAGACCCCTCCTATTCCCTTCTGAGCCCACACATCCAAATCTTCATCCTCTGCCTTGCCTGGGAGGGAACAGGGTGTCCAGATCCCAAGGCATCAACCCCAAAGGCTGGGGAATGGGGTGGGGTGAGGAGGAGGTACTCACAGTTTCCTGCATGGGGTGGCTGAGGGGTTTCTCGAGGGCGGCCATGTTGTTGGGCATGTCCGGGGGATGGGAGAGTTGGGGGGGCCCGTGCATGAAGTCATTCATGGATGTCCCTCCAGGGTTCCCATGGGGGAAGTCAAAGTTGCCATGGCCTTGGTAGTTGTTGCCTAAGAAGGGATGAGATGGGGAGGGGAGAGGGTCACCCAGAGAGATAGTGGCCACCCCAGGGAACAGAGAGTGTGCAAAAATACAAGCCAAGTCCTTTTCCTCTTGCGAGGCTGCAGTTGGCCACAGCAGCCTGAGGCTTCCGGGCTGTAGCATGGAGTAGCCACGCAGCCCTGTCCCGTGGTCTGTGGTACCCCAGGGGATGTGCTGCCCTTACAGTTATGGAGGAGGGGGCAGAGTGGGAGAAAGGGGGAGGGCCAGGCTCCTGTGGGGAGTGGGGGACACAGCCTGAGCCCATAGCAGACCCACTGAGCTACTCCCCAATGTGGGCACTTTTCATACCTAGCAAGACCCAGGCCCAGAGTGGGTGCAGGTTCTGCCAAGCCCACAAAGAAAGCTGCAACAGACTCAGGATGACGCGCGCAGAAGCCAGCTGTCCCGCCTCCCTGGTCACTGTGTCCTCCACCATGTGACGATGGCAAGGGTCAGAGGATCAGCAGGTGGGCAGGCTTGGCCCTTGGCACACTGTGGGAGTCTGGCTAGGTGGCCTAACTTCTCTGGGCCTCTCATGGGGACCTAAGATCAGGGATCCCAGCGGGAGCTGCCACCCAGTGGGGAGTACTTTCCAGGAATCAGTGGCGGTAGGGGTAAAACTTGGTCTGGGCAGCTGGGAGTATAAGAGCCAGTGTGTGACCTTGGTGGCTAAAGGCTAAGGCTCCAGGAACCTGGACTCTGTCCCTAGGAGGGCAGGAAAGTTGCAGGGAAAATGCAGGTATCACGGAAAAAATATGGGAGGGCAGGGGGTAAGGCCAAGAACTCAGGTGAGTGTGTGCTGTCAGCAGACCCAGAGGAGATTGGCTGGGAAGAGGCAGCAGTCGTATCTCCCACCAGGGCAGGCTCTGAAGCCCCTGGGCTAGGCCCATGTACCCTTAAGTCTAGCAAACTGGGGATTGTTTATTGGGGGGCGTGTTACTTCTCTCTCTTCAACCACATCCCTGGCCCCTGCCACCATCAGCACAGAAATTCTGTGCCCCTGTAGGGACTTGGGGCTGCCCTCCTTCTCCCTTCTTCCCTGCCTAGCATCACCCACCTTGGCTGCTGTAGTCGTTGGAGTTGGTGCCCCCCGGGGGAGGCGGGAGGGGGTAGGGGGACGGGCCGGGGCCCAGGGCTGCGATCATCTCCATGACGTTGGGCATGATCATCTGGCTGGGACTCATGGTCTTGAACCGCTTGGAGGGGATGCCGTCAGGGTCGTCCTTGATGTGTAAGTCCGACTTGATGGGCACTGGCCGCCAGCTGCACGTGGGATCGATGGTGACCTCTTCAAACTCGGAGCTGGGGGAGGAAGGGTGGCAGAGCTGAGGCTCTGGGGTGCCTGGCTTTGGGCATAAAAGCACCTCCAGCTCAGATAGACCCTAAGGTGACCTTGTTGAGGCGCCTGCCCCAACTCTGACCACACTGTGGACAAGGCAGAAGCCTGGCAGGGATTTCTCCATATTTCTTTGACATATGGGGAGACTGAGGCTAGAAAAGCAAGTGGCTGGGCACAGGGCAGCTGGTCTCAAGGCCTCCCGCTTGGGGAGCAGCAGGTGGAGGGTCAGGGCGGGGCACTGTGTCAGCCTCCTGCTCTGGCTGGCTTTCATCCTTTCTGGGAAGTTAATTTGTCCCCAGATCCAGAGGCCCCTGAGGGTAAGCGACAGAGAGGTGGGGGATGTGGGTCACGGTCTGCTGGCCTGGGAGGGGAGGGCTGTGTCAGGGCTATCCACGTGCACACCTTGCTCTATTCCAGGCCTTGTCCCCTCTCACCCCCTGCCCCTCGCTGGGGCCCCACTTACTGTTGGATGGCATTCAGGATTCCCCACATGTACTGATCCACCTCCAGGCCCTCCAGCAGAGCGGTTTTACTGGAAAAGGAGACGGGGAGCTTGGCCTCTGCTCTAGGACCCAAGGAGGTGGGGGCACAGCCCATCCACCTCAGTGTCAGTGCGGTCCCACCCCTGCTGCTGGTTACTACTGGAGGCACAAGAGAGGGGGACTCTGACTGCATGACACCAAGGGAGCACCTGGAGCCCCCATAACCTAAGCCCCTCTGCCATGTTTGGGTTCTGGTTTGCATTTAGGGCAGGTGGAGGTGGGAGGTAGCCGGCCCCTCCCCTCTGTGGTTGGGGGATGGGGGAAGCCCCCACCAGGGTGGGCATCACTCACTTGCACACAGGACACCTCCAGGTCCCTCTTTCACAATTCAGCTGCAGGTACGACTCCAGGTCAAAGCACTGCAGGCAGACAGACAGACAGACAGACAGAAACGGGTGAGACCAGGACTGTCAGAAACTGCCTCAATGTGCCTAAAGGACCCTTGGAATAACTTTCCCACCAGAAAGAAAGATAGGCTGTGGGAGAAACCCAGGGTTGGGGCTGGGTGGAGTGAAAGCAATGCCACCTTTCTACCACGCAGAGTCCTTATGCCTCCACCCCAGCATCCCTCACACCACACCTCCCATACCCCAAATGACCCTGTGCCTACATCTTCTGAGAAGCCTTCCTGGTCCCCACCCCAGCTGACTCTCACTGTTTTTTGCCCTGTAACAGCCCCTTTCAATGAGGCCAAGGGTAGCCCCTTCAGCCCAGTCCAGGCACGGAAGACAAGTCTGATCAAGTTCATCGATCTGTATCACACAGCTAAGGTGACCAGACCATCCTCTTGCCCACAACATTCTTTTGGAGGGAGGAGAGGAAGCTCCTGTCCCACTGCACCCTCAGGACCAGCTGTAGGTGACAGCCCTGGGCCCCTTCTGCATGCCCACCACACCCAGGTTCCAGAGGATGGCTCCTTGTTCTTCTTCCAGGCTGGGCTGCCCACGTTTACTCATTGCTCTGTCACTGCCTGCTCAGACTCGGACTGTCACTCACACCAGGGCCACTTCCTGAACACTGGCTTGATGCAAGGCCCTGGACAGAGGCATGAATTGGACAGTGGTGTCCCTGCTCTTGGGACCCCAATCAGCCCTGCCATGTGTGTGGGACTTCCAACTGGCATCTGCCATCTGCCAGGGCAGGGGCTGTCCAAAACCATTTCTGTAGCCCCTTTGGCCTTAAGCACACGGAAAAGATGCTCAAAGATAAATGATGGCTGAAATTAATGAGTGATGTCAGCTGCTGATCTCCATGACATCCTTCTGGACAGTGTTTGGACAGGCCCTGTTGCCCCTCTGCCTACCCCTCACCATCCCAGCCAGAATCTAGGTGGCTTGCCAGAGCTGTGCTTTCTGGGGATGCTCACCTGGACATGCTTGCAATCGTGTCCTCGAGCAGGCAGCTGGATGCGCCGGAATGTGATGGGGCACTTCAGAGACACCTTGATGGCTGTCTGCTCCACCCCATCCTCCCCGTTGAGGGTCGTGTTGCCCGAGGAGGCAGCCACGCTGCTGAAATTCCGCTTGACTGTGGGGCAGGAGGCACAGACAGGTGAGGATGGCAAGGCCGTCCTACAGAGGTGGGGGGTCTGCACATGCTCCCCATTTCCTCGTGCAGCTGGGGCACGTCCTGGTCCTCCTCCCAGCCCACACCAAACACTGAGAGGGCCCACAGTGTGTCAGTCATAGGGCTGGGTGCCCGGGCTGCTGTCTCTATGTGGGACGCGTGTGGTGTGTGTGTGCCCGAGGAGGTGGCTGCGGCAGTTCCTCTATCTCTGCAAAGCAGGCCCTGCCTTCGCTAGGAAGGGGGATGTCTGCAAAGCTCACGGAAAGTCGGTCTGGCACTTCTCTGATTTACTGGGTCAGTGAAAAGCCCCCTCAGGCACTCCTGCACTTCACTCTGCACATGTGGAAATGGAAATGAACAGCTGCCTGCTGGAATCCCAGGGCTCAGGGCAGCAATGTGGAGAGTGGCCCTGTACCTCCTGCGTAGGGCCTCTGAGTTCACACCCGGGGTCTCCTTTAAATGGGACTCCAAGCCAAGTCCTTCCATCCCAACTTTTTTTTTTTGTGGCAGTGTCTTGCTGTGTCACCCACATTGGAGTGCAGTGGCGTGATCATGGCTCACTGCAGCCTCGACCTCCCCAGCTCAAACAATTCTCCCACCTCAGCCTTTTGAGCAGCTGGGACTACAGGCACAAGCCACCACTCTTGGCTAATTTTTCATTTTTCTGTGGAGACAGGCTCTCACTATGTGGCCAGGCTAGTCTTGAATTCCCAGACTCCCGCCTCGGCCTCCCAAAGTGCCAGAATTATAGGCATGAGCTACTGTGCCCAGTCCTCTCCTGAGTTTAAGCATGAGCTGGCCAGATGTGGTGGCTCATGTCTGTAATTCCAGCACTTTGGGAGGCTGAGGCGGGCAGATCGCGAGGTCAGGAGATCAAGACCATCCTGGCTAACATGGTGAAACCCCGTCTCTACAAAAATACAAAAAAATTAGCCGGGCGTGGTAGCGGGCGCCTGTAGTCCCAACTACTCGGGAGGCTGGGGCAGGAGAACGGCGTGAGCCCGGGAGGTGGAGCTTGCAGTGAGCCGAGATCGCACCACTGCACTCCAGCCTGGTCAACAGAGCAAGACTCCATCTCAAAAAAAAAAAAAAAAAAAAAAGCATGAGCTGTTGAGGTAGAGAGGCCAATCTGGAATCCACCCTCCGTGTCTTCCACCTGATGAGGATCCCCTTTTCTGTAAATCCTCTCATCTTTTAAAGGCCTGGCCCAGGTCTTCACCTCCTCCAGGAAGCCTGCTTCCTGACATTTTGTTTTAATCTGCCTCAAGTGCTGCTGTTGCAGGTATGCTTGTTCTGGCTCCCAAGCTGGACTACCAGCTCTTGCACACAGGGCAGGTCCCAGAACTCCCACCAGCACTTATGGCCCCCAGCTTGTCTGGTCATGACAACAGCCCGAGGAGGAGGGCAGGAGCCTCAGGATGGGGCATGCTCAGGGACACTCCAAGCCTGGTGGCGACATGCATGGAGGCAAACGTCAGTCCCAGGTGAATGGTGACTGCTTCTTAGTCCCAAACTCAGGCGGGGCTGGGGTCTGGCCCTCACTCCTTGTCCCCACCCTGACTCACTTTTTGTGATACAGTGCTCTGCGGGCAGGAGGCGCTTCTTGAGGAGTCCTTGCAGCACAGAGCGGACGGAGGGCCGGTGCACCAGCTGCAGCACGAAGAGGTGTGACTGCGGGGAGAGAGCAGACACTCGGTTTCTGCACACTGTCATCATGCCCCGCCCTGCCTGCAGCCTCAGCAGCCCTAGACTGCTCCCAAGATCCCACAGCTGGCCTAGGAGACACTCCCCCAGCATGTGTCCTGGGACTTGTGAGCCTGAACACCACTCTGGAAAGGCCGCCTCTGCTGCAGATCGACAAGATGGACTTTGACACTGAAATACTCTCTGGATAAGGTTATAGGACACATGGCTTTAGGCCTGGGTTCCACTTCACTTCCTAACCTCCCCTACCACTGCCTTCCCATCATGTGTCCTCAGCCCTTCCGGCCAGGGTGCTCATCCCTCGCTTCGCCCTTCCAGGAAGCCTTTCAGAACCGCACACCCCAAACGTCCACCCATCAGTTGCCTTACTCTGACAGTTGTGCAGCCTCATCCAGTACATCACATTCCCCAGTCGGAATGGGATGTGCTGCCCAGGTCTGTGACCCCTGTCTCTGTGTGGGCTCTGTGCCCGTAAGCTCACAAGGGCAGGATCAGAGTGCTTCCTTCTCCATGCCCCTACAGAGAGGCCAGTGGAGTGGGGCACACATTTACTTCCAATGGGGCCGGAGCAAGCCCTGTGTGTTGGGCCCTGAGCTTCAGGGCACATGAGGGTGGCTGACAGCTGGCCCTAGGTAACAAGTCACGGGTTGGAAGGACCCCCATACATGACTCTAAGACAAGAGGGTTGGGAAAGAAGGGAACGCGTTAACTCCAGGTTTGGGGGAGTCGGGTCTGGGGAGAAAGGTGCTGACAATGACAACTGCTGGTGAATGAGGCAAGCAGGACATGGCTTCGAGGAACACAGAACCGCACCAATGAATGAAGGGCAGGGAGGAGGGGCCAGGAGGGGTGAATCGGAGGCATACGTGGAGAACAGATGGAGGCCTAGTGTCCGGGGGAAGAGGCCACATCTGAAGCCAGGGCATAGCGGCTTTGAAGGCCCAACGGTTTGAAGGTTATTGCACAGGCCCTAGGTGGGGAGCAGGTAAGGGCACACTATATCTTTGGTGGCTGTGGGCACAGGGGCTGGTGACCCAAGGACAAGGCTGAGGACCAGAGGGGGGCAGGGTGTCCCGCACTCCCACACTGTGCAACAGGGACTGCCCGTGCCACCGCTGCCCCCAGCCCGCCACACTCACGCAGCAGCAAGCCGTGACAGTGATCTGGATGGTGTTGCGACCCGGCTGGCACACGTGCTTCAGATGCAGGGGCTTGTGGGAGGTCTTGTTGTCGCCGCGCTCAATGGTGAGGGGTGTGGCGTTCACGCTGACCTGCACCGAGGCGGGCCAGTTGGTGTTCATCTGCCGGTCCTCGTGGTGGTAGCACTTGAACTGCAGCTCCAGGTCAGACCTAGGTGGGGTACGGGGGTGCTCAGGGCAGCTCTGCCAGGGGGCTGTCCACGGCCTCTGTGACCCCGAGCCAGGCCACACACCTCTGAATGCACCACAACCTTCGAGACCCTTAGGACCCCATCCCTGACCCCAACGGTTCCCCTAGCCTGAGTTCTCCTCTCCCACTCTGGATACTCCCTCTACAACCAAACTGCCCCCAAGATCCCCGCACACCAATCATTCCCGCCATACCCCACAGCTGCTCTAGCTCCCATCTCCCTGGACTGTCCTCCCTGTAGGGGTCAACTCTTGGCTCCCTAGGTCAGAGACAGAGGGGCAAAAGAACAGGCACTCATTTGACAAGACCTGCTGTGAGGCCAGCCAAGCCTGTCTCCAGACCTGCTGGGAACTGTCCTCTCAGGTCACGGCCATTTCTGGTTCTGAGCACTCCCCAAGGAGGTCCCCAAGGACGCAGCACTGAGGAGTGTCAGGAACCAGCAGTGACCACGTATGCGTGACAACCAAGCCAGAAGGAGGAGGTCTCCCAGGCCAGGACGCTCCCAGGTAAGAAGCGTGAGTGAGCAGGGTGCAGGCAGGCAGCACAGTGGTTTGTCCTGTGCCAGGAGCCTCTGCCCTCCTGCCTGAGTGTTGCAGCTCCTGTGTTCTGAACGCCCACACCAGCTATCTGTGGCCACCTCGCCCAGCCTGCTCAGCCTGGTCAAGAAAACAGCAGGGGTGTGTGTGCACATGCCAGGCACAGACCCAGCTCTTGCCCTGGAGATGCTCACTGGGCAATCGAGGGGGTCTGAGTCACAAGCACAGTGAGACAGTGTGAGTCTTGCCTGAGGATGAAGGACTGAAGGGTGGAGACCCCTAGGGTTGGTTCTGGCATCCTGGAGACCTGGGCCCAAGTCCCAGCTCTGCCCCTGGCTAGCTGTGAGAACTCACACAAGCCAATTCACTTCTCTGGCCTCAGCTTCCTCCTCTGTCAAAAGGGAAAGTGTTGCCCATTTCCAAGATCAAAGTAGGTCACATGTGGAAGGTGCTGAGCATGGGCCTGGCTCAGCAGGGAACCTCCGGACCTTGCGTTCCAGCACGTGCCGAAGTGTCTGAGCAGCAGCCCTGCCCAATGGTCAGCCCCTTGCAATTGGCGGGGCCTGCCTGACCCAGGCCTGGCCCCTGCACCAGCATCATCTCTGCATTCCTGGCTCCGGTCACCTGAGTCACACTCGAATTCTTGACTTCATTCCCTCTTGTCAGCTCACGGTCTCAGATGGGATACACAGCTTCCCAGCCTAGGTCTGAGCCAGCCACCTTTTCCTATGGGGTGAGTGACAGCTGCTCCCTGCCCTTAGGCCATGATACCTTGACTGCTCATCTCCCGGTGCCCCTGCAGACTTCCCATGACAACTGCAGGACAGGGCCCAGTCAATGATGCTGAACACGTGAAGGTGACAGAAGATGCTGCCACCACCTGCCCAGGGCCACACTCGGGCCCAAGGAAGCCATCCCGGGGGACCTCCTTCATCCCGCCTGGGCTGGCGCCCCTGCCCTGACACGCACCTCCACATCAGCGTCTGGTGGACCGTGGGCCGCAGGTGGAACACATGGTTGCTGACAGCCAGGTTGTGCTCCAGGCGGAAGGGCTCCAGCACCACGCCATCCCGCACGGGGAATGTGAGCCGCAGCTCGTCATTGTGGTTGGCTGGGGCGAGGAGAGGAGGTGGGTGAGCCACAAGCCCCAGCTGCCATGGGTTCCTGGGCTGTGGGTGGGACTTGCTCACCCTGGGCTGCACGCTCAGAGGAAGGCAGGGGTGTGTAAACAGGGCCAGAGACATAGCCAGGCCAAGGGCATACCAGTGAGTCATGGCTTCTTCGATTCTACACAGCCCCACCCCAGCTACTCATCATCTCTTCTTCCACCCGCCTCCCTGCCTCCTTCCGTGGCTGGGTACAGATTTTCCTCCCAGCCTCCAGGCACCCAGGCAGCAGTGAGATGGGCTGTCTGTGGGCAGCCCACCCCTCCCCTTCAATGTGCCCCTGGGTATCTCACCTGCTCTCAAGTCTCTGTCCTTTCTGCATGCCCAATCCCCAGGCAGCCTGACTACTAAGCCCCCTGCTCCCAGCCCACTGGGGGGTCCCAAATGGAGCTGCCCAACAGAGGGAGGTAGGGCCCTCACCTGGGGGTGGCGGCAGAGCGCTCATATTTGGCTTGATGTCAGGCGGGAAGGGTGGTTTGACGTCTTGGCTGGGGGACAGGTATGGAGGGATGCTGCTCCCAGGGGTCATGGGGGGTGTGGGGTTCCCTGGAACAGGCGAGTGGGGGTAATTTGCCACAGGAACCGGCCTGGGAGGCTGGAGAGAAAGAGAAGACACACATAGGTTATGGGATCCTGGAGACAGAAGGGGCCATGGCTATGTACATACACTGCACTCACCCCAGGGGCCCGGGGCCATGCCCCTTGGGAGGAGAGCCTCCACCACGGAAACCCTTCTCTCTCACAGATCTCTGTCCCGCTCAGAAGACAGCCTTGGGAAGGGCCTCCCCACCCTTCATCTGGGTCTCACCACTGAGCTCCTGTGTCAGGTGCATGTGGAGACCCTTACCCATCCATGTGACAAATGGGGACACAGAGGCTCAGGGTCGGGGGCTTGCTCAGAACAACCTTGGAGGACAGGACAGCAGGAATAAAGCCCAGGCCTCCTGTCACCCGACCAGGTGGGCTTCAAACATCACGACTCAAGGCCACACCCTCTATGCCTACCCATCAGGGTCCCCAGATGGAGTCGGGGCCTGCAGAATCTGGGGCCCAGGTTCCCCAGGAGCCCCTCTCCTTCTTCTTGTTTTCAAGACCAGCCAGGCTGACACTTTACCCTGGGGCCCACCCCACCTGGAGCTGTGGATTCTCAGTCCTGAGCATCTCTGTCCCCAGCACAGGGGACCAGGGAGTGCACCCGCACCCATGGGCCCCTCTGAATGTCCAGAGAGGCTGGAGCAGGAACAGTGAGAGCCTTTAGAGGTAACAACTGCCTGTGGCTTAGAATTTGTAAATTAAATCGGAACATACCCTGTTGACATTCCCTTGGCTGTAGTTACTGTAGCTGCTTCCCGAGAACGTGTTGTTTTGTCCATTAAACTGCTCTGGCTGTTGAAACAAGATAAACAACGCTGAATGGGGGGCAGAAAAGCCATCAGAAGCCCGCTCTCCCTCCGGACAGTAAAATCTGCCAGGAGCACAGGGATGCTACAGGGGCCCATCCACTGCCGGGCTGCGGAGGGAGCGGGGCGGGACAGCTACACCTCGGCGACAGCATTTTGCCTCTCTCTGTCCCTAGCTATTAATTGAGCAGAAGTTACAAAAAGGGCAACACCTAATATGCTGAAGTTGGAGCAAAATGGTAAACCTGTTCAGTGGATGGCCATAATAAATTAGCATGATTTTTGGCAAATAAATGTAAAACAGTAAAGTGTCTTCTTTACTCCCAAGAACATATTTTATAATAATCCTAAGGAAAGGAAAGGCTATATGCCTAAAGATCCTCATCACAGTATTATTTCTAAAGTGAAACATCAGAAGCAACCCCAATACCTAACAGAGGGAATAATAAAATATGATATGGTGATCTCAGCAGAATATTAGGCAGCCACTAAAAGTAAAAACCCCAGGGGCTCTGGCAGCAGTATCATTCTTATTATTTCACGTTAAGTCAAAGGTACAGATTCAAAGGTACAGCTGTAATAACAATTTTATAACATGTTAGTGCCCACCTGCACATAGAGAGACAAAGTTTAGAATGAAATGTGAATAGATACAGGGTGTGTGCTTTTTTTTTAAAATAAAATATATTTCCTTTATTATTTTGTGAGTGCCATGAATAAGAAAAGGAGGAAAAAAAAAAAAAACCCATCATCCAAGACCAGTGAGAACAGGAACTGAGAAAAGCCACTCTGACATTCTGGCCACCGAACTTCGCCCTGAACACATGGGGACATTCAGAAATCACCCACGCCTTGCTGTCCTTGGGGCTAACACACGCGGGGTCAGAGTGACCCCGGTGGAGTTAGGGGTCTGAGGTGGTTAGTAGGGAAGGGGCCCCGTGGGTGGTGGCGAGGCTGGGACTGACCTTGTAATACTGCCCCATGTTGACCGTTGGGGGCGGGTACTGCCCGGAGCTCGGCTGGCTGGGCATCCTCTGTCCCGGGTAGTTGGGGGAGGTGAGTGGCCTCGGGGGGTTCGGGGTTGGGTACTGGCCTGGCTGGGTGGGGAACTGGCTGTTTGGTCCATATTGCTGGTTTCCATAGTTGGGCTGTGGTGGGAGAGAAAGGAGAGGGGAAACACGTTCAATGTTGCCAATGTCACATAGCCAGGTCACCTGAATACCGGGACGGGGCCCACCTCTTCTCATTTGCTCCTGCTGTTTCCCACCCACAAAACCAGATGATGCTTGAGCCCGTTCTCGTCCTGACATCCGGGGCATTTTGTTCTGCCTGTCCAGCTCACAGGCCACCTTCCCTTGAGGCCGTTCTTCCTGGAGCACATGCGCCCCCTGAACTCCAGGGACACTTTCAGAGCCTCTTGCTCACACCATTATGAGGGGCCTGATTCTAACTCCCCTGACCTTTGCGTCTCTCCTGGCGCCTGGGTTAGGGCTGTGATCCCCAATGGGTACCCCAATGTGACAGGAGAACACAGTCAATAGGATGAACTTCCAGAAAGGAACCCCCTGTGCCCCTGCATTCTGAGGATGAACCTGGGTGGCATTGTCCTCGTACTCCCCTCGGAGCAGAACACACACCTAGTGTTCAGTTGTGGACCATCGACAACCTGCCACCTGTGCAGGAGGGGGGAGAGCCAGGTTGGTGAAGGAACAAGACAACTTCTCCCAGGAGAGGCAATTTAGAGAAGAGAGAGCACCACCCTCTAGCCACCTTCCCTGTCTGGAAAATCAGGTGACCCTCAGGGCCACATGACATCCTGTGAGTCAGTGGTTTCTTCTTCCCCATCTGAGTGGCTCTCTTGCCTAGAGGTCCTGCTGGTGGCTGTGCCCCAGTGCCTAACAAAATGCCCACAATGCTTACTCAACAAATGAATGATGGACTTGGGGATAAATGTTAGAGAGTGTCAGTGTGGAAGAATCTGCAACTCATGTTGTTGTAACACGGTGGCTGCTCTGGGTGACAGTAAGGCACCGACCACAGGAGGTGCGGAAGACGTAGCTGGTGCCTACCTGCTGCCTACCTGCCCGCCAAGCTAGAGAAGAGAGTCCTCTGTGGGACCAGATGACCCAACCCCTGTCCTAAGGTTCCAACAATTCAAATACTGTGTGAGCAAGCCATGGCAAGGGGAAGGCAGGCCAGTCTTCCCAGACAGGATCGGGCCACACAGGCTGTGATCATCCAGTGCTGGAGCTGGGTAGCAGCAGCATTCTATGAAAAGGATGATTAATTTAGTAAAAACACGGAGAGCCTTTGGTGTGCTCTCTTTAGGCAGGCAAAAGCCATGAGCATGACACTGGTGCAGGTGCAGGGGTGACACCAATGACCAGGAATTCCGCTGAAGCCTTGTCCGAGATTGCCTGCTTTGCTGTCGGCTAACAGATGCACCCCAGCACAGCCAGTGGGACACTGGGATTTTGGGCACAGGGTGGCTGAGAAAAGGCCTAGAAACCGCATGGGGGCTGTGTGCCAGGAGAGGTGCCAATAGCTTGAGGCTCCCCCAAACTCAGGACCCAGGAGCCAATGGTCTTTCTCTGGCCAGCATCGTTTTCTGAGGGTTCACTTGTGACACCCTCTCCAGGAAGCCTGCCTTCTCTGACTCACATTGAGTTCTGTGCAGTCTGCTACGCTTCATTCCCTGGTGAGTCTCGGCTCAAAACTTTTCTTTCCTGCTAAAATCTCACTTCCCAGAGGGCAGGAGGTATGGATTTTACTTCCCTAAATCTTCCCCAACACCTTGGCTGAGCTGGCTGTGCAGCCCAAGAGGCAGTGCCACTTCCTATACAGTGACCAAGTGTGGATGGAAACAAGAGCTAAGAAACACGCTGCCTGCCTTCCAGTCGCTTCCCTGATGGGTCAGTCCTTATAGACCAGAAACAGCTGCCTGCCTTCCAGCCACTTCCCCGACGGGTCAGTCCTTATAGACCGGAAACAGCTGCCTGCCTTCCAGTCACTTCCCTGACGGGTCAGCCCTTACAGACTGGAAACAGCTGCCTGCCTTCCAGCCACTTCCCCGATGGGTCAGTCCTTATAGACCGGAAACAGCTGCCTGCCTTCCAGCCACTTCCCTGGAGCGGAGTTGGGACAGCCCTTACATGACTGGAAACAGCTGCCTGACCTTCCAGCCACTTCACCCAGTTAGTGGGTCAGTCCTTATAGACAAGAGTCACTACAGTAAGAGGAACTGCTGCTTGCTGAGCGGTGGCATAGGCCAGCCTAGGGCCAAGCACTTCACGGACATCTCCTCAAGTCCCTCAAGCAGCCCTAGAAGGCAGGGTGACTGGCTTGAGGTCTGCCAGTTGGGAAACAGTAGAACCAGGTCTCAAACCCAGAAGCACCTGACCGCTAAGCCCCTGCCTCTTTGTCTGAGTGTGCTCGAGTCCAAGACACACCCCTTCCAAGGCCATACCCACGGCCCACATCTTCAAGCCCAGGTGTCCCAGCTCCCACTTCCCGGCCTCCCACTGCTGCACTCACCTCTCCAGGGTATGGCCTCTTTATGTTCTGAATAGGAAGGGACTGGGGCCGGGGGCCCGGGTAGGTCTGCTGGGGCATCCGCTGCCCGTGCGTGCCAAAGGGGCTGATGCCGGGCGGCCGGGGCTGGTTCATGCCCATGGGAGGGCCGCTCATCCCCGAGGGCGTCATGCCAGCCGCCATGCTCGCGGGGTTCATGCTGCCCCCCATGGAGGCAGGCCCCCGTGGCCCGGGCTGGTTCATGAATTGGCTGTTATACGCCTGGGTGGGACCCATCTGGAAAGAGGAACAGACCTTCAACGGGAGAAGAAAAAAAAAAAAAGAATAAAATGCCACATGCATTGAAAGTGCAGGGAGGGAAGGGTTGGGGAGGTGGAGGGGTGGGGAGGGGGCACCGACCGTCCTGTGCGGCAGTGACCGGTGACCAACCAGGCCCCAGGGGGAGCAGGATCCACCCAGGCTCACTGCTGCCCTCTGCAGACGCACAGGAGAGATGCAGCTCTGGGGTGTTAGGGGATAGGGTGGGGTGGGGTGGGGCGGTCACTCCAATGCACAGGCAGCATTTCCAGGGAGGGAGGCAGGCAGAAAACCAGGAAAGGGTGCAGGGACAGGGGAGGGGCATGGGAGGGTGGAGGTAGATGAGGGTGGAGGCAGGAGCCCGAGTGAGACTGCAGCCCCTTTCCTGGAAGCCCTGGCCCTGCCCTTGGCTCTGGGCCAATGAAGGCACACCCTCCATCCACAAAGTCGGCCTCAGCCCAGCTTCCACTTCTGCCCCCACTGCCCTGCAGTCTCCACCTCCTCGCCTCCTGTTCTGCATTCCTATGGGGGCTCCTCCTCTCCTCATCCCCCAACCCACCCTTCGGAAGGTCAGGGAGCAGCACTGGGGCCTGCGCAGACCCATGGATAGGGTGACTAGGAGGGCACTGGTCTCAGAGGCAATCCAGGAGACAGATCGGTCACAAGACTGTTTTTAGACATCGAGCCCACTCTTTGGTGAGTAGGGGGGCCCAGAGAGCAATGTGGAACCTTTTCTCCATATGCAGTAGTACACGAGCCACCAACACACAAACACCAGCACCCAGATACCCCACCCCACCCAAGCACACGGACACGCCCCATTCTAAACACAGACCTCCACATGCTTCCATGGAAGCCCAAATCCACCCTAATGCAGTCAGCTCCCCCAGCACACATGGCCCCATAAGCACTGACACTCCAACTCTGCTTTCCCAGGGCTGTCTGCTTGGCTGGCTGGGCGAGATTAGTGGGAACCCTTACCGGTCCATACTGGTTTATATCCTTGTTCTGTGTCTCCTGCAGGGCTGCCACAGTGGCCGTGGCTGTGGCCGTAGCTGTGGCTGCTGCTGCTGCCACTGCCGCTGCTGCAGCGGCTGCCGCGGGCTGAGTGAAGTCAGCAGGCGGCCTGGTGTGCGGAGGGATGCCCATGCCTGCGGGGGCGTTAGGACCCCCAGGGTAACTGCAGGGAGAGAAGGGTGGAAGACTTAGGTACTGCCTGCATCTGAGGGGAACCAAGAGCAAGCTGTGGGCTGGGAGGGAGAGGATGGAGCTGTACCCAGAACCTAGAGGGCCTCTTGGGATTGGCAGCCATTCATTTGTGCCACTTGGCAATGACCACACTGCTGTGCTCCTGGAGCCCTCAGGGGTGCCTGCACCCTCACTGCATGCTGTCGGGCCCCGGTGAGCCCATCTTCTGAAGGACACTGAGTCTCAGAGAACCTGAGCAACTTGCCCAAGGCCCTCCAGCATTGATGGCAGAGCTGCGGCTGCGGCTGCAGGTGTTTCTGATCCCTGTGCTTAACCACCAGGTCATACTACTGTGCCAACCCCAGGTCAGAAACCCAGCCAGGGCTGGCAAGGGTTGAGGCCAAGGTGGGGGTATTAGGCAGGGCGGGGCAGAAAGAGGAGAATGGGCGCCTCTGCTCGCCTCACACCCTTCCCCAGAGCTCCAAATCCTGCGAGTCCTTGCCCCTTTCTCCTGAGCCAAGGGACTCGCAGTCTGCATAATTCTGCTTTCACCAATCAGCAAGGCAGAGCAGATTTTCCCAGACTGTTTCACTGTCTTTGGGCAACTGGACCCCATCTATACCTGCTCTTCAACTTTCCCAATCCAGATTTTCTCAATACCTTCCTATTTATTAAAGACACAATTCAGAGAAGGGTTGTTTTGAGGTTTTGAGGAATAAGAATGTCACCCTTCTATTTCCACAAGCCTGATGACTGTCAGAACATAGCCCAGCTGCTGCAGCGCCTTATCTGTGGGCCAGCCCTGTGAGCCAGGGATGACTGAGCCCCTTCAACTCTTGGGACAACAGAGGATAACTTCTCAGGGCAGAAAGCGTGGAGCTGGGATTTCAGTGGGACCCTCCCCGTTGAAACGAGGGAGAGGGGCGGGGTCCATGGCTTCTGCCACAGGTCAACCCTGCTCACCTGGCCCCAAAGCCCCCACTGCCGGGGTAGTTGGGCCGGCCATACATGCTCTGCTGGATGTAGGGCTGAGCGGGGCCAGCCTTGGCTGAGAACTGCTGCTGCTGCCCCGCAAACTGCGGGGAGTTGAGGCCGGGGTTGCTGGTGGTCATGCCCGACGCCATGGGGTTGCCGCCTGGATTCATGGGGTTGTTGGCATTGGCCATAGGGTTCCCAAGGACCTGTGGGCAGAGAAAGTGGTTGTCACCTAAGGTGCTACCCCAGGTAGCGTGGAGAGGAAGGGGGATAAATGAAGACGGGAAAGGGAGAAAGAACAAAGTGGAGGCAGGACAACAGGGAGGAGGAGAAAAATGGAGGGTGGATGAACTACTCCGAGTGTACTGGTGATAACAGTGGGCCTGGGCGGCAGGTGGCACGGGGGATGAGAAGGTCAGCCTTGTGATGGAACAAGCTGAGGGCACGACCAAGCCCCACAAAGCCAGCTCAAGTGGTCCCCAGGGGCTGGGCAGTCCCGTGAAGGGAGGAGAGGCTGCTCCTGCGCCAGAGGCCAGTGGGGAGAGCCCTGGCCATGCAGCCTACTGCCCCACAAACGAGCCTGGATGCCAGTGTCTCGTCACACAGGGGCCCCGAGGCCCCTGGCTGCTGCTCTGTGAGGGCCAAGAGGAATCCATTCTGCTAGCTCTGGAGGGCAGCAGGAGCAGGCAACAACAATAGGTCAGCCCAGTGGCTCCCTCCAGGGTGACAAGCAGCCCTGAGCCTTCCATGTAGCCACAGCTAAGTCTAGCAGAGGTCAGACAGGTGGGAGACCCCCTGACTGGGCAGAGGAGGAGTGGAAGAAAGGAAGGAATGAGAGGGAGGCGGGTTTGACGAGGGCAATGGGGGGTAGAGAGTTGTCAGAAGTCCAAGGCACAATATTTTGATGAAATCTAACTCAGGCCACACATTCAGGGTCAGAGACCTCAGACCTTGGAGCCCTGAGGCCAATAACACAGACGTTCTCCTGTTTACCAGAGCAAATGGGCTAGGGAAGAACCCCTTGCTGTCCGTATGATGAATGCCATTCCCCCAGAAAGGCCTTAGGATGGGGACAGTCCATAGAGGCTGCCCTCCTGAGGTGGGTACAGAGCCTGCCAGGGGTGGAGACGTGTCCACAGCTGGGTGTGCCCTGGAAGCCGGTCTTCCCAGCAGGGCAGGGCCTGGGAGGGCGAAGAGGGTTGGTATGGCTCCAGGGGTCAAGGGACACTCCCACCTAGAAGGAGCTGTGGCTGAGGGCAGTATAGGCTCTTACCTGGCTCTGGGATGTGTTGGTCACTCCCCAAACCGTGGTGACCACGGAGAGGGAGCCGGGAGGCTGGTTGGTGTTCTGCTGCCAAGGGACAGAGTCATAGGGGAACGACCCATCACTGCAGAGGGAGACAGAGGGAGATCCTCAGGGCCTGGCAGGCACAGACTCAAGACAGGCCATGCCCATCACTCCAACAAGTGACCGCAGCTCCCAGCCAGTGCTAGGTAACCCCCATCTGAGTCAATACTGGACCCCCAGGCCCGTCTCAGTGCCCAGTGCACAACAACATGCCCTGCATGGTGACAGGCTGTTCAGAAGTGGCCACCGTTCCCCGGATCACTGCAGAGAGCTACTTCCATGGCTGTGGGTCTCCCCGTAGCCCTGAGTCCACAGGTCATGCAACCGATGAAGTGGTGTGACCTGAGGCCCAATCTGAGCTCCTCCTTCACTGGGGCTCTGACTCCATGTGGCCCTTTAGGAAGAGCTTGGGCTCTCCAAAACCACCTTACCCTTGGAACTGCTCAGTCCCTCTCAGTGCAGGCTGGAAGGGTCCGAGTCTGAGGGTGTCAGCCCTTCCCTCTGCCTCCCAGCCCTTCACAGCAGCCTGGCTGCCTGGGTCATGGGAATGCAGGCTTTCTTCCAGCACCCTTCCTTCCCAACCCCCAGCAACATGGGTACAGGCCTACCTGCTGCACACCCTCTCCTGCCCACTCCCTGATCTCTCGTGTACATCCCTCCCGAGCTAATCTCCCTCAGACACCTAAGATGCCCGGCACAATTAAAGACCTTTGGTGGCCTCTGGCGTTTATAAGGCAGAGTCCAAACTCACACTTAAGAATGACTTACTCCTCTGGCAGACCCCACCATTCCCTCACCCCGCTTTGGCTCTGTCTTCTTGTGGAGCTGCCCCTTCCCGTAAACACTGCCTCCTCTTTACCAACCAGGACCGTATTTCCCCTGCTCCCCTCACCAGGTCCAGCAGTACCCACATTTGTGGACATCTCCCCAAGGAGCTCTCAGACATCAGAAGCAAGGAGTTAGCCTTCAGCCCTACCTCTTGTGCTCAGGCCTACAGTGAGTGTCCAGTGATGCTTCCTACCAACCACTTGGGTGCACAAGAGTGAGGTCAGCAGATCCCAGCGAAGGGCAGGGCATGAAGACCTGCCAGGGTGCCAGCCCCCAGGAGTCTGGGGATGAAGCTGCCTCTCCCACGAGAGCCAGCACTGGCTCTCTGGCACCACCCTCTCACCAAGTCACAAAATTCTAGATGTGGAACCAGGAGGAGCAGAAAAGCAAAGTGCCCACAGCTGTGACACTGCCTCTACCCAGGGCACACAGGGGGTGTGTGTGTGTGTGTGTGTGTGTGTGTTAGGGGAAGGAAATTGGGAGAAGGGATGGGCAATGTGGCTTGTGTCTGTCTTAGTCACAGGTGACAGCAGATGGCAAAGGTTCTCAGTCATACCTGGGAGACTTGTACCCTAGCTGAGGGGCCAGTCCAACCCTAGCAGCCAGGGCAACTGGGGATGAAGGTGTTGGGGAGGCACCTCTGGGGATGCAAGGAGCCTAGCCCAGATGTGAGGACTTCCCAGAGGGAGGCAGAGGGCTGCATGACTTACAGGCAGTAGAGATCAGGGCAGCCAAGTCTCGTGCTCTGCGCCTTGCCCAGCTGAGCTCTTGGCAATGCTGGTCAAGTCAGACGGGCTCCTGCAGAGGTGACCAGCCTGGAGGGCAGGACCACGCCACTGTCTGCTCATACTTGCCCCTCCCCTGCCTGGATATCTTCTCCCCCAGATCTCTCAGCCTGGCCAGCCCCTCGCTTTCTTCCTGTCTGAGATCGCTGGAGGGGCCTCCCCTGCCCTCCTGGTATAAAAGAGCAACTCCTACCCAACACTGCCTGCCCCCTCACCCTGGTACTGGACTTTCTGTCATGGCACTCCACCACTGTCCTAATTATATATTTATTTGATTACTGTCTGTCTGCCTCTAGAACAGCTCTGTGACAGCATAGACTTTTGGGCTTAGGACCCTGGTGCAAGTTTCTGCACTCAATCTCCTCATCTGTAAAATGGGCATCAGATGATACCTCCACTCTACTCTGTGTTTTCCAACTGTGGGTCACGGAATCTAAGCAGGTGATGACATCCAACCAACAGGGGAGAAAAAAGAATCAACTAGAAAGTGATTGAGTGTGAGCACACAATAAAGATGAATATTAGTCCTTGAGCTTCCGTCTTGGTTTTATACACAAATACATGTGCACCTTGGATCAAGGTGTCGTATGTGTATTTATCGTGGATCTTGGTCAAATAAGCTTGAACACAGGTTTGGCAGCCTAAGTCTGATGTGGCTCAAAGAGGAGAATGCAGTCAGAGGGCTTGCCCAACTGAGCGCTGCTCGTGATTTCTGAGGAAACTGCAGGACTCGCATTTGGAGTAGAGGCGCTCAATTGGCCAGGCACGATGAGGAGTGGTGGCTCATTGGAGATCCAGATGCCAAAGGTGACAGACGGTGACAGACTCTGCTCTCCAGGTGGCGGATTGGAGACTGGGAGCCCAGAGGGAGTGAGCAGGGCAGAGAAACACAGGAAAGCAGCAGTGAACCTGCTCCTCAGGGAGGCTGGGCTGGAACAGCCTCTGTCTCCCAGGAAGGTCACTGGGGACCCGGAGCACCACCTGGTTCCAGAACTGGCACACCAGAATCTCACAGGGAGGATCTACAGGTTATGCTTGTACAAAACGAAGAGGAGATCCCCTGGGCACCTGCTGCTCTCAAGGCCCATGTCCTAGGTGTGCTGGATGACCAGAGGGTCCCCCGCAACTGAACAAAACCCAAGCCTGAGTGGCTTCTCTCCCCAGAACTTGTGCCCCACGAGTCCCCACCAACCCTCCAGGCTGATGGCCTTCAGACCCAGGTTGCTGTCCTTTGAGAACATGCCTGGCCAGGCTCAGGAAGTGAACCCCTGTGGGAACCCCCAGGGGCCGGCAGGGCCCTGCCTGAGGCCAGGGAGTGGGCAACCGCTGCCTTACCACCTCAGCCCAGGACACTACACAGGCCCATGAACAAGCTCCCAACTGCCCTGCAGCTCCGTGGGTGAGCCTTGTGGGCGGAAACCAGCTCCTTCCTGTTTCGTCCCCTCTGCCCCAAACTTGGTGAGAAGCAAAGCTAACCAACGTTCCCAAACTGGGCATCCCACTGCCTGTCTGGAAGGTTTGCTGCCCCAGAGCAAAGATGCACGCAGGTGTATGGAGGACACGTCCGTGCATACACGCGAGGCCCTGCTGGCATGCTGCCCATGCACTGGGGAAGAGACAGGCACAGCGTGTGGGGCGGTCTCAGGACTAGCTTGCCCCCACACACACCTGCTGCAGAAGCAGAAGTGGCAGCCGCACCGACGGGACTGTGACTCATCTCATTCTGGGGGAGACGGGCTCCTGCTGTCGCAGAGAAGGCTCTCGCCCCCGCAGGCCCCCCCCAGCAGCCCTGCTGATGTGACGCCACTGCCTGGACTCAAGATACCACCACTGGGGGAATGCCTGGTCCCTGTGCCCAAGGATGAAGGACCAACCAGACTCCTGGGCTGCTATCAGAAAGGCAGGGCCTGGCTGGGATGCGAGGAGGGTCTGGAGGATGCCTGAGAGCCCTTCTTCTCTCCAACAAGCAATTTAACCTGCAGACATGCTTGGCCCGGTCACAGGTGCTTGGCATTTTTTAATAATTCTGCCCCACTCTGTACAACCCTAATCCAGCATGGCCTGCCCGGTATCCCACCACAAGCTGCTCCCAGCCACAGTCCTGTCCAGCCAAAACTGCCCCAACAATCCTGCTTCACCCACAGAAGCACCAAGGCCAGAAGCCACCTGCAATGTCAGCAGCAACGGTTCAGCGTGCCAAGTGCTCCCTAATACTGGGGCCTCTGTGCCTCTTCTCAGGCTGGCAAGTTCCATCCCACCTTGAAAATGCCATTCATCCTTTCCAGGCTCTTCCAAAGGCCACCTCCTCCGGGAAGCCCTTGCACAAGGTACTGAACTCCACTGGCTCTTTGCATTCCTGGCAGGAGTGAGAACCCTCTGCCTTCTCCCTTCTGCCTCAGGAGCTGTCACTGATTTCTTGGGCTCCCTGGGCCCAGCATGATGTCTTCACACACCAATAGGGCTCAGGAAGCCTTTGCTAAACAAAAAAATGCGCCAGGGAGAAACCACCTCTCTGCATTCACCCTTGGAGGGATGCTGAAAATGAATATGTCCATTTCGTTAAGCCTGACCACTGACCACCTTCACAGTGTGCCTGTGGCCACATGGCCACTGAGGCCCAGGAAGTGAGAGAAGGACACAGAGGGAAGCGATGAACCCACTGCTCACTCTCTGTATGCCTCAGCAACCTCATCTGTGAAATGGGGCTGATTCAGCCCCTCCCTTCGAAGGCTGCCATGAGGGTTAAGTGTAAGTGCCTAACACGTATGAGGCCCAGAGTCCTGCACACCTCGGACACCCTGAAACTGCTGGCTGTCGCTGTTACTGTTGTTCTGATTTACTGAGTGACTTCTAGATGCAAGGAATTTTGTGAAGTGGCCTTCACCTAAGAACTCATCCAGTGCCCCATTAAGTGGGCCCAACAGGTGCCCATCTTAGAAGCTGGAGCTCACAGAGATAGCAGAGCCCGTCAAGGGTGAGGCCGCCAGGTCAGCAGACCATATCAGGCTCATCACCGTCTTAAGAACTTAGGATCCAGCAAGGCAGCGCTCCCTGTCCAGAGATGGCCATGAGGCAAGGGAGCACACAGTAGAGGCCACCTAGAAGCCACAAGAATTCCAAGAAGGGCTGCATCTTCCTGGGGGTTCTTGGGGAAGTCGCCTAGCATGAAGGGACAGGGGAGATGTAAAGAAGGGCCTCAAAGGCCAGCTGCAGAGAAAATCCAAATAGTCTTCCAGCAAAGAACTTCTTTATACACTAAATCATCTGCTTTAGCTTGGACTGGCCACGTTGGCAAAGATTCAGGGACCCCTTTTTGAGGTTAATATTCAACCGACAGAGGGAAGCCCAGCAAAAGAGAGGTTCCCTTTGTGGGCTCTGGAGTTAAGAGTCTTTGGGGTCAAACCCTGGCTCTGCCACTGAAGCTTTCTGTGGCCTTGGACATGTTACTTCCAGTCAGCTTCAACTTTCTCATCTGTAAAGTGGGACTAACACTTTCCTAAAAAACATGAGAAAAAAGTAAAGTTTAGCACAGAACCTGGTAGAAAGACCCTGCTCAACTGCACTTACACCTTTCTCTCCAGTCCTCCAACCAGCCATAGTATAGCTTACCCCTGTTTACTTCAGGATACTATGAAGCTGATTTAGGAATTTTTCAAATATGCTACCAAAGGGAGGAGTCGTTTTCATTCCTGCCTGTCAACTAGAAAAAAATGTGTTTCTCAAGCCTGTAAGACTTTCTTCATTTTTCTTCTGCCTTCCCTTCTCCAGCCAGCAAACTTCTATCCGTACTTCAAAGCCCAGCCTGCATACTCCCTTTAAGGACTTTCCTAAGCAGAACCAAGGACACTTTCCTCTGTTCCCTCAGCACTTTTTCCACGTATTTTATAGAGAGCTCTCTGCACTGCAGTCACAGTAGACAGTTTACATGTCTGTGCCAGCTCCACGGGCACTGATGGAGGTTTTGCTGAATGTGAGAAAATGAGCAAGGCCTGGGATAAGGCAGTGATGATTCCTGGCTCCTGCGCGCCCGCATTCATGGAAGGAACGCGGGGGGAGGGCTGAGTTATTTCTTCCCTTGCACTTGTAATAGCTGCTTTATTTGGGAGAAATAACCAATTCCCATTAAGGGTATTGTCAGACCCTAATTAATTTCCCTGATCCAGCCATATTGGTCCCGTCTCCATGCAAGGCTGTAGTGTTACTGCTAATGAAATGCCAAGCCAGTGAGGAGCTGAAGCTCCCACCCTCTTTAATTTAGGGGAACCATTAACAGTGCTCTCCATCATCACAATTACTGGGGCCTACTTCCTTCCCTCCCTGCGGTGAAACTTAGAGAGGAACTTGTGCAGCTAACTGCGTATTAGATGGTGTTAAAATTTTTCAGTAGGAAGGAAGAAAGGAAAAAATCCCTTGCATCTTGGCCATCTGGAACTGACAGTGCAGGGATTTATGGGTCTTTCGATTCTCCCCTTTCCTTGTTTTTTGTTTGTAAAACGTTCTTGGGGCAAGAAGGGCCTAACATAAACTGAGCTTTGGTGAAGCTATGCAAAAACGAGCTACAAATGACAGCTGTGGAGATGGTGTGACGTGGCCGGTTTTGACTGACACCTTCTTTCTTGTTTGGCCATGAATAAGCACCTAAGAGTCTGATGGCACCCAGCTGAGGATCAGGGGAATTAGGACCGGTCCATGGGCTACCAGTGTGCCAGGCTCCTGCCACTATTACTCCCCTTCTACAGAGGAGGAAACCGAGGCACAAGGAAGGTAAGTAACTGGCTAGTTACCCAGCTAGAATATGGCCCAGTTGAAACTCAAGGCCCGGCAGCCTGGCTCCAGGGCCTGTTCCCCCATCTGCTATACCCAGGGGATGCCAGGGGTCCTCCTGCCCAGAAGCCTCTCCATTGGGGTTCGTAAATCCCGTACCTAGAAGAAGGAGGATGGCACCTGCACCTCTGGATCTTGGAGGCTTCCCCAGCCCTAGCGAGTTTTGATTGTAATCAAATTAACAGCATAAACAAGATTTATTAGGCCCTTAATTACCTTTGCAACACTGATTTGCATAAGGACAATGTGCTAATCACAAATGGCTTTTTTAACCACTCATTAAAAATCTGGAAGAAGGAGGCAGAAAGACTTCATTGGCTTCAAGTCCAGGTCACTGCAGGGACCTGGAAGGTGTCCTACTTGCCCAGGCGCTGGTCCTGGACCTTGCCAGGCCTCTCTGGCCGCCTTCTCTTGTATAGTATCCTAGACATCTGTGAATATAGACGGCAGCCCCACTGCAGCCAGTGATGAGGACAAAACGGAGTGAGCCTATAGACGTCCACAGACTGAGGATAATTAGTATTCCTCGTCACCACCCTCACCCTCAGAAATGGCTGCGGGGCTACGGCAGCCTGACCCTTTCCTGACATCCTGCTCATGCGGCACCATGTCCCCCACCAGCAGGGAACCACGAGGCCAAGAGGTCAAGGGTCTTGCTGGGAGGCACAGCATTTGTGTGGAAGAACGCAGGCCCTGACTCATAGCCTCATGCCGCAGTACCAAAGCTCTGCAGCCTGCAGCAGACATGATTGTGACACCCGAGCTCTCCAAATATGATAGTCACCAGGGACCCTCTAGGCATCTGCCGTCCCTTGAGGCAGGGCGGGACTGCAAGTACCCAGGCTCCAGGCTCCCTCATCCTCTCCCATTTGTTTGTCCTCAGAGCCTTCAGACAAGGACCCAGAGCCTTCAAACAGCCAGATACCTGCGGGCATTGAATCTCAACCGTCCCAGTGCACCCAAGCTCGCCTCCGGTTCAATGTCTCCTTAACGAAAAGGCAAAAGGAGCTTCCTGCCTCCAAGTCATTCAATAAAATTATGGAGGATGACGGACTAAAACAGTTTGGTAATTGTGAAAGCGCTCAGTTTTCTTTTCCATTTTCTCTCCTTCTTGTTTGGGAAATTGCATTGAGGACTTACGAGGTGATGGACCCCATTGCAGTTTCCCTGGAAATGAGGGATTTATCCTTTGTGAAATTCATAAAGGTTGCAAGGAGAGACTGTGTAACTTTCAATTGCCCAACCACAACGTGTCCTCGGAATAGCCTGGGGCTTGGAGAAGGAAGACGGGATATACGATGCGAAACAGGTGAGCTGTGGATCAAAACCGATGACCCTCTTCCAAAAAGACCCTCCAAATCAGGTTAACAACTAGATACCACCTCGTTGATCCTGAAGGACTAGTTAAACAGCAGAGCCCTGTGCGCTGTTTAATGTCTTCCTCTGCCCTTTACTGGCTGTGTGTTCTGGGGCAAGTCACTTTCCCACTCTGGGCCCAGATTTCCCTCCAGTTCTGCCATTCAAAGTGTAGGATATTGTTTAGCAGGCCCCTCTCCCTGTGCTCCCACGAGGAAGCCACGCTCCACGGAACTGACTGGTTAGCCACCAGTACTCAAGGAGTCTTCCAGCCCACAAGGCTTTCCTTTCTCCCACAGACCACTTAAGGCCCAAAGAGTAAGTGCCAGCCTGATCTTCAAGCTCTTAGACCACTGGCTTTGCAATCTTGGTCCTTCTGTTAGACTTACAAAGAGCTGAGGCCATGATGGTGGAGGTAGCAGGGCACTGGGTGCTGGCCAGTGGCACTTTGGCCCATAACATTTCTTGGGAAAGCCAGCTTGAATTCATAATATGCACCTACCCCTCCCAGCCCAAGTCCTTCAAGGTCAAGACTCCCATCCTCTGGGCAGCCTCCTGATAGTCAGCCCTGTCCATCTTCCTCCATCTGAACCCCAAAGCCCAGTCTGCCTATCAATGAACTCTAGCCCTGCCCTGCTCTGCCAGATCCCAATGTGGCCCCAATGAGTCTTATTTCCCCAACTAGCTTGAGGTTGCTCCTCGAGCACAGAAATACCTCATCTCTGTTTAACCCCGGGACTGAACAACCTCATCCCTTAGCTCAACTCAGCTGGCAAAGCGCTGGCCGAGATCCAGATTTGTGGCACTCTGTGACCTAAACAATCACGGTCAAGCAGGTCTGAGGCTGGTCCCTAGTGGGGAGCTGCAGGGTTCTGGCCCTCCATCAGCAACAACTTTACTAAAATAACTTGGAGGAGACAAGCTTGGGAAGGTCATGACACGTGGGATGATGAGAGGAGGATAATTCTGGAGGGATGGACAGCTGGGCTAGAATTAATAAGGTAAAGCTTCCCGAGGGCAACTGCGAGATATGCTGCTTAAGTGAAATGCGGCTGCAGCCTGTACTCAGGGGCTTGCTTCAGATGAAGACAAACTGTGGCTTTTAGCAAAGGGTACACAGAGGGAGATGGAGGCAGGTTTTGTCTCTCTAGAGCAGCGGTCCTTAACCAAAGGTAAGACTCCCCTCAAATGTGGGAGGGTACTTTTGTTGTGATAATGCTTAGGGGAAGAGACAGTCATCAGAAGAATGGAGTGGGATTAACCAAGGGTGGGCATTAAAAAAAAAAAAAAAGAACAGAGCGGGTAGGGACCAAGATGCTAAATGCCCTGCAAAGTCCTGCACGCTGAAAAATTACCCTGTGTCAGACAGGTGCAGTGGTGCATGCCTGTAATCACAGCACGCTGGGAGGCCAAGGTGGTAGGAATGTTTGAGCCCAGGAGTTCGAAACCAGCCTGGGCAACATAGCAAGACCCTATCTCCACAAAACTAAAAAGAAATAGCCAGGTGTAGTGGCGTGTGGCTATGCTTCCAGCTACTCAGGATACTGAGGTGGGGAGATCGCTTGAGCCAAGGAGGTCGAAGCTGCAGTGAGCTATGATAGTGCCACTGCATTCCAGCCTGTCCAACAGGGTGAGACCCTGTCTTTTAAAAATAATAACAGGCCGGCATGGTAGCTCATGCCTATAATCCCAGCACTTTGGGAGGCTGAGGCAGGCAGACTGCTTGAGCTTAGGAGTTGGAGACCAGCCTGGGCAATGCCGTCTCTACTAAAAATACAAAAAATTAGCCATGGGTGGTGGTGAATGGCTGGGGTCCCAGCTACTTGGAAGGCTGAGGTGGGAGGATCACTTGAGCCTGGGGGCGGAGGTTGCAGTGAGCCGGGATTGCGTGGCTGCACTATAGCCTGGGCGACAGAACCAGATCTTGTCTAAAAAAAAAAATAATAATAAATAATAAAAGAAAAATTACCCTGTGTAAATGCACTAAGGAACACTGCTACAGAAGAGAAGCTTGGAGCTGCTCAGCAGCCAGACCCAGGGTCTGAGGAGGCAGTGCCCTTGGGTGGTGGCGGGCTTGCTATGGTACAAAGGGCTTATGACCAAGGCAGGCAACCACATGTCAGGGGCAATCAGGCCCAGGGAGGGCACTGGACATGATGAGCGCTAAGGTCCTTTCCAGCTCAAAAAGTCAACAAGCCTCTAATTCGATTTATAAAGCGTGGCTGACACCCAAGCTCCCAGCAGCGCCTCGATGGTGCGACCCAGGTCTGCCTGCAGTGTGCTCTGGGCTGCAGGTCCCTCAGTCAGGCTGGATAATGAGAGCCGAGCTCTGACTGCAAATGCCCCTCCTGATCATTAGCGGGGACACACACAGGGGAGAGGAGACAGCATGACAGGCCCTGTTGTTGCAGGGTCAGCCTGCAGAGTGCTCAGAGAGCATCCCCAGCTCAGCAAGGGACTCGAAAGAGAATTAACTGGGGGAATCGCCAGTCCTAGCCACGTCTCCTTCTGAGGCTGGCACAGGTAGACTGGACAATCCCTTGGTGCTGTCAGCCTCCAGCAAACCCATGCCTGCCTGTGACCCTGGGCTTCTGGTGGACCCAGCCCAGTCTTGGCTTCAGGGTGGCTGGCCTGGGCTGGCTCTGTCCCCATCTTGGCTGGAATCACCAGCCCCGTGGCCTTCCTGAGACCCCTGCCAGCCTCTGGTTTCTCTGGGGTTGCCCAATACCCTGGTCAAGAAAGAGGGAAGGTGCTGAGCTCAGAATTTCTAACCTTCTGCCGGAAGCCTAGAACCAGAAGAAAAACAGCCTCCACCAAAGTGACAAACTCAGTGCTCTCAACGTGTTTGAGAGGGAGAAACAGGGCTCACCCATGAAGATGTGAAAAAACAACTGCACCTTAGAAAATGCAATATCTTCAAGGCTGCACAGAGGCCCCCACCCCAGGGACACGTCCAAGGAGATCTGAGACCAGAGGAGTGTCTGCTCAGCGCCTGCCCCCATGGCACCCACTCACTTACCTGTGTGACAGAGTGGGTTTCATGGAGCTCATGGAGCTGAGGGGGGGCTGCATGGGGAGTTTCCCAGGGGGATCACTCTGGCGGCTCTTCTGATGTCGGAGCAGCAGCAGGCGGCCGAGCTCTTCGCACCAGGAGGACAATAGGGCTGCAGGAAGGACAGGATGGTCAGTGGCTGCTTGTTCATCACGCCCTGCCACACCGAGACCCCTCCCCAACCCTCCCCAGACTGGGTGCTATCCATGCTGGTTTTGCTCCCAGATTCGTGTGACACCAGAAGACTTAGCCTTCTTGGGAGGCCTCAGTGGTCTCAACTGTAAAATGGGACTGACACCCTTGAAGGAGAATACAAAAGCTTCTGTTGTGAAGAGAAGGTCAGAATGGCCCACGTCCGGGAAGTAGTGGTCCGAGGCAGCAAAGACGGGGAGAGTCAGAATGATGGGAAGGATGGCAGAGATGGTGCCAAGAGGAAACTGGAGGAGTGAGGGGGCCTGACATGGACCTTGAGACAGCGCAAGCTTAGCAGCTGCCTGCCACCCCAGATCCCTCAGGGAAGCCCACCCCCTCACAATTTGATCAGAGGCAAAGTGTGGCTTCTCCCCATGTGTGGGCTCAAAAATCACAAGGTTTGAACAAAATCTTGGAATCTGCTGATAACATAGGAGTGTCTGCAGAGCTGTCCCTGAAAGTCCTGCCCAGAAACTGGCCCCCTAGGACACCCCTTCTGGTCACACCCACGGTTGGTCCCTGTTCTACCGGACACAAACGCCTAGGAAGACAAAGGATGTCCAGAGCAAAGGGTAGCCGGGGTGGTGGGGGGCCAAGCAGGAGGCAGCCAGGGGTGCCCAAGGCAGGAGAATGGAGCAGCCATCCACATCCGGGATGAGAGAGCCCCACATGAACTGGGGACTGGGGAAAACTGCCATTTTCTTTCACTGTTCACTGTCCCCTGTGACCACAGGAGCTAAAAGCGCCCCCTAGGCCAGCATGTCTCAGCCTGGGCTGTCCAGCGTGTCTCAGCTGGCCTGTCCTCCTGAAGTACATGACAAAGCTGAGGGCTGGGGGAACTCGCTGCGCTCAGTCACCATCTTGCTGTGGTGTGGACTCCAGGAGCCCACAGACTCTGGGCCTCAGTTTGCTTAGAGGTAAAAAGGAGTAATGCCTCGTGCCCTGCCTTCCTCCCAGGCTGCAGGGAGGGACAGATGGGGGCCTGCTGGGTCTGTGGAACTGCTGGACAAAGGGTGGCCACACCTCAGCTGATGCCCTACTCCTCCTGCTGGGAGTGACCTGAGCGTTACGGAAGTAGTCGATGGGCAAGAGTGACCAGGCATCTTTTGAATCACAACTGCTCAGCCACTCGGCTGGGTGCAAAGCCGACTCCACATTTCAAGGGTCTCCCATCTGGACGCTGCACAATGTGCTTCTGCATCCTTTTTTTTCTCGACCATCTAGAACATCATTAGCTATTATTATCCTCATTCTACACACGAGTAGACGGGGGCCCAGTCAGGCAAAGCTACTCACAGTAACCACAGCCAGAGTCGTCAGGGACAGAGACAGTGCTCCTGCCCCTAGCCCCACACCCTGGTGGTAGAGCCTGAGACCAGACCAGAAGGTGGGGAGGAGGTGAAAGCCTTCAGAAGGCAAAATCCTAGGTGTTCACAGCCCCCCAGCCCCTCAGACTCAAGGAACCCCTCAGGCCTCTTCTACGCCACCATGTTCGGCAGGCACTGGTGGAAGACGCCCATATGCACAATGACTGGGAATGGCTGGGCAGGCTGCCATCCCAAGCCGCCCGGATCCTGGACAGGGTTCCCGTCAGCTCAAAGCCCTAAAAAGTCACCAGGGCCGCTTGCTCCATCTGCTCGGCTTGTGTGGTACACAAAGATGCCCAACCAAGAAGGCAAGCAGGGGCTGTGGTCCCCAAGAGGGCCCCTGTTTCTCCCTCCAGGAGGGGGCCTGGTGGATGAGCTAAGTCTTAAAAGATGTATCCTGCCCCCCTCTGTGGGGTCACCTTGCCACCACCCTCAAAGGAGGGCAGTATGAGAGAAGAGACACTCTCCCTAGCATGTGTGTCTGCCCAGAAACCAACAAACACCCCTATGTGGGTGTCCAGCACACATCTGCTGCAGCTGGAGAGGCAGCCTATTCAGGGAGGCCAGGACAGACAAAAACGAGCCTCCAGCCCACTCCATCCTTCTCCCAGGCCCCTAGGTACCGCCTCTTGTGCGGGGACACTGGGCATCTGGAAACTCATTTGCACGCCAAGCACGAGGCCCGCTGGATCGCAGCGAAGGAGGGATCGCTCCACTGCCAGCACAAAGGACGGCCACAGATGGTGCCGCCTGCTGCCCGCCCCACCCCTCCTAGCCCTCGCTCCTCCTGGGGGCTGGACTGCCATGCAGGGGGCGGAGGCACCATGGGGGAATCAGGGCTTTCCTCCAATGTCATGGGCCACCCCCTGCTCGGCCAAGGACAGCCCTTGTCCTCCTGCCCCTAGTGGAGTGGTTTCCGTAAAGGGAATAAAGGCAGGTTGGCTGTGTGACAGGGCCTTGCTGTACAGTCTGGCATGCTGCAAACAGGCGTGATACGTGGATCAGCCAGCCACAAAGGCCACTTTCCTACAACCAAGAGGTGGTGGGGGGATGGGAGTCACCACCCCTCACCCCTGACGTGGGTGAGCACAGAGGCCACGCTGGCAGCCCCACGCGGGGCGCGGGATGTTGTGCGTGTTCTCCTTATGGTGCAAACCAACACAAGTTGTTCTGAGGCAAACGTGGGTTAATGACAACGCCTGGGAATTCGCAGCCAAAAAGGGAGTCTGGGCACTATCAAGAGAACCAGGAGGGCTGACGGGGACAGACAGAGGCAGGCAGGGGATTACGCAAGGACAGACAGAGTGACACCAGCTGGGCGGGTGTCTGAGTGCGCCTGGATTTTGGCCGTCACTCACGCGTCTGGACTGGGAAGCCTGTCTGCTCTATTTAGGCGGGGCTGGCCTGCATGCCTCTTTGACCTGCATGCCTTTGGTCTGTGCACTTGCTAGGATGGCGAAAACAGTCCCAGGGTGAGTGGGAGAGATGGGAGGACCTGGTGTGGTGTGCGCAGGGCATACCAGGCAATGGGAGGGCAGTTTCAGTCCTGACCTGAGTCCCTCTCTGCTGCAGGCAGGGTCGAGTACCTTCTACTGCCTGAGCAACCAACATGGCCAGTCTGTCCCTTTGTCCTGTGGGCCCCACATACCACTGGTAAGAGAGCTGGCCCCAAATGCCCCTTTTCATACAGAGGACCCCAGTTTTCAAATTAAAATGGCAGCTAGGACCCAATGTCCCTTTCCCCCTTCATAAAATGCAGCTTGCTTGGGCCCAGGACAGCCTTGGCCAGTACATGTGACTACCTCTCTCCCACAGATGGGTGACGACTGGCCTCCTGCCTGGTGCTCCCACGGTGGGAGGCCCATGTACACATCACGTGCACAGCTGTCAATGAATGCCATTAGACCCACAGCCACCCTCCAAGGGGCTAAGCAATTGGCAGTGAGATACTCCAAAGCCTGCCAAGGGGCGTGGAGAGGAATTTTAGCTCCACCGTGCAAACTTTCTGGGCCGCTTCCAATCTGGGGTGTCAACATGGAGAAGCCTTCTGCCTGTCAGAAACCAAGAAGCAGGGGCTGGGCATGATGGCTCACACCTGTAATCACAGCACTTTGGGAGGCTGAGGCGGGCAGATCACTTGAGGTCAGGAGTTCGAGACTAACCTGGCCAATATAATGAAACGCTGTCTCTACTAAAAATACAAAAATTAGCCAGGCATGGTAGCCAGCGCCTCTAATCTCAGCTACTCGGGAGGCTGAGCACAAGAATTGCTTGAACTCGGGTGGTGGAGGCTGCAGTGATCTGAGATCGTGTCACTGCCCTCCAGCCTGGGCAACAGAGCAAGACTCCATTCCCCTCCAAAAAAGAAAGAAGGAAAGAAAAAAGAAACCAAGAAGCAGGACGGGCTGTTGGGAGCAGAGGTTCAGCCATAGAAAGGGGGTTGGGGTCAGGAGGGGGCCTGCGGAGCTGGCCACAGAGGCCCATGGGACTACACACTGTCAGTCATGCTGACAGCATGGCTATGGCAGTGCCCATTGCCCCCTCTCCTCCAGCAAGATCTCTGATGGGTAACAGCCTTTCTTGGGGAAGGAGAAATAAAGGCACAACCAGCTGCAAATGTACTGCTTCTGACCCCTAAACAAATCCCCTCTCCCCCATCACCCAAGGCATCAGAGTTTTAACAAGCAGGTGCTGAGCTGGGTGCAGGCACCCCAGAAACTGGGCTCTCAGGCTCCTCACCAAGCCCCATCCCCTGTCGTCCTCTCCAGCCTGTGCAGGGGCCAGTGCCGAGGACCTTGGGGCCTTCCAGCTCATCTCATGGTGACCACAGCTGGGGTTGGGATAGCAGCAGGGAATCCCCCCAGCTGCCAATGCTGAGCCTTAATCCAGAATTCCAAGCACTCCTCAAACATCTCAGCATAAAACGTATAAGCATGCACCACCCAACCTGTCTAAAGTGAACCCACTGGGCTCCCCTCACCTCTCCAAACTGCATCCTTGTGACCAGACTCCCTCACCTCGATCCATTCTCACCTTCAGTACCAAAGTGTTCTATCACTCACCCAACGTTCATTCAACACCAGCTGCTGAGCACCTACTGTGTGCTGGCGGTACTGCGGTGAACAGGCGAGGTTAGCACCCCTGCTGAAACAGCACATGGCCTCCACTGCTGAGTCCGAACCACTTAAGATGACGTGCAAAGCTCTGCAGGCTGGAAGTCTTGGCACCCATCGCTCCTGACCTCAGCAGGCAGCTACCACCCTGTGGTTCAGGGCAAGGGACTCTAAAAGTCTGGATTCAAAAACTCATTCCCTTCATAGCTATGTGACCTTGGGCAAATGACACAACCTCTCTGGGCTTCAGTTTATCTACCAAATGTTAATGCTTACTCTTTAGGGTTATTGTGCTTTTTTTTTTTTGAGTATACAGTCTTGTTCTGTCACCTAGGCTAGAGTACAGTGGTGCAATCTTGGCTCACTGCAACATCTGCCTCCCGGATTCAAGAGATTCTTATGCCTCAGCATCCCGAGTAGCTGGGACCACAGTTGTGCACCAATCACGCCTGGCTAATTTTGGGTGTGTATACATTTTTGGTAGAGATGGAGTTTTGCCATGTTGGCCAGGCTGGTTTTGAACTCCTGGCCTCAAGCGATCCACCCACCTCGGCCTCCCAAAGTACTGGGATTACAGTCATGAGCCACTGAGCCCAGCTTTATTGTGCAATTGAATGACACTAACACCTACAAAGTGTTTAAAAGCGTCTGGCAAGTAGTTAGCACGAAGAGCCTCTCAGTGCCGTGTGTGCTCTGCTTGTAGCAGGCAAGAGTCTTCCAGACAGGAGATGGTCTCTTTCATAAGTCTCCTATGCCCAGCAGGCTCCAGGCTCACCTCTCTATGCGCCAGCCCCTCAGGACACCCCACAATTTCACACCTCTTTCCTTACAGAACTTGCACTTCTTTAAGGCTCATCTCTAATGGTGCTTCCTCCAGTTTCCCATCTATAAAATGGGTTTAACACGAGCTGCCTGCTTCACTGCATATGGGGTGTAAATTAGTGTTGCCAACCAACTCCAGTGATATCCAAGTAGAAGCCAGCAAGTGTGCAGGATGGGCAGAGGGCCAAGGACCCTCACCAATCCCTGCAACCCCATACCCACCTCTGCATCCCATAACGCTGAGAGGGCTGCTGAGGCACAGCCTGAAACTAACCCACAAGACCTGATCCCAGTTGTCTGTTACAGTGTAACACCTTGAGCAAGTGACTTAACCTTCCTGCACCTTAGTTTCCTCATCTCCTAGGGTAGCCATACGGATGGGACTGCGTTACCTCCATGAAGCACAGGCGAGCCAGGCACACAAATCTCTACATGTGCTCATTATGCCACGAATGGCATTACTGCCTTGGTCGGTAGAGAAGAGACCAACAGGATGGTCCTGGGACCTTGTATCTCTGCTTCTGATCACAGAGCAGAGGGCGAGACAAAGGCCCTGGGCAGGCACGAAGCTCCAGAAGTTCATGGAGATGGTGGGGGCCCTGGGCAGATGAGCAGGCCTGTGTGCTTATTTGGCACACATGTTGCACAGGGCCCCTTCCCCCTGCCTCCTTCCGAGCTGCCTGGGGGTAGAATGAGGACATCGAGTGTCCTGCTCTGAGACACAGGAAGCAAAAATCAATTCCCCATTCGGAGGCAGCTGTGCCTCTGCTTCAGCTGGTGGCAAGGCGCCGGTGGCCCCGGAGGGAAGGCATTACTTTTTCTTTCTCTAGGACACCCCATGGGACTCCCACAGCAGCCCCTTAATAGTGGCCATCTTTTGTGGGGGTAGCGAGGACAGTTCCCCAGGATCCAGAACAGCCAAGACCCAGGTCCAACATCCCCCTTGACCCCCTCTAGGACCCTGCCTTTTAGTAGCCAAGATCCAGACAGTCACTGCCACATCCGCAGTGAAGCAGCAGCCCCGAGGGGCCAGCAGAAGGGAGAGTTGACCTCAGCAGAAGGGACAGTTGACCTCATGTTCCTGTTGCCTGCACTAGTCTTTGTAGCATCTCCAGGAAGTCCACTCCACACCAGGTGTGACTTAACCAAGATCACTGACAAGCAGCACATGTCCTCTAGTGGCGCTGTGCCATGGTGTGATCGGTGGCACAGTCTTCCTTCTTAGTGGCATATAAAATAATGGTGTGTGTGACCAGGAGTGGTATATTCTATAAATGGGACCCGGTGGATATGTCTAAGGGCCCTGTACCAGTGAAGACAGCACCAACACTAGCAGGTGACCCTGTGGTCACTCATCTGAAACAGAAATGGGAGTGAACAAGCACTAGCTCTGAGGATCAGGAGGGGACCAGGCAGGAGGGCACCGAGGAAGAGCCAACTTCCCAACATTTGCTTCCCCAAGACCTTTCCAGCAACTCCCCTGTAGCCAGCAGCCCCCATATTGTCTGTCCTTTAAGGGGAAAAATGAAACCAGATGTCGGGTGAGGCAGGCCTGAGTGGGGATGCCGGGGCAGCTCATCCTGGCTTGCTCGGGCGTGCCCTCCCCAGGGGCAGTGACAGGCCCTGTATTTGCCCCTGTACCTGCAGCTCAAAGCTGCACAGAGGCCCAGGACTGGCTGACCAAATGAGGAGGCGAGAGGCAGAGGAGTGCAGTCCTAGTTCAGGAATCGCCTGAGTGCCAGGTGAGGAGGGTGGAGCTGTATTGTCTAGACAGGCCGAGTGACCAGCTTTTGTTAGCATCGATCAGGTCAGGTGTCATGGGGAGCAGGTATGCTCACCTGGGCACCTGGGAAAAGCTTCCTCCTTGCCAGTCTGCACTTGGCTTGAAAAGGAACAAGAAAGCAGAGGCAGCCATGGTAGCCACAGGGAAAGAGGTGCTCCTGGTGGAGCCAGGCAAGGGGAGGTGCGGACAGCGAGAGGCCTGGGATGCTTGCTCCTGGTAAGATCCGGCAGTCAGGAATGGATGAGAGCAGCAGGGGGGAGCAGGGGGAGGCTGAGAGGGATGAGAGACCGTCTGGAGGAGGGAACAGAAGCCTGGATGTACAGCTGGGCGGGATGTCATCGAGCACGCTGCAGCCTGGGGAAGCCACACGCAAAATGAAACAAAGGCCTAAGTATCAAAGAGCATCTTAGCAGCTAAAAGGCTGCTGGAGAACAGAGGAAGTATGTGTATGGGTGGGGAGGGGAGCTGGGAGGGGTGCTTCTGAGACCCAGGAGACCCCCAGGGATGGGGCAGCACTCAGAGGGGCCGGGGAAGAGCCCTGTAAAGCAGAGGCAGCAGCATCTTGAAGCAGGGCCCTCTCATCCTCAAAACATGCCCTGGCAGGTGGCAAGTGGGGTTCATGATTCCATAAAAATATGAATGATACATTTTCAGATGCTTCCATCCCATGAGCTTACAAAAGGTCACACAAGACCCTCTGAAGTGGCAGCAGCAGTGAGAGTGGTGCCACTCCCCAGCGGGGGAGGCTGTGGGCATGGGAGCTACAGGGGCTTGCCCGTTGAGTCAGGGGCAGGAGAGCCAGGCCCCCACTCTTTCCCCTCTGACATGTCACAGGTTCCTGCTCCCACATCCACGAGAATCCCAGGGAGCACCTCAAGCTGCCTCAGGAAGGCAGGCCCCTCCCTGTCCCACCCGCTGGTCACCACATCCTGATGATCTTTGCAGTCTGTTCCCGTTGCTCCTTGCCTGCTCCAATCTAATCACCTTCTGCAGCCCTGCCGGTTCTCCCTGAATTATGACAACAGCATCCTGTCATTCATCTCCATCTCCAAACCTGCCTCCTGCCAACCCGCCCTCAGCAAGGCGGTCAGAGGACTTCTTCCACCCATGCATTCTGATCACCTCTTTCCAATCTGTGTCCCCACCCCAGAGGCTGCACAGGGCCTGGTAGATGGTAGTTGCTTGACAGATGCAGACACGAATCTTGCGCCGGGCTACCCAGGGGAACGCTGTGGTTCTCTGTAGCGACAGCACTCTGAGCCCCTGGGGCCACGATTGGATTCGGGGGCTTCACTTCTACAACCCTGGCACCAAGCACAGCGTTTAGCACACGCTATGCAGCCAACAGATGACTAACACACTGACATGAATCACAGCTAGAAATAACCCAATATGCTGAGACGACTGGGAAGGAAGGACAGACACTGAGACCCGGACAATGGGAGCAGTATCCTGTGACCAGGCTCTCAGCGGCCTTTAAACCCACCAGCAGCTCCCCATTCCTGGGGGCAGGAAACCAGCTTCAGAAACAGAGTTCTGAAAGGAATCTTATCAGGAATGTGTCCAGAGACTGGTGCTGTCCTCAAATAAAACCTACAACTGAGTCACATGACACCTGTTTCATGACATGCACAGTCACCCCAGTCACGGGGACAGGAGGTAAGCAGTTTACAGCAGCAATAGTTCACACAGCCTGGGGGCCAGCCACAGCCCTGATCATCCTCTGGTCAGGGGCCGGCATTGCTGTTCATGTTAGTGAGATGTTCCCAGCATCTCACCCAGGGCTCCCTGGAGATGGTGCTGCTCCTCCTGCTCCTGGGCCCAGGCCATGCCCCCCTACCCTCTGATCCTCCTCTTTCAGCTCCCAAACACAGGGTCCTGGGACCAGGGAAACCTGGGAGTTCAAGGCAGTGGGATCTCCTGAATATCCCTGGGACCCCAGGTTCTACAGCCACGCACAGAAAAGAAGGGGTGGTGAGGGCTTGGGAGGGGCGGGAGAGTGCAGCGGACACAGGGGCTTGAGTCAGCACAGGCCTGGACTCCTCATCACATCTCTAAAATGGACAGACACTAAGAGGAACCTCTCCTGCTCACTGGCCTGGTGTGAGGAACCACGAGGTGAAGGAAGGGCCCCTTTGTCAACACATGTGAGAGATGGCCCATCTCACACCAGAGTCCCACCTGGAAACCAAAAGCAGTAATATGCTATCTCCTGCCTCCAGGAGGCAGAGTGACCAAGAACACAAGCTCTGGAGCCAGGCTGCCTGGGTTCAAATCCCAGCTCAGCCACGTAGCAGCTGTGTGATCTTGGGTAAGTTACTTTAGCTCTCTGTGCTTTGGTTTTCCCTTCTGCAAAATGGGGATAACAAGTAGCACCTACCATCTAAATTACCATGAGGATTATTAAATAACTTACTATACATAGAATGTTGGTACAATGCCAGGCATGTAGAAAGCATTACATGGGAATAAACTGTTAGCACTGCTGTAGTATACATGTTCCCCTGGGATGGAGAGGGTGCCCCATTTCCCCACCTAAGTACTGTAAAAAATTGCTCAAATAAAATACAATTTCTTTCACCCCTCTCTAAGACCATACAGATGGCTCAGGAGTGCCCAGCCTCACACCACCCCTTCACACTGGGTGCTCCCTGGGGCAGACAGTGTCCCTTCCCCTACTGAACTGGGTGCTCCCCTAGCACCCAGCTGTGCCCACATCCAGACACCCCAGGCCCTCACAGAACCACCCCGACAGCCACTCGCTTCTGACTCTGCTCTCAGGCCCAGCAGTGCTAGGAGGCTGGTCTAGGCAGACCCCTTCCTCCTCTGGAGCCTGTGGGTGCAAGGGCTGGGGGGACTTTGCAGCTGTCCTCTCCACATTAGGAGGCCTGGGCGGTAGGCAGAGCCCAAGCCCCTCCTCAGCCCCATCCCACTGTGTCCAGAAGGAGGTGGGAGGTGGGCAGGACCTGGGATTCCTGCTCTGACTGCTTTGCTCAAAACAGGAATGAGCGG